>NC_060140.1:689685894-690935894 GCF_021461385.2 Schistocerca piceifrons
ATAATATGCTATAGCAATGTCTGTTTGGGTAGTTTTCAGGTGGACAGTAGCGCACAGTTGAATATGGAGTTCAGGAGCAATCGGTAGGTGTCTTACTATGAATGGCAGTGGAGAATGGAACTATGTTTTACATTGAAAGTGACCAGAAACAGTCAAGGAGTCATCAGATTTTATCCTCAACATGTGGACAGTAATAAAGTAACAGTGTTTTATATTGGAAGTTAACCTCGAATGTTAGTGTGCAAATGAAGGAACATTAAACAATAGAGAACTATCGAATGTGGCAGTGTATCTGTTAGGACACTGACCTCGTGCTGTGTGTTGTATGTTGACCTACTGATTAACATTGTGTTAGCTTGAAAAATCTTTTACCATTGTGAGATGATCCTTGGATGAATAAAGGTAAATACAAAAAATAATAAACAAGACCGCCTATCTGGGGGTCCACTCGTAGCACTGATGGGCCGAGGCTCGAACTGATGCCCTCTCAACCACCGAGCAACGTGGCGTCCACCAGCGACAGATGCCGCCAGCAAGAGACACGTTCGTAGCCTGATGCATCTGTCGTTTCAGATCGCGAAAACCGTCAGCAAACCTCGCCTACAGCTAAGTCTGGATCTGCCACTTCGTCCCCAAGCTACACTCCCTAAACCATCATCTTCGACAGCTTGGGGACACACTCGTCACGAGGTCTCCTCGCTGTCGCGCTGAGCTAGATGTAGCAACTGCCATCTGCGTTATCTGTACGCATCGTGTAATTCCTTATGCGCTCATGAGATATTGCACATCAGTTTGTCTCCGCAGCGCTAACATGAAGATAGCTGACGTTCGTTTGAAAGCAGCTTTGACAACCTTAAGCGGCACGATCAGATCTATACCTACATGCCGGCTGCCACTACTGTCGGACACCTGTCCAGCTTGACTTCGTCGAAAGGCCGCTCTCTACAGCCTTCTCCACCAAGTTGCAAAGAATGAGTCATTTTTTATTCACAAATATTTAGCCTTTCTAGAAAATGTCTAAAATCCAGAAGTCCAGCACATGAAAACGGAGTTCAAATGCTCTTCCATGGGTTCAACCGCGGTACAGTGTGGAAACGTGAATGTCAAACCCACAATCAAGAACTTATTGACAACCCAGCTGTTAAAGCTCCGGACTTTCATCATCCGAGGGACGTATGGGTACAGCCTGAAACCGGACTGAACAAGGTATGCACAAATACAACATGCATAATATGGGCTTTTACGTTGATAGTGCGCGTGACATTCAGACAGTGAGTGTCCTAACAGACGTTTCCCTGGTGGCAAGAAGAGTCTACACGAAGCATCCAAGAAGGTGATCAACTGCATTAAGTCTTCCGGCTTTCGTGTCTAGTTTGGCCGTTTGGTATTGTTATAGAGTAAATAACGTCACTTGTGTATTTTTTTGTTTGAAGCAATATTGGATTTGTTGTAACTGATGCATACGGTAGAGATAATAATAAATGGTGCTCTACAATCTGTGGATACGGCGCACGACAACTAGTGTCTGTATGACATGGGCGCGGCTTAAAAATGGTTCAAATGGCTCTGAGCGCTATGGGACTTGACATCTGTGGTCATCAGTCCCCTAGAACTTAGAACTACTTAACCCTAACTAACCTACGGACATCACACACATCCATGCCCGAGGCAGGATTCGAACCTGCGACCGTAGCAGTCGCGCGGTTCCGGACTGCGCCACTAGAACCGCTAGACCACCGCGGCCGGCGCGGCTTACTGGCATACACTATTGGCAAGTAAAGAAATGTTTCTACTTTTTAAGACAAATTGTACAGAAATCCATTCATTTTAATCTGCTAGAGTAACTGAGTTCTGTTGACTTGTCAAAAGCCTTTGATAAGATAAGGAAAAAAGAAAGTACTTCAAACCTCAATTGAATACACAGTGCCCATGGGTATAGTAAAAATCATTCAAGTCGGAATACAGGTAATAAAAAGAGGATTAAATCACATTAACAGCACACAAATAAAATTATAATTCATAAAGAAATTAGACAGGGAGGCTCATTAAGTCTACAGTCGTTCCGATTAATAATGGACCACATCACTGATGTCTTAAGAAAGAAACCAGGAATAGAATTGGAAATAGAGTGGTAAATATTATATGTTATGCTGATAATGCTGCACTGGTTGCAAACAATGAGGACAGTTTACAAAGATTATTTCACCAATTCACTATAACAGCTAAGCAATATAAACTGCAAATCTCATCCAAGAAACAGAAACGTATGGTAATATTAAAATTTCTATAAGATGTAAATTAGAAGTACATAATGTATCAACTGAACAGGTGATGAGTTTTAATTTCGTGGAAATCTTTACCACCAGCTATAAAGATTTAACTAAGCGAGTGAAAATATTAGTGACAAAGACTGTAATAGTAGCAGGATGGCTGCAAAATACTCTGTGGGGAAACAAATTTCTTTCAACTGAGGGGAAATAAACATATGTTAAAAGTTGGTTCGTCCTCTTATGACAGGGCAGCAGCAAAGATAAAGCGAAATTTAGCGATAATAGAAATGTAGATAGTGACACAGATCCGACGAGAAAATATCTACATATATACTCGGCAACCCACCATATGGTGTATGGCGAAGGGTACTTTGTGTGGCAGTGACATTTTGCTCTTTTGCTGTACCAATCGTTTATGGTTCGGGGGAAGAAAGGTTGCACGTAAGCTTCCATGTGGGCTCGAATCTATTTGGTTTTCTCTCGATGGTCTTTTCTTGAGATAAACGTAACAGCAAGTAATATAATGGCTGACTCTTCTAGAAATGAATGATCCCGGACCTTTAATAATACACTCCTGGAAATTGAAATAAAAACACCGTGAATTCATTGTCCCAGGAAGGGGAAACTTTATTGACACATTCCTGGGGTCAGATACATCACATGATCACACTGACAGAACCACAGGCACATAGACACAGGCAACAGAGCATGCACAATGTCGGCACTAGTACAGTGTATATCCACCTTTCGCAGCAATGCAGGCTGCTATTCTCCCATGGAGACGATCGTAGAGATGCTGGATGTAGTCCTGTGGAACGGCTTGCCATGCCATTTCCACCTGGCGCCTCAGTTGGACCAGCGTTCGTGCTGGACGTGCAGACCGCGTGAGACGACGCTTCATCCAGTCCCAAACATGCTCAATGGGGGGACAGATCCGGAGATCTTGCTGGCCAGGGTAGTTGACTTACACCTTCTAGAGCACGTTGGGTGGCACGGGATACATGCGGACGTGCATTGTCCTGTTGGAACAGCAAGTTCCCATACCGGTCTAGGAATGGTAGAACGATGGGTTAGATGACGGTTTGGATGTACCGTGCACTATTCAGTGTCCCCTCGACGATCACCAGTGGTGTACGGCCAGTGTAGGAGATCGCTCCCCACACCATGATGCCGGGTGTTGGCCCTGTGTGCCTCGGTCGTATGCAGTCCTGATTGTGGCGCTCACCTGCACGGCGCCAAACACGCATACGACCATCATTGGCACCAAGGCAGAAGCGACTCTCATCGCTGAAGACGACACGTCTCCATTCGTCCCTCCATTCACGCCTGTCGGGACACCACTGGAGGCGGGCTGCACGGTGTTGGGGCGTGAGCGGAAGACGGCCTAACGGTGTGCGGGACCGTAGCCCAGCTTCATGGAGACGGTTGCGAATGGTCCTCGCCGATACCCCAGGAGCAACAGTGTCCCTAATTTGCTGGGAAGTGGCGGTGCGGTCCCCTACGGCACTGCGTAGGATCCTACGGTCTTGGCGTGCATCCGTGCGTCGCTGCGGTCCGGTCCCAGGTCGACGGGCACGTGCACCTTCCGCCGACCACTGGCAACATCGATGTACTGTGGAGACCTCACGCCCCACGTGTTGAGCAATTCGGCGGTACGTCCACCCGGCCTCCCGCATGCCCACTATACGCCCTCGCTCAAAGTCCGTCAACTGCACATACGGTTCACGTCCACGCTGTCGCGGCATGCTACCAGTGTTAAAGACTGCGATGGAGCTCCGTATGCCACGGCAAACTGGCTGACACTGACGGCGGCGGTGCAAAAATGCTGCGCAGCTAGCGCCATTCGACGGCCAACACCGCGGTTCCTGGTGTGTCCGCTGTGCCGTGCGTGTGATCATTGCTTGTACAGCCCTCTCGCAGTGTCCGGAGCAAGTATGGTGGGTCTGACACACCGGTGTCAATGTGTTCTTTTTTCCATTTCCAGGAGTGTAGACTATACCATGAAGCGGAACGCATCCCGATCCTTGGCAAATCTAGGACCAATGTCTTTCTTCATACCCTCGATCTTCCAGAATATCTGCAGAGCTAGTGATACACCGTTACCGTTGTTGTAAAAAAGCTTTACCGGCAGCGCGCGATCCTACATGGAGATAGTCATGCTGGGGGTTTCTGACGCTAACTCGGGAACAGAGGGATGCGACGCGTCTGTTGGTGTCCTTATTCTGAGGCTTCGGCGCCATCTACTGGTCGAATTTTCGTTAAACTTACTTTTTGTTTTCCACGAAGTTTCTCCTGCATCAGTAATACGCTGTTCACATTTGGCGTCATTCTGAACAGTTATTCTCTTTCTACAGCGTTTCGAAACTGGGTCTTTAATTATGGACACCCTGTATATGGGATCAGTATGAAATATAAGATGTAAATAAATGGATGAAGACAGAGAAAAGTAACTGCAACATGAGGAAAGGATGGACCCCACGAGAGTAGCTGAAATTTGTAAATATTGCTACCGCAAGGGCTAGGACTGCGCTGACGCCCATTCAAGAGATGGGAGAAGAGTTGCTCCTCTACATCCGCGGAATTAATCAAACAAACGAGGGTAGCCCCAGACGGTAGACGAAGAATAGCTGTGGCGGAACTGTTTCTGACTCATCATGACCCACCAGATTCCACCAGGGAACACCCACAGTCGTTGCAAAAGAAATATCAGCAAAACACTGTAAAGAAGAAGGGACGAGATGGATGGGGCACCAGGGAATAAATTCCAAGCTATTAGAGGGTGCACCATGGGGTAAGCTAGATACTGAAATATATCCAAAACCTACATGAGGATTCCTGTGTGTATACTCTTCTTCACTAAACTGGAGCTAGCCGGCCGGTGTGACCGTGCGGTTCTAAGCGCTTCAGTTTGGATCCGTGTGACCGCTACGGTCGCAGGTTCGAATCCTGCCTCGGGCATGGATGTGTGTGATTTCTTTAGGCTAGTTAGGTTTAAGTAGTTCTAAGTTCTAGGGGACTGATGACCTGAGTGGTTAAGTCCCATAGTGCTCAGAGCAATTTGAACCATTTGAACTGGGGCTAGTGACGGTGTTTCGCAGTGACAGCATGATGCCTTCCGCGGATAACAGTTGTCCTGTTTAATGTTCTTATTCAAGCTTACTAGAGGACGTTACTTGGTACAGGCCTGAACGCCAGCCCGCTTGCGGCTGTCGGTTTCGGCAGCGACAGGGCGAGCCGAGCGCCGGGAAGCGCGCTAGCAGGCGGGGGCGGGTCGATACGGCGCGATAATTGCCGGCTGGTTTCATTTCAGCGACTGCGCCGCCCCCTATCTCGGTAATTAGGTAATTGCTTCTTCAGAGGCGGTCGCCCGCCGCCCCGCAGGTGGGCTAATCAAGGCGCCGCTGCTCAGCTGTTCGATATATCTGCCGGAATTGGCGCATTAATACAGCCCCGCACCCGCGCACACCCCACTGCGCTGGCGGAATTTGGCACCTCACCCCCTTCGCAACACCATCGTCGCCACGGAGCGGGCCGGGGGTGTGCCGACACAGTCATCCTACAATCGCCGCCAGACCCGGACTCAATTTTCCGCTCGAACCTGGCGCCGCCGCAGGGATTTCCCTAGCGTGCCGTCCAGAACAGATCTTCGAGTCTGCTCAAGTGCCAAACTTTGCGAGACGCGCCATGTCGACGTCCCTGTCTTCAGCGCAGTTCCGCCATAAAAGTAAAAACTTATCACTCGGTTCCATTTGCTCTTTAATATAGTTTCAGCGAGCTTTTGACAGTGTTCACTGGGAGACAGTATTTGAAATTAAAAGTGTCCTTTGGAAGAAAGAGAAGCAGCTGTATACTTATCGGGAGCTCGGGTGGCGTTTTGGTACTGAAAAAAGCAAGGAAAGCTGGAAGGTGGACGCAATATGTGTAAGGTTTATTCAGGAGGAATGAAGTTGAAGAAAACGCTACAGAAACTGAAGAAACAGAAGATGATCTGGTGTGTACCCGAGTGTAAGGAGAATTTGACACAGCACTGACGGTCCTAAGTGCGAGAAAGACCGCTGGAGTAACAACATGCTCTTAAAGTTATTGAGACCCTTGAGAAAGCCAGCAATTCCGGAAGTACTTCTAGTGGTATGCAGGATGTATGAGAAAGGCGAAATATCGAGTACAGGAAGAATGCAATAATTCCAGCTCCAAAAGGTGAAGGTACTTCCAGGTGTGAATTCTACCGAAGCTATTTTTAATAGTGTTTGAAAACACGGACATTCGTGATTATCTTGGAATTGTACTAAATTTTTGAAAGTTCTTCGCAATTGCGAAATTTTTCTGGCATTAGTTTCATTAGGAGTGAAGACATTACCTTCTGGTGACATTAGAAAATTTGTGCCGCACCAGGACTCGAACCCGGATTTCTCGTTTGCCACAAGTGTCCGCCTTAACCACGTTGGCTATCCAGGCATTCTTCTAGGACATATGGAGGTTTGTGTCAGTGCTGGAGTCGTGCTTGTGCAGCAGTAGTGGTTAAAGCGACTACTCGCAATAAGCGCGAAATACTGGTTCGAGTCTCGGTCTGGCACAATTTTCAGGCAATATCTTCATTCTTGATGCAGCTAATGTCAGAAAGATTCTGCAATTGCAAATAAAATTCATATTACTGAGGTTTCAGTGTAATTAGTTGCCGGCCTGTGTGGCCGAGCCGTTCTAGGCGCTTCAGTCTGGAACCGCACGACCGCTACGGTTGCAGGTTCGAATCCTGCCTCGGACATGGATGTGTGTGTGATGTCCTTAGGTTATTTAGGTTTAAGTAGTTCTAAGTTATAGGCGACTGATGACCTCAGATGTTAAGTCCCATAGTGCTCAGAGCCATTTGAACTATTTTTGTAATTAATTAAGACTGCACATATGGGAGCGATATTTGTGATGACCAAGTTGGATTCCGGAGAAATGTAGGAAACATGAGCTAATAATGACCGTACGACTTTTCTTTCAAACTTGGTTAAAGGACTGCCAGAGTAGATAAATTTTTAGGCAATGTTGACTGTAGTACAACCTCAGAAATTCTGAAGTAAGTAGTGAAATAATTCAAGGCTCGAAATAATATCTACAACTTGACTGCTGTTATGACATTAATTTATCCATATTAATCGCAGATGAGCTCCATAGCTATGTACTGAATTACTTGAAGAAATAAAACCGTCATTCTTTTGTGTATACTTTTGTCGTCGGAAAAATGCTGTTATAGGAGATCAAATACCGTGAATTCGTTCTTTTTTATTTAAAAGACTCAATAAAAAGTGGGTTAGCTGCTGCCTCATTCTACCTTCCTTAGCACCTTTAAAAGATTCCCAAAAATCTGGTAAGCGTACGTGTTTGTTGATTTTTTTTTAACGTGAAATGCACCTCAGACTCCCACAGAGTCCCCTAACTGTACTGCACTCACACTCATTTTTCCATCGCTGTCAATCGCTCATATCCATCCACTCCCTGTTGCCCTCTCTCACCTCTCTGAGTTAGTCATTCAGCCACACTCATTATCATTATTTCTTTGTGTCTCTCTGTCATTGACTCCTTTCTCCTTCCTTCGGTCCACCTACTCCCTTCCCTCTCAATGTCACTGTTCGCTCTTGCTCTCTCTTACTGCTAGTATCATATTCCTTTCTTCCTCCTACTGTCTCTATCTCTTATAACTGGCTCTCAACCGTTTCTACTTTTTCCTTCTCTTCAACCCTCTGTCACTGGCACTGCCACCTTCACTTTTTTCCTAGCAGTGTTCTGTCACAGTCATGTGCTACTGCCACTCCGACATTGTCTTTCTCTCACACTGTGTTTATCTCTATCACTGCTTTTTCAAGACAACCACTGTCTACTATGTTCCAACATTTATTACGTTTCCATCTCCTTACCACTGTCACTCCCTCCATCTCTCTCAGTATAAAAAGGCGATAATATGTTCACATGCCAAAATATTTGGAAAATTTTCCTAATGATGCTGAGGAAGGTAGAACAAGGCTGCTGGTACCCCAGCTTTCAGTCAGACTCTTTTAAATAAACAGGAACATAATCCCATATTTTGTGCTCCAATACGAGTACTTTTCCGTTAGTTCCCTTCTTTTCCCTGCTGCAGCAGGTCATGAAACTCGCATGAAAAGAACTGTATTGATCAGTAAAATGTAGATAGTTTACTTACGTGAAACTGAAATATAAAGAATTAATTTTACAACTCAGGTCGGATTTCAAGGGCAAAAAGGAAAAAAAAGTGCATGTGCTTCAGTGCGACAACAAAGGTTTCCCAGATGATATCGGCTAAACTTTATAGCGTATTTCTCAGAGCTACGTCACTTTATGAACTACATTTTTACCTCACATCCCCTTTTACGTGCTTATTTTACATGTATAAGTAGGGTAACTGAACCTCCGTATCTCCGAAATCGATAACAATATGAAGATAATTGTCAAGGTTGCTGGAGATCAGGATTTTAGGAATGCGTTGCAAAAATTACAACCGTTTGTTGTAGTTAACCATCTTGGAATCCGCGGCTGGATTTTGGAACGCAAAAATAGGTTTCTGGGGTGTTCTTGATAACCGATAAAACTTTTAGAAAACAGGAAGATGGCTGTTCTAGATAAATGTCTGGAAAATACATTGTTAAAATGTTCAAAAATGGTTCAAATGGCTCTGAGCACTATTGGACTTAACATCTGTGGTCATCAGTCCCCTAGAACTTAGAACTACTTAAACATAACTAACCTAAGGACATCACACACATCCATGCCCGAGGCAGGATTCGAACCTGCGACCGTAGCAGTCGCGCGGTTCCGGACTGAGCGCCTTAACCGCGAGACCACCGCGGCCGGGCCTTAAAATGTTAGCTGTTTGCTTGTTATCTACATTCCGCCTCTTACCGGATTTTACGTGTAGAAGAATTGTCTTTTATATCGTGGAAACAGATAAATATTCGAAGAAAATTTTTCAGATTATACGAGATCGCGATCATAGGAATACATCGTAAGAATTTCAGTCATTTGGTGCATGTAACCGTCTTGGAATCCTCGACTAGGTACTGGTTCACTGTTGAAATATAGTAAAAAACCTCTTTTGCGGGTTTTCGAGGAACCGCCGATGAAGTAATGATGCCTCCAAAAGTCCCATTAAGCCCACCATAGACCACCGAGGTATGGGCACTGGAAAACCCAGTTTTTATGCGCGGTGGTTTGGAACATACAGGTACCCATGCTATCGCACTCATACCTATTTCTGCAAGGATGATTTCGTCGTTTAATCTCTCTTGAACTTGTGTAATATATTTAGATTTTCGTCTTCATATCATTACGTAGACTGCGTATTCCACGCTGCAAGTACCTTTAGTTCTGTAATCTGTGCCCCCATTTTTAAATCTTTATGTCAATTGCAAGAAAACGTTTATTTTCGAAAACAAGAATAGCCTTCTTGAAAAACATGAACGTTTTGAAGTCTTTTCAAAAAGTTTACATTTAAAGAGCGTGTACAAAATCAATTCAGACAAAAAAGTGTGTAGATGTTCTTACTTGTGGTGTTACACAAGAATGCTAAAGGCTAAGTAGGTAGATCCGACCATTAATCATAACGTATGCCTACTGAATCTAATTAGGCAAGGAAGAAACGCGGTGCGCAACTTGACTAAATGAAGGTTTGGTTGATAGGACACGTCGTGAGGTATCCAGGGATCACCAGTTTGCTGATGAAGGGAAAGACTAAAATAAAGTGTAGGCAGAGAGCAATCATGTTATAATACATGTAAAATGCAGTACCTGGCAACGTATACAGAATTGATCATGATTTATTGATGATAAAGAGTAGACTGGTGTTTAAGAGAATCGTCAAGAATAATCGACGTAGAGAGAAATGCGTTACTAATTTTCTGAGTAACAATGAGATGCGTTTGAAATTCTCCAAAGTAATAAATACTGGGATAATGAATATTACAGCACGAAATTCAGTTGTAGAGTAAGGGGTTTCTCTACATGGACAATCACCGATGTGGCACAGGCGAACATAGGTACAAGGAATGTAGAGGCGATGAAACCTAGAGCAACGGAATAAATATTTCAACTAATTGATGAAGGCAGGATGTACAAAAATAATCAGGAAAGACAGGAATACATCAGTATAAGTCAATTAAATTGAACTACTTCCGAAATGGCCTGGAAGGACCACCGGTTCCTACCCACCGTCGTGTCATCCTCAGACCACAGGCGTCAGTAGATGCGGATGTGGATGGGCCCTTTCCCGGCAGTTTTCGTGACCGGAGCTGCTGCTTCTCACTCAAGGAGCTCCTCAATTGGCCTCACAATGGCTGCATGCACACAGATTGCCAACAGCGCTCGGCAGACCGGACGGTCACTCATCCAAATGCTAGTCAAGCCCGACAGCGCTTAACGTCGGTGATCTGACGGGAAACGGTGCTACCTCTGCGACAAGGCCGTTAATATAGTAATTTGGGAATACGAAAATTAGGAGATGCAAGAAATTCACGGCGAAATAGTTGCAGGGGAAATGTGAAGGAATTGAAAAGAAAATGATCGTCGGGTGAAGTGGTTCGGGATATACATAAATCAGATCCACCTTCGGTGAAATTTAGCACAAGGAGGACAACATCAAGAGTGCAATGGGGATTTCACTGGCAAGCGTAGTGGAGAGACCGAGTAGGTGGGAGGAGAACGTGGAAGGGCTGTACGGGGGATAGAACGTTACTGATGACGTGGTTGAGCAAGAAATAGGAGGCGATATAGAAGACGTGGAGATTGAGTATCAGAGTCAACATTTAACAGAGCATTCGAAGATTATCGATCAAATTAGACAGAAGGTATATGAGATTTTTTCTGAATTTCTGAAATGAAATCTGAATTTCAGCAGTAGAGGGTAGGAGGAGTCGAGGCAGACCAAGGAGAAGGTGCCTGGATTAAGAATGATTTTGAAGTAGTAGGTTTAACATCAAAAGAGGCACCAATGCTAGCACTGAATAGGGGATCATGGAGGAATTTTATAAGGGGGGCTATGCTCCAGACTGAACGCTGAAAGGCATATTCAGTCTTGAATGATGATGATGATGATGATGATGATGATGATTCTGAAATCAAGGGGGGGGGGGGAAGCGGCAGCGGCGGCAGGAGGTGAGGGGTGGAGACAGAGTGGAGACCGAACAGCTATACATGTTGGGGTGTAAAATCTATTAATCTGGAGACATACTCTCAGAATATCCGGAAAATTATCATCAGTTCCGAAGACAGCAAGAGCAGGTAAAATGAGAAATCTATCTCATCCTCACCTTAACAGCTCATATATCCAAGCAGCTGAATAATATACAGAAGAATGGAGAAGAAAACTGAAGATGTGTTAGACGAAGATCAGTTTAGCTGTAGGACAGATAAAGGCATGAGATAACTAGTTCTGACCCTGCCCTTGATAATGGAATGAAGACAAGAAAACTCAAGACACGTCCATACGGTTTGTAAACCTAGAAAAACTTTCTATAAAGTAAAATGGTCAGGTTGTTCGAAGTTCTGAAAGAACCATTAGTAACATATAATGAAATTCAGGTAATATGCAATACGCACAAGAATCGAGATGGATTATTGAGATTGGGAGACGAAGAACGAAGAGCTAGGATTAAAAACGGTATGAGACAGGGCTGCAGTCTTTCGCCGTTACTGTTTCTCCTGTACACCCATGATAAAATAGACGAAATAAATGCTCATGCGTGGGATTAAGTTTAGGGTGAAGGAATATCAATGACAAATTTCATTAATATCTTTACTCTCCCCAGAGAAAATAAAGCAGAATTACAGAATGGAATAAACTGTCTAATAAGTGCAGAATAAGGATTGAGAGTAAACCACAGAATGGCTAAATTATCAATAAATAGCGGAAATAATCATAACTAGATACTTATTATCATAATTGGTGATCACGTAGTACATGAAGTGAAGGAAGTATGCTACCTTGAAAACAATATAACGTACAAAGGAAAGAAGACATCTAAAGCAGACTTCCAAAGCAAAGAGCGCATTTCTGACCTAAAGATGTTTGCCACTATCAAACTTCGGCCTTAATTTGAGGCAGAAATTTCTGAGAATATATGTGAATGGGCAAAAATATGGGAAGATCAAGAAATAAACGCATTACCAAACCTAATAGACTGTTAGTCCAATTGGAATTAAATGTACCCAGCATCTGTATTTATTTAAAATGGTAAAGAGTACAGCAATCAATGGTGAATAACATTTATTGCAAATCCAGATTCTGGTCGCTGTGTGGTCGTCTCCAGTGGAGTAGATATAAGATAAAACATTACAACCACTTATACGCAGGGTGTAACAATTGCTAGTGCAGATATTGTTGTATGTGATACCTTAATACCCTCTTCAGTGTGTTGGTTGCTTTTCTCTGAGTCGAGCAGTCTTCACACAAAAACGTCAGGGACACGTGAAGGGATACGTACAGCACAAAAGTGTACAGGCCGACCTCATCTGTTGAGTGACAGAGACCGCCGACAGTTGAAGACGCTCGTAATGTGTAATAGGCAGTCATCTATTTAGGCCATCACACAGGAATTCCAAACTGCATCAGGACCCACTGCACGTACTATGACACTTAGACGGGAAGTTACAAAACTTGTAGTTCACGGTTGAGCGGCTGCTCATAAGTCGTACATCACGCAGGTAAATGCCAAACGACGCATCGCTTGGTGTAAGAAGCGTAAACATTGGACGATTGAACGGTGGAAAAACGTTGTGCAGAACGACGAATCATTGTACGCAATGTGGCGATCCGCTGACAGCGTGTGGAATGCCCGGTGAACGACATCAGCCAGCGTGAGTAGTGCCAACAGTAAAATTCGGAGGTGGTGGTGTTACAGTGTGGTCGTGTTCTTCATGGAGGAGGCTTGCACCCCTTGCTGTTTTGCTTGACGCTATCACAGCACAGGCCTACATTGATGTTTTAAGCACCTTCTTGCTACCCACAGTTGAAGAGCAATTCGGGGATGGCAACTGCATCTTTCAACACGATCGAGCACCTGTTCATAATGCACGGCTTGTGGCGAAGGGGGGTTCCACGACAATAACATCTCTGTAATGGACTGGCCTGCACAGAGCCCTGACCTGAATCCTATGGAACACCTTTGGGATGTTTTGGAACGCCGACCTCATGCCAGGCCTCACCGACCAACATCGATACCTCTCCTCAGTGCAGCACTCCGTGAAGAAGGGGCTACCATTTCTCAAGAAACCTACCAGCACCTGATTGAACGTATGCCTGCGAGATTGGAAGCTGTCATCAATGCTGAGGGTGGGCCAACACCATATTAAATTCCAGCATTACCGATGGAGGGCGCCTCGAACTTCAAAGTGATTTTCACCTAGGTGTCCGGATACTTTTGACCCCATACTGTACATGTAGAAAATTGTGGACTGTCTTGCTCGCCGAGTTGAAGCCGTTATCAAGATTAGCGGCGGTGTCACTTGGTATCAGTGTGTTACCTTTGGGGCGACTATTTTTTGTCCGTATGCTTATCTACTTAAACTGCTGTATGAAAAAAACTAGTCTGTATGTCCGTTTCATAATTCCTGTGTTTACTTTTCACATGACTGTAGTCGTAATAAGTACAGGGTGGTTATAATTAAAATTCAACTACGTACGGAGGTCCAGTATGAGCTGTAATTATCATACACTATTGAAACGTCATAGATATTCTTACGTATTAACGCGGAACCGATTTACGCTGCAACGAAAAATATAGTTCCATATTTGGCCACCAGGTGCAAATCTGGAGCTGTGAATGTAAGAAAGACGTGTAGAAATGTTTCCGTTTGTAATGGATTAGGTATGGTATGCCTATGTCCCATTTCTAACCCATTACATACGGCAACGTTTCTATACGTTTCGTAAGTGAAACAAATGAGAAATACATGATGTCGATTTTATAATTAACCGTCGCTTACACCATTTGTAATTACAGACCACAGAGGACTTCCGTTAGTAGCTGCATTTTAATTACAACTTCCCGGTATAGGCTTATACTGTGCTTCTAGAAAACACATTCAGTGCGCATTACAGCCATTCACCTCCATACTACTACAGACACGGACCACTAAGAGATGAATAATGTATTGCGTAACGAATTCATTCTTACTGAGCCATCGCTGAAGAAAACAGCGATTTTTCAGGAATAATTTATCTGCTTAAGATTAACACTGCCTCCTGCAAATGCGTTTCGAGGCCCTACCTTTGAAAGCACACAGAATCGCTTTGTATCCCAACCTCTCGCAGTCAGAACTAAAACGTAATCACTGATGCAAGAAATTCAGTAATGGTTTTCGGCGGAAGTGCGTTTTAGAGAAAGTACACCGTATTATATTTTTACAAGTTAATTAGCTTCGGACCGGCGTTGAAACACTCCAAAGAATTGTTCTGGGCCCCTAAAGTATTTTCATGTTAGGCTGTACTATCTACGACCTGAGGGGTGAGGTAGGCCAAACCTCCGACGCCTTCACAATCCTTTTAATACAAACAGCTCTCTTGGTCAGCCTGCTGGCGAAGGAGCATATTTCATGAACAATACGGGTAGATTTAAAATCATATCGTCTAGCTGTCTGATCTTGCATATTGTACTGTCAATGACTACCAAGGAATGAATGATGTAATGACACACGCAGCTCACGATATTCGAGTTTTAGCATATTTAGCAAAATACTGCTACCACCTGGGATAACATGATGTCTCGTGATGTACTAGGAGAAAAGCGCTCCAGATTAACATTCGACTAGATGACGCAATACGAGAGGCAACCCGAAATTCGGCCTTGGTCAGATACGTAAGGGTTTTGAGATTAGATACAAACAACACCTTGCTGCTTTAACACTTTGGAACGTAAACAAACACAGATTTGCTTCCCAAATTGTCAAAGAAAACCTTGCAGTGAGAAACATTGAGAATAACATGAGAATTTTACACTTAGTACAAAAGGGAGACGCTACGAACATGTCAGAAGAAACAGGAAGAGACACACACAAAACGACTCCCTTGTTTATAGCGTGAGGAAGCAGGCTGAGTTGCCAAAAACACTTTTCTTGAAAACCTCCCAGAAAGTACTTACCACACTACAATGTAAGCAAAGTTCCTGCGCCTATCTGTAGATCAAGTAACCTTATAATATTTTATAATCTACAATAATCAGTAAATTTCACGGTACTAAATACTAATCAGTTTTCAATGTACTGTCGTCAGCATACCGTCCACTGTCCACATACCTTCTTATCCACATTTATTTCTTTACTGTGCTCAAAATTAAACTTTAATGCAGTAATTGACTAAATCCCTATTTAGGTAAAGTAAGCTTAGAATTTCAAGTAATAGCGAAATAAGGCTGTTCCCTACATGTCATATCTTGTAATACATCGTATAATCGCACCATCTTTGACGCTCATACTTTGTAATCATTATAATCACTCTGTATTTGTTTACACATGTTTTAGGTTCGTCAGGACACGTGGTGCCCGTTGTTAAGTTTTTTATGGGGCAACACAAATACATAACGATGTGTGTGTGTTTTCAAACACGAACAACAAGGTGAATATGATTCGTTGGAGAAAAACTGTAAAAATCAATCTGCCACGCGGATATATCACTTCAGTTACATTCCACCACAATTTCGTAGCGCAATCGTTATTCTTCATCATCAACAACAATCATCGTAGCACTTCTGTAACTGTGCATTGTTATTTGTCCCAGAGGACTTCATCTACTAGCCTGGCAGCATTTTTATTGACGATACATGAAAGCGGAATGAGGATGAACTATATGAATTCGAAGCCCATGACGTTCATTTTGAGTAAAGTAACTTAAAACTAATTTGTGGATGGTTTCTGTGTACATCATCAACAGTTTGTATCATATAACAACCACGATCTCCAATCATGTCCTTCATCGACAAAATTGCTTTAAGTACTTTCATATCTCCACTTTTTCGGATACTGACAAAAAAATGAAGTAATTACCGTTCCACATCACTTCATTTTCTATGCACCTTACGACAGTTTAGAATTATAAAATCAAGAATACTGTTCCTGACTGAACGCTTGACGCAACCAAGTATGGCGACAATCGGTGTACAACGCAAAATGCGCTCTCCGTATTCATTCACAACCCTGTTTGCTACAGTTAACATGGAACTGTTCCTATTGGTACTGGAAATGCAGGACATGTGATTGGTCTGTTTGTACTCCACTGCGTGAAAGTCGAATACTGAGATCCTGCAATTGTCCGCGTACCTATGTCTTTTAAACATGACCTTGTCTCTACGCAGAAGTAGCACTCCGGTTGCAAATCCTCTTTCTTGAAATGAGGTTATGAAATTTGCTAGTAAGCTGGCAAAGGTTCAATACGCTACTACGTATCCAAAGTTACTTGTTGTCATTGACTTTTTTCTTTCTGTATAGCAAACAGAGCAGCTAAAGCTATAAACTGCTGACAAGACAATTCACAATCGTACGCACACAGTCACACGTAACACAGTTTATTTATATAGCACTTAATCCCCTGATATTAAATACATTGTGGAAATTACATTGGTAGATCAACATACACATCCTATACTCTGATCCATTCATAGATCACAGAGTAACGATTAGTTAAGTCCTATTGCCCGTATTTAAGGTCTTCAAACTGCAGCCTCACAACCGAAGTGTGTCGTATGGCCACTTTACACTGACTGACTGGATAGCACGAATCATTTCGAATGGTAAGCATTCTTGCTTCGTATGCAATTCGTTATTCTAATGTTAATAAAAGTGGTTATTAAAATGAAATCTGAAATGACTGGATGTGATCACTCAGTTAAGGTCGGACGTGCTTAGAGACGTTATATGAATGATAACATTCCAGGACGCTGGCTGGATTGGTAGAGGAGGAGCAGGAGATGAACTTCTTCACCAGTGGTCTCCCAGGTCTTCAGACCTCACACCTTGTAACATCTATCTGTGGGGTTAGTATAAGACCGCGTTTTTTGCCCTCCTATACCTGACACTCCTGAAAGTCTGCGAATCGCATAGTTGAAGCTTTGAATTCGATAACATGAGACAATCTGCTTCGTGTGTGGCAGAAAGTGAGCCACCTTCTTGATATTTGTCGTGTAGCATGTGGTTCCCACGTTCGACGCATAAAAATTTGAACTTCTCTCTTTCTAGGAACGTTGCAGTTGCGTTTCTATCTTTTGTAGTTTGGAAGCAATAAATATTTGAAATCTGTTCCTTTTTTTGAATAAGTTACATTTGAAAAGAAAATTTTGATGTTGGTTCAATGACAGCATACGCATTTGTAGCTAGATTTGTAGCTGAGTATGGTGTGCCTTAGCAAGTTTGATATCGTTCAATCCAGCCATAATACGTTGTATTTGCATGTTACTTTAATTTTACTTAACGTCATATATGTTTCTATATTTATGTGAGAAGAAATAGTGATGGTGCATTCGTAATTCTTATCCATGCTGAAGAGTGACTCGGAAAAAGTGTGTTTCTCTCTATGAGATAGTAACTGTCCCACAATTTCAGCAGATGATGGTGCGTTAACAGTACGTGTGTTCTTAGCACCTCATTCCTGTACTGCGATTTTCATTCTAATATGGAACTATTTTTTTAGCCTTTGGTTATGTAGTTCTTATGCTTCTAATGGCCCGCAACGTGTTCCACGCAAGTCTCCAGCTAACAATACTAATGTATTGTTTTGTGGAGTTCCATGTAACCCTCCCGCCCCTCCATAGTGGGAGTTCCTCCATTAATTAATTCATTTACTTCAATGTTTGGGTACAGAAGCTTTCCTCTTGTTCGACGGACCTGTGAGGATAAGTGGCCAATAAAGGCCTAGGTTGTAACATAAGAGACGTGAAAGAACTGTGACGTTTTTGTTTTATACCTACCTCTCGTTTTAAGAAAATTCACTTATTAATAAGGACCTAACATGCTGTACGTCATGTGACGCATTCGTCTCCCACAGTAAGAAATATTATTCGCCCTTTGTTGATGTTCGTGGTTGAAAACTCAGAATGCAGAGTATAGTAATATACCAGTCTAGAACCTATTTTCTCTTTTCCTCAGTCTGTTAGGCTTCCTCTACGACTCCCGTGCAGGTTAATAGTTTCTGTAGGTATTCGCTACGGTAGATGAATCGATTTTGGAAAATTTTGGCGGGGGAGGCGCGGTGGATAACGTTACTCTTGATTCATGAGATGTATTGTTTTGCTATTGGTCCCTAAGCAGACACTTTTCCTAATCTGTGATCGTTAAGCTGTGTACTGTTTACTTATTCTCGATGTAGTCCACACCACTGCCCCGTAACTCCAGCACTGGGCAAGAAGTAGTTCGTACTTGCAATTGAATTACGTATGGGAATTGTGCACTGAACTGAATTATGTTTGAAATTTAAGTTAAATAACAGTAAAAATGTATAGTTTTCTCGTGCACATTATATGTGTAGCAACGTTACCTTCATTCTAACCCATTTGTTTAGTCTTTTTGGTGTTTTGTATCAGATTTTAGCGTAAATTTCGCCTAATTTAACCTTTGATGTGCAGCACTAAATATCTGACAAGTTTCTCCGGAAAACTGAGTGGCAGGACTTTCAATGATCAGAGAACCCATGCTGTAGAATGGAATTTACCCATCCAGAGAGGCGAGTGCGTTGAAGCGCTGCTTCCGAGATACGAGGAGGCGAGCCAGCCCCGAATGGAATTCACCTCGCGGACTAATGACGAAGGCTGATGAGCTGGCCAGCGTGGATGTGGTTTTTAGGCGGTTCCCCACATCTGTCTAGGTGAAAACCGGGCTGGTACCCAGGCCATGTGTCAGGTACCCACTACGGAAACATTTAGGACACGCTCTCACGCTTGAACATAGATTTACTCTGGACGCAGACACATGGGTACACAGTTTCTGCTGCTGGAGGAATGGTGGAGTCAGGAAGGTAATGGGGCGACCACCTACTATGTGTAAGTCCATATGCAGAAATGGTAAAGCACAAAAGCAGTGGAATAAGAAGAAGAAGTCTCAAGAATGTTTACATCTGAACTTAACACGCAGTTCTTTAGCTGCCTCTGCATACCTATATCGAACACGCTGCTTCAAGTGAAATTACACCAAGCATAGAAAATTTAATGGCATTCAGAAATACAAACTTTAAGGCTGCTCCAAAATTTACTTCCCAATAGCAAAAGATCTACTAGTTGAATAAGAAACAAAACCAAAATGTCTTCTGAACAATATGGAGCTGCTGTATACAAACAGGATTTGAGAGCAACAGCTGCCTTTGACATAACAACTCACAGGACCTTATATTCATTGGGTTTTTCAGGTAACTTAGCCGAGACAATTATTTAAAGAATCCGACATTACTTAAACCTTACACTGCTCGGACCATGAGGCAATTTCAAGTTACAGTTGAGTACCCAAAATCGTGGGAAGCCACTCACGTCTAACCGGTGAGCTAATACCTCAGTTTATTATTTAGCAAATGTAAGTGCTTAATCGGTGGAATGTCCCATCAAAACATATCTAACGGGCAGGAACAATTTAACACAAAAGTCTCTAACACTTAAGGCTTTTTTTTTTCAATTACAGGAGCTTAACGACTCCCTAACCTGCTACCTTGACGATGATACGTAACAAAACCTTTCACTAACTGACATAATACAGGTAGTCAGATTCAATGGCGCGACCCACAGAACATAATATAGAAACCATAACCGGCATACAGCCTGCCTAGAACCGAAATATACAGAATATTAAATTTCGATAGCACAAAACAGAAATCCGAATGTACACAATAAGAAGAATGACGTGTGAACTGGTACTGACATGTATCATCCCACACGGTAAAGACAAATTTATGTGTTATCTCCAGTCAAAAGGAAATTTAGGTATCACAGTACTTACAAAATACTAATCCGAACGCTGATCTCGTAGAATTGCAACTCGCACGACCTGCCGACGCATTAATTCGGATCACACTGCTCAGAAGATGAGTAGGTTTGCAGTAATTTCACAGGTACGTCAGACACCATAAATGTACTCAGCCTAACTCACAGCCAAACGAACACGACTCGATGCAAGCGTTTCGGCAACAGAAATAACAAAATCTGCTTTAATGACCAGATGCTTTGATGCTCATCGTGAGGTCCAGTCTGTAGCATGATCGGAAAATTAACGCTCAGCCGCCGTCTGTGTAATTTCAGAAAGAAGTTCAATGTGACTGCCACGGCATAACCGTCTATTCCAGTGTTTGTTTCCTCATTACGACATTTCGCGACCAAATCAGCAGCGCCGTACACTACGCAATACACTACAACGGGTCTTCACACTGTCACCAGACATAAACACAGCTCCACTCTGCTAACGCTTCGCGAGCCTCTATATCCGCGTTTTTGGCAGCTCACTTGGCAAATCACCAATGCCAAAAATCAGGAAACGGCAGTTTATCGACCAATCGTCGGCGCCTTGCCAGAAAACTTACGTGCGTGGTACAAGAACATTTGTTCTCATACACGGAGCATTCTTCATACAATTTTAGGCAGTTTCCACACTCATTTACCGAAATGCTGGGCTCGTCCCCAAATTCCACCATAAAATATACGACACACAAAATGTATGGCACAAACGAAAAGTTTACACGACGCACAGATAGACAGCGCATGCATGCAGCTTCTCTCCCTTAGGTTCGCTGATGGCTGTGGCGCCAGCATGAACACTGCCCCACGGAGTCCGAATTAAATAAACTTGCCAAATCATGAAAACCAGCGGCACCCCTACGATGTGATAAAATCTAGGAAATAAAAAAACCTTAGAAATGAAATTTTCATCTTTTTCTTCTTCTGCTTCTCCTCTCCTCCCCTCTCTATTTCACTGTTCAATACACACACACACACACACACACATACACGCGACACTCGTCGTCTCAAAAGGATATTTAGTGCACTCATTCTTCCTGACAGATTGAAAATGTCTACCTCACTGACACCCGAACCAATGTCAGTCAGTCAACAAGTTTCAAAATACTACTCACTGTATGAATGTTTCAGTGAAAAAAATCGCTAGTCATTTTCAATGAAATAGTTTCGTTAAGGTGTTCTCGGCCCTGTAACGTGTACACTATAACTTCTACAGATTTCGCAAAAATTGGGACGATAGGAATGAGAGAGCTGAAGATGTGACGGTGGGTCGTGAATCGTATGTGTATAAGTCAGCCAACGAAACACGATATATCGGCGATACGACGCTGCAAAATATAAAGATACACGTGTACCAAATGCTCTTACGAAACTCAGCCTTATCTTCGGTGGAAAATAAACACTTAAGGAGACACTGGTCAACGATCTGGACAAATATAAAAAAGAAAGCTGATATTTTTATAGGGTTGTTGCGAAATTGTCACCGAAACCATACTACCTCTTAGAAGGAGACACAAAATTGATTTGCAATCGCGCCTGTACTGTGACCACAGTCGTGTAATAGTTTCACTAACTCTCTTATTGCTATTCACTACCCAAGGAAAGAAAGGAACTCACATATTAAGTATCTTCTCTTTATTTTTTTTATTTTTAATTATTTTTTAAAATTCTTTTTCCATGTAAAACGGTGCTACATCCAACTGACTTCACTGTCATATGAAATGCTAATTCGACGAACGGCATCGATAGCCAAACAAAAGAACTATGTTGCACAGCTGGCCATTGCATGAGACACATACACACTCACAAAAACTCGCTCATGTACAAACTTTTCAATGCCTTTTTCAAACTAGCTCTGAAATATTGAAACAAAGCTTCATCAGTGCTGGAACAAATCTTCTAAAATGGATTACGTGTAGGCTTATACACCATCTAAGGGGAATTAACGAATGAAGTGGTTAACTGACACGCACGACTATAAGAGGGTCACAACCAATACACTGAAGGAAGACTTCCAACATTCGATACAATAAAACACGCTGAGACACGCGATATTTTAATTTTACTCATCAGGAAATCAATTTCTCAAGCATTAAAAAATATGTTTCTTCTCTTTCCTCCTTCAAGTTTTCCTCAACGAATTCTTTTCATTGTCTGTTTATGTTTCAGATAGTGGTGAAAAGCTAGAAAAATCTCAGTAAAACACTTTCCATGAACTGTGAGGAATGTACATACGCTACATAGTTATACTGGACAGAAAATAACGTCATGACATTACACACTCCCCTGAAGAGGTAAAGAAGCATTCGTATCATAGACCAGTAAAACTGTATTTTTAGGATTGCTGGTTTTTTCTGAGCCGACGTAATACTATGGCTGATCAGTGATACTGAGTTGTAGTTCTTTTATTGCACTACATAGATTAGTAGCTCGTGGTCTAGTGACTAGCGTTGCTATTGTGGCTCACGGGAACGCGGGTTCGATTCCTGGCATGGTCGGTGATTTTCTCCGTCCGGTGATTGGGTGTTTCCGTTGTCCTCATCATTTCATCGTCGTTCAGGCAAGCAGCAATACTGGACAGTGAAAGGACTGGAAATCTGTACGGGTGCTGATAACCGCGCAGCTGAGCACAGCACAAATCAAATATGATTCTCATCCATGGATTAGGCAGCGGTTCGTTTTCTTGTTTCAAAACCTATGTCATCATGATTTCATTGGTCATCCCGGATACCTTATTCCGTTATGCCTGAAGTATAACATTCTTCTTGGGTATTCTTCGGAATTCTACAACAGGTTGCCTCAAATAATTTCTATAGTTTCCAAAAACTAATAAGTACACAATTCGATCTAATCTTAAAGCTTTAAGCACAGTAGTTTCGTGGTAAGAAGGCCAGACAAACAAAACTATTTAATTGTTAATTCTGTGCTGTTAAAATCCACAGTATACACAATCTCAACCATACATTTTTTGAAGTGCAAGAACAAGCTCTTTGATATTCATGGGCGAGATAATATCTGTCGCACCAAGCAAGGGCTGTGGCTTATGTGTCTCTTGCAGGGTGACTTGTGGCTGTCTCACGTCTTGATGGACCAGAAGTATCCTATATCAATTTGTTTCTCTCTACTTAAAATACACCACTGTGGTTCATTGTGAACGGTTATCGTTAAGACGCCGTATGTATTCGGTGCCGTCACATTAATGTAACCACCCTTCAAAAGCCTGGAAAATCGCCTTTTGAAGAGTGGATGTGTAGGAAGAGTGTCAGTGATGTTCTCGAATGTACCGACAGGGGCCAAGCCATGCCAGCTTCAGGGCCCTGGCCAGCTGCACAAGGTTTCTTGGTTGAGGATCCATGGCGCGAAGAGTCCGATAGAGCTTGTCACGCAGATCCTCGACTGGGTTTATACACAAATAGTTTCGTGGTTGGGAAGTACGGTAAACTCGTCCTAACACTCTTAGAAAGAGGTATGTACTCTGCGAGCTGTGTAACACATTACGTCGTGCTGCTGGTAGGTACAATCGTACCAAGAAAAAACCGACAGCATTGGGGGCTTAAAAGGTCCCAAAGAATAGATGCGTACTTTTGTTGATGTCTTGTGCCTTCCAGAATGACGAAATCACCCAGAGAGAGCTACGAAAACCTTCTGAACACCATAACGCTCCCTTCCCTGGCCTGGAACCTTCCGACGATTGTTGCAGGGTCGTACACGCCAACGGCCATTTCTCTGATGGAGCACAAAAAGTGATTCATCCGAAAAAGCCACATTTCGCTACTCCGTTTACGTCCAATTGCGGTCCAGCCTTCGTCGCCGGTGAACAGCAGTGAGCATGGATGCATGAACCATCCACCTGCGGCGGAGGCCCATACTCAGCGTCGTTCGTTGATCGGTCGTTGGGGACGCACTGGTGGTAGCCGCTTGTTTCATCTAGGCGGTTAGTTGCTGAACAGTTGCACGTCTCTTCGCCCGTACACATCTCCGAAGCCGTCGTTCACTTCTGTCCATCCTTTTGACAGGAGGTCTTCGGGACAACGGCCGTTTACTATCGTGAGACAATGAAACGCCTACAGCTGTCCTTAGGATTTTATTTATTTTGTAGCTACAAGTTTCAGTGCTTCAATGCGCCATCTTCAGGCTGCAGTTGATGCTGAAGAGATTGACACAATAGCGCATCAATGGCCAACATAACCGGTTACGCAGACTATCTGAAAACTTTGGTGTCAGCACTCCAGCCATCAGCTGCCAACTGTCATCTGTGTCCCGTTATGCACCGCAGTTGCTAGACGCCGGTTTCAGATGGAGCCATTTTGCCATGCATGGTGTACTTTAACCACGGAGGCACGCGACCAATTTACTCTTGGCACGATACCCAATGATCATGTACTTCTGGATGCTGGATAAATCGCTCAGTTGCCGCCTTACAAAGACTACACTGAAACCTCCTAGCAGATTAAAACTGTGTGCCGGACTGAGACTCGAACTCGGGACCTTTGCCTTTCGCGGGCAAGTGCTCTACCAACTGAGCTACCGAAGCACGACTCACGCCCCGTCCTCACAGCCTTAAATCCGCCAGTACCTCGTCTCCTACCCCCCAAACTTCACACAAGCTCTCCTGCGAACCTTGCAGAACTAGCACACCTGGAAGAAAGGATATTGCGGAGACATAGCTTAGCAACAGCCCGAGGGTGATTTCTAGAATGAAATTTTCACTCTTCAGCGGAGTGTGCGCTGATATGAAACTTCGTAGCAGATTAAAACTGTGTGCCGGACCGAGACGGGAGTAGAGCACTTGCCCGCGAAAGGCAAAGGTCTCGAGTTCGAGTCTCGGTTCGGCACACAGTTTTAATCTACTAGGAAGTTTCATATCAGCGCACACTCCGCTGTAAAATTTCATTTAGTAACGACTACACTGTTTCCCACATCCCCCCATACACTTTAAGTACCTACCGCAGTGTTGTCACCTGCCGTCTGTGAGGTCATTGCACGCTGACGTCGAACGTAGGCAATGGTCGCATTAATGTGACTGGACCGTGTAGAACCACACAGTCGTTAAATGATATACACACTGTATTCTTTGTAACAAACGTTTTGCGAAGTGTAAACAGACGCCTTCTCTTTGTACTTCTTGGCTTTCAACAGTAATTAATGGCTTGCAAAGAATCAGTTCCCAAGTCGCAGAAATGGCTTGAATAGAGCCGAAGTGTTGCTGGACGAGCGGTGGAAGCCATTCTTTCTCGTCTTATTATCCTCAAACTTCTGCCCGCCTTTTGTCTCGAGGCGCGAGGAAAAGAGACGCCACGAAGAATCTCGTCGGTCCTGCATCCATATCAATTTAGAAGCGACTCAAAAAAGAGTGTTTGGCGGCGCGCTGATGAAGACTAACAACGGGAATAGGGCTGCGGTCGCCGGCGTCGCTTTCACGAGCGCCGAGAGATCGGGAGCCACGTGACGCGCCGGCGCGGCTCTACTTTACACGCGCGTTTGCTAAATGAGTTCTCCCGCTAACCCTTTAAGCCAAATGATTTTGGGAGTGCAGAGCGCTGCAGCAATATATCGTCGGGCCGCCAGCCCCTGCTGGCCGTAATGTCGACAAAATGGCTGTTCCTGTGCGGGAAACTCGCATGCAGTCGGGTAGCTGTTGTTCTCCGCAAGATGGGAATTCCAGCACCGCGGCCCTGCGAAGTAAGCAATAATGGTGGTTGGAGCCTTCCGCTCGCGTCCGTAGCTTTTTAATACAAGGAGAAAAAAAGAAATCCTGCTCATTAGGCTCAACAAAACCGCGTACTATCGTCGCTGCCACATTTTAAACGTATACGTCACATTGTCTCCATATTTACATGTGTTAAGTATCTTCATTTCACTGAACGAACATCAGCTCCAAAACTGAATCCCGTTGATATGCTTTGTTGTAGAGAAGAGTGTGAAATGTGGCTAATAACTTTGCTATTTCAATTGAAAGTGACGTCATTAGTGAATGGAGGATAATTTACATATTCATTTTAAAATTAATAATATTAATGAGTGTACAACACTTTCTGCAATTATTTCGAGAATACTGTATGCTGCTGTGAAATGAAAAATTCTCTTTATTATGCAAACAAATACTTCACTTGCAATTGGGTCCACAGCCACGCCACCTCTGTATGAATAAAAATATCATTTTACTTGGTAATCATCGTTTCAGAACGGTTTCGTCAATGTAGCAATTTTCGAGTGAGTATAGTGTGATCCATCAAACATAAAACTGGACGAGAACGTAAGAGATTACACCTTTACACTTCTAAGCGATGTGTTATCTCAACGCAGTTTAGGAAACATTCGTTTTATGCGCTTCGACCTCACAATAAGTTTGAAAGATATATGACTAGGTGAAGATTACAGTCCATTTGACCGCACGACCGCTACGATCGCAGGTTCGAATCCTGCCTCGGCTATGGATGTGTGTGATGTCCTTAGGTTAGTTAGGTTTAAGTAGTTCTAAGTTCTGGGGCACTGATGACCTCAGAGGTTAAGTCCCATAGTGCTCACAGCCACTTTTTGAACAGTCCATTTGAAAATGAATAATAGTAATGACCACTGCAAAATAAAACGCTGTTTTCGTCCAAAGAATGACGACTAGTGCGGCAGTTGCCGTCATTCTGAACAAATGACAACGAGTTTAAATCTATTCTTATAGTCATCTGGTCAACAAAAACTCTAATATCGCAACATAATAAAAGCAATATTTATTCATCTCCCTGATTATTGTTTGCAGTGTTATTAATGAATGACTCTGAAAGAGGAATAGAACACACCGAATGTAGAAATAACGGCAAATAAATTGTTATCTTAATGACCAAAACAATGAAAATCTAAAACAAATTTCGACACTTCTCGACTCACACGCACACATACGCACGCACACACACACACACACACACACACACACACACACACAAGCACAGAACTGAGTAGCTTCACGCCAATTCACACGTAAATTCTCTGACAGAAGTATTTCTGCTGTTCGCCAGACTAACTTCGGCAGATTCCTCACTGCCCGGCAGCCTGACACGATCAGAACAGAGGAGCAGCAGCAGAAACATTCTTCACGTGAAAGACGAAGTAAAACACATCCGACGTATTCTAGAACAAAGTGGCCGACCCGTATCAAAGAGAATAGTTCGTGTATTCCTCTATGCTACTGGAAGTATTAAATATTAGGAAATTCTTCAGCTATTTCTCAAATTTGCCTAATTTTTGTCATACTCATAACTTGTACAGATAATGAGCAGAGTAGTATTTTATGTTTACAAATCACATTTTTAATATACCAATTACTTGCCAAATACAATAAAATACCATATTTCAATTTAATCAAGTGAAGCTTCAATTTGAGCCCCACGATTGTATTCAGATCTGCACACATTTAGGTTTTTTAATACTTCCCGTCGCACACACACCCCTCGCTTAATTAAGTCGTATGAGCAATATAATTGCTGACGTTTGACTGCTCCCTGCCGCCGTTGGATAAGCAGCTGCAGCAGCAAGTCGTATACTCCTAGCTCACTCATTTGTTACATAGTTTAATTCTTAATTTCTTTGCGTGTTTTGGTACTTGCATTGTTTAATTCATAAATTTCGGATGTATTATAGTATTTCAGAGTTGTAGCATCGCGTTTTAGTACCTGAATGGTGTAAATTAGCGTAGTCTCCTTCCGCCGAGCAGTGCGTCAGCAGTGCACAAGTAGCAGCATTCCTGCATTTACCAGGCAATCTTGTATTTTAAAAACCGTTTAAATTTCGTGTCGATTTGTTTGTGCTCTCTGTAGATTATTTCAGACGTTCTTTGCACAACAGTTTTTAGCATGAATAGGGACTGCAACTGCTGTGTTCGGATGCAGGCTGAGTTGGCATCCGTGCGCTCCCAGCTTCAGGGTGGTGGGGTTTCGGGTTCCGCTGGATAGGTCAGGAGTCCACTACACGCAACAAGCGGCTACACGGGTAGCAGGGGTTGTGTGGCGTGGGCTGGGCGGTTTTTTAGGTTAGATGGCCTTGGGCAAGTACAGAAAGGGCAACAGCCTCAACGGATGCAGGGCAAAGTCAGGACATGCGGGGACCAAGCAGCAATCGGTATTGTAATTGCAAACTGTCGAAGCTGCATTGGTAAATTACCGGAACTTCAAGCGCTGATAGAAAGCACCGAAGCTGAAATCGTTATAGGTACAGAAAGCTGGCTGAAGCCACAGATAAATTCTGCCGAAATTTTTACAAAGGTACAGACGGTGTTTAGAAAGGATAGATTGCATGCAACCGGTGGTGGAGTGTTCGTCGCTGTTAGTAGTAGTTTATCCTGTAGTGAAGTAGAAGTGCATAGTTCCTGTGAATTATTATGGGTGGAGGTTACACTCAACAACCAAGCTAGGTTAATAGTTGGCTCCTTTTACCGACCTCCCGACTCAGCAGCATTAGTGGCAGAACAACTGAGAGAAAATTTGGAATACATTTCACATAAATTTTCTCAGCATGTTATAGTCTTATGTGGAGATTTCAATTTACCAGATATAGACCGGGACACTCAGATGTTTAGGACGGGTGGTAGGGACAGAGCATCGAGTGACATTATACTGAGTGCACTATCAGAAAATTACCTCGAGCAATTAAACAGAGAACCGACTCGTGGAGATAACATCTTGGACCTACTGATAACAAACAGACCCGAACTTTTCGACTTTGCATGTACAGAACAGGGAATCAGTGATCATAAGGCCGTTGCAGCATCCCTGAATGTGGAGGTTAGTAGGAATATAAAAAAGGGAGGAAGGTTAATCTGTTTAGCAAGAGTAATAGAAGGCAGATTTCAGACTACCTAACAGATCAAAACGAAAATTTCTGTTCCGACACTGACAATGTTGAGTATTTATGGAAAAAGTTCAAGGCAATCGTAAAATGCGTTTTAGACAGGTACGTGCCGAGTAAAACTGTGAGGGACGGGAAAAACCCACCGTGTTACAACAACAAAGTTAGGAAACTACTGCGAAAACAAAGAGAGCTTCACTCCAAGTTTAAACGCAGCCAAAACCTCTCAGACAAACAGAAGCTAAACGATGTCAAAGTTAGCGTCAGGAGGGCTATGCGTGAAGCGTTCAGTGAATTCGAAAGTAAAATTCTACGTACCGACTTGACAGAAAATTCTAGGAAGTTCTGGTCTTACGTTAAATCAGTAAGTGGCTCGAAACAGCATATCCAGACACTCCGGGATGATGATGGCATTGAAACAGAGGATGACACGCGTAAAGCTGAAATACTAAACACCTTTTTCCAAAGCTGTTTGACAGAGGAAGACTGCACTGCAGTTCCTTCTCTAAATCTTCGCACAAACGAAAAAATGGCTGACATCGAAATAAGTGTCCAAGGAACAGAAAAGCAACTGGAATCAATCAACAGAGGAAAGTCCACTGGCCCTGACGGGATACCAATTCGATTCTACACAGAGTACGCGAAAGAACTTGCCCCCCTTCTAACAGCCGCGCACCGGATGTCTCTAGAGGAACGGAAGGTTCCAAATGATTGGAAAAGAGCACAGGTAGTCCCAGTCTTCAAGAAGGATCGTCGAGCAGATGCGCAAAACTATAGACCTATATCTCTGACGTCGATCTGTTGTAGAATTTTAGAACATGTTTTTTGCTCGAGTATCATGTCGTTTTTGGAAACCCAGAATCTACTCTGTAGGAATCAACATAGATACCGGAAACAGCGATCGTGTGAGACCCAACTCGCTTTATTTATTCATTAGACCCAGAAAATATTAGATACAGGCTCCCAGGTAGATGCTATTTTTCTTGACTTCCGGAAGGCGTTCGATACAGTTCCGCACTGTCGCCTGATAAACAAAGTAAGAGCCTACGGAATATCAGACCAGCTGTGTGGCTGGATTGACGAGTTTCTAGCAAACAGAACACAGCATGTTGTTATCAATGGAGAGACGTCTACAGACGTTAAAGTAACCTCTGGCGTGCCACAGGGGAGCGTTATGGGACCATTGCTTTTCACAATATATATAAATGACTTAGTAGATAGTGTCGGAAGTTCCATGCGGCTTTTCGCGGATGATGCTGTAGTATACAGAGAAGTTGCAGGATTAGAAAATTCCAGCGAAATGCAGGAAGATCTGCAGCGGATAGGCACTTGGTGCAGGGAGTGGCAACTGACCCTTAACATAGACAAATGTAATGTATTGCGAATACATAGAAAGAAGGATCCTTTATTGTATGATTATATGATAGCGGAACAAACACTGGTAGCAGTTACTTCTGTAAAATATCTGTGAGTATGCGTGCGGAACGATTTGAAGTGGAATGTTCATATAAAATTAATTGTTGGTAAGGCGGGTACCAGGTTGAGATTCATTGGGAGAGTCCTTAGAAAATGTAGTCCATCAACAAAGGAGGTGGCTTACAAAACACTCGTTCGACCTATACTTGAGTATTGCTCATCAGTGTGGGATCCGTACCAGATCGGGTTGACGGAGGAGTTAGAGAAGATCCAAAGAAGAGCGGCGCGTTTCGTCACAGGGCTATTTGGTAACCGTGATAGCGTTACGGAGATGTTTAACAAACTCAAGTGGCAGGCTCTGCAAGAGAGGCGCTCTGCATCGCGGTGTAGCTTGCTGTCCAGGTTTCGAGAGGGTGCGTTGCTGGATGAGGTATCGAATATATTGCTTCCCCCTACTTATACCTCCCGAGGAGATCACGAATGTAAAATTAGAGAGATTCCAGCGCGCACGGAGGCTTTCAGACAGTCGTTCTTCCCGCGAACCATACGCGACTGGAACAGAACAGGAGGTAATGACAGTGGCACGTAAAGTGCCCTCCGCCACACACCGTTGGGTGTTTTGCGGAGTATAAATGTAGATGTAGAATTTACAATGACAGCTGCACGTCGTGTCTAGTAAATATGTCAGGAAACAAAATGATTGACCTGGTCGATAGTGCAAGAGTGAGAGATTTTGATTTAGTATGCTCTATAAAGGCAAACGTGTTTGGCAAACAAATCAGAAGCTGAGTCAGAGATGTGGTATCCTGGTATCTCATAATCATTAATTATTTAAAAGTCCATTATTTAACTGTCAAATTTGGGACATGAAAACAGTACATGGATTACATCAGCCGGAAAGGTCGAGTATGTACATTTAGAGAAAAAGAGGCGGGGTTAAAGCTGAGTTGAGTTATGGTGGAAATCGTTGAGCAGTCCAAATATGTTCTCGTAAACCACGAACTCGTAGGAATTTTAGTTTGTAATGCCGCATAACACACACCTTTAGTTTGTTTGGGCACCTTCCAAGTCTCTTTCCATTGACTTTCTGTCTCTTGACCCAACGTCAGAAGTAAGTAGTAATTTCAAATCGAGGACAGTTCCTTTAGATGCAGATTGATGCACTAATATGTCAACTTCTTCACTACAGCTGAACGAACTAACAACAGATGGCTTTTACGATCCTTCGGTTTTCTGCGACTTATTCCAGTACCACATTGAGTACATTACGGGCATGCTAGTAATCGATGTTAAGATGACGAGAGTGTTGCGTAACATTTCGGTAGCAATAATATTTTTGTTTATCATACGGAAGTGGCGGCTTCGCGGAAGCTGTTTGTGTTTACTCTGCTGCGCGGAAGACCAGCTGCTTGGTCGATGGCTGGATACCACGAGGCTGGAGCCAGTGCCATCGTCTACGTTAAAATTGAGATTTCTTTCGAACTGTAGACTTTCAGACATATCTCCAAAGAATATACATTTTCTTAGCTACCTCGCCAACCCTCTCGAAGTCCGAGGTCACTGCTGAGTACCAATAATATAACGCTCCGAATGTTCTATTACTCTGTTGTATTCTTAGTTGGACTACCTTGCACCCCATGTGCAACTATTTTATGTTTGATTAGATAGCAACTCCAGTTGCATGAAACGCATTTATATTCGCAACCTATTTCGATTCCTTGATTGTATTTACTACTTGCCTTATGGATATACGAATATAATTCACAGCAATATGAAGTACAAAAAGAATACGGAAGAGCTCTGGTCTCAGCTGAACTTTCAGAGTGATGTCAAGAGAGTCTATCGACTGCACTGAAGTAGGAGAGACATTGATGATATGCGTGCAGTCTCTACTGAAACATCTCTAGCGACATTCCTTTACAAGTGGTCAGCAGTCTGCTCTGAAGCTTCACAGTCAGACAAAATGGAGAGTCTGAGAATCCCCATTCCTACGTGGAGAGCTTAGTTCTCTTGTGTTCACATCAGATCGTGTTCAGTTGACGCCAGGACATTCCAGGCAGTTGCAAACTTGATATCCATATGGGGTCGTCGAGGCGATGACGACGTATGCTGGTGTTCTTTTTCCCATGTCACCTTCCAAACTTTTTCAGACTTTCGTGGGTGGATCTCGTGAGCTGCCCATAGTGGTTTCCTTGATTTGTGATGCGTGCTGGTGGTTTGAGCGCAATTTTCTGGACAGGTAGACTTTCGGACCACTCGTTTCCCTTTACCGAGTCACTGCTTCTTGTCTTCTCAAATGAGGTGGAGCAATGTTACTGGGAGTAGATGGCCAAGGCAGAGGAGATGATCACAGTGGCATTGTCCCTCTTTTATTTACACTTTAATCCATACGGTAAAACAAGAGCCGTGAGATAGTGGTCTTGGCGTGGTTACCCCGTTTGTCAATCACAACCAACGACATAACGTGATTTTGTACATATCTCTGTGTTGCCACAGTTCTGTACACAACTAGTGTTTTGAGTCACGTAGCTCTGTCACCGTCAGAAACCTTATTCGGTTCTCCGTTAAACTCTTGCAGCTGTCGGAGATTCGCCGTACTAAGTATAGGTCTTTCGAAGGACGCGAGGGAGATCGGAAGCAAAAGAGATTGTGATGTAACTTCCAGTCTACATTAAAGTCGTCGGAGACGGACTACGAGCTGCGACAGGAAAAGATAGAGCAGCATTATTTTAAAGATTTTCCTGTGTATAAAGGATTCTGTCTGTTCGTGCCACCACAGTCATTCTTGTTTACCGGATTTGAGACTGGTTTTTGATTTATCATTGATGTTGCTGCCTTTGTGCGATTTAATTTGGTATTGAGGATTAATTTAATTTTAAATGCGAACATTTTTAGGTTAGGCTTTACCGTGACTGTTACTGACATTAAATGAAACAACAAGTTTACTGTTACCAGTCACCATTTTATTTTTTCCACGACGCGTTTCGAAGGTTTAAACCTCCATCGTCGGTTGGATTTACATTAGTTAGTATTACATATGTGTGTATGTTGTGTTACGACATTTGGAGGAACTTGTGGCACTGCCTAGTGGAGAAACAAGACACTATTTCAGAATATGGTTTTCGATAACTTTTGACAAAAAATTAAACTGATATTTAATGGTAAACTTTAATAAGTAAACTAGAGTACCTCCAGTGGTCACAAGTTCCTTTTTCTGTCATAACACTTCACATGTATACTGCCACATTTGTAAACAAATATGGCGTCTGGAATCAGCTGGGTGCAAGATTCGTACAGCAGAAGAGAAGACATAATCGCAAAGTGCAAAGAATATACATTGTAACAACATTATTACAGAATAATCGTTTAAACCATTTGGAGGTGTTTGTTTTGAGGTGCCAAATATATGTGTGTGTACTTCAGGTAGTATACAAATCCAATTTTGAAAGGTTAAAACAGCTAAACATTCGTACTCGTTTATGCAATCAGGTGAAATGTTAAAATGGCTTAAACTTCATACTTGCTAATAACAATTAGGTAAAATGTTATAGGCTTCAATTACAATGATCATATTGGCTACAGCAGTAAAATCATACATAGATGACACTCTTTGAAGAAAGAGAGAGAGAAAGAGAGAGAGAGAGAGAGAGAGAGAGAGAGAGAGAGGAAGGAGTGATTATATGAGAGCAAACATTTACATGGCAAGGAGTCTTAAGATTACATGTTGCATGTACTAGCTGCCTAAAGGTTGGGGTAATACACTGGTTAATGTTATAAAATATGCAGATAGATATACATTTGTGCAGTAGATTTTACCTAATTGAATGCTGGTTTATGCTGGGGGAATTTGTATTGTGCAGTATAAAAGATATAGGCAAGCCCCCTCTGCTACAAAAGTGGCTTGATACATGGTAAAAGGTGGTTTTGGCCGGCGATCTGGGCGGTTGCTCTGTGAGAACGCTCTGCAGTCAGTGGCTAGCCGTTGTACAGTTAACATCGAGGATTTCAAGTGAGGCATTTGGAAGCCAATCTATATTGAAAACTTGCCTCGGATATGGATTCGGCTGTCGAATGGTGTTCTTGGTGTTATGGAATGGCTCTAAAACGAGAAAAATACGTCGCCTAGAAGAATTTGTAAAGATCATTCAACTTCAAGAGCGTTGGACCAGTTAGCCGCCTCATTGCGTGACACCACTACTGCGCCACTGCTCCGCCAACTTCAGCATCTGTATTATAGCAGGGACCAGTATATTTGTGTGAGTGTTTGCAGTAATAATATACCGATCAGGAACCTATGCAGGGTCCTTTCTTAAGTGTGCAGAAAACCGAGTATACTGTTTCTAACGAAACGATTATTTGTTAGTGTTTGTTAAATGTGCAGTAATTCAGTGCCAAAGTGTATAAAAGTTACTGTCTAAAATACCTGCTTCACAAGTGATGAAAAGGCACGCAAAATTAAGCTTATTTCAAAAGTAGTTCAGCCTTGATTGCAATCATGAATGATTTTGTTGAGATTTATCGAGTACGGTGTTGAGTAATTTGCTTTGAAAGATGAAAATTTAAACTATTCCAAGTAGGACTAATACTAAGTATGATATAATTGAACTTAACTGCTGAAATTATCGTAGAGTTTGCCTAAAGAGACAGTATCAGTTTATGGGTCCCCCATCAAATTTTTCTCATACCAAAAAGATATTTGGAGTATTATCTTTACTAAAGAAATCAGATATTTTCATATTAATGACAATATAAAAAGTGTATTTGTGGTATTATTTAATTTTATTTGTAATACTTCTAGGCCAGTTAAGTCAGAACTCTTTCCATGCCCACATATAGTTCACTGTCCCATGCAGTTATATCTTAGTCCTGTGTTACGTAATGACTGTGATTACAACTATTATGATGAGGACTGAGGCAATATCTTGGTTTCTATGATTACTAGATGGTGCACTAATAGTAACCATTGCTACCCGCTACATACACTCCTGGAAATTGAAATAAGAACACCGTGAATTCATTGTCCCAGGAAGGGGAAACTTTATTGACACACTCCTGGGGTCAGATACATCACATGATCACAGTGACAGAACCACAGGCACATAGACACAGGCAACAGAGCATGCACAATGTCGGCACTAGTACAGTGTATATCCACCTTTCGCAGCAATGCAGGCTGCTATTCTCCCATGGAGACGATCGTAGAGATGCTGGATGTAGTCTTGTGGAACGGCTTGCCATGCCATTTCCACCTGGCGCCTCAGTTGGACCAGCGTTCGTGCTGGACGTGCAGACCGCGTGAGACGACGCTTCATCCAGTCCCAAACATGCTCAATGGGGGACAGATCCGGAGATCTTGCTGGCCAGGGTAGTTGACTTACACCTTCTAGAGCGCGTTGGGTGGAACGGGATACATGCGGACGTGCATTGTCCTGTTGGAACAGCAAGTTCCCTTTCCGGTCTAGGAATGGTAGAACGATGGGTTCGATGACGGTTTGGATGTACCGTGCACTATTCAGTGTCCCCTCGACGATCACCAGTGGTGTACGGCCAGTGTAGGAGATCGCTCCCCACACCATGATGCCGGGTGTTGGCCCTGTGTGCCTCGGTCGTATGCAGTCCTGATTGTGGCGCTCACCTGCACGGCGCCAAACACGCATACGACCATCATTGGCACCAAGGCAGAAGCGAATCTCATCGCTGAAGACGTCACGTCTCCATTCGTCCCTCCATTCACGCCTGTCGCGACACCACTGGAGGCGGGCTGCACGATGTTGGGGCGTGAGCGGAAGACGGCCTAACGGTGTGCGGGACCGTAGCCCAGCTTCATGGAGACGGTTGCGAATGGTCCTCGCCGATACCCCAGGAGCAACAGTGTCCCTAATTTGCTGGGAAGTGGCGGTGCGGTCCCCTACGGCACTGCGTAGGATCCTACGGTCTTGGCGTGCATCCGTGCGTCGCTGCGGTCCGGTCCCAGGTCGACGGGCACGTGCACCTTCCGCCGACCACTGGCGACAACATCGATGTACTGTGGAGACCTCACGCCCCACGTGTTGAGCAATTCGGCGGTACGTCCACCCGGCCTCCCGCATGCCCACTATACGCCCTCACTCAAAGTCCGTCAACTGCACATACGGTTCACGTCCACGCTGTCGCGGCATGCTACCAGTGTTAAAGACTGCGATGGAGCTCCGTATGCCACGGCAAACTGGCTGACACTGACGGCGGCGGTGCACAAATGCTGCGCAGCTAGCGCCATTCGACGGCCAACACCGCGGTTCCTGGTGTGTCCGCTGTGCCGTGCGTGTGATCATTGCTTGTACAGCCCTCTCGCAGTGTCCGGAGCAAGTATGGTGGGTCTGACACACCGGTGTCAATGTGTTCTTTTTTCCATTTCCAGGAGTGTAGATCGTCCCGTATTCGTGTGTATACATTGGACTATTCAAGGTGAGTATTAATGAAAGTTACATTGCTACTCACGTTCAATTTTCTTGAACATTAAGTTTCAATTGATTGTGCCTACTTAGGCTGGCGACCATTTGTTATTTCAATTGTATGCACTTCTCTACTTTCGTTATCTTCAAAGAATTGTCTGTTAAGTTATCTGTTAATTGCCAGTGATAGGAAATTACTGTTTGATACCGTCTGTACATTAAACACACGGTAAGAACAACTAAACTTCCTCCCAGTGGGTAGCGCTAGTAGGTGAGAGAGCGTTGTATTGTCGCCAACTTGCAGGCATAGGGCTATACTTGGCTTCCCTGTGGCAGGACTGAAAGTTCAGTTACCAGGGAGCTATGGTGTTATACCGTGAATATCAGGAATCCGGTAAAACATAATATCTCCTACATCGCTGCGACCGGAAAGAAAATCGTGCAATAACGGGACATACGAGGACTGAAGAGAATCGTTCACCGTGACAGAAGTACAACCCTTCCGCAAACTGCTGCAGATTTCAATGCTGACGAAACATTTAACGAAACATCATGGATACGGGCTTTCGGAGCCGAAGGCTCACTCTTGTACCCTTGATGATTTCACTTCACAAAGCTTTACGCCTCGCCTGTACCCGTCAACTCTGACATTTGACTATTGATGACTGGAAACATGTTGCCTGGTCGGACGAGTATCGTTTCAAATCCTATCCAGCGGATGGACGTGTGCGGGTATGGAGATAACCTCATGAATCCATGGTTCCAGCATGTCAGCAGGGGACTATTCAAACTGCTGGGAGCTCTGTAATGGTGGGAGCGTTTGCATTTGAAGAGGTATGGGATCCCTGATACGTCAAGATTCAACTTTGACAGGTGATACGTACGTAAGCATCGTGTCTGATCACGTGCATCATTAATGTCCATTGGGCACTCCGACGAGTTTGGGCAATTCCAGCAGAACAATACGACACTACATACGTCCAGAATTGTTACGGAGTGGCTGCAGGAACACTCTTATGAGTTTATACACTTCCGCTGGTCACCAAACTCCCCAGACACGAAAACGTGATTTGGCGTATCTGGGATGTCTTCCATCGTGCTGTTCACAAGAGATCTCCACCCCCTCGTACTGTTATGGATTTACGGACAGCTCTGCAGGATTTATGATGTCAATTCCCTCCAATACTACTTCAGACATTAGTCGAGACGATGCTATATTTAATTCTTAAATCATTTAGGAAAACTAATCATTGTAGACTGTAAATGTTGTTTATTTTTCTCGTAACCGGATTCGGTTATAGAGAAACCATGCTGACCAGTATGTAATTCCATTGTTGACGCATGGAGTCAATGCACGGAGTCTTTCTACTTCAAGTACAGTTAACGACAGCTGTCTCTTAGCACGTGAGATGATTGCGTGCATCGACTCCCCACGTCATCATTGGAAATACAGACGGGTCTGGAAATGATGTACCTACCTGTATGACTAGAACTGGCTACCAGAACAATAAACACCTTTTGCAATCTAGACTGCTGGTTTGTTAAATTGCCTGTAAGAGCGCTTTTTTTCGTCACGAATCAAAAAAGATTCTCAAATTATCCTTCTGTCTTTTTATTTTAGCGAAATTTTCTTGCTAGTGATAAAAAGCAGCTCTTAAACTTGAGATCTTTCAGTCAGCTTTCCTATTCATAGTAACATATAGCGTGTTGCTTTTTCAGTTGGTTACTGATAACCGTCCACTGTAACCTGAGCCCTGTCAGAGGCTCTGTAACTATTCCAGTGTTCTCCTACATGGAGTAGAGTATGCTTTCTTCAGTATAGAGAGACTGTTCACTCGTCAGTGGACCAACATGTCTACCAGCTCAGTGGCTATCCATTCAATGGCTAGTGGGTTTCTGTCAGCAGCACTGTCTAACGCAAGAGAAGTGATTTTATAGCTTCCTACTAAATCAAGCGAGGGATCTTTGGCTCTTGTGAGCAGTGTTCAGCGACTGAGCTACCCAAACCCAACACACGACCCACCTATTGTGTGTGGATGGCTCTGGTCTGAAAAGTTCCGTCTGTAGAGAACTTGCTCGCGAAAGGCAGAGATGCCAGGCTCGAGTTTCGGCTCGGTGCGCTAATTTTAATCTTTTAGGAAGTTTCAAGCTAGAGCACACTCCACTACAGCATGATTATGTCTTTCTGGGATGAGTCTTTTATGTTTTAACTTCGAATAACCGACTTCATAGCCGAGGTCGCTAACGCCCGCCTGTGTAGTGGCGCTAAGACTGTTACAATCCTGGACGTGTATGAAATTTTCACTGCTAGTATTTGGCCAGCAAGGTGAAGAGGAGTGGTGGGATGAAGCTCTTGAGCACTAGTCTTTGCATCCCAAACAGGTCCACAGTGTCTCGTCAAGTGTGGTATACTACACTGTTGATGGTGACCCATCCATTACATGGGGTCGTTAAGCTCAGTGGGTTACTTTCGAGAAGAGTAGACTACGCGCCGACACTGAATTCCACGTTGTCCCTGGTCTCATCACCACCACCACCACCACCATCATCATCATACAACACAAAACTAACACTGCACTATACAGGCATCCGTTACACCCACCCACACTTTACATATACACTTTCAATACATCTCTCACCCATCCGAGTGGAAAAGTGTCAAAGTGTACAGAGGAAGGAAGTTCATCCGGACAGGCGGCTGAGCTTGTAGCGGTTCCACCTGCTTTTATTTCTTCGTTTTTTTGTCCACGGTGTCGACATACTTCATCGTTACACTGGCTGAAAAATGGGGTTTGTAATTTCGACACTGATTACTGTAAGTAATGTAGCCAACATATGCACAGTTACGTTTCACAGTACTTTAATTTCACTGTTCACATCCCCGCCCTATTAATACACAGTGATATGGGCAGTGCACTGTTGTTTAACCTTCAATGAGCCTCATTAATAGTTTTCAAGTAAACCTCCGCATACTACTACAATAGTTTCTTGTTGAACATCTTCGAGCAGTAAAAAGCGAGACACAAAGTTCACAGTTCCTGAAGAATAATCAGGTATGTATGGAGCAGACACTGTCATTGTTTTTTCACATTGCCTGATTGTTTAACACTTATTACACTGTTAAGTTGAAGCATTGTTGTTGTTCTAACTAGTACAGGTTACTCGGCTGAAACTCGGCCGTGGACTGACTGTCTCGTGAACACGGGCCCTTATATATCATCACAATAAGAGAAACTGAAACTAGACATTGTTTAGAGTTAAATTTACAGAAATTACAATTAAAACTTTACTCATTACATTAACTTCAAACAGTTTCTTCTTCTACAAGGGTTAAGCTTAATTATTTGTTTAAATCATGAAATTAACAAATATAGTTATGTAAACAATACTTTTGACAAAACTGTTAATTACTTTGGAATTAATTAAGGACTGACTTGGCTAACATGTTTTCGAATATAGCCAAATAGACACTTTAAATTACTAGTATTTCGTCTTCCAAATGTTTATTATTAGTGCAGAATTTATATTTGTTTATGCCTCAACAGTAGAATTTAAGTTACGAAACAATTACTGATTTCGCCCTACAATGAAAGGCACTGACTAGGAATAGCCAAAATAAATTAGAAAATCAATGACATACATAAAACTAAGGAAAAAATTAGATCTGGTGTTATATTCATTAAAATGGAGGGCCACTCTCTCTCCTTTATGAAAATGCAGATTATATTCACGTATGCTAATGGTAAATAGTTAAAGTAACAAAACTAATTTAATGAGGCAGATGGAAAAACAAGGAGGGAATTTGCTTACCTTTAAGTGAGAATCAGATGAAAACAAGTCAGGAGCTAAGGTGGGTAGATAAAATAGTACAAATATTTTTTTTTTCTTGGTCTCTCTCTCTCTCACTCGGTACTGTTCAGCCATGAGATTGGTTTGTCGTAGTACGCCATTACATCTTTTGTCTCCGTTTCTTTGCGTTCCACATCATTCATAATCTGCTGCATGTATGACATTCTTGGTCGTCGCTGGCGATTCCTTCACTCAATAGCTTCTTCAGCTATTTTCCACTTATGTTGCTGTGTCTTAAAATGTCTCCGAGTTTGTCTCTACTTCCTTGATGTGCCTCCACGGAGATCTGGTTTCGAGACCTGGTTTTGTGTACTCTTCTCATTACTAACAAGTGCTTTCATAACCTGTTACCTTATTTCCTGACTGATACTCTTGTTGGTAAGTTCTTTTTTAAGTTAAATGCAGTTTTCGTCTGTTATATTCTGCTCACAATTTTCGTCCGGCTTCTAAAATACCTTATAATCTTGCTTACCAAATGCGTAAATTCCTCTATCAGTTCCAACTCGTTTGTTCCATTTCGTATTCTTAAAGAGTCATATTCTTTTTCGGCACTGCATACCACCTCTTTAGACTTTTATTTGTTTATACTCATATCATACTGTTAACGGAAAATCCTTTCCATGGTGCTGAGGACCTTGTCTTGAACTTCTTTCTTCTCCGTGGCCACAACAGTATTACCTGCGTTATGCGGCGTATCTACCCTCTGTCCATTAACTTTGATCCCCACATCAGCAGTTTCACGAACTTGGTCTGTAGCATCGAATACAAGAGGACAAAGAGAACATCCTTGTCTCAACTCCTTCCTAACTCTTTCTTCTTGTTCCTGACCAAAATTTCTAATCACAGCTTCTTAATTCATGGAAGCTGTGTATCATTTGAATGTCTTTGTATTTTAGAGCTCTTTCTTTTGTACTTCAAATATCTCTTGGCGGATAACATTATAAAATGCGTTCCCCAGGTATACAGAGGTTAAATTTGTTTATTTTTCTGTATTTAGTTTTCTATAAGAAGCCTCAGCGCCAGAATCACTTCTCTTGTTCCTGATACACTACTGAATCCAAATTGATCTTCAACATGTTCAGCCTTTTTTTCAACTCTCCTCAGAATTATCTTAAAGAGAATTTTTTATTCTTGTAATATTACGCTTAAGGTTCGATACAACTGATATTTTGTGACAGCCGCCTTTCTCGGTTTAGCAACCAAGATGTCTTTCGAGAGGTGGGCTGGTATCTCTCCTGTGATAGAGATAAGTTTCGGCAGCATTATTTTCATGCTGTCATCGACATTCTTGATTAGTTCTGCAAGAAAGTTATCAATACCCGTTGCTTTGTTCTCCCATCCATCTTCAAAAGCTTCCTCAAATTCTGATCGCAGAATGTCGTCTACTTCGTTATCTCCACCTGCTTCCCCTTCTTTTCTTATTACATCCTCCGGTAAAGGTGTTCTGTCATAAAATTCCTCGATATATTCATTCCACACTTCACCGTATCTTCACCAAACAGCAAATAACTCATAAAGGTTAAATCACAACGGCATATATGGGAGATCTAGCAGTTCAAGTTACCAAACAATACTTCGATGACCCTTGCAACATTTGTCGGATCCCTCAAGTTACGGGTTTGCTGCCTCCTACCCCTGGAAAAGACCAGTGCTCTGCTGCCGTGCCGCCACCAGCACGTCCGTCCGCTGGAACGCGTGCTCCTTTCCGGTCTAGTCTATGTGACAGCGGCTGCAGTTCGGCAGCCCTGCGGCCGTATTTCAGCGTCTGCTCCCAGTGTATCAGGCGGCGGCATTCGACAGGTGGGTGGGCAACCCTCCACCCTCATTCCACAACCCCCTCCCCCGCGCCATGCATCTCGGCCAGCACAAAGCCCGTCGCTTTGGCTCATACAGTGCCACCGATCCACCCCATCACGGGCGCTGCCAGTGCGGATGTTTAGCATTTTCGAAAACGCGCCGCCGAAAAATGCTGAAGGTGCCTATTTTTCAGGGCACCAGCATTTGGCGCTATCACTACCTAGTGAAAAAAATTGCTTGAGATTGGTATTTTGCTTCACACCGAGGAATGACTCTATTCATGGGACATCTCTCAGCGGTTAGAAAACACATCATCGAGCCAGGTAAAGCAGCCGCAAATAAATACCAGCATTTTCGGGGCTAATGTTCTTCAAAGGCAGCCTAGTTGAAATATCCACAGGCAAAGACGGTTTGGACTTGAGATTTTTTTCACTAGATAATGTTTTCGAGTTGAAATTATTCACTGTGGTGCATTAAGAACGCCTATCGATTAATAATTAGACACTTGAAGTTAATTTTAAACCGACCACATCAGCTAGAGCTACATAAACGACTCTACAAGTTTTGTGATTAGGCCACGTCATAATCATCTTCAGATTGCTACTCCGAAAGGCGACGTTTAGACGCATCTGCAGGGATCTTCTACATCACTCTTCTGGTATCCTACGCAGAGCCAGCGGAAGAGTCCTGAAGACAGTTACAGCACTGAGGACGAAGAGTCTAGTTTTAGAGGAGAAGTCTGAAGGAGTAAAATAGACGTTGCCTAACGACACAGCCGGCCGAAGTGGCCGTGCGGTTCTAGGCGCTGCAGTCTGGAACCGCGAGACCGCTACGGTCTCCTGCCTCGAATCCTGCCTCGGGCATGGATGTGTGTGATGTCCTTAGGCTAGTTAGGTTTAATGAGTTCTAAGTTCTAGGGGACTAATGACCTCCGAAGTTGAGTCCCATAGTGCTCAGAGCCATTTGAACCATTTTTTTTCGACCTAACGACACAGAGGATTTTACTTTATTTACAATGGTCACTAAAGGCTTCAGACATATACACTATGTGATCCAAAGTATCCGGACACCTGGTTGAAAATGACTTACAAGTTCGCGGCCCCCTCCATCGGTAATGCTGGAATTCAGTATGCTGTTGACCCACCCATAGCCTGTGCTCTGATAGTGCCACGCAAAAAAAAAACAAGGGCTGAAAGCACCCTCCATGAAAAACGACCACACCATAACACCACCGCCTCCGAATGAACAACTGCAACGAACTATAACGAACAAAACAAAATAACAAAAAGGGGGTAGCGTCTTTCATTCATAATCAAAAACGTCTTCGGTCTCGGGTTCAAATCCCACCACTGCTTAAATATTTTGATTAACAATCAGCATTGGTGGTCGAAGACTTCTGGCATAAGAAGACACCCTCATTATACCAATGGCTTTGTCGAAGAGGACGGTAGAGTGGACAGAGGTTCAGAAAACTCTCTTGTCCTGGAAGTTGAAAACTGCCCCTGAAGGCGAGAGATTCAGCAACGATCAACGGCATGAGGATGTAGAAGGCAATGGAAAAAACTGCATTAAAGACAAGTAAAGTGTGTCCACAGGACCTGTGGCCTGAAATTAAAGAAGTGTCATGATGATCTTTCCATTGGCAAAAGATTCCGGAATTCCAGAATGAGATTTTCACTCTGCAGCGGAGTGTGCGCTGATATGAAACTTCCTGGCAGATTAAAACTGTGTGCCCGACCGAGACTCGAACTCGGGACCTTTGCCTTTCGCGGGCAAGTGCTCTACCAACTGAGCTACCGAAGCACGACTCACGCCCGGTACTCACAGCTTTACTTCTACCTGTACCTCGTCTCCTACCTTCCAAACTTTACAGAAGCTCTCCTGCGAGGAGTTGGTAGAGCACTTGCCCGCGAAAGGCAAAGGTCCCGAGTTCGAGTTTCGGTCGGGCACACAGTTTTAATCTGCCAGGAAGTTTCGATTCCGGAATTGTCACCCATTCGGATCTCCGCGAAGGGACTGCCAAGTGGAAGGTTACCATGAGAGAAAGATTGTATAAATAACGAAAGGATAACGTTCTACGAGTCGGGGCGGGAAATGTCAGAAGTTTGAACGTGGTAGTAAACTAGAAAATCTGAAAAGGGAAATGCAAAAGCGCAGTCTACATATAGTACGCGTCAGTGAAATGAAGTGGAAAGAAGACAAGGATTTCTGGTCAGATGAGTATAGGGTAATATCAACAGCAGCAGAAAATAGTGTAACGGGAGTAGGATTCATTATGAATAAGAAGGTAGGGCAGAGAGTTTCTTACTGTAAACACTTTAGTGACAGGGTTGTTCATATCAGAATCGATAGCAGACCAACACCGATAACGATAGTTCGTGTATACACGATGACGGCGCAAGCAGAAGATAGAGAGACAGAGCGTATCACGATACTGAAAGGCTAATACAATATGTAAAGGGGGATGAAAATCTAATTGTCATGGGGGACTGGAATGCACTTGTAGGGGAAGGAGTAGAAGAAAAGGTTACAGGAGAATATGGGCTTGGGACCAGGAATGGGAGAGGAGAAAGACTAATTGAGTTCTGTAACAAGTTTCAGCTAGTAATAGCGAATACCCTGTTCAAGAATCACAAGAGTAGGAGGTATACTTGGAAATAGCCGGGTGATACGGGAAGATTTCAATTAGATTATATCATAATCGGACAGAGATTCCGAAATCGGATACTGGATTGTAAGGTGTACCCAGGAGCAGATATAGACTTAGATCACAACATAGTAGTGGTGAAGAGTAGGCTGAAGTTGAAGACATTAGTCAGGAAGAATCAATACGCAAAGAAGTGGTATACGGAAGTGCTAAGGAATGACAAGATTCGGTTGAAATTCTCTAACGCTACAGATACAGCAATAAGGAATAACTCAGTAGGCAGTACAGTTGAAGAGGAATGGCCATCTCTAAAAAGGGCCAGCACAGATGTTGGGAAGGAAAACGTAGGTACAAAGAAGGTAACTGTGAAGGAACCATGGGTAACAGAAGAAACAGTTCATTGATCGATGAAAGGAGGAAGTACAAAACTGTTGAAGGAAACTCATTAGCACAGAATACAAGTCGTTGAGGAATGAAATAAATAGGAACTGTAGCGTAAGCTAAGACGAAATGTCTGCAGGAAAATGTGATAATATAGAAAAGGAAATTGTTGGAAGGACAGACTCAGCAAAGAAGAAGGTCTGAACAACCTTCGGTGACATTGAAAAAAGCATGGGTGATAACATTAAGAATGCAACAGGAATTAAACTGTTAAATGCAGAGGAGGGGGGGGATAGGTGTAAAGAATACATTGAAAGACTCTGTGACGGGGAAGATTTGTCTGATGTGATAGAAGAAGGAACAAGAGACGACCTAGAAGAGATAGAGGGTCCAGTATTAGAATCAGAATTTAAAAGAGCTTCGAAGGACTTAAGATCCAATAAGGAAGAAGGGATAGATAAGGTTCCATCAGAATTTCTAAAATCATTTGGGGAAGTGGCAACAAAACGACTATTCCCGTTGGTGTGAAGAATGTAAGAGTCTGGTGACATACCATCTGACTTTTGGAAAAGCATCATCCACCCAATTCCGAAGACGGCAAGAGCTGTCAAGTGCGAGAATTATCGCAAAATCAGCTTAACAGCTCATGCATCCAAGATGCTGACAAGAATAATACACAGGAGAATGGAAAAGAAATCTGAGGATGCACTAGATGACGATCAGTTTGGCTTAAGGAAAGGTAAAGGCACGAGAGAGTATATTCTGACATCACAGTTAATAATGGAAGCAAGACTACAGAAAAATCAAAACATGTTCATAGGATTTGTCGACCAGGAAAAAGTGTTCGACAATGTGAAATGGCGCAAGATGTTCGAAGTTCTGAAAAAGGTAGATGTAAGCTACAGGGAGAGACGGGTCATATACAATATGTACAACAGCGAAGAGGGAGGAATAAGAGTGGACGACCAAGAACGAAGTGCTCGAGTTAGAAAGGGTGTAAGACATGGCTGTAGCCTTTCGCCCCTACTGTCCAATCTGTAATTCGAGCAAGCACTGATGAAAATAAAAGAAAGGTCAGGAGTGAAATTAATATTCGAGGTGAAAGGATATCAGTGATACGATTCGCTGATGACACTGCTTTCTTGAGTTAAAGTGAAGATAATTACATGTTCTGCTAATCGGAACAGACAGTCTAATGAGTACAGCGCATGGATTCAGAGTAAATCGAAGAAAGACGAAGGTAATCAGATCAGCGAGATTTATGACCCCGAGGTAGATGAAGTTAAGAAATTCTGCTAGCTAGGCAGTAAAATAACCAAAAGCAGACTAGCAATGGCAAAAACGGCATTCCTGGCCAAGAGAAGTCTACAAATATCAAATATCAGACTCAACTGGAGGAAGAAAAATCTGAGGATGTACGTCTGAAGTACAGCATTGTATGGTAGTGAAATATGGACTGTTTGAAAACCGGAACAGAAGAGAATCGAAGCATTTGAGATGTGGTGCTACACACGAATTTTGAAAATGAGGTGGACTGATAAGGTAAGGAATGAGGATGTTCTGTGCAGAATCAGAGAGGAAAGTAACGTGTGGAAAACACTGGTATGGAGAAGGGATAGGATTATATGACATCTGATGACTTCCATGGTACTAGAGGAAGCTGTTGAGGGCAAAATCTGTAGAGGAAGACAGAGACTGGAATACATCCAGCAAATAATTGAGGACGTAGGTTGCAAGTGCTACTCTGAAGTGAAGAGTTTCGCACAGGAGACGAATTAGTGGCGTGGCGGGGCGCATCAAACAATTCAACCAGAAGACTGATGACGCTAAAAAAAATAAAAATAAATAAATTAATTAATTAAATAAAAAAACCACCCCCAACGCCTTGCTGTCATAGTACTTGCAGTAAATCCTAACGCAGTTTGGAATTCCTGTGTAATGGTGTGGATATCTGTCTGCCTATTACAGAATAAGACCCTCTTCAATTGTTGGCGGTCTCTGTCAGTCAACAGACGAGGTCGACCTGTACGCTTTTGTGTCGTACGTGTCCCTTCACGTTTCCACTTCACTATAAAATCGGGAACAGTGGAGCTACGGATGTTGAGGAGTGTGGAAATCTTGCGTACAGACGTATGACACAAGTGGCGCCCAATCACCTGACGACTTTCGAAGTCCGTGAGTTCACGGTGCACCCCATTCTGCTCTGTCACGATATCTAATGACTACTGAGGTCACTGATATGCAGTACCTGGTAGTAGGTGGCAGCACAATGCACTTAATATGAAAAACGTATGTTTCTCTGGATGTCCGGATACTTCTGATCACATAGTGTACATAATTAAAACTCGTCAACGGGGAACTGCTGTAACATATAGCAAACAAATGCAAATTTTCGTGATTATTTACTAGGCATCAATCATAAAAGAGGCTTAAATCACCGATCTTGGTATCCGGGAAAAATTTAAAACCACAGGATAGTAACCGGGAGGGGCGGACATTTTAAGGTTCCACAAGTTGTGTCTAGGATTCTATCAGCGACATTTCATATCATTAGAGACATTCCAATGTTTTAATGACGACATGTTTCACGTTAGTAGAAATATCACGAGAAAACTTACAAAGTTCATCATTCGTGAGGTGAATTTTCACCTGAGCAAGCTGAGCCTTTGTTCGCCTCATATGGAAGAAGAGGCATGAATATACAATGAAGCGCAAAAGGATATGGTATAGGCATGCGTATTCAAATACAGAGATATGTTAACAGGCAGAATACGGCGCTGCGGTCGTGAACGCCTATATACGACAACAAGCGTCTAGAGTACTTGTTAGACCGCTTACAGCAACTACAATGGCAGTTTATCAAGATTTAAGTGGGTTTGAACGTGGTGTTATAGTCAGTCGGTGCACGAATGATGGGACACAGCATCTCCGAAGGTGCGATGAATTGAGGATTTTCTCTTACAACTATTTCAGGAGTGTACCGTGAACATCAGGAATCCTGTAAAACATAAAATCTTTGACATCGCTGAGGTCGGAAAAAGATCCTGCATTAACGGGACCAAAGACGAATGAAAAGAATCGTTAGTGTGACAGTAGCGCAAGCCTTCCGCAAATTGCTGCAAATTTCGATGCTGGGCCATCAACAGTTGTCAGCGTGCAAAGCGTTCAATGAAAAATCATCGATATAGGCTTTCGGAGCCGAAGGCCCACTCGTGTAGCCTTGATGACTGCACAACCTACAGATTTACGCCTCGCCTGGGCCCGTCGACACTAACATTACACTGTTCGTGACTGAAAACATGTTGCCTAGTCGGACAAGTGTTGTTTAACTTGTATCGAGTGGATGGACGTGTGCGGGAAAGGAGACAACCTCATGAATCTATGGTTCCTGCATGTCTGCAGGGGACTATTCAAGCTCCTGGGGGCTCTATAATGGTGTGGGACGTGTGCAGTTTGGAGAGATACAGGATCCCTGATACGTCTGCATTCGACTTTGACAGGTTACATGTACGTAAGCATCGTGTCTGAGCACTTGCATCCATTCATATCCAATGTGCATTCTGACAGACTTGGGCAATTCCAGCAGGACAATGCAAGATCGCAAACGAACAGAATTGCTACAGAGTGGCTCCAGGAACATTCTTCTGAGTTTAAACACTTCCGCTGGCCGCCAAACTCCCTAGCCATTAACATTACTGAGCATATCCTGGACACCTTGCAACGTGCTGTTCAGAAGAGATCTCCACCTTCTCGTGCTCTTACGGATTTATGGAGAGCGCTACACGATTCATGATGTTAGTTCCCCACAGGAGTACTTGAGACATTAGTCGAATCCATGCCACGTCATGTTGCGGCACTTCTGCGTGCTCGCGTGGGGCCCTACACGATGTTAGGCAGGTGTACCAGTTTCTTTGTCTCTTCAATGTAAATGCAAGACCATTCTCGATATTTAGCGCGAGAGATTGCATCCACATTTATATAGAAGTATGCAGCCTGTTTCAGTGATCAAGGTGTCCGCTTTTGTAGCTGCAGCTGTCAACCGCTGACATTACGTTTTGAGACCTAACTGAAATTGTAGGAAGAAAAACAAATTCTGGGAAAATCAATTACTTATTCTGTAATGCATTTGTGAGCGTGGTGGAAGGGATGAAGATGACCAGGAGTATTTTGTTTGCTAACTGTACTCCTGATTTTGGAGTAATAGTTTATCCTGTTAGACACTGAGTGCGAAGGAAATTACACTGGTGTGAAAAACGTAAGGACGAAAGTAATTCACGCGTGATGTGATACTGGCGTGGAACGTAGCGCGAGGAAACATACGCAGAGTAACTGCTACAGTATAGTACAGAAGATAACTGAAAGAAACACCCAATGAGACGAACAGAAATGACGCTTTTATTGAAAGACAACAATCACACGGATGTCACTGCAGTTCATGACCATTCGCTGGACATCTCAAAGGGCTGGACATGATTCCCAGTAGGTTGTGTTATTACTATCTACGGCAATGCATTCGCTGCAACATCCTACCATGGTCGTCACAAGGTTCTTAAAGAGTTCTTGTGGCAGGGCGTTCCACTCCTCCATTAGCGCGGTTGACAACTGCTGCATGGTCGACTGTGCTTGTGAGTGTGCTACCATACATCTCAGGTACGCGCTTGATAGAATTTAAGTAGGGGGAACAGATAGGCCAGTCACTTCGCCAAATATCTTCTTGTTCCAAGTGCTACCTGATAATAATATTGACCGATGAGTGTAACGTGTTCTAAAATTTGGAAGTCATTACGCCCATGGTCTGCTGAATTTAATGGACGGTCTAATGAGTACAGAATATCGATTAATAGTAAATCGAAGAAAGACGAAAGTAATGAGACTTAGCACAAATGACGACAGTGTAAACTTAACATCTAGATTGACGATCAGGAAGTAGATGAAGTTATGGAATTCTGCTACTCAGGCAGCAAAATAAACAATGATGGACGGAGCAAGGGAGACATCAAAAGCGGACTAGCACTGCCGAAAAGGGCATTCCTGGCCAAGAAATCTAATAGTATTAAACAAAGGTTTTAGTTTGTGGGAGACATTTCTGAGAATGTACATTTGGAGCACAGCATTGTATGGTATTGTAAGATGGACTGTGGGAAACCGGAACAGAAAAGAATCGAAACGTTTGAGATGTGAATCTTCAGACGAACGTTGAAAATTAGATGGACTGGTAAGCTAAGGAATGAGCACAATCCGTGCAGAATCGGAGAAGTAAGGAATATGTAGAAAATACTGAAAAGCAGAAGGAACAGAATGATAGGGAACCTGTTAAGACATCATAGAATGACTCCCATGATACTAAAGGGGGCTGTAGAGAGCAAAAACTGAAGAGAAAGGCAGAGATTGGAATACATCCAGCAAATAATTGAGGACGTAGGCTGTAAGTGCTACTCTGAGATGACTCAAAAAGAAACGCCCATGCAAAGTTATGTCTCGCTACACTTCAGCACCCGAACCACCACTCCCGTCGTGTTCCACAATGTTTCTGGGTCCATTCGTGGTCCCATATCTCACCACATCAAGGTAAATTCAGCATTGTCGTGTATGATCGTTCTGGCGGTCATGGTGTTATGGGGTGGGGAAGAATAATAATGCATGGACGTACTGACCCCATATCATTGAAGCCGGTACCCTCACCGGTCAACGATATAGTGGAACTGTACTCCTTCCCACGTGCATTATCCCGGGGGTGTATTAGGCCATGACTTCATTTTTATGGAGGACAATTCACGATTGCATCGAATACTGCAGGTGTAGGAGCTTATGGAACGAAACGATATTCGCTGAAAGGACTTATCTGCCCCTTCCCCAGACGTAAATCCCAGAGTGAAGTGTCGGATAGGTTGGGAAGACGTATTGCATCACGTCCACATGCACCAACGACCATCCAGTAATTGGCAGCCGCTGGTAGAGGAATGGAACAATAATAATCTTGTGGTCAGCGTGGGATTATGTTGCAGAGCATGCATTCACGTCCGTGGTGATCACACACCATTAAGTTTTGTATGTCAACGTACAAAATACTGCCACGCTATATCATTGGCGACAACGTAAGCTCTGGCGTGTCAGTTTCCTGCTACCGAGGAGCAGTGTCACAGTTTGAAACTCTGTTCACGTTTCTTTCTCTGGAAAAAGAAACACTTACTTGATGTCTGACGTATATAGCCAGCAGTCCAAAATGTGCAAATATGCAACCATGTGGAGATAAGTGGAGTGGAAGCGCTGAAAAGATCAGAATTTTCGTTTACTTATATCTAAGTCAATCCCCATCAGCGTTGGTGTGTGTGTGTGTGTGTGTGTGTGTGTGTGTTCAAAAATGGCTCTGAGCACAATGGGTCATCAGTCCCCTAGAACCTAGAACTACTTAAACCTAACTAACCTAAGGTTGGGTTGGGTTGATTTGGGGGGAAGATACCAAACTACGAGGTCATCGGTCTCATCAGATTAGCGAAGGATGGGGAAGGAAGTCTGCCGTGCCCTTTCAATGGAACCATTCCAGCATTTGCCTGAAGCGATTTAGGTAAATCACGGAATACCTAAATCAGGATGGCCGGACGCGGGATTGAACCTAACCTGAGGACATCAGACACATCCATGTCGAGGCAGGATTCGAACCTGCGACCGTAGTGGTCGCGCGGTTCCAGACTCAAGCACCTTGAACCGCTCTATCACATCGGTCGGCTCTGTGTGTGTGTGTGTGTGTGTGTGTGTGTGTGTGTGTGTGTGTGTTTGTGTGTGTGTGTGTGCGTGCGTGCGTGTGTGACAAAGGCGTTACCTTCACTGTTCAACTCAGTTAAAGAATGGTTTGATGTCGCACGAGACTTTAATGACACGGAAATTGCCTCACTGTTCTTGCAGATATTCACGGGAAACATATGGTTCTGCAGTTTCTGTACAACAGCGGAAGCAGCTATTTCAATTTATAAGCACGATTACAGTTTTCTTTGATTTACTGTCGTTGGCGCAAAGTATTAGTGGATTAAAGCGTCTCGTAAAGGAACCAGGAAGGCCTCTCGACATCAAGGGCCCAGGAGTAACTCCTTCTCTTCAACATGTATTCGGCAAGCGGCGGCGACTTTACATTTTCCTCCTGCAGATAACTGCCCACTCACACTTCGATGAGCCGGCCTCTGGGGAGAAGTGGTTCTAGGCGATTCAGTCTGGAACAACTCGACCGCTAAGGTCGCAGGTTCCAATCCTTCCTCGGGCATAGATTTGTGTGATGCCCCTAGGTTAGTTAGGTTAGTTCTAAGTTCTAGGGGGTTGATGAGGTCAGATGTTAAGTCCCATAGTGCTCAGAGCCATTTGAACCATTTCACCCTTCGATGAAGTTGTCTTCTATTGCTGTACACACACACCTTCCCTGTCAGTGAGCAAATCAATGTTGCTCGGTTGGACAAGATGTAGTAGAATCAGCCACACAATTGTACCTCAAGAGTGCATCAAAGTTGTTCTACTTCTAGGTCTACTTACTTTCGCAAGTTCTTTGTTTGTGGAATCCATGTCGATTTTATAGAGGAGATTTTCGTTCTCCAAATCGTCATCATTCTTGAAATATAACATGCTGCATAACTCTGCAACAAATTGACGTCAACAGTGTAGGTCTACAATCTGTCCTAGGACTGTTTTCCATAGTATAAGTCGTAGGATATCGCGGTTTGATCCTGACAGATCATTGGCTATAACGTTTCTTAGTGAGTCACAAGAGAGTGCATTGGTGCGTATTTTGTAGGCGAGAAAATTGCTTTGGGGAGTGTAAAAGGAATTTGGAGCTCGGCCATCATAATGGTCTGACGGCAATTATGAGTCAGGCTTGACTGTGAAGTTCAGTAAAGTAATGGGACACCAGTGATAAATACGAATGAATGGATTCCGAATTTTCTCTGAAAAGTGCGTCTTAATGAATAATTAAAATTTGCTCACTTTTTGTGCGGTCGTAACTGATAACTCAACATTCGAAGAGACCGATTGACATAATGTGGAGCGAGCATTCGAGAAACACAAACCATCCATTTGTGATTTATACAATAACAGTTTCGGTTAAATACCGCCAACTAGCAATTTTGAGTGATGTGATATTATGTGTTAAACTGTAACTTCAGACTAGCACTGATTTGGCCGTTACTTTGTAACAATGAAGTGCGAATGTGATACAGTTTTAATTCGAAGACATACCTTGCAAGATCCATAGTGTTGTAGACAACGGCGTCCAGGTTGATGCCATACTCCTCGACTTCGGGAAGGTGTTACACATCGTGCTTCATTGCCGTTTAGGGAATAAAAGCAGGAGCTTACCGAGTATCGTCCCCCATTTGCGACTGAGTTAAAGACTTTCTTACCGGTGGAACTCAACACGTCGCTGAACAGAACAAAATCGGTGAATGTAAAGGTAATTTCCGGAGGCCCCTCAAAGAAGAGTGTTATGTCCTTTCCTGTTTACAGTGCATATCAATGATCTAGTAGAAAGCGTCAGGTTGTTCGCAGATGATACGGTTGTCTATAAGACAGTAGCAACTCCAGAAGACAGAAGCCATCGTCAGAACGATCGGCAGAGGATTGGTTAGTGGTGCAACTCTGGATTGACCGTGAGCGTAAATAAATGTGACATATTACGCATACATAGGGAAAATAACTCCACTGCTATACAACTACACTGTTGATGGCAAATTGCTGGAAACAGTATCTACCGTAAAATATGTAGGAGTAACTATCCAGAACGACCTTAAGTGGAATTACTACTTAAAACAAATAGTAAGAAAAGCAGATGGCAGTGAGATTCATAGGAAGAATGTTAAGGAAATACAATTCATCTACTAAAGAAATGGCTTACAGGGCACTAGTTGGGACACATTCTTAAGCACTGTTCATCAGTCAGGGATCCGTATCAGGTAGGAGTGATAGAAGAGACAGAGAAGGGCCAACGAAGAGCGGCGCATTTTGTCTCGGGACCGTTTAGTAGTAAAGAGAGCGTTACAGAGATGCTTAACAAACCCGAGTGACAGACGTTGCAAGACAGGCGTTATGCATCACGGAGAGGTCTAGAGAGAACTTTGCGGAAAGAGCAGGACAATATATTACTCCGCCCCCACTATCACCCCCAAATATACATCTCGCGAAATGACCGCGTCAAGAAAATTCGAGAAACTAGAGATAATACAAAGGCTTACCCGCCAATAATTCCTTCCACGCGCAATTCGCCATTGGAACAGGGAGAGGGGGCTCAGTTAGTGGTTCTAGAAGTAGACTCCGCCACAATCGGTTGGGTGGCTTGCTGAGTCAGATGTAGATGTTGATGTAAGTGAACCAGTCAGAACACAGTATCTTTTCAGAGTGATTTATTATAGTAAAAAATTTAGAAAACCCACAAATAAAAATATAATCCTCTCTTTACGTAACTAAATTCTTTGTTTCCTCAATAACCTAAACTAGGGAATTATACGTTACAAATTTCCGGTGGATGTATGACTCACTCATTTTAGACACAAATCCCACACTACCATTTACTCAATTAATAGATATAACAACATTCATTTATCATATTACTTTGTGTCCATACCTTCATTCACACTAAATCGGCAATAATTAATAGATGGCGGAACATTAATAGCAGATGATTAACATTTACAAGACTACATTCATTTAACAGCTTACTATTTCAGTGCCTGTTTGATCTTGGCGTCATTTGACTGTAATAGTTACTACTAGCAGCATCCTTGGAATCACGATAGTTGTGACTCTTCGTCAGCGTGAATGTATCTGCTATCGCACGGCTGCTTTAAGCGCGATGCAAGACGCTACGTCTCAGTGGGAAGTACGAACTAAAGCTTTCTTTTTTCTTGTGGTAGCATTCATTTTGTCTACTTGGTACCTACTTGAGAGGAACTGTCTTTATAATTAGCAGAATTAACCAACCGCAAACAAAGAAATTCACTATTACATTGTTCGAAATGACAACTGTCTGTTGGTCTTTGTCTCGGGTTTTTTGGCTGATGTTTGTTTGATGATTTTTCTTACTTTTCGCCGGTACACGTGGCTGGTATTGTCAAATTCTTACCCTCCAACGCTGGTGGTCGTGAAGCTTTGACAATGCCAGTAAGACGCAATTACTATTTTGACTCTGTAGTTGCTGGCCACATAAGCGATACGATTACATCTAGTGAGATGAGTGTTTTCATAAAATATATACTTTCGTGGCTAAATGATATCTCGGTTTCTATTTTGAGTGATCAAATACAGTCCACTCCCTCTGTTATGAGGCGAAATTCAGTAGCATGTCCTCCAACTTCTGTACGAGTGAATTTCCTGGTACGAGCTATCGCTGACAGACTTGGACGACCGTGCAAGTGGTTGCACATCTCAGAAGAGTAACTTTGGCTTCGAACAAAGCGCAACATGAGTTACCGCGATCAGAAGTCCAGCAAGTTATCGCTTTCATGGGAAGAACGGTGTCGCATTGAGCAGACAATCGGCAAACACCTTAATGGAATTTTCACTCTGCAGCAGAGTGGAAGTTAGGAGATTAGATACTGGTAGAAATACAGCTGCGAGGACGGGGCGTGAGCCGTGCTTAGGTAGTTCAGTCGATAGAGCATTTGCCCTCGAAAGACAGATCCCCAGTTCACGTCTCCGTCCAGCACAGTTTTAATGTGTTAGAAAGTTAAGTCAGTATCTGATCCGTAAACTGCAAGCAACTGTATCGTATCTGGCAGAGGATACACACAACACCAGAATAATTTCCTCCCTCCCTCTTTTCTGTTCGACTCACGGCCGGTAGGGCCTACGTGATATGAGCGGCAATGGACACCCCTTCTAGAAGTCCAACTTCGTAATTATTTCGTCGTATCCACTATCTGAGGTACCTGCTCGAGGAAGTACGAGTAATATCACTCATAATGTGGCACCGAATGAAGTGGCACAGTGACTACATTTATAGTCATGACAGTGTTGTAACACTTTCGGGTACACTCGAACTTACTTTTACATCAGAAGATTTCTCTCGGTTCACAATGAAATATTCGAGCTGTGTGATAGGAATTATTCATTCCAATAAAACACTTGCCTGATATTCAATGGGCTCGTATTTTATTCATTAAGTGGTAGCGCGAAGCAGTATGGAACGACTTGTCGATGTCGAAGAACAACCAACTCCGCATCAACCTCCGACCTCCCGACTGGACGAAAGGGAGTGAGCTAGGTTTCACACGATTGTTGTTTATCCGTTTCTGGTTTATTGTTAAGAGTACCTTCTTAAGAAAGTCAGTCAAAATATTGCTTCATCCTAAGTACATCTTGCAAAAAGACCATAAAGGTAAAATTAACAGGATTCGAGCTCACAGGGAGGCGTAGCGGCAGTTGTTCTCCTCACGAACTATTCGCTGCTGGAGCAGGTACAGGAGGAGCTGGCTTCGGTACACGAAGCACCCAGCACTAAAATCCTTTAGGTGGCTAGCAGAGAAGATGTAGGTGTAGGTTACGAAAATTACTACGAAATGAATTTCTTTTGGATACGTCCGCCTCCGTAGCTGAGTAATCAGCCATGTAGAAGACTCGGGTTCGATTGCCGGTACTGTCAGAGATGTTTCGTTGATAGAAGTATTGGGACGAGGTGCACTCGACTCGCAAAGCCAGCAGAGGAGCTACTTGGCAGGGTTGTAACGGCTCCAGGTGATAAAACTGATAACGGCTGGGAGAGTGGTCTGCTGATCCCAGCCTATTCTTAATGCATCCAATGACGTCATTGGCACAGGATGAGTCGGCGGTTGGTCGCTACCAACTAGCCCCCCAGGGCCTGTGAACGGAGGTAATTAACTTGTATATGACAAAGGCATCCAATCTTGTATTGTCTCCGTTTAAGTCGTAAGAATAGTTCCAGTTCACAGGTGGTCCACTTTCAGGTTTTTAGGATATTCCCGCAGTTTTCGGGGGATTTTTGCGTATTTTCGATTTTATTTGTAGTGTGCCAATATTGTGCATCAGTTGTAGGAATTGCTTCAAAAACAGCGTTCAGTATATTTCTTTATTCTGTTTCTAAGCCTTAATGACAATAATATAGCACTGAAACTAAGTCTATTGTAAGGGACTATCAAAAAGTTTTAGTTCGAAGGCCATACAGTTCAGCATCGGCGTGCCAATCACACGAAATCGCCATGAGCACTGATGCAACCATCCCATCGACGAACCAGGTTGAAGATACACATTTGGTCAAACACCGTGTCGTGATGCGTGGAGATGTCCATAAATTCCTACTGCACAACCTCATCCGACAGGAATAGCCGATCCTTCAAGGCCTGGTATAAGGGATCGAAGGCGTGATAATCGCAAGGGGGCAGATTTGGACTATGGGGCGCATGTTCGAGTGTCTGCCGCTTAAGAGGGCGTAACTTCTGCTGGCCTCCCAGGGCGACCGATGTTTTGTGTTCAACATCGACCACCACAGAACTTGGTGTACCATTCCGTAACGGCGGTTTTCGACAGACATGCTGCCCTTACACATTCTTCATTATTCGACGGATGTCTACCAGTGTTTGTCCTTCGGCAGCCAAGAAAGGAATAACAGCACATTAGTCCCGTTTGGATGCAAATGCTAGTAACGTGGCCGTAGATCACGTTACCACATTTACGGAACGCACCTCGGAAAGACACGAATCCCACACTAATGCCTTCCCTACATGTCAGTGTTTATATAGCCGCATTGCCGTCGCTTTACGTTGCATATACGTTGCAGCAATGCCCTCAATCGTCTCTTATATTAAATCCAGAGCAGAGGTAACAAACATCTTCTCCCTGGCATTTTCGTATTTTGTATCTGCTGTCACAATACAGCTGAGATAACGGTGGCCTTGTACGTAATGATTTGTCTCTCAATCTCTTTGATCAAATCTACTAATGGTTTTCCTACTGCTACATATACTGATTTGGTCATGTTAATGTTCGAGTCTCTTTCAAAAGCAGTTGTTTCTAACGTGCGATGAATGCATTTATCCTCATCGTCATTTGGTATCACCACCTGATTATCTGCAGATTTTAATGTGAAGAGATAATCCTCTCTTGTATTTGTTCCCATTTTTGAACTTTTTTTCCTAGACATAACAGGGAAACGGTGGTCACCCAGGAATAACAATAGCTGCAAGGAGTGCGAAAGAGTATGCAAGAGACAAACTAGCAACAAAAGGGCTGGCACATAACAGTATTGTTTGAGATGTGAGACGCAGAATAGTGATTGGTAGGATCCTCGCCTAGAGTAAGAGAGGCTAACTTTTTTACGAATATTCTTCAGTTTCTGCAGCTATATTTCCTCAAAAAGTATGTATTCTGACGCGTGAAGTTCTAGACTATCGGAAAGCTGATTGATTTTGAGAAGGCACCAATGCACGGAAGGGCATGTCCGAAAGTATCGCAGAGTTAGAGGAGCTGTATAGGAGAGTTCTATGAGGATGCAGTTGCGTGCTTTTCTCGCAGTAGATCGATAATTCTAGTGATGAGCGCTTCGTGGTTACCCTGACAGCCGATAACAAGGTCTGTACGTAAGAAGTAACACGCGCTTTTACCAACAGTTGGACGATCAAAAGAAATGGGATTGAATTACGTGAAGGCAGCGGCCTGGATTGGAACCGCATTAGCCTGGATATCGGCGTTTAGATCTGCTGCCCGTGTGGGTGCGCGCTCGTTCTCTGCGGCTATCGGCCGCTCTCTCATTGGCGCGATTTCAGTGGCGGTATTTCCCGTCACGTCAGGCGACTGCCGAACTCAGTTTCCGGGAAAATTTAACCCTCCCATGCAACTCTGCAATGATCAAAGGAAGAGAGTCCGTTACGGAAATCTGCACAAATAGAAATCTGGAAACGTCTGAGTTTCAAATATGACAGTGCTCACCGCAGAGCGAAAAAGCACATTTTATATCGCTATGTAACTTCCAGTTTTAAGAGTGTAGTGACGTGCGATGCTAGAAGTTTACGGAAGATCGGGTAGGGACTTGTTTCGATTACACATGTTACAGAAAAATCGAGATTTTCTGTGATATTAAATTGATAACGTAGCCGCGCTGATTCGTGACGCTTACGGAAGTTGAAAACTCTTGCCGACCATTCGTATTTTTAACACAGGAACATTTTTACTGCCGCTGTAGCTTTCCAATATTTTACGATGAAACTCCGAATGTTTGGATAACATTGCCAACTACTCTTTGACTGGGAAGAAGAAAATAGGAAAACTTCTCTTTTCAGGAAGTTCTGAAAATAAATACCATTAAATGAGGACAAAACTATTGTCATTCCAAGAACAAAGTTCGTGATCTAAAACACTTTAGCTAGGTGACACCATTTTCTTTTAGTATGACTCTGAATCTAACAAGTATTCTTATCGGATCATTTTTGAAAGTTTTTTTTTGCGTTTACTTGTTCCACAAATAGTTGCTCATTTGCAAGTGGCGTCTTCGAATAATGCTAGTGCTGCATAATGCATAACCAGTCACTTGATTCGAACGAGACATTATAGACTTGATACAGAGGAAGTTTTTGGCTTTTGCACTGGCAACAAGAACGACCCATCACAGAGAGTAAATTAAGTAAGCCTCGTTAGGCAATATAATGCTACGCTGCACCCGTATCTTGGAAAATAACATACAATAAGGAATTTCATGCGATTGATAGTCTTTGATAGGTATGATTACTTGAGGATTAATTTACGGATATATTTAATCGAATTTACAATTGTTCTTATTTTTCTTCACATTTACAAGAATACGTACAAACCATTTTACATCTTTTGTTAACTGAATCGTGTTTCCTGGCTCTGCCTGTTAAAACAAACGGTCGTCAAAAGAAGAAGATAATTAAATATTGTTAATTAATATTAGTCGTGAAATTAGCTTGGTAGAAAATTCAGTGTTAATGACATCAGAATAAAATTATCTGTAAGCGCTTGACAGAATCTTGCATTGTCACATACACGGTCGAAGATAATTGCACCAGCTCATAAACAAGTGAACCGTTCTTACTATCACCATCAATTAAATTCTAGCACCAAACTTGTCCATTTGTCTCCGACTCTCTAGAATCGGTACATGGTGATCTTCATCCCTATCTACTGAAGGCCGCCGTCTCTGCTACTAACACTGTCTTTTGCTTGGTAAGTACTGAAACTGCTGAAAGGAATGCATAGCAGGTTTTTCACAGAATAAGAATTAATAAACCACAGGAAGACGAAAATGATTAAATAATGATTTTCCTACAAATCATATAAGGTTATAAACAAGACATAAAACCGTTATCCTTATCGAGAAAACATTGTTATGTATGACATCCAAATCAAGCAGGAGATCAGTAATTGGTGCTACCGAAAGAAGCTATCTTTAATCAAAGGACTGTACTGGTGTCAATTGCCGCCACTAATTCATTGCAATAAATCTCTCTCATCATTTGGGGCGTGATGAAAGCAAACGAATTAGCCGTGATATCAGTGCAAAAGCAAGGAGGTATGAAACCATCGCAAAAACTGGGTTTCTACCTTAAAATAGAAGGATATAGAAATTAAATTCTATAAAATTATGTTTGAATCCGCTATTATGTTCAGACACGTGTACCATACTCAAACCACAAGAAAGAAATCACTGCAGCAGTAATAACATTTCTATGGAAGCCATAATATGTTGTCTGAGATCATATTTTAAACAAAGAGGCAAGGGAACAGTTATAGTTGCAACTAAAGCTAAACCAGATATCTGCAAATAAGCATATTGTCTACCATGCATAGAAATTATGGAAGATATAAATATAATGAGGAAAGAGCCGTATGCAGATTATGCATGCGATGGAGTGACACATGAAAACAAAATGTGATGCGAGCATGGTTCCAACGAATTGGGGGCGATTCACACGTGACGGAACGAGTCATTCTAGAATACATTTCAAATGGCTACATTCACACAGACCGCTAACGGAGAAGAACAGAACGGGACGTTACCGCCATGGTTTCTCGGGAAGAAAGTTTTGACATTGTCATTGAGGTGAAGGAGGGGGAGGGCGTTGTGTGTTAACATTTGAATAATACAGTACCTATACAAATAAATTATCTACATTGTACATAAATTCATTAAACAAGTTTCTATAAATATCATTATTTAACAGTGAAAAAGTCAGCTTAGTTGAAGGGAAGAAATTGATTTTGTTTATGTTATTTGCTGCATACAAAGAAAAACCGCAATGGATAAGTTAAAATGGGTTTATAGTTGATTATCATCTAGAGATTGCATGAAAATTGTGCCATAATTCCGACAGGACGCAGCTATGGTCTTTTGAATGTATAGGTTTTAAATTTGGCGCTCTCCAGTTGTTTGTCACTGGCTCTGACCCACTGCAGCCGCCTAATGCCCGAGCGCGTAGTACTGCACGAAGGATAGACAACCAGAGCCCTATTTGCGGGATGAGGAAGGCGAAGGAGAAGGGCAAGGTAGGGGATCACGTCTTTAGAACACACGTTGTATTACGTGAAGAAGAGGTAGGTAATATTGGTACGTAACAGTCAACCTCAGGCACATATAAATTCAGTATTATATTAACGTTATTGTCGTACTAGTATTCTACAGCAGTTACACACACACACAAACACACACACACACACACACACACACACACACAAACAAACAAACAAACAAACAAACACTGCAGCTGAAGAGTTGTCATGAAATGAAGTTAATGATGCCAAGCTCGTTGTAAAATAGTACAACTCCTGCAAATGCACTTCACTTTAACAGTGTAAGCTTTGAAACCCAAAGAAAATGATGCAGAATAGCGATGTTAATCATTAAATAGCGCTACGCTACTTCTTGCATGACACACTCATTCATTTACAATGCATTTGTGAATCGAAACATAAAAATGTTCAAAGCCATCTCTGGCATCAGCTACAGGCTAGAAACCGCACAGTTTGAAACAATAAACTAAGCATTTTGCCAATATCAAAAAATTATTTCAATGAACAGTTTTTGATGTTGCTGAGCAACAGTCATACAATAATTGTTAAATGAACACACCGCTATTTGACTGCATAGTTGTTTATTTAATTACGACCCAGGTTTCAACCTGTTATGCCATCTTCAAGTGACTGAGTTTATGTCATTAACATATATTGCAAGATATGATGCTCAAAATGGGCCATAAATTAAGAAAAATATTCGCTCTCTCCGAAATGTCAGATGTAAAATCATCATCTTTTTTTTCACAATATATAACCGATCCCCACGGTGTAAACAATCAACTCCAAAAAGAAAGTGCTGTTTGTGGAAATGATTAAACGCACCCAACATGGTCACGTGACTAGAATACAACTGAGGCGATGAGATCCAATTGGGGCTAAAGCACACCGCCGTCGATCCATCACTTAAGTGAATATCAGACAGACCAGTGATACAGCTTTTCGTTAATGTTCATATATACAATACGGGCCTACAGCACAGATAAACCTGACTCCTCATAAGATCAACATATTTCAGAAGCGTGAATAAATGATACAGTCTCACAATCGAAAATGATGTGCTTTAAGCCCTTATGATTCTCAGCGCCTCAAATCGATTACTGTATGATAAAATTCATACCTTAACATACTAAGACTCATCGAGCGAAGTGGCGCAGTAGTTAGTACAGTGGCCTCGCATTCTGTGGAACCTGATTTATGTTTTCCGTTATTTCCCTAGATCGCTTCAGGCAAATGCCGGGATGGATCCTTTGAAAGGGCATGACCGACTTCCTTCCTCACCCTTTCCTAATCCGATGTGACCGATGACCTCCAGGTTGTTCTTCTCCCCCTCCCCCGAACCTAACAACGAAAACTCATTCAGAAACCCCCAAAATAGATTAACTGTGAGTCAACTTTAACATGTACTGACGTCCTATCTTATTTTACTACAGCATACAGTGAGTGAATTAACATATGAGTTGAGTGTAATTCCGTCTAGCAGGATATATACCGAGCGAACGGGGATAAAAGTCTGCCGCAGTGTGCTGCCATCTGGTGGTACTGACATAAACTTCTAATTGAGTGGCGAGGGATGACTATGTACATCGTGAATCGTGCACATTGTTTATCAAATCCTCATATATTTGGCCCTTAAGGCAGTTACGTCTTGTGAGTTGTGCATGTGTAAAAGCTCCTTAAAACGTGCACAACTGAAGGTGTACTCGCGACCCTGATGCCAAGTTTTAAGGACTGCATAGGAGCAATACATGATAGATTTAAGTCCCGTATCTTTCAGATTGCAGCATCTATGTTACGTTTAACAGCATTCAAAGAAAAATAATCAATAAATCCGCAAGGTGTCGAAAGTTAGGGTGTTCACTTGCTCTTGTGCTCTCACGCAGCAGCCGCCATTGGTTGTGTGGATCCAGTCTCGCATGTCCACGAATAAGACGTTCCAAGCACATGTTTATGTTTCTAAAGTTCCGTACATACTTTTAAAACTGTACAGTGTTCAAGTCTCTGTAAGTCCTTCTTTATACAGATCGTTGCAAGACGACGGCTGCTCAATATAGAATGTAGAATTAAAACGCCATTCAGTCTTCTAAATTTCACATGTATTTTATTGAGCAACCAGTTTCTGCGAAGTATTACTCCATCTTTGGTCGGCAAGTGATGATCGAAGGAATCGCTGTGTCAAAATTCAGCGGTTAGCATTCATTTTGACTGGACAAGAGGTGGTAATCTCCCCAGTCGGTCGAGGGCATATTTAACCGAAATTGGTTGTTGAGTAAAATTCATTTGAAATTTAGATGGCTGGACGTTGTTTTGATTCAACATTCTGCATTCAGTCCCACGCGCTGATCGTGGTATTACAGTCCGTACTCTTTTACAGCTCTGTCAGAAAGAAACGTCACACGTCTCACTCAGCTTGTAAGTCCCCACGGCGACAGTTAATGTTTCAGTGCGAGTGGCAGCTCAGTAAGTTGCACACGAGATAATGAAGTCAGCGTAGATTAGCTAGAGCACCCCTGTTACGTGCTAAAAAGTTCACTTCTTTCAACTACAATCACAGCCCACCCGCGTGTACATTGTCACTGCTGTTTGTAGCGGTCCACGAAAATCAACAGTATTCACACAGTCAGGCGTTTGTTTCATCACGTCCACGTCAAAATTCGATATATACTGTGACCGAAAAATAAAAACGTGACCATGGATTTTCGTGCGATTCTGTCTAGCACGATAACACAACATGAACCACTGGTACCCCACGACACCGCACAGCTACTGATTGTCTTCCCTGCCCGACTGCAATTACACGAGGATATCGCTCTACTGACAGCCTTGGGAGAGCCAGTCCTGACAAAACTGTACCATCTGGTCAGCAAGAAGTATGAGACAGGCGAAATACCCTCAGACTTCAAGAAGAATATAATAATTCCAATCCCAAAGATAGCAGGTGTTGACAGATGTGAAAATTACCGGGCTATCAGCTGCAAAATACTAACGCGAATTCTTTACAGACCAATGGAAAAACTGATAGAAGCCGATCTTGGCGAACATCAGTTTGCATTCCGTAGAAATGTTGGAACACGTGAGGCAATACTGACCCTACGACTTATCTTAGAAAAAGATTAAGGAAAGGCAAACCTACGTTTCTAGCATTTGTAGACTTAGAGAAAGCCTTTGACAATGTTGATTGGAATACTCTCTTTCAAATTCTGAAGGTGGCAGGGGTAAAATACAAGGAGCGAAAGGCTATTTATAATTTGTACAGAAAGCAGGTGGCAGTTATAATAGTCGAGGGGTACGAAAGGGAAGCAGTGGATCGGAAGGGAGTGAGACAGGGTTGTAGCCTATCCCCGATGTTATTCAATCTGTATATTGAGTAAGCAACAAAGGAAACAAAAGAAAAATTCGGAGTAGGTATTAAAATCCATGGAGAAGAAATAAAAATTTTGAGGTTCGGTGATGACATTGTAATTCTGTCAGAGACAGCAAAGGACTTGGAAGAGCAGCTGAACGGAATGGACAGTGTCTTGAAAGGAGGATAGAAGATGAACATCAACAAAAGCAAAACGAGGATAATGGAATGTAGTCGAATTAAATCGGGTGATGCAGAGAGAAATAGATTAGGAAATGAGACACTTAAAGTAGTAAAGGAGTTTTACTATGTGGGGAGCAAAATAACTGATGGTGGTCGAATTAGAGAGGATATAAAATGTAGACTGGCAATGGCAAGGAAAGCGTTTCTGAAGACGAAAAATTTGTTAACATCGAGTATAGATTTAAATGTCAGGAAGTCGTTTCTTAAAGTATTTGTATGGAGTGTAACCATGTATGGAAGTGAAACGTGGACGATAAATAGTTTAGACAAGACGAGAATAGAAACTTTCGATATGTGGTGCTACAGAAGAATGCTGAAGATTAGATGGGTAGATCACATAACTAATGAGGAGGTATTGAATAGAATTGGGGAGAAGAGGAGCTTGTGGCACAACTTGACTAGAAGAAGGGATCGGTTGGTAGGACAAGTTCTGAGGCATCAAGGGAACACCAATTTAGTATAGGAGGGCAGCGTGGAGGGTAAAAATCGTAGAGGGAGACCAAGAGATGAATACACTAAACAGATTGAGAAGGATGTAGGTTGCAGTAGGTACTGGGAGATGAAGAAGCTTGCACAGGATAGAGTAGCATGGAGAGCTGAATCAAACCAGTCTCGGGACTGAAGATCACAACAACAACAACAACATCGCTCTCGCATCTCAGTTCGTATTACAATACTGCATATTACATTTAGTGTACAGTTTGAATTAGACATAAGCACTACAAATAAAACGAAACAAGCTCTAAAACTTTTGCATACTTAGTTAAAAAGAGATTCATGTAGCAATACAAATAAAGCGGAACATAATAGCATTTCATATTACTGAACAAAAGAAAGTATTCTAGACCATCAAAGACGTACGCACAGAGAAAATTAAGCAGAAGAAAAGAAGCGAGAAAAAGGAAAGAAGAAATGCTCTCATATCTTTCAAGTGCGAAGTTTAAAAGCTGTACATTCCGGTTATAACTGTATGTGGTCATATTTATGGCCCAAATTCTCGCGTGAGATCGCTTGCTGGTGCTAATATCTTGCAAACGTGCTTTTGTTATATAAAATATGAGGTCGAGTTGGTGGTGTTACCCTGTAGCAGAAGTAAACTTCATTTTTGTTTTACTGCAAAGACAGTAACATGGAATGAGGGAGTGTCAGTACGGACTGATTCAAATAAACTTGACGGTCCTGTGACGATAATACACACAACGCTTCCAAAGTGCTCAGTCCACTGGCGAAGTAGACCCCCGGCGACCGGTGTGCTCGTTCCAGGTGCAGCGACTCGTAAGTGCAGCTGCCGGAGACTGTACGCTGACACGCCAGGTCCTCGACAACTTACTTGCCGCCACGTGCCATTTCCGGTGGCGTTGAACTTCTAATCGCCAAATCTGAGACGCCGCGCTTTCTTCTCCTTTCCTCAGCCGAAATGTATCCGACAGTCTGCCGTCAGTCCGTGAGACTCAGAGCGAAATGCGCCGGTGAACGGCTGCTGGACACGCAAACCCACGTGAGACACACATTTCACTGGAATTGCATGCGCCGTTTCCTCGCGCCTGATTTATGGTGTGTGTCACACACAAGGGCTGTATTTAAGTTAAACTCTGCTACTCGCCGGCGCCAGGCACTGAATCTAATGCACTGCTGCATCACAATTAGCCGTATACATTAGCATGCGCAACAGCTATTCGGCTCGGGTTTGCGGCGTGGATGTGGATGGCGTGACCACCTCAATGTATGCGTATTTCCACGGTTTCTTCTTCGTTAATTACTTTTAACCAAATTCTTTTTAAGAAATTCATCAGCTTCAATGTGGAACTTCATAAACGTAAAAATAATGACGTTTGCAGGTCTCTTTGGCCGCAAGACATCGAGGCCCTCACAGCCCGTTCTAAAATCTTATGAGACGAGCACGATTCGAAACAACGCAGTGTTTAAATATTCTACTACACTACTGGCCATTAGCAGATTCAGAAGGATGTAGGTTGCAGTAGGTACTGGGAGACGAAAAAGCTTGCACAGGATAGAGTAGCATGGAGAGCTGCATCAAACCAGTCTCAGGACTGAAGACCACAACAACAAACAACAACAACTGGCCATTAAAATCGCTACACCAAGAAGAAATGCAGATGATAAACGGGTATTCATTGGACAAATATATTATACTAGAACTGACATATGATTACATTTTCACGCAATTTGGGTGCATAGATCCTGAGAAATCAGTACCCAGAACAACCACCTCTTCTTCAAGAGTAGTTGCTGGCGTATTCTGATTAGCCAGTTGCTCGCTAATCATTTGCATATCACAGCATCTTCTTCCTGTCGGTTAAATTTCGCGTCTGTACTACGTCTTCTTCGCGGTGTAGCTATTTTAATGGCCAGTAGTGTAGATTAAAAATACGCGGATAATATTTGCCAGAACACGCGCACATACAGGCGTGCGTCGCATTTTAATTATTTCCTGTAAAAATTAAGTTATGTAAATGATCTTTGTTTTCAAGGTATTAATTAAAGTCTTACTACTTCAATACTCCGTAAGCCACCTGATGTGTGGCGAAGGAGAGAAGAGTTTGTACTACCACAATCCCTCCTCCTTTGTTCCATTCGCGAATGGTGCGCTGGGAGAATGCTTGTTGTGAGCCTCTGTATTATCTCTAATTTCTTCAGTTTTCTCGTTGTGGTCATTTCGAAAGACGTTTGTGTTCTCCGACGGTTTGCAGAAAGTGCACACTTGAAATGTCAATGGTGAACCTCCCCATGACGCACACCTCTCTTACAGCCTGCCACTGGAGTTCGATGAACATCTCTGTAACACTGTCGCCACGACTAAACAATCACGTGACGAAACGTGCCGCTCTTTGTTGGATATTCTCTACTTCTTCAACCAGTCGCATCTTGTAGGAATCCTAGACTGACAAACAATATTCAAGAATCGGTCGAACAAGTGGATGAATAGTATTGCCTCAACATTCCCGCTATGAATCTGTCTCGCAACGGTGTTTCCTACTGTTTGTTTTACGTGCTCATTCCACATTCGCTTCATACGTAATGTATATTCCCAGACATATTACTGTGATTACTGTTTCCAGCAATATGTCATCATCAGCAGCAGCAGTGGATTCCTTTCCCTACATCTGCGCAATATGCTACATTCATGTACTTTCAGAGTCTCTGCACCATTCGTCAATTCTCTGTCCGTCCTTCAAGAAATCGTTACTGTCCTCTGGCATTGCTATCTTGTTATAGACGATCGCATCATCTGTGAACACCATTAAAGTGCTTCCATCGCATTCTACATTCTACTATATCATTTATACAAGCTGAATGACTTAAAACTTGCACCATATATATACTTTTTCAGGTGTAAAATGCATATTGACATCAACAGACTAAAACTAGGGTACATTAGAATATCAGTGGTGTTTGTTGCAGTATTCTAGTACGACTTGTTTAGAAGATATCCTATTTTGAAAAGTTCGCACTGCGACACTTGTTCAATACCTGTGGTAGCACATACTAAAGAACAACACAAGTGCATAAACCACCTATTTGTTGATAACACAGGTTACATCTAGTCTGCAGAGGAACGTCATCAAGCATCCATGGAAGATGGTCTGTTAGGAGGCTGCGATGCTTGCGCGAGTTCGGTGTTCCGTCTAGCAGAAACAGGTGTCTGAGCTGATGGGTCGCCACCACACACCACACGTTTACGCTCTATACACGGAAGACATTCAACATGAAGAAGTTAACGGGGATTGTCAACAGATCAATAGAGCATGATTCGACTGTCTATCTGGCTATCATTGTAAATGTGGCCTCATCATTTAACAAGATACATGGTACATCTGAAGTATCATCTCTTAATACGCATGCATGTAACTGCAATTCTGGCTAAAATACTTCTCATTAAGAGAGATTATTCGTAGTATGAGAGTGATGTAGTTTTTGCAGTGGAATACTCTGGCCGCGCGGGATTAGCCGAGAGGTTTGAGGCGCTACAGTCATGGACTGTGCGGCTGGTCCCGGCAGAGGTTCGAGTCCTCCCTCGGGCATGGGTGTGTGTGTTTGTCCTTAGGATAGTTTAGGTTAAGTAGTGTGTAAGCTTAGGGACTGATGGCCTTAGCAGCTAAGTCCCGTAAGATTTCACAAACATAAGATTTCATACTTAACTCTGAACCGTCGAATCTCCTCAACGAATAAAGTTCTTTAGGGGATATAGCAGATTTGCCTGGATTTCGGTCGTGACGAAAACTTGGATTCTGAAATAATATTTTCCGACACACTGATGAATCCTTTTAACAGCAGATGTATTCTACCTTTTTTTGTTTTTCATCACTCTTCTGACTGGCTTGATGCGGCCCGCCACAAATTCCTCCCCTGTGCTAATGTCTTCATCACAGAGTAGCACTAGCAACCTACGTCCTCAATTATTTGCTGGATATGTTCCAATCTTCGTCTTCCTCTACAGTTTTTGCCCTCTACAGCTCCCTCTAGTACAATTGAAGTCATTACCTGATGTCTTGACAGACGTCCTATCATCCTGTCCCTTATCCTTATCAGTGTTTTCCACATGTTCCTTTCCTCTCCGATTCTGCGCAGAACCTCCTCATTCCTTACCTTATCAGACCACTAATTTTCAACATTTGACTGTAGCGCCACATTTCAGACGCTTCGATTCTCTTCTGTTCCGGTTTTCCCACAGTCCATGTTTCTATACCATACAATGTTGTAATCCAGACGTCTGAGGCGCTACAGTCATGGACTGTGCGGCTGGTCCCGGCAGAGGTTCGAGTCCTCCCTCGGGCATGGGTGTGTGTGTTTGTACATCATCAGCCGATATTTTATATTAGTAGATTTCTCTCGGCCAGGAATGCCCTGTTTGCCATTGCTAGTCTGCTTTTGATGACCTTCTTGCTCCGTCCGTCACTCGTTATTTTACTGCCTATGTAGCAGAACTCCTTAACTTCATCTACACTGGGACCATCGATCTGACAATAACTTTCTTACTCCCCTCATTTCTACTATTTCTCATTACCTTCATCTTTCTTCGATTTAGTCTCAACCCATGTTCTGAACTCATTACACGGTTCATTCCATTCAGCAGATCCTGTAATTATTCTTCACTTTCACTCAAGATAGCAATGTCATCAGCGAATCGTATCGTAGATATCCTTTCACCTTGCATTTTAATTCCACTCATGAACCTTTGTTTTACTTCCATCATTGCTTCCTCGACGTACCGACTGAACAGTAGGAGTGAAAGGCTACGTCCTTGTCTTACACCTTTTTTAATACGAGCACTTCGTTCACTCTTATTATTCCCTCTTGGCTGTTGTACATATTGTATATGATCCGTCTCTCCCTATAGCTTATCAATACTTTTTTCAGAATTTCGAACATCTTGCACCATTTTACATTGTCGAACGCTTTTCTTAGGCCGACAAATCCTATTAACGTGTCTTGATTTTTCTTTAGTGTTGCTTCCATTATTAACCGCAACATCAGAATTGCCTCTCTCGTGCCTTTACCTTTCCTAAAACATCCTCAATTTTCTTTTCAATTCTTCTGTATATTATACTTGTAAGCAACTTGGATGCATGAGCTGTTAGGCTGATTATGCGATAGTTCCCGCACTTGTCAGCTCTTGCAGTCTTCGAAATTATGTGGCTGATTTTTTGCCGAAAGTCAGATGGTATATGCCAGACTCATACATTTTACATGCCAACGTGAATAGTAGTTTTGATGCTACTTCCCCCAATGATTTTAGAAATTCTCATGGAGTATTATTTATTCCTTCTGGCTAATTTGCTCTTAAATCTTCGAAGGCTCTCTTAAATTCTGATTATAATATTGGATCCCCTATCTCCTCTAAATCGACTCTTGTTTGTTCATCTATCACATCAGACAAATCTCCCCCCTCATAGAGGCTTTCAATGTACTCCTTCCACCTATCCTCTCTGCATTTAACAGTGGGATTCCTGCTGCACTCTTAATGTTATCACCCCTGCTTTCCATGTCACCGAAGGTTGTTTTGACATTATGCTGAGTCTCTCCTTCCACTATCATTTCTTTTTGCATGTCTTCACGTCTTTTCTGCAGTCATTTCGTCTTAGGTTCCCTGCACTTCCTATTTATTTCAATCCTCAGCAACTTGTATTTCTGTGTTATTGAGTTTCCCGGTACATTTTTGTACTTCTTCCTTTCAGCGATCAATTGAAGTATTTCTTCTGTTATCCATGGTTTCTTCGCATTTACCTCGTTTGTATCTATGTTTTACTTCCCAACATTTGTGATGGCCCTTTTTAGAGATGTCTATTCCTCTTCATCTGTACTACCTACTGATCTATTTCTCATTTCTGTACATATAGCCTTAGACAACTTCAATCTACTCTTCATCACTACTATATTGTGGTCTGAGTCTTATCTGCTCGTAGGTACACCTTTCAATCCAGTATCCGATTTCGGAACCTCTGTTTGACCATGATGTAATCTAACTGAGTTCTTCCCATATCACCGGGCTTTTTCCAAGTATACCTCCTCCTCTTGTAATTTTTGAACAAAGAATTCGCTATTACTAGCTGAAACGTGTTACAGAACTCAATTAGTTTTTCTCCCGCCCATATTCGCTTGTAACCTATTCTTCTATTCCTTCCTCCACAACCGCATTCCAGTCCTCCATGACTTTTAGATTTTCATACCCCTTTATATACTGTATTACCCTGTCAGTATCCTCATACACTTTATCTATCTCTTCAGCTTCAGCTTGCGACGTCGGCATGTATACCTGAACTATCGTAGTCGGTGTTGGTTCGCTGTCGATTCCGATAAGAACAACCCTGTATTCTAGCTAAGCATGTACAAAGATGTTCATACATTGACTGTCTTCTGCCAACATGTGTGACAAAATAGTAACTGTTACAGATTTTGTGTCATTACATTGCCAAAATGCGACTGAATCCAAGTGCGTTGCACCGCTAAGTATAATCCCCCTATCTCAACAATTCTTTGGCCTATGCTCGAAAACAATTATGTAGACTGATTGATAATGAAATGTTTATGATTTACAGCAAACTGTTAGTACCGTTTTAAAGACAATAAATGATGATGCATTCTAAATACATCTATAAATATTGTTATTTTGGAGCTAGCGTAGAAATTTGAATATGAAGTTACAATAACATTTCCTGTCGTAAAATCCTTAATTACATCTTGATTTCACGTTTAACTTTGTTGCTAACGTTAATTGGGGTACAGTACAAAATTTAAAAACGGAATTTCACTTTAAACTTCTGTACGATAAATTCGTAGTATCAAAACAGCTGGAAATCAATAGTGTTTACATCAGAGTGTTCGAGAATTATTAATGAAAATGTTAATTACAACTGATGTAATTAGTGTCTTATGATATACAAAGTACAAAAGTCACGTTGAATACATCAGATGACTGATAAATGTTCCAAAAGTCTGTTTTTTATGAAAGTTGAAAGTTATGAATTTATCAAGTTAATTATTGCTTTAATTACAATGTAGGTGTTTCTCCTAACACTTCTATGATAATGTAAAGATGCACTCACTAGAATAAAATTATAACTTTCGCTGGTGTTTACGATAGTTTGTTAATTCACAACATCAGGTTTTTTAACTAATTGCAACTTTCTGTTAATTAAAGTTAAATGTTGATTCGGTGTATAAGTTAACCATACTGTTTAATTTGCTGGTATAAATTAAGATAAACCATACTTACTAACTTTTGTCCATTACGTATTGTGGATTGGGAATACAAAAACAGCTAAATTTTTAGTGGTATCGAAGCATTCATTAACTACCCTGTAACTAGTCGTATTACACCATATACAGAAGCTAACACTATTCTTATAATCATTTCCATGCAGCTCTTGATGAAGAGAGATGTCTTAGGGATGGAGAATGCGTAGGACACTTGGTTGCCTCATGCCACTTCCTCGTGAGATTGAGCGAGAGCTAATACGTGGATCAACTGCAACTGTAGGAAAAACGTCCTCACTTGTTTGCGTCTATTACACTGTCTACACTACCACATTCTCGTAAGTGGTTGAAGAGGTTGAAAAATAGTTGCTGAGATGTTTGATGTCTATTGGGATAACTTGCCGCATATATCATGCAAGAACGAACTGCATTTTTACTGTTCTCTCCATATACCAATAGCATGTCAGCTTTTCCTGCACTGGTAAATCTCATCGTCCACTCACGACTTACTGCTTGCACTATCACACAATAACTGAATAGTAAATCGCAATGGATGCAAGGAACAGACAAGCGCACTGTAAGGAAACATAGCCACATCGTACGTAGTAACTGCGCAGGTTCAATGGCACAAACAAGTGTTAGTGTGGCTACTGTACAAAATACGATATCTCGCAAACAAGTCGCACTAGAATCCTACAACGAACGCCACTGACATCCTAATTTACTCTACATTTTGTTTGTTAGTATCAATAGGCTTCCATTTAAAAAGGTGTATGTTTGCAAAAAAAATACACTTTATAATTATTACTACAGTCTGTTGATTGGCTAACAAAATGAGTCCCTGACTACCAATCCATTCTGTGATAACTGCACTACAGTAGCATTTTCCATTTCCGCAATATCTCGGTGCAAGTTTTAGGCCATTTACCCTATGTACATTGTAAGCAGTAATGTTCCTGTCACACTGTCCCTGAAATTACCTTCATCTACATCCACATACATACTCCACAAGCCACCGTGTGGTGCGTGGAAGAGGGTACCCTGTACCACTTAGTTATTTCCTTTCTTGTTCCACTCGCAAGTAGATCGAGCGTAAAACGACTATATATATATATATATATATATATATATATATATATATATATATATATATATATGCGTCCGCACGAGCCCTAATCTCTCTAATCGTGGTCCTTACGCAAAATGTACTTCGACGGCTTTGCGGAAATCTAGGACTATATTATCTACCTGTTGCCCATCGCCCAAGGTTCATAGTATATCATGTGAGAAACGTGCAAGCTGAGTTTCGCACGAGCGATGCTTTCTAGTACAGCTTTTTTCTCTAAAGGGCATTTATTATATTCGAAATGGGAATATGTTCCAGGATTCTGCAGCAAACTGGTTTTGCAGACATTCGTCTGTAATTCTGCGGGTCCGTTCTTTTACCCTTCTTATACACAGGAGTCACCTTCGCTTTCTTCTAATTTCTTGGGACTTTGCCCTGGGCGAGAGATTCGCTATGAAAGCAAGCTAAGCAAGAAGCCAGTGCTGTAGGTTACTCTTTGTAGCACCGAATTGGGATTCCTTCAGCGCCTGGCGACTTTTACTTTCTGCTCTTTCAGTTGTTTCTCTACGCCAAGGATGGTTATTACCGTGTCCTCCATACGGGAGTCTGTGAGACGGCGAATCAACGGTATCTTTGTACGATTCTCCTGCGTGAAATATTTCCTAAAAGCTAAATTTAAAACTTCGGCCTTACTTTTGCTGTATTCTACTGCCAGACCAGACTGAACAAAGAATGACTGGATTGAAGCCTTAGACCCACTATTGCTAAGGTATGATGGTAGTAGTATTTGTAAGCTTCGCTCATTAGTCTTTTTATAGACGCGCTAATTTCTATTAACCTTTGCTTGCAGCCACTTGCACCTTTTCTTTTGAACAAAGAGTGCAACAGTTTTGGCTTCTTCAGGATTAGGATTTTACGAATTTCGTTGTTAAGCCACTATGGGTTTTTCAGTTCTTAACACACTTAATCGGCATCGAGTATGATTTATAATCCGTTTACACTTTGCCCATAATTCCTCTTCACCCATAGAGATGGAGCTATATGACGTCACTTTACTGTCAAGTCGGATGCTATCAACTGTCTAGAGTCTCTTTCTAACAGAAATGCTCTCCAAAAATTCTTGATTCATTTATTAACCTTAATAACCAAAGTCGCTATGATAACGTCGTTGTATCTCATTCCTGCCTCCATACTGGCGTCTTGTTTAGGTCAGCCCTGTTTGTAGCTACAAGATCTAAAATATTTCTATTGTGTGTTGGCTGTCGAAGTAGTTGCTCAGGACAGTTTTTGAAAAAAGTGTTCAAAAGTAATTCTTAACGCTCTCTGTACTCCCTGTAATGAATCCATAAACGTCCCAGTCTACACTCTGTAGATTAAAGTCATATTTGCATCATGTGGGTATTTCCGCACTACTTACTGTAGACTTTCTGTCAATAACTCTAAGACTGTCTCAATGGAATTGGGTTATAACGCTACTGCCTACTATTGAGTTAGTGTGATGCCGATAATGCTATTTCTGTGAAAGGGTTATTATTTTGTGCTCGTTACTGTGTGTAACGAAAAGCTGTCATACTGTTTTTTCGACTCTGTAGATATTGCTATTGAGAGAACACAATAGAAAAACAAAGGGGAATCGAACCACCGTTCTACTAGTAATCAAGTAATAAGTAATTACGTAAAAGGAAACGATCGCCAGCCTAATTAGACAAAGTTGTACCCAGTACTAGCATGGTTGGCAAAGAAAGTTAATTATTGGGATTGACTTTACTTGATAATGAACTTCTGTTCAGCTGATAAGATACAAGACAGTAGCACACTGTAGCAAGTGATGTACCAGTGATTTGGCTTGAATTACAATGGAGGAGTATTAATACGTTTAGGCAACAACTTGCTCTGAAAAACACTTACTATCTGCACATTACAGTAGGAAGCTAATGGTAATTATTCGTAAATGATTACTAATATTGGAGCATCAATGGCTTGGGCAGGAGGTTCTTTTGTCAGTTTAATTATAGGGAATTACTACTATTGAAATAGTTATGAAATAATTGTATCTTTTGTACTGATTATAATTTGGTTTCTCAAGGAATATTCACTCCCTTACGTTCAAATGAAACATATCGTACCTGGATCTAGTATAGTTTGAATATTTTAGCCAGTTGCTTATTCTTGATTGCTGTTATTGTACTATGACATCTCAGTCTAGTTCACCTGTTGGCACGGGGAAAGAGAAACTAATCTATCGTTAGGCTCAGATCGAGACTTAACACTTTAGTCACAACACAATATGGGAAACACTGTTAACTACATAACACATGAAATTGTAAACACTATTGCTTCAATAGGAAGCATCTTTGAAATGAATGTTTTCAATGTTCCCTTAGTAGTTGTACCTTGATGAAAATTTAACTGTCCATTTATAAAAACTACATGGAGTATTTCAAAGCTTGTGCTCACTAAATAATTATGTATTTTACAACTTCACGAAGTTGATTAAGTTTTGTTAAGGAAGATCATTGTATTTCAGTTCAGTAAAATAGGATACTCGGATTTATCGAAGCACTTGGAATAGAATCCCGTCTAGGTAAACGACTAAGGATAAAATATGGTGGCTTAGAACAAAGCTTACAGATCACTAAGTTATTATTCAAAACTAAACCACATAACTGTCCCATGCAACTATAAAGTACTTAACTGATAATTTGAGGTGAAGGTGGCGCTATCGACGATCTGTCGTACTTTTCAAAAAAGGCGGCAAAAGTTTCGATGGCTCTTCCTGTGCAACAAGCTCTTAAAATTCTCTTCTTAGCGTCGGATTTTCGTAGTAAAGAGCATAAATAATAAGCTGCATTACTTCCACATCCGAGGCTATATCATATAATTTTGCAGTTCTTCTCGCATCTTTCAGTTCAGAAGATGCACACGCTTAGCTTGCTAACCACCGACTGACTCTTGCCACAAAGGAGCTTTGCAGTTCGACCTCCAGTTCCACCTTTTCTATTCCCGCCTAGTCAGTTCCTTTGCTGAGGGACTTCTCTCCGAGGTCTACGAGAATACAAACCTACCTTCCTAGTTAATGAGACAGTATCACAATTAATGTTTTAACTTTCATATTCTCTTACAGCACATTACATTTGAAATTACATCCACCAATTAATTAAAATTATATTAATTATGATAAATAAAGAATAAAACATTTACATCGATTTTATATCAAAGAGCATGGTTATACAGAAGTAACTTTAAGTACAAATACACAAGGAAGTTAGAGAAGACCGTTAAAGGTAATATCGATAATAGTGTTACTGGGTGGACGGTAAAACATCCAACAGTTAATTTGATTTCACCTACTCCTGTTACATACTACAATATATTTTCCTGTCGCGCTCAAATTAGACCTGAGTGGAGATGATAATTTTGTGAGCTGCAATGAACATCCCCCCCTCCTGTGGCGTCTAATCTGTCTTTCCGATATACATCCCATGAATCGCTAAATATCTAAATGCTTTTTATTCTCGTTTCAGCCAGCTCTTGGTCCCGAGTGTAGTTTCAGCGCGAGAAGTTTCCTGGAGGACAGTAAGTTCGGGAACTTGGTTATTAATATTTCGAAAATTTACTGATAAAATTTTGACAGTGGAATTATCTTTACTTTGAACACAGTCAGATTTTGCTGTCTGCGAGTTGTCTAGCGAGTGTTCATAAGAGTACCTCAGCCTACCGCCTAAACTAAAAAAAAACGCATGGGCATTCCACACGCACGCAAGTGGAATTCTGCAATTCCCCATCTGATAACTCAGGTTCAGATATCGACGAAGTCTTTGATTAAGATCCTCAAATTCACTCCAGAAAAAAGGACTCTGATGGCTCTGGGAACAACGCTGAAAACTTCGAACTCTGTTCGCATCCTGCACACGCGGCCAGTAGCCTTCACCACCTCCTCCAGCCGCCTGTATAAACTGACGATGGCCTCAGAACCCAAGCGACAGGCGTGAGCCATAACTTGCAGACGGCTGCACCCTGTACGCTCTTTGTCACAGGCAAGGCTTCCTTCACATTTCTGATGAGGGCCCTCGACACACATATCGAGTGCACTAAGGGTTTCTTTCCTACCCTAAACATTATAACCTAACGTTAGAGCTCCCAATATCCAGCAAACCCTCTCCACCGCTCTCCCTCCCTTCCCCCCCACCCCCCAATCCTTCCACACTGCGTACCTGCTCGAACCCCGCTGAAGGAACGGCCATCCCATCTTTCTACCCACAGGGCGAATGCGTGGCCAGCCTCCACATCGGCCGTCTGTCTCGACCCGTACGAACGTGTAAACCTCGCCATCCTCCTGCGAGGGCGGATCCACCACGTCAGGTACACTGGCATGTGCCTCAGGAGTAGTGCCCGGGGGTCGAAACAAATAACACCTGACATGTCTCATTCAACGCGCCAAATTCTCAGCCATCGCTACACCCTGAGACAGCGATCTGATGACCACTGGCAATAGCCGAAAGCACATTCTGCTGTTCGCAACCTGCGACCACCTCTTCTGCGTCCGCACACAGCATGCCCACATCCTACCCTTCCCAGTATTACTAACTTAATGTTGTTGTTGTGGTCTTCAGTCCTGAGACTGGTTTGATGCAGCTCTCCATGCTACCCTTACCTGTGCAAGCTTCTTCATCTCCCAGTACCTACTGCAACCTACATCCTTCTGAATCTGCTTGGTGTATTCATCTCTTGGTCTCCCTTCATGATTTTTAACCTCCACGCTGCCCTCCAATGCTAAATTGGTGATCCCCTGATGCCTCAGAACATGTCCTACCAATCGATCCCTTCTTCTAGTCAACCTGTGTAACAAACTCCTCTTCTCCCCAATCGTATTCAATATCCCCTCATTAGTTACGTGATCTACCCATCTAATCTTAAGCATTCTTCTGTAGCACCACATTTCGAAAGCTTCTATTCTCTTCTTGTCCAAACTATTTATCGTCCATGTTTCACTTCCATACATGGCTACATTCCATAAAAAAAATTTCGGAAACGACTTCCTGACACTTAAATCTTTACTCGATGTTAACAAATTTCTCTTCTGCAGAAACGCTTTTCTTACCATTGCCAGTCTACATTTTATATCCTCTCTACTTCGACCATCATCAGTTACTTTGCTCCCCAAATAGAAAAACTCCTTTACTACTTTAAGTGTCTCATTTCCTAATCTAATACCCTCAGCATCTCCCGACTTAATTCGACTACATTCCATTATCCTCCATTTGCTTTTGTTAATGTTCATCTTATATCCTCATTTCAAGACACTATCCATTCCGTTCAACTGCTCTTCCAAGTCCTTTGCTGTCTCTGACAGAATTACAATGTCATCGGCGAACCTCAAGGTTTTTATTTCTTCTCCATGGATTTTAATACCTACTCCGAATTTTTCGTTTGTTTCCTTCACTGCTTGCTCAATATACAGATTGAATAACATCGGGGAGAGGCTACAACCCTGTCTCTCTCCCTTCCCAACCACTGCTTCCCTTTCATGCCCCTCAACTCTTATAACTGCCATTTGGTTTGTGTACAAATTGAAAATAGCCTTTCGCTCCTTGTATTTTTCCCCTGCCACTTTCAGAATTTGAAAGAGAGTATTCCACTCAACATTGTCAAAAGCTTTCTCTAAGTCTACAAATTCTAGAAACGTAGGTTTGCCTTTCCTTATCTAGCTTTCAAGATAAGTCGTAGGGTCAGTATTGCCTCACGTGTTCCAATATTTCTACGGAATCCAAACAGATCTTCCCCGAGGTCGGCTTCTATCAGTTTTTCCATTCGTCTGTAAAGAATTCGCGTTAGTATTTTGCAGCTGTGACTTATTAAACTGATAGTTCGGTAATTTTCACATCTGTCAACACCTGCTTTCTTTGGGATTGGAATTATTATATTCTTCTTAAAGTCTGAGGGTATTTCGCCTGTGTCATACATCTTGCTCACCAGATTGTAGAGTTTTGTCAGGACTCTCTCTCCCAAGGCTGTCAGTAGTTCTAATGGAATGTTATCTACTCCTGGGGCCTTGTTTCGACTCAGGTCTTTCAGTGCTCTGTCAAACTCTTCACGCAGTATCATATCTCCCATTTCTTCTTCATCTACATCCTCTTCTATTTCCATAATATTGTCCTCAAATACATCGCCCTTGTATAGACCCTCTATATACTCCTTCACCTTTCTGCTTTCCCTTCCTTGCTTAGTGCTGGGTTTCCATCTGAGCTCTTGATATTCATGCTAGTGGTTCTCCTTTCTCCAAAGGTCTCTTTCATTTTCCTGTAGGCAGTATCTATTGTACCCCTAGTGAGATAAGCCTCTACATCATTACATTTGTCCTCTAACCATCCCTGCTTAGCCATTTTGCACTTACTGTCGATATCATTTTTTGAGACGTTTGTATTCCTTTTTGTCTGCTTCATTTATGGAATTTTTATATTTTCTCCTTTCATCAATTAAATTCAATATTTCTTCAGTTACCCAAGGATTTCTACGAGCCCTCGTCTTTTTACCTACTAGATCCTCTGCTGCCTTCACTGCTTCATACCTCAAAGCTACCCATTCTTCTTCTACTGTATTTCTTTCCCCCATTCCTGTCAATTGTTCCCTTATGGTCTCCCTGAAACTCTGTAGGTCCCATATCCTTAAATTCCCACCTTTTTGCAGTTTCTTCAGTTTTAATCTACAGGTCATAACCAATAGATTGTGGTAAGAGTCCACATCTGCCCCTGGAAATGTCTTACAATTTAAAACGTGGTTCCTAAATCTCTGTCTTACCATTCATTATATAATCTATCTGAAACCTGTCAGTATCTCCAGGCTTCTTCCATGAATACAACCTTCTTTTATGATTCTTGAACCAAGTGTTAGCTATGATTAAGTTGTGCTCTGTGCAAAACTCTACCAGGCGGCTTCCTCTTTCATTTCTTACCCCCAATCCATATTCACCTACTACGTTTCCTTCTCTCCCTTTTCCTACTACCGAATTCCAGTCACCCATGACTATTAAATTTTCGTCTCCCTTTACTATCTGAATAATTTCTTTTATTTCATCATACATTTCTTCAATTTCTTCCTCATCTGCAGAGATAGTTGGCATATAAACTTGTACTACTGTAGTAGGCGTGGGCTTCGTGTCTATCTTGGCCACCGAGCGAGGTGGCGCAGTGGTTAGACACTGGACTCGCATTCGGGAGGACGACGGTTCAATCCCGCGTCCGGCCATTCTGATTTCGGTTTTTCGTGATTTCCCTAGATCGCTCCAGGCAAACGCCGGGATGGTTCCTTTCAAAGGGCACGGCCGATTTCCTTCCCCGTCCTTCCCTAATCCGATGAGACCGATGACCCCGCTGTCTGGTCTCCTTCCCCGAAACAACCAACCATCTATCTTGGCCACAATATTGCGTTCACTGTGCTGTTTGTAGTAGCTTACCCGCATTCCTATTTTTTATTCATTATTAAACCTACTCCAGCATTACCCCTGTTTGACTTTGTATTTATAACCCTGTATTCGCCTGACCAGAAGTCTTGTTCCTCTTTCCACCGAACTTCACTAATTCCCACTATATCTAACTTTAACCTACCCATTTCCCTTTTTAAATTTTCTAACCTACCTGTCCGATTAAGGGATCTGACATTCCACGCTCCGATCCGTAGAACGCCAGTTTTCTTTCTCCTGATAACGACGTACTCTTGAGTAATCCTCGCCCGGAGATCCGAATGGGGGACTATTTTACCTCTGGAATATTTTACCCAAGAGGACGCCATCATCATTAACCATACAGTAGAACCGTATGCCCTCGGGAAATATTACGACTGTAGTTTCCCCTTGCTTTCAACCGTTCGCAGTACCAGCACAGCAAGGCCGTTTTGGCTAGTGTTACAAGGCCAGATCAGTCAATCATCCAGACTGTTGCCCCTGCAACTACCGAAAAGGCTGCTGCCCCTCTTCAGGAACCACACGTTTGTCTGGTCTCTCAACAGATACCCCTCCGTTGTGGTTGCACCTACTACACGGCTATGTGTATCGCTGAGGCACGCAAGCCTCCCCACCAACGGCAAGGTCCATGGTTCATGGGGGGCACTAACTTAATAACTGACCATAAAAGCACAGACGGAAACCTAGATATACAACTTGCTAGGGGGTGACACCTTATGACCTGTTTTTCAGTAGAAATGAAACCTGCGCTACAGACTGCCTGGAAAAAATTTACAGTTACAAAAGGAGTACGATTTTAGAAAAAAAAGACACTCACGAAATTTCAGACATACTCTACTAAGGAAACACAGAAAAAGCTAAATATGTATATACCTTGCTGCTCTCTGGGTGTGTACCAGACGGCCTTAGGATACTTTCTGACCCTCAGTAGCCTCAAAACTAACGTTCTCTAGCCCTTCAAACGAATCTGTGGATTTTGTTTCGTTAAGAGCGACATGTTGAGTTCTATCTGTAAGGAATTCTTGAACCCATTCATAAATCTGGTATGATACTCAGTAAGCTCGTATTATTTGCACAAATGCCATCCTGAAGCCGAAGAGCGCGCCATCAGTCTGAGACCCGATGTCCACAGCGCTGCGCATCTCATGGATGGACGAGCAGAGTTTCACAAGATCTCTGTCTGCGGAATCCATGTTAATGGCAACGTCTCATTTGTACTCCACTTTATCAGTGCGGTGTACCATTATAATAATTATTAAGATTATTATTTAATTTCAGCCTCCTTCCGTGACATGCCTTGTATTGTTGTTGAGCGATCGGAAAAAAAGTACTTGTTACCATTACAGAGGATAATAGCGTTTTTGGTGCTATAAGTGCTGTGTATAAAAAGTGGTCAACTGTGTGGATTATAGTATAACTCTATTCTTTCAAGTAAACCTCCGTCATTTTTGCGGTAGTGTAGTTAAGTCTGCGGGTGAAGTAGTGAAAGAATGTCGGTTGATGGTATCTCTGTAAGATATCTTCCTCTTCGCCCCGACCGGATTTCGATCTTGCGAATTTGATTTTCATTTACCTGTGTTTCATTAGGTGTTATTAGACGTCGTATTAATCGATTTAATCTTACGTAATTTATTCGCTGAATTGATATTTTATTAACTGATCATGAATACAATAAAAAAGAAGACACTAACAGTATATAGAGTTGACTGTCCTACGGCAAGACTCCAAAATCTGACATGTTTGTCAAAATTTAAAGCACGGTTTACAACAGAACGAGCTGAAACAGATTAGGATCAGCCAACCAATCTCATCTCTAAACCGTAGGCGAGTTGGCATACCAACATTCGGTCGTGTTCGGTTTTCTTTCGAAAATTTTATCACGTAGCTAATGTGTCTGGCAGTATGTGTGTTTTAAGCTACATTAGTTGTATTTCATAAAAATTATCTTCCTTGTATTTAAATTATAAAATCTTTCAGCGCTTCCCATATGATACGCAGGCATCAAGAACTGTCTGACTGTAAAAGTTATTCAAATTCGAAACAATTGCTAGCTTAATGGTCTCCATTTTCTAACAATCGGAGTGTAAATGCTAGCCTATCTTCAGTTTATGATGATCGTCGATAATAACTGCATTGCTTTTACATGTGCTAAATTGCATTGATAACCTAGCAAAAATCGTCAGTTGACAAATTAGCGAGGTTTCGGAATAATGCCAATAAATGATGCAGCTACAATTAAGCAATAAGTGCACTAAATCAATGCGTGTCAAGCTTTTGTAATAATTCAGACAATTACGTTCTTTTTACCCATGTCATTTTGCCTGTTTTGCCAGTCGCCGCACGGCTGTCATGCAAAACACTCCCGTCTGACTATCACTTTGGGATCGCGGCTACAACTGGCGTTTTAACGAATAAAACCCGCGTGCCTATTACAAAAGGAAAAAAAAGCAGTGTTTGTAAGCCTGTCATGCTGTGCTCGTTCTGTGGTGTGCTCTTCCTTTCTCTCTGGTGTACACACTTGTTCACAGGTACAAGCGAATGCTAACGAACACTGGAGAACTTGGTCAGAATGTTTCTTTCAGTTCACTCCACTTTGAATCGCTCTGGGATAAACTAAGCTTAACAAAAGAAATTCCACGTTCTACTCCAAAAGCAAAGTCCCTAGTCACAGTAACAGCATGGAAACACCTCAAAGAGCAGTGACATCTGCAATTGCCTGGAAGTGGACAGATATCGGTGGCGGTTGTCTTCTTGATATTACCATGACACACTAAAACCGTGTTCCGCGCAGGGATTCAACAAAGGACCTTTGCATTTCGCGAGAAAGTGCTCGACCAAATTAGCAATCCATGCACGACTCAGGATACAAACTCAGAACGCTACTTCTGCCTGTATCAATTCTCCTACATTCTAAACGGCACAGAAGCTCTCCTCCTTACCGTGCCGGAGGGACAGCTGGAAGTAAATCGTACTTGGCTAATCGTACTTGGCTAGCTCAGTTGGCATAGCGCTTGCTCGCTAAAGGTAAAGGCCCCAGTCTCGAGTTCTGATCCGACAAATAGTTATAATCTCCCAGGCAGTTTCTAATAAAGCACACACTCTGCTGTTGAGTGAAAATTTATCCGGAATTAGCCAGACTTCTTGCAGTAGGGGGCGTTACCCTATGGGTGGCGTCGTGCTAATCGGCTGGTGTACTTTCAGTGCCAACTTCTTTGGGCTTATACTGCTTCCATACAAATATACCTGGCTACGCTGGACCCATTATTACATATTCGTATGTTCCCGTCTACAGTGCTTTAATTTGATGATTTCGAGTTGGTTATTGCACTGGTAGCTCGTAGCAATTGCAACCTACGATCAGAATTATTTGCTGGATAAACTCCTGCCACTGTGTTCCTCTACAGTTTTACCCTCTACGACTCCCTCTAGTACCATGAAAATTATTCCGTGATGTCTTAACAGATGTCCTACCGTCATATCCCTTCTTCTTCGCAGTATTTTTCATATATTCTTTGCCTCCATGATTCTCTGGAGAACTTCCGCTTATCAGTACACCTATTTTTCAATATTCTTCTGCAACAGCACATCTCAAATGCTTCGATTCTCTTCTCTTCTAGTTTTCCAACAGTCAGTGTTTCACTACCACACAATGCTGTGCTCCGAACTTGCATTCTCAGAAATTTCTTCCTCAAATTAAAGTCTGTGTTTTCTTGAGCGGAAATGCCCTTTTTGCCAGTCCTAGTCTGCTTTTGACGCCCACCTTGCTCCGACCGACGTAGCTCATTTTGCTGCCAAGGTAGCAGAATTCCTTAACTTCATTTACTTTGTCACCGTCAGTCCTGATGTTAAGTTTCACGCTGGTATCATTTCTGATACTCCTCATTGCTTTCGTCTTTCTTCGATTTACTTTCAATCCATAATCTGTACTCATTAGACTGTTCATTCCATGCAGCATATCATGTAATTCTTCTTCACCTTCACTGAGGCTAGAAATATCCTCAGCGAATCTTATTGCTGATTCCCTTTCACTCTTGAACCCTTCTATTATTCCCGTCATTGCTTCTTCGATGTACAGATTGAATAGTGGATTTGAAAGACCATTTCCTTGACGTGAAACCCTTTTAATAAGAGAATTTCGTTCTTGTTTTCCGGGCCGGCCGGAGTGGCCGAGCGGTTAAAGGCGCTACAGTCTGGAACCGCACGACCGCTACGGTCGCAAGTTCGAATCCTGCCTCGGGCATGGATGTGTGTGATGTCCTTAGGTTAGTTAGGTTTAAGTAGTTCTAAGTTCTAGGGGACTTATGACCACAGCAGTTGAGTCCCATAGTGCTCAGAGCCATTTTGTTCTTGTTTTCCCACTCTTATTCTTCCTCTTGGTTCTTGTACATACTGTCTATTACCCGCCTTTCCCTACAGCCTACCCCAATTTTCCCAGAATTTTAACACCTTGCACCAATCTTTTTCCAATACGGAAAATCCTATGAGCTTTTCTTGATTTCTCTTCAGTCTTGCTTCCATTACCAGCCGCAACGTAAGAATTACTTCTTGGTGTCTTTACCTTTCGCAAAGCCAAACTGATCGTCATCTGACACATAGAACTTCTTTTCCATTCTTCTATATATTATTCTTGCTAGCAACTTGAATCCATGAGTTGTTATGTTGACTGTGCGATAGATCTCACAGTTATCGGCTCTTGCAATCTTCAGAATTGTGTGGATGATGTTTTCTCCGAAAATAAGATGGTGTATCACCAGACTCATACACTCTACACACCATCGTGAAAGTGGTTTTGTTGCCACATTCCCGATTGACTTTAGAATTTCCCTTCTGTGTTGTTCGATCTTGCACCTTCCCAAGGTTTTCCAAATTCTGATTCTAATACTGGATCTCCTATCTCTTCTATATCGACTCCAATCTCTTGCCCTATCACGACATCAGGCTAGTCTTTCCCCTCATAGAGGCCTTCAATGTGCTCTTCCCACCTATCCTCTCCCTCCTGTGCATTTAACAGTGAGATTCCATCTGCACTCTCACTTTTACCACGCTTTTACCACGCATCGAAGGTGGTTTTGACTTTTATGTATGCTGAGTCAGTCCGTGTGACTATCATTTCGTATTCGATTCCTTTACATTCTTCCTGCAACCATTACGTCTTAGCTTCCCCGCACATCCTATTTACTTCAATCCTTACTGACTTTAATTTTTGTATTTCTGAATTTCCCTGAACATCTTTTTAGTTTCTTTTCTCATTGGTCAACTGAAGTATTTCTTGTGTTCCCCATGGTACTTTCACAGTTGTCTTCTACGTTCCTATGGTTTTTTTTTTTTAATTTTCAGCTTCTGTGACTGCCCTTCTTAGAAATGTCTATTCCTCTTCAACTGAATTGCCTACTCAGCTGTGGCTTACAGCAAAATCTATAGCCTCAGAGAACTTCATGCATATGTATTTAGTACTTCCATATCCCACTTCTTAGTTCATTGATTTTTCCTGATTAGTCTTTTAAAGTTCAGCCAGTTCGTCATCACCACTACATTGTGATTTGAGGCTATATCTGCTCCTGGGCATCGCTCACAATCCGGAATCGCTGCCTGACCATGACGTAATCTAAATGATATCTTCCCTTATCACCCGGCCTTTTCCAAGTATTCCTCTTGTGATTCTTTAACAGAGTATTCGCCCTTACCAGCTCAGTTAGTCTTTCCCCTCTCTCATTCCTTGCCCCAAGCCCATACCATATTGTAACATTTTCTTTTAGTCCTTCCCCCTTGACTATTAGATTTTCATCTCGTTTCAAGTTCTTTACCAGTTCAGTATCTTCATAAACTTTCTCTACCTCTTCTTCTTCTGTTGCGACGTCGAAATGTATAACGTAACTGTTGTTGTGGGTGTTGGTTTGGTGTCGATTCTGATAAGAACAAACGTATCACCGAACTGTCCACAGTAACATACTCTGCCAGCCGTTGTGACCGAGCGGTTCTAAGCGCTTCAGTCCATAACCGCGCTGCTGCTACGGTCGCAGGTTCGAATCCTGCCTCGGGCTTGGACGTGTGTGATGTCCATAGGTTCGTTAGGTTTGAGTAGTTTTAAGTCTAGAGGACTGATGACATCAGATGTTAAGTCCCAAAGTGCTCAGAGCCATTTGAACCAGTAACATACTCTCTGCCCTACCTTCCCATTCATAACGATTTCTTCTCCCGTTTTACAATTTTCTGCTGCTGTTGGTACTACCATACACTCATGTGACCAAACATCATTGTCTTCTTTCCATTTCACGTCATTCACCCCCCCCCCCCCCTCCCATTAAATCTATACTGAATTTTAGAATTTTTCTTTTCAGATATTGTGGCTTCCCTAAAACGTTCAAACATTCCACGCCCCGAGTCGTAGAATGTTATCTTTTCGTTGGTTTTTCAGCCTTTTTCTTATAGCGGCCTCCCACTGTGCACTCCCCTCCCAGAGATTCGAATGGGGGACTGTTCCGGAATCTTTTTCCAGTGGAGATATCATCATGACACACTTTCAATTACAGGCCACATGTTGTTGTTGTTGTGGTCTTCAGTCCTGAGACTGGTTTGATGCAGCTCTCCATGCTACTCTATCCTGTGCAAGCTTTTTCATCTCCCAGTACCTACTGCAACCTACATCCTTCTGAATCTGCTTAGTGGATTCATCTCTTGGTCTCCCTCTACGATTTTTACCCTCCACGCTGCCCTCCAATACTAAATTGGTGAGCCCTTCATGCCTCAGAACATGTCCTACCAACCGATCCCTTCTTCTGGTCAAGTTGTGCCACAAACTTCTCTTCTCCCCAATCCTATTCAATACTTCCTCATTAGTTATGTGATCTACCCATCTAATCTTCAGCATTCTTCTGTAGCACCACATGTCGAAAGCTTCTATTCTCTTCTTGTCCAAACTATTTATCGTCCATGTTTCACTTCCATACATGGCTACACTCCATACGAATACTTTCAGAAATGACTTCCTGACACTTAAATCTATACTCGATGTTAACAAATTTCTCTTCTTCAGAAACAGGCCACATGTCCTGTGAATATTCGTTACTTGTCTTTAACGCAGTGCCTTCTGCATCCTCATGCCTTTGATCATTGCTGATCGTCCATCTCTAGGGGCAGTTTGCCATAGCAAGGGTAAGAGAGTGTCCTGAACCTCTGTCCACTCCTCCGCCGTCTTTGAAAAAGCCGTTGGTAGAATGAGGATGACTTCTTTTCCAGCAAGTTTTCGGCCGCCATTGTTGATGACTTTTATCAAAATTTAAGCGTTGGTAGTGTTCGAACTCGAGGCTGAGGATGTTTCGATTTGTAATCATAGTCGCCACCTCCTTTTTGATAATGGATCCGTCTTGGCGTCTCAAATAGGGGTAGGGAAACGTGGGCAATGGTCGCAACCCGAAACCTGGTCAAAGTGTACCGTTCGCTCCCCCAGGAACCAAGGAAAGCATAGCGAGTGTGGAATAGTGGTAAATAGCACAACAATGAGCAAGAGTTACTGATTTATTTAATTTATTTATTTACTTATTTACACATTTATCTTTTTTATGTTATTACCACCGAGCGTAGCAAGAAACTGGCGTCGCTGAGAAGACCATTCCAGTGGCCAGGGAATAACCAGCACCAAGAGTGGAAAATGCGTGGATCCACTCCTCACTGCAGTAACACCCCAACTCCGGGGTGGGTTAAGACTAAAAAAAAAAGTAGTTAAAGGTTATCTGTATCTGGGATTGCAGACAACTGCACAGTATCATTCATTAAGGAAGTGCCAAAAATCAACGACACATTTCTCGCCATCAGCAAACAAGTAGTGAACTGCGTGTTCCCAAATCCACTTCTTGTTTGTGGGAAGTATACCGAGTCCGGAAATAAGAGCAGGCGAGAAGGTATCTGGTGAAGAGTCATTTGGGTAATTGAGGCCAGCATCTGCCGCACGAAGAATCAGACAGCTATCGTCTATCTACTTACCTGGCGATGATCGTCTGTGTCAGTAAATTGAATCCCTTGAAGGCGTGAAAGGCATACTTTCCTCCCATTGACCGTCGGTACTACGCAAACTGGACGTCAATGGCAGCCATATCCAGTGGCCTGTTCTGCTGAAAAAAACAACAGATTGCTTTCGTTGACATCAAGCGCCTTGGCGGTGTCGCAGTACGGACATAGCTCATTTCAAGGAAAAAATGGCGGATAGGGGCCAACAAAGATCTTGATTCAAGGGGCCTTAGCAACATGCCGGTGAGGCTCATGGAACAACGGCGTTTCACCACCATCTGAGAGCTGACGAAAAGCGCAACCGCACTGACAGGGACGTGATACAGGACTAAACGGCCCCTACACTATGGGAGCGTGATTGTCTAATACCGAATCTTGAGCCGAAGCTGTGGCAAACGTATGAACCCTGTGTTGCTAGCATGGGGCAGGCAATGAATGGTGGAATGGGCTTCAAATGGCTCTAAACACTATGGGACTTAACATCTGAGGTCATCAGTTCCCTAGACTTAGAACTACTCAAACCTAACTAACCTAAAGACATCACAAACATCCATGCCAGAGGCAGGATTCGAACCTGCGACCGTAGCAGCAGCGCGGTTCCGGACTGAAGCGCCTAGAACCGCTCGGCCACATCGGCCGGCGGTGGAATGGGGTTAGTGTTAGTGCGTGACATTGGGTTTATACATGATGCCAAATATACATTTATTTATTTTATCTGTTGCAGAAGATCGAGTGCTCGGAAACGATGATCAGGGAGCCCAGCTCTTAACTGGGACAATAGGTGTTGGCCGTTGAGGGCAATCGTCCGCCTCAAAGCACTCGCAAAATCGTGTCAAAAATGGTTCAACTGTCTCTGAGCACTCCGGACTTAACATTTGAGGTCATCAGTTCCCTAGAACATAGAACTACTTAAACCTAAATAACCTATGGACATCACACACATCCATGCCCGAGGCGGGATTCGAACCTGCGACCGTAACGTTCACGCGGTTCCAGACTGAAGCGCCTAGAACAGCTCGGCCACACCGGCTGGCAAAATCGTGTCCTAAGCATCGGATAGTAGTAGCTACATGCTGTGGAGCATAGCAGTCCGCAGGAAACCCTGCACATATAGCCATAGCAATCGATTTGCAGACGTTAAGGCAGCTATCTGAAGCTTTGCCGTGGATGATAACTCATGTCAATGACTCCCTGATACAGGCACTGCTACAGAGAATAAGGACGAGATCGTCCGCATAACCAGCGCAGCAAAAGACATCGGCACCGAGAGACAACCCGGACAGATGTTGACAGAGGCCACAGAGCAACAACAGTGCAGAGAGCGGGCAGCCTTGATGCACCAAACGACAGGAGGAGTGAGATGGTCGTTGTAGAGTACTCGAAACGTAGTTCCGCGACAGACATTAAAACGTCAATGGTAGTGTCAGGGTCTCCCATATTGCGGAGCACCCCTTCCATGTAGTTGTGATCGACCAAGCAGAACGCCTGGATGAAGTCAAGAGTGGCCAAAAGTCAAGACATTTGACGCGCGTGGGCAAGAAATGTCATATCTCGATAGAGACAAAGGACAGTACGGATGTCATTTGCACCTTCTAAGAGATTCAATTAGGGAAAACTACATACCTATATATCTGTCCAAGCCGATGCAAATGAGGAGACCGTCGAGAAAACTGCCTGCGATCTGCTTGTCGGGCGACATAATATTCCGACAAATTTCCGTCCATACTGGTGATAAAAGGGGACGATATGTCCGATAAAACTCTAGCAGAAGACCATTAGGATCAGACGACTTGTTCGTAGAACCTGCCTGGATAGCATCCTGGACTTCGTCCTCCGCAACATCGGGAAGCTGATCCATTGTGCATCCCCAGGGACCGAGCCACAGGAGAGCCGGAAAACTGCTTTAATGTTGGCAGTCTGGTGTCGATGTGTAGATACAGCACAAAATAACGTGCATGGAGGGCACATCCTACATCGCGTTGGGTATCTAAGCGCCACCCATCGTCAGTCGTAAGAACATTAATCAGTGTCCTCCGACAATGCCGCCGTTCTTCTATCACGTGGTACATAGACGGACGCTCCTGTGCTAACGCGTTCTATGTGCGTAGACAGAGGGTAGTCATATGTGCCTTGGGACAATTCACCATTGCCTGATGCCCTAGCAGATACGGCATCATAGTACATTCCAGGAGAGTGATGAAGTAGAAATCCTGGATTCGTCGTCGCAATGCTGCGACCTCCCCTCCAAACCAATCAAAGCCTTGTGGAGGGCAGGCCTTGCGTAGAGGACTCACCATGACAGGGCAGCCTGATATGTCTCATGGTGTCGATGAGAGGCAGTCCATGTGGTCTCGATGGGCTTTCAGCAGTCAGATAAAGTAAGATGGAATTTGTTAAGTTTCCATGGTCCGTGACCACGCCACACCGCTTGGCGGTAGAGATTGATTACACAGCTACAGGCGTCATGGTCAGAGAACCCGGCAGGCCAAACTTCAGCAGCCTGGACCCCACTGACAATCTCGCGGGAGATAAGAAGAAGATAGAGATGACTGGAAGAATGGTTAGTGAAATGTGTAAATCCTGGGCGATCACCCAAGTGTCCAAAAGTGTGAGATAGTGGACAACTGGCGTTAGAGCCGCAATCGGAGAGTGACGCGCCAGTTGGTCTTTGGGCGCCTGGATCGAGCTGAAAACGCCTCCCTTGATCAAAGCATCATGCCGACCCAGGAAGAGAAGTGTGACTACCTCGGAGAAAAATGTGGAACTTTCGCGGTGGCGAAACACCTTGCTGATACTGACGCCATCAAACGTGAGAGCCATACCTCTGGCATCAGGGAAATAGGTAACTGCATCAGTCAGGATACTGTCACGTAAAGAGGATCGCTACCCCACTACATCAAGGGAAGCATGGGTGACGTGTGCCATGAAGCTATGGTGAGCCCAAAGTTTCTCAAATGCACCTCCTGAAGGACGGTTGGATCAACGTCTGCAGCATACAGTATGTAATGGAGTCATGCCATTTTATGGGGTGCAGGGATGGTATAGACATTGACTGTGGCTATGCAATAAGTTTGAAAAGCCGCCATCGCTAGAAGGCGGGCTATGCAAACACATCGGAAGCACGGTTAGAACCCCATTAGGCCCCCATGAAAGGGCACATCACTGTGATGGGGAGGTAGTCGACCTCACCATGGGCGTTCCATCGCCCTGTACACCTCAAGAACTTCCATGTTCAGTATCGACATCGTCCTCCCGGAAGGCAGAGTTCTCACCAGGACTAGTTTAGTGGAACACTATCAGAGGTGCACCCACAGTTAGCGGCTATCACAGAAAAGTGGAGAAGGTCGGCGGCGTTGTACGTGGATGCTGACTGGAAATGGCGTGAGTGGCGGGGAGACGTAGAGGTGTCCGGTGCCATGGCGTCGAAAGACAGTGCATCATCTGTAGGAGGGTTCTCATACTGTAACATATTCTACGGAGGCAGTCACTTGAATGGATACGTCTCCTCAGCGACCGTTGCTTCCTAACACTTCAGATGGCGGATGGCTGTCGTGGCCAAACGTTAGAAAAGCCGAGATCGGTACAGCACACTGATCAACAACTATGGGGTCGAGAGAGACGGATTGTGTCTGCTGACAGGCACCGAGCCACGCGGGGTAGTCTCGCGGGGTAGCCGCGGGGTCTGTGTTACCTTGACATGGTTCGCGCGGCTCCCCCCATCCGAGGTTTGAGTCCTCCCTCGTTCATGGGTGTGTTTGTTGTCCTTAGCGAAAGTTAGTTTAAGTTAGATTAAGTAATGTGTAAGCTTAGGGACCGATTACATCAGCAGTTTGGTGCCGTAGGAACTTTCCACAAATTTCCAAATTTAGGGCCATAGTCCATTGGTTCTGCCTCCAGTGGCAGTGTAGGAGAGACAAGCAAAACGTCCATCGCGTTATTGAGAGAAGTCAATGCCAGCTCTGACTGATTCAGAGTGGGAGGAGCAAGCAGCCCCGTCGCAAACTCTTAAGATAGAGGTAACACAGTGGGCGACGCAGGGAGATCGACGTCTCTGATCGGATTCTGAACTAGTCGACGTCGGAGTCATTCCAGACAGACATTGCCTACCTGGCCACTGCACATGACTACAGCCCTGCAGCTGGCGCTAACCAATTAAGAATGCAAGAATTTCTTTAGCGCTGTTTTGATCTGACGGACACCACTGAGGAGACGGTACATTTCGACCTCTTCTGCGTTTCAGTAACGTGAATTTCACCGTTGGTGTAAGGTTTAAAGGCTGCCACCACAACGTCCTATGACCCACGAAACGGGAGTTCGAAAACCTTCAACTATGAATCACTACAGCCCCTATATGGCTGCCAGCGTATTGGAACTTGAGATAATTAGCATGACGTCTCACGACGTAGACGCACAGCCTTATGTACACAGTGGTAGAAAGTATCGCAAAATGAATTCCGAGAACATCTTGCAGTGGGAGACGCATTTCGTCCTTATAAACCGTTCTAATTGGTAAGCTTTTGGTCGTTCATGATTAATTTAATCGTGGCTTCTCGATAGGAAAACGTCGTGGAGATCGCTAATTCGGACATGATGACAAGCCGCTACTAGGAAGTAAACAAAGGCGCTCTGGCTCGCAAGCCGCACAACAGGTGAGACGTAAACAAGGAGTTCCCGTCTCACCACTGCCGAAAACAGACTGCCGCTAGAGCGCGCGTGTGGCTGTATACACGCCTCAAATGTGATGGCAGATTAGTATCAGTATGTAACTGATTCTCTGGACATGGAGCGTTTGTCCCTCTTCGATCGGAGCCTCGGAGCTACTCCACTTGAAAAGGGGGCGATGGGATTTGAAACACCCGGTTACAATGGTCACAGCGTATTGTCACTTCATCAGTCTTACCCAATGTTGTCTGAAGTGTCCCGACACCTACTAGTGGACATTAACATGGGGCCTGTCCACCCTTCGCCATTAGGGTGGCTTGAACGCTGCTGTGGATACTTTCAGTGAGATATCTGAACGTCTGTGGAGGAATAGCAGTCCATTCTTCTTCAAGAGCCGAAACCAGAGAAGCCACGGATGTTGGATGTCTTAAACAGTACGCCAAATTCTTTATCACCAAATCCTAGTATCTATCAGTAATGTGATGAGGCAACATTAGGTATGTTTTAGGCTCCAAGAAAAAGAAAGAAAGGAAACCTTGTATGGTACTTTGTGGGAATATCACAAGAAGAGGGTTCATCCCCCGAATAGCAAAGGAGTTTCTCCCCACGGGTATAATGGCCCCTGTAGAAGGGGTATGAGACTTGTTTTAAATGTATTTGATGAATGTAGGTGACTGTAATGTGTGTTTGTGTACAGTATGGTGAGTTTGTGTCGTACGGTGATGACAAAAGGGAGAGGTTGAAACAAGGTGAGGCAGGAGCGCTAACCATCTTCAATAGTGCCTCAATGTGGAAAGTGCGAAAGTTACTGATTACTTCGAAGTGGAATGAATTAAACCTATTTTGTTTCTCTACCTGTCACAGCTCCCTACCAGCAGATACAAGGAGTCTTGCCTGTAGATCCTCTGTCAAGTAAATGCGGCGGCATCAGAGTATGACCCTACAGCAAAAGTTTCTGACAGATAATTTATATAATAAGAGACTGTGGGAATGCCAGACACACGTAACAGACACGCAAGCAGTAGGATGTGAATACTGCGAAGTTGCAAAAACAGTCTGAAAATGCGAGATAGTCTTGTTACAGAATGGGACATCAATCCCCAGTTCTCGATTATTCGGCGACTAGCAAGCCCCCTGGAGGAAACAATCGAACGAGGAATACAATTGCTTCGAGGCCCTAGCCTGTCAGGCGTGATAAACCACCATAAGAGACGTACAGGACAGATTGTGGCTGACTATGAGAGACGAGAGCTTCGGACGCAAAGGGCGGTAAGTGCAGCAAGTCTGACTCCGTCAGCGTGGCTGTGGAATGCGTATTCGGTTCACAAAGTAAATTGTGAATGCCTTTCATTTCAGCAGTTGAAGTAAGCGCACGCATATTCTCGTGGCACAGTCCCATCGATGAGATTTTACATACCACTTATTCCAAAGTAATGTAAACCGGCCAGTGTTAACTAAGGATGGTGGTGTGTATCGCACCTACGAATTAACATCACTTTCGTAAATCTGCAGTCGAAGAGATTACGTCTGAAGTCTGCATAACAGTGGACTCGAAACGTAGGTCTCCGTTACTTAGTATCTGGGAGGGAACAGACTTTTGGTGTCACAGTCGTGACATGGAATCACAAAGTATGTATTCGATGATGTTGAAAAATATGTTTGGGCAGCAAAACGCTGAATGGGTATTTGAAGAAAAAGTCGTAGACTGGAAGCATCGTGTCTTTATTATTACAGTATTACGCGTTTCGGACTAAACCATCAACAGATATCTTGGAACGTCATGCTGCACGTGGAAATAAAAGTTAGATGTTGCACGGCTAACGAACATAAGAAATCTGGTGTGTGTAGCTAAATGTTACCAATAAAAAGTTTCTTAATTTTCATTGTGGTTTTCATTTCCCGAACCATCGGACTAAAAAACGAAAATGAAAAAAATCGCCCTCGTATCATCACCTACAGCGCAGTGCCATCTCCATTTTAACTCCTAGAGATATCGTAGGCAAAGTAACCGAATGGAAATTTAATTTCTTGCAAAGTAGAGATTTTATTCCCTGCCTTTGAGTATTACGCAATATAGCTCTGAAATTTCACTACAGTTAACTCCTCTCACGCAAAGGAAGTTCAGAAACTAGTCAGTTGCAAGGCCATCGTTAGAAATAAACTCAGTGGATCGTTCTTGGCTTAAAGCTGCGACATGTTAGGTGCGTGAAGATGTGACAAACGTCCACAGCCAACGTTGCCAACCCTACGGTCCCAAACGCTGCAGATGAAGGCAAAAGCTGCTGCGGCGCTCTGACGTACTGTCAGCGGACTGCGTGTGTGGTTGCCGATGGTTCCACTGCTGGATGCTTCGGTCGATAACACTCAAATTACGCGGCGACAGAACGTCGCGCGGAAACGGGGCTGGAATATCGCCGAACACTGGCCGAGGTTTCCATTCAGGGCTCCGCTGGGAAGATGGTTTAGGAATAAAACATTTGGGTTTACTAATGCCATGTGTAGCTCGTTATGTGCGTTTTGCCAGTTCGATCGTGAATCAATAGACGTTGTACCAACGAAGAGACTGTCACAACTTATTAGTCGGAAATGAATAATTTGAGCAGAATTTACTTCCAAGGAAGTAACCTAGAGATACCTGGCCGTTAACGGCTAAATAACAATGTATGTACAGGAAAAAGGCAATGTTGAAAGTGAGCTACTTGCTCGTCTCAAAATACACCGGATTTTTAAGAGTAGCAAGAGTGTGATTAAGTAGCAACAGTAAGTAGCAACAATTAACTGCCCTTCGGCTAGACTTGATACCTCAAGGATATGACCGCTAACTAAATGTTGCAACCTCGTGTTCGATTAGAAGGTTTCGATCTGGCTTACTGTAATTAACAACTATCTAATTGTGCTTAAGAGTTAATCCGGTCCCACTGCCACCGAGAAGCAGGAAGAGAATATTAACATTTGGCGAACGTTAAATAACGTAATTTCGAAAAATGAATGCACGGTACCTCTGATGACAAGAAATTTAACATCTCGGCTTCAGTTCGACTATAGCGTTGCTCTCTTCCTCGTGGAAGGACCGGGTTCGATTTCCGGTACCTCGTCGGACTTTTTCTGAAGTAAGGAGATTTGGAACTGGACCAACTCAGCCTCGTGGGGCTAAATAAGAACCAACTGAGATTAAGAAGCAGCAGTACCATCAGCATTCATCTATTGGCAATAAAGGCTGGAGGGATGGGGCGACATACTTATCACATATCCCTCGATCATAGATCGCTCCTCGATCAGAGATCAGTCCAAACACACGTTTCAGACCTCTTCCGCTAGTGGTATGGTGGACCGTTATTATAATTATTATTTACATGCGAACAGAACCACTGTTTACTGCGAGTTAATAATCAATATATTTTCCATTTTTATATATTTATGTCTGCCATCAGCTCTTGAGCTCGTCACTCATTGTCTTCTTCCGGTCTTCTCTTTCGCGTTCTTCTACCATCTTAAAACACCAGTAGTTTTTCACCATTCGAGTAAATTCATTCCTATTCGGTGTTTTGTGCTCTGAGGTACCGATGTCTTTAAGTTCTTTATCACATTCTTGGAACCATCCTAATCTTTTTGTCTTTGGTCCTATGAAATTCCATCATATTCTCTTTGTTACACGATCATCGGCCATTCTGAAGATATGCCCATAGACCAACAACCTTTCCTTTTTAATCGATGATTGTACTGATCCTACCTTTCTACACTATTCCCCTTTTCATCTCAAATATATGTGCCCATTAATTCAAGACAAACATATCGACTGGACTCAGTCTATTCATAGTCACTCTCCGAAGTATAAAATCTTTCTGGTTTCGGAACCATACGAAAGCGTCGTAACATGGCTCCAATGCCCGGCGACTTCTTACCATAGATATTCTTCAACAGAAGATACGCTCTGTCCAATTTACAGATCTTCAGGTTTATCGCCTCCTGTTCTAAGCCATACTGTTGGATTACCTCACCTCTGTATCTAAATTTCCTCACGTGATTAATCATCCTCCCGTTTGAAATCATCCATTCTGGTTCAGCGCTCATGTCTGTCATGCGTTTACTCTGCCCAAAGAAGACTTGCAATCCTAATTTCTCATCTATCTTTCTCAATCGATCAACGATTTCTTTATGAATGTTCAGTTAGTATTGTTAACACAAATGGCTAAATCGTCCGCAAAGGCCGAGCAATCAATGTACACACGTCTCTGGTCTGAATCGTCCTTCATCCCTCTTCCTGGGTACAGTGTTCCTCCATTCTCGAATAACCTCTCCCAAAAAGCAATTAAAAACGAGTGGAGTCAGTACATTACCTAGTCTGAAGGCAGTTTCGATTTCAAAGGGGCCCGAGATCTAGCCAATGAGATTTACTTTGACACTGTGTCAGCCAGTCTGTTTTATCAGATCAATTGATGTATCATTCACTCGAATTTTCAGGACATCCAACAATAACCCACAAACAACTGAGTTAATATAATTATTATTATTCACTAAGCTCTGAGTCGTTCGCTAAGCCATTCAGCGGTTTGGATCTCAGATGTGTTAAGTATAATGTCGGGGAAAGCAAAATTTCATCTTGGAAACTGACGCGCTGATGAATTTCCTTTGATGTCAGCATAATTTTATATGTAGAATTTATTCTCTAAGAAAAATCAGAGTGAAAGGAGACAATGATACACTCCTTACGTACAGAAGAGCAGATGCCTGGTGCGTGCGTTGTGAGTTACTGTTTTCAGCAAAATGGGAAGTGGCACTAAAATATGCCTCAGAAAGAACTGCAGTGAAACGATAAAAGGCCGTTCCGCCGCCGGTTGGCATCAAGGCAGAATGGGAAACGTCGGAGGAACAAAGGCATTGACTGCTTTCTTATGTGTCAGCAGTAGAGCTTGCCCATTGTCCTTCTCAGCAACTGCCAGGAGTGGTATTTTTGAAATCATCAGTTTACTGAGGAGCGGTCGCTCTGAGTCATAAACGTCTTTAAAACAGTGTCCTCAGCTCCCACTCTCTCTTCCGACAGGTGAAGTTCCATTTAGATCGTTCACACAAAAGACGCGAACAAATATCGCATTTGGTTCTCAGCGCCGGCCGAAGTGGCCGTGCAGTTCTAGGAGCTGCGTCTGGAAACGCGAGACCGCTACGGTCGCAGGTTCGAATTCTGCCTCGGGCATGGATGTGTGTGGTGTCCTTGCGTTAGTTAGGTTTAACTAGTTCTAAGTTCTAGGGGACTAATGACCTCAGAAGTTGAGTCCCATAGTGCTCAGAGCCATTTGAACCATTTGGCTCTCAGCACTTGCCGCTTAGAGTCTCCTTGCAGTTTTGCTATTTATTATGCCTGTAGCGAGTCAGTAGTGGAATGACCGCTGCTAGGGTTAGGGGGGGGGGGGTTCATGGTGCTCATCAGCCTTCTTTCGACTCCCACCTGGGACGTCCTTGGCTCGGATGATGGAGAGGGAGACACGATCGTTGTAGTAGGCTGCAGAGAAAAATCGATTAATTCTCTGACTTGAACAATTATTTAAGTGTGCCTTCGTCTCGGGTACGGCATGACATTGTCTCCTAATATTTCCTATCCGCTCTGCAATTGTGACAGGCGTAGCAAACATCCGGCGCCTTACGAAAAGTTCCCGAGAGGTAGCTCTCTGATTCGGCATAGCTGGAATCGGCTTTGGTGGCCATGGCCATCAGCTTGTAGCTGGTGGCCAGATGCGAAGCAGTGAAGACGCCTAATGTTGTGTCCGGTGATGTCCTAAGCAGATGGTAGGCACTGCCACCCACGGAGATTAAACTTGGTCTTTGTGCTGTGGCACTATGTCATTGTTATGGAGTATACTCCAAATCTGTGTCATATACAGACTGGACAAAGCAAATTTATCCATTTGTCCTGAATGATGACGAGATACTCATGGGGATTTAAATACCACTGTCCAGTGCTGACCATGCCGAAGAGGCCTTGTTGCTGTTTCACGCGGTAGCAGCTCGAACAGAGGCCAGTGACCGAGGTGTGGCTCCTGCTATATGTTGGTGGGTCAAACAGCGAAGCTTCCTGAATGTCAATGTCCCAGGCCACTGGTGTGGAGGTCATTGTCCAGCGATGCTCAGTACTAAGAATTCGGCGCTCTGTCCATGGCACTGGGCACTGGCTGCGGTGTAGACCGCCACACAACCAACAAAGATGTTAATGACGCCTGCGATATAACCCCACCAGTTTATAGAGAGTAACTGCCTTGTGGAGAGGTGGTGTCACAGTTTGCTGGATGCTGAATACTACCAACACTAGCGATGCGGCAACAAGACATCGTAAGCAATAATCATACTCTCACCCCTCTTCTCGTTTTCTTTTTCTTTTTTTCTCACTCTTATTTCGTAATTGTTCCCTGCTGCATCGCAAGATCAGAGAGAGGATTTAGACTCTAGTGTAACGGTACACTGCCTACCACGTCCTGCTCAGTAGATAATGATTCTGCCTGTCTTTCCTTAAGTGCTTATCACCGTTACATTTTCCGAGTGACTTCTTCGCTGTAGCAGTACATTCTGAAGGCTCTTCTTGGCATTACGTCTTCTTCCTTATTTTGCTGTCGTAATCACACGTCGTCAAGGGATCGGATAATAATCTGGATTTGGTAGTGTTTGTGGTAGGGAGTGGGCTGATGCCTTTCCTGTCACCACCACTCGCTGCCCCCCCCCCCTCCTCCTCACCCACCCCATTTATTTGCATTTGTTGTTATCCCGTGTGGAAATATGACAACATTTTTTCTAGATGTTTGCGAATCATGTAGGTGGGTCGTAGGTACCAGCCCGATATTCACCTAGTCGGATGTGAGAAACAGCCTAAAAACAACACCCAGACCAGCTCGCACACTGGCTCTTGTCGTTAATCCATTCGGTCTGGAGCCATGGTGACTCGCCGAATCCTTGGAGCGCAGTGCTAACGCTAGTGGCTACCCAGGAGGGTCAGTTCTTGACAACGGGTATGATCATGATTTTCAATATACGTAATTTTAAAGGCAAACGTTATTTCTGTGTTTTATCTGTCCACCCCCTCAGTTTATTAATTAATATTTGGAACACCCTACAGGCAGGGATGATTTCGATAGCCTTAGAACAGTCAAAACTGAGGTCAAGACTGAAATCAATTTCCCCATGGAAAGAGTACAAGCGCATAGCTTTCAATTGCCTTAAACAATCAAAACCGAGGTCATGGCTGAAGTCAGTTTCTCCCTGTAAAGCGTACGAGCTGGACACTTTTGTCCACCCTATCTAAACGGGAGGACTCGCACACCAACAAGGCAAGCAACTGGCAGATAGCAAATCACTTCTCCTCCCATCCATTGCAAAGTTTGTGTAGTGTATGACAGAGTGCAAGCAAGGAATGAACTGTTGTTCCACAACATACATTCCCTCCCTTGAATGGCGCCAAAAGATGCTGTCGTACCTGACGTTCCCATTTCATGAATCAACCATCAGTGTCCAGTGATGTTATTCACTTCAGGTATTTAGATGGGATACATAACCAAGGTAGCATCCATTCGACCTGTTCTTAACAACGTACAGATCGAAGGAGTTTGTGATGTCAGTCACACCATTTTTCCACGAGTGCGTGCTGAAAAGCAACGCATCCAAGTTTGTTATGTAAAACTCTCAAAGCTTTTTAGATAAATCCTGAACTGTTATCATTTTACATCTTTATTCTTTATTTATTCATAGTTATTTCGAAGCATAGTTACACTGACGTTGAACACGTGTTTCCCGACGAAAGGCCAGTTTTTTTATACCGTCACTGCAGAATGTTTAACTTTGTTGGCAGAGCCACAATTTCACCTCTGTTCACTATCAAAGCGAAGTCCTCGAAGGCGTTTTTTAAGTTATGGAAACAAATGAAAATCCGATGGGGTGGAGCTACGACTGTGTGCAGGATGATCGATGACAGTGAAGCTAAAGCGTCGGATTGTTGATGATGTCAAAACACTCGTGTGTGGTCTGACATTTGTCATGCTGAAGCTGAGGAAAGAAAAAAATCTGTTCTGGGGAAGTTATAGCAGTCGAATTAATGGATTCAGCAATACAGAAAAAGAACAGAAAATGGTCAAAACCAGGAAGACATAAAAACCATACTGAAGCTCATTATCTTATTTCAGTTTAGGCTAGTGACAGAAAACAACGTTCTGGTACAGCACTTCAGGGCTATAGATACAATTATTATCATTCCCAGGCATTTACAGGAAATTAAGATTGCATACAAATAGACACACGTGGTTAGTTTATGTGTAATCCGAGAGGGCGCAGTACATGCTAGGAGTTGTGAAAGAAGATAATGTGGGTTTTGCAGGTTGATCTCTATGATGAGTTATGGCGACTTACATACTGAAAGATTCTGCAATTTTCCACTAATTCCTTTCTATATTACATCTCACTATATATCTACATCTACAGTCTGTTCACTGGGTTATGGTGAGTAGCGGAATATGCCTTTGGTACCATTAGCATCCCTCCTATGACCTTCTCTAATTCATATCTCTTCTGCGAAAGGCAAAGGTCCCGAGTTCGAGTCTCGGTGTGACACACAGTTTTTATCTACCACGAAACTTCCAATCAGCGCCATCTACACAGTAGTGTGAAAAATTACTTCTGGAGACATCCCACTCCGCTGTGTTTAAGCCATATCTTCGCAGTACCATTTCTTCTAGGAGTGCTAGTCCTGAAAGTTTCAAGGAGAACGTCTATGAAGTTTGGAATGGTAGTAGGTGAGGTACTGATGGAAGGAGAGGTGTGAGGACAGATCGTGAGTCTTGCTTGGGTAGCTCAACTGGTAGGGCACTTGCCTGTAAAAGGCTAAGATCACGAGTTCGAGTCTCGGTCCGGCTCGCTGTTTCAATCTGCCAGGAATTTTCAGCAACGGATCTATTCACATATCCCCTAGCGATACAGTATACTTATCTATGTCCAAGGCTAGCTACTAGTCCCCGCAGCAATTATCGTTTATAAACAGGTTCTACAGTGCTTCTTTTCAGTGTTCAAAGAATGTAACCATCCTGTATACAGCAGATCCATCTGTGAGCAGCATTATATAGCTTCTAACATTATAACATAGATCATCTATACACAGGGTGTACAAAATGTATGGCACAAATTTCGGGACTCACTCCACTTGTAAGTAGGCTGTTTAGGTTTTTATGTTGGTAACGTCACGTAGCGCTCTGTATGAAAATCACTGGCTGTGCTGTGTGCAGTCTGTGGCTGGTTTGCGTTGTTGGAATTCGCTATTGTAATGTTGGGGGCAGTTGGATGTGAACAGCGCGTAGCGTTGCGCAGTTGGAGGTGAGCCGCCAGCAGCGGTGGATGTGGGGAGAGAGACGGCAGAATTTTAAGAGCCGACGATCTGGACGTGTGTCCGCCAGAAAGAGTAAATTTGTAATACTGGATATCATGAACTGATATATATATTATGACTTTTGAACATTATTAAGGTAAATACAATGTTTGTTCTCTATCAAAATCTTTCATTTTCTGACTATGCCTATCAGTAGTGTCTTTAGTAGTTAGAATCTTTTATTTAGCTGGCAGTAATGGCGCTCGCTGTATTGCAGTAGTTCGATAACGAAGATTCTTGTGAGGTAAGTGATTCATCATAGGTATAGGTTATTGTTAGTCAGGGCAATTCTTTTGTAGGGATTTTTGAAAGTCAGATTGCATTGTGTTAAAAATTTGTGAGTCAGTTTAGTGTTGATCAGAATAAGTAAAGAGAGTAATGTCTGAGTACGTTCAGTTTTGATCAGCTGTTTGAAAATCAAATAACGTAGAGGTTTACCAGCACAGTAATTCATTAATTTTTGAAAGGGAATGTTTCACACTATGTTACATGAAAATGGGTCTGGAAACGTTTTGTTTCCATGTTACAATTCATTTGCTCCAACATATTAACATGGGAAACACACAAGAATAGAACGTTAAATCATGGGGAATATGCACTCTTGGTGACGTCTGGTTACGTTGTGCATCGGCAGTGTTTTGTGTTATACGTTTCTCTTGCCAGCGACGTACGTCATTGCTTGTTCACAGGTAAGATCAACTGTTACAGTGATACATACGACCGTTGCAAGCACATGAGTTACTACGTAGAATTAATCACAGATTTGGCTCACACAATGGCAGTGTACACAAATGCGGAGATGGCGGATGTCCATTTGATGTATGGATTGGCTGACAGCAATGGCACTGGCGCTCAATATTTGTATCGGGAGAGATTTCTAGGACGAAGGTGTGCCGACAGGTAAACTTTTGAAGCCACTGATCGTCGTCTCAGATAACAAGGGACATTTAAGCCTGATACTCCGGCCAGGGGGAGGCCTTGAAGGACGAGTACACCGCAACGGGAGGCGGCAATTCTTCATGCAGTTGAATACAACCCTATTGTCGGTACAAAGACATGGCAAAACTGAACTTCGACTACACGATGGACTGAGGTATGTATCAATGTTCACGGAGGGCATAATGAACATCTCTTATGAGAAAAAGCGGCGTGTCGTATGCTGGTGCGTTCTGTTCTTGTATGTTTCCCACGATTAATGAGTTGGAGAAAATGAATTGCAACATACAAACAAAGCGTTTCAGACCCATGTTCATGCAACATAATTTCTTGATCTCCGTGAGAGGAATGGGTAATTTCCAAGAACAATTGCCTATCGAAGTCGCTGGGTCCAAACGTTACATATCGAACGCGCGATCGGAAGTCGATCATGCCACCCCAGTGGCGGGCGTTGTGATCAATTATTTGTGATCGTCATTTTTATCTGTTTTCCGTAGTTCCCTTACTTGCTCTGAATTATATACCTCCGCGAATTATTTGTGAGTTGCTAGAGAAACCCAGACTATTTATATCGTTAGTGAGTGGGATGTCTGCGGCTGGTCCCAACGGAGGTTCGAGTCCTCCCACGGGCATGGGTGTGTGTTTGTCCTTAGGATAATTTAGGTTAAGTAGTGTGTAAACTTAGGGACTGATGACCTTAGCAGCTAAGTCCCATAAGATTTAACACACATTTGAACATTTCAGTGGCATGTCTGGTGTTCTTGACGTTTTTCGGCGGATCCTCTCACATGGAAGGATCTAGTTCCATGTTTATCCAGCGTAGAAAAATTGACTTTTTGTCGCAAATATGGAGTACTACCGGAGGAGGAAAGAAGGGACTGTGTACACTGTGGTAGTGCGAAGTGTGTAAAACTTCGTAAGAACAGTTTCGATGCTGTAATACCGTTACAATTTCATATACATGGTTCGGCTCTTCCAAATTATCCATCCAGGACACCGTAAAGGACTTTCCCATGACAACATCGACGACGAGTAAGGTAAGTCGTCTCCTATGCAATTACAAGTATTTTTGTAACGCCCTTCTTTTGTCGTTGCTGTAGTGACCAACGTAAACATACTCATAACACCCGCCACCAGAGTTGCATGATCGATTTACGATCGCACGTTTGATATGTATCGTTTGGATCCAGCGACTTCGATAGGCAATCATTCTTGGAAATTACCGAGGAATGTGTCCCGCAATTTGTGCCATACTTTTTTATTACACTTTGTTTGTTGTAAACAGAAATTGCCTGTATCACTTCCTTGGGGCCTTCGTGAAAACATTTTTACGTTTGCCATTCCATTACGAACAATGTGTTAAGTTCAGTCACCTATGAAGTCCTGAAGCATGTGCAAAATCTCGGTCGATACCCGGTAAGCTAGAAATGTGTTAACTAACCAAAAGAGTGGAATTATATCGACTGCATTCTGTATGTCAGGGAGCACTGACTAGGTGATTGACAACGGGAGATAAAGAGATACGTATGAGAAGTATGGATTCTTCATAGTGTGAGGTACGTTCCTATTCATGATGGGAAGGTGGGAACTTCTATAATACGCATGGCACACTGTACTCATTATCATTCTGAGCTAAGGCTTCTAAACCAAGAGCTCTGCTTCCGCTTAACATACAAGCAGGACAAACCCTCAATTTCGATTCTGGAGAGGATAGGCAGATGGAACTCCAGCCGATATCGAGGTTGTTACTTACAGAGGACAGCAGAGCTGGACAGAGTCTTTGAATGAAATGGCGATATCGCTGTTCAAGGAGCTATTCAGGAATTTACTTGAAGTGATTCAGAAAATGTGAGGCAAGATGTCCGCACTGTGCTGCAGCTCATGTTGAATACGAACTGAGAGACTTGAGCAGGGCGCCGCCGCGCTCACTGAGGATTCTAGAGCCACTGAGCTCCAGAAATTCCGGCCAGTGAGATCCACTGGCTCTTCGTTAAGCGGCGCCGGGGAGAGACGGTGCCCAGGGCAATTTGTTTCGCTTCGGCGCGCACCCAGAAGAGCCGGAGGGCTCAGCAGCAAAAAACCCGAGGTGCGACTAATCTCCTACCCTTCGCACTAACGGCGCCATTTTTTACTGTTCTTCTGCTATCTTCACCTCGCTTCGTAGCAGCCGCAATCAAACTCGCAGGGAAACAAATGTTCTGTGAAGAAAATAGGATTCAAAGCGTTTACGTGAACAAAAACTTTCCTGCGAAAGTTGCCAACAAAAAATCTAAAATTCCAAGAGGTGTTGCCTTAAGCGTCGCTTGTTTGCGCAGAGTGTTTCACAAAACCTTTCAGTTGTCCGTCAGAGACAAAAACAGCGTTTCGTGATTTTTCGGGATTGCAGACGGATGGCGTCGACATCTTGTGACGATATTTCGGCCGACAACCACTCATCCATCTTTATTTGATATTGTGTTAAACGCTCACCTGATGATCATTTCAGAGAAACTGGCAATGAATAAATTTCATCAGCAGATCCAAGTGGTTCTCAGATATTACTTTTTGCAAAGTACTTTGAGACATTTTATTACAAAAATAATCGCCGGCCGGAGTGGTCGAGCGGTTCTAAGCGCTACAGTCTGGAACCGCGCGACCGCTACGGTCGCAGGTTCGAATCCTGCCTCGGGCATGGATGTGTGTGATGTCCTTAGGTTAGTTAGGTGTAAGTAGTTCTAAGTTAAGCTGTTAAGTCCCATAGTGCTCAGAGTCATTTGAACAAAAATTATCGAGTTATAAATTGCACTGGTATTGGAATTCTTTAAATGAGGTAACAGTTTGCGTCTCATATCACTTCAAAAAACATGGTGTCCGTGGTTTTTCTGGGATGTCACACTACGTATCTGCAGTGCCAGTGCCACCACAAAAAATTAAATATTTTCAAGCCATAAATACCTCTGTCAGATTTTAAGAAATGAAAAACAAGGCTTGCAGTCCTTAAGTCGGATATCGAGTAACTGAAGTCTATTTTCATTTTAGTGAAGAATCGTCATTAACGATAAGATTGTAGTTCTCAACCGATTCCATTGTTAACTATTGGTTCACCTCCACTTATTTAAGTCTTACATTTTCTTCAGCTACAGGAACAGTAACTACAGCAAGTTCTTTCAGTTGACGCTAGATCTAGATCACATCAAATAAGCATTTTTTTCACGGTATCGTGATACAAACACTTTTTAACAATGTCCCATATTTAAATGCATAGCAGATTTAGTTTCAAATGGTAACACGTATTTGCCTTAAATGAGCTATTGCTTTTTAGAATATTTATAGTTATTTTATTTTCATTGAAGAACGGTTCGTTGTAGGCCTTAGCACGAAGAGTGTATTGATGCAGCTCTCCATGCTGCTCTACCTATGCTAGGCTCTCCATCTCCGAATAAACACTACAGTCTGCACCTTTCTAAATCTGCTTACTGTATTCATCTCTTGGTCTCCCTCTAGGCGCACAGTCCGGAACCGTGCGACTGCTACGGTCGCAGGTTCGAATCCTGCCTCGGGCATGGATGTTTGTGATGTCCTTAGGTTAGTTAGGTTTAAGTAGTTCTGAGTTCTAGGGGACTGATGACCACAGCAGTTGAGTCCCGTAGCGCTCAGAGCCATTTTGGTCTCCCTATATGAATTTTGCCTCTCACATTTCCCTACAATACTAATTTGACCAGCCCTTGATATCTCAGAATGTGTTATATCAACCGATCCCTTCTTTTGGTGAAGATGTGCAACAAAATTCTTGCCTCCCAAATTGTATTCAGTATCTCCTCATAAGTTACGTGATCGACCCATCTGGTCTTCGGCACTCTTCTGTTATACAACATTTCGAAAGCTTCTATTTTTTCATCAAAACTGTTTATCGTCCATATTTCACTTTCATGCATGACTACATTCCAGACACATAGCTTCAGAAAACACTTCCTAACACTGAAATCGATATTAAAAAATTTCTCTTCTTCAGAAACGCTTTTCTTGCTATAGTTAGTCTAGATTTTATATCATCTCCACTTCGATCATTATCAGTAATTTTGCTGCCCAAATAGCGAAATTCATATACAACTTTAAGTGTCTTGTTTCCTAATCTGATTACCGGCCGGAGTGGCGGAGTGGTTCTAGGCGCTTCAGTCTGGAACCGCGCCACCGCTACGGTCGCAGGTTCAAATCCTGCCTCGGGCATGGATGTGTGTGATGTCATTAGGTTAGTTAGGTTTAAGTAGTTCTAAGTTCTAGGGGACAGATGACCTCAGCAGTTAAGTCCCATAGTGTTCAGAGCCATTTGAACCTAATCTGATTCCCTTAGCGTCACCTGATTTAATTCGACTACATTCCACTATTTTTGTTTTGCTTTTGATGATGTTCATCTTGTATACTCCTTCCAAGACACTGTTCATTCCGTTCAACTGACCAAATTACAATTTCATCGAGGAAACTACAAAGTTTATTTCTTCTCCCTGAACTATAATCCCTGCTGTAAATTTTTCTCTGGTTACTTTACTGCCTGTTCAATGTACGTATTGAATAACATTGAGTATTCGCTACAACACTGTTTCACCCCCTTTCCAATCACTACCTCCCTTTCGTGCTCCTCGACTCGCCGTCTGATTTCTATACAAGTTGTAAATAGCCTTTCACTCCCTATAAGTTAACCCAACTACCTTCAAAATTTCAAAGATAGTATTCCAAGTATTACAGTTAACGTTGTCACAAGCTTTATCCAAGTCTACAAATGCTATAAATGTATATTTGACTTTCTTAACGTAACTTCTAAAATAAGTTGGAGCGTCAGTACTGCCTCGCATGTCCCTATATTTCTCCGGAATCCAAACAAATCTTATACGGTGCAGAAAAATTTTCGCTAGGAGTCAACAATAACTGGTAGCGGAAATTTTTCTGCTTATTGTGACTGGTAGCGGACATTTTTCTGCACCCTGTAAAGGAACAGTCACGCCGTTCAACTGCATCCACTACGAATAAAATTCCCACACTATTCTTCCCCACGGTCGGCTTCCACCAGTTTTTCCGTTCTTCTGTAAAGAAATCGTGTTAGTAGTTTGCAACCATGGCTTATTAAACTCATAGTTAGGTAATTTTCACACCTGTTAGCAAATGGTTTCTTTGGAAGTGGAATTACTACATTACTCTTCTTGAAGTCTGAGAGTATTTCGCCTGTCTCATACATCCTGCACACCGGATGGAAGAATTTTGTCATGGCTGGCTTTCCCGAGGCTATCAGTAATCCTGACGGAAGGTATGTACCCCTGTGTCTTTGTTTCGAGTTACATCTTTCAGTCCTTTGTCTAATTCTCCTTTCAGTATCGCATCTCCTCATATCATCTTCATCTACGTCCACTACCCTTTCTAACAATATTGCTTTCAAATTCATCTCCCTTGTACACAGACTCTATATACTCCTTCTCATCTTTCCCTTCTTTGCTTAAGATTGGTTTACCATTTAAGCTCTTGATATCCATACAGTTGCTTTTCTTTCCCTCAAAAACCTCATTAATTTTCCTGTAGGCGGTATGTATCTTTTCCCTAATGAAGCAATCTTCTAAATCCTTACATTTGTCCTCTAGTCATTCCTGCTTAACAATTTTGCACTTCATGTCAATATCATTTTTGAAACATATGTTTCCCCTTTTGCTTGGTACATTTGCAGCATTTTTAAATTTTTTCCTTTCATCAACTGAATTCAATATATCTTGCGATACGCAGGGCTGTTGGAACACACGTGACAATAGTGGCCCTAAGACTGATCTTAGAAGATAGGTTAAGGAAAGGCAAATCTATTTTTATAGCATTTGTAGACTTAGAGAAATTTTTTGACAATGTTGACTGGAATAGTCTCTTTCAAATTCTGAATATTGCAGGAGTAAAATACAGGGAGTGAAATTCTATTTAAAATTTGTACAGAAATCAGATGGCAGTTATAAGAGTCGAGATCCACGTAATGGAAATATGGTTGAGAAGGGAGTGAGACAGGTTTGTATCCTATCCACAATGTTATTCAATCTGTATATTGAGCAAGCAGTAAAGGAAACATAAGAAAAATTTGAAGTAGGAAGTAAACTTCAGGGAGAACAAATAAAAATTTTGGGGTTTGCTGATGACATTATAATGCTGTCAGAGGCAGCAAAGGATTTGAGAGAGCAGTTGAACGAAATTTGGAGTAGTAAACTATCATATTGCTTATTTACAGATTGCTTTTAAAAAACAAACTTTTCTATTTTTCATCCCTATATTCCCTGTTCTCATTCACCTTCCGTGTTTCCTCTCAAAAGACCACGAATTATTCGGTCGAGCCCGATCATCATCACCACATGGATGAGCCGTCCATAAGCAAGCTGTTTATTTTCCTAGCGGCAGTATGACGGAACATGTGGTCGCGTCCCCTGTTCGTGATTCCGTATAGATCGGAGAAACGGTTAGTGCAGTTTTCACATTCTGCTTTTCCGTCAGTAGCTATTTACTTGATGTATCTGGTCCAGGTAGATCATCCCTCCATTTCGTGGTAATCTCTTCTTGGTTTTTCATTCCAGCCGAAAATTAGATCTTCATAATTTTCATTTATTCGCTCTTTACTACTGGCCGACTATGGTATGATTTGTTTCGGACCCATCCACAATATTGGAATCCGGCTGTTTTATTCTATGCTTTTTAGCAGTGTTTTGTTCTCACGGACAACGAATATTGGGTAAAAATGTTCCGAGATTTTCCGTTTTAATTTTTTAGATATGGGAGTACTAACATTTTGATATTCTCATGTAAAAATTTTTACTATTTTTAAAGATTTTTTTAATATCTTAAAATAATTTACCTTTTTATATCTTAGGGTTATTATTCCTTCTGCATTTATTATTATAAAATCTTTCGTCTGAAGGTGTGGTTTTTAGTGCCACTAAACCAGTACTGATCCAATAATAAAGGACTAAACACAGCTGAAGCAGTTTATTAATGCCCATGGTACCAGTTACTTCAGTTTTAGACTACATTTCGTAACCCATAAATTGTGGTCAGAGTCCACATCTGTCCCTGGAAATGTCTTACTATTTAAAATCTGTTTCTGAAATCTGTCATGCCATTATACAATCAATGTGAAACGTTTCAGTGTGTCCAGGTTTCTTCCGCGTATACAACCTTATTTTATGATTCTTAAACCAAGTGTTAGCTATGATTAAATTCTGCCAGGTGACTTCCTCCTTCATTCTTTTTCCCCAGTTCATATTCACCTACTATTTTTTCTTCTCTTCCTTTTCTTACTAGCGGATTCCATTCCCCATTGTAGTTAAGTTTCCCTCTCCTTTAATTGTGCTAACTATTTCTTTTATCTCATCATATATTTCTTCAACCTCTTCATCATCTGCGGAGCTAGTTGAAATGTAGACTTGTACTACTGTGGTAGGGGTGGGCTTCGTGTCTTGGCTACGATAATGTGTTCACTATGCAGTTCATAGCAGTTTACCCGCATTCCCATTTTATTATTCATTGTTAAACCCGCTGCTGCATTACCCCAAAATTTTACGGCCGACCGCTGTGGCCGAGCTGTCCTAGGTGCTCCACTCCGGAACCGCCCAGCTGCTACTGTCGCAGGTTCGAATCCTGCCTCTGGCATGGATGTGTGTGACGTCCTTAGGTTAGTTAGGTTTAAGTAGTTCTAAGCTTAGAGAACTGGTGACCTCAGATGTTAAGTCCCATAGTGCTTAGAACCGTATGAACCATATGAACAATTTTACGTTGTATTTATAATCCCGTATTCACCTGATCAGAAATCCTCTTCCTCTTGTCACTGAACTTCAATATTTCCCACTATATCTAGCTTCAACCTATCCATTTCTCTTTTCAAATATTTCAACGTACCTGCCCGGTTAAGTGATCTAACATTTCGCGCTACGATCAGTAGAACGTGAGTTTTGTTTCTACTTATGACGACATCCTCCTGAGCTGCCCGCACCCGGAGATCTGAATAGAGGACTATTTTATCCCCGGAATATTTTATCCAAGAAGACGCCATAAACCATATAGTGAAGTTGCGCGTCCTCGGGAAAAATTACGGCTATAGTTTTCACTTGGCTTCAGCCGTTCGCAATGTCTACACAGCAAGGCCCTTTTGGCAGATTTTACAAGGCGAGGTCAATCATCCAGACTGTCGCCTCTGCATCTACTGAAAAGACTGCAGCTGCTCTTCAGGGACGACACGTTTGTCGTTTTAACAGACACCCCTCCGCTATGTTTGTACTTGAGGTACTGCTGTCTGTATCCCCGAGGCACGCAAGCCACCCCACCGACAGCAAGGTTCGTGGCTGATGGAGGGGGCATACTGGCGCTACTTCTAGTTCCTTACAGCTTTGTGTAATGACATTCTTAATGTATTCTCTTGCTACAATCGAATCATTTAATCCTATATTTGCCGATAGATATAGAAAGTGACTTTCAAGTCTTGCAACTTGTGAATTATTAGTCACAACATTGTTATTTAGTTTGTTACGGAATGTTGTACACTAACTGGAAGTCCTGCCTCCCGTTTGATAATGTCCAATGTTGTTTTAATCTTATTATATGCATTATTTATTTCTGTCAGGACTTGCATACTTCTGGAAATTTTAAAACCTCCTTGAAAATGCTACAGATTTTTTTGTAGTGAGCAAGTGATGTCGGATCCTGACTTACTCCGGCTTTTACATAAATGTCCGGCTCTCTCCTACAGTGGATATTAATTCCCTCAGTTATCCACAGCTTACTTCTTTTTAATGGATCTTACGGATAATTTTCAGGAAAACATCTAATATTGAAAATATTAAAAAGGAAAATACTTCGTAATAGTCTGCAAAATTATAGCAATTTAGTCATCTGAAGAGGGCCTGACAAGCCGATAGTTAGTTCGTGACCGAAAAGTATAGTTTTGCGGAACATCACGAAGTTTTTCCCTTTTTCAGTATTAGTTGTCTTCATAGTGTCTAATGGAATGAAGGCGTGTTGTACTTGCTGTAGTAGCCGAAAGAAAGGCACGCGTACACACACGCCGACGGGCGTCAAGTCTGGAACAGGATAACTATTGAATGGTAGCAAGAAAAGTACGTAGCTGCTTTATACTTAACTTTAATGTCTCCTTGTGATACATCTGTCTTGACTATACAAATGCGACTCGTAAGATACATGCACTGTTACAATTGGCGCCTTGCTAGGTCGTAGCCATGGACTTAGCAGAAGGCTATTCTAACTGTCTCTCGGCAAATGAGAGGAAGGCTTCGTCCTTATTGTCGCTAGCAATGTCGTCCGTACAACTGGGCGAGTGCTCTATCGTATATCGAGACCTGCCTTGTGGTGGCGCTAGGTCTGCGATCACACAGTGGCGACACGCGGGTCCGACATGTACTAAATGGACCGCGGCCGATTTAAGCTACCACCTAGCAAGTGAGGTGTCTGGCGGTGACACCACACTTGCAGTCACACCATGTCCACGGGGATCAAGCTCTTCAGAAGCCCAAGAAGCGTTGGGTATTCTTGCGCTGATAACGTCAGTTTTCTTGGGCATGTGATCAGCACACCGCACTCGCGGCCGTTGTCAGTTTTCGTGCCTGGGGCCACCACTTCTCAGTCCAGTGGTTCCTCAACTGGTCTCACAAGGTTCAAATGGTTCAAATGGCTCTGAGCACGATGGGACCTAACATCTGAGGTCATCAGTCCCCTAGAACTTAGAACTACTTAAACCTAACTATCCTAAGGACATCAGACACATCCATGCCCGAGGCAGGATTCGATCTTGCGACCGTAGCAGTCGCGCGGTTCCGGACTGAGCGCCTAGAACCCTCGGCCACCGCGACCGGCGTCTCACAAGGGTTGAGTGCACCCCGCTTGCCAACAGCGCTTGGCAGATCTGGACTGTCACCCAACCAAGAGATCGCCAAGCCCGACAGCGCTTAACTTCGGTGATTTGACTGAGGCAAGACTGTTGGCCGGAAATGTAAAAAAGACTACATTTGTATATTTTTCTTGTTCTCAATTATTTATTATAAGCGTTGTGCATTCTACTATTTAATCAGTTTGAAACGAATATTAGTCAGGCTGTATTTATACCGAACAGGGATATGAGATGGGCACTAAGCAAAAAGTCACGGCTCTTAATCTCGTTTATCTGTTCACTATGTGATCACAAGTATCCAAGCAAGCCTGTGTAATGCGGAAATTCACACTAAATGTCACAAGAGGCGGACTCTTGAGTATAAAAGGAGATGACGAGTAATGCGTTGTAAGTAGAGAAGCAGAACAGGTCGGTCAGGAGGGCTCAGGTACAACTAACGTAGACTACTTGCCTGAGTAACAAATCCGGCAAGGACATTTCAGACATTATAAGGCCACCCAAATGGACAATCGGTAATGCCGTTGTGCAGTCGAAATGCAAATGAGAAAATGCAGATACCGGCGAGCACTGCGGACGATGGTCACTCGTGACTTACAGTTCCCAGTTAGCGCAATGACTGTTCGTAGGGAGTTATAGAAACGGGCTGCAACGGTCGAGCAGCTCCTCATATGTTATAAATTTATGTTGTCAGTGCTAAGCGACGCCTGGGGAGGGGGAAAGAGCGCCACCACTGGACAGTGGATGACTGGAAACGAGTGATGTGAAATGGTGAATCACCCTACACCCCAGGAGATTTCGATGGAAGGGTTTGCGTTTCAAGAATGGCTAGACAACGTTACCTCTCATCGTGGTCAGATTGTGGTCCCCCTATTATGCTTACGAAAACACGAAATGCGGAAGGATGTGAACACATTTTGCGGGTTTGTAAACTGCATACAGTAGAGGAACAGTTCGGAGAAGCTTATTCTTTGTACCACTCATAAAGCAGTACCTCTAAGGCAATAATTTGTGTATAATAATATTTCTGAAATGAAATGGCCTGCCATCAGCCCTTATCTCAACCTAATTGAACATCTTCAGAATTAGTTAAAACATCGATTTCGTTCCAGAACCCAACGTCCAACATTACTATCTTCTCAGCTTACGACTCTTGAACAAGAATGAACTGTTGCTTCTCCACAGATATTCTGAAATTTCATCGAAAATATCTATAGCGGAGCTCAAGCCGACATGATTATGAGGAGTTCAAATGGTTCAAACGGCTCTGAGCACTATGCGACTTAACTTCTGAGGTCATCATTCACCTAGAACTAAGGACAAATTAAACCTAACCAACCTAAGGACATCACACACATCCATGCCCGAGGCAGGATTCGAGCCTGTGAGTGTAGCGGTCGCCCGGCTCCAGACTATAGCGCCTAGAACCGTTCGGCCACCCAGGCCGGCAATGTAGTCTCAACTACTTCCTTAATACCACTGTACTAATAGGTGGAAGTGCACGGAACAGTGTCTGTGAAATCATATTGCATTGAATAACAGGTGTCAACGCAACGTTCTGCAGTAGCTTACCTGTTGTAAGCGTCTGTGATACTGATGCTTAACACGCCGGTCGTATATGGTCCTCATCTTCTGACCAATGTATGACGTGCCACAGCTTCGGCAATCGGTCGTTATCATCAGTGCACGGACATACCGTGTAGCAAAAGATCTTGCTACTCTGATGAACGCACGAGTAGATCGCTGTGTATATCACATTAAGAACTTGGTCGATCACAGGCTTTCCGTTTCAATGACTCCTAAATCTCGTAAGTTTTTATGTGGTCCCTCGCTCTTTACTCGCATTCCTGTGTCTGATTTGTTGCGGTTTGCTGAAGCTAGGTTTTATACTGTATTAATCAACCTTTCTCAACTTCTGTTGACATCTGCTTACTTTTTATTAGAGGACTAGTTCAGTGAACAGACGAAGTTGGGATGGCGAGCTATCTGTCACCTATTATTTCCAATCTATTTATGGATGATTTCGAGAAAGCTGCCCTGTAGTGAGCAGCACTAAAACCTTTCTAGCTTTTTCTGATATGCTGATGATATTTTCGTTTATTTTGAGTCTTCATTGTAATGAATTGTAGGAACGCGATCGTGTGATTAATTTCAATTACAAATAAATTAGCCTCTGGCTGCAAAGATGGTTTTTAATTGGGTCTCGCACTCCCGAATTCGATTATGCAATAAATAAATTAAAAACCATTCTTGCAGCCAAAGGTTAATTTATTTATAATTACATCACATAATTTTGTTGATTGGCCTCTGGCAGTGAGAATTTAAACAGCGTTTTTCAACATCTGGATTCAATCCATGCTTGTCGATGGAGCCGGGAGAGGATGACCCCCGTTCGTTCCTTGGTACTTTGTTCAGGAGAAACGTAACTCACAATGATTAGTGTTTTCAGGTTGGCAGTTGTCATCATATGGCTCAGCGTGATGGGATACTTTGTACTTTGGTTAATTGGACCCACACAATCTCTGACACTGAAAATTTGTTAGCAGAGTTAATTCCTCTCGAAGTCACCTTTCACCAGAATGGTAGAAGTGGAAGGTCAGAGTGATCGTATTCTATGAAAATACCGTGTGAAGCGTGTTTTTCGCTCACGAAAAAAAATTTGGGCCTTTTCGGTCTGTTAAGGATGGTCTTGGTCGCGTAAGGTGGGTGCTTCACAGTTTCAGCATGTAATACATTTGAAACTTCCTGGCTGATTAAAGCTGCGTGCCGGACCGAGACTCGAACTCGGGACCTTTGCCTTTTGCGGGAAAGTGCACACAGTTCTGTCTGGCACACAGTTTTAATCCGCCAGGAAGTTTAATATCAGCGCTCACTCCGCTGCAGAGTGTAAACTTCATTCTGGAAATATCCCCCAGGCTGCCATGCCTCCACAATATCCTTTCGTCCAGGACTGCTGGTTCTGCAAGGTTCGCAAGAGAGCTTCTGTTAAGTTTGGAAGGTAGGAGACGAGGTACTGGCAGAACTGAATCTATGAGGGAAGATTGTGGGTCGTGTTTGGGTAGCAAAGTGGCAGAACGCTTGCCTGCGAAAGAAAGTTCCCGATTTCGAGTCGCGGTCCGGGACACAGCTTCAATCTACCAGGAAATTTCATATCATCGCACACTCCGCTGCAGAGTGAAAATTTCATTCTGGGTGTCATACAGTTTTCAGACAGTCGGGACTTGCTAGACCGGCGTACTGAGCATAAACGTCGCACTTGCATGCGACAGACGTTATGGCGTCGGTCATTCTACGCAATACACTCTGGCTTGTATTTACACCTATTAGGATTGACTATTTGTAGTTAGGACAACCACAGCTTAGATTCTACCCTAATACTGTAAAGAAAGTTTCATAAATTCTCCGAGGTAATCGTAAAATACCCTTTAAAATTTTTCGAAAGGAATGAAAATTCTTCAAGGCCGCATTAGCTCTATAGAGATTCCATTATCAAGCAAACCGACCGGTTTCACAAAATTATACGCGCATCTGAGGTGCTGATCTCTATCGAATACAAAAAGTGTTTTTTATAAAGTGCGGTTAATACATAACGTATAACAGCGAGAAAGAGAAACAGTATTTCACTTACAAGTTTTTATTTCATAAGGATCGAGAGAATGTGCGATGTCCCAACGTTCAAGTTATAAACCGGTTAATTACGTAATCTCTTTAAAGGTTGGTCACCAATGGTTAAACTTGGAATTTACACACCGTAAGCTGAATGTCGAAAGCGTCAAAATTCAAGCTCGAATAAAATACCTAGGAGACGAGAGCAAATCACATCACACTAGGACATACAGGGCTGAAATAGTGGTAATGGGCACTCGTATTTGAATAAAATACATAGGGAACGAGAACAAGCCGCCGCAAACGAAAACACACGGGACAGAGACAGTGGTAATGGACACCTAGTAGTGAAAGACATTACTCACACAAGGCTGTGTTAATAGTGGTCTCAGGGCCTGAAATTTTAACTCCTAATTAATCGTAGTGTTGAAGTGTAGTCCACATTAAAGGAAGAGTGTAGTTAGCACACATAACATCTCTCTGCCATTATCGAAAATAAATAGTGAACAACTGGGTACCAAGCTAACACTTGTTAACCGGGAATAAATGGTAAGTGAAAACTTTTTGCAAACTTATCAATAAAGCTGTACTGAGACAGTGGCGCAGGAACTATGAAAGCTTAAAATGGTCATCCAGTGACAGGCTACGAGATTCCCTATTGTATGGAATCAGTTACAGTGGGCTCTTGTGACAGTCTCACAGTGGAAGAGGTCACTGGGAGGTACTGATACGAACTGAACGAGGGCCGGGCAGGCGTGACGAGCAAGAAAATTTTGAGTGTGCAAGACGCGACGGGACACTGAGAACAGTGTGTCATTTACTCGGTATTTCTTTTTAGTGGGTAAATAAATTTGGAACAACAAATAGCATGAATTAAATATTAATAAAATATTTACAAAGAATTATTTAATGCTTCTATACAAACCAGGCTTTAAAAGAGCGGTACACATCCAGTATGCAAGATATGATGGTGGTCAGTTGGAGGAGTTCAGTTAGACGAAATCAGCCTAAATGCTACGGTGTTTCAGATCACTTTGGTTGTACAAGGTATAGGTGTGCGACTCCTTCAGAGATCTCGTAATCTGCACTTCTGTTAAGACATTCATGGTGTCTCCTTTGATTTCTATAAATCAGATTTTTAAATTATTCTGCATGCTAAAAATTGAGTATTGTGTTATGCGCAAATTCGAAGTAATGGCACACGTGGAGTTCACAAAACTTAAATACTCTTGAAAGCGTAAGTCAAAACCACGTCCAAATTGTCCAATATAATTACGTAGACAATCGTCACAAGTAATTGAGTGGACCACTCCCTTTGTACTGGTTAAAATTTATGTCCGTATATGGCTTACCTTTTTAGAAATAAAAAAGGAAAAATATCCTTTCCCCAAAGTTGTTTTCACTCTGACAATTTACCGAAAAATGGAATTGTATGATCTATTACTTTCTTGTTGCTCTGAATTACTGGTAACAGATTTGTGAACGAACCCGTGATTTCTTTTGAGGTGGCAGAATGGGTAGATTTTCTCTTATTGGATGATTTCGTGTTCCTGTTTAAAGAGTTTCTACGAAAGCGGTACGCTACGGGGTGAGTACAAGAGTGACCTAAAAGCGGCAGTTTTCTCCGGATCCTTAGATATCTGGTGTATATTTGCGCTGGTAGTGGACGATTTCCGAAAAATATCTAGGTTTATAGAGCAAGCCTCCATGGTGGTGATATTCTACTGTGAACCAAAAGCAATAAACAGTACATGAGATTTGTAAAACTACTAACGTACTAAGGAATTTAAATTAGCTTTGCACCTCTCCTGGTGTGGCTGTATATTGAAATCTGTTGCCACTGATAGGTATGGGGTGGAGGCGAGTTGAGGAGAAGTCAAAGATGCCGTGCATAGTTTTAAGCAGTATATTAGCACGAAGATTTTATTAATTTATTCTACTACTAGACAACAGGTATAAAATTTGTTACAAAGACATTTCTACGTTTCACCATAAAATAGCATTACTTAATTCAGTTGTAAAAAAAGAAATATCTATGAATTTAGCAAGAGGTACAATCATTGGCTAACTGAACTGGTTAACAAGCTTATTTTCAATTATCAGTCAAATTATTAAGCCAAAGCAGTATACAACTTTAACTAACTGCATTAATACAATCACTCTTGCTTCAAAACAATAAATGAAGTATACTTTTGGTTCACTGGTCTTGGCATATTCAGCCGACGGCTGCCTTGGAGTGATAATAACAAATGGTCAGGATAACAGATAACTGGTTACTATAACAGACAGAAAGCAAAAGAATTAAAAACAACATTTAGTCCTTTCAAACACCAATTTAGACATAGATCAAATCTAGCCAAGCACAGGAGATGCACAAACATAATTGTCTAAACCTTTGAAATATTTAAACTACAGTAGAATGTAAACAAAAATTGTTACGGTTACGTGTTGTAAACTCTCTTCTGCTTTATCATTCCCGAAATCGACATAGCGTAAAAAAAGAACAAACGCTAGTTGTATTAATTTAGGGCTTCACAACTCAGACAATAATTTAAAAAAACTGTTTTATATTTTGGGCATAAGCAGCCGTTGAAAGCCATGACGCAAGGAATGATCCCGCTAACAGTTGGTAAAATGGTTGTTTATCGAAACGCAACCGGTTTCGCGGCGTAGAGCTACATCACCAGGTGCAACACAAAGGTAAAGAGCAATGTACAGTTTCGCCACACTGTGGACCCCGAAATTAATAAAGGAGTGTCTAAAGTATACTCACAACGGTAAAAGTTCGTAGGCACACCCATTGCTCCATGTCAAAATTTACTATTCAATGAGTACTGTCAAAACTAGGCGTATGGAAAGTAACGAAGACGTGCTCCATTCATTTAGGACAAATTGCTGATAGGTTAAACTTGCAGTTATAGAGCCATATTCTAAAATTTCCTGCATCTGAAAAGAGAAAAGGCGTTTTCGAGTACACAGGATTTCAAATTTTATTATGCTGTTGAGTATTACACTAGTAATCCAGCCATCGGGCATTAGCTATGGCGCAACGGGTCAACTATTTCCCTGTGCTAATGCGAATAATTTTTTCAGTACTACGGTCCGTTAACGGGTAGGCAAATCAAAAAAGGTACTGAATGGGGAGAACAGCTTCTAGAATAGTAACAGGTTGTGTAGGCTATACCAGAGTGTAATAGACAAAGTCGGAGAACTGAAGTGAGAAATTTTGGATGAAAATCGACATTGTCCACGCGCTCGAGACCAACTGTATGGCAGTTCTGTTGTCACCCTTGTATGTCACGTGTAACAATTATGAGAATAGGGTAAAAGAGGTTTTAGCACATTTATAGGCACGAAGACTGACTTTTTCCTTACTCGGTACGCGAAAAGAATATGACAAAAGTCATTAATATTACTACGAAGAACCCTCCACTACTCGCCAGGAGTACAAGTGCATCCTGTCCTAGTAGTCCCAGTGGAGAATAGACATCAGCGACTGAATCTGAGTCATCAGCGTGGCATTGAGACAGACAGTTGCGAGCTGAAGATAAAAAAGCTACAAAGCTCTGCTTCATAGAATAGACAAATACAGTGTCAGTACAACAAATGTGTCGAACAAGTCTGTTCTTCTGGCAGGCCGTATGGAACAAGGGACACTGTGCTTGTACGCGTAGCCAGAGCCGCGTACTTGCGGTCAAATTCCAATCACGTGCCAATTTTCGTGACGGTGCGGATTACGACCACCGCGGCACGATTGCGTAGGCAGCGGCTTAATTACGGCAATATTAATTCGCCTAAGCACATCACGTCACGTGGAATTACGCACGGTTGTTGTGGTTGGGACCGCGTAAGCTTCACGTCTCTGTCCGTCCAACCATGCATCAGGCGACGTGTCGCTAACTGTCAGATCTGCCGACGTATATCAATCTGCGTAACCGGGAAATCCCATTGTTTCAACACCTGACAGTATCTGCATTTTTGTAAACAAATGGCTACATTTATTATGTCTGTCAAGATTTGTGCAATGCGATTGTGTGTTATATGTAACTTGATGATGTCCACATTTAAAAAAAAAGTTGGATAAAATATTACATGTCACATAAAGCAAACGATTAAAATCATCGTCTACTACAAACTGGAACTAATAATTTCACAGTTGAGGGAAGAGATAACTCAAACAATTGAGACCTTACGAATTATAAACTTAGCATTTGCATGCCGTTCTAAATATACATCTACATCTACAACTGTATTCGCCAAATCTCCTGGCGACCTATGCCGAAGAATACTTCATGTAACTCTTCCTCTCCCCCTTTTCTGTTCGACTTGTGAAGGGTGTACAGGAAGAGGGATTCTTGGTAAGCCTCCGACTGAAATCGAATCTCTCCCATTTTACCTTCGAGTCATTTTGAAGCGATTTTAACAGTAATGCACAAGGCCACCTTCGTACATTCTGCCAACTGAGTTGGATGAGCATTTCCATTACGCTTTCGCATTTACAATGCGGGTTTACCATTTCGAGGAGGATGCAGCCTAGCATCTTCTTGCCACCTGTGTGATAAGGTAGAAAATCAAAATGTTCGCGAAAGGGGCACAACCAATCCGCATACGGTGACAGAAGCGGTACGTGACAGCCCAAATGTGAATGCTTGGTGGTGTTTGATTGTTGATCGCGTTGTGGGAGAATTTTTTTCTCAGAGAAAAAGAGTTAACTCCACAGTTTCGTTGATAAACTGGAGCTATTGGCGTTACCACAACCGCCTGACTGCCAACATACTGTCGTTTTCGAATAAAATGCTGTATCGCCACACTGAGCTCTCTGTGCGAGATGTTCTAAGCCAGGTGCTTCCACATCGCTGGATTGGCAAATGTGGTCCAGTTCCCTCGCCTTCTAGATCCCCTGACATTACACCGGTGGACTTCTATCTATGAGAGTATGTCAAGGATAGAGTCTATCGAATGCTTTACAACAAAATCAATGATTAAAAAACCTAATAGTTACCGTCATTGCCACAATTGATGCGGGTGTATTGCGCCGAGTGTGGTTAGAGCTTCGAAACAGACTGGACGTTGTGCGTGCCACCAAAAGCGCACTTGATGAAATTGATTGAAAAGTATAACAATTTTCTGAGATAGTGTATCACATAAGCTAAACATTGTGTTAATATCTTAATTTGTGGGGATGCCATAACGCATTAAAGTTGTACCGTACGTTTGAAGGCACCCTGTACCTCAGCAACTTTTTTTGTCTGAACTGTTTATTGTTCATGAAGGAAAACATTCAATACTTGAAAAATAATGTGAAATATTATCTAAAAACATATTGGTCTCCATAACTTACAACAGAAGGGTCAATTAAAAGTTTCATCAACCAACAATTTCAACTAGACTAGATAAATTGTGCTCCATTTCTTACTCGTTAAGAAGCACACTAGGAGTTACAGAGGAACGTTGCGATTGCTCATTCGCTTTACCAAAGTATCTACCAAGCTGCCTGAACATTTTCCTCTGGAAATAATAATCTGAAGATTTTCGTCCATTTCTGATTTCTGATGTCTGTGCACTATTGACTATAGTAAACCAAAATCTCATTATCTTGCGTTTAAGTGATGGAAGTTAAACTCGGTTTTTGTTTCTTGCACCGGTATTACTATGTCTGTTATTTGTGTATCATACCTGCAATTATTTTCTGTTCTACAAAATCTTTTTCAAAGGACGTCGTTCTTTTCAATATGCATCCAATCCCCTTCGTAATTTGACGCTCTGTAGTTCCTTGAAGAATATTTTACGGAGTTTCAGAAGAAATGATTTTGATTTCTAGTGATTTCACAGTGGTTTTAGAGTTGCGAGTGTTTGTAAAAGGCAGAGGAACTTATCAATTTTCGATCATGAATTGTGGAATTCATTCCTGGTGTGTTTTACCATTACAGCCTATCCAAAGTACTATCATTTGCTCACTCTATCTTCAATTTTCGTTGGTATGCTCGGTAAGAGTACCTTTAACATTGAACGCTGGTGTAATTTCCTCAATAGTTTTTCTACAACCAATCTGTTTCCAATTCTCAAAGTGTCCTTCCTGGTTTCCTTTTAACTTCAAATCGCAGATCTGGCTGAATTATTGTTCAGTGATGCATCCAAGAAGCAATTAAAAATGCCGTCACGTACTTTGAATATTGCTCTGCTCCAGGAGGATTCCTAAAATGTCATACAACAATTAAAACAGTATAAAATGGCGGAAACTGCTTCTGTTGGTTTCAAGTGCACATGTGCGCATTCCTTCATGTTATTTATTTATTTATTTATTTATTTATTTGTCATCAGTCTTGTAATTGGTTTGAAGTGGCACGCCACAAATTCCTTTCCTGCGGCGTGCTCTTTGTTTCAGCGTATCGCTTCCACTTGATGGTTGTACTGAAGTCACTGTCGTCGTCTACAGGTTTTACCCTTTACTGTACCTTTTAGTACCATGGAGATTATTCCCTGACGTCTTAACATGTGTCCTACAATCCTGTTTGATAGCAGTAGTTTTCTCTTGACCAGGAATACCCTCTTTGCCTGTGGTAATCTGCTTACTTTCTCTTTGCTTCGTTCATGGATTATTTTGCTTCCAACGTAGTAGAATTCATTAACTTCCTCTACTTAGTGTTTATCAATTTTGATATTAAGTTTCTCGGTGTTCTCATTTCTGCTACATCTAATTACCTTTTTTCTTTTTCCTGTTTACTCTCTATCCTAATTTTGTACTCATTAGACTTTTCATTCCATTCCACAGATCCTGTAATTCTTCACGACCTTCACTGAGGATAGGAATGTCATACTTACCACGTCATCAGTTTCAGGCTAATATCTAATATTGGATTCAATAGTTGATTCATATTTGTTTATTCGATGATCGATTTGTACTTACAGTTTGTCTGCAATTGGTAAGCGTGTGATTTTAATAGGAAGAAAATTCTAAATTGTCTCCGTTTGGTAAGCTAGAGAATTTAAGATGAAGGAATCAAGATGAAAGAATTAAGATGAATGCTGACAAATATAAGCCGTAATTTGCGCAAGGAATTTCTGAGAATGTACATTTGGAACACAGCGTTGTTCGTTAATAAGTCACGGATAGTGAAAAAGCCAGGACAGAAGAGAATGAAAATGCTTGAAATGTGGTACTACAGAAGAATGTAGGAAATCAGGTGGTCTGATAAGGAATAAGGAGGGTCTCCGCAGAATCAGCGAAGAAAGCAACATGTGGGAAACACTGACGAGAAGAAGGAACAGGACGATACGACACATATTAAGACGTCAGGGAATATTATCCATGGTACTAGAAGGTACAGTAAAAGGTAAAATATGTAGAGGATGACAGCGATTTGAATACAACCAACAAATGGAAGCGATACCCTGAAACAAAGAGCACGACGCAGGAGAGGAATTTGTGGCGTACCACATCAAACCAATCACAAGACTGAGGAAAAATAAATAAATAAATAAATAAAACACATGAAGGAATGCGCACATGTGCACTTGAAACCAACATAAGCAGTTTCCGACATTTTATACTGTTTCAATTGTTGTATGACATTTTAGGAATCCTCTTGGATCAGAGCAATATTCAAAGTACGTGACTGCATTTTTAATTGCTTCTTGGATGCATCATTGAACAATAATTCAGCCAGATCTGCGATTCGAAGTTAAAAGGAAACCAGGAAGGACGCTATGAGAATTGGAAAAAGATTGCTTGTAGCAAAAATATTGAGGAAATCACACCAACGTTCAATATTAAACATACCGACGATAACTGACGATAGAGCGAGCAGAGTTTAGTATCTTGGACAGGCTGTAATGGTCAAACAGTGTGACACGAAACACACCAGGAATGAATTCCACAATTCATGATCGAAAATTGGTAAGTTCCTGTACCTTTTACCAACACTCGCAACTCTAAAACCACTGTGAAAGCACTAAAAATCAAAATGATTTATTCTGAGAGTCCGTAAAATAATCTTCAAAGAACTGCAGAGCGTTAAATTACGAAGGAGACTGGAAGGCATATATAAAAGAACGACGACCTTTGAAAAAGATTCTGTAGAACAGAAAATAATTGTAGGTATGACACACAAACAACAGGCATAATAATACTGGTGCAAGAAACAAAATCTACCTTAACTTTCATCACTTAAACGCAAAACAATGATATATTGGTTTACTATATTCAATAGTGCACAGTCATTAGAAATCAGAAATGAAGGACGAAAATCTTCAGAAAATTATTCCCAGAGGAAAATGTTCAGGTAGCTTGGTAGATACATTGTCAAAGCGAATGAGCAACCGGAACATTATCTTCACTGAAACGTAAGATACTTTCATCCTAAACTGTAAAACGTAAAATGTAGCAAGTTTATTGTAAGCATGGAGTTTACAGCATATGTTCCTTGCTGAAATGTACAACAGTACAAAAGTTGCCCGAGGCAGGATTCGAACCTGCGACCGTGGCGGTCGCGCAGTTCCAGACTGAAGTGCCAAGAACCGCTCGGTGGTTGCTATTAATTAGGAATAAAGACTCACCGAAAACAACGTCAAATGATTTTCTCGTTCTTCATTCATCTATGATAGAACTAGTAAATGAACATGGACAAAGTTATATCAGTATATACTGGGAAACATCTGTGTATAAATCTTTTACATACATGGGTATATAAAAGCAAAACAAAAATAAAGATAATAATTGGTTTTCGAAAATGGGAAGTAAAAATGTTAAGTCCCCACGCTAACCACTGTTCAACCACTTCCTGTGAGGAAATCACGGGGTAAAAGGCACATACAATACCTGGAAAACATCTCGAAAACTTTGATCGTCGTTTTTTCAGGAACGGTTGAGTATCTGCGGATAAGCTGTGACAAGCGTTCGCTTATTTTGACCCCTCTTACACTGAGCGAAGTTTCTGGGAAATCGGGTGATAGCACTTGCCGTATCCTTCTCGTCAGCTATTTCAGTTAAATTAGAAAAATCTGCAGTTCACAGTAGAAATGGTTATTATATTGCCGTTGAGCAGGAATAAACAGGGTCACTCGGTCCCTTGTCAAGATTGAGACTAATGGGATGTGTATTTCCCCTCTGCCGAAAATCATTAAAGAGAATATAAAGTCCGAACTTCTGAACACACTGTTGCCTTCCGAAGGTAATTGCCTAACAGCCCTTTGTGTGAAACACTGCCGGCTCTGTAAATCTCTAGTACACACTTATTACTCAAGTACAGCCACCTTTGAACATCAGACAATAAGTCCATAGGGCGACAAAACTCATTTCTCAAATGAGAGGTCACAAGAAAAAAACTAGCGAAATCATTTTCTTCGAAATTGATCTATTGCTGCATTTGGATCTAGACTGATGCTACGCATCAGTTGAGAGGCTAAAACTGAAAAAAAACAAAGGGGCCAGATATAATTGCATTTAAAGTTTTGCTGTAAGGCTGGGCCGGCCATGGCGTGCCAAACTCCTCGTGTGCAGCGAGTGCGGACCAAGGCGTGGGGTGTCCCTCGGCGTTGCACGATTCTCCTCGGAAGTAACGGAAAGAGCGCAAGTTTCAATTAGCTTTGCGACTGCGGCATTCTTTTTTCGACACAACCCTCAGAGTTGGAGAGAGTCGTGCTATCAGCACCTTTTAGCCTTCGTCATTTTTTGATGGTATGAAAGGCGTTCTTAGATCCAGAGGTTGTTTGCACAGAAAGAGGCGTCTACCGTCGCTCTCCTTTAAAATGAATGGCAATGACGAATAGAGGGGTGAAAATTCTCAATTCGCACAAGCGACACGTACTGCATATTTGCTACGAAACAACAATACAGAACAAAGCAGAAAGAATTTAAAGATTTAGTTGACAGTGAAAGAGCCATAAATTACAACGAACGACAGACGAGATTCGTTGTTCTGTACACCAGAAAACACTTTCTGTAAAATTTGCATCCCTGGAGCACGTCAAGAAATTTATGATACGAGCAGTAAAATTCCTGAAGGTGCACGCATTATTCCATTGTCAGTTGCAACAGCTGTCAGTGGAGCTGAACAAGGAACATGGAAAGATCACAAATTACTGCGAAGTACGTTGGTTAAGTCACGGCTCATCCCTGGAACTATTTTCCAATTTGAAACTCGTTATTATTTAGTTTATTAAGGAAAAAGGAGTGGGGGAATGATAATTACGACATCCGGACTGGAGTGCAGGCTTCGCATTTTAAGTGGAATTTACTGCACACTTCCCATAGAAAGACACCACAGGGTAACTTTTTGATTTGATGGGGATGCATTTAAAAAGATAATCGCCTTCTAGAAGATACACATCTGATAATTTCTCTATGTTCACTGGCAATGAAGAAAACGCCGCAAGGTTTGAAGAACTTATTGTGGCCGTGAAACAATTACAAGGATAGTTTTACGAAGATTCTGAAGACACCGTCAACCTTACATCTGTTCCCAAACTTCTTTGGACACCGTTTGCCGGTTTAGTTGAAATCGCTCTTGTGTATGTTCAGATGTAACTGAGCATGTTCGAATGTAACTGACTGACCTGCGAGGTAATTTTAGTTTTAACGACAATTTTTTTTACCGTAAAGCATTCTATTGCTTTCCCCGGGTAGAGTTTCCACGTCTCCATAATGATTTTGCAAAAGTGGTTCAAATGGCTCTGAGCACTATGGGACTTAACATCTATGGTCATCAGTCCCCTAGAACTTAGAACTACTTAACCCTAACTAACCTAAGGACATCACACAACACCCAGTCATCACGAGACAGAGAAAATCCCTGACCCCGCCGGGAATCGAACCCAGGAACCCGGTCGCGGGAAGCGAGAACGCTACCGCACGACCACGAGCTGTGGACTTTGCAAAAGTGCTGCAATATTTCGATCTATATATTTGCGTGAAATACGTTTCTTCAATTATGAAACTAATTAAGGCAGGATTAAGTGACAAATTGAGACCGAAACTTTGTGAAATCGTCTGCCTCTCTCCGTATGCTGGCAGTTTGTACCAGACGGAAGTTACGTTACGTCTTCAGCGAGCCAAAATAAATTACATAATACTGAAAATTTGTTTCGTTTGTAGCGTATGTTGTTAATAAATGTGAAATACAGAATCAAGTAGTATGCAGTGTGCCTGCAGCACCCTTTAAATGCGACGCATTCGCAGTTTCCCCCTCTTCCACTCCTCGCGCCCAGACAACGGGGTGTAGCGATGGGGGAAATGTGCACCGTAGCCGAGCGCTTTAGCCCTCGTTTCCCCTGGCGCGGCCGGCGAGCCGAAATCTGGGCCGCCCCCGCTGTAAAGTGGAAGAATCAGGTAAATCAGTTTCCTAGAAGAAATGATCTAGCGAATCAGTGGTGATTCATCCGGCCACGGGAGGGAATAGCAAACAGAATTTTGATGCAACCGCCCCTCCCAGTAAACTGGGGGCAATAAAAATCAAAACTAAGTTGGCTGTCTGCGTATACTTTCAAAAAATAAGTGTCCTTGCCAAACAAAGGAAATAAATAAGTTTTTTTTTTTTCAGTGGGAACTTTCGATGCATTCGTTCAACACCCATTTTCTTGCAACACGTGAATCCTTTTTTTAATGCTTATCCATAGGAAGCCCTAGAAAGAGTGCAAATGAAGTGACGTCATTCCTTTTTCACTTTTTCAGGCCTTGGATGATGACACTGATGAGCTCTCTGTGTGGGGTGTCCCAGGAAGAATGGCCTATATTCAGGGATATGACAGGAAAGATATTTCACAGCAAAACTTTCTAGTAAACATGGGCTCAAAAATGTATGAGCTATGGACAGATGTGTTGTACATAGCGAAGATGCTCATAGTTCTTAAAGTACGCATTTTAGACCCCACGTTCACTGGACTATTTCTTCTAATTTCTAATTTCTGCAAAAATACCGAATGCAAAGAGCTTGCAGTAGGTACGTTCCGCAATACTGAAAGTGAAGAAGTGCTCATAGCTCTTAAGTTATGCATTTTACATCTCAAATATACTAGACTTCATTGCTTTAATGATATGAATAGTCACAATTCCTCCTGGGACACTGGAAATTTTGTGATTCTGCTGGTGGTCAAAATAAAAACTTTGCTGTCTACCCCGTTCATTCATTATATTATCCTGAATTAAGACAAAGCTCACATTCTCTGTGCATGACCATTCGTATCTTTAGTGCGATAAAAATGTTGGATTAAGGAACGTAAACGCACTTATAGAAACATCTGATGATTCCAAGGAAATGATCGAATCATTCACATGTCTGTGGTCATTGTTTATCAAGAACTGGAAAACACTGTTGGCCTCAAAGTACACTGCAAAGTGTTCTTTCAAAACTCAGCTTATTAAGATATCATTTGAATCCAGCCACAGCTGTATGCTGAAATGTGGAGCGACTTATCATGGAGGATTCGGGACTGACATCATAAGAACACTACGACATTGTCAATCAATGGTTGGTCTGTTTGAACTGCCCGTACCCACTTGTAATGGTACGTTTAATTTCGGAGTTCCTTATTTGTCTAGGGCACACTAGCTTTGCAGTTGTCTTCTCTTAGCTGTAATCTAACTCGAAAAATTGTGTTCTATAATCTAGATCTCCTCCTCACATCCACAATAAAATACAAAGGTTATTCAAATCCTAGCTAATTCTTTCCGTCCTGGCTATGTTGAGTTCCACAGTCAGCTAGATCACAGCTGACTACAGAGAGTCTCGAATAGAGGCGTACAGAATTACTTGTATATATTTCCGTACCTGTTACGGTTTACAGCGTCTTTGCCCAGTATTGTACACAAGAACTCAAACTTTTCACACATGTTGGTATAGTTCAATCTGGACACTGTCTGTTGCTCGGTGTATCGGAACGATACTCCACTTCTTGCCTCATGACAGTAGTTGTGGCCTCTACTGCAGCGTAGATCCGTTGCCTCAAGTTTACCAGATCACGAACCCTTGCTCTGTTAATAATATCCTTCATAAATCCCCATGCACTTAATTCCAGCCGAGCCAGATTGGGAGACCGAGGGGGGCATGCAAAGGGGTCAGAAGAAATCGGTGGAGCTATTTAATTCGCCAACATGTCGAGATAGATGTGGCCCGTCAGTGGCGCGCATGCGCCATGCGACTCACTGCTGTTAGGATCACATCTTGAAGAGTGTCTCTATCGACTGCGCTTGTACCTAACCACATAAAGTGTCGAGTTCGAGATTTTTTTGTGAATACCTCTAGTGCGGACGCTCTTATAGTGATATACTTGAATTCGATTAGACGTGATTATTGAGGATTTATTGAGCATATTTCACTTGAGTTATCTGTTTCTCTCCCCTTACAGACTGACGTCTGACTGCGTTTTGAGAAATTAGTACAGTTTGGGAACACTCCGGATGGTAATAACGCTATCTCCACACTGGATGGACCCGAGATGTTTACTATATGAAACAAAACATATTGTGTATTCTTATATATCTATGTAATCACAGATCAAACACTAAAATTGATTTTTCTCGAGTTTCACAAAAAGTAACTTGTCTGCTTCTTTCCCCTGACCCTTCAAATGAGATAATATGTTACAAATGTTTAAACAAGATTGAAGAATAATAGCAAGAAGAACTTAGTACGACTTGATATTCTGCCGGCTTACTGAAAGTTTAAACAACACACGCGAATGCAGATGGGTAAGTTTCTCGTCAGTGGTCAATACAGCGACGGTTGACCACCTCATCATATCGAAGGCTGTATCGTTTTGAGTAGTAATTTAATCTCTTTGTCCAGTAGGGGTCAGATAAGTTTTTCTGAGCCTTCTCTTTCATGCACTTTTCCCACATCCTAACAACAAGCTGGACCTGTCATTTGCTTGTCTCACAACTGATAACATTTCTTCATTCACAGATATTTCTGTGATACAACCTATTCTCATTTTGGTTTAGGATGGCACATTTTACAACTTCATATCTCATGGAGTGCAGGAATTTTATATATGGATCTTAAATACATTTATAGTTAGTCTTTCAATTTAACTGATATTTTTGTTACTTTTAACGTGATATTACTAACAGTCCCATTAGATAAAACATAGTCTTCGACAAAAGCATCATCATCTGCGAAAAAACAGTGAGCTCCATTAATATTGTTCACTGATGTAAAACTTCAGTACTATCAGTCCTCTTTCAATTGGCTACACTTCTTCCTGTGGATGAGACTCCGCGCCATGGGACTTCTGCATTCAGTCTGCCAAAATATTTTCAATACAATCGCAGTCCCTCATACGGACGTATTTTTTTATGGGACTTTCGCATGACACAACATATATTTTCAATGTTTTCTAACACCATAGGACGCGACAGAACATGTAGTTTTCAGTCAAACAACGCGGAATGCGTAACAAATTGCGTATATGAGGCTCCATGCGTGGAAGTATTCCTACACCAGATTAAATATGGAAATTACTACGTTGTACGATGAATAAGATCTGCAGCAGCGAATCTGAAGCCATCCAATATTTTTTGTAGACCATACAGATATTGCGGGAAAAAATTAGGCAGCATTCGGTAACCTTTGATGATACTTAGTCAAAAATGTGAACCATTGTTGGCCCACGAAAATGAATGTACCACCAACTATTCACCTCTCACATGGATTATATAAAAATTTGTTGGAAATTCACAAGATGATTTCGAATTCCTTACAATGCATAGTCACTCATGGGCAATAAAACACTTTATCCTACAGAGTTGCAGCCCTGTACTGCAGACGCGTCGAGAAACTGTATTGAGGAACTAACTCCAAGAGAACCAAGATCTTCATACTGACTTGTAGACTAACATCGTGTTGTCACGTCACACGTATATGGAGTTGGTGGTTAACATATAATCGTGCTCTCCGAAATTGAAGTATAATATTTTGGAAGGGATATTAGAGTTAAGGGAGTAAACATATGACATTCTCTAACGAAATTAATTGTGTAACGTATACTACATTGAGTATCTTGAAGTTCTCCCGTAGTATCAAATGTTCAAGTGCAGCTGGGCAGCGTCCTCGACAATCACCGACATTTGGCCAGGCGAGCACCCCTTCATTTTCAAGACACAAATGGAACAACACATCCCTGTGCATGACATCGTAACTCCCCTGTGGGTGTGACCACTTATGGTGGCTTATGTAGAAGGACAACGTAGAACGTGAGCATGTAGCGCCATCGCTCAGCAAAAGATGACCAATGTCATACGTCACCCACAGGGAGCTATTAATTAACAACGGGCGAACAGATACAGTTAATTCTGTGCCATTGTTGCCTGACCAAGAAGAGAGCAGGATTCCACGCAGAATTCATTCAGAGACCTCCATCCCTTTTGATACGGGCACTTCCCTCCCATCTCTGTTGTGTTGGCCAGGAAGAAGACACGTTGGGACATGCAGTTTGTTGGAAGTCAGTTCACACTAATATGTATCTTCAGGGTGACAGATGCCACTGCCCAGCTCATCGTAAAGAGTTATTTCGTACCTTGGCTCCTACGGGCCTTGTAACCCATAGCCCTGATAGGTCGTCAGTTAGCCCACGTTGACGGTACCATTCACCAAATGCGTATAGCGACATACAGGTCAGACGAGCCTTGCGCTGTCCGTTACCAGTCTTTGCCATACGCAAGTAGTATTTTAATGAACGTAGAAAAAATTTTTTCAGATTACAATTACACTGAGTACACATAGTTTGCAACCGTCAAAATATTGACTTGGTACGTGGTCACGTTGTTAGACGATAAATTTCTAATAGGCAGCTTGGACTTGGCATTTAGTAATAAAAGATACGGCGACGATAAATTAAGACACTTCCAGAGAATTAGCCAGCCAAGAAAAACCGATCGACAACATGAAATGGTGTAAGACGTTCATGTTTTCCAACAATATAACGCTAGCCCACTTACCAGTGATGAAATCCAACATGCACTATAGAATGTCGACGTGCTGCCTTGGCCTGCTCGATCACTAGATCTGTCTCCAATCAAGCACATACGGGACATCATTGGACGGCAACTCCAGCTTCATCAACAAACAGTATTAACCGTCCCTGTATTGACCGACCAAATGCAACAGACAAACTATTGTAAGCCATAAGCATACACTGGCGGCGTACAATATGTTTGCCAACTAAGAGAAAACAATACGAAGGGACGTAAAACCAAGAGTGAAGTCCTCGTGTAAGGTAGTAGTAAGTTAAAGTGTCGTTCCCTCTGATATTCAGTTTACTGGAAAATAATCAAGGAATTTAAAGAAAAATTCAGGAGTAAGACTCATATTCACGACGAATAAATAGTAAGATTCACTGATGAAACTACGATGCTCTGTGAAACAGGCGAAGAATTGCAGTACCTGATCAGTTGAATAAACATACTACTGAACGTGCAGTACAGATTAAGAGTAAACCGGAGGCAGACGGAACTAATGGGGAACAGCAGAGATGAGATTAGCGACGGACGAAGAAAGAGGGCATAAAAACAGACCAGCACATGCAAAGAGGGTCCTCCCAGGCAAAACAACTCAGTTAGTATAAAACATAATCCTTGTTTTGAGGAACATAGCCCATTTGAGGAAGAAATGTCTAATAATTTACAACTTGAACCCTATCTTCTATGAGAGTCAATCAAGGACAGTTATAATATACAATGGTGTGCAGAACTGGAAGACGAAACTAGCTTTCGTATGATGTATCACTGTCAAATAACACAGCTCTTCGAAACTTGGACAATACGCAATAAAATCCGCTACAGTACACAAGGAAACTGGAAGAAATATGTAAGGAGCAGAACAGAAATGACACTTTTCTTGATAGATAGTAATTACGCTCGTTCCATCGCGGTTTTATAATGGTCCCATGGACACTGCAAAGGGCTGGACATGGTTCATAACCAGGTGAGTGACACCCACAAATGGCCGGCCGGGGTGGCCGAGCGGTTCTAGGCGCTACAGTCTGGACCCGCGCGACTGCTACGGTCGCAGGTTCGAATCCTGCCTCGGGCATGGATGTGTGTCATGTCCTTAGGTTAGTTAGGTTTAAGTAGTCCTACGTTCTAGGGGGCTCATGACCTAGAAGTTAAGTCCCATAGCGCTCAGAGCCATTTCAACACCCACAAATGGCATGTATGTAAGGAATTTTCTTGGAATAAGTCGTTCCATTCTTCCAACTCCATTCTTGACAACTCGTGGCTGGCCAGTGGTGCTCGCGGACGTTGCATTACTTGTCCCCCATGTGGGATTTACATATTTACATCTGGGTGCTGCGGGGGGGGGGGGAGGGGGGGCGGGGGGACGAAGTTGCCAGGTGGCCAGTCAACTCGTATATCTTCATGTTCCGAGGGATCTTCCATCTGCGGTATTCGATGCAGTGCCATCTATAAAAATGAACCCAAAGTCGAATTCACCCATGAGAAGGCGCACATGGGCACGGAGAACATCGTATGATAACGTTTGCCAGAGAGTGTTCCGTGTTCAAAGACTTGCAGGTCCGTACGCCCATGCAACAGTATGCCTCCACACTCCATAAAACGTGGACCACCAAAACGGTCATGTTCGACAATATTAATGAGTGCATTACGTGTCCCAACTATCGCCGTGTGAGTGCATGTGCAGAATCACTAATTGCTCTCATTCTAGGAGAGCTATTAGCACCATCGCTAACGGTACCTCCGATGCGAAGGTGTCAACGGAACACAACGTGTTGGTCTTTGGATGAAGAAAACGTCCCCATGTAGTCACTGTGCTTGTATGGAATGCGAGATTGCTTGCCTTGTTGTCCTGTGGCTGCAGGTGCACCTGGTGATTCAAGTGTATCCTTTCTTGCCTGTCACACAGTGCAACGGCCGTCCGCTGCTGTCGACTACCTCGTTTCCTCCAGGCTACAGAGCCCGTGGTTCGAAACAGTGCTTTGAGCGGTACAAAATTCCTAGGCTTTACTCGTCACACTTCGTTATTCTTCCAGTTTCCGATCATTCTTTCCTGCGTGAAGTCACTCAGATGTTGTATACGGGCCATGCTGTAATGGAGAACACCACCGCACGTGCTCGCTCATGAACGCAACGTCTTCTCCTGTACTTTTAACTGCCTCGTGGTGCAGGTTAAGTGACGACATAGTCACTTTGACCTCACGCCACGTGGCGTCCAATTTTCTGTGCAAGACTGGGAGACCTACGGCAACACGCTCCCGCACTTCGATCTATTTCTATCTCGTAATTAATTGTTATATCACTGTTGTTACTGTATCTATCTCATGTTCTGCAAACCACTGTAATTTGTCTTTACCAGTTAATTAATTCGCCATTTTCTTTCTGAGTGATCAGCCTGAAACGAAGATTTTCCCTTTTTTTAAGATTGATATGCAAGAATTGTGACAGTTTTCACTTTGCTGTTCATTTAGATGTTTTACGTTGAGTCATTTGCGCTTCTAAATTTTTTTGCTGCATTTCTTCTTCCCTAGATAATTTCCTTATGATAAATATGAAACAGAATTTGCTTTTCGTTTCGAAAAACTTATTGATTTTATAATTTTCTGTTATTATTACCATACTTTTCGCATGATAGACGCAATATTTTTATACAGTACTGCAACTCTCAGTAAAACTTAATCCACAGCGGATTCACCCACCTTTCCCTAGTCATTACTGCAAAATGGTTTAACACTAATTAGCTTCCAACCTCTTTCTGTATCAGCTACCTTTCAGACTCTTTGTCCAACACTTCAAAATATGAGCAAAAAAGAAGAGAAGAAAATTATATCAAACACAGTATGGGAACTAACTTCTCATCATTAATGTATGTGAGACCATAAGTTATCATTAAAGCGGTTATTCGATACCCACTGACGGAAAAAGTCGCAACACCGTGAAGGAATTGAACAACATTGAAGAAAGTTGGTAGGAGTGTTTCTGTGTATGGAAGATGATATCTGTACTGATTCCGCGCCAGGCGCATAAGAGTGACGTTAGAAGCTCCACTATGAGAATGCAAATCAAATTTGCTTTACATACTCGGTTTAATGGTCGTGAGCGTTAGTTACCTTTAAGATTGGACATCGTGAGTTGACAAGACGCCATTATCAACATTTCACTGAGTTTGCACGACATCTTCCAATAGGGCAATGAGAAGCTAGATGTTGCTTCTGCGATACTACAGAAAGACTTGGCAGGAATGTAGCACTGTATGTGAATACTGGCAGTGGTCGTCACAAGAATGTACGATCTCAAGAATATCGAGCTGTGGATGTGTATATGGTACAACATGTTCAGCTTATGGCTCTGGCCCATCGCACTGCATCTGCAGCATCAATTTGACCAGCAGTTAGCACCACACTGCCACACCGAATTGCTGAATTAGTTACTTCACCGACAGCTCGGAGCCGGACGCCCTGTAGCGTGCATTCCACTGATCCTAAACCATCGTCATTAGCGATTTCAGTGGTATCAATCGAGAGCCCAATGGAGGAAATAGTGCAAGTCTGTTGCGTTTTCTGATGAAAGCTGGTTCCGCCGTGGTGACGCTGATAGCGGAGTGTTGGTCACAAGGAGCCCAACTGAGGACCTGCAGCCAACCTGTCCGCGTTCTAGACACAGTGGACCCACACCTGGAGTTATAGTCTGAGGTGTGTTCTCATATGACAGCACCAGAACTCTTGTGATTATCCCATGCACTCTGAGTGCAAATCTGTACGTCAGTCTGGTGATTCGACCTGTTGCGCTGCCATCCATTAACAGCATTCCAGGGGGTGTCTTCCAACAGGATAACGCTAGCCCACTTACTAGTGTTGAAACCCAACATGATTTACAGAGTGTCGATATGCTGCCTTGGCTTGCTCGATCACCAGCTCTGTCTCAAGTCAACTACATATGGGACATCATTGGATGGCAACTCCTGCGTCATCAAAAAACAGTATTAACCGTTTCTTTATTGACAGACCAAGTGCAACAGGCATGGAACTCCATCCCAAAAACTAACATCTGGCACCTGTACGACATAATTTACTTGCTTGCGTTCAACATTCTGATGGTTACACAGGTTATTAACGCACCAGCACTTAACATTTGCAATGGCTTACCTTGCGCTTACTTTAACCTGTGATCTCACAATGTTAAGCACTTAAGTAAGTTACCTATCAAATGCATTGCCGAAATTTCATTATCCTACATTATTTATTTTTCAGTGTTGCAAGTTCTTTCCATCAATGTATAAGTATAAAACTCTTCTATTACTGTTTATCTTTTGGAACATCCAACATTATTCGATCATTGTCTATTGACGGACGGCCCATTTATGAATCTGTAAAAATCATCAGTCGTCAGATACGTCGGGCTCCTAAAGGAAGGTGTCCTAACAAAAAGTGACCAAAAGCATCTTTTGAAGACAGATCAGCATACAGGCTGTTCTTAAAAACGAACATGTCAATAAGGCATTTTTCAAAGACCTTTTAGAATTCGTTAATTCGATGCGACACGTTCGTCTTGAGGCTCGATAAGAAATATGTATGACATGTGTAGTAACACTAATGCGCGACGTCGTCCTCTTCCCCCAGGTTCCACGGGTTCTGTGCTATGAACTGATGACATCATGGGCACAGTTCTTTTCAGCGACTTAAAAATTCAAATTTTCTCATTACATCAAACCAACGCTTCACATGGACGACCACCTTTTCTCTCATTTCTTTATTACTTTTAATCTCGCTTCTTTCGAAACCCTGAGATATGTTTATTTCACCAGTTAGGAATCCTCGAATCACAAGTTCATTGACCAGTTACACGTTTCTGATGTACTGAGCGTTGTAAATAATGTTGATCAGATGTAAAACATTCCGTAAGTTTGACTACATTCTCTCAATGAAATCCAAGATGCTATTATTTCTGGGGACGTTCTTTCGCCGTGCTCGATAATAACATCTATGACCTATTTGGGTTGGCTAAAACAAATACTTTCAGGCCAGCTGGATTTCGTTTGTTCGGGACATGTTGTCTGAGACAGCAGACACCAGAAAAAGGTGCCATCATCTCAGCTACACATGCAGACTGGTCCCTGCTTTGCATCAGGCACCCATTCTTGATTCTGTCAGTAAGAGGTCGTTGTTTCGAAATGCGATGTGTTTTACTTGCATTCTCTGGAAGAGTTTCATCAAACACTACTTTCAGAGACGTTCGTAGTGTGAAAAATCTTGTGTATGGCAAGTGGCCAATAATTGCTGGATCACACAGTTTTCCCAGTACCTTCTAATGTGGGGGTATCGTAAGCTACTCATAACCATAATTAATTCCAATGAAAACTTTAAGTTGTTTCAGGTTTAGCTTGAGCTAGAAGTCTTTATTTAATAAATATGTTTGGTGCTGTTCTTCAGGTATTAACTTCAGAATTTCGTCATCGATGTACAGGTCAGTATTGCCAAAAGCTGAACTCCAATGTGTATATTGGAGGGAAAGTTGGTTGGAAAAACTGTGGATATTCAGGTGAGAAATATATCTTCCGCCTCCACCATATCGAGAATAAGCTGCTGTTGATGGTTGTTGGACAGGCGTCAGTAGTGATGGTTTTATAGTTGTTGTAAATGTGGAGTGAGGTATATCATCTTTCTCGTCATCAGTTTCGCCAACAGGAACAGGAGTGTCAACTGGGTCGTCTGGATCAATTAATTCTTCTCCTTCGGGAACTGCAGCACCAGATTCATAGAGAATATTGAGTACTTTCAGCACCATTAACTGATAGTGTTCGTAACATTTGAATTAGTTCAGAACATTCCCCAAATAAATTACCTATTACATTATTAACACTGACATATTTTTTATATCAGTCTAGTATTAAAAGTGATATAAAATTAAACATATAAGTTTTTAAATATTAAAATCCGCATAAAATTACGCAAAAAAAATTACGTGTAGCTTTTAGTTACTAGAGAGCTGAAGTCTAGTATAAAGTATTCGAACGTGTAGACTATTAGAGGAGACAATACTTCATACATAAAAATTGTTTTGCTAAGTCAAAACAAGCGTATACGTTTTGTAATTGCATATACATTAAAATAACGTAATAATTTCAACTGAAGAGCAATACGTTTTAAAAACGTTTGATACGTTAGCGCTTGAATTTGCTTCCTTGTGACGCCTTCTCCATAGAATAATCATAGTATTTGAGAATAAGACTTCAAGATTCAAAGACTTGGTTTACTGGCCGCCAGATGTCACGTCTGCCGTGCCGTAGGAGGCAATCTGCAGTTGTAAATCTAGCGGGAAAAAAAAATTAAAATGCGAAGTCCAGTGTACTGGGCTGTGAGCCTCAGAAAGAAACCTACGATAGCTTGTTCGTCTTCACTACTGTGAAACATGTCTCTTCTACTGAAGAAGTGTTCATAGCTCGTAAGTTAAGAATTTTACAGATTCAATAATGCACGATAGTTATTCAGTACATCGATGGGAGACAGACTGGAATAACTAGATAGAGCGATACTTTAAGCACACGCCACAGGTAATCCAATAATGTAGAGTTGTCGAGTTCGTCCGACGGGAGCAGAAAGCCCTGGAATGATGAAATTTAGGCCTGTGTTAATGTTAAGTGACAGCTCAGATCAGTCTCACGTAAGCTTGCACTGGCGCTGTATATTGGCACTGATGATGACCCTTAATCCAATAGCGCATTTCGGCTGATGAGCTGATTAGTCTGGTTGCTGCATACTGATCTGTTTGCAGTGTTTGGGAGGGATGAGCGCCCAGCTGCAGTAGTGGCCGGAGCGATTGATTCTTGGAGGCGGCGGGTCGCAGGCCCGGCCTCCAGAATTTACGAGCCCCCAGACCCCAGTCAGTGGTACCTCCCAATCTGGACGCCTGCGCTCCGCCCTCAACTACACAGCGACCTCAGACGCCACTCTTGATCAAGCCTTCTCGGGGCGATTGTCTTTCACCGTCGCCGTTTTAAAAGGGCGATTCGTCTTGCAGTGGCAGAGGTCAGCCCAACCCAGCCGTAGATCCCTCGTTTCCCAAAGGCTTGACTCTCCCGCAGGGAAGATCTGACTTCAGGTGGGACATTTAAGACCCATTAACAAAAGAGAACGTTTTACCTCGAGAACGACCAGCTTAATTAAGCGTCTGAGTTCTGGGGGCTATCCAAGTTAATCGCTCTGTCATGTTTCAATTATATTTCGCAAGCTTCTATTCATCGTCTCACTATAAGCTTTTTTTATTTTACATAATCTTATTTTTATTCTCTCCACTGAGTGATCTACAGGTAAGAACAACAGTGCTACATCCCTAGAGAGCAAGGACGATTTTTTATTTTATTCCTAGCTGAATACGCGGCGTTACCCAGGTATTAGTCCATCTCCTCCTTTCCTCTCTCTCTGCCGACCTTTGTGGTCGAGAGGTTCTAGTTGCTTCAGTCCCAAACCACGCAGCTACTATGGTCGCAGGTTCGAAACCTGCCTTGGGCTTGGATGTGTGTGATGTCTTTAGCTTAGTTAGGTTTAGTCCCATAGTGCTCAGAGCCATTTGAACCTTTTTGAACCTCTCTCTCTGTCCATGTACTCCTTCATCTCATCTCTGTTCATCTCCCTCCCTCTCTCTCTGTCCATATCCTCCTTCATCTCATCTCTTTTCATCCCCTCACCTTCTCTCTATTTCACTTCTTTCACTTCCATCCCCCCCCCCCCAATCCATTTCGTCCTCCCCTTCTGTTCATCTCCTCATACACCTTTTTCTTCATACGTCTTTCTCCACCCATTTCCGTCCAGTTCCCGTCCGCTATATCTATCCAGTCTTCTGTTCCTATTTGTGCTTATCTCCTCATATCCTCATATTCCCCTCCCGCCCCCCACCCCCCGCCTCTCTCTCTCTCTCTCTCTCTCTCTCTCTCTCTCTCTCTCCACGTTATCACTCTCACCCAAATCGGAGTTTGGTGATTTCTATCACTACAGTATTTGTTTCCAAGTTAAGCTAATATGTGTACCAAATTCGATTAAAATCGGATGAAAAGTTCTCGTGTTTCCAGCCGCATCAAGTGATTAAAATTACACGAGCACTCAGAGAACTTGTATTCAATGTTACCGCTGCGAGACTCTGCATTATTGATTGAATTAGGTCCTTGCGTTCAGGATGAGCTTTTTACCTGTGACTTTGCTCACATATGCACAAGTCTAGTATTAGTCACACATTTTTAAAATACCTCTTCAAGCGTACTTCTACCCAAACGCCACCTGTACGTCTAACGAATTTCGCCCTCCAGTTTCATTTTTACACAGCTTAATGTTTATAACGTCGAATCTCCTGAACTACGGGCTGTACTGGTATATAATTGTGCATGTACATCCAGAGTTATACGTACCTACTCTCTGCGAAATGTGTTGTGAGTGGAGTTGGTAGTGAAAAAGTAATAAAATATTGCGCATGAGCGACAGTTTATCACGCATCTCAGTGTTTGTGATGTCATATCTACTGAACTATGTGTTGTACAACGATATGTTTTTCTAGATAAATTCTGCGGAATATATGGATGTAATCTGCGAAATGAGTTGAGAGTGGAATTCATAGCAAACAGGTACTAAAAGATCACATCATATACGAGGGCTATTCAGAAAGTAAGCTGCACCTTCCAGCTACTTCTCTACGCAGTCACCGGTAAGACTTAGACATTTTTCGTAGTGATGTAATAACTTTTCAATTCAGTCGTTATAGAAGACAGCCAGCAGTGCTTTTCGACAGTTTTCTACACCGGACTGCTGCAGCTCGTTGTTTGTGTCAAAATATTGTATTCATAGCCAGCGGTTCATCTGAGCAGAGATGAACCTCATGGGTAGCCCATTACAGGATGTATTGTAGGTGATCAAATACTTCCCATCGAAAACGCTGCAGGAGCATCTTCATTGCCCCTGCAGAGTGTGTCCGAGAATTGTCGTGTAGAACGAACCACATAACAGCTTTGTTATGCGGATTTCATAGCTTCAGGCGAAATCTTTCACCAGGTCCTCATACTTGGCGGGAGACGCTGATTTCTAGCCATCTTTATGTTCTCACTGTAAACTCAGAACTGAAAAGAGCGACATGATGCAATCGGCGGGCGTACTAGGCACAGTGCCCAACGCATCTGTGCAAAGCTTCATCAGATTTTCACTGTAATTTCCATTTCACGACCAATCGTTCCTTACTTTATGAATAACCATCGTATGACAGGACAACTTTTTGTCGGGTCTCAGTATTAGCCGTCATGACTCCTGTACCATGCATCACACAATGACATGTTTTTATAGGTACATTCAGTGGCCAATGTGGATACTGTCTGCTAAAAAAGTAGCAAATAGATTTAGTAGCAACGAACCAATACATTTGAGCGTCTAGCATGATGTGGTAGCGGTTCTAGGCGCTTCAGTCCGGAACCGCCGGACTGCTACGGTTGCAGGTTCGAATCCTGCCTCGGGTATGGATGTGTGTGATGTCCTTAGGTTAGTTAGGTTTAAGTATTTCTAAGTTCTAGGGGCTGATGACCTCCGATGTTAAGTCACATAGTGCTCAGAGCCATTTGAACCATGATGCGGTAGTTTTTCATACCTTCAGTGTTTATGATGACGTGTCTCCTGAACTGCGTTCAATGATGTAATTTTTCTGGCACATTCACTGGAATATATGAATACAGTCGACAAAATGTATCACGAATACAGTTAGTAATAAAGAAGTAATCAATTAAAACGTTATGCTTCATGTGGCACTTTTACTGCACGAACAGCGAAAAACTGAGCGAGGTGGCACAGTGGTTAGCACACTGGACTCACATTCGGGATGACGACGGTTCAATCCCGCGTCCGGCCGTCCTGATATAGGTTTCCCGTGATTTCCCTACATCGCTTTAGGCAAATGCCGCTATGGTTTCTTTGAAAGGACATGGCCAACTTCCATCCCCATGGTTCCCTAATCCGATAAGATCGATGACCTAGCAGTTTGGTCTCCTCCCACAAATTAACCCAACAGCGATAATGTAGTGAGCGAGAAAATTCTTTCTGTTATTCTTGCATTGTGTGCGGGTCGTCAGCCAAGAACTATTTCATAAAGGTTTGAAACTGTACATACGGTTTGGTGCAGGTCTCTAAATGCTTTCACTCTCAAATACTGGATAACAAAACTATGGAAATTCTCGCATCGTTAGCTGCACTTAATTTTCACCCCCACCACCAACCCTTTGATAGGTGGGTGGCTCATATGTATACCAAGTTTGATGGAAATCGGTCCAGTGATTTAGGAGAAAATGTGCAACGCACGTACGTACGTACGTATGTACACCCACTTTTACAATTTTCGTGTATTTGGCACCACTGTAGGAATTATATCGTTGTTCTTGTCGTTGTGGCCTTCAGTCCTGAGACTGGTTTGATGCAGCTCTCCATGCTACTCTATCCTGTGCAAGCTTCTTCATCTAACAGAACCTACTGCAGCCTACATCCTTCTGAATCTGCTTAGTGTATTCATCTCTTGGTCTCCCTCTACGATTTTTACCCTCCACGATGCTCTCCAATACTAAATTGGTGATCCCCCTATGCCTCAGAACATGTTCTACCAACCGATCCCTTCTTCTCGTCAAATTATGCCACAAGCTCCTCTTCCCCCAATTCTATTCAATACCCCCTCATTAGTTATGTGATCTACCCATCTAATCTTCAGCATTCTTCTGTAGCACCACGTTTCGAAAGCTTCTATTCTCTTCTTGTCTAAACTATTTATCGTCCACGTTTCACTTCCATGCATGGCTACACTCCATACTAATACTTTCAGAAACGACTCAAATGGTTCAAATGGCTCTGAGCACTATGGGTCTTAACATCTATGGTCATCAGTCCCCTAGAACTTAGAACTACTTAAACCTAACTAACTTAAGGACAGCACACAACACCCAGCCATCACGAGGCAGAGAAAATCCCCGACCCCGCCGGGAATCGAACCCGGGAACCCGGGCGTGGGAAGCGAGAACGCTACCGCACGATCAGAAACGACTTCCTGACAATTAAATCTATACTCGATGTTAACAAAGTTTTCTTATTCAGAAACGCTTTCCTTGCCATTGCCAGTCTACATTTTATATTCTCTCTACTTCGACCATCATCAGTTATTTTGCTCCCCAAATAGCAAAACTCCTTTACTATTTTAAGTGTCTCGTTTCCTAATCTAATTCCCCTAGCATCTTCCGACTTAATTCGACTACATTCCATTATCCTCGTTTTGCTTTTGTTAATGTTCATCTTATACCCTCCTTTCAAGACACTGTCCACTCCGTTCAACTGCTCTACCAGGTCCTTTGCTGTCTCTGGCAGAATTACAATGTCATCGGCGAACCTCAAACTTTTTATTTCTTCTCCATGGACTTTAATTCCTACTCCGAATTTTTCTTTTGTTTCCTTTACAGCTTGCCCTGCATACAGATTGAATAACATCGGGGATAGGTTACAACCCTGTCTCACTCCCTTCCCAACCACTGCTTCCCTTTCATACCCCTCGACTCTTATAACTGCCATCTGCTTTCTGCACAAATTGTAAATAGCCTTTCGCTCCCTGTATTTTACCCCTGCCACCTTCAGAATTTGAAAGAGAGTATTCCAGTCAACATTGTCAAAAGCTTTCTCTAAGTCTACAGATGCTAGAAACGTAAGTTTGCCTTTCCTTAATCTATTTTCTAAGATAAGTCGTAGGGTCAGTGTTGTCTCACGTGTTCAAACGTTTCTACGGAATCCAAACTGATCTTCCCCGAGGTCGGCTTCTACCAGTTTTTCCATTCGTCTGTAAAGAATTCGCGTTAGTATTTTGCAGCTGTGACTTATTAAACTGATAGTTCCGTAATTTTCACATCTGTCAACACCTGCTTTCTTTGGGATTGGAATTATTATACCGTACAGGATGATTTAAATAATTTTATGTTACTTGAGGATTGCAGACTGATCGCAAGTCTTTGTGAATAATTGTTGATTTCGTCAATAGCCCATGTTAATTCTATATTACGACCTGGCCAGATATATAAGAAGTGTGGTGCTCCAGCCGCATAAAATATCTATCCATCTTTTCGGGATTGCAGGAACGAAAGAAAATGAAGCATCCAAAACTATCACAAAGAGTGTTTCAGCTCACAACGGAATATATATGAGTGTGTAGGTTCCACACAGGCATTAATACCTCTGATAGTTGCACTGTAGGTATTCCTGTGAACGTATCTTAAAACTGCAGGCCATAGAATGCCGTCAGTGAAAATCGATTCACAACTTGTCAAGAAATGACTAGTGAGAATTCTTACCAACATTCGCTGATCATAATCCAGAGATTAGAACGTTGCTCAGACTGACCAAATCTCTCGATAAAACTAAAATTTGTGTATGAGCACCCGGACACGTACCATACAGAATTTCTGTAGTAGTGGCAGCTCTTTATCAGTGTATTTTCCTTTCCAAGATAGAAAATTATTTTGGCTGCATAAGTAGAAACCGCTCTAAATCCGAAGACGTTTTAGTTTCAGTTCATTAGTCATCTGAAAAGCACTGTTACTGCGTTAACTTCTAGACTCCAAGTTCGTAAATTACAGTGAATGACCCTTGACGTCTTGGAAGCCTTAGAGTGTCACTACCAGGCTAGTTACCTCTTAAAGCTACAGAGCTGTGTTTATGTCGAACCATTTAGTCTTCTTATTAAGGAGCCTTCTCCTGACATAGCAGTACGAAAGGCGCCTTCTAACTTACAGTGGTGTAAATTCCGAATGTCCACCGACGAGATCTTTCGTCTTCCATTTTCCCTTGTATTTTCCCTTCATTTATGAGCTTTAATTACTAATATCTTTCGATTCTTACACCACGTCCTAAATACTGAGTTTATCGAGTCTTCTAATCTTCGGGATTCTGTGGATGATGGTTACCGGAAGTCTCATCGTACATCGCCAGTCTCATACATTCTACAGACCAACGAGAATAATAGTTTTGTTGTCGCTTCCTTCCTCTGATTTTAGAAATTCCATCGAATGTTGCCTGTCGCTTCTGCCTTTTTTGGTTTTAAGTCATGAAAAACACTTAAATTATGATTCTAATATGATTCTTGAGTTTCTCCAGGCGTATTTGATAATCAAGATATCCACGGGTGTACTGCCGGTCTACAGTGTCCAACGGGCTCAATATTTCGGCGATCATACATGTCGCCATCATCAGGCGAGCTGACGGACTGAGCTCCTGTGTACTTGCCGGCACGGAGATCCGTACGCTATGGCTGCTCAGAGGGAACTGGGTTCGGTCGCGTCGGCGGCCGATTTAAATACCCTCCGCCCGCAGCACGCTCCCTCCGCTGTCCGCCCCCGCGCCACGGTCGCGCGGTGGAACAGATTGCGACGGCGTCTGAGATGATGTCGGAATGATGGTTCTGTACACCGTGGTCGTCACAACTATACGTTTGCTCGATTTACTCTTGATTAACCCAATCGCTGGTTCCCAAGCCTTGCTAAGATTATAGCCACAGTCACGGTTTATGAGGTCGTCATTGCTGCGAATTTCGATGGCCTCTCTAACAACGCTGTCTCAGTATCTCGACGTCTGTACCAGAATCCTCGTGCGTTCATACTCAATAGCGTGATTTTCCGACAAACAATGTTCAGCGACCGCCGACTCGCTCGGATACATCAGTCGAGTGTGCCTCTGGTGTTCACGGCTTCGATCCTCGACGGTACGCATCGTCTGACCAATATACGACTTGCCACATTGACACGGAATCTGGTACACGCCGGCCTTCCTCAAACCGAGGTCATCTTTGGCGCTCCCCACCAGTGCACGAGTTTTATTCGGAGGGCAAAATACAGTTCCGACACGGTGTTTCTTCAAAATGCGGGCGATTTTCCCCGAGAGTGCACCTGTATATGGAATAAACGCAGTGCCTACCTCCTCCCACGTGATTTCATTCATCTCCACAGGTTGTGCTGTAGTGGTTGGGCGAAGAGCACGCTGAATCTGCCACTCTGAGTACCCATTTTATTCGAAATACGGTTCTCAGATGTTCCAATTCCTGGGGTAGATCTCTGCGTCAGAGATAGTGCGCGCCCTATGTACTAGAGTTTTAAGTACCCAATTCCTCTGTGAAGGGTGGTGGCAGCTGTCTGCGTGCGAATACAGATCAGTGTGCGTTGTCTTCCGATACACCCTATGACTTAGGGTACCGTCAGCCCTTCTCTTGACCCAGACGTTAAGGAAAGCTAATTAACCGTCAGTTTTAGTCTCCATAGTGACTTTGATGTTGGGGTGTATGGAGTTTAGATGTGTAAGGAAGTCAAGGAGTTTATCCCTACCATGTGGCCAGATGACGAACGTGTCGTCCACGTAACGGAAAAAGCAAGTAGGTTTCCATTCGGATGACGACAGGGCTTCCTCCTCGAAGTTTTCCATGTACAAATTCGCTACCACCGGTGAGAGTGGGCTACCCATGGTGACTCCCTCCGTTTGTTCGTAGGGTAAAACTCGTGCACTGGTGGGGAGCGCCGAAGATGATCTCGGTTTGAGGAAGGCCGGCGTGTACCAGATTCCGTGTCAATGTGGCAAGTCGTATATTGGTCAGACGATGCGTACCGTCGAGGATCGATGCCGTGAACCCCAGGGGCACACTCGACTGATGTATCCGAGCAAGTCGGCGGTCGCTGAACATTGTTTGTCGGAAAATCACGCTATGATGAACGCACGAGGATTCTGGTACAGACGTCGAGATACTGGGACAGCGTTGTTAGAGAGGCCATCGAAATTCGCACCAATGACGACCTCATAAACCGTGACTGTGGCTATAATCTTAGCAAGGCTTGAGAACCAGCGATTGGGTTAATCAAGAGTAAATCGAGCAAACGTGTAGTTGTGATGACCACGGCGGACAGAACCATCATTCCGACATCATCTCAGACGCCGTCGCAATCTGTTCCACCGCGCGACCGTGGCGCGGGGTGCGGACAGTGGAGGGAGCGCGCCGCGGGCGGAGGGTATTTAAATCGGCTGCCGACGCGACCGAACCCAGTTCCCTCTGAGCAGCCGTAGCGTACGGATCTCCATGCCGGCACGTTCACAGGAGCTCAGTCCATCAGTTCACCTGATGATGGCGACATGTATGATCGCCGAAATATTGTGCCCGTTGGGCACTGTAGACCGGCAGTACACCCGTGGATATTTTGATTATGATTATAATATTAGATCCCCTATCTCTTCCCTGTCGACTTCTGTTTCTTTGTCTGTCACGACATCAGACAAGTCCACCCCGTCGTAGGGGCCTTCATCGTACTATTTCCGCCTATCCCTTCTTTCCTCTGCATTTAATAGTGGAATTGCCATTGCACTCTTAATGTTATTAACGTTGCTTCTAATTTCACTGAAGATTGTTTGACGTTCTCTATGCTGGATTAGTCATTCCGACAATCATTTCCTTTCCGAATCTTACACATTTCTCCTGTAGTCATTTTGCTTCAGCTTCAGAGCACTTCCTGTTTTTTATTTTATTTATTTTTTTTTAATTTCTGAGTGACTTTCACTTCTGTGTTCCTAACTTTCCATGATTTTTGTACTTAGTTCCTTCTTCGATCAACTGAAGCTACCTATGGTTTCTTCGCAGTCACTTTCTTTGTACCTACGTTCTTATTTCCAACTTCTGTGATTGTCCTTTCCAGAGACGTCCATTCCTCTTCAGATGAAATGCCTACTGAGCTATTCCTAATCCCAGTATTTATAGCCTCAGGTGACTTTAACGGTATCTCTTTATTCCTCAGTAGTTCCTTATCCCACCTCTTTGCACACTGATTCTCCCTGATTAGTCTCATAAACTTCAGACTATTCATAATCATTTCTAAATTGTGAACTGAGTCTATATGCATCTAACAATCCAATATCTGATTTCGGAATCTCTGCCTGACGACGATGTAAACTAACAAGAATCGTCTCATATCATCCAGCCTTTTCCAAGCATACCTCCTCCTCTTGCAATTCTTGAACAGAGTAGTTACTAGCTGTAATTTATTGCAGAACTCAATTAGTCTTTCTCCTCCCACATTCCTCCAAGCACGTCCATATTCTCCCGTAACGTTTTCTTCTAGTCCTTCCCCTACAAGCATGTCCTAGTTACCCACCATCATTATATTTTCATCTCCCTTCACGCACTCAATTACCCCTTCAGTATCCACAGATGCTTTTTTATGTCTTCATCTTCTGTTTGCGACCTTGGTATGTATACGTGAACTATTGTTGTCGGTGTTCGTTTGCTGTAGATTCTGATAAGAACCCTATCACTGCACTGTTCGCAATAACTCAGTGTCTACCCTACCGTCCTATTCACAACGTTTCTTAATCTCGTTATACCATATTATGCAGCTGTTGATATTACTCTATACTCGCCTGACCACAGATCTTCCTTGTGTCTCCATTTCACTTCACAGACCCCCACTATATTTAGATTGTGCCTTTGCATTTCCTTTTCAGATTTTCTAGTTTCACGCTCAAACTTCTGACATTCCAAGCCCTAAATCGAAGAACATTCCCCTTTTTGGTTGGTTATTCAATTTTTTCTCATGGTCACCTCCGCTTGGCAGTTCCCTCTCGGATATCCGAATGGGAGACTAATCCGGAATCTTTTTGTCAATGGACATATCATCATGACACTTTCTTCAGTTATGGGCCATATGTCCTGTGGATACAAATTACATGTTTTTAATAAAGTGGTTTCCGTTGCGTTCTCCATTCTAATACCACTGATCATTGCTGATTCTTCCATCTGTTGCGGGCCGTTGTGGCCGAGGAGTTCTAGGCGCTTCAGTCTAGAACCGCGCAACCGTTACGGTCGCAGGTTCGAATCCTGCCTCGGGCACGGATGTGTGTGCTGTCCTTAGGTTAGCTTTGTTTAAGTAGTTCTACGTTCTAGGGGACTGATGACAGATGCCAAGTCCCATAGTGCTCAGAGCCATTTGAACCATTTCTTCCATCTTTTAGGGCAGTTTCCCGGTCTCAGGGCAAGAGAGAGCCCTGAACCTTTGCGCGCTACTCTGCCTTGTTTGACGAGGCTGTTGGTAGAACCTGGTGGACTTCTTAGGCCTGAAGTCTTCTGCTGCCATTACTGATGAATATTATTCAAAATTTAAGGAGTGGAGAGTTTCGATTACACAGGCCAAGGATGGAAAAACTTTTTGATGAAAATACCTTATTCTTATGTTCTTTAGGGTGGGAAATCCAAATATGATACTTAAAAAAACTGTAGCACCCACCATTCCTTCACATTTTACAGTTAAATTTATTAAATTAAGCGATTTTTAAAGAATTTAACAGCTTTTATATAGTTAAAATAATTTAAAAAGGAGGTTAATGAATGTAGATGACGTTGGTAGCACTGCTGAAAAACATTATCTGGAAAAAAAGGATCGATTCTATTTTTGTATAACAGATGGTGTTCTGTTTACTGTCAATCTAACCTCAGTTTACAGTTTCCTGTACATGTGCTCAGTACAATGTTTAATCGTGCTTCTAAAAACTCTGCTGACTGTTTTTGCTATATTTGTGGTGAATCTGTGATTAAAAAAACACCAAAGAAACATTAGAGACTTTGTGAGAAAGGTTTATCTATCATACTTTGGATCCAAACTTGGCGATCAAGATAAATCTTGGGCACCACATAAGGCATGTTATGTGTGTGTTGAAGATCTGAGAAAATGGTCCAAAAAGTAGAAATAAGCCTTTAGAGTTGCTGTTCCTATGATATGGAGGGAGGCAAGAAATCATTCCGATGATTGCTACTTTTGTAGCGTTGATATAACTGGTCATAATTCGAAAAACAAGAAGGTAATAGCCTACCCTAACCTTCTGTCCGCCATCCGACCAATAGGGCGAGGTGCAGATTTGCCGGTTCCTGAACCACCAGATGATTTAAATTCTATTCCAACAGAAGTATTTTCTGATGTACAATCTGATTTACATGAACCAGAAGATGATGAATTCCATTGTAATACAGAAAGTCTAGAGCCCAAATTGTTTACTCAGACCAAGCTTAACGATTTGGTTAGGGATATGGGTTTAGCGAATGAAAAAGCTGAATTGCTTGGCTCTAGATTTAAAGAAAAAAACTTAATGGCAGTTGGAACCAGCTTATGCACGTACAGAAAGAGAGAGCTGTATTTTTTCAAGTTTCTCAATAAGAAGGTGGTTTAGTGTACTGGTCAGACATTCCCGTTCTGATGAGTAAGTTTGGTATTGAATACAAAAAGGAAGACTGGAGGCTGTTTATTGAGTCATCCAAATATAGTTTAAAGGCTGTTTTATTACACAATGGTAATATATATGCATCTATACCTCTTGGACATTCTGTACATATGAAAGAAAGCTATTAAAACCTAGAAAAAGTGCTAAATAAAATAGGCTATTCTGCTCATGGTTGGATGATATGTGGCGATCTTAAAGTAACATACATGCTCCTTGGTCAACAGGTTGGCTTTACCAAATTTCCATGTCACTTATGTTAATGGGGCAGTAGGGCTAGGGATCAACACTTGTGCATAAAGAACTGTCCTGTGAGGGAATCTTTAAAACCTGATGAGATGAATATTCTACGTAAAAACCTTGTAGATCCAAAAAACGTACTCCTACCGCCCCTACATATAAAGTAAGGCTTAATGAAACAGTCTCTAAAGGCTTTGCTTAAAGATGGACCATGTTTTAAGTATCTCTGCCAAAATTTTCCACACCTCTCAGAAGCTATACTGAAAGAAGGTGTCTTTGTCGGACCTGACAATAGACAATTGATGTTTGATGTTAACTTTGAATCCACAGTGACCTTAGATGGGGAAGAAGCACTCAAGCAAGTCGTTAAAAAGTTCTTAGGACATGAAAAAGACACAGACTATGTTTGTATTATAGCTACAATGTTAAAGAAGTTTATAATTTTAGGATGTTTAATGAGCCTAAAAGTTCACTTTTTGAACAGTCACCTTGATTACTTCCCGGACAGTATGGGAGATGTTAGTGAGGAGCAAGGAGAGTGATGGAAAAACGCTACGAAGACCGCTGGAACACCAACATGACGGGTGACTACTGTTGGTCACTTCACCGAGAGGTTCAGCAAGCAACTCACCGTAGAAAAAGCTGCACAAGGAGCTTCAAAGAAAAAATAGAAAGAAAATACAAACCGATTCCAACTGACAAGAGAAACCTCTATTAACACATATCATTGTTTTAAGTAGCTTATTGTATTTACAGACCATCCTTATGTTGTAACAAAGCGTTTAATTAATTTCTCCGTTTACCGTATAGCATAGGATTCTTATACTATATAATAAAAAGCATATTACTCGAAAACCATGGGTGATACAAAAAAACTAAGGCTAGATTTGGATTCAGTTCATAAAAATCTATAAGATCAGCTATCAGAGTAAAATAAATTTTAAAATAAATTTTTAGTTGGCCTGTGTTGTTTGTCATAGACGCGCAGAATGTATTTTTGTTATTTTTTCACGAGGAATTTCTCTTGCGTACAAGTTTATACTTTAACAAATTTTGGTATAAAAAGAAGTTTCTCTTCGAAAATTGCTGTTTTCTATCAGGATTGCTAGGCATATCAGCTTCTACCGACTCGACCCTCGGCGTATGCCAACTAATCCAACTAATCCCACCGAGGAGGGGGGCGGGTTAATTGGCATAGTGGCAGGCTTTTAGGAGAAGTGTTCTTGTGATTAACTGGACATGTATTTAATTAATGAGTTCTACATGAGTTTGTCATGAAAACATTAAGCTATCCACCACTTTCACCAGAATCTCTCCAATTTTTGCACAGAACAACAGAAATGACTAAAGCCAAAATGCATGCCAAACTAACAGTGGTCTCCCTTGTCTTACACTTGTTCCCGAACATCGGTTTTTAAAAGATGTTTCTAAAAAATTTCAAAGCAAAAAAATGTATGAATTACGCTACATAAGGATTATGTGGAAAACTCAAATACAGTTTTTCTACTCTCACTTGTCAGTGTATACTATGTCATCAAAAGTATCCGGACACCCCCAAAAACATACGTTTTCATATTAGGTGCATTGCGCTGCCACCTAGGGCCAGGTACTCCATATCAGCGACCTCAGTAGTCTTTAGACATCGTGACAGATAAGAATGGCCCGCTCCGCGGAATTCTCGGACTTCCAACGTGGTCAAGCGACTGGGTGTCACTTGTGTCATGTACGCGAAATTTCCACCCTCCTAAACATCCCTAGCTCCACTGTTTCCGATGTGATAGTGAATTGGAAACGTGAAGGGACACGTACAGCACAAAAGCGTACAGGCCGACCTCGTCTGTTGACTGACAGAGACCGCCGACAGTTGAAGGGTAGTAATGTGTAATAGGCTGACATCTAGACCATCACACAGGAATTCCAAATCGCTCAGGATCCACTGCAAGTGCTATGACAGTCAGGCGGGAGATGAGAAAACTTAGATTTCGTGGTCGAGCGGCTGCTCATAAGCCACACATCACGCCGATAAATGACAAACGACGCCTCGCTTGGGGTAAGGAGCGTAAACATTGGAAGACTGAACAGTGGAAAACGTTGTGTGGAGTGACAAATCACAGTACACAATGCGGCGATCCGATGGCAGGGTGTGGGTATGGCGAATGCCCGGTGAACGTCATTTTCCCGCGTGTGTAATGTCAACACTAAAATTCGAAAGCGTTGGATGTTATGGAGTGGTCGTGTCTTTCATGGAGGGGGCTTGCATCCCTTGTTGTTTTGCGTGGCGCTATCACAGCACAGCCCTACATTGAAGTTTTTAGCACCTCATTGCTTCTTACTGTTGAAGAGAAATTCGGGTATGGCTACTGCATCTTTAAATACCATCGAGCACCTGTTCATAATGCACGGCTTGTGTCGGAGTGGTTACACTACAATAACATCCCTGTAATGCACTGGTCTGCACAGAGTCCTGCCCTGAATCCTCTAGAACAGCGTTAGGATGTTTGGGAACGCCAACTTCGTGCCAGGCCTCACCGACCGACTCCGATACCTCTCCTCAGTACAGCACGACGTGAAGAATGGGCTGTCATTCCCCAAGAAACCTTCCAGCACCTGACTGAACGTATGCCTGCGAGAGTGGAAGCTGCCATCAAGGCTAAGGGTGGGCCACCAGAACATTGAATTCCAGCATTACCAATGGAGGTCGCCACGAACCTGTAAGTTATTTTCAGCTAGGTGTCCAGATGCTTTTGATCACATAGTGTATAAATAAATATTGATTTCCATTATCAACACTTACATATGTGTAATTAAACTCAATTGCTTGGGCTTAGATCAAGCGATTATAGCTTTCTCTACCTCTCGTAAAAGTTACTTTTGGAAGACCGTTTTTCTGGAAAAGTACGCGAATTCATAGTGATAGACCCATTTGATCAGCATATTTGACTTCAAGTAATGTGATAAATAGCAGTACCATCGATTGTTGGCAACTGAAACACCAACTGGATCTCTTGTGGCGCGAGCTCCCATCACCGACATTTTACAGCTCAGAAAGAGAGGAGTGTTTCAGCAGAAAGCAGTATTACGCACAAAAATGGAAAGTAGAGTTTTTGTTTGGACAATACTGTATGTTAGACATACACGTCTAGAAAATGGAATGGGGACCTGAAGTTTTGGGCCTTGAAGATGTGAGACACCGCTGGATATGTTTATTCCACAAAAGACCAAATGTTTATGCAACATGAGAGTAGCTGGAATTGGTTCACTTACATAAACTACAGTTTACGCAGAGAAACTGGGATCAGTGGTCACAGAGGCAGGGAGTTAGGGAAAGACTTTTTTGTGCGTAAGATTATAGGACGAACTTTATTGGTTAGCAAAGTAGAGGAGACTCCAGAGAAGCAGACTGGCATGTTCTAAGAATCGTTGTGTCAGTCAGCGCTCAGAAGATCCAGAGCCCAATCAATACGAACTCAATAAAATGCGCAAAATGCGGCAACGCGAGGTTTCCTTGTCGTAAACATTCGAGCAGAACTCTCTTAACCTTGTGCCTCATCTTCTCCTTCGTGAACTTCACCTGAGTCTCCGTTTTCGAGTTAGTCGTTGTTGAGTGCCGCCGCCAGAAAAAAATGGTTCAAATGGCTCTGAGCACTATGGGACTTAACATCGTAGGTCAACAACTTAGAACTACTCAAACCTAACTAACCTAAGGACATCACACACATCCATGCCCGATGCAGGATTCGAACCTGCGACCGTAGCAGTCGCGCGGTTCCGGACTGAGACACCCAGAACCGCTCGGCCACCGCCGCCGGCCCGGCCGCCAGAGCTGATGTATTGACGGAGTTAGAGATATTTCCAGCTGATTTTCATTTTGCTGCTGTCGCGGTCGTAGGTTTCGACAATGACTGAGTATGAAGCTACGACCTGCAGCGATATTGTGAGATTGAGCTTATACCCCCAGACGATGAGTAGGGAAACTATTATTGTGAAAAACTAAAGTCATTTTATGACATTTCGACTACTTCAGGCTTCACTTGAAAGACTTGTATTTCAAATCAGCGAACAGTCTTTCAGCTCCAACCACAGACGTGACATATTCCTATGTCGTATATGCCAAGGCCTTATTATATTAATGATGTCAAGGTTTTAAAATTGTTTCATGAATAATTTTCTCAGCTTACATCAAAGCAATTGTAATTACTGTGTCGTTTAGTAGTCTTAATTTTCCTCATTCAATATTTAGGACACCTTAATTTTTGCGACGCCTACGTTCATTTAAACCCGGTTCAATTTAAATTACCTTCATAAATGAAGTTATAGACGAATTGACTACTTGCATCAACATTTCATGCGCTGACATCTGTAAACAGGCTGTCATTTTCAGACACTGAAGTAGTAACTGCTGTATTCAGTGATTGATGTAACGAGGCGGCGCAACAAATGGGCATCAGGCAGCTATCACACACCAACAGGCCAAGACCACGCCCTACTACGCATCACATGGCTCGATTCCGTGGTCTCTGGAGTGGGATAAAGCTGCCACAGCTCAGATACTTAATAACAGACTCGCTCCCAACTAAAGTGTTTCATATTATTGCTTTTATGTCTAATCTCTATTCTTGTAATTGATAATGTATGATAAGAAATCAGGAAAAGATGGCCCGTTAGTAAAAACTAGTTTGTGAATCACATATTTGCTGAATATTCAAAGTTTGAATTAAGTACATAAAAAGTTCCGGGAACTCAAAAGGTAATGTTTGAAAGAACACTGCTCTTTTATCTCTTCCTGTATATCCATCTCTTGCTGGGAGCCTCTCAAGCTGAGTGTACGTAAGGTGTGCAAGCAGATACTGTTTGCTGCATTAATGTTATTTGCATCAATATACACTCCTGGAAATTGAAATAAGAACACCGTGAATTTATTGTCCCAGGAAGGGGAAACTTTATTGACACATTCCTGGCGTCAGATACATCACATGATCACACTGACAGAACCACAGGCACATAGACACAGGCAACAGAGCATGCACAATTTCGGCACTAGTACAGTGTATATCCACCTTTCGCAGCAATGCAGGCTGCTATTCTCCCATGGAGACGATCGTAGAGATGCTGGATGTAGTCCTGTGGAACGGCTTGCCATGCCATTTCCACCTGGCGCCTCAGTTGGACCAGCGTTCGTGCTGGACGTGAAGACCGCGTGAGACGACGCTTCATCCAGTCACAAACATGCTCAATGGGGGACAGATCCGGAGATCTTGCTGGCCAGGGTAGTTGACTTACACCTTCTAGAGCACGTTGGGTGGCACGGGATACATGCGGACGTGCATTGTCCTGTTGGAACAGCAAGTTCCCTTGCCGGTCTAGGAATGGTAGAACGATGGGTTCGATGACGGTTTGGATGTACCGTGCACTATTCAGTGTCCCCTCGACGATCACCAGTGGTGTACGGCCAGTGTAGGAGATCGCTCCCCACACCATGATGCCGGGTGTTGGCCCTGTGTGCCTCGGTCGTATGCAGTCCTGATTGTGGCGCTCACCTGCACGGCGCCAAACACGCATTCGACCATCATTGGCACCAAGGCAGAAGCGACTCTCATCGCTGAAGACGACACGTCTCCATTCGTCCCTCCATTCACGCCTGTCGCGACACCACTGGAGGCGGGCTGCACGATGTTGGGGCGTGAGCGGAAGACGGCCTAACGGTGTGCGGGACCGTAGCCCAGCTTCATGGAGACGGTTGCGAATGGTCCTCGCCGATACCCCAGGAGCAACAGTGTCCCTAATTTGCTGGGAAGTGGCGATGCGGTCCCCTACGGCACTGCGTAGGATCCTACAGTCTTGGCGTGCATCCGTGCGTCGCTGCGGTCCGGTCCCAGGTCGACGGGCACGTGCACCTTCCTTCGACCACTGGCGACAACATCGATGTACTGTGGAGACCTCACGCCCCACGTGTTGAGCAATTCGGCGGTACGTCCACCCGGCCTCCCGCATGCCCACTATACACCCTCGCTCAAAGTCCGTCAACTGCACATACGGTTCACGTCCACGCTGTCGCAGCATGCTACCAGTGTTGAAGACTGCGATGGAGTTCCGTATGCCACGGCAAATTGGCTGACACTGACGGCGGCGGTGCACAAATGTTGCACAGCTAGCGCCATTCGACGGCCAACACCGCGGTTCCTGGTGTGTCCGCTGTGCCGTGTGTGTGATCATTGCTTGTACAGCCCTCTCGCAGTGTCCGGAGCAAGTATGGTGGGTCTGACACACCGGTGTCAATGTGTTCTTTTTTCCATTTCCAGGAGTGTATTTTGTCGAGTCCGTCATTAATCAGAGCCACTACCTTGACTCCCTACCATGATTGCAATCTACGTTGTAATTTATATATTTCCCAGGAAAAACAAACAATCGGACACAAGTGGTATTCTTTCATTAATTAATTTTCAGTTAAGGCCTCGAACCCCCCTGAGATGCATTATCCATCATTTATTGGCGATATTTTGCTATCAAAGTTACACAAGTCTGATTGGTTTCCGTTTCCGAACAAAGACGTGTGCCAGCATACTCATCGGCCTAATACCACACCCATAAAAAACACAAAGGTGGACTTCAACAAGTAAAGCTGTTAAATGAGACCAGGGAACGTTCCTGTGAGGCCCTATTTTGCGCGAATCTTAATAAAATTACCCATCCTCAATGTGGGTTGGCTCCATGTCACTGCTGTCCTATTGTAGTATGTTGTACAACTTCGTAGACTGTTAAATTGCCGCAGATCCTTTGAGAAACGTTATACTTCTAACGACCATTGTGAGGCGTTTGGTAAATCCACACAACGCTCTTGTTGACGACCTACTCTTCGAGCTTGGTCTGTGGTACTGCTCGTCCAGCTGGTCAGTTCCACAGTAACTTCGGTCTAGTACCAGTATGCTCGTAATGTCATCGTGAACACAAGCTTTGAGCTTTACGGCAGAACCCACTGAACTGAAACGTTCTCACGTGGAACATGGGTTGCCGGGCGCTCTTCATAGGCGCCCAGTAGTGACTGACCTTTCAGGAGCAGGCGATGTCAGCCACTGGCGGACCTGCAGCGCGGCCCGTGGCCCGGGCGCCCCTCGGGCAGTCTATCAATCACCGTCATAGGGGCGGGCGTGGGCGAAGACCGATCGCTGCCCGGGGGAGCCAATACGCCGCCTGCCGCGCTTCCGAATGCCGTCAGTACACTGTATCGAGCGCTCACATACTTTATGAGAGCGTTTGTCAGCTTGTGCAAGGCAGGTTCTTATTTTACTGCGTACGCTAAGCATTACGAAAGTTTGCCTGTGCACAACAACATTATGTTTTGTTTTGTTTTGCAAACAGAAGCTACGTGTTAGAGACGAGATATGCCGGTTCTTGTAACTTATTGGGGGATGAACATAGAAAGCAGCCTCCTTTGTGGTGTAATGCCGTTGAACTTACTGCTCTTTTCATACCCTCGAGTTGGATGGCGGCAAATCGATTCCATATTGCTTGCCTGAAATTAAAATTACTTTGTAAACTAGAACCTAAAATCCTACGCAATGAAAGCAGTTTCATAAGTAGCGCAAGGAACACTTCCCGTTACTAAAAGAAATTGCTTGAAAACATCTGTCCCCTTTCCTTATCTGCCTTTCTGCATTTACGAGCTTTCTTCATGTTGTACAAGGTTTGGCACATGATTTCTGTTTCAGAAATTATCCACAGATTTACTAGCATGTACTGGAAGTCAGAACTACCTCTTATTCATCTTCCACCAACTAACCCTACTTGCTAAGCCTGATATGAGAGTGCTGCCCATCTTAATTTTGACACTTTTTTTCTAGAAAAGCCTTTATAAACAACTGAAATATTTCATTCGAAGCATGACTTCAAAATTTCCCGCGTTGATAACTAGTTTAATTTCATAGACTAACTACTGTTAACCGATAGAAACATCCATAAAGGTACATCAATAACTCCTGTAATACCACGTGCTCATAATGAAAGTGCAGTTGCTCACCGAGGTCCAGTCTGGGCTATAATTATCTCGTAGCAGCGAAACTTGGTAGATGTGCTAATGCGTTAATGTGTACCGTACTGGAAAAAGTTAGTTCGAATTTTGGCTACCAGGTGCAAATCTGGTGCTGGACAGTATCTCGTTGACGGCTCCGGTGCTGATACTGAACAGCCAATGTAAGCGACGGTTAATAATAAAATCAACATCATGCGCTCCTCTCTTTTATAATCTATCTTCCGTCGTGTTCCTAATCCTGTACGTTCTTGTTGTTGTTGTGGTCTTCAGTCCTGAGACTGGTTTGATGCAGCTCTCCATGCTACTCAATCTTGTGCAAGCTTCTTCATCTCCCAGTACTTACTGCAACCTACATCCTTCTGAATCTACTTAGTGTATTGGTCTCCCTCTACGATTTTCACCCTCCACGCTGCACTCCAATGATAACTTTATGATCCCTTGATGTCTCGGAATATGCCCTACCAACCGATCCCTTCTTCTAGTCAAGTTGTGCCACAAATTACTCTTGTCTCCAATTCTATTCAATACCTCCTCATTAGTTATGTGATACACCCATGTAATCTTCAGCATTCTTCTGTAGCACCACATTTCTAAAGCTTCTATTCTCTTCTTGTCTAAACTATTTATCGTCCACGTTTCACTTCCATACATTGCTACACTCCATACAAATACTTTCAGAAACGACTTCCTGACACTTAAATCTATACTCGATGTTAACAAATTTCTCTTCTGCAGAAAAGCTTTCCTTGCCATTGCCAGTCTACATTTTATATCCTCTCTACTTCGACCATCATCAGTTATTTTGCTCCCCAAATAGCAAAACTCCTTTACCACTTTAAGTGTCTCGTTTCCTAATCTAATTCCCTCAGCATCACCCGACTTAATTCGACTACATTCCATTATCCTCGTTTTTCTTTTGTCGATGTTCATCTTATATCCTCCTTTCAAGACACTGTCCATTTCGTTCAACTGCTCTTCCAAGTCTTTTGCTGTCTCTGACAGAATTACAATGTCATCGGCGAACCTTAAAGTTTTTATTTCTTCTCCATGGATTTTAATACGTACTCCGAATTTTTCTTTTGTTTCCTATACTGCTTGCTCAATATACAGATTGAATAACATCGGTGAGAGGCTACAACCCTGTCTCACTCCCTTCTCAATAACTGCTTCCGTTTCATGCCCCTCAACTCTTATAACTGCCATCCGGTTTCCGTACAAACTGTAAATAACCTTTCGCTCCCTATATTTTACTCTTGCCACCTTTAAAATTGGAAAGACAGTATTCCATTTAACATTTTCAAAAGCTTTTTCTAAGTCTACAGATGATAGAAACGTAGGTTTGCCTTTCTTTAATCTATTTTCTAAGATAAGTCGTAGGGGTCAGTATTGCCTCACATTTCTAAGGAATCCAAACTGATCTTCCCCGAAGTCGTCTTCTACCAGTTTTTCCGTTCGTCTGTGAAGAATTCAGGTTAGTATATTTTACTCTTGCCACCTTTAAAATTGGAAAGACCGTATTCCATTTAACATTTTCAAAAGCTTTTTCTAAGTCTACAGATGATAGAAACGTAGGTTTGCCTTTCTTTAATCTATTTTCTAAGATAAGTCGTAGGGGTCAGTATTGCCTCACATTTCTAAGGAATCCAAACTGATCTTCCTCGAAGTCGTCTTCTACCAGTTTTTCCGTTCGTCTATGAAGAATTCAGGTTAGTATTTTGCAGCTGTAACTTATTGAACTGATTGTTCGGTAGTTTTCACATCTGTCAACACCTGCTTTCTTTGGGATTGGAATTATTATATTCCTCTTGATGTCTGACGATATTTTGCCTGTGTCATACATCTTGCTCACCAGATGGTCGAGTTTTGTCAGGACTGGCTCTCCCAAGGCCGTCAGTAGTTCCAATGGAATGTTGTCTACTCCCGGGACCTTGTTTCGACTCAGGTCTTTCAGTGCTCTGTCAAACTCTTCACGCAGTATCGTATCTATCCAATACGTATGGAAAAATTTCTAAGTACTTATTGAGACATTTCTACAGGCCTTTCTCTCATTCATATCGGCAGATTTGTTCCCGGTGGCTAAAATTGGAACTAAATTTTTTCCAATGAAAATAGGTCTCACGTTAACGTATTAGGATATCTACCATAGCTACAGCCCTCACTGGACCTATATGAGTAGCTGCACATCAGTTACTACCCCAGGTACTTTGTGTGTACCTAATCCAACTTCAGGTCCGCAGTCCTTTGATTAAACCCAGTGAAACTGTCAGACAAGCCGTCCTATGCGATGGTGTTGAACCGGGGCATGACATTCAATGTTATTCGGATTCGGCAATCTATCAGAGACCTATTCTGCACTTTGTAATGTTGTGTGCAGTTCGTATTGATAACATCAAGTCACGACACAGTGGTCATTTTTTTTCATAGAAGAAATTCCGCGTTCTTCATTTCAACCAAGCGGTGGCAAGCGTCCACGTGTCATTGTTTGTGTTCGCGACTGGAGGTGGTCACAGCGCACTTTGCACACACTTTTCTCTTCGTCAGAATTTCTGGGGAATGTCTTCAATACATGATTTAGAGATGTTCAGTTCACTGCTCCATTGGGATTTGTGACACGACAATGTTGACCTCTACGGCCGCACATTTATTACTCCCACCTGCCCGCTCACAACCAACTTGTCCAGTGCACATCTGTTGTTTAAAGCTGTTTAAAGCTGTTAGCTCCAGCTGCTACCAGAGCTACTTCACTATCGGTGCTTATACGGCAGGATTAAATTGAGTCTCCAAACTTCTTGGACGGACGGCATAAAGACGCATCTCTTAAATAAAGTCAACATAAGCACATCGGCGGATTAAATGTGCATGCTGGACTGAGAATTGAAACGAATCCTACCTTTCGTGGGCAATGTACTTTCAGACTGGCTACCCACGCACGACTTCCGACGAACCCTCACAGCTTTACTTCTGGCTGTACCACCACTTTACTTTTCAGTCTTCACCGAAATTCTTCTGCGTACCTGATGGCTACAATCTCCTTTCAAGTGGGAAAAATAGGGGCGATTTATTGGTAGGAGCGAAGTTGTCGTCAGTCGTACTTGGGTAACTCACTCTGTAAGAGAATTACTCTCGAAACACGGTATTCTGGGTTCCTGTCTCCTTCCTGCCCATACAATCTATATGTAGCCCGCTTTCTATACTATGAAAAACATCGAATAACTACCTTTGTTGCAATCTGGAGCATTGTACGATGGGCAAATAAAGAGGAGACAAAATGTAGTGACTATAAAGATTTCAAGATGGTGATGTATCTTCGTGGATTTTCGAACGTTTAACACTGGTTTTACCTTTACCGTTGTTTATTTCAACTACGATCTGCAGCCGTTTTTATAACCGTGTAACGTAACTCAGAGCCTTCGTATGCTGCAACGAGTGTGTGCATGGCTATAGATCACAAATGGATTCGGTATTTCTGAAAGTAGAATTACTCGTTGTTGTCTGATTAAATAGAATCAAAAAGGAATGCAAAACCCATTCCCGTGGAGATTAGGTACAATCGTCTATGTGTGTCACTGTCCCTAGTCTCGAGTACCTTATTATTTATTCTCTCTTCCCACATGCAATAACAGAAGACTGATATTGGTTGGTATTTATTACTGTATCTATTCCTAAGGATTTCCTAGTGAATGATAAGTTTTGGTCAGCTATATGAGGATACGAGTAGACCCACAATCAGAAAACTATTATATCAAAATGAATATTTTTTTTAGAATATCCTATTGGACGATACTACTGAATGTTTCATTTATAGGATGTTTATAATTACAGTTCTACTATCAAAACTGCCGATCAGAATGAAGGAGGAAACTAATCAAAGGAGGAGGAACGTTATGGAAACAAAAAAATTCAACGAAAATTTTTCCACTATAGTGCGCTGTAAGCGTTGTAACGTAAATGTGTTCGGCTACAGAGCACAAGTGTGTTCTACTACGACGGCTATATTGTGAGTTGCATTATAGACCAACCATACTGTGCAATGCGCATGACTGCCCAGGTCTGACGTTCAACAATTGTGGCACTGTTAGGTAATGTTAGGTAATCCCTTCGCGGGCCGCGGTGGCCGAACGGTTGTAGGCGTTTCAGTCTGGAACCGCGCGGTCGCTACGGTCGCAGGTTCGAATCCTGCCTCGGGCATAGATGTGTGTGATGTCCTTAGGTTAATTAGGTTTAAGTAGTTCTAAGTTCTAGGGGACTGATGACCTCAGATGTTAAGTCCCATAGTGCTCAGAGCCATTTGTACCATTTTTTTTGTCTTTTCAGGTAATCCCTTCCATCACGGCAAGGTCGTACCGCATCGGATGTAACAAATCGTCTTTAATTGACCTGATACCAGTAACCGAGCTGAAAGCAACAGTGAAATCGATTTTCAAATGTCCTGAGGACAAAAACCGCGTAAAAAGTAAGAATGAAATCGGTTTGTAACTGTCGTGATACTGGAGCAAGACATCATTATGGCGTCCATTGTTTACTGCCACAAGTTGAAATAGAGACACATGTTCCACAACAGATCGGAGTGTCTCAAGGGCACGTTCAGAATGCGTTGCGCAGTGCGTGCCTTCAGTTCAGCTACGTTTGTAGTTGGAGCACTGAACACAACGTCTTTCAGACTACGCCACAACACAGTTTGCGGTCGGATGATCTGGTCGGCCAGGCTGTATGGAAATGCCGGCTGATGATTCCAGCAGTTCCAGAGTGTCCCTGCAGTAGCTACTTCACTGGCTGTGCAAAATGATCCTACCCACACATCCACGGCGTTGACGTGCTGGAATGACATTGGTGCGCAAATGACTCTCATAGCGTTTACCAGGGACGATACAGGCAAAACGACCCATCTCGTCGAAAAAATATTGTTCTACGATAACCACTGGCGACAGCCTGCACCACACAGCTTCCTTCGCAGAATGAAGTGAAATCGGGTGATTTGCGAGCGGATTTTCCGTTGCCCGTATTTTGAAATCCTGTTTATTGAAGTGTCCTTGGTGCTGGAAATGGGCTTCGTCCGTCCACAGAAACTTCCATGGCCATCCACTGGCCACTTTTACGTGAGAAAGAAATTCCAGAACAAATGTTTTTCTTACTGGCAGGTCAGCATGAAGAAACTCCTGAACATGGGTAATTTTGTGTGAATAGCAATGCAGGATGCTTCGTACAGTTTTAGGCACCATGCTCGCAGGCATGTGCAGTAGTCGGGCAATGCCCCGTGCACTGCAATTTGCACACCACAACTCTACCCCTTCTACAATACTGTGGCCAAATCTTGTATGATCTCGGACCATCTGAACTCCCTCTGCCACATCGCACTTAAAAATAACCGTCTTTTCGAATTTCATATTCATTTCCTCCGGATCCTGGGCAGGCATCGATCAACCCCTTTTTTCATACCGTTGGTTGTCAGGATCTTCTGCAGGGCTAGTAGCGCACAGTCACAGTTCTTGTAAAACGGATTTACCAGTACGGCGCGTTCCTGCATTGAGACATTCATGCCAAGTATCTCAGATGCAAAGTTCTTCGGTAATATTGAGTTCAACTTTGACGTGAATCTGATTCGTAGTTCTTTTTAGAAAGTTTTGAAACTGAAGCTTTAATTATAACGACCCTCTGTCTCTCAGCGCGAAATAATGTTCGAGATAAATATGAGACCTCCGGGGTCTTTGTGTAATCTTTAAACTCACGCTTCAAAAGAAATTCAACAAAGACGATACCCTTTACAGAATTGATATCGTAGCATTTTATGAAGTAGCACCTACATATTTTCGTGGTCTGAATGAATGTTAATATGGGGCTTGTCAATACGGAATTCACGAACTCGCAGCTGTATATCAATTTTATGCAGAAAAATATAGAGGTTTTTCTATCACAAAGTCTTAGAAGAATACATCAACATTGTACATTTTAATTTTCCACGTTCATTGTCACTTCCATTTTAATTCTATAAACATCTAATAATTTTGTTTCCTTATAAAACTCACACCATTAAGCCTAATAACACAGTTTTAATCTGCTAGGAAGTTTCAACATAGAGACAGGTTTTTCTGTTATTTAGGTGAAAGCATACTAAATTACAATAGTAGAGTTACGGTTATAAAGGGATGTTTGTAACAGTTGCGCCCTACAAGCCATTTCAGCAAAATGTTTTACTCTTCACAATTCATCAAAGAAGGTCTGACATGCTTGCGCCGGCCGGAGTGGCCGTGCGGTTCTGGGCGCTGCAGTCTGGAACCGAGCGACCGCAACGGTCGCAGGTTCGAATCCTGCCTCGGGCATGAATGTGTGTGATGTCCTTAGCTTAATTAGGTTTAAGTAGTTCTAAGTGTAGGGGACTGATGACCTCAGATGTTAAGTCCCATAGTACTTACAGCCATTTGAACCATTTGATTTGTTGCTCAAATGGGAGGAACAACTCCGTGTAAAACGTTCTGATTCAACTGATGAAGCTTCCAATGAGGTAACACGAGTAATCACACAGCTCAATAATGAAGACGCTCTATCCGAAATACAGAAGTTGCCAAAAGTTGGGAAGCCCTTATAAGCAAGAATGGAGATTATATTGGAGGCCTGTAAAAGTCTTCTGTAAAATAACTCGTTTTCTTCGATTCCGTCTTGCAGTGCGAAAAACTTTGGGAGTGACCCTGGTACGGTTCTCAAAGAAGTGAACGAGACAGATGCCTTAGATAGCGAGATAAACGCCCGCAGCTCACCCTGGCGAGTCCTCCGCAACGACCTTTCACTAGCAAGAGCAACAGCACCGACGGGGACGTCAGCTGTCGGGAGCGTGGCGCAGAGTGGGCAGAGTTAACTGCTGCGGGGTGCTCGCGCTGTCCCTCGCTGTTCCTTTCGCTGTCCCCTCCTCCTGCCCTTCGCTTCCCTTTGCACCGCTGTCGACGTGGACGTGGCCGCGGGCTCTGGCGGCCCGGCGGGGCGCCCGCTGCCTGCGCAGCAGACCAAGTTGAGGCGTGCTCGGCGCCCCCCAGAAAGCCCGCCGGCCGTCTGCCGTCAGCTACCCGACCCTTTCACTGCGCGCAGTCGATGCCAAGACTTGGAGACACTGGAGACGCCTCTGTGCTCTTTCGCGACACACGGAATTCCTGTAAAGTAACTGCCTTAAGGAAACGTTCGGTACTAGTCGTTTCGTTAAGTTGTGTTACTGTCTCAGTTCAAGGCTGATACTAATAAGGCTCAGCACAAAAAAAATGGTTCAAATGGCTCTGAGCAATATGGGACTTAACTTCTGAGGTCATCAGTCCCCTATAACTTATAACTACTTAAACCTAACTAACCTAAGCAGATCACACACATCCATGCCAGAGGCAGGATTCGAACCTGCGACCGTAGTAGCACCGCGGTTCGGGACTGAAGCGCCTAGAACCGCTCGGCCACAGCGGCCGGCTAAGGCTCAGCACATTTCCAGTCCAAAAAAACTGTGTCTGTGCTATCCTCTAGTTTAACTGCCAGACGGAAATAAGTACCCAAAGGCACGACGTACGTGATTAAGAAACGTGCCTCTTCTTGCTGGATTTCATACTCAACATACCGCCCTTAATGTCACGAAAGCGACTAATGTAAAGGTGGTTTAGAGAGTACGCCAATCGATTGTTATTGAGCCATTACTTATAACAACACATTACCGTGGTAGAAGTACTCCAGACCATTTATTAATTATAATTTAAATGTTATTTGCATTTGTACATTAAAAAGAAACTGGCGGCACCAGCCACAAAAATATAGTTATTCTCAAAAATTGACCGTTACTTTATGCTTTACAAATCACTATTACACAAAACTTGCTCTCTCTCCTACCAATGAAATCACCACATACTCGGTTGTCCGGGGATGCCACTCTAACGCCTCCACTCAGCGCTGTATACTCCAACCCCAGAAAAGGTTTCGATTAGGAACAACACAGATTGGGTTCGAAGATGTGAGTGACGGAAGAGGGTATCACACCAATTGACATCTTGAGCGATGTCAGTTAAACAGCTGGAAACTGCTTGGCAAAGTGGCTTACAATAACCGTAGTGAAATACACTACCGGCGATTAAAACTGATACCACAATAAGAAAAACAGATGATAAACGGGTATTCATTTGACAAGTATATTATACTAGAACTGACATGTGATTACATTTTCACGCAATTTGGGTGCATAGATCCTGAGAAATCACTACCCAGAACAACCACCTCTAGCCGTAATAACCGCCTTGATACACCTGGGCATTGAGTCAAACAGAGCTTGGATGGCGTGTACAGGTACAGCTGCCGATGCAGCTTCAACACCATACCACAGTTCATCAAGAGTAGTGACTGAAGTATTGTGACGAGCCATTTGCTCGGTCAACACTGACCAGACCTTTTCAATTGGTGAGATATCTGGAGAATGTGCTGGCCAGGGCAGCAGTCGAACGTTTTCTGTATCCAGAAAGGCCCGTACAAGACCTGCAACATGCGGACGTGCATTATCCTGCTGAAATGTAGGGTTTCGCAATGAAGGGTAGAGCCACGGATCGTAACACATCTGAAATGTAACGTCCACTGTTCAAAGTGCCGCCAATGCGAACAAGAGGTGACCGAGACGTGTAACCAATGGCACCCCATACCGTCACGCCGGGTGATACGCCAGCATGGCGATGACGAATACACGCTTCCAATGTGCGATCACCGCGACGTCGCCAAACACGGATGCGACCATCACGATGCTGTAAACAGAACGTGGATTCATCCGAAAAAATGACGTTTTGCCATACGTGCACCCAGGTTCGTCGTTGAGTACACCATCGCAGGCGCTCCTGTCTGTGATGCAGCGTCATGGGTAACCGCAGCCATGGTCTCCGAGCTGATAGTCGATGCTGCTACAAACGTCGTCGAACTGTTAGTGCAGATGGTTGTCGTCTTGCAAACGTCCCCATATGTTGACTCAGGGATCGAGACGTGGCTGTAAGATCCGTTAAGCCATGCGGATAAGATGCCTGTCATCTCGACTGCTAGTAATACGAGGCCGTAGGGATCCAGCACGGCGTTCTGTATTACCCTCCTGAACCCACCGATTCCATATTCCGCTAACAGTCATTGGATCTCGACCAACGCGAGCAGCAATGTCGCGATACGATAAACCGTAATCGCGATAGGCTACAATCCGACCTTTATCAAAGTCGGAAACGTGATGTACGCATTTCTCTTCCTTACACGAGGCATCACAACAACGTTTCAGCAGGCAACGCCGGTCAACTGCTGTTTGTGTATCAGAAATCGGTCGGAAACCTTCCTCATGTCAGCACGTTGTAGATGCCACTGGCGCCAACCTTGCTTGAATGCTCTGGAAAGGAAATCATTTGCATATCACAGCATCTTCTTCCTGTCGATTAAATTTTGCGTCTGTAGCACGTCATCTTCGTGGTGTAGGAATTTTAATGGTCAGCAGTGTATTTGGAAACCGAAGGTCCCAGACTCCAGTCCCGTCCAGCTCTCAGTTTTAACCTCTCGGGAAGTTTTATTATCAGCGCACGCAGCTACGCCGCGTGCAAATTCATTCTGGCAACAAGCCGCCGGGCTGTGGCTTTGCCACTGCGCAATATCCTTCCTTCCAGGAGTGCTAGTCCGAGACGTTCTGCAGGAAAACTTCTATTGATTTGTGAAGGTAGGAGAAGAGGTGCTGGCGGAAGTAAAACTGCGTAAACGGGTCGTGAGTCACGCTCCGATAGCTCACTTGGCGGAGCACTTTTTTACGGAAGAGAAAGATATTGGTTTCGAGTCCCACGCCCACACACAGTTTTAATCTGTCAGGATGTTTCAGCACCCAATCTGAAAGTTGTAGAATGATGGAGAATGTTCCAGAATTATCCAGAACATTAGGGTAAGTGCCAGTATCTTTCAGAAATTTCCATAATATTTGAAAATATTCGGGAGAATTATAGAATGTTGCAAAATGTTCCTATGTCTTGTTGCGGTGGTGATATGTTCCACTTCAGAGGGGCATGTATAGCCGAAAGCGAGATGAGTACGTTAGTACTCTTTGTAAATCGGCTGGGTCGAAAGTCACAGAAAGTGAAACAAATTTCATAGAAAGTAAATTCCTTTAGGTACTCAAAAATATAAAAAGTGAGATTTAAAAGAGTGCCCATAAAGAAAGAGGGACGAGATCTGGCCTGTGGCACATTGAAAAGAAGGAAACAGGAAGAACAGCGAAGAAATCAAGCAGATGAAGAGCGAGAGTACGTTTAACTTCTGAACGGAAGAGAATGAGTAAGTCGATGAACCGACGATCAACGAGAACAGAGATAGCAACCAACCAATGAAAAATTGGTGAAGAAACAAGATTACGAAATGAATTAACTGGAGTTATTAACATTTTTACGAATTTTTTGAATGTTCAATTTTGTAATGTTCTCGACTGACCTGAAATGTTTTCAGAAGAAAATAGAAAATAAAGACAAACTAAACCGTGCCTTTTTAAGCTCGTACAATAACAATTTGTCCTTTATCAAACGTAAAATGTTTTCATGCTCGTTACGAGGATTTTAAAATGTGGTCGCTGAGAGGTTAACAAAACGCAGGCGGACGTGGATGGGATGCCCTTTTGTAATGTGAATGTTTTATCGGACAATTATCGGGGGCTGGTGGCGCGGCTGAATTCGCACTGGATTAAGTCGACAGCATCTGCCGGTGACCACATAGAGATGTCCGGGGATGGATGTCTTTCGACAGGGGCATTGCTAGATGTCCGTCATTCTTAACGGTTCAAAATCTGTAGATGTAGAGGTAATTTCGGGAGTACCGCAGGGAAGTGTGATAGGACCTTTATTGTTTACAATATACATAAATGACTTAGTTGACAACATCGGTAGCTCCGTGAGGCTATTTGCAGATGACACGGTTGTCTACAAGAAAGTAGCAACATCAGAAGACTCGTACGTACTCCAGGAGGACCTGCAGAGGATTAATGCATGGTGCGACAGCTGGCAGCTTTCCCTAAACGTAGATAAATGTAATATAATGCGCATACATAGGGGCAGAAATCCATTCCAGTACGATTATGCCATAGGTGGTAAATCATTGGAAGCGGTAACGACCGTAAAATACTTAGGAGTTACTATCCGGAGCGATCTGAAGTGGAATGATCACATAAAACAAATAGTGGGGAAAGCAGGCGCCAGGTTGAGATTCATAGGAAGAATTCTAAGAAAATGTGACTCATCGACGAAAGAAGTAGCTTACAAAACGCTTGTTCGTCCGATTCTTGAGTATTGCTCATCAGTATGGGACCCTTACCAGGTTGGATTAATAGAAGAGATAGACATGATCCAGCGAAAAGCAGCGCGATTCGTCATGGGGACATTTAGTCAGCGCGAGAGCGTTACGGAGATGCTGAACAAGCTCCAGTGGCGGACACTTCAAGAAAGGCGTTACGCAATACGGAGAGGTTTATTATCGAAATTACGAGAGAGCACATTCCGGGAAGAGATGGGCAACATATTACTACCGCCCACATATATCTCGCGTAATGATCACAACGAAAAGATCCGAGAAATTAGAGCAAATACGGAGACTTACAAGCAGTCGTTCTTCCCACGCACAATTCGTGAATGGAACAGGGAAGGGGGGATCAGATAGTGGTACAATAAGTACCCTCCGCCACACACCGTAAGGTGGCTCGCGGAGTATAGATGTAGATGTAGATGTAGATGTATCAGCAAAGCTATCATCCTTATCTTTGGCGTCTCCAAATGAAGTCTGTACTACCGTGTCGTGCAGTCAAGTGCTTCATTTGCTCTTTCAAAGTCCTGCACTAGGACTATCTCTCTGGTGGTACTCTGAAGACATTTTTTTCTAGCCTTAATTGACAGTTACGTACTTCACACTTTCCCGCGGTGGAAAGACAACACACAATCGTCAAAAAAATGTTGAAATGTGTGTGAAATCTTATGGAACTTAACTGCTAAGGTCATCAGTCCCTAAACGTACACACTACTTAACCTAAACTTTGCTAAGGACAAACACACACACCCATGCCCGAGGGACGACTCGAACCACCACCGGGACCAGCCGCACAGTCCATGACTGCAGCGCTTCAGACCGCTCGGCTATCCCCGCGCGGCAACACACAACCTTCAATGAAGTTATTACTAGGAGTAATTCCCACGCTTCGCAATTTTTATCTCGTCCATTTACTGTTGGCGTTCCGTGTCCCGTGGGCATGTCCATTTGTCATCTCTGGTTTCGGAAAGAGACTTTATAAATGCAGACATCTTCTTTCCCTCTAACCTGGCATTATGAGTTTGGGTGCACGAGCAGTCCCATGCCTGGTTGCACGTAATAGAGGCACTGTCGAGGGGTAAAAGGGGAAGGGGGGTAGCACGAAGTTTCGAGACGCCCTTTGACGTCCCTCGGCATGGGGCAGCAAACTACACTGGTCATTATAGGTTTATTGCGAGGTGACTTTGTGTATGTGTGACAACAATTGTAATATACAAATGGTGTAGTTGATAACTTCAGAAGCTCTATAGATTGGCTGCCTATATCAAAGTCCCAACTTTCAATTCACAGTCCACCCAGTTGTTTCCCGGCTCGCGGCCAGTCTGGCTGGATTGACGCACCTTACTACCCCGTGGGTTCTTCAGCTGTGATAGCTGAAACCATTCACTTGGCGAAGCTGCATAAGCGAACCACGTTTCCCCTCACTCGTTCTTCCTACGACTCGACTGCGATTGGTCGGCAATTCCGTTACTCGCCTTCACGCGGGCGAGCACTCACCGATAAAGGCACAACAGGCGCAAGTTCTATCACCCATCAATGGAAACCTGGCGCTAAGATACACTCCACAGAAGCATTAGGTGCAATGGCGAGTAAAGAAAGCAGACTGTGTCCTCTACGCAAATTCGCAAACTCTGCGCAAGTAGACACAGCCGAGTGAGATTCGCGGTGCCATAAGCGATGAACACGCAGCTGTGTCATGAAGTGGCGTTGCATGATACTTGCTTTCCGCACCCTCGGCAGGATTTCTCAATTTTATAAATGGCACCTGTATTATAGAAGACGCCGGCGGACATTTGCAGCAACAAGCATCAATACTCAAACTAAAGTTTTATTCGGTGGTTTTGATCAAGTTAGAATTAGAATATTACTATAATGAAGTTTTAATACCACCTTAAAGAGTTTATTAAATGAAATATGCCCATGAGTGGGACATAGACAGGTGATTAACTGAAATACGCATACCAAATACTCTGTGAAATGATAAGGGAATATGGTGTGGCTGGGAAAAGTCACTGTAACATATTTATATAATAACACAATCACATTTATCCAATAAACATTACCATCTCAAATATTCCCTCTCACTTATCACGGAATGCTGGCGTGATACAAATAGTATCATATCTAAGTAAACCTAGTTAAACATCCGGCTAACATGTGCCGTGAATCGACAATGACTACCGCCTGCACATTTCTATCATCATTTAGCCACACACACACACACACACACACACACACACACACACACTAACATTCACTCTATTCATTTTATCTAACAGATAAAAGAGGAAGGTTCCCATACACCAAGTGGGACAACATTAGGAGAGAGCACGTGGTTCTAACTGTAACTTTAATTCGGGCAAGTCCCGTCTTCACGTTTAACTAACTCCGCGAGTTTTACTGGATATTATGAAGGAATAATTAAATCACACGCGTGAATTTACGTAGAAGATCCAGCTCGATCACGAAATGTGAATACGTCGAGCTGAAGCTTCTCACCAAGAAATGCACGGGGTCTGCGGACCACGTGTTACCAACTCCCCACACTCAGGAGTCAATAAACACATTTAAATAAAATACACTTTGTATATATACTTCACACTCACACTAAAATGCAAATTGAGCAATTCTGAATATTACTCGGCAATGAGCGCCTGTTCACTCCCAAGTGCAGTGAACACAATTCCCATGAAATTACTTGGCAAAAGAAATCATCTCCCTGTCTCTCCTAACCGAGATGATTCTAGGAAATACCATAGTGGCTTTCCTCAGCAGGGAAGCTGCTTCCAAGTTCAAAGTGAACATGGAATTCTAAATCTTCGCTAACTATCGGAGCGACAGAGCAGAGCGTGCTTACTCGTCCAGGTCTTCCCAGCAACAACCCCGATACGGTCTCCCTCGTCCGGGTCCACACATCGTGGCCGCAAGGACTCAAAGATACCGCACACGGTTATTTGCCAACCTAACGAGCGCTAATGACGCGCGTGGAGCTTATGCCTCTCTGGTCCAGTGCAGTCACGCTCTACTAGATTCGAGGTTGGCTACACTTCCACTATGCCTATAGCACACCCACAGCCGACATCTCACGCATACCTCATCATACGTTCGCATTCACACCTTGCAGACAATTACCATATCTAATATTAAAATGATCGTCTATATTTAAATAACCCTATCTTACTAATTATCATCAGACTCTTCCGTGAGTGTCGGAAGGGCACTCAGGTGTCTTTAGTTGTGGGGTCGAGCCATGTAGCGGCTTACATGGAGCCGTTACAACGTAGTTACGATCATCGATGGCACTGCAGCCAAGTGAAGATCACGCGGTTCGGGCACATGCCTGCACTCCTGTTGTTGTTGTGCGTCAGCTGGTGGCTACTGCTGCGTTACGTTCTGAGCCCCTCTATCAAACGCTTTATTTAGCCTTCAGCATTGCTATTTCGATTAATTAGCCCTAAATTAGTGAAGCATCGTAAATGTTACGATTTCACTACGATATAAAACAGGTCATTTTGTGCTTAATTTTTTACGTAACATACAGTTGGAAATCCAATAACTGCAGTTAACTAATGCATACCCATATATTACGACATACTTTGAATAACATTAGGAGTAGTAAAATTTACGATAATTTAGTACCAGTGTAACATTTTCCCCCTGTAATGTTAAGTAGAGAAAATTGTCTGTTGGTCCTGCAACTTTTTGATCTTACATGCTTCGCTGCAGTTACAGTTTATCTGTTTCTTTTACCTTTTGTAGTTACAGCATCCACATACTGTTATAAGCGTTTATGTATCAGCAATAAAAAGTATCCCTTCTCTGAAAATTTCTTTTAATTGTAGATCTTAGTTGTCAAGTAGCATAAATCAAGCACACATAATTGAAGACACTGTCTTCTTACAGGGTGAAATCGCTGATGGAATCATCCACTGACAATAGTAGCAAGAGTCCCATCTTTCTGCCATAAATCTGAGGTGTGTTAAAGGATGTACAAAACTGGACAGGATAGAAAAATGAAAATATAAAGAAATAATTAAATACAGGATCAGTACATAACGAAATATTAAATAATAGATAGAACCGATTAACTACAAATAATGGGGAATACCAGACTTTCCAAAAGACCATTTTATTACTTGCCTGGAACAATCCAGGAAATGCTGCAGACAACTGTGATGCTGGGATAGATAAGAGTGCCAAAATCATGGAGTGAAGAGTAAGAAGGAGAAGAACTTTGATGATGTAATAGACACAAGGAATGCCAAATTTCAACAGACACGCTAGAGCAGTGGATACCATAAGCAGAAGACATCGCACAGTCGGCATGTGTCAGATGACAGTTGGTGTCACATGTGTGAAGAGCACACATTTTCATGAAGTTCGGATGCCTACGGAAACAGATGTTGGTGCATTGTCTCAGACATGAACGAGTTGTACTTTGTGTTACTCATGCTCCGAGGCATGTAGATGAAAATTTTCTCCTTCTGTTTATTTATTTAATTATTTATTTAATTATTTATTGCTCCGTGGGACCAAATGAATGAGAAGTCTCCATGGTCATGGAACGAATCAGTACATGAAATTATAACACGATAGTAGAAACAGATAAAATGAAATATAAGAAACATATTCAGGCGACAAGTCGTAAGTTTAAATAAAATCAACACTGTAACACTGGAATTTGCTTTATTTTTCTCTCTCAGTACTATGTAATCGGACAGAAAATCGCTGAGTAGGTCTGAAACACCACACACCCCCAGGCAAAAGATGGTTCAAATGACTCTGAGCACTATGGGACTTAACATCTGTGGTCATCAGTCCCCTAGAACTTAGAACTACTTAAACCTAACTAACCTGAGGACATCACACACATCCATGCCCGGGGCAGGATTCGAACCAGCGACCGTAGCGGTCACGCGACCCCCAGGCATGTTCTGAACAGTGGCCTGCGTGGTATACGTATAACATGCAGATGTAGTCCGTATAATGTATTCAGAACATATTTCAATAGAGACTCTTTGAGCGTGACACCCTGCCACAGAGTTGCATGCGATCAATTTCCTTGCGCCCGAATCTCTTTTTGTATTGTTGTCCTAGGTGACTCGTACTGTTACGTGTGAAACACACAAACATTTATTTTACATGTTCTTAAATACTTTGCTCCAGTTATATAATGTAATTAATTACCACTTTATGATAACGGAAAAAGGACTGTGACGTCATACTAATGGAGACACGGAGAGTATATTGAAATAAGATTCCAGCGCCATGTACCGGGCGATTCACTATACGACATATGAAACATTAATCGGTCAGAAAGTACAAAGATAATTTGCTACAGGTCCTCTGCATGTACGTGAATTCAGATGAGCCAGAAAATGATTACAATACCAATCAGTAATACGACGAATGTATCTCCTGAACTAATAATGAGAATCAAAGCCACGGCGAAAATGGTACAATTCTGTATGTGAACTTTTTTCTTTTTTTCTGTAGAAAATCAGCTACGTTAGTAGAAAGTGCTAATGCGCGCCTGTGCGGTCTAACTCAACTCGGACCTCGCCGATTCTAATTCTGATACTGCAATAAATTCTCGCTGCCAGTATCTGACGGCCCGGGAGAAGTAGTGGTGATGTAAGGTTCCTGATTACCTGACTTTGAGCCAGTCTCATGAATTAAACCACTAACCGCTCCACAGCGTCACTTGGAGTGAGAGGATGTGACACTGTCGATGATCATCCATCTTTCTACTGGGGAAAAACCCAGATGCCCTTTTGGTGCTATTCGAGAGGATTACGCCATGTTGCAGCATCCAGATTTACCCTCCCTCTTCCTTCGTTATTAAAAAACGCAAACATGACGCCAAATTCTACACACATCCTCTGTCAGCTACACTAAACAGATAAACGTAAAGCACAGATCTCACACATATCGAGGAAAGAGCCATTGTGCGTGGCGCAGGAAAATTCTTACTGATTGGAGGCTAAACCTATTCACTGATCGATGCCACCCATCAGACCATATCATCCTACTCTTTCTTTCTCGATCATTATTGCTAAAAACACAGCGAGTTACCCTACAGTCTGTTCAACACTCCCTTTCATGAATATTTCTTCAGCACGGTTTTATTACCACATCTTTACCATACATTCTCAGTAGCCCACATCATTCATTAGCCGATACCTGCGTCGGAATGCAGTATGAACGGGCATCTCCTCTGCCTTCTTACTAGAGGACGACGACGCTGTGACGCAGATTTCTATGGTTTGTTGAGAATGACGGAAATGTCGAAAAAGTGTCGAAACCGCTCTAGACAACAATGTATGTGAGCATTATACTGCTAGTATGTGCTGTAACTGCTTTTATTCTGAGTCACAGTAGGTCATTGTTTCACTGCAGTCTTAGGGCTTGTCACAAATATACGATAAAAACATTTTGTAAGAGCCACAAACTGTGATCTAATATTTTTCTGCTAGCCAGTTACAATTAGTGATTAGTGTAATGCATGATTATCAAATTCGTTCATTTCAAAACTAGTTTACAACTGTAGCTCCCTTTTTTCATTAGCGACGTAAGTAATTACGGAGAAGCAGCAAATGTAACATACACATATTGAGAATTCCTTCTTTATGACTGAACTTCTCTCCCGAAATATTCAAGCAATGTGATTCAGATCTATGGGTCGTAACTGGAGAAACGTGTCCTAAATCACTAGTCTGCAGCCCTCTTGCTCTTTCGTAAAATTGCCCCATCCTTTTTCACCGCCGTTCCATAGTATAAATCTAACTTATTACTGTGGATAACATGCACTCAACTTTATTGCGATTTCTCGTAAGATTTAGTGACAGAGAGATGCGCAATTGTTAGAATTTCCTTTCCTCTCAATCCTTAGCTTCGAAACGAATATATTTCAAGAGACTGGCACCGTTTCTTTCCTAGGCTTTTGTTTCTCTTCAGTCTAATGTTTGATTTTAGCTCTATTTGAGTCATATCATGTCAATATCAATTTGCTGAATTTATAGCGTAAGTATGCACAAGAGGAAATTGGTACCACCATCATGTAATCGTGACGACTTGATTTTTCTTGAAAGGTAACGCATCCTGTCTGATTTAATTAACACGTCAGTCAGTTGGTGTTGCAGTAAAATGTAAAGGAATGCTTAAATTAAACGCTCGGAACTGCCAGTTTCCGTAACAAATAATTCTATGTGCATTGAACTGGAGCCCTAGCAGTGAACAATTAAAACAACACAGAATATACTTCACTGCTTCGAAGGTATTCGTAATTACGTTTTCTATGCACACAGGGCGAATGCTACTCCATAGCTACAGAGAACAGTTTGAATAGTTTCTACTTAGCGTATTTGCCTATTTTGCTATAATGCTTTACCTTAACGCATGTAAGTTTATTTGTAATCCTTGGGGTAATGGTGAAAATATATGAGAATGAGCTACCTGCTAATGTCACTCCAGACTTAACGGCTGTGCAGACATATACGATAGATTCAGCGATATATATATGGACAATTCCATTAAAGGATGTCGCGGAGGACTGGAATGGGTAATTCTTTGGATCTGATGGACTTTGAACGTAGCAAGAGCACGTATATCAGACATGTGACAAGTAGGACCCCATGTCAATAATTTCCAGTTTCAATGCTTGGCAGAATTTCCTCTACACAAAAGAGAGAGACCGTCCTTACATTGTGACGAACAGAGACTATGCAGGATGCAATGGGTACAAGGGCAGATATTTTTATACGTACACACATAAATATGCTTCTGTTTTTTCTGAGCATCTTCCCACAAACACATCATATGATTTACTACCTGATGTTTTTTGCATGGTTGTAAATGCATGACTAATGGCCGGTTGTATAAACATCGCTAATTGGAAATCAAATTTGACATAAGATCAGAAATGAACTGAGTTCAGGACTCAGCTCTATTGTACAGGATGGAGCAGAGGACACTCATGTTTTTCACTATTGAATGACTGGGACGTGGCTTGATAAAAATAACAAAACCAAGCTTTAAGTGATAGAGTTTTTATGTAATTTTAAATTATACATACTTTAATTAGGTTCGAAAGATAATGTCTTGGAGATGACATCCTTCTTGCTGGATACAAATTTAGTTCCTCTCCCGAAAGCTACGCACGGCTCTCTCCAACATTTCATTCAGCAAAGCTTCAATTTCCTGACGAATGCAATTCTTCAGGTCAACGATTGTGCGAGGCTTGTTCATGTAGACTTTTGATTTTAAATATACCCACAAAAAGAAGTCGCATACTGATAAATCGGGCGAGCGACGGGTCCTGTAAACATCATCATATCTCGAAATAACATGTCCTGGGAACATTTGCGAACCACTTCCATGGATGCTCTCGCCGTGTGAGTTGTGGCACCGTCCTGCTGAAACCATATTCCTCTCGTGTTCACTTGACGCCTTTCAAGTTCTGGACGAAGAAATTTGTTTAACATTTTAACGTAGCACACTGATGTCACAGTAAGTGCAGTTCCTTCCTTAAAAAAAAAAAAAAAAGAAATGGGGGTCCAACTATTCCCATCTTTGAAATGCAGCACCACACTGTTACTTTAAACTGTGGAGAGGTCTTTAGTGTAATTCATGTGGGTTGTCCGGCGCTCAGTACCGACAATTTTGAACAATGACGTAACTGTCTACATGAAAATGTGCTTCCTCAGCATCTGCATCATCCGTTAAAATTTCGTCCATTACGCGAAAAAATTCTCTGCGCTGCACAAAATCCCATTCACTAAGCTGCTGGACGATGATTATCTTGTACGGCTGAAACTTTAGATCATCATGTAAGATGTGGTGAAGCAAATGACGTGACATACCCAGCGCTACAGCCTGTCGTCTAGCCGATCGTTTCGGACTAGCAAGAACTGCCGTTCTCGCTCGGTCTACATTTTCCAGAGTACGCACTGAATGGGGAAGACCAAGTGGTTTCTTTTTCATCACAGATCCAGTACTTCTAAACGCTGCAACCCATTGGAGTACAGTATTTCGATCAGGCACTGCACCTCGACGTCCAACTCTAAAATTTTTATAGAAAAGACGTTGCACTGTGACTACGAAATCATTGTTTCTAAAGTATGCTCGACAACGAACACACGATGCTCTACGCTCCAACGCTCCATTGCGACTGAAACTGCATTGTATGGGCAGCCTGCCAACGTTCACTCAAGGTCAATACCCCCTCTCGACGCCGCGTACTAGCGGTTCAAAAAACATGCTTTTCCTCTGCTCCACCCTGTATAATGGTAAACTTGGATCCACCGAAACAGGTTCAGATTTGATCTATGGCAGCACGTAATATGCTTCGCAACACGGCTGAAATCGGCTGCCGACACGATTATTGCGCTTCGATCGCTGATATTTACCGTACATCATATTTTTTTTTTTTTTCGTCATCAGTCTACTGACTGGTTTGATGCGGCCGGCCACGAATTCCTTTCCTGTGCTAACCTCTCCATCTCAGAACAGCACTTGCAAGCTACGTCTTCAATTATTTGCTTGACGTATTCCAATCTCTGTCTTTCTCTACAGTTTTTGCCCTCTACGACTCCTTCTAGTACCATGGAAGTCGTTCCTTCATGTCTTTGCAGATGTCCTATCATCCTGTCCCTTCTCCTTATCAGTGTTTTCCACATATTCCTTTCCTCTCCGATTCTGCGTAGAACCTCCTCATTCCTTACCTTATCAGTCCACCTAATTTTCAACATTCGTCTATAGCACCACATCTCAAATGCTTCGATTCTCTTCTGTTCCGGTTTTCCCACAGTCCACGTTTCACTACCATACAATGCTGTACTCCAGACGTACATCCTCAGAAATTTCCTCCTCAAATTAAGGCCGGTATTTGATATTAGTAGACTTCTCTTGGCCAGAAATGCCTTTTTTGCCATAGCCAGTCTGATTTTGATGTCCTCCTTGCTCCATCCGTCATTGGTTATTTTACTGCATAGGTAGCAAAATTCCTTAACTGCATTGACTTCGTGACCATCAATCCTGATGTTAAGTTTCTCGCTGTTCTCATTTCTACTACTTCTCATTACCTTCGTCTTTCTCCGATTTACTCTCAAACCATACTGTGTACTCATTAGACAGTTCATTCCGTTCAGCAGATCATTTAATTCTCCTTCACTTTCACTCAGGATTGCAATGTCATCAGCGAATCGTATCATTGATATCCTTTCACCTTGTATTTTAATTCCACTCCTGAACCTTTCTTTTATTTCCATCATTGCTTCCTCGATGTACAGATTGAAGAGTAGGGGCGAAAGGCTACAGCCTTGTCTTACACCCTTCTTAATACGAGCACTTCGTTCTTGATCGTCCACTCTTATTATTCCCTCTTGGTTGTTGTACATATTGTATATGACCCGTCTCTCCCAATAGCTTACCCCTACTTTTTTCAGAATCTCGAACAGCTTGCACCATTTCATATTGTCGAACGCTTTTTCCAGGTCGACAAATCCTATGAAAGCGTCTTGATTTTTCTTTAGCCTTGCTTCCATTATTAGCCGTAACGTCAGAATTGCCTCTCTCGTTCCTTTACTTTTCCTAAAGCCAAACTGATCGTCACCTAGCGCATTCTCAATTTTCTTTTCCATTCTTCCGTATATTATTCTTGTAAGCAGCTTCGATGCATGAGCTGTTAAGCTGATTGTGCGATAATTCTCGCCCTTGTCAGCTCTTGCCGTCTTCGGAATTGTGTGGATGATGCTTTTCCGAAAGTCAGATGGTATATTGCCAGACTCATATGTTCTACACACCAAGGTGAATAGTCGTTTTGTTGCCACTTCCCCCAATGATTTTAGATATTCTGATGGAATGTTATCTATCCCTTCTGCATTATTTGACCGTAAGTCCTCCAAAGCTCTTTTAAATTCCGATTCTTATACTGGATCCCCTATCTCTTCTAAATCGACTCCTGTTTCTTCATCTATCACATCAGACAAATCTTCACCCTCATAGAGGCTTTCAATGTATTCTTTCCACCTATGTGCTCTCTCCTCTGCATTTAACAGTGGAATTCCCGTTGCACTCTTAATGTTACCACCGTTGCTTTTAATGTCACCAAAGGTTGTTTTGACTTTCCTGTATGCTGCGTCTGTCCTTCCGACAATCATATCTTTTTCGATGTCTTCACATTTTTCCTGCAGCCATTTCGTCTTAGCTTCCCTGCACTTCCTATTTATTTCATTGCTCAGCGACTTGTATTACTGTATTCCTGATTTTCCGGGAACATGTTTGTACTTCCTCCTTTTATCAATCAACTGAAGTATTTCTCCTGTTACCCATGGTTTCTTCGCAGCTACCTTCTTTGTACCTATGTTTTCCTTCCCAACTTCTGTGATGGCCGTTTTTAGAGATGTCCATTCCTCTTCAACTGTACTGCCTACTGCGCTATTCCTTATTGCTGTATCTATAGCGTTAGAGAACTTCAAACGTATCTCGTCATTCCTTAGTACTTCCGTATCCCATTTCTTTGCGTATTGATTCTTCCTGACTAATGTCTTGAACTTCAGCCTACTCTTCATCACTACTATATTGTGATCTGAGTCTATAAATCTGCTCCTGGGTACGCCTTACAATCCAGTATCTGATTTCGGAATCTCTGTCTGACCATGATGTAATCTAATTGAAATCTTCCCATATCTCCCGGCCATTTCCAAGTATACCTCCTCCTCTTGTGATTCTTGAACAGGGTATTCGCTATTACTAGCTGAAACTTGTTACAGAACTCAGTCTTTCTCCTCTTTCATTCCTTATCACAAGCCCATATTCTCCTGTAACCTTTTCTTCTACTCCTTCCCCTACAACTGCATTCCAGTCGCCCACGACTATTAGATTTTCGTCCCCCTTTACATCAGCCGGTCGCGGTGGTCTAGCGGTTCTAGGCGCTCAGTCCGGAACCGTGCGACTGCTACGGTCGCAGGTTCGAATCCTGCCTCGGGCATGGATGTGTGTGATGCCCTTGGTTAGTTAGGTTTAAGTAGTTCTAAGTTCTAGGGCACTGATGACCACAGATGTTAAGTCCCATAGTGCTCAGAGCCATTTGAACCATTTGAACCCTTTACATACTGCATTACTCTTTCAATATCCTCATACACTTTCTCTATCTGTCCATCTTCAGCTTGCGACGTCGGCATGTATACCTGAACTATCGTTGTCGGTGTTGGTCTGCTGTCGATTGTGATTAGAACCACCCGGTCACTGAACTGTTCACAGTAACACACCCTCTGCGCTACCTTCCTATTCATATCGAATCCTACACCTGTTATACCATTTTCTGCTGCTGTTGATATTACCTGATACTCATCTGACCAGAAATCCTTGTCTTCCTTCCACTTCACTTCACTGACCCCTACTATATCTTGATTGAGCCTTTGAATTTCGCTTTTCAGATTTTCTAGTTTCCCTACCACGTTCAAGCTTCTGACATTGCACGCCCCGACTCGTAGAACGTTATCCTTTCGTTGATTATTCAATCTTTTTCTCATGGTAACCTCCCCCTTGGCAGTCCCCTCCCGGAGATCCGAATGGGGGACTATTCCGGAATGTTTTGCCAATGGAGACATCATCATGACACCTCTTCAATTACAGGCCACATGTCCTGTGGATACACGTTACGTGTCTTTAATGCAGTGGTTTCCATTGCCTTCTGCATCCTCATATCGTTGATCATTGCTGATTCTTCCGCCTTTAGGGGCAATTTCCCACCCCTAGGACAAGAGAGTGCCCTGAACCTCTATCCTCTCCTCCGCCCTCTTTGACAAGGCCGTTGGTAGAATGAGGCTGACTTCTTATGCCGGAAGTCTTCGGCCGCCAATGCTGATTATTTATCAAAATTTAGGCAGTGGCGGGGATCGAACCCGGGACCGAAGACGTTTTGATTATGAATGAAAGACGCTACCCTTTTTTTTTTTTTTAAATCTCATTTTGTACGTTTTTGTTCGTTGTATCTGCTCGGGGCGGACGTCGCAAGACACCCGTTTCAGTTCGTCATTGATCCATTAACTCAGTTTTTTTATTACAGAGGGCAGCTAACCCTCTGACCGAACACGCTGAGCTACCGTGCCGGCTGATCCCTAGACCACTGTATTTATTATCGAATGTGTTGTGCTATATCCGTGGAAGCAAGTCATTAGAAAACGGAGTGATCCTCAAACTTCTCTCAATACGAGCAATATTTGCTTCTGGAAATTGTGTTGGGTCAGTAGCAAGATACAACTGATAAAGTCACTGCGGCCAGGAAGATAAATGCATCGAGGGAAGTTGCTGTTAACCTCTCGTAACATAGGGACAGATCGTGATTGGAGCAGTTTAAAAATGTGTTACGAGAATGTTAAGAAATGAAAAAAGAAAGTATTCACGCGTGACATGTTATAAGTTGAAGACATACTTTCTAATTATTACACTTCATTTTATTTGAATTTAGTATGTAAACTGGAGCACAACTCTGTCGAAACTTTTCATGGTTGAAAGGCATAAAACTGGAGTCCAAAATTTCGTGAGGCCTACTGTTACAGAAAAAGGACAAGAGCTAATTGCAGCCCTAAGACTACAATTTTGTCCTATTTTCAACCGCTACAATGACTATGCAGATTTTCATCCTGAAGTTATGTGCAATGTTCTATGAACATTTTGATGTAATCGCATAAATTTTTTGAAGCAAATTTTCTGCGTAAGACGGAGTTTACTCTTTTATTTATTACGTTCTTGTTCTGATACAGATAACACAGGTTGCAGCTCATTCACAACATCAGTACACGAGCACTCTGCTATAGCTTAAAACGAAAATATCACTCTTTTTGATGAAAACGAAAATGAAAATGGAGGAGAGAATGTTTATGTAGAACTGTTAAGTATGGTAATGCACTAAAATAATGTAATAACAGTGCAATACCGCATATTTTGCACTTAAAATGACCTCTAATTGCAGGTAGATGTGCAACACGCAAGCCAGGACTCTGGTGTAGCGTCAGAATCTCGTCTTAGAAATAAAAGAACAGAAAATGTTCGCGATATGAAATATTAGTTTTACAAGAGAAGATTAGAGTGCCTCGAGCATGAACATAAAATCAAAGTATAGTGCTTGCTCGCAGAACATGAAATAAGAATAGAAACCCTCGAAACAGATAAAGAAATGGACTTCAAGCAATGAAGAGACAGACTTTTAATCTGACACGTAGTAAATTTCTTCAATTTTGTAACTTTTTGTATAAATGCTTTATTAATAAATTTCGCATTCATTGCATTGTAAATGTTCTTACTTTCGTTTACTGTCGGTATGAAATGTACTGGAATGTCTTCGTTGATAGATCTTCATCCCGAAGTTATATGCTGCTTTTTGCATGCATTTTAATTTGTTCTGAGTAACGTTTTGAGACAAATTTGATTCGTATAAGGTGGTTTATAATATTTTTCGTGCTTTTCTTCTTCTGATAGGGAGTTCAGTAACGAGGGCACAGAGAAGTTCTTTCTTTTCTTTCTTTCTTTGGGCATTGTCCTGCGCCAACACAGGGGGGGGGGGAAGGGGGGGGGAGGGGGCATGTTATTATCTATGTGGCAGCGTTAGTTGCAGAGGGTGGCCAGATATCCTCCCCGCTGCTACACCGAACACCCCAGGGTGTAAGTAGTGTACCCCAGCTGTCTGCATCTAGTATAAGCCATGAAATAGTGTGAATGTGTTCAAATGTCTGTGAGTCGTGTAACTGAGGCGAACATGGGGACCAGCCCGGTATTCGCCTAGTGGGATGTGGAAAACTGCATAAAAACCATATCCAGGCTGACTGGCAGACCGGCCCTCGTCGTTTACGAGAGGGGCGGATTCGATCCGGGGCCGGCGTTGCTACCTGAGCCCAGGAAACAGCGCATTAGCGCTCTCGGCTACACTGGTGGGTAGCCAGGAGACTGAGAAGTAACTAGACCTAAAAGAAAGGGAAATAAAACCGGTTTTCAGGCTGACACTTTGTACATTTAATCCAGTTTTTTAACTTTCTACGTAATTACATGAATGATAAATGGCGTCCTCGCTGCATTATGACCACTGTTGGCTACATGGGATTCTTTGTATACACTTCTCCCAGAAAACACTTACTCATCAGTTTCAACCTCTTCCTCTGATGTACTGACAGCCATATTGTGCAAGACAATTGCTGAAACTGTTGTAACTGCTGGCCGGTTTGCTTTCACTGTGAGTCCTAAACTCCATCACGGAAATCGTCTTTTTGTTACTCTAAGCATTCTTACAACTGCTAATGTGGTTTTCTTGCGGGCACAACTATAGATTCGCTCAGCCGTCATTTCTTCACGAAGTACCGGCATGGAAAAATACCTGCAACACTGGTAGCCATGGTCTCCCAGAAGTATACTTTCCAGAATTTTTGCTGTTTCCAGCTGAGCACGTGCGCGTGAGTTTGCAAAAATCTCTCATGGGAGGATCCTGGCCACGATATTTAAACATCACACATTAGCGTCTGAAATCGCTTACACCTTTAAAGAAAATTATTATCTCAGCATTGTCGCCATCAGGCGATTTTGATGGCGATACGAGTACAGTAAATAGTTCCTAAAACGGCAGGAAAATGCGCTATGTGATAAAATTCAAGCTGGGTGTTCCTAACGTCATCTTCATCCATTGGCATTTTGATTCATTCATTTTACAATGAGGCAATGCAGGCGGATACCTTAAGGACAGATCTGGAAGCTGTTGCTGTGTCTACTTTAAACAGATCACTAAAAGCTATTTGAACGTTGAAAATCAATAAAAGCAGTCTTGACAGCGTTTTCAGATTTTTTATTTGCAACCGGTTTCGGCCCTTTCCTCGAACCATCTTCAGGCTTGCACCGCCATTATGGCTACTGGAGACGGCAGACGGAGCGAGAGCCGTAGATGTATGGTTGTCACTACGTACTTCTACGGCTCCCGCTCCGTCTGCCGTCTCCAGTAGCCATAATGGTGGTGTAAGCCTGAAGATGGTACGAGGAAAGGGCTGAAACCGGTTGCCTACAAATGAAAAATCTTAAACTCTATCGAGACTCTATCTATCGAATGTTAACACTTAATACCAATCGCTGTGCTCCAGTCAAAAATGCTTTCTAAAATGTTGTTATTTGAAAGCTTCTTGTGGCGTAAAATCTTAAGATTTACAGCAACACGCACATTACGGCCAGTGGCTGGTTTCTTTTCGTTCGTTTCGTCAGATTGTCTCTGAGCTTCAGTTCCAACTGCTCTACAATCCTTTTCTCCAAACGAAACTTCAGCATAAATGACTTGTTACTTAACTCCAGCCGCGCGGAATTAGTCGAGCGGTCAAAGGCGCTGCATTCATAGACTGTGTGGATGGTCCCGGTGGAGGTTCGAGTTCTCCCTCGGGCATGGGTGTGTGTGTGTTTGTCCATAGTATAATTTAGGGTAAGTAGTGTGTAAGCTTAGGGACTGATGACCTTAGCTGTTAAGTCCCATAAGATTTCGCACACATTTCAACATTTGAACTTCACTCCAATAATTTGTTCACTTTTTCACGGAACGTGCGGAGAGCTCGCTGGGCCTCGTCGTCGTCGTCCTCAGTGGAGACATCTGAATACTCAGATGTTTGCAAAGTAAACCAAAGGAAACAACGTAATTCATAGCTCGTAGGGTTGTTGCACACTGAATTTTGCCCAGCAGTGTTCCAGAACGCTCGGAAAACGGGAAGTATGATATGGTTTGAATGGTATGGAATGTAATGGCGTGGTAGTGTTGTTACCACTATCAACAAATAAAGTAGAGAAAAAAATCCGAGAGCTAATATTGATTCGGACATGTGAACTTCCTCACTGAAGTCTACAACGCAACACCTGAGCCACCGAAATGAAAAACGTCAATACTTAGTTTCAAAACAATTGCTTACCTTCTATTTGTCAACGCACGTGGAATTGCCTTTGCAGTTTAAGGACGTGATCGGTAGATAAAAAATTTAATATGAATTTCATACTTACTGCTACCCGAGCCGAAAGGGAACATATAGAAGAGATGTTGAATCATTACAGGCTGTTGTCAAATTTCCCATTAACGGTTCACTGCAAATATTTCGCATTTTCCTTTCTTACTCTGCTGCTAAGTGTCTATAAAATGCCTTTGAGCTAATCAAACAAATTACTAGTAATCTCCCAAGAGGTGTTCTGAGACTGATCATCACGAACACACGGCAGCAAGTAATTTCCTTAACATACCTTCCAGATCGAAAAAAAGTGTTTCGAGCATCAGTGGCGTAGGAGCTGTCACATATTTACTTACCATGTTTACTTACCATTAATAACAACTTCCCGTTTGTCAATTCTATTGGTATCTTAGCAATGAATTTAAATGCCACTACACTATAAACTGACTTTGAACTGCGTAGTTTCACGAGTCAAATATGACCCAACTTCACGGTGATATGATCTGGTATTAACGTTTATACAACGCAGATTTCCAGGTTAAGCTTGATCTGATGTCATTTTCTATCTTAATTTAAGGTTAAATTCTCGTACAATCAGCCCTACATATACTATGCATTTCACTACAGGCTAACTGTTTAGGTTCCACGTGGCCAGATTTGAACACGTGACCAGCTGACCAGGGGATAATAAGCATAAACGGCTTGCTGTTGCACATGTGTTTAGAGGTACCGACCAATCTAAAAACATGGTACTCTTAATACCTATAATTCTTAGCCTGCAAATTAAGTAAATAATGATGAAATGTTATCCACGCTGTGCTCAGTCATCTATAAAAGTGTGTGCCCTTGCACCCATTATACTAGATATCGTCATCCTCATCAACGACTTCCGCACTTTTTGGCTGTGTAGGACGTAACGGTTTCCATAAGCAACACGTTCTGGGACTAGGAAAATGGTTCAAATGGCTCTAAGCACTATGGGACTGAACATCTGAGGTCATCAGTCCCCTAGACTTAGAACTACTTAAACCTAACTAACCTAAGGACATCACACAAATCCATGCCCGCGGCAGGATTCGAACCTGCGACCGTAGCAGCAGCGCGGTTCCGTTCTGAAGCGCCTAGAACTACTCGACCAAAGCGGCTGGCTCTGGGACTAGAAACAGCCAATAATTTTACGTAGAATAACATATCCTCGAAGAGCAGCAAGATTTGCATGTTTGTTTCACGCGGTATACGATGTGAAGTTCCATTGGGGGCCGGCGAATTTTACCTCCTTCTGTTGACATAGTCATTCGAAATGCAGTAAAAAGTCGCGTTAGACGAGGATGAGGGAAAAAATTGCCGTATCATGCTCATAGATATCATCCCATCGTTCGCCTTAGTTATTTGAAGAAACCATCAGAAACCTAATTATGGATTGAGGGATCGTAGGTAGGTATTGCTGGAGACGGAATACGGTAAAGAAGAAAAAAGAAACGGAGATAAAAGGTCGTAAACTAATTTTCCATCGATATTCAGGTCATTAGGTACGCCCTTGGTGGGGGCTATTTTTAACTTTTTTTGTCAATATATTTATTTTTCACCTTATTGCGCTTTTTGACACCCGGAATTAACTTTCTGGCTCGTATCACAAGTTACACTGTTTTAATAGAAATTCTAAAGCGTTTTGCGTATAATACTGTTCCAGCGCTATCGTTTAACATTTCCATCAAGCTCGCATGAGGTGTTTGGAAGCCATTAATCTGCGAAAGTAACAGAATCATGCCTATCTTCCACCGCCAAAATCTGAGGTACTATTATATCACATCAACAGCCGTGTGTTTACAATTGCTTCATCACCTAGTTTCACCCTTTAATGTGATATCAAAGCCTACCCTATTTCGTTAATAGTATGTATATTGAAAAAACTTCCTGGCAGATTAAAACTGTGTATCCGACTGACAAGGGGAGGCTGCCAATTGTGAAATTCAGATTCGATTCATACTGCGCATAATAAAAGCTTATGGCCAGAGGTGTAATGTGGCAAAGCACCAAGATGCACTTCTCAGCCGTTGTCGAGAAAATCGACAGTTAAAAGAAACCGTTGCGGTGAAATACTCTCTACGATTAATAATTTTCCACAGTGTCGTGGCGCAGCGGTAAGCGCTCGGGTTTGTAATCCGAAGGTCGCCGGATCGAATCTCGCACCATGCAACTTTTTTTAAGTATTTGTTTTTTGTAATATATATATATAACATCATTATGTTTTTCGCAAAGGAAGTTGTATTTCACAGATGTTATTAATTGTCTTCATAATGTTAACCACGTATAGTTAACGGAAGACGTAGAAACGATATTGCAAAACGAATACGTATAGCGTAAGTCAAACGTTCGAATTAGAATAGAGACCCCACGAACACAAATTCGCTGTGGCAGGTATGAAATATAAACTCCGTTACTCGCTCGTTACACTTGAAGGACAGATGTTGAATGGGCCGAAACGAGCCGCCGCATAAGAGCGTAGTTGCCTGCTAACTTCTAAAGAAGGTAGATGCGGTCCCTAACGCCACTTATAACATCGTCGAAAATCAGTGCGGACGGGAGAGCTTTGGTACACCCTGTTAAAAAAACGGAAAAATGGAGGCGGTACAATAGGAGAGCGATCCGCCTTCATCAACATGCATAAGCAATTCATTAATAGTTCATATATATTTGAATTACAAAAAACTAATAAAAAAAATTGCATGGTGCGAGATTCGATCCGGCGACCTTCCGATTACGAACCCGAGCGCTTACCGCTGCACCACGACGCTGCAGAAAACTATTAATCGTAGAGAGTATTTCACCGCAACGGTTTCTTTTAACTGTCGGTTTTCTCGACAACGGCTGAGAAGTGCATCTTGGTGCTTTGCCACATTACACCTCTGGCCATGAGCTTTTATTATGCGCGGTATGAACCGAATCTGAATTTCACAATTGGCGGCCTCCCCTTGTGAGACTCGATATCGGTATCTTTGCCTCTCACCAGGAAGTGGGCGACTGAGCTGCCCCAGCACGACTCACGACTCTTACTCACAACTTCTGTTCTCCCAACATCTCGTCTCCTACCTTCCAAGATTCACAGAAGCTCCTCTGCGAACCTTGCAGAACTAGCACGCCTGGAAGAAAGGACATTTCGAGGACATGGCTTAGCCGCACCCTGGTGGATGTTTCCAGAAAGAAATTTTCACTGTGCAGAGGAGTGTGCGCTGATACGAAACTTACTGGCAGATTAAAATGCAAAAATCCCGAGTTCGAGTCTCGGTTCGGCACACAGTTTTAATCTGCCAGGAAGTTTCGTATCGTCACACACTACGCTGCAGATTGGAAATTTCATTCTTTAGTACGTATTTTACTTATACGCTGACACTCTTGCGCCACGTGTGAACCTGGAGTGTCCATTCGCATGGGTAACTCCACAGATCCCCTGTTCCCAAACTGACAGCCGCGTTATTTAGTGATCCTATAATTTCCCCAATAGCAGAGCCTCATTTGGCTCCCTCTTGCCTGATGAAATGAATCAACTGTAACAGAGAGAAAACTATATGGTTTCAGATATCTTTCAGTTCTTAAACTTCTGTGATGTATATATGCAGACTGATGTGATTTAATGAAAATTTATACCAGTAAGGGGATTCTAACACGGGTATGCTGCTCACTAAGCAGTTGTGCTAAGCCATTGTGCCACAGTGGCGTAGTGGTTAGTACATCCACCTAGCAAGCAGGAGACTAAAAGTTCGAATCCCAGCCGTGGTACAAATTTTCATTAGTCACTTCAGTCCGCTTGTATGCATCGTGGTGTAAACTCAATATGTAGGCAGACGATGTATAGTGGGTTGCGTTTCTCGTCGATAATGCTTGAAACTCTTGCTCCTATTCGACAGTAACACGGCCAGATACTACAGGGATGTATTGTAGCTTACTTATTATCTCCTACAGGCATTGGACAAAACTATTGAAAGTTCGTGAGAGATGTCAGCTTGAACATAAATGCAGACGCTAGCCAAGCCTGCAGGTCACGCTGTTCCTCAATACGTTGCTAGTATCAGTCGTGGTCAAAACAGTGTTCTGTGTAGTTTTGAGTGTAATACATCGGAACTAACTCAATTGGAACGTGGACTAATTGTTGGTGCTCGCATGGTTGCTGCTTCCGTAACCAAGGTAAAGGATGTGTTTGGTGATTCAAGAGGTACCATGTCGAAAATTTTTACCGCACACAGGGAAAGAGGAAAAAAATCATCCGCTAAATCACAATATGGGTGTAAAGTGATAGTGAAAGATGGTCATCGAAGAAGACTTGTAACACCATAGCTCTAATGCTCTACTGATTTATTTTGCTTTTGTTTTATTTAATGTTACATCGCTGAGTTTCTGTAAATGTGTTTGTTTGAATCGATAACATAAAAATTGTATACTCCTTTCTTTGTAAGAACTTTGATATCATGATTTGATTGTATGCTGTGTAGCACATCTCTCGTTTAAATGCTTTGACCTATTTGGAGGGAACAAAGCTTACTGTATATAATTGTAATGTTGTGTGAATAATTTTTTGTAGACATGTTAATATGTGCAAATGTTCTGTGTTATCCAATGTATTTGGTTACTGTTATGTAAATTGCTGATCCTCACTTAGGGCTATTAATTATTCTATATGTAAAAGGTAGTGTGGTTTCCCTCGGGAACAGAACTGGGTAGCGCGCGCAAATTGTGGTTGGCCTAGGTAGAAAAGGTGGAACACGAGTCAGTCGGAGACGAGCCAGCAGTCGGGGACGAGCTACGAGTCCGTGCACCGTCATATAAAAGATGCATATGGTGCTAGTTCTGAGAGAGGCTTTTCCTGCTTCTTTCCAAGGCCTCGGATGAATGGATAAATAGCTGGAACTATTTTGGAATTTGTATCTGTCGTCGCCACCAAGAAATGACAGAGTCCAGCAATTCAGTCTGCGAATCCACCTACCAACATGCAGTTGCCACCACATTGCGCAATCATTGCTACGTAATACTATAATGATGTGTAGTGAAGGATCAGCTTAATGGACGTGCTAATGTGCTGAAATATAAGGTAATTTGTATCTGAATTTATGTACCTACCTTGATTTTTCTCCTCATCATAACACCTCTCAGGTTCCTCTCCGTTTGAGCTAAAGTGATATCCGAGTATCCTTACTAAAAGAAATTAAAGCCTAGAGTTTTGCTAATTAATGCCTCTTGAACTTAGTAAAAAGAAAGTTAAAGTTAATGTGGCAATTGAGTGAGTTAAAGTAAATGTTATTTGCTCAAAATAATTTTCCTATTAAAACTGCTATTTAAAGTGCTGTTGCTAACTTCAGTATTAAAAGTTCTTAAGACTGAGGCTTATAAGGCAAACGATCACATTATTGTCTGTAGTAAATTCTTTAAGGTGAGTCAGTTCTTGCAATTTGGTCAATATTGTGTTTCGCTGTAGTAAAAGTGAGAAAGCTGCAGTTGTGGAACATTATATATTTAAGTTTGCTAAGTGTTTGTGTATCTTGTGTATTAGAAGTGCATGTTAATAGTAATGTTATAAAGACCATTCACTTTATGTAAGCCTGAAAGTAATAGGGTGTTTCGGTATCTCTTATAAATTTTGCAAATAGTTTGTGCTGCTCCAGTTGTTAGCTTCAATCTTAAAACATATGTGTGTCACAGATCATTGCACTCGCGTGTGGCTAAGTCTAGGTTGTGTTTGTCCATTATAGTTACTTATACCTACTTTTATAAACGAGAACGTTAATCTTTCTCTTGCCTAATTAGGCTGGCGACCGTTTCCCTTATTCTGTAAACAATATAGCTAGGCAAAATTTTGTTTATTACTATTCAAACATTTACGTAATTGTGACTTTCATTTCCGATAAGCCACCTCTGTTGGGTACAACACGGTCAACTTAACAAAATTCCTCTCAGAGGGTAACACTGCTCTGTTGCTTTATACCATAATTGCTATAACAAAACAATTCTGTTTTGCAAACTGCCTCCAGTTTTGAGGTTATGGTGTAGCGGTAGCAGACAGGGAGTGTTATACGTGACTTTTCCGTGACAGGTCTATTTGTTCTGTTGGGGACATACTACGTAATAAACCAAACTTGGTACTTCATAGTATAAGCTACGTAAAAACGCTGTTGCAGTATTATAGACTGACGAAAAAGAAAAGAGGGCGGCACTACAAAAGTCACTGCAGATCTCAGTGTTGCACTCTCGAAACCTCTCAGTCCAAAATAACACGGAGGGAATGCAGGGAATTGCAGAACAAACTAGAATTCCAAAGCCAATCATTGGTGATCAAATGCCAGTAACCGGAAAACGTGGTGACGGAGGCATAAAACCTGGACTATGGAGCAATGGAAGAACGTCATTTGGTTGGATGAGTCTTGTTGCACACAATTTCTGGCCTAGTTTATGCTTCAAGAATGAAACACGGCGGGGGTTCGGCAGTGATTCGACAGTATTATCGTGGTAATCCATGGGCCCCACGGTTACCGCAGGTTACATTTCTGCCGACGGTTATGTGACAATTTCGGCTGATGAGGTCCGTGTCATGGTAAACTGTTTGTTCCTCAATGGTCATGCTGTGCCCCAAGACGATAGGGCCCCTGTCTATACAGCTCATATCGTGGTCTAGGTTTGTGTGAATGAGACTAAACTGTCAAATCTCTCCTGGACAGAACAGTCACCAGATCTCAATATTACTGATCTTTTGTGTCTACTTTGGAGGAAAGGTCTGAGATTTCCATTCACTTCCATCTACGTTACCTAAGCTTGTCACTATTTTGCAAGATGAATGGTATAACATTACCTTGAAATCCGGACAGGACCTATATTTATCCTGTACGAAATGACTACAAGGTGTTTTGAAAGCCAACTGTTTCCCTGTATCCTATTAGGTGTGGAAACGACTTGTGTTTTTTTCCCATATTTTTCTGCGCCCGCTGTAGGTAACAGCTGTTCAAGAAAGAATGATGAGCCTTCGGCCGTATTGCCACGTTTTATGATACAAAAGATACTATGTAGTTTCCAATAAGTCATCTCATATTCTTGCCATTCCATTTGAAGTTACTTAAACTTACCAAAGATTCTTCTGGCCCCCGTCTCTCCCTATTCTGTATGGCCTCTTTTTGATGTGCTGTGGACGAGGAATGGGGTCAGTACATCACTCTCCCAGCTGGTTCTCCGATTTCCAAACCATGGAGCCGTTACTTCTAATTCTAGCAGCTGGTTAATTGCTCTCAAGAGTCGGAATTCACCCCGCTCCAGGTTTCCCAACCGCTAAAAATGTCTAGCGTAACCAGGAACTTAACCAACGTGCTCTTGTTAGGAAAGCTATCTGCTGCTCAGCTACGAAGCCAGACGGAGTTTTGTACAGTACAGCCTGAAGCATTGAGTGAGTAATGCTGAAGAATATTGCCTGCTGCGGGCGAATCGAGCGAAGTACTTTTTAAGGCTCGAGTAATAAGTGAAACAAAGGAACACACAGCCATCACAGGCAGCGATTCAGAACCAGCTTTAATTAGAAAAACAGCAGTCCTCCACCTTGCCCTCCAGTGAGCTCTCGCTTAACACCACTGATGTCGCAAATGGCAGTGGTTTGGGGTTAATGGAATGCTCGGAGTTGTCTGTGATGTAACCGCTTTATAAGATTTCGTTGTGACACTGCGCTGCCAAATGCTGCTCACACTGCTGCTGCTGATATGTACGATGTTCTAGAGCCATACGCCAAACACGATAGTCTTTCCTCTCAGCAGTGCCCACGTGGCCGTCCGGAGCTTAGTCTTCTTGCGACTGTATATTCTCGTGACCACCGCTGCCAGCAATCATGTACAGTAGTTACATACCTGCCAAGTCTTTCTGCAGTATCGCAGAAGATACATTCATCCTCTCGTGGTCTTCTAACACGACCTCGATCAAACTAAGTGAAGTGCTGAAACGGCGTCTTTCTCATTGTTAAGGCATTCTTGACTAACATAACTCCAGTCTCAGTGGTAAGTAACACAAACGACCGTTACAACGTGTTTTTAAAGAAAACCTGATTTGCATCCTCATAGAGGCGCTATTACCGCCACTCTTACGGTGCTGGCGTGAAATCTGAATAGACATCATCATTCAGATGTAGAAACACTCCTACCAACTAGCGTTTATGTTCCATAAATCTTTCTTGCTAATGCGATATTTTTCCATCAGTATATTTCATCCAAACCGGATAGTGAGAGCAAACGTATTCACTTCATTAACTATAACAATTACAAAAGTCAGTCAGTTAGTAAAGTGAAGTACAAAGCATCGGGTGGGCGAGCGGTTCTAGGCGCTACAGTCTGGACCGTGCGACCGCTACGGTCGCAGGTTCGAATCCTGCCTCGCGCATGGATGTGTGTGATCTCCTTAGGTTGGTTAGATTTAAGTAGTTCCAAGCTCTAGGGGACTGATGACCTCAGAAGTTAAGTCCCATAGTGCTCATAGCCATTTTAAAGCATCGGGAAATCTATTTGTACTAACAGACCACAGCATCAGTGTAAGGAATTGTTTCATACTTGGCCGGCCGGAGTGGCAGATCGGTTAAAGGCGCTGCAGTCTGGAACCGCACAACCGCTACGGTCGCAGGTTCGAATCCTGCCTCGGGCATGGATGTGAGTGATGTCCTTAGGTTAGTTAGATTTAAGTAGTTCTAAGTTCTAGGGGACTTATGACCACAGCAGTTGAGTCCCATAGTGCTCAGAGCCATTTGAACCATTTTTTTGTTTGATACTTGGCTGATGATCAAAGAGTTCAAACAGACAAGGAAATATTCCTAGGATATTTCGTAATGGTGGATTCGCACTACAGTACAAGATATTAAAATCGCCAGCGTCATCCTTCTTCTGTTAGAAGCTCTCGTGTTCTGAAGAAATCCTTTGCCTGCTACATCTGGTGGTGAAATCGTTGTGGACTTCATTTACTCATTTCAGTTCGGTGGAATTTTCTGATAGCCGTTTGGAAACCTGGTGGTCAAAGAAATACTCCTTACCAGTATTTGTACAGATAGATAAGTAAATCCCGCACAGTTAGTGATATACGAGCATAACAATGGTTCAGTGCGCCACAACCCAAATCCCACATTATTATCCACTTATGTAATCCACAGGATGTACAGAAACACAGATCAGAAAGTTCAAAGTGAAGCTTTTCGCCCCAGTAATTCCCTCTACTGTTCCAAACATTCATTAATAAATACATATGCCAGGATGACTCAACAGGCATAGTGATCTACATGCAGCTGTGGACTAGTGTTAAAGAAATTTTCTGGAAACAGATGGATTGCGCGATCGAATCCCGGTCAGCCCACGGAAATTTTCACCTCTCAGTGAGGTGAGTAGTCTACAAGAGCGATACATGGCACGGATTCGACGTTAAGCTGTTAGTCCCTGTTATCCGGGTGGATAAATCAGTAGACTTGGGACACAAAGTCGATCAAGCGGCTTCTAGTTGAAAGACTTTCACCTTGCCATTGGCCAAAAAGAAATTTATGGTACTGTAAACCGGGTATATTTTGACCACCGTGGTTAGTTTGACCATTCATACACCCAAAGTTTTACGGCTGTGTGCTGGTTGTCAGTTGTTTTGTATATACTGTTTGGTGATATATGTCCATCAATATGCGTTAGATGGCGCCATGTAGTGCCGGTTTTCTCACGAAACAATTGGCGAACTATATTAAAATCTGGTTGTGCAAATTCGACCGATTTTGTGTACCCGCCAAACCGTTGGTGTTTTCATCTGAATCATCTGTGTTATTTAATTCCGTCTTAACAGAGATCTCTAAATTGTTGTTTTTTCACATGTATATACGCCAAAGAGAAAAAGAAACTGGTACACCTGCCTAATATCGTATAGGGCTCCCGCAAGCACGCAGAAGTGTCACAATACGACGTGGCATGGATTCGACTAATGCCTGAAGTAGTGCCGGAAGGAATTAACACCACGAATCCTGCACGGTTGTACACAAATTCGTAAGTGTACGAGGGGATTGAGATCTTTTGTGAACAGCACGCTCCAAGACATCCCAGATATGCTAAATAATGTTCATGTCTGTGGAGTTTGGTGGCCAGCGGAAGTATTTAAAATAAGAAGAGTGTTTTTGGAACCGTTCTGTAACAATTGTGAAGTGTGGGGTGTCGCAGTGCTACACTGGAATTGGCCAAGTCCTTCCCAATGCGCCGGCCAGAGTGGCCGAGCGGTTCTAGGCGCTACAGTCTGGAACCGCGCAACCGCTACGGTCGCAGGTTCGAATCCTGCCTCGGGCATGGATGTGTGTGACGTCCTTAGGTTAGTTAGGTTTAAGTAGTTCTAAGTTCTAGGGGACTGATGACCACAGCAGTTAAGTCCCATAGTGCTCAGAGCCATTCGAACCTTCCCAATGCACATTGGACATGAATGGATGCAGGTGATCAGACAGGATCCTCACATACGTGTCACCTGTCAGAGCCGTACATGGACGTATCAGGGGTCCCTTATCACTCCAACTGCACACGCCCACACCATTACTGACCCTCCACCAGCTTGAACAGTCCCCTGCTGACATGCAGCGTCCATGGATTCATGAGGTTGTCTCCGTACCCGTACACGACCATCCGCTCGATACAATTTGAAACGAGACTCGTCCGACCAGGCAATGTGTTTCCAATCATCAGCAGTCCAAAATCGGTGTTGACGGGACCAGGCGAGGCGCAAAACTTTGTGTCGTGCAGTTAAGAGTTAGCCTTCGGCTCCGAAAGCCCATATCGATGATGTTTCGTTGAATGGTTCGCACTCTGACACTTCTTGATGCTCCAGCACTGAAATCGGCAGCAATTTGTGGAAAGGTTCCACTTGTGACACGTTGAACGTTTCTCTGAAGTCGTCGTTGGTCTCGTTCTTATAGGATCTTTCTCTGGCCGCAGTGACGTCGGAGATTTGATGTTTTACCGGATTTATGATATTCACGGCACACTCGTGAAATTGTCGTACGGGAAAAGCCATAATTAATCGCACCCCCGGTGATGTGGGTCCCATCGCTCGTGCGCCGACTATAATACCACGTTCAGATTCACTTAAATCTTGATAACCTGCTATTGTTGCAGCAGTAACCGATCTAACAACTGCGCCAGACACTTGTTGTCTTATATTGGCGTTTGCGGCCTCAGCGCCGTATTCTGCCTCTTTACGTATCTCTGTATTTCAATACGCATGCCTATACTAGTTTCTTTGGCGCTTCAGTGTATCTCCCACCATAGTATGAATTATCAGGTCATGTGCACGATTTCTCCTTTTTAAAACTACTTCGACCACTGGTCATTCTTACCCCAGTAGCAGAGATACACAGTTTATGATACGCTGTGGACGCCAATGACAAGGTGTAACTAACGTGTACAAACATTAAACATTGTCATATAGATAAAAGCTTATCTGTAATCGTTAATGTGCCTCCAACTAAGAAAAACAAATGTCAGTCGTGTATTGCTCAAGTAACAAACCGTTGTGGTTCAGGGAATTATTCAGGTATAACATATAGTGTCAAATGTCTCCGGAAACCAGGAACAATGTTTTTTTGGCCCCAGTTGCTAGATATCGACTCGATAAATGAAGAACAGGTAGCCTTAGATGCAGGTGCACCAATTGTTTTGAAAGAAGGATTTAGGTTTAAGATGTGTGAAACTGAAGATATTACGCTCAACTAAATTTGGAGCTATCTATGTGATACTGCATCCTAGTACCTTTCATTATACAGGGTGTAACAAAAATGTACGGCATAAATTGCACATTGCTCACACGTAGGCAAAGGAATTATATTATTTTAACATGGGTATGTAAAGGCTTTGTTTCCGTGGTACAACTCTTTTCTTTTTTCAAATCATTAATCGTGGGAAACAAACACAAACAGAAAGCACAAGCATTCCACATGCAACTGTTTCTCACGGGACATGTTCAACATGCTCTCCGTGGGCATTGGTAGATGCATCAGCCTGCCGTCGCTATGAATCTCGAATGCACTGACATATCCCTGCGACATTGCGTTTCGTTTCGCAGCCTTACACAATAAGGGCACACAGACACTAAACATCTTGTACTGGAATTCCACACAAAAGAGCTTTCAAATGCTCGCACAAAGAAAAATCCAGTAGGCTTAGGTCCGGAGAGTGTGGAGGCCAGGCAACTGGTTCATCTCTACTTATCTGTCACCGAATCTGTTATTTAGAAGCGGACGGACATTACCACTAAAATGAGGAGGTGCTCCACTATGCATGAAGTACAGCGTTTTGTCGCACAGCTACAGGAACATCTGCTAACAGAACAGGTAGAATATTCTTCACAAAATTATGATAACTTCGTCCGTGTAGCCTGGTGGAAGAAAGTGACGCCCTACCAAACAGTCACCGACAATGCCGCCTCAAACATTGTCAAAAAATCTTTGTTGAGGTGAGGGTTGACGTCTGCCCAGACATGCCAAGTGTGTGTTTCCCATGATTAATGAGTTTGAGAAAATGAGCTGTAACATGGAAATAAAGTATTTCCAGACCCATGTTCATATAACATAATTTCTTCGCTACGGCTGGGGAATGTGTCCTGAAATTTGTACCATACATTTTTGCTATAGCCTGTATTCGTAATAATGATGGTGGATCGCACTCATTTGTGTACCGTACTAAGGTATTTAGTTTTATGAAGCTCAATAAAGTACTTAAAAAACTTTAAGATCAACGTTTTATTTCTGGGTGGTTATAGTTTCATTGTGTTTTTGAAACATTCATCAAAAACGGAAAAGTAATAGACATTTCAGGTCGAAGTGTCTTCATATCCATGCTTTGATTACCTACAACTTTTTCCAGTACTTCCTCCTCATTTTAGAAAATTCTGTTGTACTAATTAGTCACTAACATAAATATCACAGACATTAAAAGACACTCATGATAATCACATTTGAATACGAAAATCGATCAAATTATAACCGCATTACGGTAGCATAATGTTTTCTCAAAAAGTGTATGTGATCGTTCCACTGTAAAGCACCCCGTACACGTTCTCTCGGATATTTAATGGATGTGAATGTTTTCAGTGTGTGTTCCGAAATCGTATTATCAAGGTTTAACTGGTCTTTCTGTCTACGTATACACAATACTTTCCGAGTGCATTTGCTTATGTTGAGGGACAACTCTCAATCCTGCACCAAGCTTAAATTCTCTGAAGATGTTGTTACATTTCGCTACAGTTTTATACAGTTTCAGCTTGGCTATATACATCCGTGCTCAGCCTCAATAAGTTCCCGACCTTATACTGCGAACAGTAATAGTCTTATAACACTGCCGTAAGATATGCTAGAAACCCTTTTTAAGTCTGAAGATTTTCCTGAGTTGAGAATGACGTGCTATGTTCTGCTTCCTAAGTACGCTGCAACACATTCACAAATCTCGTAGTCTTTTGTTCATTAGATGTCACATGAGAATATCGCTTCTAAAAATAAAAAAAACCGTAGTACGCGAACATGCTGTGAAGTTGTATAAAACATCGCCAGTGATAAAGGCCTACAATTTTATGCACCTCTTCGACGTCACCTCTTGCAAACTAGAACGATATTTGGAGTTTTCAGTCCCTTCGTTCTTCCATACAGTGGACATAAGATCTTCCGCATTGGGGAGAGGAATAATGATGGTCGCTGAGCCCTAGTCATCGCGCTCACTATGGGATTAAGAAAGTGCTGTCTGCTAGGAGCATTCTAACACATGCCATTACCTGGTCGCAGTCTAGACAGCTACTGCTGATGACGCTGCATTATTGTTAGGTTTTCGGAATCTCTTCCTAACACGTTTGTTTAGCCACCACTGGTCTTACCCTTTCCTTCCAACTCTGCGTTGCTCATTTCTATCCATAACTGTCTTAGTGTACTGTACAATATATTTCAATTTACTCTCAAATTTTTCTGTATCAGAGAGGAATGGGTGATATTGAGTATGCATGATATCTGAATTATGTTCCTTGTACATATACTCAACTGAAATATCTTCGTATATAGCCTAACATACGTATTAACACCAATTGTCTGTGTTGCTTTTACGGCATTTGCTCTACAAGGTAACCAAATTTGTCTTACGTATAGTCTCGACTTGAGTACATCTCAGTGAAATATAGTTAAACGAACTTAACACAGCTCGATTAACAATTATCACTCGAATAACAATGGAGCTGTCGTGTCTGAGGAAGCTTCAAGTGTTATTAGAAATTAACCTGATTTTAATGACGTATTCCTTCTACGTAACATGTATACACCAAGTATGTACATGGAGTGTTAATTTCAAGTCCGTTATCTAGCGTTTAAAATCAGTGAAGAAACAGTATAGATCATGATGGTACTTTACTAAAGTGAACTGTTTCGGCCTATAGTTTGTTCATCTTCAGACAGCACCATCATCTGAAACAACTGAAGTCAACTGGCTGTTGTACGCATCGTCATTTGCAGCTGATGATGCTGGCTGAAGATGGCCTAAGTAAAGGCCGAAATTGGTCATTTTAATAAAGTACCCTCGCGATCTAAGACTGTTTTTTCATTGGTTTTATATAGGTTACAATATCTCTGCATCTGGAAATGTTACAAACAATTATCTAGTATTTGTCTATGTTATTTTAAACAGAAACCTTTCTTTAATATTTCACACGTACTGCCCGTGATTCATAGAGCAATGTGTCCACTAGCAAGGAGCAGGAGACCTCCGCTATGAAATCCTGAGACGCTACTGCGATTCCAGTAGCAGCGCCTGAGATGGCTGCTTTTCTGGAGAGGGGAGTTTTGGCAGCTCGCCAGGCGTAATTTTGTGAGGCGTTAACATCGTTTCCCCACTCAGCGCGAACTAGTTTTCTCGCACTGTGTGGCGAACAGAAGGACATTTCAGGAGAACTACTGTCTCCGAGCTTCTCAGTCCCACTTTGTCCTCAACAGCAGTACCAAAGTCTGCAAGTTGAGAGTGGAACTTAAATGATTACCATATCAGTTCATTTTTAAACAAAGCCGTGCAGAGAATTTATTACTTTTTTTCTTCATTGAGTTGTGTAAACCAATCATCCTTGTCGAAAATTCTTCACAGGTGGCTGTATTGTTAACTTTCGATAATTCTATCATTTTGCCGGCCGCTGCGGCAGAGTGGTTCTAGGCGCTTAAGTCCCGAACCGCGCTGCTGCTACGGTCTCAGGTTCGAATCCTGACTCGGGCATGGATGTGTGTGATGTCCTTAGGTTAGTTAGGTTTAAGTAGTTCGAAGCCTTGGGGACTGATGACCTCAGATGTTAAGACCCATAGCGCTTAGAGACATTTGAACCATTTTTTTAATTCTAGCATTTTGCTCTTCGGAGATGATAATAACGCCATGTAGCTCAGGAGCGGTGCATCTCTTTTGATTGGTCAACACTTCGGTGATTTGCGTGACCCCAACCCATCCCAGTTATCCAACGAGCAGAAGGGGATGTACAGTTTGTCGTGGAGTGCAAATGACGTGTCGTTCCTGGCGAGTCCCAGCATCGTTGAGAGATGAGCGCTAAATCAAATCTAGTTTGAAAATACTAGGATTTGATCCCGTGACCTCTCGGTTTCCGGTCACGCCTTTTCCCGCTAGGCAACAAGGCCCGACTCTTCTCATATCAGCTGTGAGATTTCGTTTGAGGATTACATTATTCTCAAGTACATTGTGTTCACTAAATTTAACTTCTTGTAATTAATGCGCGTTTGTCCCAAGTGATAATACAATTTTACATTTTATCCGTTTCGATTCCATGTTCTCATTTCTTTATTTTCTCTCAGATGTCTCTGATTTCCTGTTAATATAGTGAAGTGTGAATTAATGGTCTAATTTCCCGTATTTAAAGCGTCTGAAATGTCAATTTATTCGTTCATCTTCTTCTAATGATTCGAATTCCTCACATGTTACACAGCTTTGGTTATACGTTCCAATTTCATATAATTTCAGAGAAGAAATAAAACCTGATTCGGAATTCTGGAAACCAGTTTTCCAATGATCTTTTAATTTAATCTCCCAGTGAGTAGTTTGCATCTTACACACATCAAAAAGAGATTTGCATTACCTCGGTTCCGAGAGTTCGGGAACCAGTACAGAAAACTGGAATAGAGATCAACATAAACATCATTTCCGCACTTTTTATTGCTCATGAAAACCATACATTGCGTATTGTACCACCCTACAGCGAGACATTCAGAGGTGATGGTCTAGATTGCTGTACACACCGGTACCTCTAATACCCAGTAGCACGTCATCTTGCATTGATCCATGCCTGTATTCGTCGTGGCATACTATCCACAAGTTCAACAAGGCACTGCTGGCCCAGATTGTCCCAGCCCTCAACCGCGATTCGGTGTAGATCCCTCAGAGTGCTTGGTGAGTCACGTCGTCCATAAACAGCTCTTTTCAATCTATCTCAGGCATATTCGATAGGGTTCATGTCTGGAGAACACGCTGGCCACTAGTCGAGCGATGTCGTTATCCTGAAGGAAGTCATTCACAAGATGTGCACGATGGGGGCCCGAATTGTCGTCCATGAAGGCGAATGCCTCGCCAATAAACTGCCGATGTGGTTGAACTATGGGTCGGAGGATGCCATTCTCGTATCGTACAGCCGTTACGACTCCTTCCACGGCCACCAGCGGCGTACGTCGTCCACAAGTAATGCCACCCCAAAGCATCAGGGAACCTCCACCTTGCTGCACTCGCTGGACAATGTGTCTAAGGCGTTAAGCCTGACCGGGTTGCCTCCAAACACGTCTCCGACGATTGTCTGGTTGAAGGCATAGAGTCACTCATCGGTGAAAACGGGATTCCAATCCTGAGCGGTCCATTCGGCGTATTTTTCGGTCCATCAGCACTGCGCTGCATGGTGTCATGGTCGCAAACATGGACTTCGTCATGGACGCCAGGAGTGAAGTTGCGCATCATGCAGCCTATTGCACACAGTTTGAGTCGTAACACGACGCCCTGTGGCTGTACAAAAAGAATTATTCAACATGGTGGAGTTGCTGTCAGGTTTCCTCCGAGCTATAATCCGTAGGTAGCGGTCATCTACTGCAGTAGTAGCCCTTGGGCGGCCTGAGCGAGGCATGTCATCGACAGTTCCTGTCTCTCTGCATCTCATCCACATCCGAGCAACATCACTTTGGTTCACTGCGAGATGACTGGACTCTTTCCTTGTTGAGAGACTTTCCTGGCACAAAGTAACGGAATGGACGTAATTGAACCGCAGTATTCACCGTCTAGGCACTAGCCGCGTACCTCCTTCCCGGTGGAATGACTGGAACTGATCGCCTGTCGGATCCCCTCCGTATAATAGGCGTTGCTCATGCATGGTTGTTTACATCTTTGAGCGGGTTTAGTGACATCTCTTAACATCTCTGAACCCAGGGACTGTGTCTGTGATACAATACCCACAGTCAACGTCCGTCTTCAGGAGTTCTGGGAACCAGGGCGATGCGAAACTTTTTTTGATGTGTGTACATTCACTGTCGATTACTTCAAGTTAATGCTGATTCTTTGATGTGTCTTATCGCTGCTTCCTCTTTCTGGTGAGCTTTACTTTGGATTTTCTTTCGTTGATTCGGAGTGTTTTATGGTCTCAAGCAATGATCCGTCGCATATTTATGTTTCAGGCGATCTACTTTCTAGGAGCTTTTTCCCCTTTAGCAAAAGCACTTTCGAGAGAATACCATGAACAATGCGATCTAACAAGAGTACCTTTACGGTCTTCTATTACACCTTTGGTTTTTCTCATAGAGGATCTAAAGGTCAGTGTCACTGCAACAATTTCTTAATACAGTATAACACAGTTAAAAATAATTCAATTTAAGAAAGCGCCTTCGAACATTAGAAGATTTACGAGCCGTGTTACGTATGCATTACCATAATTTGCATGACGATTCTGATGATGTAATCAGATCTTCAATGTCTTTATTAGTTTAAAGTTTAGTATCTGACTGTAAGTTGTACAAGTAACACCCAGCAACGAATTTCCAAAATGTAAACGGTTCATCCGATTTTGCCGATCGACGTGTCTTTAGAAAGCTATTAGTGTAAACCTAAACTGGTATAAATTACCGGCTTGTAACTTGAATAGTACATGAGTTATTGGGGGTGAAAGTGGCCGATTACTATCGATCGCGTCAGGCGGCAAGTACTCAGCAGTTACACGAAAAAACGGTAGCAGCATGCTTATAAATACATTTATCCATCTGGTCTTTGTTTATATCCGATATATACTATTCATGAAGAAATTGATCAAATATTTACTGTGTTTTAGAAACCACAGAGCTACTGGCCTATTTTTGCTTGCTATTCCTTTGATATATGTTTATGTAATTTGTTTATGTATTTAATAATGTATGTTAGGGCATGTTTATGGTCCAGCCATAGGAATTTTTATTTAATTTCAAGTTATTTAAAAGTAAATCCACTATTTCGAATGTGTTTCATTATGTCTGTGAATGTGCGTTGGCTTGAAGACATGGTGGGAGCACTCCAGCCAATCACAGCGATCGTGAATAGGGGGACTGGATGGAAGTGGGTGGACAGTATGGGAGAGGAGTCCGGGACAGAACGGCGCGACGGACGCGGAGTCGGCCGAAAGACTTGGACAGTGGAGCAGTTTGCGCGTGATCGCGGAGGATAGAAATATTTCGGAGTGCTCTTGTGTGAGTTCTGTGGCTTCTGCAGTGAAGTCGTAGTATGCGTTCAGATGTGAATATCTTGCAAGCTATGTTGTTGTTCATAACTAATTCATATGGTTCAAATGGCTCTGAGCACTATGGGACTTAACATCTGTGGTCATCAGTCCCCTAGAACTTACAACTACTTAAACCTAACTAACCTAAGGTCATCACACAACACCCAGTCATCACGAAGCAGAGAAAATCCCTGACCCCGCCGGGAATCGAACCCGGGAACCCGGGCGTGGGAAGCGAGAACGCTACCGCACGACCACGGGCTGCGGACCGTAACTAATTACGTGAAGTAGGAATCTATTGTTTCCCTGTTACTAAACTTATATTTTATTTAATTTCTGGACCATCGACACCAATAAGTGTTTTGCAGAAATATAGCGCATTCTCAAAAGTACTTCTACTATCGTACTCGCCATCTAAACTCGTTAAGATAGTACCTGCGGATTTTATTTAATTTCAATCTTTCATTTATAAATTTAAATGTTACATTCATAATTCGCAATTGCCGAGGGATAGAAACCTTTGACCATTCGATTCATGTGTGTATTCTTATCTTACATTGTAGACTCAGCTGTATTTGCCCTGTAATGCAACAACTACATATCCCAGCCCCTAGACGAAGTAACCAGCCAAATCTTTTAATATTTCGAGTCTGATGGTATGTAGTTGAGGGCCACCACACCATCATCATTTCATTCGTTATTGATTGAAAGCCCGCAAGCCCGCAAGTCTCGCCTCGGGCATGGATATGTGTGATGTCCTTAGGTTAGTTAGGTTTAAGTAGTTCTAAGTTCTAGGGGACTGACGACCTTAGAAGTTAAGTCCCATAGTGCTCAGAGCCATTTGAAACATTTTTGCAATTGTAATTTGTAATCTCTGTTCCTTTTGAAAAAGGATCGCACACACTTCCCTTTAGTTTCTTTGTGGTGTGAGAAGCCATTTTGTGACAAGGCGCTTCCCTTTTGTTTCTCTGTGGTGTAAGAAGCCATTTTGTGACGAGGCGCGAAAACGTGGAAGTTTCATGTAATATTTAGACTAAATATAATCAAAAATTATTGCCTTTTTCACTCGGTAAGTAGGTCGTCAATATTGGGTTCCTTCCGCATGGTTAGGATGACAATTACTATTACTCGGTAGCTCGTTATGTGCCACCTGCCATTTATTGTATGCTTCACCATTTGAAGAGTCATTATTTTTCGCGGACCCGTTCTTTCTGCGGTTGCTACAATTCGGCTGTCGTGGTATATTGTGTTTTGATTACTCCCCGCATTGTCATATTCGTTTTGAGGTACATCATCTTGGATTAAATTCAAAGAATCTAGTGCTCGCATAAATTGTTCTATGTCCGTGTCTCTGACATGCACGAGTTTTTCTCGAATGGCAGTGGGTATTTTACCTTTAAGAATTCTCAATACATCTCTTACCAACATCGGTTCATCCCAATAACGCGTCTTATTAAGATATTTCTCAAAATAGTTTCATAAATTCCCCTGGCGGAGAACGCTTCTAGCTTCATAGCTCAAAATGATAGATATTTGATTTAATTTTAAGCCATTTAAATATAACAGCTACATGAATGAAAAAGAATTACGTTCTATTTAGAAAACTTTAGCTCTTTGCAAACTGACTAAATGAACTACGCTCATAACTCCACAGAAAGAGTAACGTTTCTTACGTTTACATAACTAATTATTTCTTTATGTTATTGTTTTACAAATTGCTCTGAGCGCTATGGGACTTAACATCTGAGGTCATCAGTCCCCTAGAACTTAGAACTACTTATACCTAACCAACCTAAGGACATCACACACATCCATACCCGAGGCAGGATTCGAACTTGCGACCATAGCGTTCGCGCGGTTCCAGACTAAAAGCGCCTAGAACCGCTGGGCCACACCGGCCGGCTACACAGGAAAGCACCGTACCTTAAATGCCCTGTATGATATCTCCTTTCCCTTCCCCTCCCCCCCCCCCTACCTACAACCCCCCCCCCACACCTTACATACTTGTTTTTTCGCAGCGAGATAGTCGAAAAGCCGGGAAGTCCAACGCTTGTTACACATTCCCCTAACACAACCAGCCCTGTCTGGAATTCTGAGCGAGCTCTCAACGATGCAGGCTCGGCACCTGCTCCGGTGAACATGCAGGGGCGCCATTGTTGTCAGCAATCGACCGCCCCCCACAGCTCAGGCGGGCGGTGCCACTTTGCTGTCGTCCGTATTAGACAGGGCGTTTGTTCGCGGCGGTCGCCGCTGTCGTAGGTCGTAACTGCCTCTGTGATGCAGCTGTCCGACGTGCGCATCGTGTATTAGTGGGGTGAGGATGAGCAGAATAGCAGGGGTACTGTGAGGCGGGGGGGGGGGCGGCGAGGGGGAGGCGCATGGCCTCATTTACATACGCCCCGCATACAATGGCGGCGCTCGCGTAAAACAAGCCAGGCAGTATGTAGCCCAGCTGGTGCGCACCGTTGGCTGTTATTGTTTGCGGAAGGGATTTATTTCGACACGAATACGCTACCGGTGGTTGTCTTGGCCGCGTTAATCCCTGTATCGCCGCGACTCGCGGTTGACGGAGGCACTGCCGAGGCGCCGGAGCGCCGCACGTAACGGCACGTGGTGGCGTCGGGACGCGCTTAGAGCCCGCGGTCGCGACGTGTAACGGCGCCCAGTAGTCGCGGAGGGCGTCGTCAGGCCGTGCCGCTTACGGCGCAGCGCCTCGGCGCTAACTTTAATTGAGAGCTTAACTGTTATATCGCCGTCGCAACGTCTTTACTGCGCAGCCACTGCCTCTCCGGCAAAGCGGCCGCTGCGGTCCGCAGCGGCGGAGAACGACTTGAGGACGTCGAGTGACGACGCGCTGATGGCCCCATCGTCCCTGCTTAACACTGTGTGCTAAATATCAAGGCTCTCGCTCCTCTTCTGCGTTTAGCTGCCGCCTTGTCTCTCCTCTGGACTGATCAAGAAGTTAGAAACACTTGCCTTAGCACGCTCAATCGTATCTAAGGGTCACATCATTCTTGAAATAAATTCGATTCTACACAGACCACGCGAAATAACTTGTCCCCTTTCCAACAGCCGTGTACCGCAAGTCTCTAGAGGAACGCAAGATTACAAATGATTGGAAAAGAGCACAGGTAGTTCCAGTTTTCAAGAAGGGTCGTCGAGCGGATGCGCAAAATTATAAGCCTGTATCTCTGACATCGATCTGCTGTAGAATTTTAGAACAAGGTTTTTGCTCACGTATCATGTCATTTCTGGAAACCCAGAATCTACTCCATAGGAATCAACATAGATTCCGGAAACAGCGATCGTGTGAGACCCAACTCGCTTTATTTGTTCATCAGGCCCACAAAATATTGGATACAGGCTCCCAGGTAGAAGCCATTTTCCTTGACTTCCGGAAGGCGTTAGATACAGTGCCGCACTGTCGCTGATAAACAAAGTAAGAGCCTACGGAATATCAGACCAGCTGTGTGGCTGGATTGAAGAGTTTTTAGCAAACAGAACACAGCATGTTGTTCTCAATGGAGAGACGTCTACAGACGTTAAAGTATTCTCTGGCGTACCACAGGGGAGTGTTATGGTACCATTGCTTTTCACAAAAAAAACCCTTAACAGAGACAAATGTAATGTATTGCGAATACATAGAAAGAAGGATCCTTTATTGTATGATTATATGATAGCGCAACAAACACTGATAGCAGTTACTTCTGTAAAATATCTGGGAGTATGCGTACGGAACGATTTGAAGTGGAATGATAATATAAAATTAATTGTTGGTAACCCGGGTGCCTCGTTGAGATTCATTGGGAGAGTCCTTAGAAAATGTAGTCCATCAACAAAGGAGGTGGCTTACAAAACACTCGTTCGACCTATACTTGAGTATTGCTCATCAGTGTGGGATCGGTAGCAGGTCGGGTTGACAGAGGAGATAGAGAAGATCCAAAGAAGAGCGGCACGTTTCGTCGCAAGGTTATTTGGTAAGCGTGATAGCGTTACGGAGATGTTTAGCAAACTCCAGTGCCAGACTATGCAAGAGAGGCGCTCTGCATCGCGGTGTAGCTTGCTGTCCAGGTTTCGAGATGGTGCGTTTCTGGACGAGGTATTGAATATATTGCTTCCCCCTACTTATACCTCAAGAGGAGATCACGAATGTAACATTAGAGAGATTCGAGCGCGCACGGAGGCTTTCTGGCAGTCGTTTTTCCCGCGAACCACACGCGACTGGAACAGGAAAGGGAGGTAATGAGAGTGGCACGTAATGTACCCTCCGCCACACACCGTTGGGTGGCTTGAGGTTTATAAATGTAGATGTAGATGTATGAATGTCATTGAAACTTCAGCGCCAATAAGGTGGCATACAACAAACGTAATATTGGAGTAAAGGGTGTTATTATAAACAGCAGTCATAGTGATTGACGGTAATTGACTAACGCAACCATTATCCTTTTTTACTCGTGATTTGATTTTGTATCACTTCTAGGAGTGAGAGAATGTAGAAAGCATTCTGATTGATGGATAAAGTATGCAGATCGCTAGGTACAGTAGAGTCGGCCGCCACCCCTAGAGCAAATTCGCAGAAGGCCTGCCAAGGGAAGTTGAGGGTCAATAGAGTAATGGACTTTGGCCACGCTTTTGTAGCGCCACACCGGGATGCCCAGCTTTTGTTCTGAACGAACACAGTTGGTATCTCCCGTGGTGCAAACTCCTGGCGACAACATTTTACAACCTCGTGGTGGAGTGGTAATTTTCAAAAATCAAATGGCTCTGAGCACTATGGGACTAACTTTCTGAGGTCATCAGGCCCCTACAACTTAGAACTACCTAAACTTATCTAACCTAAGGACATCACACACATCTATGCCCGGGGCAGGATTCGAACCTACGACCGGAGCGGTCGCGCGGTTCCAGACTGTAGCGCCTAGAACCGCTCGACCACTCTGGCTGACGTGGAAATTTTCGCCTCATAGCCGAAGGTGCCAGTGTGCTCAGGCGCAGAATGTTGGCTCTTTCCCCTGAAATCATTAGACACCATAGACAAACATCTCGAAGATGGATTGGGGTTCTACATTTTAGGCTCTTTGAAAACCTGAGAGGCAGCTGAATACATCTACATCTACATTTATACTCCGCAAGCCACCCAACGGTGTGTGGCGGAGGGCACTTTACGTGCCACTGTCATTACCTCCTTTTCTGTTCCAGTCGCGTATGGTTCGCGGGAGGAACGACTGTCTGAAAGCCTCCGTGCGTGCTGGAATCTCTCTAATTTTACATTCGTGATCTCCTCGGGAGGTATAAGTAGGGGGGAGCAATATATTCGATACCTCATTCAGAAACGCACCCTCTCGAAACCTGGCCAGCAAGCTACACCGCGATGCAGAGCGCCTCTCTTGCAGAGTCTGCCACTTGAGTTTGCTAAACATCTCCGTAACGCTATCACGGTTACCAAATAACCCTGTGACGAAACGCATCGCTCTTCTTTCGATCTTCTCTATCTCTTCCGTCAACCGGACCTGGTACAGATCCCACACTGATAAGCAATACTCAAGTATGGGTCGAACGAGTGTTTTGTAAGTCACCTCCTTTGTTGATGGACTACATTTTCTAAGGACTCTCCCAATGAATCTGAACCTGGTACCCACCTTACCAACAATTAATTTTATATGATCATTCCACTTCAAATCGTTCCGCATACATACTCCCAGATATTTTACAGAAGTAACTGCTACCAGTGTTTGTTCTGCTATCATGTAATCATACAATAAAGGATCCTTCTTTCTATGTATTCGCAATACATTACATTTGTCTCTGTTAAGGGTCAGTTGTCACTCCCTGCACCAAGTGCCTATCCGCTGCAGATCTTCCTGCATTTCACTACAATTTTCTAATGCTGCAACTTCTCTGTATACTACAGCATCATCCGCGAAAAGCCGCATGGAACTTCCGACACTATCTACTAGGTCATTTATATATATTGTGAAAAGTAATGGTCCCATAACACTCCCCTGTGGCATGCCAGACGTTACTTTAACGTCTATAGACGTCTCTCCATTGATAACAACTTGCTGTGTTCTGTTTGCTAAAAATTCTTCAATCCAGCCAAACAGCTGGTCTGATATTTCGTAGGCTCTTACTTTGTTTATCAGGCGACAGTGCGGAACTGTATCGAACGCCTTCCGGAAGTCACGGAAAATAGCATCTACCTGGGAACCTATATCTAATATTTTCTGGGTCTCATGAATAAATAAAGCGAGTTGGGTCTCACACGATCGCTGTTTCCGGAATCCATGTTGATTCCTACAGAGTAGATTCCGGGTATCCAAAAACGACATGACACTCGAGCGAAAAACATGTTCTAAAATTCTACAACAGATCGATGTCAGAGATATAGGTCTATAGTTTTGCACATCTGCTCGACGACCCTTCTTGAAGACTGGGACTACCTGTGCTCTTTTCCCATCATTTGGAACCTTCCGTTCCTCTAGAGACTTGCGGTACACGGCTGTTAGAAGGGGAGCAAGTTCTTTCGCGTACTCTGTGTAGGATCGAATTGGTATCCCGTCAGGTCCAGTGGACTTTCCTCTGTTGAGTGATTCCAGTTGCTTTTCTATTCCTTGGACACTTATTTCGATGTCAGCCATTTTTTCGTTTGTGTGAGGATTTAGAGAAGGAACTGCAGTGCGGTCTTCCTCTGTGAAACGGCTTTGGAAAAAGGTGTTTAGTATTTCAGCTTTACGCGTGTCATCCTCTGATTCAATGCCATCATCATCCCGGAGTGTCTGGATATGCTGTTTCCAGCCACTTACTGATTTAACGTAAGACCAGAGCTTCCTAGGATTTTCTGTCAAGTCGGTACATAGAATTTTACTTTCGAATGCACTGAACGCTTCACGCATAGCCCTACTGACGCTAACTTTGACATCGTTTAGCTTCTGTTTGTCTGAGAGGTTTTGGCTGCGTTTAAACTTGCAGTGAAGCTCTCTTTGCTTTCGCAGTAGTTTCCTAACTTTGTTGCTGAACCACGGTGGGTTTTTCCGGTCCCTCACAGTTTTACTCGGCACGTACCTGTCTAAAACGCATTTTACCGTTGCCCTGAACTTTTTCCATAAACACTCAACATTGTCAGTGTCGGAACAGAAATTTTCGTTTTGATCTGTTAGGTAGTCTGAAATCTGCCTTCTATTACTCTTGCTAAACAGATAAACCCTCCTCCCTTTTTTTATATTCCTATTAACTCCCATATTCAGAGATGTTGGAACGGCCTTATGATCACTGATTCCCAGTTCTGCACCTACAGAGTCGAAAAATTCGGGTCTGTTTGTTATCAGTAGGTCCAAGATGTTATCTCCACGAGTCGGTCTCTGTTTAATTGCTCGAGGTCATTTTTGGATAGTGCACTCAGTATAATGTCACTCGATGCTCTGTCCCTACCACCTGTCCTAAACATCTGAGTGTCCCAGTCTATATCTGATAAACTGAAATCTCCACCTAAGACTATAACGTGCTGAGAAAATTTATGTGAAATGTATTCCAAATTTTCTCTCAGTTGTTCTGCCATTAATGCTGCTGAGTCGGGAGGTCGGTAAAAGGAGCAAATTATTAACCTAGTTCGGTTGTTGAGTGTAACCTCCGCCCATAATAATTCACAGGAACTATCCACTTCAACTTCACTACGGGATAAACTACTACTAACAGCGACAAACACGCCACCACCGGTCGCATGCAATCTATCCTTTCTAAACACCGCCTGTGCCTTTGTAAAAATTTCGGCAGAATTTATCTCTGGCTTCAGCCAGCTTTCTGTACCTATAACGATTTCAGCTTCGGTGCTTTCTATCAGCGCTTGAAATTCCGGTACTTTACCAATGCAGCTTCGACAGTTTACAATTACAATACCGATTGCTGCTTGGTCCCCGCATGTCCTGACTTTGCCCCGCACCCTTTGAGGTTGTTGCCCTTTCTGTACTTGCCCGAGGCCATCTAACCTAAAACACCGCCCAGTCCACGCCACACAACCCCTGCTACCCGTGTAGCCGCTTGGTGCGTGTAGTGGACTCCTGACGTATCCAGCGGAACCCGAAACCCCACCAGCCTATGCCGCAAGTCGAGGAATCTGCAGCCCACACGGTCGCAGAACCGTCTCAGTCTCTGATTCAGACCCTCCACTCGGCTCTGTACCAAAGGTCCGCAGTCAGTCCTGTCGACGATGCTGCAGATGGTGAGCTCTGCTTTCATGCCACTAGCGAGACTGGCCGTCTTCACCAAATCAGATAGCCGCCGGAAGCCAGAGAGGATTTCCTCCGATCCATAGCGACACACATCATTGGTGCCGACATGAGCGACCACCTGCTGATGGGTGCACCCTGTATCCTTCATGGCATCCGGAAGGACCCTTTCCACATCTGGAATGACTCCCCCCGGTATGCACACGGAGTGCTCATTGGTTTTCTTCCCCTCTCTTGCTGCCATATCCCTAAGGGGCCCCATTACGCACCTGACGTTGGAGCTCCCAACTACCAGTAAGCCCACCCTCTGAGACCGCTCCAACGTCAGGCGCGTAATGGGGCCCCTTAGGGATATGGCAGCAAGAGAGGGGAAGAAAACGAATGTGCACTCTGTAAAAATTAAATGCTGACATAATGTAAGAACTACAAGCATTAGCCAACTAAATAGACTACAGATTACAGAGAGATCCACAGCCTTCAGATGCTTAGTAAACGTAACCATGCTCCATAGTAGGCTGTAAAGTGGTATCTATTAAATCATGCGATTAGCTAATTTCGAGTACTTGTCATTGCCATGCACTTATAAAACCAACGTGAAAAAGCACTACATTGTCTGCATGCATTGCTTGTATAACTAACACTTTCCACACCTCACATTAAGATAAGACATTACTAGACAAATTTCTTACAACCACATGGTAACTGACAGCAGCTTGTACTTTCTTAACCATGTCATCAGTCCCATCGGATTAGGGAAGGATATTAGTCATGCCATTTCAAACGAACCATCCTGGCATTTGCCAGAAGCGATTTAGCGAAATCACGGAGAACCTAAATCAGGATTCGCGTATAAACCATTGGCTTCCCGAATGCGAGTCCAGTGTGCTGACTACTGCGCCACCTTGCTCGGTACGCACCCTGTATACTACTATTGGTGATTCGAGCTGTTGTGCTGTCATTCGTGAACAGTATTCCATAGCCTTTCCGAACAGGATAACGCTTGACCACATTTCGCTGTTGTGTCCCAACATGCTCTACAGAGTGTCGAAATGTTGTCTTGACCTGCTCGAACAAGATGTGTCTCCCGTTGAACACATACATGACATCATAGAACGAAAACACAAGCGTCATCCACAAACAGCCTTAACCGTCCCTGTTCTGACCGACAAAGTGCAACAGGCGTGAAACTCCGTCCCACAAACTGACTTCCGGTACCTGTACAACACTATGCGTGCACATTTTGCGAGCAAATGACACAATGGCTTATTGCTCGCAATCTGTTGTCGAATAACACCCTCACTGTATTCACAATTTCACAGTCAAAATGTTATCCTATATGTCTCCATTGCCACAACATGAAAAATACTCTACAATAGTTTTGGTACAGTCAAATGCACTATGGCCTTGCCATTTTTCATCGAGCAACAAACTGAATCACGACAGTTTCACCTATCCCAGCACACAACCACACTGCAATCTTATTGGCTAAACTCGGACAACCACCACTGCTTGCCAGTAACAAATATGGTCCTCAGAAGCCCAAGGCACTTTTTACTCTGCACTGTCTTGTCATTACCAGCTTCTCCATTATTCCTCCACATTGACTAATTGCTGCTGCCTTCTCCTGGACTCCAAACAAGAAGACACTGTCCTTTACCCCAGCTTGACGATGACCATGTTAGTGGTAGGGAGAGGGCGGTATAAGCGCAGTTTTGACATCGAATTGATATGCAAATTATTGAAATTGATTAATTAATTCTCACCACCCATCCCAACCACCCCCACCCCCATCTCCAGATAACGTCATGTGTTTTTCTCACCCTGAAAGTAGGTCCTCGCACCCTCTCCTCTCACTGTCCCTCCCTACCCCACCCCCCACCCTCAACTACCCTTGCTGTTGTTGTGGTCTTCAATCCAGAGACTGGTTAGACGCAGCTCTTCATGCTACTCTATCCTGTGCAAGCTTCTTCATCTCCGATGCAATCTGTTTAGTGTACTCATGCCTTGGTCTCCTGGAACAATTTTTACCCGTCATACTTCCCTCTAATACTAAATTGATGATCCCTTGGTGCCTCAGAATGTGTCCTACCAACTGATTTCCTCTTCTAGTGGTGCCACAAATTCCTCTTCTTCCAGCTCTATTCATTAGTTACGTGATTTATCCGTCTAATCATGAGCATTCTTCCGTAGCACCACATTTCGAAAGTTTCTATTCTCCTCTTGTGTAAACTCTTTATCGTCCATGTTTCAATTCCATACATGGCTACTCTCCATACAAAAACTTTTTGAAGAGACTTCCTAAACCTTAAATCTATATTTAATGTGAACAAATTTCTCTTCTTGAGAAACACTTTCCTTGTCATTACCAGACAACATTTTATATCCTCTCTACTTCGACCATCATCAGTTATCTTGCTCCCAAAAGAGCAAAACTCATCTACTACTTTCAATATCTCATTTCCTAATCTAATTCCCTCATCACCTGCTTTAATTAGCCTAAATTCCATTATCCTTTTTTGCTTTTGTTGATGTTCACCTTATATCCTCCTTTTAAGATACTGTCCATTCTGTTCAACTGCCCTTACAGGTCCTTTTCTGTCTCAGGCACAATTACAATGTCATCGGCCAACCTCAGATTTTTATTTCTTCTCCATGGATTTTAGTTCCTACTCCAAATTTTTCTTTTATTTCCTTTGCTGTTTGGTCAGTATACAGATTACACTTCGACATTGTTGTGAGAAAAACAGCATTCGTAATGAAAATGTCATAATGCAACACATGTACTGGGGATTGGGAAAAAGTCATTGTAACAACGGAACTATGAAGGAAATCGACCCCAAAAGTTTGATGAGGGACTGCAGTATCAGCTGTGTCCTGTGTCATCCTCAATGGGTGCTCACAAACTAAGCATCTAGGAGGTAGTATTAGCCCCCCCCCCCTTACACCCCTCATCCCTCTCTCCCACTCGTTGTCACATGTGGGGATAGAGGCATGTTCTGTATTCTCACTGGAGGTCCACAAAGAGATCCTTCTGGTGACACTGATATACTGTCTCCGGTCCTTGGAAATCAGTCACAGATAGACAGAAGTCAATAAGAGAAAGCTTCTTGAAATCTGTTAAAGATATTTCTCGGAAAGTCTGGAGCCCTCTGAATAACAACGAAATTCCGGAGAACGCTCCGGATCGCTACTTCAAATGGCCAGCTGCCGCTGCCGCACCCTGCTTCGCAGTCTACCGCCCTTCCGGTGGCGGACAAGCTCGCCGCAGTCGCTGAGCACCTTGAGGCATAGGTCCTTTGCCAACACAAAACAATGTATAGTCAAATAACCAATAGAAGATAAATGGAGGGGCATCACAAGTGCAACTTGTTCGTCTAAAATATAGCGATTCAGCCCTCTCGTCCTGGTCGGGCGCAACTGCGTCGGTGATCTTACACACACTGGACCATCCACCACATCCCCTTACCGTAAGTGACCACCATTCTGCTCTAGATAACACTTTTACTTAGCATCAACACATCTCTATAATCAAGCATGTTCTAAGAAGGAAACCACAATTGCGACGACAGTAAATGTCCTCTTTTCACGAAAATAGGGGCAATCCATTGTCTTTTAGTTTATGAGGAACATCAGTATAGTTTTTAAGTTTGACTTCAGTATACAATTCACATCTTATTGTTTTGTGACAGCCAACGAAGTGCAGTGCCTCCGATTACATATGACCAAGATTTGGAAAAGGGCCTGCCCCATTTTGGTATGAAAACTACTGATCACTGCTCAACGTCCTCGTTATTTCGAAAAAGTCATTTGAGTAAAGAAAAATCGAGAATTTAAATTGCTAGTGATGTCTTGTTATCTTGGTCAGCAAAGAGTGAATCTGAAATTATAAAATGTCCAAAGCGAAAATGTCGTTCAACAAAATGATTACTTTTCGATTTAGGTTACCGACTTTCATCGGTTGTGGGTGTCCTAGTGGACTACCGGGTCTCAAGAACCTATTAGATACCTGTAGGCATCATAAATTACATTCCGCCCCCATTCCCCCCTTCCACCATCGCGTTTTCCTCTCTATGTGAACGCTAATCTCAGGAATTACTGATGGGGGTCTTATAAAGTTTCCGCCAATACACTGATTCACGAAAAAGTTCTGCCTATATAATGTATACTCTCTAACTACAGTAACAATAAAACGGTAAAACCGTCGAGTCTGTCTTTGAACATCTTAATCTTCAAAACCACTAGACGGAGCGGATGTGTGAGAAACTGCCGCACCGTGCTTGATGTTTAAATTTATTATACTAACGCACTGAACCGATTTCGATGAGATTTGCTAACGTGATAGCATGAACCCTTTGAAAAGTGTATAGTACAAAGTATTACACTTATTGGGGAAAAATATTTACTCTTTGAAGAGCTGTTTCTTCTTTCACTTTTTAACTTAATCGTATTTGTGAACATAATTTTTTAGTTGATAAGTGCTTCAGATAGACTATATAATGGTAAGACAGAGATTTAGGAACCAGGTTTTAAATTGTAAGACATTTCCAGGGGCAGATGTGGAATCTGACCACAATCTGTTGGTTATGAACTGTAGATTAAAACTGAAGAAACTGCAAAAATGTGGCAATTTAAGGAGATGGGACCTGGATAAACTGACTAAACCAGACGTTGTACAGAGTTTCAGGGAGAGCATAAGAGAACAATTGACAGGAATGGGAGAAAAAATACAGTAGAAGAGGAATGGGTAATTTTGAGGGATGAAGTAGTGAAGGCAGCAGAGGATCAAGTAGGTAAAAAGAAGAGGGCAGGCAGAAATCCTTGGGTAACAGAAGAAATATTGAATTTAATTGATGAAAGGAGAAAATATAAAAATGCACTAAATGAAGCAGGCAAAAAGGAGTACAAACGTCTCAAAAATGATATCGACAGGAAGTGCAAAATGGCTAAGTAGGGATGGCTAGAGGACAAATGTAAGGATATAGAGGCTTATCTCACTAGCGGTAAGATAGATACTAAAACTTCCTGGCAGATTAAAACTGTGTGCCCGACCGAGACTCGAACCCGGAACCTTTGCCTTTCGCGGGCAAGTGCTCTACCATCTGAGCTACCGAAGCACGATACTTCTGCCAGTACCTCGTCTCCTACCTTCCAAACTTTACAGAAGCTCTCCTGCGAACCTTTCTTTCAGGAGTGCTAGTTCTGCAAGGTTCGCAGGAGAGCTTCTGTAAAGTTTGGAAGGTAGGAGATGAGGTAGTGGCAGAAGTAAAGCTGTGAGTATCGGGCGTGAGTCGTGCTTCGGTAGCTCAGATGGTAGAGCACTTGCCCGCGAAAGGCAAAGGTTCCGAGTTCGTGTCTCGATCGGGCACACAGTTTTAATCTGCCAGGAAGTTTCATATCAGCGCACTCTCCGCTGCAGAGTGAAAATCTCATTCTGGAAACATCCCCCAGGCTGTGGCTAAGCCATGTCTCCGCAATATCCTTTCTTTCAGGAGTGCTAGTTCTGCAAGGTTCGCAGGAGAGCTTCTGTAAAGTTTGGAAGGTAGGAGACGAGGTATTGGCAGAAGTAAAGCTGTGCGTATCGGGCGTGAGTCGTGCTTCTGTAGCTCAGATGGTAGAGGACTTGCCCGCGAAAGGCAAAGGTTCCGAGTTCGAGTCGCGGTCGGGCACACAGTTTTAATCTGCCAGGAAGTTTCATATCAGCGAACACTCCGCTGCAGAGTGAAGATCTCATTCAAGATAGATACTGCCTACAGCAAAATTAAAGAGACCTTTGGACAAAAGAGAACCACTTGTATGAATATCAAGAGCTCAGATGCAAACCCAGTTCTAAGCTAAGAAGGGAAAGCAGAAAGGTGGATGGAGTATATAGAGGGTCTATACAAGGGCGATGTACTTGAGGACAATATTATGGAAATGGAAGAGGATGTAGATGAAGATGAAATGGGAGATATGATACTGCGTGACGAGTTTGACAGAGCACTGAAAGAACTGGGTCGAAACAAGGCCCCGGGAGTAGACAACATTCCATTAGAACTACCGACAGCGTTGGGAGAGCCAGTCCTGACAAAACTTTACCATCTGGTTAGCAAGATGTATGAGACAGGCGAAATACCCTCAGACTTCAAGAAGAATATAACAATTCCTATCCCAAAGAAAGCAGGTGTTGACAGTTGTGAGAATTACCGAACTATCAGTTTAATGAGTCACAGCTGCAAAATACTAACGCGAATTCTTTACAGACGAATGGAAAAACTAGTAGAAACCGACCTCGGGGAAGATCAGTTTGGATTCCGTAGAAATATCGGAACACGTGAGGCAATACTGACCCTACGACTTATCTTAGAAGCTAGATTAAGGAAAGGCAAACCTACGTTTCTAGCATTTGTAGACTTAGAGAAAGCTTTTGACAATGTTGGCTGGAATACTCTCGTTCAAATTCTCAAGGTGACAGGGGTAAAATACAGGGAGCGAGAGGCTATTTACAATTTGTACAGAAACCAGATGGCAGTTATAAGGATCGAGGGGCATGAAAGGGAAGCAGTGGTTGGGAACGGAGTGAGACAGGGTTATAGCCCATCCCCGATGTTATTCAATCTGTATATTGAGCAAGCAGTAAAGGAAACAAAAGAAAAATTCGGAGTAGGAATTAAAATCCGTGGAGAAGATATAAAAACTTTGAGGTTCACCGATGACATTGAAATTCTGTCAGAGACAGCAAAGGACCTGGAAGAGCAGTTGAACGGAATGGACAGTGTCTTGAAAGGAGGATAGAAGATGAACATCAACAGAAGCAAAACGAAGATAATGGTATGTGGTCGAATTAAATCGGGTGATGCTGACGGTATTAGATTAGGAAATGAGACGCTTAAAGTAGTAAATGAGTTTTGCTATTTGGGGAGCAAAATCACTGCTTATGGTCGAAGTAGAGAGGTTATAAAATGTAGACTGGCAATGGCAAGGAAAGCGTTTCTGAAGAAGAGAAATTTGTTAACATCAAGTAAAGATTTAAGTGTCAGGAAGTCTTTTTGGAGAAGTATTTGTATGGAGTGTAACCATGTATGGGAGTGAAACATGGACGATAAGTAGTTTGGACAAGAAGAGAATAGAAGCTTTTGAAATGTGGTGCTACAGAAGAATGCTGAAGATTAGATAAGTAGATCACATAACTAATGAGGTGGTATTGAACAGGATTGGGGAGAAGAGAAGTTTGTGGCACAACTTGACTAGAAGAAGGATTGGTTGGTAGGACATGTTCTGAGGCATTAAGGGATCACCAATTTAGTATTGGAGGGCAGCGTGGAGGATAAAAATTGTAGAGGGAGACCAAGAGATGAATACACTAAGCATGTTCTGGAGGATGTAGGTTGCAGTAGGTACAGGGAGATGAAGAAGCTTGCACCGGATAGAGTAGCATGGAGAGCTGCATCAAACTAGTCTCACGACTGAAGACCACAACAACAACAACAACGTGCTACATGATAGATTCAAAGTAATAAATAAAGTGATTATACAGTGTTCAGTATGTTTAATCCATACTTCCACAATCTACTGGCAACAGATTACAAGAGAGTATCCACATACGCCGTTGATTGTACCTCCAAAATTATATCATTCTGTGGCGCAGAGAGGGAGGGAGGAGTTGATCGAGAGAGAATAGAAAGAGGAGACTGAGAGGAGCGAGAGAAGATAGACATAGAAACCAAAGAGAAGATTGATGGAGAGAGCGAGATAATGAAACGGACGAAGACAGAAAGGACTGAGGGAGTAGCAGGTGAATAAAGAGTGGAGGGAGCAGTTGTACAGTGAAATGGGAAAGGAGGAAATGAAATATTAGAACTGTTATAATCTTTCTCTTGTATGTCCATCTGCAGAGACCTATTGAACAAATATCGAAGAACTTCTTGGACGCAGTTTTTCTGCTGAAATCAGATGAAAGTTTGGTATTTTTCTCTCCATTTCGTTGCTGAACCTCCTCCTTATTTATTCGATTTATCCGCGTAATCTTGAATATTCTTCTGTAGCCCCAAATTTGAAAAGTTTCTATTCTCTTCTTACCTGAACTGTGTGTGGGCCAATTTAATTTCAATATAAGGCTACGTTCCAGACAAATAGCTTCAGAAAAGACTTACTAACACGTAGGGTGTTAAAAGGTTTCACTTTCCACAAATGCATGTTCTTGCAGTCTGCTTTTTTTTTCTTTTCTATTTCTGCCATTGTCAATGATTTTACAGCTGAAAGAAATACTGGTACCATTTTTAGTGTCGCATTTCTCCATCTAATTCCCTCGGCATAGCCATTCAGGAGCGAAAAGATAACACTACGAACTTATCCTAGTGTAAAACGCAGACTCGGGTATTTCCGTACAGGGAAAAGTGTTAACCGTATCCTTCGTTCAGCCTGAGTGTGGTCATGCTCCGCATCTGACAGAGTAGGGAAACACAACCGCCGCCTGTTGAGGATGGAGTGCGTCAGTTGAGGAAGTACTGCCTGGTTTCTAGTAACAGGCCTCTCCCGCAGGTTGGCGCTCTCTGTCTAATGGCTGAGGAGCACCCACCTGCGGGCAATGCCCTCGAACTCTCGCCTCCAGAGAAGCAACGCTGTCGGGCATGCGATCGCTGTCGACACTAGGGACAACGAGGATCAAACGAAACTGTCAGAGGCTAGCTCAGAAGGATGTAACTACACTAAACAGGTATTATCATAAAAATTGTTACTTTTGGTATTTAACGTTAAGACATGACAAACTCTTCCGAGAATGAGGCAAAGGAGGTCACGGGATTGAGGTCATGCACTTCCCTCCTTCGTAGGTGTGCAAAGTAAAGTGCGAGCGAGTCCTCCCCCCCCCCTCCCCCCCTCCACCATCTCACCCTCTCTCTCCCTCTCTCTCTCTCTCTTTCTCTCTCTCTCTCTCTCTCTCTCTCTCTCTCTCTCTCTCAATCACTCACTCACTCATTCTCTCTCCACCATTACGTCACAAGGAGAAACTATAGGGCGTAATGCAAAGTATCATCGACCCTTCCACAGCTCCCCTTGTGAATCACAGACGACGCAGTTCGCAGGCATATGGGATGGGCGTTTGTTTCCCATAGAGAACCTTAACACTACTTGGAATACAAATGTGAGTTGCTAATAGTGCTAAAACAAATCACACGTGGGGAGACTCGACGTAAATCTGTGAACACTGTTCTACGCTCCTAGAGGAGATACTGATTCTTACTTATCATGAATGGCAGTTGTGGCGAGCTTCCGCGAAGTCAACCTTACTCAGCACAAGAGCTGTTGCGTTTATACTTTACAGCATTTCCTGTCCAATTCTCCTGTGTGAGAGGATAAAGCAACTTCACTGAGCTCGTACACATATACAGGGTGTTAAAACAATGCACTGCCAAACTTTCAGGAAACATTCCTCACACACAAATAAAGAAAAGATTTTATGTGGACATGTGTCCGGAAACGTTTAATTTCCATGTTAGAGCTCATTTTAGTTTCGTCAGTATGTACTGTACTTCCTCGATTCACCGCCAGTTGGCCCAATTGAAGGAAGGTAATGTTGACTTCGGTGCTTGTGTTGACATGCGACTCATTGCTCTACAGTACTAGCATCAAGCACATCAGTACGTAGCATCAACAGGTTAGTGTTCATCACGAACGTGGTTTTGCAGTCAGTGCAATGTTTACAAATGCGGAGTTGGCAGATGCCCATTTGATGTATGGATTAGCACGGGGCAATATCCGTGGCGCGGTACTTTTGTATCGAGACACATTTCCAGAACGAAGGTGTCCCGACAGGAAGACGTTCGAAGCAATTGATCGGCGTCTTAGGGAGCACGGAACATTCCAGCCTATGACTCGCGACTGGGGAAGACCTAGAACGACGAGGACACCTACAGTGGACGAGGCAGTTCTTCGTGCAGTTGACGATAACCCTAATGTCAGCGTCAGACAAGTTGCTGCTGTACAAGGTAACGTTGACAACGTCACTGTATGGAGAGTGCTACGGGAGAACCAGTTGTTTCCGTACCATGTACAGCGTGTGCAGGCACTATCAGCAGCTGATTGGCCTCCACGGGTACACTTCTGCGAATGGTTCATCCATCGATGTGTCAATCCTCATTTCAGTGCAAATGTTGTCTTTACGGATGAGGCTTCATTCCAACGTGATCAAATTGAAAATTTTCACAATCAACATGTGTGGGCTGACGAGAATCCGCACGCAGTTGTGCAATCACGTCATCAACACAGATTTTCTGTAAACGTTTGGGCAGGCATTGTTGGTGATGTCTTGATTGGGCCCCATGTTCTTCCACCTACGCTCAATGGAGCACGTTATCATGATTTCATACGGGATACTCTACCTGTGCTGCCGGAACAGGTGCCTTTACAAGTACGACACAACATGTGGTTCTTGCACGATGGAGCTCCTGCACATTTCAGTCGAAGTGTTCGTACGCTTCTCAACAACAGATTCGGTGACCGATGGTTTTGTAGAGGCGGACCAATTCCATGGCCTCCACGCTCTCCTGACCTCAACCCTCTTGACTTTCATTTATGGGGGCATTTGAAAGCTCTTGTCTACGCAACCCCTGTACCAAATGTAGAGACTCTTCGTGCTCGTATTGTGGACGGCTGTGATACAATACGCCACTCTCCAAGGCTGCATCAGCGCATCAGGGATTCCATGCGACGGAGGGTAGATGCATGTATCCTCGCTAACGGAGGACATTTTGAACATTTCCTGTAACAAAGTGTTTGAAGTCACGCTGGTACGTTCTGTTGCTGTGTGTTTCCATTCCATGATTAATGTGATGTGAAGAGAAGTAATAAAATGAGCTCTAACATGGAAGGTAAGCGTTTCCGGACCCATGTCCACATAACATATTTTCTTTCTTTGTGTGTGAGGAATGTTTCCTGAAAGTTTGGCAGTACCTTTTTGTAACGCCCTGTATATATTCCGGCTATTTTGAGTTTACTGAGTACTTACCTGCAGTTGTTAAGTCATCTGCAACGTAAAATACATGTCTATAAACAATGGCTGTGAAGTGCATAATTTGTAGTTGTATTGTCTCAGTGACATGTGGAGTCAAGGTGGGAAAGGCACTTGTTGGGAAATGTGGCATCTTACTGCTGTCTATCGTTGACAGCGTATTGCAAAGTTGTTTTACATTGCAGTTACTTGGTGATGCCTTCTCTCACCACTAATTGTGTTAATAGTAGACTGTATAAATCACTTCCATTCGCTTACAGCTGTTACTTGTGAAGTGGGTTCCAGTAAGTGGAACCACCTGCCGGACTTCCACAGTATATCTTGCAAGGTGAGTATGGATGTGAGTAATGGAATGAAACTGATCTTGATAAAGCCTAGAACCGCAATAGGTGCTTCTTGACTTACGTTGAAATACTGAAATTCCATAACATGTATGCGACCTACTTCTGTTGCAGAAAGAGACTGGTTAAATCCCTGGGCCTCTTCGGAAGTTAGATGAGTCTGGGGTGCTGCATTTGATACTCCGCGTGCTGTGAAAGGTACTGGACCCATTGGGAGAGGAGATAACGAAGTCGACAAAATCGACTTTGTCGAGTACATTCTGACATCATGTTATACTTTGAGCAGGCTCTTCAGTATGCTAGATAATATGTCTGCGTAAGCAGAAGAAACTGACGATCAAAGTCCTAAACAATTTATTGGACTGTTCGATTAACCAAAACAAATTCTGCAAGTATAACACCAACACAAAACAGTAATCCGTCTTCGAATCACAACTTCATACGAGAATCAGATAGAAAACAACTGAAAGAATTTCCTACTAGTCTCCGCCAGAGGCTTCTCCGATATACCAAGCCTAACCCAGATGTCAGCGAGAAGATCCAAGCCGGGCTGTCGGGGCGGCAGCTATCCAAGTTTGCTGGCGGTCGATGAACTGCCGATGTGCGGCCGAGTGCCGGCCTTTATAGCACTTCGCGGATGAGTACCTCGGAACTATTTTCCATCACGTGGTTGACGTGTGAAAATAGTTCCGGGATCTGCAGCGACCTCTTCCTTACGTTTATGTGGCCGGTAGTGGCCCCTGGTGGCCGCTGATGTCTTTGCTGTGGTGTTGTTGTTGTGATTGTTTCTCTGGCCGTTCATCAATATTGCCTGTCGGTTGTGTAGTTCTTCGGTGTGCCTGTGATGGCAGGCAACCCGCGGCTGCAGGCTGTCATTTTGGTTGCTGATACTCTAGGCGCTGTGATGTCTGGTGGAGAAGGCCACAGCACTAGACAACTGCCAGCGCCAGCTGTTGAGCTTTTTTTACGTACTAGTTCACTTTACAACTGCAAATAATTATTCTACAAACTGAAAATATCTTCACTATATAAACACGAGCCAGGTAAAGTTATTTTGTCTCTCACATAAGAGAATGAGGCACGAAACGCAGGGAGGTACAGTCTGTATGTAAACCGGAACGCGAGCAGAGTTGTGGTGGGGAAAGAACGCTGCAGCTGCTATACTTGAGATATATTCATATACGAGTGTTGGAATTTTAATAGTGGCAACTATTTATTTACAGCTAGTACAAAATACATACGTGTTTCAAAGTTTTACTGACCTTCAAGGTAGTCACCAACATTGTGTGTAACCCGTTGCCAGCGACGTGGAAGTCGTAGGATACTCTTAGCAGTGCCAGTTCGAGCGGCGCGCTCTATTGCCCGACGATTTTGTAGCAGTTCTGAAGCTTAGAAATAAAGTTGAACAACTTACGAGGGCTTAAGTCAGGGGAGTGCAGTAGGTGGTATAACACTTAGCAGCCCCATCAGTCAAACAAATCAGTAACAGCTTGCATTGTAGGTACTTCTGCATTGTCTTGCAAAATTATAGTCAAGTTCTGCAAAAAGTGTCATCACTTATGTGTCTATGCTGTTCATTTTCGGAACACAGCCTACGACCAACTTAGAGACAGAAGTGATGACACTTTCTGCAGGATCTGAACATCATTTTGCAGGATAATGCTCAAGAACGTACAGTGCAAGCTGTTCCTGATTTGTTTGACTGATGGGGCTGCTAAGTGCTATACCACTTACTGCTCTCCCCTGACTTAAGCCCTCGTGACTGAAGGAAACACATCACGACACGCGCTTCAGAACTACTACAAATTCGTCGGGCAATAGATCGCGCCGCTCGAACTGTCAACGCAACTGCCACTACTAAGAGTATCCAACGACTTCCACATCGCTGGCAACGGTTATACACAAACCCTGGTGACTACTTTGAAGGTCAGTAAATAAATAGCTCCCACTATTAAAGTCCCAACTCTCGTCCATTAGTAATTCACATCTGTATTCCTTACAGCGTTACAGCACTTCGTGAAATACACACATCAAAAAACGTTTTGCATCACCCAGGTTCCCAGAACTCCTGAAGATAGACGTTGACTGTGGATAATGTACACAGACACAGTCCCTTTGACTGGAATGAGACTTTTACTCTGCAGCGGAGTATGCGCTGGTATGAAACTTCCTGGCAGATTAAAACTGTGTGCCGGACCGAGACTAGAACTCGGGACCATGCCTTTCGCGGGCAAGTGCTCTACCATCTGAGCTACCCGAGCACGACTCAGACCCCGTCCTCACAGCTTTACTTCTGCCAGTATCTCGTCTCCTATCTTCCAAACTTTACAGAACCTCTCCTGCGAAGGCAAAGGTCCCGAGTTCGAGTCTCAGTCCGGCACACAATTTTAATCTGCCAGGAAGTTTCAGTCCCTTTGACAGTTCGGAGATGTCACTAAGACCGCCATGCATGCATGAGCAGTGCCTATTACAGACAGACGGGGTCCGACAGCCGATCAGTTCCAGTCACTCCATCAGGAAGGAGGTATGCGAATAGTGTTGTCTGTAGTTCAAACACACCTGGACGGTGAATACCGTTGTTCGATCACGTCCGCATTGTTACTTTGTGCCAATAAGGGCTCTCGACAAGGGAAGTGTCCAGGAGTCTCGCAGTGAACCAAAGCGATGTTATTCGGACGTGGATGAGATACAGAGAAACAGGAAACGTCGTTGACATGACTCGCTCAGGTCGCCCAAGTGCTACTACTGCAGTGGATCACCACTACCTACTGATTATGGCTCGGAGGAACCCTGACAGCAACGAGGACGTAGTGCAACGACTCAAACTGTAGGCAATAGGCTGCATGATTGGTAACCTCACGCCCGACGTCTATGGCGAGGTCCATTTTTCCAACCACGACACCACACAGCGCCCAACAACGTACCGAATGGACCGCTCAGGACTGGCATTCCGTTCTCTTCACCGATGAGTGGCGCCATATGCCTTCGACCAGTCAATCGTCGGAGAAGTGTCTGGAGGCAACCCGGTCAGGCTGAACGCCTTAAACACACTGTCCAGTGAATCCAGCAAGGTGGAGGTTCCCTGCTGTTTTGGGGACGACGTACGGCGCTGGTGGTCATGGAAGGCGCCCTAACGGCTATAGGATACGTGAATGCTCTTCCCTGCTGTTTTGGGGTGGCATTGTGTGGGGACGACGTACGGCGCTGGTGGTCATGGAAGGCGCCCTAACGGCTATAGGATATGTGAATGCTATCCTCCGACCGATAGTGCAATCATATCGGCAGCATATTGGCGAGGCATTCGTCTTCATGGACGACAATTCGCGCTCCCATCGTGGACATCTTGTGAATGACTTCCTTCAGGATAATGACATCACTCGACTAGAGTGGCCAGCGTGTTCTCCAGACATGAACCCTATCGAATATGCCTGGGATGGATTGAAAAAGGGCTGTTTATGGACCAGTCACTCTGAGGGATCTACGCTAAATCGCCGTTGAGGACTTGGACAATCTGGACCAACAGTGCCTTGATGAACTTGTGGATAGTATGCCACGACGAACACAGGCAAGCATCAATGCAAGAGGATGTGCTACTGGGTATTTAGAGGTTCCAGTGTGTACAGCAATCTAGACCGCCACCTCTGAATGTCTCGCTGTATGGTGCTACAACATGTAATGTGTGGTTTTCATGAGAAATAAAAATGTTGGAAACGATGTTTATGCTGATCTCTATTTCAATTTTCCGTACAGGTTCCGGAACTCTGGGAACCAAGGTGATGCAAAACTTTTGTTTGATGGGTGTATATCTACGGACATCTTTGCGCACTGCATCGCTGGTGCGATTCACGAGGTGAGATGTGGATGGGCCAATGTGAGATTGTGAAATAAACTGTATTCTGTGAGATAGGGGGATAGAGGGAAGGTGGGGAAGACTCACCCGCTCACTTTGTAGTTTGCCGATCTCCGAAGGAGGGAAGAGAAGGAATCTGCATGACGATAATCAGGCGATCTATATTCCCTCCCACGTCTATCGTCCACACTCTCCCTCCTGCCCCCCCCCCCCCCCAACCCCACCCTCTACCCCATGACACACAGGGGCATTATTTACCTCTTAATACAGGTCTACTGCACTTACATGAGGTACACAATTTAATATTTGGTCATTTAACTGTAAACATTAATTTTATACCATTCAAATATTATTTTGGATAATCTGCGGTTTTTGCATCTAATGCAACGTGGAAAGTATGTGCCCTAAAGGAAAAAATGGAAAGGACCTTTCCTGTAGGAAATGTAATGTACTTCAATTTTGATACAATATTGAAGTGTCCATACTCTTAAGAAGAATGATGCAATGTTTCTCTGGAGATGCATGTACACTATCCATTTGCTCAGTACGCAACCAGTTTCTTAGTCTCAGTTGTAATAAAATTAATTGAGAGAACTAATATCACCCCACGTTGGCCAAAATGTAACAAAATTCATAATCCGCGTTGATGTGAAAATTTAGTAAAGCTGAACAAATAATAACGTCATCCAACTCCGGTTGCCAAAAATGTAGTGAAACTGAGAAACTGAAATGCAAATAACCTCACTTCGAATACCAAAAACATAATAAACTGTGTGAATTGCTGAAGTGAAAATGGTTCCGTGCTGGCTGACAAAAACGTAATTCAATGAATTGATAACTCGAACTTCACACTGTGCATTAAAATTAATGATAAAGCAAGGAAACATTTACGTTAATTATTACATGGTCCAGTCACAATAGTATTACCACCAACTATGTTCGACGTCTACATGCAATGATCTTCCACAAACGGCAAATGGCAAAATGGCGCTACCCAAAACCAGTGGTAATTATAACATGGACCAGTCACATTAATATTACCACCACCTATGTTCGACGTCAACATGCAATTATCTCCCACAAACGGCAAATGGCAAAATGGCGCTACCCAAAACCTGTGGTGCATCACAGGCCACAGATGAAAGGGGTGAACTACGGCTACGGAGATGTATACGGACGAGTAGACGTGCAAATGTTGAGCAAATGACCGCCTAAATGAAGCAAGGTCCTACCAACAGTATCTCCTCAACGACCGTTTAGCGGGAGTTGCTGCGTATGGGTCTCTCCAGTATGCTCGTTCTTCGTGATGCACCGCATCTGCATAACGGCATCTACCAACAGGACAATGCAACGTTAAACACATGTCGCAGTATGCATGAGTGGTTTTGAGAGCACCAGGATGAGTTTACTGTACGCCCCTGGCCATCTGAGTCCTCGGATTCAAACTCAGTCGAGTATTTATCGGACCACCTCTACCGGGCTGAGAAAACTAGCCCGGCTGATCACTGCACTGCAGTCAGTATGCATGTATGTACGTACGTATTGAACTGGGGACCTAGAAACGACGGAGACGCTTCGTTCCCGCCGTAGCCCTCAGTTGTACACAACCCCACAACAGGTTACAGTAGTCCACTCACTACTGAACTGGGGACCTAGAAACGACAGAGAGGCCTCGTACCCGCCGCAGCCCTCAGTTGTACACAACCCCACAACAGACTGGTGGTGGTTAGTGTTTAACGTCCCGTCGACAACGAGGTCATTAGAGACGGAGCGCAAGCTCGGGTTAGGGAAGGATTGGGAAGGAAATCGGCCGTGCCCTTTCAAAGGAACCATCCCGGCATTTGCCTGAAACGATTTAGGGAAATCACGGAAAACCTAAATCAGGATGGCCGGAGACGGGATTGAACCGTCGTCCTCCCGAATGCGAGTCCAGTGTGCTAACCACTGCGCCACCTCGCTCGGTCCACAACAGACTACAGCAGTCAACTCACTATTTAACTGGGGACCTAGAAACGACAGACAGGCTTCGTCCCCGCCGTAGCCCTCACTTGTACACAACCCCACAACAGACTACACCAGTCCACTCACTATTTAACTGGGGACCTAGAAACGACAGACAGGCTGCGTCCCCGCCGTAGGCCTCCGTTGTACACAACCCCACAACAGACTACATCAGTCCACTCAATATTTAACTGGGGACCTAGAAACGACAGACAGGCTTCGTCCCCGCCGTAGCCCTCAGTTGTACACAACCCCACAACAGACTACACCAGTCCACTCACTATTTAACTGGGGACCTAGAAACGACAGACAGGCTTCGTCCCCGCCGTAGCCCTCACTTGTACACAACCCCACAACAGACTACACCAGTCCACTCACTATTTAACTGGGGACCTAGAAACGACAGACAGGCTGCGTCCCCGCCGTAGGCCTCCGTTGTACACAACCCCACAACAGACTACATCAGTCCACTCAATATTTAACTGGGGACCTAGAAACGACAGACAGGCTTCGTCCCCGCCGTAGCCCTCAGTTGTACACAACCCCACAACAGACTACACCAGTCCACTCACTATTTAACTGGGGACCTAGAAACGACAGACAGGCTTCGTCCTCGCCGTAGCCCTCAGTTGTACACAACCCCACAACAGACTACACCAGTCCACTCTCTATTTAACTGGGGACCTAGAAACGTCAGACAGGCTTCGTCCCCGCCGTAGCCCTCAGTTGTAGACAACCCCACAACAGACTACAGCAGTCCGCTCACTATTTAACTGGGGACCTGGAAACGACAGACAGACTTCGTCCCCGCCGTAGCCCTCAGTTGTACACAACCCCACAACAGACTACAGCAGTCCACTCACTATTAAACTGGGGACCTAGAAACGACAGACAGGCTGCGTCCCCGCCGTAGCCCTCAGTTGTAGACAACCCCACAACAGACTACAGCAGTCCACTCACTATTTAACTGGGGACCTAGAAACGACAGACAGGCTTCGTCCCCGCCGTAGCCCTCAGTTGAACACAACCCCACAACAGGCTACAGCAGTCCACTCACCCTACCGCCGCTCCACACCGCACCAATAGTTATTGTGCAGTTCGGCTCCCAGTGGACCGCCACCAGAACGTCTCATTCCAGACAAGTGTATCCCCAATGTTTGTGTGGTAGATTAATTATGGTGTAGGTGGTGGCAGTGTTTGCGCAGCAATCGCCGACATAGTGTAACTCAGGCGGAATAAGGGGAACCAGCCCGCATTCGCCGAGGCAGATTTAAATCCACCTTAAAAACCATCCATCCACAGGCTGGCCGGCACACCGGACCTCGACACTAATCCGCCGGGCGGATTCGTGCCGGGTTCCGGCACGCCTCCCGCTCGGGAAGCAGTGCGCTAGACCGCACGGCTAGCCGGGCGGGCATTCTGTCGGCGTGGTTGCACATTCCTGCCGGTACCCTTCAGTTCCTCATTGGCTCTCTTCCTCCACGTCCCACAGTGGTCTGATCTCCAAATGTGACTTCCGACAAGTGGTCACACATTAATGTGATTGGACAGTGCAATCCTGCTTTCACAAGTCACCTTTACGCAATGAAATCAGTGCCAATTTGACTGACTATAGATGCAGCTCAGTAATTTGACATTTAGGGGGGTGGGGCTGGGGCGGTTAACCACTTTATCTCAATATTTCATGTATTCAGTGTTATACACGAACGTAGGCAGTTAGTGTGATATCGGCACTATGTATCGACCTTTGTCGAACCAGTTTTGGTGTCATGTGTCCACTGAGTGACTGCCAGCAGCTTTCATCGCCATGCACTCTGACTTTGGGGCGGCGCTTACAGTGGCTTAACTTGTTCCTCATTTCATACTTACTGCCTAAGAACTCTCCAGGTAATATCGCTGCCCAGTGGTGATGGTGCTGTCCTTTGTCAGGTAGCGAATATTCACAGACTCCCAACACGCTCCCAGCATTTCTTAGATGCGGTAATTAAACTGTAGCGGTGTTTCCCTGTTACATACGAGAGTTGAGGCTAGACAAGAACACCGTTAGATGCTTAAAGCCTGATGTATTAGACAGTATGAAAAACCATCTGACACGAAACGGAAAATGAGGCTATCGCAGAACGGCAGTAGACTTCAGAATGAATGCAGGTATCAGAGTCGTTAAACTGAGTTGACAATAGGCTAAAAATCCTCCAAAATCAACGTCAAAATTCTTTAGCTGAACCAGTATGCGTGTCACACAGTACGATACATATAAATTTCCCGAAAGGATCTCCTGCGTGATGCTCGAGTCATCTCAGAATGAGAACTCCCAATCATCTCCGAATCGTGTGTCACAGCATCAACTTCGAATGAGGTCCCAAAGATTTTCGAAAGACGGATACTGAGTGAGCTCACCGTAATCACAGGTTGATCGGCTGAAACCTCCAACTCCAAACGAATGATCCCGCTTTTCTCCAAATGTTCATTGATTCCGAGGCTGCCCTTGTCCGGCAGTTTTGTTCATTTTACCCCTCACTGTGTCCAGGGCAATAAACTTGCCAGACTTCGCACATTCCCTGGGCGGCAACGGCGTTTAGCATGGGCATTACCACGCTCTTCTTGTGCTGTCTTGCATTGCAGCATTTCCCACTTCTGGCCGCTCGGTTCCTAGCGGCTTGCATGCCTGATTTTCTTGTGAAAACCGTTGAGAATTGCTCCACATGTTTCTCCGCATTTGTCAGGCATCGGGAGGGCCGCAGCCCAACAAGAAGCCCGTTTCTTTTAACGGGGAAGCCTTTAAGCCTTCAGTGTCGTAGGCGTTCGGAGTTCTGTAGCGTCCCTCAGCTGTCAGTTCCCCACAAGACATCCCTTTCAGAGCAAGACAAACACTTCAGCAACACCTGACCACTTTCTGTGGCTTTCGGAAAAACTCGGCTTAAGGGGAGCCCTTTTATCTTCAGTGTCTGGCTGTGAAGTATTACACTGCACATCTACTGCGTAGCACTTTCTCTAATTCCTTTTTATTTTTTTTGTATGTCTTATGACTGTTCATTGTGGTTCGCCACGAATTCCTCTCCTGAGCCAATCTCAGAGTAACAACTGCACTCTGTGACCTCAGTTATTTGTTGTATGTATAAATATGTTTTCCCACAGAGTTTTCACACTCTCGTGGAAGCCATAGCCTGATATCTTAACTAATGCTACGTCTCCAGTTGACATCGCCATCTTCTAACCATGTATGCTTAAACCTCGACACCGAAGACTAAATATTTTGGTTTTTCTGTAGTAACACTGTATACGATTATCATCATCACGGATCGTACATGTTTCTTTACGTAAAATTCTAAAGAAGTTCATTTTTTACCGCTTAAGTGAAATCATATTTTCGAAATTTCCTATTACGTTCGACAAACAGATGATACATTCATATATCGAAAGTCTTCTGTAAGGTTATTTATATTTTTATTTAGACAACCAGTCAAAGAAAATCATCCTTTTCCCATCATTGCTCTTCTGGTCGCCAGGCTCCATGTCCATATCTAAAACTGACCTCTAAAGGAAATACAAAGGCAGCGCTTACTTACATAATGCTATCGTTTGGCATTCCTCTTATGTCGAAATATTCGTCAGCATAAAATCAGCAGAAATGCAACTGAAAAAGAAATCCAGCGGTAGAAGTTACGGTGCTCTGTGAGAAATTTAAATTTGTCTCAACTTTTTATTTATGAAAGCACTTTTTATTGGAAATGTGCAAGAGTGATAATGCTGTGGATAACACTCAAGAAATGGTGTTGATCTTAGGTAATTTTATATTTGCTAAGCAGTTGCTCTCGTCATATAAGCGAAATCGTAGACTTTTGATAATGTGTGTCTTTACTTCAGTGGGCGAGTACAAATATTGCTACATTGACTCATAAGAGAACCATCAGGCCTGTTCATCACAGATTTGGATGATTCTTAGGTATATTGTAGAGTGACCTCTCCTGAGTGTCTGGTTTTTCATGCGATGGCTCCTAGTTTCCGAGATATTCGTATTGAAGTTTTATGCTTCCTCTCATATACAAATAGTGGCAGCTTGCTTTCCCCACGAATCCACTGAACTTTATCCAGATATTTGGCATTTTAGCTAAGAACCACTAACGTAATACACATCTGCAGAAAGCTGGCTGGAATTATTGACATATTAATGAAATTATTATAGCAAAAATAACATTTCCGCACGACATATTTTATGTTACTCCTAGCAGGTTAAAACTGTGGGCCCTACCGTACCGACACTCTAACTAGCGATCTTTGACTGTCGGGGGCAGGTGCTTTCGATTTATCTACCCAAGCACGCCGTGCGGTTCTAGGCGCTTCAGTCTGGAACCGCGTGACCGCTACGGTCGCAGGTTCGAGTCCTACCTCGGACATGGATGTGTGTGATGTCCTTTGGTTAGTTAGGTTTAAGTAGTTCTAAGTTCTAGGGAACTGATGACCACAGATGTTAAGTCCCATAGTGCTCAGAGCCATTTGAACCATTTTACCCAAGCACGACTCACGACATCTCTTCACAGCTTTAATTTTCGCCAGTAGTTCGTCTCCTACCTTCCAAATCTGATGTAAGTACAGCAGTGAGGACTCGTCCTGAGTTGTGTTTGGGGTAGTTCAGGCCGTAGAGAACTTTCCAGCGAAAACTAAAAGTCCAGAGCTCGAATCTCGGTTCGGCACACAGTTTTAATCTGCCAGAAATTTTCATAATAGCACACACACACCGCTTCAGAGTGAAAATCTAATTTCACTTTAATATTTTGTACGATGAAATTAAAAAAATACACGGGTAGGATTCGAACCAGTACCGTCAGCTTGATAGCCGTGATCCTCAATCGCTCCACTACTTTCTCTTGGGGAAAACTTAACTAGCATTACATATATTAAAGGTTTTACGCAAAAAATTCAACATCGCGTTCCTCGGAAATTTGGGGTCGTTGCATGAAAAGTCGCTACGTTGGGAAAAGTCCCTCTACAACATATCTGACATTCATCAAAGTCCGTGAGTAAAGGTGTGATGGCTCCCTTATCAGTCACTCCTCAAAATAGTTACCTTAGTAACAAGATTAAAATCTGACAGTATTTTGTCATTTGGCGAATTAAATTGCGTGTGTGGCTTCCCTTTAAGAAACAAATTACGTAACATATGAAAAGTGTATCGCTTAAGGATCGTAAAAAATTTTTTACGTTGTTCCCAATGACAGTCTTGCCACGATTATGAGCTTCGTTATGTTTTCTATGATGTATATGTTGGGCGCGTGAATTATAAACGGTTTGAAAGAATTAGAATAAAAGAAGGATATACTGATAAATGAAGTAAGACTGTTTCTGTAGATGTCATTTCTATCGCGCTACTGTTAAACATGAGATGTTCAAATAACATGTTAGTTAATAATACGTAATTCAATATTTGCTCTTAATTGTGACAGTTGAAATTAAATACAGATAAAAAGCCAACGAATGCCAGCTGCAAAACTGGAACACTGATATATTTTAATTACTTTTGTTTCCTACGTATCATTGGCTCTAAGCCACATCGGATATTTATGTACACCTCTTTCATTCCCGTATGCGAGGCACCTTCTTAAACACAATGCCACCTCGCTCGATACGTGACACTGGCTGTAAGCGCCTGTACTGAACCAAGCAGTGTTACTTACGACAGCTGTCCACTTTGCCCACCTGTCAACAGTTGCCCATATTTTCGGCTGGTACACTTATCACCAGTGAAAACGGTTGCGAGTATTAATTGAAATGGACATGGCATTGACGGTCGAAATTTTAAAGCCAGGCTATGACGTGGAGTGCCAAATTAAATTCGACAGTGTAACTGATACGAGAGTTTCGCGTTTCACGCATACCACTGAGCTTCTGCATTCTGAAGCCCCCTTTCTGGAGTTCCATTCTTTTCTACAGCTCGACAATGGTGACTGTATTGCTTCTGAATAAAATTTCTAGTGCTTTTAACTTACGTTGTGACGTTAATGCTAGCGCAGTGTATTTCACTTTGACCTTATTCACAACGGGAAAAATTATCGAAGGAAAAATGAAATGATAATAGAACACTCTTTTCTATTATCATACATCTTTTTGTATCCTCAATTCAACGTGTGACAGTGTTTTTAGGTAGATGAGTTCCAGATTACAAATAAAAAAGTCCAATTCGATTCCTAGAACAATGAAGACTTATTCTGTCACTTTCGTGCTCCTTCATGTCTCACGAAAAGCAACGTACTTCGGAGTTCGTGTTTAACTGCCAGTTCCCCTGTACCTGGTTGGGTACGTCAGTTTGTAAGTCAAAGGAATATAATGGCATACTAGTTCCAAGATGGAAGTGTCCAACCACTGTGGTGTTCAAATGAGCCTTCGGCTTGTTGACAGCTTCGCTGTTGTGTGAAACGAAAGCAGAAGAAGGGAAGTTGGCAACACTGTCCTGTGTACGCTCGGAAAACAGAGATAGGAGGCAGTAACAGCGAACACTCCAGTACTTTTATAAGTGCAGCGTCGTCACTCGCCACACGTCTATACGGACAATAGCCTCGACAGTAGAGGAATTAAACAGTAATTGGTGCTTCTGCTTGACAATGCCGTTCTTCTGTGGTATCTATTCCCAGTATAAAGTTATGAATCCCTGTTTCTTTGGAATGCACTGTCGTCCGCTGCATTATATTCTACTTTTTCCGAAAAAAATAAGGAAGTATGCCCTTTTTGAAACTACGTCATCTTGTTCACGCACCCGACAAATTACTGTGACATATTTTAAAACCAAACATATAGGGAGAAAAATTTGTTCCACTGCGTCCTCTCTAGCTATGAAATTTTTTGACAAAATCTGTAAATCTTTGCCTTCTTTACAATATCACAGAAACTGCTGCCTAATAAAGAATGTTCCCTTATTGTCACTGGACTGCTCGTTGCGAGCATTTGTCTTCTTTTTCTTTGGAGTAAGTACTTGAGTCACACTCTGCACAGTATCCGTCATCTGCGCACCGACGTCGACTTAATCAAGTTTAAAATTTTTCCTCTTTTCATCAACTTTTCCGCAAATACTGTCAATGCTTCTGCTTCTTATTGTCAACAAATTTAATAAAGTTCATAATAAGCCGAGATGACTGCTTGCGAAGGGATTTTCTGCGATCGCTTCTCATGTCTGCAGTGCAAAGCAACAAGGCGCAATGCTTTAAACTACAAAGCGACTGTACCCACTCACGGCCGCATCTTCATTTCGCTTTGTCTAATAATATGCTGTCACACTTCCCGTGGTCAAAACATCTTTTGCACTGTACGACAGTATTTGTACCTGACGTGACGCGCTTAAAAATTTTTACGGAGATACATAACTTAAGAAAAAATCAGTTCCTTCTGCAGTAACTGTATAAGTACCAACATAACCGGCATTATTCACTTAAACAGGTTTAATGAAGGGTAATAGCACCTAGCTGGGTGCACAAATTTTATTACATTGACCTGCTTTGGAGACCGGTTAAGGGGTCTTCATCACATTAAGTTATAGGTACCTGTAATTTTTAATCAACGTAGGAGAAAAACAACCATATCAAAAATCTTAAGTACAATTAGAAATATCAAAAACAGAACAGATATTACTTAGGTAAGTTCACACTGCATGCAGGGATAATAAAATCATGTAAGCTGAAATGCTCAAGCGAAGTAGGTATGAGTTATATTGCCAACATTAAGACCACAAGCATAGTAAGCCGCTAGGACTGACATCAGCCTGATACCCTTTTGTGTAATTCAGAGGTCCACAAAATAATCCGTTATACTTACCAAGTTTATTACACAGAACAGACCGGAGGTACCATCAGTATCAGATCTAAATAGCATTTATTACCAAGAAAGGGTACTAATGTGGATAATTCGATGTTTGTGGATCATTTGCTGCAGGCCACAAACTGAAGGCAGTCGATGAAGCTACTATGCTCCATAAAGAAAAGAAAGGTTGGAGGCTTGATATTCTTTAAAAACTTGAAATTTTTAAGCATATGTCTGTTAATTATGTTCTCGTTCTTAATGAACAGTTACAACTGCGAAATAAAAATTTCATTAACGTCTTCAAACCGTTGTTCGTAACTTTTTGACATTCTGTCGTTCTTTTGAAGAGGGTCTTTAGATACAGTTGTCAAAAATTATTTTCCTCCTCTTCTAACAGTTTGTGTTGTATTCCACAGCTGTTATTCCCAATATGTCAAGTCTGTTCATTTTGTGCTCTTTAATGCCATGTGTCACTGGACAGATGGCGCGATTCAACTGCTGTTTCATTTTGCATCATTTCCTGTATATTTATTACCTGTTTGTATACTTCTTTTATTAAGTTTGGTCAATTGTTGTAACTGCTTTCATTTGTAATATAAATGTGTTCTTAATTTGTGACGGTCTGCGCTATACGCACCCCATGGTTAGCCTGCACTGCGCTGATGGATATACTCTTAGTCAGTATAAATCAGGACCAAGCAGTAAAATCTGTGAAATCGGTTGGTTGTTTTTATCCTTCATTAAAAATGAAATACGGCTGCTCGACGTTAGCAACGTTGAAGACTGTAGCATATAAATATGTGAAAACTTCGCTGTTTTCGTTACAGATCGGGAATAGCTAATTTGGTTACATAACTTCGTGCACGACTGTATTCGGCATGACAACGTGACACAACAGGCCCAATAGAAACAATCAAACTGTTATTCATTTTAGGAGGCAAAGAAAACGAATTGTGGACTAGTAACTAACGCCGAGTATCATGTCGCGACTCAAAACGTTTTACTCTAGAGTCGAAAAGACCAAAATAATTTCCAGGACATAGTAAAGAACTGAACGAGTCATATTAAAAAGGTGTCAGTGAAGGCTGAAATGGTTGAATAATTGGGCAGGATGACGATTTGAAATAAACGATCGTTAAAATTATGACCTTCCCAGTTTTTCAAGTTGACTGGATAAATTTAATAATTCTGTTGTTTGTTGTTCCTGTAATGGTATCGCACTTCTTATTGTTTAATTGCTTATGTTTAAATGTTTAGGTGTATTGAATGGCTATTATAATTTTGCCACAGGCTTTTGTGGTTCCTATATTGGTATCGCGCGTAATATTGTTTATTTCGCATAGATATTTGTGTCGTGTTGTATTATGGGTATTTGCGTCACAACACTTAACTGCTATTGTGTCATGAATAATGTATGAATTTTACATTATGTTTTAATATGTTCGTAGCTAGTATTTTTTTGTGTCATGATCTATGTTTTAAGACGCGTCTTGATTTTATGTGCAGCAAGAGGACGTTGATTTGTTTGATTTCATTTTTAAATTTATACGCTAAATTAAAATTTTTAGTCATTTGAAGAATCACTAAATTATCTTTTTCACGAATATAATTCTGTCAGTAATTGCATACGGAATAAACATTAGTGCTTAGCCATGTATAAAACAATGTAGGGAAATGTAAGGCTACTAAAATTAATCATCTCCATCACTACAATCTGCTTGTAAATGCACTTTTCAGTGAAAAAAGTCTTTTATTTGTCATGTTAAATTAATGATCCGATGGAGAGTGGCTGAATAAGCAACCCACATACCGAAGGAGTGCAGATCTCCAATAACAGCGTGACTGTTATAGTAGGTAGTGACAGTACCACTTGAGAAGTACTCTCTACCTCTACTTATTGCAATAGATACATACGCAGGTGAACAAAGCTGCTCTTATCTCTAGCCAGTAGTTTTTTCTATTCTACAGCTTCAGTAGAATCCGACTGACAGGAGGTAGTTCATATCCTCTCTGCGCTCGACAGACCATATAGAACAAAAGGAACTCTCGCGTACATTCATTCCACACGCTATTGTGCGTCCGTCCCTAGAACGCTTTCACTTTGAACTACGAAATGCATTCTCCAATAACATCATTGATTTGTGTTTCAATTTAGTCTCGCTCCATCCTTCATTCTGACTGTGGTCTGAAGAGGAAATGAATATACATCGTGGTGAAACCTGTGTTGTAATCTCGACAGGTAATATACGTCACTCGGCCGCGTTGTGCTGCAATAAACGGGGTTCCTTTTTTTTAATTTAAAAAGCTTATAATGGAATATTTTACACATTTTTTTCTTCGAGTACACAATGTGACCTACAATGTTTACGTAATTACGAAATGGCACCTTTGTCTTCGTACATGAACGAAGTGCACGGATTAAAAAAGGCGTAAGAGAGGGATGTAGTCTTTCGCCGCTGCTGGTGAACCTGTACGTCGAAGAATCAATGACGGAAATAAAAGAAAGATTCAACAATGGAATTAAAAATCAGGTTAAAAGAATAACAATGATAAGATTCGCTGATGACATTGCTGTTCTCAATGAGGTGAAGAAGAATCACGGGATTTATTGAATGGAGTGAGCAGTCGAATGAGTGCAAAATATAAATTGATAGTAAGCTGAAGAAAGACGAAAGTAATGAAAAGTAGCAGAAATAAGAAAAGGCGACAAACTTAACATCAGAATTGAGGATCACGAAGAAGACAGAGATAAAGAACTCTGCTACCTAGCAGCAAAATGACCAGTGATGTAGGAGCAAGAAGGATATAAAAAAGCAGACCAACAGTGGCAAAAAAACACATTTCTAGCCAGGAGAAGTCTACCACTATCAAATACAGGCCTTAATTTGAGGCAGAAATTTCTAAGAATATACGTTTGGAGCACAGCATGGTATGGCAGTGAGGCATGAACTGTGGGAAAACAGGAACAGAAGACAATAGAATCATTTTAGATGTGGTGCTACTGAAGAATGTTGAAAATAGGTGAACCGATAAGGTAAGAAATGACGTTCTCTGCCGAATCGGCGAGGAAAGGAATATATGGAAAACACTGACCAGAAGAAGGTACAGGATAGTAGGACATCGCTTAAGACTCCACGGAGTAACTTCCATGGTGCATGGTACTAGAGGGAGCTGTGGACAGTAGAAACTGTAGAAGTTTCTTGCAGATCCTAAGCACAATTGGCTTAGTTGGTTGATAAGACGCGAGAAACTGGAAGTGTAAAGGATGGCTAGAAAGTTGTCTGAACACATTATCTTTACAGATACTATTATATCCGAACAGCAATTCGAGTAATCACCAACCAATAATCCCATTAAGTTCACAGCCCTTTAAATTTAAAGGTGGTAATGTCTCTCACGTAGTCTTGTTTCAGAATACGAAAATACCTGCCTTCTCCTACAAAAGTATATGCTTTGCTGACTGTTATTTTGGATTCAAGTGTGATAAATTATCACTTACTACTCACTATACGATGTTTGCGAACATGGAATGCGTTGGCGGCTGGTAGATTATATTCGCAGCTGTCATTACATCTAAAGGACTTGTCAGACTAACTGTTTGCTGACGACACTCGGAAATCGCCACATATTCGGAAACAAACAGCCAAATATTCATTTCATCTTTCGTTCTCTAATCAGACGGACATGTTAAATAACAATGAATACGAAATTCAGAGCAATTTTAATCGATGAAAGCTATGGTGCTATCTTTATCAGTCGGTCTTGTATCTGCTCCGGGTATTGTTGTTCTGTCCGACCTACTTGAAACCTGAGGGCCTCTAGTCGTAATTACCTTCTCAGGGGTACACTCAAAAATCACGGACTAAACTACAAAAATGTAATCTCTGACACATAAACGATTTCTTGTTGATCGTGAACAGGCCCTGAATAGCTTAGATTAATCAAAAGAAGTCGAGTGTTACACGTTACTACTTTAACCACACGTGGGAAAAAAATTCAAAAAATTCAAAGAAGAATTCACATCCTCAGAATGAATAAAATATTGTTCCTAAACTAATCACTAATTCAGTTTTAGTGTGTAAATTCATTAGAATTACACTGAAATGTGCTAACGTAACAGTTTACGTAGCTCATCCAGTACATTAGTACTGTCCAAAAACTACTAAATCACGTTCACAAGCAATTAATAATTACATACTTATATTTGTACGAAAGCCATACAAATGTGGCATCAAATCCCTGGCTATTCCGTCATTTTGCTGCCGTACATCGAGAATATTTTTAACTCATGTTCAGATATTTCGCTTGAGAACCTTTCAGTCATCCTTAAAGGGAGTCGCTGGCACGTTTTTAAATCACTTCACACGCTTTGGATTAAACGCGTGTGAGTCAGAGATAACACTGTTGGTTACAAGAACATCAGTCACAGATTAAATTTGATGGGGTAACACGCGTTTAACAATACTTTTTGCAAACGTGACGTCTTTTTGACGTCGGGCGCAATATTGTCGATCACAGGAACTGCTATCAACTTTCGTTAGTGTTCAATGTTGGCCTCTTACCAGGAGCACTTGTGAGATGATTGTTACCCATGAAATACGTGCGAGAAGGAAGGATATGAATGTTATTGCTCGTCGCTTTAAGCTGTTCTTTTAGGTTCCTACCTAACCATACACTCGGAAATCGCCACATATTCGGAAATAGTAAATATTCATTTCATCTTTCGTTCTCTAATCAGACGGACATGTCAAATAACAATGAATACGAAATACTGATACTAAATTCATAAGAAGGGCCTAGTATCAGTTAAAAACACCAAGATAAAAAAATATTAGCATGTTGTGAGATGTGACACTATATACTCAGACTTTTATTACCCACGAACTCTTCCCTTACGCTACAGCCCACTCGTGTGATATACGTCTGAAGTCTCGGTTATCGCTGTATCCCTTGAAGGTTTATACCGCTGATGTGTTGTTAACTAACATTGGATGATGACTTGATGATAACTTGTTTGTGATACATTTTCAATGCGCCGTTGCATTGAAGCTGCATACTGCAATTTATAATACAAAAAGGTTAAGTATGCCTAAATGAATATTGTCAGTATTACGGTTGCGGTGTGTAGTGGAGGTTGGAAGGTGGGGGGGGGGGGGGAGATGGATATCCCACGAGGAGCAGTATTGTGTTGGGCCTCTCTCTCGATATTGCGTTTCTTGGCGTCCAAATGACATTACTATTGTTGCAGGTAGTGCTGCTAGACGAGTGCTACCACACTTGATGTGCCTAAGAGTAAAACAAAGTAAGCGCGGAATCAGTGAACCCACAGAGTTAACGAATTGTGTTGTTGATAATTATTACGGATGAGATGAAGACAGAGAGCAGATGTGAAATGAGGGGTTTCCGAGATTTGCCGAGCTGGGAACCCTCGTCTCCATTGAGCAATGTGTCTGCTAATTGTATCTCCACAGCTTTCTTGACCACTGAATCGCAGTAGGATGAGGCTATGGCCAAGATCTTAATTTTCCCGTAAGCCTGACTTTTCTGAAAATCATTAACATCAATCAGAATTCCTACTAGGCAAATTTCGGCACTGCGCGATTATTACACGGATATGGCGTAACAGAACAGACACTTTATCTGTTGATTCTTTTGATTCCTTTTCAGTGGCGGCCGTCGTCAGGCATTCTCTTTGTCATCAGTAGCATCCTCGACGGGCCGTCCGTTATACGCCGCCTGTGTCCAAGTACTCAATTCTTAGTCGTGGCTGACAGCATTGCCACCAAGTAGCCCACCATTAAGGTATATCGTAATACTGCAACAAAGATTCTCCATTTTCGACCATGTCTATATACTTGGCTGCCATTTGCCACTTATATCATTCAGTGAGTCCCGTAACTAGAACGTTTCGTGAAACGTAATAGGATGTCGGCAGTGGGTGAACTTACTCGTTGGATAAATTGTCTGGCAGCTTTCGAGCGTAGCTTAAGTAGTATTTCATTCAAGAAAAGGCATACGTAGTGAAATGAAACTGTAAAATTATTTGTCACGTGTTTGCAGTTCATATCGTGGTGCATTATAGTACCATCGAACTAATTCAGTGGAACGCTGCTTGAAAAGACGGGTTCATAGCACATTCTTGCTTTGGGTTGGGTAAATGCATCTAAAACTTGGAAGAATCAGTTATCAGCAGCGGTATGAGGATGCAGAAAGCAAAGGAAAACAATGCAATAAGTACACTTAATGCGTATCCGCATGAATTTAGTCTGTAACTGAAAAATTGTATTGATGATATCTCAGGTGATAAAAGAATCTGTATCACTGCAGCGGCCTACGTGAGAGTACGTAACCACGAGAAAATGTTCAAATCTGTGTGAATTCCTAAGGGACCAAACTACTGAGGTCATCGGTCTCTAGACGTACACACTACTTAAACTAACTTATGCTAAGAACAACACATACACACCCATGCCCGAGGGAGGATTCGAACCTCCGGTGGGAGGGGTCGCGCAATCTGTGACATGACGCCTCAAACCACGCGGCCACTCCGCGCGGCAACCACGAGAAAAAGGATAGCAAAGAAAGGATAACTTCCTACGAATCGGAGCATGAACAGTATGGAGTTTGAATGTGTTAGGGAAGTTACATAATCTTAAATTAAAACAGAGATGCAAATGCTCAGTCAACATTTACACTCCTGGAAATTGAAATAAGAACACCGTGAATTCATTCTCCCAGGAAGGGGAAACTTTATTGATACATTCCTGGGGTCAGATACATCACATTATCACACTGACAGAACCACAGGCACATAGACACAGGCAACAGAGCATGCACAATGTCGGCACTAGTACAGTGTATATCCACCTATCGCAGCAATGCAGGCTGCTATTCTCCCATGGAGACGATCGTAGAGATGCTGGATGTAGTCCTGTGGAACGGCTTGCCATGCCATTTCCACCTGGCGCCTCAGTTGGACCAGCGTTCGTGCTGGACGTGCAGGCCGCGTGAGACGACGCTTCATCCAGTCCCAAACATGCTCAATGGGGGACAGATCCGGAGATCTTGCTGGCCAGGGTAGTTGACTTACACCTTCTAGAGCACGTTGGGTGGCACGGGATACATGCGGACGTGCATTGTCCTGTTGGAACAGCAAGTTCCCTTGCCGGTCTAGGAAGGGCAGAACGATGGGTTCGATGACGGTTTGGATGTACCGTGCACTATTCAGTGTGCCCTCGACGATCACCAGTGGTGTACGGCCAGTGTAGGAGATCGCTCCCCACACCATGATGCCGGGTGTTGGCCCTGTGTGCCTCGGTCGTATGCAGTCCTGATTGTGGCGCTCACCTGCACGGCGTCAAACACGCATACGACCATCATTGGCACCAAGGCAGAAGCGACTCTCATCGCTGAAGACGACACGTCTCCATTCGTCCCTCCATTCACGCCTGTCGCGACAACACTGGAGGCGGGCTGCACGATGTTGGGGCGTGAGCGGAAGACGGCCTAACGGTGTGCGGGACCGTAGCCGAGCTTCATGGAGACGGTTGCGAATGGTCCTCGCCGATACCCCAGGAGCAACTGTGTCCCTAATTTGCTGGGAAGTGGCGGTGCGGTCCCCTACGGCACTGTGTAGGATACTACGGTCTTGGCGTGCATCCGTGCGTCGCTGCGGTCCGGTCCCAGGTCGACGGGCACGTGCACCTTCCGCCGACCACTGGCGACAACATCGATGTACTGTGGAGACCTCACGCCCCACGTGTTGAGCAATTCGGCGGTACGTCCACCCGGCCTCCCGCATGCCCACTATACGCCCTCGCTCAAAGTCCGTCAACTGCACATACGGTTCACGTCCACGCTGTCGCGGCATGCTACCAGTGTTAAAGACTGCGATGGAGCTCCGTATGCCACGGCAAACTGGCTGACACTACGGCGGCGGTGCACAAATGCTGCGCAGCTAGCGCCATTCGACGGCCAACACCGCGGTTCCTGGTGTGTCCGCTGTGCCGTGCGTGTGATCATTGCTTGTACAGCCCTCTCGCAGTGTCCGGAGCAAGTATGGTGGGTCTGACACACCGGTATCAATGTGTTCTTTTTTCCATTTCCAGGAGTGTAGTTTGGGTCTGTAATGTGAATTGGATAGAAAATAAAGATTTACGTTCACACAGAGATTTCGAAATCAGGTATTGGATTTTAGGGCGTATCAGGGAGCAGATACAAGTTATACCAGGTAACAGTGGTGTAAGGATGAAGACTAGGTTATGGTTTGAGAGAACCATATGGAAAAATGAGTGCCGAACTATAATAAGACCGGACTGAAGTTCTCAGAGACTGTAGAAACCGAGACAGTTAATAGCACAATAGGCAGTACATTAGAAGAGGAGTGGACATTTCTGTGAAAAACAATCACAGAAGCTTGACAGATAAGTAATACAGGTAAAAAAAAAGGAAACTGCAAAAACCCCTTGGGTAACAGAAGAAATTTAGCAAATAAGAAAAAGTATATAAGTATATACATGTTTACGAAAAGACAGGAATATAGCAATATGAAAAATACGGCAACATAAGTCACTTAGGAACGAAATAACTGACAAGTTCTTCGGGAGGACAACGGTTCAATCGCGCGTCCGGCCGCCCTGATTTAGGTTTCCCGTGATTTCCCTAAATCGCTCCAGGCAAATGCCGGGACGATCCCTTTGAAACGGCACGGCCGACTTCCTTCCCCGTCCTTCCCTAATCTAATGAGACCGATGTCCTCGCTGGTTGGTCTCTTCCCCAAAACAATCCAATCCAATCCAGCTGACAAGTTCAATGAAGCGAAGGGAAAATGAAAGCAGTACAAATTCCAAGTTTTTGTAAAAGTCATGGTTATCCAAAAGACTGCTTCAGCATGCAAAAAAGTCAAAACAGCTTTCAGTAAAATTAAAAGCAATAGTGTCAACATTAATAATTCAAGATGAATTCCAATGTTAAACACAGAGAAGAGAGCGGATAGGTAGAAAGAGTGTAGTGAAGTTCTCTACAAGGGGTGGAACCGTCTGATGGCATGATAAAAGAAGAAATGGGAATCGATGTGGCAATGGTGAGATACCCTGTGTTTTGCAATGATTGAGGCTAAATAATGCGGAAGGCTCAGATAAAATTCCTTCTGAACAAAACTCATTTGGAGATGTGTACACTAATGACTATTCTAGTTCGTTCGCGGAATCTATGAATCTCGATCTATACTACCAGAATTTAGGAAAAATATCATCCACACAATCCCGCAGGCAGGAAAAATTCCGCTTTTAGAGAAGCAGATTAACACGTGAAAGACGAAGCAAAGAGACAGAAAAAGCGTACTATCATAGACGAAGTGGGCATCCCTGGCAGTGTGAAGAGTCCAACTATACTACATAGGTCTTAATTTGAGGAAGAAATTTCTGATGATGTACATTTGGAGAAACTGGAGGAGAAGGTGATCAAGGCGTCGGTGATATAGTACTACGAAAGGATTTTGAAAATCAAGCGGCCTGATAAGAAATGAGGTTCTCCGCAGGAACTACAAGAACAGGAACGTACGAAAAACACAGACATGAAGAAGATGCAGGCTGATCGGATATGTGTTCAGCCATCAAGGAACTATCTCCGTAGTACGTGAGGACGCTGTTGAGGGTAGAACCAATATTAGGAGTCAAATATTGATGTAAACCCAAGAAATAATTGAGGACGTTGGGTGCAGCTGATACAGTGAGAGGCTGACACAGGAGAGGAAATCATGACAGGCCGCACTTAGGTTACGATGTATACGTTCTTTCCTCTAAACACTGATGTGAAACGTAAGAAACAAGAACTGTGATGATATTTTATAGAAAGTGCAGAAAGACTTTGTAGCCAGCAATGTATATCTCACAGAAGTCGCAAAACAAGATGATAGGGAAGATACCCATTACTTTCATGATCGTATCCGTTCGACACTCCTGTCATCTGGCAGTCACCCTAAGGATGATGGCAGTCGTATAAATACCTAGTGTTTATAAGTAAAGCACAGCTGCTCACAGGGGTCCAGTGTGGGTTGTAATTATCGTATGACAGCGAAACTTCTCAGACATACTAATGCGTTAATGCGAACTGATTTGCGCCAGAAAAAAATTAGTTCCAGTTTTGGCCACCAGGTGCAAATCTGGCACCGTGCATTCTTTGTAGCCGGCCGAAGTGGCCGCGCGGTTAAAGGCGCTGCAGTCTGGAACCGCAAGACCGCTATGGTCGCAGGTTCGAATCCTGCCTCGGGCATGGATGTTTGTGATGTCCTTAGGTTAGTTAGGTTTAACTAGTTTTAAGTTCTAGGGGACTAATGACCTCAGCAGTTGAGTCCCATAGTGCTCAGAGCCATTTGAACCATTTTTTGAACCATTCTTTGTATGACCGTATGATATCCACGCCGTCATTTGACAAGCCATGACGGTTAGTAATAAAAGCAACATAATGTCTTTCTCACTTATTTGACTTTCTCTGCCTACAGCTCGTTCCTAATCCTTTTCCTGTCGAAACATTTCAGTAAGTCTTCCTTGCATTCACACCACCAAGTTTGCACCTCTTGGCCAAAATTGGAACTAATTTTTCCCCAGCGTACATTTGTTCCACATTAATGCATTCGCATATCTACCAGTTTCGCTGCCGTACAATAACTTCTGTGAGTAGCTGCACTTTAATTATAACCACACAGTGCATCCTCTGCAGGCTTTAAATTTTTATAGTATGATAGTCTCAAATATGCAGAATAGTTCTTTATATGGTTAGCACACTGGACTCGCATTCGGGAGGACGACGGTTCAATCCCGTCTCCAGCCATCCTGATTTAGGTTTTCCGTGATTTCCCTAAATCGCTTCAGGCAAATGCCGGGATGGTTCCTTTGAAAGGGCACGGCCGATTTCCTTCCCAATCCTTCCCTAACCCGAGCATGAGCTCCGTCTCTAATGACCTCGTTGTCGACGGGACGTTAAACACTAACCACCACCACTAGTTCTTTATGTATGTTTAGTAAAGCATATAATTTCTTTTTCTTGCTAAGGTGTCTACCAACTACCGATGTAGACACAGGTATTATAATTTGTGTATATATGATTCATTAGCCTTGTCGAATAGTTACACGTAGAAGAAACTCTGTAGTTAATCTAAAGTGAATATACACTTATATAGATGTTCGTGTAGATAAATGAAACAGGAAAGCTCTTTGTTGATATTTATTATGTGTAGCGTTTGTAAACATTCAATAGTTTTGCGACATAAGATGATATTATCCAAATTTCCTCAACATAGGCTCTCGTCGTTTTGAACCACAACGCGGATCAGATTACAATTTCATCTTCGTGTCCTTCATTGGTGAGACTGTGAACTTTCCCAGCTCTGTCACATAGTTCATTAACATGGACATTATTTCCAGATATAAACCCACATTCGTGGAGAGGAATACAGATTTAGTTCCCATGTGCCGTAACACTTTAATCTGTCACGAAGTTGAATTTCAGTATGCTCTTCACTTCCGTGTGAGCCATTTCATTCCAAAACAGCCCTAGGCCATGAGTAAGCTGTTTTCCAAGGCAACAAGCACGCTCCTCTCACAGCGGATGCGTTATGCAGAGGCTGCAGCGCCTCGCCCAAGTTTGGAGAGTATATCAGTGTTAGCGCAACGTTGAAGCGTTCCGTTGTTCCATTATGCGTGCCACGATAAACAACTACTAAAACGTGTGCGAGAGACACAAATATGACTTCGAAATTTACTTGACACATCTCTGTCACGTGCTAAAATTAATTATAGAGAACACTCTAATGCCTTCTAACATACCGTGCTACATAAACAGCGTGTTAACGCTCTTGGTACTCGCAATGAACGGATATTGCTTCACCACCAGTTCCGGATAATTATTTCAATTATTTGCATTGGCACATATGTCACCTGCCGTTAATTGGAAGTTACTATCCTGCCACCTCCTTAATATAATCATAATGTGGATTATTTTCACACTGTTTATATTTGATAGGTACGCAGAGTGCCCCAGTACTTAAAGATAAGGTGGCAGAGAATCCTAAACTAAGCGCTTTGAGATGGGCAACTGATGCAAATGAATTTTTCGTGTTTGGTTGACATATTAACATACGTTGGTACAAACAAAATAATAGAAGCCTTTGAAATGCTTTGCAGAAGTATGCTGAAGTTAAGAGATGTAAGTAAGATCAGCAATATTCCATTGCAGCCTGCAATGGTATATCTAGCCTTCTAAAACCGCGCGCGGGATTTTCTCACCCTGTCGCTCGCTAAGCGCATGTTGTCGTTGTTGTTGTTGTGGTCTTCAGTCCTGAGACTGCTTTGATGCAGCTCTCCATGATACTCTATCCTGTCAAAGATTCTTCATCTCCCAGTACCTACTGCAGCCTACATCCTTCTGAATCTGCTTAGTGTATTCATCTCTTGGTCTCCCTCTACGATTTTTACCCTCCACGATGCCCTCCAATACTAAATTGGTGATCCCTTGATGTCTCAGAATATGTCCTACCAACCGATCCCTTCTTCTAGTCAAGTTGTGCCGCAAGCTCCACTTCTCCCAATTCTGTTCAACACCTCCTCATTAGTTATGTGATCTACTCATCTAATCTTCAGCATTCTTCTGAAGCACCACATTTCGAAAGCTTCTATTCTCATCTTGTCGAAACTATTTATCGTCCACGTTTCACTTCCATACATGGTTACACTCCATACAAATACCTTCAGAAACGACTTCCTGACACTTAAATCTATACTCGATGTTAACAACGTTTTCTTCTTCAGAAACGCTTTCTTTGCCATTGCCAGTCTACATTTTATATCCTCCCTACTACGACCATCATCAGTTATTTTGCTCTCCAAATAGCAAAACTCCTTTACTACTTTAAGTGTCTCATTTCCTAATCTAATTCCCTCAGCATCACCCGACTTAATTCGACTACATTCCATTATCCTCGTTTTGCTTTTGTTGATGTTCATCTTATACCCTCCTTTCAAGACACTGTCCATTCCGTTCAACTGCTCTTCCAAGTACTCTGGTGTCTCTGACAGAATAACAACGTCATCGGTGAACCTCAAAGTTTTTATTTCTTCTCCATGGATTTTAATGCCTACTCCTAACTTTTCTTTTGTTTCCTTTACTGCTTGCTCAATATACAGATTGAATGCCATCGGAGAGAGGTTACAACCCTGTCTCACTCCCTTCCCAACCACTGCTTCCCTTTCATGTCCCTCGACTCTTATAACTACCATCTGCTTTCTGTACAAATTGTAAATAGCCTTTCGCTCCCTGTATTTTACCCCTGCTACCTTGAGAATTTGAACGAGAGTGTTCCAGCCAACACTGTCAAAAGATTTCTCTAAGTCTACAAATGCTAGAAACGTAGGTTTGTCTTTCCTTAATCTATTTTCTAATATAAGTCTTAGGGTCAGTATTGCCTTACGTGTTCCCAGCTTCTATCAGTTTTTTCATTCGTCTGTAAAGAATTCGCGTTAGTATTTTGCAGCTGTGACTTATTAAACAGATAGTTAGGTAATTCTCACATCTTTCAACACCTGCTTTCTTTGGGATAGGAATTATTATACTCTTCTTGAAGTCTGAGGGTATTTCGCTTATCTCATACGTTTTGCTCACCAGATGGTAGAGTTTTGACAGGACTAGCTCTCCCAAGGCTGTCAGTAGTTCTAATGGAATGTTGTCTACTCCCGGGGCCCTGTTTCGACTTAGGTCTCTCAGTGCTCTGTCAAACTCTTCACGCAATATCATATCTCCCATTACATCTTAATCTCCATCCTCTTCCATTTCCATAATATTGTCCTCAAGTACATCGCCCTTGTATAGACCCTCTATATACTCCTTCCATCTTTCTGCTTTCCCTTCTTTGCTTAGAACTGGGTTTCCATTAAAGCTCTTGATATTCATGCAAGTGATTCTCCTTTCTCCAAAGGTCTCTTTAATTTTCCTGTATGCAATATCTATCAGACCCCTAGAGAGATAACCCTCTACATCATTACATTTGTCCTCTAGCCATCCCTGCTTAGCCATTTTGCACTTCCTGTCGATCTCATTTTTAAGACGTTTGTATTCCCTTTTGCTGCTTCATTTACTCCATTTTTATATTTTCTCCTTTCGTCAACTCAATTCCATATTTCTTCTGTAACCCAAGGATTTCTTCTTTTTACCTATTTGATCCTCTGCTGCTTTCACTATTTCATCCCTCAAAGCTACCCATTCTTCCTCTACTGTATTTCTTTCCCCCATTCCTGTCAATTGTTTCCTCGTGCTCTCCCTGAAGCTCTGTACAACCTCTGGTTCTTTCAGTTTATCCAGGTCCCATCTCCTTAAATTCCCACATTGTTGCAGTTTTTTTTTCAGTTTTAATCTACAGTTCATAACCAATAGATTTTGGTCAGAGTCCACATCTGCCCCTGGAAATCTTACAATTTAAAACCTGGTTCCTAAATCTCTGTCTTACCATTATATAATCTGTCTGATACCTTTTAGTATGTCCAGGGTTCTTCCATATATACAACCTTCTTTCATGATTCTTGAACCAAGTGTTAGCTATGATGAAGTTATGCTCTGTGCAGAACTCTACCAGGCGGCTTCCTCTTTCATTTCTTAGCCCCAATCCGTATTCACCTACTATGTTTCCTTCTCTTCCTTTTCCCACTCTCGAATTCCAGTCACCCATGACTATTAAATTTTCGTCTCCCTTCACTACCTGAATAATTTCTTTTGTTTCATCATACACTTCATCAATTTCTTCGTCATCTGCAGAACTATTTGGCATATAAAATTGTACTACTGTAGTAGGCGTGGGCTTCGTGTCTGTCTTGGCCACAATAATGCGTTCACTATGCTGTTTGCAGTAGCTTACCCGCACACCTATTTTTTTATTCATTATTAAACCTACTCCTGCATTACACCTATCTGATTTTGTATTTATAACCCTGTATTCACCTCACCAGAAGTCTTGTTCCTCCTGCCACCGAACTTCACTAATTCCCACTATATCTAATTTTAACCTATCCAATTCCCTTTTTAAATTTTTTAACCTACCTGCCCGATTAATGGATCTGACATTCCACGCTCCGATCCGTAGAATGCCAGTTTTCTTTCTCCTGATAAGGACGTCCGGAGATCCGAATGGGGGACTATTTTACTTCCGGAATATTTTACCCAAGAGGACGCCATCATTATTTAATCATACAGTCAAGCTGCAAGCCCTCGGGAAAAATTAGGGCTGTAGTTTCCTCTTGCTTTCAGTCGTTCGCAGTACCAGAACGGCAAGGCCATTTTGGTTAGTGTTTCAAGGCCATATCAGTCAATCATCCAGAATGTTGCCCTTGCAACTACTGAAAAGGCTGCTGCCCCTCTTCAGGAACCACACGTTTTTCTGGCCTCTCAATAGATAGCTCTCCGGTGTGGTTGCACCTACGGTACGGCTATCTGCATCGTTCAGACACGGAAGCCTCCCCACCAACGGCAAGGTCCATGGTTCATAGGGGGAGGTCTAAGCGCGTGCAAACCTACAGAAAAAAATGAACAGAACGTTTTTGTAGTGTTATTAAATTTTGTACTGCGATACGTTTTCGTTGGACGCAACGGTTTTCGAGTTATTCAAGAAAAACCTACAAAAGTACCTTCAAACGCAAAGCCAACCCAGTGGCATATCTCAAACGGTTCAAATGGCTCTGAGCACTATGGGACTTAACTTCTGAGGTCATCAGTCCCTAGAACTTGGAACTACTTAAACCTAACTAACCTTAGGACATCACACACATCCACGCCCGAGGCAGGATTCGAACCTGCGACCGTGTCGGTCGGGCGGTTTCAGACTGAAGCGCCTAGAACCGCTCGGCCACACCGGCCGGCGCATATCTCAACAATCACTATTTCTAGTACGTTGCTCGTCGTACTCCCTCCTACCACTGGTAAAAAGTTTTTTTATGATTGGGCTGCTACTGCTTGTAGCCAGCAGCCGTGATGCAAAGAACGATGTAATTGTTTATTTCATTAAATTTCACAAATGGAAATGGAAATGCCGTGTGGCTAGGGCCTCCCGTCGGCTAGACCGTTCGCCTGGTGCAAGTCTTTCGAGTTGACGCCACGTCGGCGATTTGCGTGTCGATGGGGATGAAATAATGATGATAAGGACAACACAACACCCAGTCCCTGAGCGGAGAAAATCTCCGACCCAACCGGGAATCGAACCTGGGCCGTTAGGTATGACATTCCGTCGCGCTGACCATTCAGCTACCAGGGGCGGGCTAAATTTCACAAATTTAAAATTAACAAAACTGTTTGATAAAATTTACACAAACTTCAGATTTACAATTTTTAAGAGCTCTACTGAGCTGGTGGTGTAACAAGGCCAGTCAATGAAGATCAAGAAAGATCGAATGTGAGAAATAATTTCTGCAGTTCAAATTTTTGTACATTCGTAGGAGGGAGTGCCATGAACAACACACTAAGAATCCTGATCGGTGAGTGCTGCCAGTCGAAGTGGAGTGCATTTTAACGTCACTTTTTTAGTTTCCTTTGCGTAACTAGAAAACTATGGTTTCTAGCGAAAATATATCCCGGTACAAAATACAACTACATTAGATTTCATACAAAAAGGCCTCTTAATTTTTTGCTGTAGGGCTAAGAGCTTGCGCGTAATGAGCGAGAGGATATGAAAATCTCGCGTGTAGTTTTTGAATGCCAGAAATAACATTTCGGGTAGCGTACAACGATATAGGTAGTGAAAGATGTATAATTTCTGAATTTAAACTGGAAGAATTGATATTTATGGATCAGCTTGACTAAAAAAAGGGAATTGTCAATAGACACATCGTGAAACATCAAGGAATAGTCACACTTGTACACTTATAACAAAACCGACAAATGTAAGGGTAAGTTCGGTAGTACCCCAAACGTAGTGACCGACCGCTGTGCCCGAGCGCTTCTAGGAGCTTCAGCCTGGAAACACGTGACCGCTACGGTCGCAGGTTCGAATCCTGCCTCGGGCATGTGTGTGTGATGTCCTTAGGTTAGTTAGGTTTAAGTAGTTCTAAGTTCTAGGGGACTGATTACCTCAGATGTTAAGTCCCATAGTGCCCATAGTGCTCAGAGCCGTTTGAACCAAACGTAGTGTTGTAGAGCCATTAGTATTTCCAGCTGACATTAGTGATCTATTGGATAACGTTAGAGGTTCCATGAGATTAATCGTGGACAATAAGCTTCTCTGAAGCAAGGTTGTAAAGCTAGAACTCTATGGAAACAAGAACACCCGCGGAAGGTTGACGATTCGTGGAGGGACTGGCAGTTGGCTTGGTTAAAAAAAAACGGTTGAAATGGCTCTGAGCACTATGGCACTTAACATCGATGGTCATCAGTAACATAGAACTTAGAACTACTTAAACCTAAGCAGCCTAAGGACATCACACAACACCCAGTCATCACGAGGCAGAGAAAATCCCTGACCCCGCCGGGAATCGAACCCGGGAACCCGGGCGCGGGAAGCGAAAATGCTACCGCACGACCACGAGCTGCGGACTGGCAGTTGGCCCCTGAAATAAATGTTGTTGTTGTTGTTGTGGTGGTCTTCAGTCCTGAGACTGGTTTGATGCAGCTCTCCATGCTACTCTATCCTGTGCAAGCTTTTTCATCTCCCAGTACCTACTGCAACCTACATCCTTCTGAATCTGCTTAGTGTATTCATCTCTTGGTCTCCCTCTACGATTTTTACCCTCCACGCTGCCCTCCAATACTAAATTGGTGATCCCTTGATGCCTCAGAACATGTCCTACCAACCGATCCCTTCTTCTGGTCAAGTTGTGCCACAAACTTCTCTTCTCCCCAATCCTATTCAATACTTCCTCATTAGTTATGTGATCTACCCATCTAATCTTCAGCATTCTTCTGTAGCACCACATTTCGAAAGCTTCTATTCTCTTCTTGTCCAAACTATTTATCGTCCATGTTTCACTTCCATACATGGCTACACTCCATACGAATACTTTCAGAAATGACTTCCTGACACTTAAATCAATACTGGATGTTAACAAATTTCTCTTCTTCAGAAACGCTTTCCTTGCCATTGCCAGCCTACATTTTATATCCTCTCTACTTCGACCATCATCAGTTATTTTGCTCCCCAAATAGCAAAACTCCTTTACTACTTTAAGTGCCTCATTTCCTAATCTAATTCCCTCAGCATCACCCGACTTAATTAGACTACATTCCATTATCCTTGTTTTGCTTTTGTTGATGTTCATCTTATATCCTCCTTTCAAGACACTGTCCATTCCATTCAACTGCTCTTCCAAGTCCCTTGCTGTCCCTGACAGAATCACAATGTCATCGGCGAACCTCAAAGTTTTTATTTCTTCTCCCTGAATTTTAATACCTACTCCGAATTTTTCTTTCGTTTCCTTTACTGCTTGCTCAATATACAGATTGAACAACATCGGGGAGAGGCTACAACCCTGTCTCACTCCCTTCCCAACCACTGCTTCCCTTTCATGTCCCTCGACTCTTATAACTGCCATCTGGTTTCTGTACAAATTGTAAATAGCCTTTCGCTCCCTGTATTTTACCCCTGCCACCTTCAGAATTTGAAAGAGAGTATTCCAGTCAACATTGTCAAAAGCTTTCTCTAAGTCTACAAATGCTAGAAACGTAGGTTTGCCTTTCCTTAATCTTTCTTCTAAGATAAGTCGTAAGGTCAGTATTGCTTCACGTGTTCCAGTGTTTCTACGGAATCCAAACTGATCTTCCCCGAGGTTGGCTTCTACTAGTTTTTCCATTCGTCTGTAAAGAATTCGTGTTAGTATTTTGCAGCTGTGACTTATTAAGCTGATAGTTCGGTAATTTTCACATCTGTCAACACCTGCTTTCTTTGGGATTGGAATTATTATATTCTTCTTGAAGTCTGAGGGTATTTCGCCTGTTTCATACATCTTGCTCACCAGATGGTAGAGTTTTGTCAGGACTGGCTCTCCCACGGCCGTCAGTAGTTCCAATGGAATATTGTCTACTCCGGGGGCCTTGTTTCGACTCAGGTTTTTCAGTGCTCTGTCAAACTCTTCACGCAGTATCATATCTCCCATTTCATCTTCATCTATATCCTCTTCCATTTCCATAATATTGTCCTCAAGTACATCGCCCTTGTATAGACCCTCTATATACTCCTTCCACCTTTCTGCTTTCCCTTCTTTGCTTAGAACTGGGTTTCCATCTGAGCTCTTGATATTCATACAAGTGGTTCTCTTATCTCCAAAGGTCTCTTTAATTTTCCTGTAGGCGGTATCTATCTTACCCCTAGTGAGATAGGCCTCTACATCCTTACATTTGTCCTCTAGCCATCCCTGCTTAGCCATTTTGCACTTCCTGTCGATCTCATTTTTGAGACGTTTGTATTCCTTTTTGCCTGTTTCACTTACTGCATTTTTATATTTTCTCCTTTCATCAATTAAATTCAGTATTTCTTCTGTTACCCAAGGATTTCTACTAGCCCTCGTCTTTTTACCTACTTGATCCTCTGCTGCCTTCACTACTTCATCCCTCAAAGCTACCCATTCTTCTTCTACTGTATTTATTTCCCCCATTCCTGTCAATTGCTCCCTTATGCTCTCCCTGAATCTCTGTACATTCTCTGGTTCTTTCAGTTTATCCGGGTCCCATCTCCTTAAATTCCCACCTTTTTGCAGTTTCTTCAGTTTTAATCTACAGGTCATAACCAATAGATTGTGGTCAGAGTCCACATCTGCTCCTGGAAATGTCTTACAATTTAAAACCTGGTTCCTAAATCTCTGTCTTACCATTATATAATCTATCTGATACCTTTTAGTATCTCCAGGGTTCTTCCATGTATACAACCTTCTTTCATGATTCTTAAACCAAGTGTTAGTTATGATTATGTTGTGCTCTGTGCAAAATTCGACCAGGCGGCTTCCTCTTTCATTTCTGTCCCCCAATCCATATTCACCTACTATGTTTCCTTCTCTCCCTTTTCCTACACTCGAATTCCAGTAACCCATGACTATTAAATTTTCGTCTCCCTTCACAATCTGAATAATTTCTTTTATTTCATCATACATTTCTTCAATTTCTTCGTCATCTGCAGAGCTAGTTGGCATATAAACTTGTACTACTGTAGTAGGTGTGGGCTTCGTGTCTATCTTGGCCACAATAATGCGTTCACTATGCTGTTTGTAGTAGCTTACCCGCATTCCTATTTTCCTATTCATTATTAAACCTACTCCTGCATTACCCCTATTTGATTTTGTGTTTATAACCCTGTAGTCACCTGACCAGAAGTCTTGTTCCTCCTGCCACCGAACTTCACTAATTCCCACTATATCTAACTTCAACCTATCCATTTCCCTTTTTAAATTTTCTAACCTACCTGCCCGATTAAGGGATCTGACATTCCACGCTCCGATCCGTAGAACGCCAGTTTTCTTTCTCCTGATAACGACATCCTCTTGAGTAGTCCCCGCCCGGAGATCCGAATGGGGGACTATTTTACCTCCGGAATATTTTACCCAAGAGGACGCCATCACATGTAATCATACAGTAAAGCTGCATAAATGTACTGCTCGTAAATAGGCGGACAGATCCAGTGCTGTCCGAGCTATACTATTGGCGAGAAATCAATCTGAAAAGCAAATACCGTGAAGTACCTGTGAGTAACCACATGTAATGATCACATAAAAAAATAGTAGAAAATGCTGAATCGTTTGCAGAACGATAATTACAAAAGTTTTTTCTTATTTATGAGTACAGTAAAGGTACATGGAGTACAGTACTGTAGTACTTTATGTGATATCATGGGATAAAAAGAAAAGAAACAGAAAAGCAACAGGTTTAATTGGAATTAATGCTGAGTTAATTGAATGTGTATCATTATCCCTACACCTGAAATTGTTAATCTGCTTATTTAACACGTGCTGCAGACAAAAAACTGTACCTCAAAATTGGAAGAAAACAAAAGTAATATCGATATATACATAAAAAGAAAAAATATATGTACGAACTACAAAGTGATAAGTTGAATTGATATAACATATAAACTTTATTCAGTAATTTAAAAACAACATTGAAAGTAACAGGAGAATAATCATTTTGTGGACGAAGTTATTTTCTCGTCCGCGTGTGCTTCCTAACATACAATAAGAATATGTGATTCCATCTTGAGAAATTTTCATCTTTTAGTATCCAAACATGTCTCGCAGGTGTTTCCCCATCTTCAATGGCATCTTTTTTATTCTCTTAATGTGAAATATTGATGTTTACAAGTCTGTTTGGTATTCGCAGCGTAGCTATATTTATTGCCTTCCTGAACGTCATTTTCTGTACATTTTGGGTATTCGTGCTTTTACAGAGTGCTGTAGTGGGGCCTCCTAACACACACTGTTTCACGGTCTAATGCGATGTTCCAAGTGAGACTTCCGTTGTTAAGAGGGTTTGCAAGGGTTTACCGCAATGCTCCGTATTGGACCCAGCTTTCTGGGACGTTATTATGGAGCCGCTATTGAACAAGTTGCAGGAAGAGGCGGTCATCATTGGGGAGGACAACCTGCTTGTCTTGATTCATGCCAGTTCCCGAAAACCACTTGAGGAGAGGTCCGCAATTGCCATGGAGTGCCTGATGAACTGATCCAGGAAGACCACATTGGCTGTTACGCCAGCAAAATCCAATTATATAATGTTCAAAGGTAAGATGTTAAGAGAGACGCCAGTATCAAAATATCAGGTCCAACAATAAAACTCCAAACATTCGATAGATAATCGGGTAACCATCTTGACCAGTAGTTGAGCTTTGACTCACGTATTGAGCAAGTGAGGATCAAGACATTAGCATTGCAGAATAAAATAATCAGCAGTTGACAGATGATATTTCATCTCATCCCTTAACTGATTAAAATATATTATAACAACTTCCTGACATAAGTTGTGAGTTAAACCTCTAGTGTCTGGGCCCATAGGCTCAAGTTGGTTAGACAAACCATGGAGGTACGAAGAGTGCAGCGAAATATGATTATACGACCGGTAGGTGCCTTTGGAACAACGCCCACCGATGGCCTATGCATAATTATAGGGTTGCGTCCGGTATATCTGGTCATTAGACAACGAGCTGCCATTTATTGGCTTAAAAGGAACGGTACGTGCAAGTGGAACAGATTATTGGAAAGATATTAAACAGACAGTCTGAAGTTTGTCAAAGGGATTGGGAACATTTGGGGACAGCACGTCGGACACTTCAGTTTTTACCGTCACTAAGGGAAAGACTAACATTAAAACATCTAAAGGCAACTCGCGGACTAGTGCACTCTCCGTCCGGCCATGGTCCGTATCCGGCGTATTTGCACCGGTTTGGGAAAAGGTCTATTCGATCCTGTGAATGTGTTGTTGAGATGGGCAAACCAGGACATGTTGTTTTTGATTGTCTAGTTCACGCACAAATTGTTTCCGACGAGAGGCAACATCTTACCACTAATAATGTAGATGAAATACTACGTGGTGTTCATTTATCGAGACATTTATCAATGTTAGCAGATAAAATATCGTCCCACGCTCAGATTCTTTATAAGAGACAAGTGCTGCAGCATGGCGATGAATAGGTGAGAAGAGCCGTGTGTGCCGTGAGTCACACATTGGCAGCAATCAAACGCCCTGTGTAAGAAATGGTTATTCCTAGGTTGGTTGTTAACGCTCTAGGCATAGGAGCTAAGTTGACATAGAGTATAGAAGGAAGGGAGACGGCAGGCAGGGTAACGCCTGGAAGGCATCCCCATCTAGCGAGAGTTAGGTTTCTGGAGAAGTCAGTAGCAAAGGTTTATAGTTAAGGTATTGCCCCTCGTCATTCTAAACATTTAATTCATTATTATGTTCTTTTAGGGGGTGCTCCAGTGGAATAATACTTAAATAGAGCACCAGCGCTTGCTTATTTAATATTATATTTTTGTGTTTATAATTAAAATAGAATATGATAAAAATAGAGTGGTTTTGTTAATAGTAGACCCCGCCCACTTCCCCCACGTAGGGACGGCTACTGGTCCCCTTGAGGGGGCTTGCTAAGAGACGGTGAACTGTATGTAACAAATAAAATCATGGTAATTGTAATGCATTGTAACTTAATCAAATGCGGTATAGTGTAATTTCTGTTATTTCTTAATAGGAAGGTCTGTTCTCGGGTAACCTAGATAGCAGACCGTAACGTAACAGCAAATATAAAAGAATGTTAATGCGGTGTCAACTGCTCACATGCTGCCTCTGCAGATGCAGTTTCGATGCGCCAAAGCCATACGCTGAATACGGTGGTCTTCCCTGTCGGTGGAGCAAAGTGGCCGTGCGGAGCCCCGTCTTCTTGAAGCCGTATATGCTCGTGACCGTCGCTGGCAGCAGTCATATCACGTACGTTGGCTACATTTCTGTCAAGTCTTTCTGCAAAAAAGCAGAAGGAACTTGCAGCTTCTCGAAGCCCAGTTACACGACCTCGTTCAAGCTCAGTGAGGTTCAGATAACGGCGTCTTTGTTGCCTTAGAGGCTTCCTTGCTAATATCAACTCACCACGACCATTCTCAAAGGTAACTAACGCTCACGAGCATTACAACGGATATTTAAAGCAACCTGATTCGTATCCTCATAGTGGCCCCAATAGTGCCTCTGTTTTGCGTCTGGAGCGAAATTTGAATAGGCATCAAAAAAATGGCTCTGAGCACTATGGGACTTAACTGCTGTGGTCATCAGTCTCCCAGAACTTAGAACTACTTAAACCTAACTAACCTAAGGACATCACACACATCCATGCCCGAGGCAGGATTCGAACCTGCGACCGTAGCGGTCGCGCGGTTCCAGACTGTAGCGCCTAGAACCGCTCGGCCACTCTGGACGGCGAACAGGCATCATCTTTCAGATCTAGAAACACGCCGACCAACTTTCGTTATGTCGCACACCCCATCTTAGTGTTGCAATCATTTTCCGTCAGTGAAATTTTGCTAAACACTTGACCATCTGGAGTTCCCTATTCTCTCACTTTCATTTCTGGCCAAGTCCTGCATGTACCATAAAATTGGACCATGTGAGGATCAACGATCACGCGTGGTCCTCTCGTGAGAGAGAGAGAGAGAAAATTTACACAGAGTGGCCCTTAGGAGAACTCACCTACACGACGGATGCTTTCCCGCCTTGCTGTGACGCTTTAGGAAACGGAAAGCTTCAATCCGAGGCAAAGCAATCGTCGTAGAGCTCCGACCGACGAAGCCACCGAAATTACTGTTCTCGCTTCTATGGCAATGATTCCAAACAAGACTACGCCATAATTGAAACAGGAAACTGGCATTCCTACATCCTGTGTACATATTATTCTAACACGCCACCAATGACATTCTCATTACATTTTCCGTATGTGAGTGGCATTTGTATCTTGTATTCCTTGGGGTACATTGTACTCCTGTTCTCACATTGTTCTTCAAATGAAGGCGATTGAGTGAATGATAGGTGAGACCTTTCCTTGTGTTATCATTTGATTACTCTCATACGCATCAAGTGGACCAGTTCCGTTACCGTAAGTGTCTGCTTTGTGTGCTAGTAGCGCAGTGGCATAGTCAGTTCTGGGCTAGGTTTTTCATATCATGTTTGCATGTGATACGTTCTTGAACAGGCTTTGGCGACAGAAAGTGGATTACCAGATAAAGAATTTAGTTTTCTACTTAAAAAATCGAACAAGTGAGGGCATGTCTCTCGCTCTGAGGCTTCCTTCCGTACAAACTTAATTATCTATACATATAGTTCATCTATAAGTTTAGATGGGCACGTTTACTGATTTCAAACTACACTGTTCAGACACAGTACTGTGACGATCTGTGAAAAGCCTGAAAACCCAAATTCTGCAACGCAGACCACCACGAGATGCGAAGAAAGAGAGTCAGTGAGGTTCCTGGAAGGTACCGACAGGCATGTGGAGCCATACCGACTCCAGTGACGTAGCCAGCTGCGCTAGGTTTCGGGGTTGAGCATCCGTGGCGCGAACAGCGCAATCGAGGTGGTCCCTCTGATTCTCGATTGGGTTTAAAGCTTGGAAGTTTGTTGGCATGGGCAATACGGTGAATTCATTCTGGTGCTCTTCCAACCATGCACATACATTGCGAGCTGTGTGACACTATCCACTGTCCTGCTGGTATCTGCCATCGTGCCGAGGAAAATCAAACAGCATGTCCGGATGGACGTGGTCCCCAAATGTAGAAACGTACGTGCGTTGATCCGTTGTGACTTGAATGACACGAAAACGTTCTCCAGACGACAACGCTCCCTCCTCCAGCCTGGACACCAACGACGTGTTTTGCAGGGTGTTTGGTTTCAGACTTCTTACGCAGATGGAACATAAAATGTGATTCGTTTGAAGAAAAAAAAAAACACCTCTCGTCACTCAGTGAACTTTCAGTTTCTGTATAGTCGTGCAAATCCTCGCCTTCGGTGCCGGTTAACAGCAGCCATCATGTGTACATGAAATAGGCGACTGCTGCCGAGAACCATAAGCAACAACATTCGCTGAACAGTCGTTGTGGAGACGTTGCTGGTGGCGCCTTAGGTTATCTGGGTGGTCAGTTGCTCAGCAGTTGCACTTCTATTCAGCCGTCCACGCCTCTGCAGCCGTCGTTCATCCCCGTCATCTAAGGGCCGTGGTGCACCACAGTTACCTGAGCATCGGCTTTGGACAACGAAATTTTGCCATTCACGCTATTCTTTAACCATGGAGGCACGCGAACAGTTTAGAAACTAATCCATTTGGGAAATGCTTGCACCCTTCACGTGAAAGCCAATGTTAATGCCTTTTGACTTCAGCTTAACCGCTCCGTTTCCGCATTACGATAATGACTGCGCTATTTTCCGCGTTTCCCCACCCTACCCGATATGCTTTACATACCTTCCACTGCTAATGCTGCAACCTGAACTTGTTGCTCGTTGATGTGGAACTTAGCCGGTGGCCTCGTTAGCGTGACTGGACTGTGTATGTGACATAAATAGCCGTATCTTTTACTTGCACTGACTTAAAATCTTAGAAATTTTTGCCCTGGTAATGAACCATAGGCCCTATTATTTGGCATAATTTTATACTTCTACCCCATCCTGAGAAAAAGTGTCTCAAGACACGGACAGAGAGACGGGCAACAAAGTGATTATGTAAGGGTTCCGATTTTACCGATTAAGGTTCAGAACTCTAAGATGATGTACTGCTCCCCACATCTTCGTAGTGGATGAAATTACAAGAACGGTACTCGTGCTAGTTAATGTCTTTTCGTAGCTAAATATTAACTTGACCCACTTTTTATTTTGCTTCTGGACCAAGAGTATTTTTTTTCCAAGATAATTCAGACACACTGCATATTTTCACTTTCTCCCTAGAAGTGTGAGGGCCACCGTACTTCGACGGTGCAGGACCAGGTTTAATTCCAACGGTCCTCAGATGCGTGCAGTGCCGAGTAAAGAGTCGGCTGGCGGCTGGGAAAGCAGGCGAATGCGGTACCCCACCTCGGCAGATACTGTGCGCCCCGGCTCTGCCCCTTTAGAAGGGCCACGCCGACTCTCTTTCTTGCGGAGCGCGGCCCGAGTAATGACGCCGGCGTCGATACGGAGTCCCGCCCTCACCTCGGCCCGCCCTCGCCGCCCCCGCACTCGCCTCCGCTGCGACCACCGTCCCCCCCCCCCCCCCACCCACGTGTAAACACTGCCAAGACGCCGCAGCCGCCGGACGGCGGACGTCAAGTGGCGCCCCATGCTCCTCCAGCGCCGAGGCTTCCGACCCTGCTCCTCAGGGCCGCGAATAGCAAGACGAGACCCGTCACCACAGTGTTTCAACTCACACTATCCCTTACGAAATAGGACGGTCGGTATGTGGAAAGACTTCGGTTTGTCCCAAGGGTTCTGGTACAGTGGTGCATATTTCTAAAGGGAAGATGTTTGTGCTACTAATTGTGTAATCTTGCTGCAGCATTTGGAGGACTTTATGAAGTAGGTATGATTACATAGAGTTCTCCAAACTCTGAAACAATTCTCTATAATTAGAACCACGAGTGTCTTTTATGGTTTTCCTTTAGAAATGGACACCAATGTATGAAGTAGATATGATAAGATTCCATCCATGAACCATGGACCTTGCCCTTGATGGGGGGGCTTGCGTGCCTAAATGATACAGATAGCCGAACCGTAGGTCGTACCAGTCAAATGTCTGAATCCTAATAAGGGGGTACCAGTGTTCTTAGTAGTTACAAGTCAAACGGTGTGGATGCTTCACTAATTTGGGCTTCTAACTTCAGCCAAAACGGCTTTGCTGTTCTGGTATTGCAAACGGCTGAAAGCAAAGGCATGCAGCTCTACTGTTAGGAAGTTTTTTTGAAGGTATTTGTGTGGAATGTAGCCTTTTGAGGAAGTGTAACATGGACGATAAACAGTTCAGGCAAGAAGAGAAACCGAGCGAGGTGGCGTAGTGGCTAGCACACTGGACTCGCATTCGGGAGGACGACGCGTCAATCCCGCGTCCCGCCATCCGGATTTAGGTTTTCCGCGATTTCCCTAAATCACTCCAGGCAAATGCCGGGATGGTTCCTTTGAAGGGGCACGGCCGACTTCCTTCCCCGTCCTTCCCTAATCCGATGAGACAGATGACCTCGTTGTCTGGTCTCCTTCCTCAAACAATCCAACCTAACCCCAAGAAGAGAATAGAAACTTTTGAAATGCGGTATTACAGAAGAGTGCTGACTGTTAGATAGGTACATGACATAACTAATGAAGAGATACTGAATAAAACTAGGAAGAAAGAAAATTTATAGCAAAAGCTGACTAGAAGAAGGGATCAGTTCAAATGGTTCAAATGGCTCTGAGCACCATGGGACTTAACAGCTGAGGTCATCAGTCCCCTAGAACTTAGAACTACTTAAACCTAACTAACCTAAGGACATCACACCCATCCATCCGCGAGGCAGGATTCGAACTTGCGACCGTAAAGGTCGCGCGGTTCCAGACTGAAGCGCCTAGAACCGCTCGGCCACTCCGGCCGGCTAGGGATCAGTTGATAGGACAATTTCTGAGATATCGAGGGGTCATTAGCTTAGTACTGGAGTGAAGTGGGGGAGATAAAAATCGTAGAGAGAGACAATGAGAAGAATTCCGTAAGCACATTCAGAAGGATGTAAGTTGCAGCAGTTACTCAGAGATGAAGAGGCGTGTAAGGATAGAGGAGCATGGAGAGCTGCATTCAGTCTTCGGACTGAAGACCACAACAACAACATGATATACATGATATCAGCCGAATTCAGAGATGTGTTGTTAGGATCATAACATTGTGGGGTGGCGACGAACAACTGGACCGTTGTACTTCACGCAAATTTTCGGCATTATGGTGCTACGTTAAAGCTCACTGCTCGTTTACTCAATTCTCACTAGTCTTCTCTCATATCCGCTCACGACAGAAGGACCTGAGGATCACGAAAATACTTAAACTTGAAAATTCCGGGTGGTCCATCTTTACATAACCACTCTTCTGAAACAGAAAACGGAGGATTAGTAGATTTTTAAATTCAAGAAATGTGGCGTGGGAGAGGGGGCAGACTATATTACCAACATGGCGGAGGACTTCGAATATCTAGAACGACTTTTCGCTCTGCAGCGCGTTGTGCTTTGTTTTGAAGATCAGAACTGTATGCGGGACCGGGAATCGAACCTGCGACATTACCCTTAGGCAGGCAAGGGCTATACAGACCTTTTTAGAATTTTTTTTATGAACAATAACATCAGAATAAAGCCGCAAAAGATATATTACACAGTAAATAAAGTATTACACGTAAACATTAAATGTAGTAACCGTAATACTTACTAAACTATGCTAAGATTAGGGTCGATTTCATTATTTTTTATAAACATGAGCTTCCGAAGAAATCTCTTTCTGTTCAAATAATTTAAGGAAATGCAGCCGGGCGACGTCGTCGAAGACTAACGATATTCCGACCAGAGCACATCCAGCCATTTTCAAGGCAGTTTCGCCACGAGGCACTCAGGTCTCAAATCTCTTTCTATTTGCAGACATTACAAACAGCACGAAACTTCACGGTTTTATTACGACTATACACATTAATTGTCCAGTTATGAAACTATGTTTGACATTTATTCTTTGTTATGTTGCCAGCTCCTACCCATCGGGAGCATTATTGATTTATTGGAATGAGGTAATAAGTAACAATTGTCATACGGGAATGGGGGATGAGGCGACGGGGCGCTACAGGGAAGCATGTGGAACACGTACAGCCTGTAGAAACAGGGCTGTTCAAATGTGTGGAGAATCATGAATATTATGTAAGTTCGTTGGTTATGAGTTTAAACTACAGTTATCTGAACCGTCCAACGGTTTATTTCCATCCAATAACCGTTTAAGTAATCCACCTTCCACTTCAAAAAAAAGTTCAGATATGTGTGAAACCTTATGGGACTTAACTGCTAAGGTCATCAGTCCTAAGCTTACACACTACTTAACCTAAATTATCCTAAGGACAAGCACACACACCCATACCCGAGGGAGGACTCGAACCTCCGCCGGGACCAGCCGCACAGTCCATGACTGCAGCGCCTTAGACCGCTCGGCTAATCCCGCGCTGCTAACAACTTTCACTTTGAAAATATGTAAATGCATACACATATTTATCTAAAGTTTGAATATAACCAAAAATCGTGTAAAATTCTTTATAGTGAATGTACAGGTAACCTCACGGTTTGATTACAAACAAAGAAAAACCGAACTCTTAAGCTGAGAACATCACAAATTTTCTCAGCAAAAGTAATTTAATTCCTACAGGTTTGTTTCTGGGGAAATATATTCGAAGTAAAAAGGAATTAACCATTACGAATTCGTCCATGTTTTCAGCAATAAGTTAACAATGAGATTACAAGAGCCAAAACCAAGCCAACTTTTAGTCTTGGAAGCATATCCTGTTTTAGCTATTTTATTAACCACCCGAAGGTCCACAAACCTTGTACGGCGGAGCTATACTCTATGCAGAATTACGGTATCATATTTTCGATTGATACATTAAGCTAACATGGAAGAAGCCTGGAGATACTGGAAGGTCTCAGATAGATTATATAATGGTAAGACAGAGATTCAGGAACCAGGTTTTAAATTGTAAGACATTTCCAGGGGCAGATGTGGTCTCTGACCACAGTCTATTTGTTACGCACTGTAGATTAAAACTGAAGAAACTGCAAAAAGGTAGGAATTTGGGGAGGTGGGACCTGGATAAACTGCAAGAGCCCGAGGTTGTACACAGCTTCAGAGACGGCATTAGAGAACGATTGACAGGACTGGGGGAAAGAAATACAGTAGAAGTAGAATGGGTAGCTTTCAGAGATGAAATAGTGCAGGCAGCAGAGGAACCAGTAGCTAAAAAGACGAGGGCTGGTAGAAATCCTTGGGTAACAGAAGAGATATTGAATTTAATTGTTGAAAGGAGAAAATATAAAAATGCCTTAAATGTGGCAGGCAAAAAGGAATACAAACGTCTCAAAAATGAGATCGACAGGAAGTGCAAAATGGCTAAGCAGGCACGGCTAGGGGACACATGTAAGGATGTAGAGGCGCGTATCACTAGGGGTAAGACAGATACTGCCTACAGGAAAATTAAAGAGACCTTTGGAGGAAAGAGAACCACTTGCATGAATTTCAAGAGCTCAGATGGAAACCCAGTTCCAAGCAAAGAAGGGAAAGCCGAAAGGTGGAAGGAGTATATAGAGGGTCTATACAAGGGCGATGTTCTGGAGGACAATATTATAGAAATGGAAGAGAATGTAGATGAAGACGAAATAGGAGATATGATGCGGACTGAAGAGTTTGACAAAGCACTGAAAGACCTAAGTCGAAACAAGGCCCCGGGAGTAGACAATATTCCATTAGAACTACAGACAGCCTTGGGAGACCCAGGCCTAACAAAACTCTACCATCTAGTGAGCAAGATGTATCAGACAGGCGAAATACCCTCAGACTTCAAGAAGAATCTAATAATTCCAATCGCAAAGAAAGCAGGTGTTGACAGATGTGAAAATTACCGAACTATCAGTTTAATAAGCCACCGCTGCAAAATACTAACACGAATTCTTTACAGACGAATGGAAAAACTGGTAGAAACCGACCTCGGGGAAGATGAGTTTGGATTCCGTAGAAATGTGGGAACACGTAAGGCAATACTGACCCTAAGACTTATATTAGAAAATAGATTAAGGAAAGACAAACCTACGTTCCTAGCATTTGTAGACTTAGAGAAAGCTTTTGACAATGTTGGCTGGAATACTCTCGTTCAAATTCTCAAGGTGGCACTGGTAAAATACAGGGAGCGAAAGGCTATTTACAATTTGTACAGCAACCAGATGGCAGTTATAGGAGTCGAGGGGCATGAAAGGGAAGCAGTTGTTGGGAAGTGAGTGAGACAGGGTTATAGCCTATCCCCGATGGTATTCAATCTGTATATTGAGCAAGCAGTGAAGGAAACAAAAGAAAAATTAGGAGTAGGAATTAAAATCCATGGAGAAGGAATAAAAACTTTGAGGTTCGCCGATGACATTGTAATTCTGTCAGAGACAGCAAAGGACTTGGAAGAGCAGTTGAACGGAATGGATAGTGTCTTGAAAAGAGGGTATAAGATGAACATCAACAAAAGCAAAACGAGGATAATGGAATGTAGTCGAATTAAATCGGGTGATGCTGAGGGAATTAGATTAGGAAACGAGACGCTTAAAGTAGTAAATGAGTTTTGCTATTTGGGGAGCAAAATAACTGATGGTGGTCGAAGTAGGAGGATATAAAATATAGACCAGCAATGGCAAAGAAAGCGTTTCTGAAGAAGAGAAGTTTGTTAACAACGAGTATAGATTTAAGTGTCAGGAAGTCGTTTCTCAAAGTATTTGTATGGAGTGTAACCATGTATGGAAGTGAAACGTGGACGATAAATAGTTTAGACAAGAAGAGAATAGAAGCTTTCGAAATGTGGTGCTATAGAAGAATGCTGAAGATTAGATGGGTAGATCACGTAACTAATAATGAGGTATTGAATAGAATTGAAGAGAAGAGAAATTTGTGGCGCAACTTGACTAGAAGAAGGGATCGGTTGGTAGGGCATATTCTGAGGCATCAAGGGATCACCAATTTAGTATTGGAGGGCAGTGTGGAGGGTAAAAATCGTAGAGGGAGACCAAGAGATGAATACACAAAGCAAATTCAGAAGAATGTAGACTGCAGTAGGTACTGGGACATGAAGAACCTTGCACAGGATAGAGTATCATGGAGAGCTGCATCAAACCAGTCTCTGCACTGAAGACCACACACACACACACATTAACCTACTTCATTTTCAGTAAAACTGTCTGAGACTGGATAAAGGAAATCTACACTATAACACTGTAAACCACTGTAAGTAATACAAACGTTATGTTAAGAAGCAGCATGTCAAGGAAGAAACAACTTGTATGTTCAACCACAGCCTGCAAAGAGAATAAAAAGTTTCCGAATCATCCAGAATAATAAATATTGAATAAATCAATTTACTGACTTCGATAACTTAACTAAAAGCCATTGTGAACATAATAAAATGTGACTATTGCTGGTGCCCAATGTACATTTAGTTCCATGCTTGAAAATTATCAAACCGTGGTCCTGTGTCCTCTACTGTAATCGTCATTTATGAAACGGAATAATCAAATAATCAAAAGGTGGGTTAACCATGCCCGTTCTTAAACACCCACATGATGAGGTTTACACAGAGGAGCAAAGAACAAAGGCCCTGCACCAAGACCACACGTGGCTAGCAAAGAGAGGCTGCTCCCCCGATTTTACACACGGAACGAGTATATAAAGTTACCATTCAAATACACAAACGCAGATCTGAACTTGAACTGAAAAAATTGAATTCACTGTAGAAAAAGGAGACTAGGAGAGCTATAGTGCAAAAAGCTCCTAAATCAGAACACTAGCATGTGGTAGTAATGAAGGAAACCAAGTACCGAACAAACTGAAATTTCAGCATAAACAGGTTGGAATTGCACGGAATGAATCGCAAAGGTAACAAGTAGTGAGAGCTTAAGGCTCTTAAACATGAACACTGACACGCCGAAAATGAATAAAGGTAAATACCGTGTAACGGAAGCTACAGCATAAAACGGATTGAAGAATCAGTGGGAACTTCATAGTGGAACCATATAATGCACACGCACTCGCGGTTTCAAAAACGAGAGGCTGACGAAATTGAACTGATACCTATTTTGATACTCTCCCACTTGTCCAAAGTGACTAGTTGAATTAAATAATAGCGTAGGAAATCACCTAAATTATTAATTATTAAATTAAAGTGTATTTAACACTCTTCTCACGAACGAGTAGACTCTAAAGCTGTAGGAGAGAAGCGTTAGGGCTTCAGTTACACTGAAAACGTACACAAATTCGAACTTTAATTAAACTTTCGAGTAGAACCTCTTACGAGTACCCGATCTTACCGAAATCCTAGAGAACAGTGAAGACCTCTGCCGACGAAACTGGGGTTTACGATTTGCAGTACCTGTGCTGTTCAGAATTTCGATGCAATGGTCCTTTGGACAAGCGTACATTCCGGAGGAAAAGGCATTGTGGCGACTAATGCCGTTTGAAATACACGAAAGGTATTTGGTGTTCATCCCTCCAACGGAAATGGCCAGAGAGCTGGCCTACTGTATTGTGCAAACCAACACAAAAGATTCGTACAAGGCAAACAGAAACCTCTTTGCACCCACTAAAGTTGGCCATACTGCACCACTAGCAGACTAGCTCGCTTAGCTGTGCGTATACAGTTCGTAACTGCTCACACAAATTAATTCTTTTATGATTCCGAGAGGGTAAGTAAAGGTCAGGTACAGTGGAATACGGCACTGAGACTTTGTAAACATGAGTGTTGGACTCAGAGAAGTAGCAAAACTGAATGGACTTTGCACGAATGCATCTGAATAGGACAATTTGCAGATTATTTTAAATAAAATCTCATGAAGAGGCTCACAAAGACACCCTTCACTCTCTAGCGTAATCTAAAATCTCACATAGCTTTCACAATTGTGATTCTAATCAGTATTGAAAATTTTTTGGTAGATTATGGCTATCTAATGAATACGGTTTGCGTTTACTGCTCTACTTTCATAAATATGTATGCCTTCATTTGTTAAGAGTCTGCTTGTCGGCTTTCGCCTCCCATAAACTGGCCTATTCAAAAGGTTTTGGTAAAATTCGGCTTGTCACATGCAGGAGAGCTTCTGTAAAGTTTGGAAAGTAGGAGACGAGACGGAAGTAAAGCTGTGAGGACGGGGCGTGAGTCGTGCTTGGATAGCTGAGTTTGCCGGCACGGTAGTTCAGCGTGTTCGGTCAAAGGTCTAGCTGCCCTCTGTAATAAAAAAAAACCTGAGTGAATGGATCAGTAATGAACTTCAATGGGCGTCACGGGACGTCCGCCACGAACAATTGCAACGAACTATAACGAACAAAATGAGATTTAAAAAAAAAGTTGGTAGAGCACTTGCCCGCGAAAGGCAAAGGTTCCGAGTTCGAGTCTCGGTCCGGCATACAGTTTTAATCTGTCAGGAAAGTTGCATATCAGCGTACACTCCGCTGCAGAGTGAAAATCTCATTCTTAAACCTTCTTCTGATCTATTGCTCTGCTGATTTAGATTTCCAGTTGTTAGATCGGTTACTGCTGCTACAGTGGCAGGTTATCAAGGTTAAAGTGAGTTTTAACGTGGTCTTATAGTCGGCGCACGAGCGATGGGACACAGCATCTCCGAGGTAGCGATGAAGTGGGAATTTTCCGTGCGACCATTTCACGAGTGTACAGTGATTACCAGGAATCCGGTGAAACATCAAATCTTCGACATAGGTGCGGCCGGAAAAGGATCCTGCAAGAACAGGACCAACGATATTTGAAGAGAATCATTGGATGTGACCGAAGTGCAGCCCTTCCGTAAATTACTGCAGACTTCAATGTTGGGCCATCAAGAAGTGTCAGCGTGCGAAATATTCAACGAAACATCATCGACATGGGCTTTCGGAGCCGAAGGCCCACTTATGTACCCGTGATGACTGTACGACACAAAGATTTACGTATCGCCTCGGCCTGTCAAGAGCGATATTGGACTGTTGATCAGTGGAAACATGTTGCCTGGTCGGACGAGTCTGATTTCCAATTGTATCGCGCGGCTATACGAATACGGGTAGGAGACAACCTCAGGAATCAGCAGGGGACTGTTCAAACTGGCGGAGGCTCTGTAATGGTGTGGAGCGTGTGCAGTTCGAGTGATATAGAGCCCCTGATACGTTTAGGTACGACTCTGACAAGTGACAGTAACGTAAAGATCCCTGTCTGATCACCTGCATCCATTCATGTCTATTATCCATTCCAGCGGACATTGACAATTCCAGCAGGACAATGTGACACCCCACACGTCCGGAATTGCGACTCCAGGAACACTCTTCTGAGTTTAAACACTTCCGCTGCCAGCCAAACTCCCCAGACATGAACAGTATTCAGCATATCTGGGATGCCTTTCAACGTGCTGTTCAGAAGAGGTTTCCAGCCCCTCGTACTCTTTCGTATTTATGGACAACCCTGCAGGATTCATGGTGGCAGTTCAAAAAAATGGTTTAAACGGCTCTGAGCACTATGGGACTTAACATCTCAGGTCATCAGTCTCCTAGAACTTAGAACTACTTAAACCTAACTAACCTAAGGACACCACAGCCATCCATGCCCGAAGCAGGATTCGAACCTGCGACCGTAGCAGTCACGCGGTTCCAGACCGAAGCGCCTAGAACCGCATGGCCACTGCGGCCGGCATGGTGGCAGTTCCCTCCAGCACTATTTCAGACATTAGTCGAGGCCATGACACGTCTTGTAGCGGTATCTCTGCGTGCTCCCTGTGTCCCTATTCGATATTAGGCTCGTGTACCAATTTGTTTGGCTCTTCAGCGTCTAAATTTGCGTTCTACATAGTCCAGTAACTGACAAATTGAAAACTTCGGCTACAGGGGCGGAAATGTTGTCGGTAGTCTGCTAGAAACCACATACGATTCGGTAAGATGTTCGAGGCGATAGCCGTTGTTGCACAAAGAGACAAATTACGTGCTCCAGAGCCAGTCAGTATGCGTGGCTTCAAGTAAATGATTTAACCTAAATTCCAATACAAACAAACGTATTATATAACACTAATTTATACCTTTTAGGAAACTATCTGTACAAAGCACTTAATAAATTAATGCTCTTTGGTAACAGCTGCTCTTCATAATACTGAAAGAGTCTTTGTATCTAGTTAAGTGTCGCGCTCAATGCCATAATTCTTAAATGTTTTGTTGTTGTCCATGTAGAAAATGCAACTAGAGGATCGTGGAAGTTAAGTAAAGTCCTACTGGTGCGCACACCTCTGCCGCTGATGCTACTGGGTGGCGCTGCGGCCAGCGCGACTGCAGGGCCTCCTAAACGAAGCTGCTTGCCGTGTGCCGCGGAGTGACAACACGATTTCTCATCCGCGACCAGTTGGACACCTGCAGCGATCATCGGCGGACTCCCCCTCGCTGGTGCCCTGGATTGTTTTTGCGGGCTCAGTATCATCAATGCCGACATCTGCCATCGGGTGATCCATTAGGTCGGCTGGTCGGGGTTATAAATCCTCATTGTACCTCGCTGCATGCGCGGAAGTGCTGGGTGGCTAGTCTGTTATCCAGAAAGGCTCCAGTCGTGAATGAGGAAACCATTGGCGTGGCTGGACAAAGCCAAATTGGCTGCTTTAAGTTGTCGCTCCAGCGTTATCAGTTACTATATTTATTAGGAGCTCAGTTTGGCAGCAAGTTGATAGAAATTTTATTCACTGTGTTCATAAATGTGGGTAGTTATTCCCGTAAAGTAAAATGTTTTAAATTTTTTATCTTTATGAGTCTTAATCTCATTGAAGTAACAGCAGTATTTTTCCACCCATTGATAAATGGATATTTATAGTTTATTGAACTTGTTTTACTATAGTGTCTTTCACAAATTATTGTAGTTACATTTTGTAATTGCTGAAGAAGTTGAAGTATATCCATATCGCCGTTTTAAAATTATATTATTTTGAAACTGAACGAAGGTTTAATATTGGTTCAAATGGCTCTGAGCACTATGGGACTTAACATCTATGGTCATCAGTCCCCTAGAACTTAGAACTACTTAAGGGGCTCCGGAAAGGCTCAAAATCATGAAAAGTTCAATTTTTACTTTCTTGCGTTTTCTGAATCTGCAGACTATTACCTTTTAATAGATATATAATTTATTCAATTCCGAAGACTACAACTATTTTTAAATTTTTTTTGAAATGTGTTCTACATGGGCGTGACCCACTGTGGCGCTGTTAAACTGCTGTCAAATGGTGTTATTATTAACGTCCGTGTTCATCAGGTACATTTTAGTGATGTGAGATAAAGTATGAGTTGTGGCTAACCTGTGATGGTTCAATATATATCGCTGGTGTGATTGTCGATTGTTTCATGTTTATTTACTCTGTCGTTATCTCGAAAATATTCGTAGTTAATTCTGTTTTGAGTCTCTGTTTTGTTGAAGTATAATAATGAGTAAAAGTAAAGTTATTAGAAATCCTCTGAAGGCTTTTAAGAAAAGGAGAAATGTTGGAAAGCCAAAGGTATGTGTTATTACTGTAAACAATAAAGACGATAACCAAGTGAGTGAACCTAACCTCTCAAGTACACCTGCACATAGCAGTCAAAGTGGGAAAGAAAATACTTCACAGAAGAAGCTTGGTTCAATGAGTGAAAACTATGAATGTTTTATGGGCGAATCGGATGTGAATGAAATATTTGATATGTCGGTTCTCAAAGGAATTTTTTCAAACTGTGTAAGATGTATTCATTGTAGTGAAGTTGGTCTGGAACTCTCCATAATAAAGCACGTAGGACTTGCTAGTGAAATACAACTGAAATGTGATAAGTGTTCATACATGACCACCTTTTGGAACAGCGTTGCAGTAACTACAACTGAAGAAAATGGTAGCAAAATCTACGAACACAACATTAGATTTGTTTATTCCTTGCGTTCAGTTGGTAAGGGTGCTACTGCAGGTGCAATTTTCTGTGGCATCATGAATCTTCCAAATCCCCCAACCAAGTTTACGACCTATAATAAATTAATAGGGTCTAAAGTAGAAGATGTCTGTATAGAATCTATGAAGAACGCTGTGGAAGAGGCAGTAATGGAAAATAATGGTAACAGAGATTTGACTGCAGCGTTCGATGGTACCTGGCCTAAACGGGGACACACATATCTTCATGGTGTAGTATCTGCCACCAGTATGTATACAGGGAAAGTTTTAGATGTAGCAGTAATATCAAAGTATTGTAGATGTCCACAAAAATATAAAGGTACACATGAAAATAATTGCAAAGCTAACTATAGTGGCAGTAGTGGAGGAATGGAAGTGGCTGGTGTTGCCAGTATATTCCAGCGTTCTGAGGCGTGTGATAAAGTGCGATATGTTAATTGCCTTGGTGACGGTGATTCTAAAAGTTTCAAATATGTTCAAGGACTGAAGCCCTATGGTGATGATGTTGTAGTGCAGAAATTTGAGTGTATTGGACACGTACAGAAGCGAATGGGAACAAGACTTCGGCGACTGAAAGCTTCGTACAAAAAACAAAAACTCAGTGATGGTAAAGGGTTGGATGGGAAGGGAAGGTTAACTGACAGTGTAATTGACAAAATACAGAACTATTATGGAATGGCTATTAGGCAAAATACACAAAGTGTCGACGAAATGAAGAAGGCTGTTTGGGCTTTTTTTTTTCATACTTCTTCAACCGATGAAAATCCCCAACATAGCTTGTGTCCCAAAGAAGAAGACAGTCGGTATAAATATAACAAAGCATTGCTAACTGGTGAAGTGTACACTCATAAGCATAGTCTGCCTCATGCAATAATGGAGGTGATAAAACCTATTTTCAGAGACTTAGCAGCACCTGAACTGTTGAAAAAGTGTATTCACGGAAAAACTCAAAACCCCATTGAAAGTGTAAATAGTGTTATATGGTCGAGAATCCCCAAGACTGTATTTGTTGGAATAGAAACACTTCACTTTGGTGTGTATGATGCTGTTGCGACTTTCAATGATGGCAAAATTGTAAGGTGCAAGGTATTTAGAAATATGGGAATGAAGATAGGTTCTAACATGGTACGAGGGATGCTTGCTTTAGACAAGGAACGCCTTCGGGCTGCAGACAGGGCTGTAAAGAGTCTAGAAATACAAGCAAGAGTAAACAGGGGGAGGAACAAGGGGAAGCTGGAGGAGGAGTTTGCAGAGGATGAAGATAATCCATCCTATGGACCTGGAATGCACTAAAAAGTTAATCCAATCTTTGTCGCTCGATTCCCAAAACTTTTATTTTCTCATACTAATTACATGTTTTCTAAGGATCTTCCAAACATATTTGTATCAAACTTTCGGTAAATGTTACACAGTACCTTCTGCATAATTTAACACGGCCTTTTTCCAAAAAACTGTATATTTTTGAATATATAAATAAAAAATTGCAAAAAAAAATGTTGTGAATTTTCATTACAATTGAAAAAAAATCATCTTTAATAACTGAACTAAAATTTTGTAAAATCCCTGCGTTAAGTTGTAGCCCATATTCCAATAAATAATCTGTAAAAAGTTCAACTTCCTACCTCAAATACTTTGTGAGGAAAGATGTAATTTATAAGCGTTATTTTAACATTGCAAGTATAGGGCGTTCCGGAGCCCCTTAAACCTAACTAACCTAAGGACAGCACACAACACCCAGCCATCACGAGGCAGAGAAAATCCCTGACCCCGCCGGGAATCGAACCCGGGAACCCGGGGGTTTAATATTGTTTTCTTTTAATAGGTTCTTGGAACTAATATGGTACTGTGTTTGGGAGAAAAGCATCATACTCAGCTCAACCTAGTCCTTCTACTCACTTATTCGCAACAGCTGCAACGTAAATTAAATTTAAAAAAAAGTGAGACACACTATCACATTAACAAGGAGGTGTAAGAGTGGAAACTGTAAATTTCTCAATTATTGGACTGAGTTTAATAGAAGTGTTGGATCTTTTTGCATTTTAAACTTGCTCAGTACGACGTCAACCGTAGATTACCGCTAAATGATCACTTCCAGGTCTTATTCTACACTCTAATTGCAACAAGTGTTTTCACGTATCAGGAGAAAGAGTTTTCTTTTTTATTCCATCTACGTATTTGTAAGGTCTCCATGTAGTGAACATCATTTTCAGGTGTTCAAATCTCAGAAATAGTTTTACTTTCGGAAAACACGTACGTTCGTAAGAAGCAAATACCACTGACATTAAATATTTAAAAAGTAAGATGAACATTTCTTCGCTCTTTTCGCGAATGAGATAAATTTGTGCATGAAAGTATCAGAAAATTAAATTTTGATCTTGTCGTTTATGGAGGGTTCTTTTGCTGTATTATTGAACGAAAAATATTCAAATTGAGTCGTAAATATTTAACAGGCGAATTCTCTTATTTCTAGAGAAAACACCTTTGATCATGGTGTACCCGCAGCTTTTATATACTCACTGAAACTCCTCCAAAGAAAATCTGCCGGCAACTCTTCACGCAGTTATTAAACTAGCAGCACGGTCGCCTGGCAGTATTTTAGTTGATAAACCACTTCCCACGACTCTTAGTTTTACATGTTAATCCTTAACTCTCAAAGTTCTTAGAACACAACGAATGGCATTATGCATTCCGTGCATTGCATACTGACAATATTACGCCAAGACAAAGATTAATTTCAGTGTAACTTACTGAAGACGTTATTTTTCCTTTGCGTAGTCTCATAACTATCTACATTTGTTTTACATTTAGCTACTGTTCTTAGGTTCCGTGGATTTACGTACATTTATCTTCAACAGTCCATGTTTGGTATATATACATTTCATTTATTTTATTTTTGTAGCCTGATCACATTGGGTTCATAAGGCTTTCTCTTACATGGGATCACAGTTTAAAACATTCCCTATTTTTTGCTTGATAATTGCTTAAACGTATATCGGTTTTAATAAAATGATAACGATGATATTAAAAATTATTTATAATATGATATTAGTATATATAACAGCAGTGTGAACAACAGTTTTGATTAAGAAGTAGTTGCGTTAATATTAGTGGTACTACCACCACCGCCACCACCACCACATCTACTACTACTACTACTACTACTACTACCACCAATAATAATAATAATAACAATACCGCTACTAGCAATAATAATCAGAATATTGCATCCTGCTCACCGAAGGATTAATAAAAGTGGAGGGAGAGATATAGAGACTAATCAGTTTGAGAGAAGCTTTCGATCTGAAACTGATGTCAACACATTTTCTGGCATCTCCTAACTAGAAGAAAACTTGAAGATATCCAAATCCTTATCTCGGAAAATTTCTAATAGATCATACAGCCATCTAACAGAGAAATCAAAAATAAATTTTAAACAAAAAGTAAAAAAAGCAGTGATCTATTCTGATGAAGATCTATCATTAATGACAGTTAAATTCCATCCAAATGCAACCAAACTCGGATTCAACAGAAATCCAAGAACTGATCCACATTTCTGAAACAAAATTCGATGATCTTCAGTGCGAACATCAACAGCTGGGAACCTTCCATCTGGTCAGTCCTTACATATAGGCTTCTACAATCTTCTCAAAGTACTGTTACATCTTAAGTAAACGTAAGACTAGGTGACGGAATATTACGTATGACAATATCATACAGCGCAAAATAAAAGCCTGGAAAGATTGAAATTCCTATGAAACTACACAAAAGATTCATGAAGTCACCGTAATCCAGAAACAAACTTAACAAACATCATTGCGTCTGTAAGACACCATTATGATAAAACCAGACTGGCAGAAATGAAACAAGATTTCAGGGAAACTGACACACGGAATTTACATAGAAAACAGAGAGAATAAATGTCAACACATCAGTTACCCTGTCTCTGTTTTAGATGACAAGATGGGGCTCTAGAAATAAATAATAATGACAATTGTGAACTCTTTGCAAAGTATTTTAAAAGTCTTTTAAACTGTAAATCTCCCACAGTCGAATTCACGTCTGAAAAACCTGACCCAGACACAGAATCAGAACCCCCAATAATAACAGAAGCTGACTAAACAATATCTGAACTTCAAAACAATAAAAATCTATAATAAGATGGGATAGTAGCAGAAATGTGGAAAATAGCTTGCAAAAGCTTTACGAAGAAAATTGATGAAGTTCTTACAGATGTTGACATGGAGGAAATGATCCCTCAAGAATGAAAATGTGTCAGAATCCACCTTTTACACAAGAGAGGGGCCAGTCCTGAGATAAATAACTACAGACTGATTTCATTTCTGCCAGTTACTTATAAAGTTATTTCAGATACCGCACTTAAAACGCTTCAAGCACAAACGGATCATTTCGTTGGTGAACATCATGCAAGTTTTAGGAAAGTTAAATCTTATGTGGAACAAACTGATTAAACAAACATTAACTAATACTATATCAAAGATTAAAATCCAAACGGAAAGGTCTGAACTTTTTGATATAAGAACATGAATCTGACAGGGAAAGGGACTGTCCCCCTCACTGTTCAATGATGTACTAGAAAAAGTAATTAGCTCATGAAAAAAGGAAGTAAAAGGAATAACCACTGGTAAACTACGTGAAAATAAAATTCAATTGCGATGTTTGGATTACGCAGATGATCTAGTTGTCCTTTCAAAAAACACAGAAGAGACGATTAATTTCCTTTCTTCTTACAAAAAAAAAATTATTAAATACCCAGGTAGACAATCCGTGGTTAAACTGTTAGGAAAAAATCTCAAATATCCAAATTTGAATACCTAAGAGAAATCATCCAACCATCTGGTTTCCTCCAGCAGTAGTTTTTGATACAATATGACGCGGTAATATACCCAGAAAACTTTTACGTCGACTAAATTACAGAAACTTTATTCGCGGTCAAGTCACTGTAATGTGACCGCGACCTGTGTTCGATGTCAACGTGCAATAACCACTCAAAACGACAGGTGGCAGCAGGCAGCACTGTCAGCGGAAGGTACACAATGCGTGTCGGGTGGGGGGAGGGGGGGAGGGGAAGGTGGAGGGGGGCGGGAAAATTGCACTCGTGTTGTGGAACGGAATAGCCTACCTGACCCAAAAGGGCAGAATCATTAGCTTTCGGGACAATTGTGGTAGCATTTCCGAAACGGTTGCGTTTGTAAACATTCCGCGCTCCGCTATGGCTGAAGTATACCATACGTGACAAAATGGTGCTATCCGAAACCGCCGCCGAAGCAAGGGCCGTGCATGACAGGGGTGAACGACAGTAGCGGAGATATCTACGGGCGAACAGAGTTGCAACTGTGGGGCAGATAACCATCCAGATGTTACCTCAACGCCCGTTGAGCGAACGTTATTGCGTACAGGCCTCCGCAGAAAGCTCCTGGTCCCGGCACCCATGCTGACAGCTGTTCATCGACGAATACGGATGAAATTTGCACGCCAACCCCTCAAATGAACGTCCACTCAGTAGTTACAGGTGGCCTTTTCATATGGTTTATGCTCCATTGGAACACGTGAGGCAATACTGACCCTACGACTTATCTTAGAAGCTAGATAAGGAAAGGCAAACCTACGTTTTTAGCATTTGTAGACTTAGAGAAAGCTTTTGACAATGTTGACTGGAATACTCTCTTTCAAATTCTGAAGGTGGCAGGGGTAAAATACAGGGAGCGAAAGGCTATTTACAGTTTGTACAGAAACCAGATGGCAGTTATAAGAGTCGAGGGACATGAAAGGGAAGCAGTGGTTGGGAAGGGAGTGAGGCAGGGTTGTAGCCTATCCCCCATGGTATTCAATCTGTATATTGAGCAAGAAGTGAAGGAAACAAAAGAAAAATTGGGAGTAGGTCTTAAAATCCATGGAGAACAAATAAAAACTTTGAGGTTCGCCGATGACATTGTAATTCTGTCAGAGACAGCAAAGGACTTGGAAGAGCAGTTGAATGGAATGGATAGTGTCTTGAAAGGAGGATATAAGATGAACATCAACAAAAGCAAAACGAGGATAATGGAATGTAGTCGAATTAAATCGGATGATGCTGAGGGAATTAGATTAGGAAATGAGACTCTTAATGTAGTAAAGGAGTTTTGCTATTTGGGAAGCAAAATAACTGATGATGGTCGAAGTAGAGAGGGTATAAAATGTAGACTGGCAATGGCAATGAAAGCGTTTCTGAAGAAGAGAAATTTGTTAACATCGAGTGTAGATTTGTCAGGAAGTCGTTTCTGAAAGCATTTTTATGTAGTGTAGCCATGTATGGAAGTGAAACATGCACGATAAATAGTTTGGACAAGAAGAGAACAGAAGCTTTTAAATGTGGTGCTACCGAAGAATGCTGAAGATTCGATGGGTAGATCACATAACAAATGAGGAGGTATTGAATAGAATTGAGGAGAAGAGAAGTTTGTGGTAGGACATGTTCTGAGGCATCAAGGGATCACCAATTTAGTATTGGAGGGCAGCGTGGAGGGTAAAAATCGTAGAAGGAGACCAAGAGATGAATACACTAAGCAGATTCAGAAGGATGTAGTTTGTGGTAGGTAGTGGGAGATGAAGAAGCTTGCACAGGATAGAGTAACATGCAGAGCTGCACCAAACCAGTCTCAGGACTGAAGACCACAACAACAACAATAACAACATCCTCCTGATGGCCGATAACCTGCAACAATTATAGTAAACATATCTGCCGGGGGGGGGGGGGGGAGGGGAGGGAGGGATCTACGTGGTCTGTGGAATGTTTTCCTGGGTGATCTCCTTATTCTGGGAGGCACAGTGTGTCAACACAAGTACACACCTGTCCTTGGGTACCATGTCGGCCACTAAATGCAGTTTGTTTTTGCTCGGTACGATAACATCTACTCCCTGCCCATCCCCCGCCCCCCCCCCCCCCCCTCGCACACGCCCCCGAGTAAGGCAACATGTCACACAGCCTGCGGAGTATGCGCGTGGTTCGGTTCGAAGAGCGACAGTACGAGTTCACCGTACTCCCCAGCCACCAAACTCCCCATATTAAAAACCACTCGATAATACGATATTGAAGAGCCGGTTTTATTCTCAATTACGAAGCAAAATTCCTTTGGACATGCCTGCCTGCCCATAGGAAGCTTGCAGTATAATTCAGAATAACACAGGCACTGCAATATCGTATTCATCCGCCGACACTGGACAAGCGAATTTCGAGTAAAACGTCTCACCCCTTACGGGAATATACATAATACATGTACGAGTACAGATGGTGGACGCATGGTTGACGGCATATGAAAGTCTGGGTGTGGACGCGAGTCGTGCCTGGGTAGCCAAATGGTACGGCGACCACTGGCGCTAAGCGGGAAATCCAAGTTCTAGCTCCGTTCCAGCACAAATTTTCACTGTCGTCATTCCATTCTACAGCTGATGGTTGTTGGTATTCGCCGTTTCGAATACATTTAATATGTACAATCGAGAATAGCTGTTCGCGCCGTGCAGCCTCAACAGATAAACCTAGCGCAGCTGGCCACGCCACTCTAGTTGGCGTGGTTCCACAACTCTGTCGCTACCTTCCAGAGTCTCACTGACGCTTTTCCTCTACGGCCCACGCTGCAAAGCGTGGTTATTCGGGCTTTTGACATGTGGTCGCATTCATGTGACTGGATAGAGTAGAACTACGTGGATAAAGTGCAATAAAAAATCATTGTCCCGTAACTGAAAATTAGAAACATTACATCACCGTAGTCAAAACTGATGCATTACACGAGTCGGAGACATTTGGTGGTAGATATTTAACTACAGACACAGATAAAGAAGAAAGAAGAGTACTAAGGAATCGTGAGGAAACCCGTATAAGTCTATCGGATTATTTCAAAATTTCCTATGTTTTTTATTCCAGTCTTTGATCACAATATAAATTCTTTAGACGATGACCGGTTTCAGTCCGTAATGACAATCCTCAGATCTTTTTTACACCATGTCCTAAAGTGACAAGGCCATAATGGCACCGTCAAAACATATAAATATAATTAGCATGGCATCGTCATACAGATCTAAAATAAGGTGTAGAATAGACCGCATCGTCTACACAGTCATTTGAATTTTAGAGCCACATTCTCGGTCTAGAAGGATTCTCTACCTCGCCCTCTCAGTAAAAGTGAAATTCAACTTGATATTTTAAATTGAAAAAGATTTTGATGAAAGAAGCACTCTAAACAAAATTCTACAGGACAGACTGCATTCAAACATTTAATTGACAGACATCAGGTATGATAAAACTAAGTAAACTAAATCGAAATTAATACATAAAATTAATTAAATTCATATTCACAAAAATTCCAAGTTAAAACAGAATGATATAAAGTAAAAATTTTGAACAAATTGAAGAGTTCACAAGACGATTCAAACAATGTAGCAAAGATAAAAATAACATTTAAACCAGTTAACTGAATAAAAGTAATGATCAAACCATTTCCAAAAAAAAATTAAAATAAAAAGACTTAAGGTACCTGCAAAGATTCGAACCCGTGCTTTTTTGCACATGAAAGCCATAGCGTAGCTATCGCACCACACAACCAGCGTTGTGACATTTTTTTAATGCTATTGACGAACACGCAAAATTCCAAAAATGTTTTCGTCGATTACTCGCAAACGAGGGCTCGCCAGGATTCAAATGGTTCAAATGGCTCTGAGCACTACTGGAATTAACTACTGAGGTCATCAGCCGCCTAGAACTTAGAACTATTTAAACCAAACCAACCTAAGGACATCACACACATCCATGCCCGAGTCAGGATTCGAACCTGCGACCGTAGCGGTCGGGTGGTTCCAGACTGCAGCGCCTAGAACCGCTCGTCCATACCGGCCGGCGCTCACCATGGTTGGTGGCTGCATACTGTGCTACATGGGACCTTAACCTACATCATCGTATGTATAGATACTTTCAGAAAGTCGATTCCACCGCTGGAGACTTCTCGTAGTAAGGGCCTTGGACAGACACAGTCCGAAGATAAAGAGGTTTTCGAAGAAGAAGAATGCTGGCGCATCAGCGAATTAATTTCTGTCGTGTTCCCTAGTTGGACATAACGATGTCAGAAAATAATTAGAGGATAGAAAAGTATTTGTGAATGAATAAAAGTAATTATTTTCGGGTTAGTGAGTTTCGATAGAGAGAAATTTAGATATATTGCAGCAGGTAGAGCATTTGGAAAATGCGAAGTGTCAGTTGGAAAAGAACGGTACTTAAATATGTTGGGATAACACATCAGTACAGGACAAGGCTCACATTATTATTCTCTTAGTAAAGATGCCGTTAACCGTCTTTTGAAACTGGAGAAATGATTATGATATGAAACTGACGGGAGATCGCTCCAGACTATGCTTCCTACTGACGAATAGGAATTAGAGAAGGCGGTTGAGTGATGGAGACGCACAGAAAGGATTTTGCTCTGATATGAACGAGTATTTCTGTTGTGTTATTTTTATATAACACTCTATGATTACAAAGGATGTAAAAATTGGTAGCAGAGCAGTTCTGAAAAATTATGTTTCGTAAATAACGCTTAAAACACTTTTTGTAAGTGTTTAATAAACCAAAGACTGTTATTTCTATTTGGACAAAATGTGTTCAATAATTTCACACGCATTTCTTTCCTAAAGTACAGTTACGGAAGAAATTAATTTCTCTCTTATAATAAGTTCTTTCTCATGCTTTACTTATCCGTATTGCTTATTGTAGAACCAATTTGTTTGTGAGAAATATCTGCGCATTCAATAACAGCTAGTTCTGGCAACTAGAAATCTAACTCCTCCTCTGTCATAAAGCGCACTCCTATTTTAGGCTGAAGGGCGATTCAGAGAGGGATTTTTAACTATCAGCTAAGTACAAAACCTTTCTCTGTGCATGAACCATCCAGATGCAGAGTTTCGATGACCATGCTAATTTCTATAACTTGTGATACGTGACGAGCCAACATACATGTGATGGGTGCTCTTCCTCTCCACAGCTTTAAGGTAGCTGTGCATAATATGGCTATTCATCCATTCTTGTTGTCTATTACTGAACTGAGGAGTGTCGTCAACACTTTTTTGCCGACAACGGTATTCGCCGAATTCGGCTCTTCGAATTAGAATCTTGACACAGAGACACAAAGAACACGATGGGTGTTGGCCCTCGAAGACGGGCGAGTAGTCCACGATCTGGTTGCAGTCTAATACGCTGCTCTTGTTCGTCCCACTCGCACCTGTCACTGTGAGGTTAGTAAAAGGGACGACGCTCTGTTCGAGTCTCTGTACCTCAGGATACCCTATGCCCAATAGAGCCGTTATCAATAATGTAGTTCTTCAGTAAGAAAGTAATCCTATCAGAAGGAAAATAAACACAGAGAACGTTTCAAGGATAACTGGAGGGAAAAGAAGTGAATCTCAGGAAGCCTCAGAAAAATGGAGGGAGGGAGAGAAAGAGGAAGAGGGGAGGTAGTAGTTTCTTATTTTCCTTTTATCGCTCTTTCATTCTTTTGCCTCCGGATTGCCAACGGTACGTTTTGCAGCTCTTCAACCATAAGAACTTATACTATAACAAATGGACTTAAAGATATTAAAAAGGTAAAATATATACACCGTTTCTGAAATTATTAAAAAGATTGTGGTATTTAAAACGAATACGAAAAAGTGACGAAGCATGTTATTGTACTAAATCGTAAAACACCTGCCCTGAAAAGAGATCATTTAAGAGAAGAAAGGTTTAGTGCCTCTGGTGGTGTGTAATCAGAGATAGTAACGGGGTAAACGGTTTGGTATCTGAGCCTGTCAGTTTGGGAGACGGTATATTGGACAGGATGGAACTATAATTGTGAGGAGGGAAAACAGGGAAGGATGAGAAGGAAGAAGATATAGTGATGTAGATCAGGTCACAGAGTGGATTGGATGTGGTAGGAAAGGCGGATTTCGTCTTCTGGGAGAATTTTAAAATTGCTCAGGTAGAAGAGAAGGAGAGCGTGTAGCGGTAGGGAGTGAGGCTGTGAAAAATAATCTTTGGCTAATCGTATATAAGCAATTTCTCCTTCATTATTGTATCAAACCTGGGACAAACACTGAAAAAAATGCGAAAAACTAAACTCTCCTACAGTCGTTCCTGTTTTCATTTGCTCATTGGCAAATCAATTTCCTAAGTGCTTGAGACTAACCGCGTTGATTCTGGGCTATGCATAACAAATAACGAGATCGTAGCGCCCTGCCGGCCAAGCGGACGATACCTCCGGACCATCCGGCCGTATGTTGCGCCAGTGACGCTGGCGCCACCGCCACCGGCTGCCGCCAGCAGCCCTGCTATCTCTCGGCGGACAGCAGCGACCTCGCAGGAAAAAACAAGAGGCGGCAATTTTCTGCTCGCCAGTGCCAGGCCGGGCAGTGGCGCCAGCCAGCACTGGGAACTCAGAGATGCACGCGTCGCCCTGGGATGATTTAGCCGCGCTTATTTATTGGCACGCGCCGGCGCTCGTAAAGGAGAATCGCGGGAGGCAGTAAAGCCCCGGCGCCCTAAACACTGGTGCGCCCCAGGCCGGCGAGCCGATCCCGGCCGAGGCGCCGCCCTCGTAAAGTGTTTATGCGACGGCCGAGGCCCTCCCGGACAAGCGTTAGGGCCGGCGGCAGCGCGCCTCCATAAAACATTGCCTTTATTGATTTGACAGCAACAGCCTCCATGCTGCCATGGCAACTGGCCCAACCGTTTCCCGAGACGAGGCACTGTTACTCCCCTAGTGGGCAGACAGTGTCACCGTCTGAATTCGCAAGCAGCTTGCTCCACTATTATCTTCGGCACTGCGCGAACCACCATTTCTCACAAGGAAGAAACCTTCAGAGCGACGAAAATCATAAAATGAACAGTGGCAAGCACAGCAGGAGCAAACATAAAGAATTTACATTGGTCCTCTCAATGTTCATAATATCAGAATGTGCTGAAAAATAACGCCACCTACTTTTCGACGTCACTCTACGACACCACATCTCAAAAGCTTCGATTCCCTTCTGCTACGATTTTCCCACGGTTGATGAGTCATTAGCATACAATGATGTGCTCCAAACGCACAGCCTCAGAAATTTTTTCCTAATATCGAGGACGATGTTTGATACTTGCGGACGTCTCTGTCAGAAATAACCTCTTATCTTGTGCTAATCTGCTTTTCGTGTTAGGCCTACTTCGTCCGTCTTGGATTATTTTGCTTCCAAGTTAGCAGAAATGTTCTGGCGTTACCACAGGCGCCGGAACGAACAAGAAGAACGGGAAACCAGAGAAGGCGGTGAGGAAACGTCAGCCAGTACACCGCTGACCGAGACGCACCACGAGCGCCCCCAGCAACCTCGGACGGCTCAGATCGGCTCCGTATACGGACAATAGTGGAAAGGATTCGCCGAGCAGTATTAGTGACGTGTGTCAACTTCCAGGAACATTACACATAGCCAAGGATTCTAAATTATGTGAATGTCGCCGCTCGTTTGAGACTACTACTTGTAAATCTCCAAGTTAAGTACTGTCAATCTGCTTATTTGAAATAAAACTACTAATGTTGTTTGATCGAAATGTTGCACAGCATTCTGAGAGCGTAGCATCCTTTAGGCACCCTATAAGCGACGAGTGGGCAAGATCCACCAAGAACTTCTTAACTTCGTAGACACATTTTCACAAAAGTCGTCTAAACACAGTTTTTTTTTCGATATACTCTTAACCCATTTTCTGTACACATTACACTGTTCATCTTATTTAGAACTTTCACTGTGGGTAGCAACTTCATCAGCGAATCTTATCAGTGATATACTTTTACCCTTATCTGTGATTCCACATTTGTACTTTTTTAACAGTAGTCTCCGTTCTATCGCCGTATAGATTGAAGAGTTGGGGCGAAATGTCACATCCCTTTCATCTTTTTTATTCCGACCACTTCGTTCGTTGTCTTCCATTATTATTTTTCCCTCTTGGTCATTTTACATATTGCATATTATCCGTCTTTTCCTGTAACTTACTACTATTTTTCGAAGAATTTCGAACTTCTTGCACAATTTTGCATTGTCCAACCCTCTTTCAGGGTCGACAATTCCTATGAACGTGAACTGATTTTTCTTAATTCTTGCTCCCATTATCAAAACATCATCGTCAGAGCTACCTTTCTATAGCTCTTACTTTCCTCAAAATGAAACTGATTATCACCGAGTAGATCCTTGACTGTCCTTTCCATTCATCTTACATTATTCTTGTTAGCAATTTTGATGGATCAGACGTTATACTTACTGTGCCATAGGTCCCGCACGCACCTACCCTTACTATTTTTGGCATTGTGTGGACGATATTTTTTCCTAAAGTTTGATGACATTATTCTAAATTCATACAGTCTACAGACAAACTTGCACATTTTCTTGGTTGCTACTTCCTCGAACGACTTTAGATATACTTAGTTTAGTGATGTAGCTTAGAGCACTTAATACAGATAAGTCTAGTCCCCACAGCATTCCGGAAAGGTCCCTTTCAGAGTATGCTGATGTAAGAGCACGACACTTAGCAGTCATATACAACTGCTCAGGTGACACCAATGCTCGAGAATTAATTCATTATGCGAAAGATAAGGACAAACTCGACAATACTAGTACTGACTGCGCTCCATCATGAACTGTACAGTGCTTAGCGGAGTATTTAGACCGTCCGGCAATAGAAAGTGGAGTACTAATTTATTCGAGTCTCAATGCAGCTTTGTACATGTACACACCATCGGCGGGTATACAAATGATCAAGCTTCAGTTCTCTGTGGCAGATTGAACCACCACCATAATTCATTAGTTTTGGTCGTATTCAGCATTTCTACCAGGCCTGGTAAGGTACATAAGCGGCTTGAGCAGCGTCAGTGGTTGAGTGATCGCCGTTAATGACACAGAGATGCAGCGTACTCGTGTGAGACAACGTTATCAGAGTTTTTCAAAGGAGACCTCATTTATGTCTCTCTTTAGCTGGCTAGTCGAATCGCCCAGGATCCAGACTTACGGTGCATTCGGACACGGCAGTGACCCCCATGTTGTAGTGTAAGTGAACTTGAGGGCAGCCATACTTTCCATGAAAATACCGGTCGATCCCCGTCTTATTAGCACAATGGAAGATTAACTTATTGTGCTCGAGGCTCATCGCAGCCCCTTCACGTCTGCACCTTCCATTCGAGAACAAGTAACGGAGTCTCTGCAACACTGTGTGTCACCCCGCACATTTGGGCAGAGATTTGCAGCAGCCAGGCTGTGTTAGTGCTGTCCGTGCTGCGAACATCACAACTGACTGCGTTTGGAATAGTGTCGAATCCGGGAAGCACATACCGCTAATTGATGATGTTTCTCCGTGTTCAGCGGTGAATCGCGTAACTGTACCATCCTGATGACTATCGTCGACGAATATGCGACGACCTGGGAAGAGGTCTCACTCTGCCAGTATTGTGAATAGGCAAACCAATGTACTTTTGGCGTCATGGTGTTGGGATCCGTCGGGTATGATTACAGGTCACTGATATGATTGAGGGAATTCAGACCACACACCGATATCCTGCGGTCTCTCACTCTTCGATATCATCCTGGTGCCAGCTATGAGCAGGACAATTCTCGTCCATACATGGCACGTGTCTCTATCAAGTGCCGCGCGGAGCAGCCGCGCGGTTTGAGGAGCCATGTCAAGGATTGCGCGGTCCCTTGGAAGCTGGAGGTTCGAGTCCTTAGCTCTGAGCACTATGCGACTTAACTTCTGAGGTCATCAGTCGCCTAGAACTTAGAACTAATTATGCCTAACTAACCTAAGGACATCACACACATCCATGCCCGATGCAGGATTCGAACCTATGACCGTAGCGGTCGCTCGGTTCCAGATTGCAGCGCCTAGAGGTTCGAGTCCTCCCTTGGGCATAGGTGTATGCTTTGCTCTTAGCATAAGTTAGTTTAAATAGTGTGTAAGTCTAGTGACCGATGACCCCAGCAGTTTGGTCCCGTAAGAGTTCACACAAATGTTCAAATGTGTGTGAATTCCTAAAGGACCAAATTGCTTAGGTCATTGGCCCCTAGACTTACACACTACTTAAACCAACTTATGCTAAGAACAACACACACGTCCATGCCCGAGGGAGGAGTCGAACCTCCGGCGGGAGGGAATTCACACATATTTGAACATTTTTTTTTCTATCAAGTTTGCGTTATATTGAGTTACTCCAGGGGTCAGCAAGATCTCTAAATCTATCCCTTATAAAACATGTCTGGGGCCATATCGGATGTCAGTTCTCTCACGGTGCACAGGATATTAAGGACAAGTGACAACGGTAGTATACAATGGCCAAAAGATACCCTTCCCAACCGATGCATCGAGGACAAAGGGTTTATAGCCATAAGCGGGCTATCACTGGCACGTTCTTTCTAAACTGAACTCGATTTCGTAATAACTGAAGTAATACTCAAAACACCTCAACCCGTGAAGTTTCATTTCGTTTCCTTCTGCACTTCTGGGTACTTCACTTCTTTCGTCAGGCAGGGTATGTTCATGCAGAAGAATACTCATCTCGACACGTACAGTAATAATCTTACAATATTAGTGGGCTTTGTGTGAATATGTAACATAGGCCCCTGAGGTCTGGAAGCATACTTTTAAAATCAAAGACGTTCCTCTTCAATGGAAAATACCCCCAAAACGATTGGAATGTCAGTGTTAATGCCATTTTAGGAAGTGTCAAATTTCTAATTAAAATGGGATTACGTTTAACGCGGAATATTAAACGGCAGAATGCGTTAACCTGTTCAAGTAGGAAACGTGTGCTCTTCTGTTCGCCTTATCTTCCAGGTACAACTGAAGGGGAGTATTCTACTGTTGTGAGCGAGAAACGGAAGTGTATGTCTTAAATCTCTTTCTCAATTTCTCAAGGACGTATCCTTTAATATGCTTTACACAAACAGAACGGGCATTCATAATACAAAGTTTAGAACAGAGGCAGAAATTAACGTCTTGGCTGTAGTAATTACTTGGTTTAACTTTGCCCTATTTGCTTCCAGTAAGTCATGCAGTATTACGCCCCAGCCTGATTAGTAACTCTGTTCTTCATCACGAAGTTCTGTACGAAACGGACGTTTATATTTCGCAGTACGAGAGGCAAATAATACCTTTTATCGTTATACGACGGAACAGCGCTGAGAAAATTCTCATTTAGTGTTCAAGTACAAAACCCCCTCAACCAGCGTAGGTCAAAACGATTAGAGGGTCAGGCAATATATTACACATTAGGCGTGGTAATGCTTTCATTCATCTTGACGTAACACATTGGATGATACGTTTTCCAGCTATGTTGTAGTATTCTAGAATACACAGATGCAGATTTGCGTTTCATTTCTACATATTTAAAGTGCTATAGCCCGGCATTAAGGCAGACTCTAGACTGATTTTACATCTTCCTAAAAAGACAAAAGAATAAAGAATTAAAAGTGAGTTACTCGCCTCACATCAGATATTGAAGGTATAATCCGCCTAGACTGTAACCTTTTCTCAAAAAATTATATTTGTTAGTAATCACGACTATCCTCTTTCTGCCTTAGAGGCCACTTTCAGAGTGATAACAAAAAGCTACCAAATACACCACCTATTGTTAACCTAAGAAAGAGAAAACCTCACTTTCGTCGAGCTCGTTCTGGTGCTGCCAAATGTCACGTTTTTGTTCTGAAGGTTATGACACGTGATGCACTTGGTAGCTTTAAAAGTCGAAACCAATCACACTAAGCGTAACGGGACCAAAAGCAATATTAAATTTTAATGAAACCTTGTAACTCTGGCATAACCACGATTTTAATGTTTATTAAACCGCGAAACCGACGCTAAAGTTGATTTATACCCATATAGCTTGAATTGAAGGGCTAGTACCTTGTAAAACACGGTAGTTGTTGATCTGTAGAAGCGCTATCACCTACCAGTCTTTTGTTGCAAGGTCACAGTGCTTTGTTTCTTAAACTCATGTTGCACGTCTTTTGCTCGTGCCTTCCTTCGTGAATTCATTAACAACAAACAAACGCACAGAGTACTAAGGAACATGCAATTTCATGCATAATCTACACCATATTTCCTTCTCTGACTATGCAAGTAAGTGGAAAAATCCGAAATATCCTAAGGACTAAAGTGGATTAAAGCTTATATATTTACGATGATGATGATTATGATGATGATTACTATTGATGTAATGTGATAAACGACGAGATCATCAGTGCCAAATTTTAGTATACGAGTAAAACTTGGAGGCATTTGTTTTCATTCAGCGCACGTGGGTTGGGATTTGACCGAATTGCAGCTCCTGCCCAACATGGGAGCTTGCACACATCTGCCCTATAGATGTGGAACGTTCGTCTTTGAGATGTACAGTGACTCGAACTGATAATATATTTTAATGACAGTTGTTGGTGTTCGTTGCCATATCTTACCACCTTTCCCAAATTACTATGTCGCCCCTTGATTTTTCTTTAGTTCTTTCATAAATTCGATCCCTACACGGAAGGAGAAATCCAGCAATAATAGAGAGAACCACGAAATAAAACGCTGTCATTAATTTGAAACGTTTTCACAAATAACAGCACATTAGTATATATCGATTCGTGACCAAGGGTGAGTGGTAAGAACTTTTCATTGGGTAAATTTCAGTGTAACAGTCCGACACTTTTCGACGAATCGAACAATATTTGCATTTGCCTTCATATTTTCGTGCTCACTTTGAAAGATGCCCTGCTGAAGAGCTTGGAGGTTAATGGACAGATGCTGCTTGTCACTATTTTATGACTGGTTGAACGTATCGAGTGATTGTAAATCTATGTTATTCGAACGACATAAAGTTCGTTTGTCACTAAAAAGAAAATAAAGAAAACATGGCCCTTGGTTTTCTTTGTACGTACACAGCAGACTAACGTGTTTACAAATCAGGTTTAAATACACTAATGTGGGTAAGACAAGGTTTGTGGCCAAATATGTGTCCACCACATTAGTTTTATCAATCCTTATAATCAAGACAGCATATAAAAAGGAAAGAGTAAAAGAATTCCTCGCCTTTTATTTCCTCAATCTTCCTTTGGTTTTTTGGTGCACTAACAGCTATTGCACTTACAGGAGACAATGTAATGTTAGGTTGCAAGTAGTCCGACAGATATTCTATAGGATTAAGGCGGGCTATTTAGTGAGGCCATCGACGAGTGATTAGGTGCCTCAGTGTTCATCGAACCCGGAACGAATGCGTGCAACCCTGTGAACAGTGTTGACTGTTCAAATATAGACCATGTTTCATTTTCACGGTAACCATCAGTTGATAGCTCAAGTCATGGTTGCGAAAAACACCTACAACCTGAACTCCGCCTTCTACCTTACTGTGCCGTAGGTGCTCTCGACACTTCGTATAATTCGGAAAGAGGCAAATCTGCAACTCGTCGGAGCACACGGCACGACATCAGTTAGGTTCTGTCATGTATCTGCGTTATGCTACTGAAGAAGTGTAGCTCCATGTGATGATGTGAGGGTTGTCCTTTTGCGAGGTACTCCACTTAAAAATGTCCATTACTAGCAGTTCCCTTTGTAACGTTTGCATAGAAAGTCTTTGAGAGGGCGTACATTCACTGAGTGAAGGAGCTACTGTCGGAATTCAGACCTCCGACTTGACACTCTCCGTGTGTGCGGGTTGAAGGACTTCCTTAGGTGCATTATTCTTACGTTGTGTTGTAAGCTGGAGTCAAATGTGATAGAGACTGATGTAAAATGTAAGTAAACTGTTCATTATTTCAAAAGTTATCCTGATAACTGTTAATACATTAATCTCACGATAAGACGGTTAATGCCCTCTTGAAAAAATGTTTACAGTTGCCCACGGATCCATGATTGTATCTAGGCGTTCACCTCTTCGTCTGAAACAAATCGATGCCCACGAATGTCTGTCTTTGGTTTTCCATAAATATGGAAATCGCTTGGGGAGGTATCGGGTCTGTATGGAAGATGCGTAAGGACTTCCCAGCGAAACTTCTGCAAAGTACTCGAAACAACATGTTGGTCGGCCGACTGTCTTATCAGTGCAGAATACAGATTGAGAGTTAACGAAGAAAGACAAATGTAACGAGGGGTCCCAGAAATGAGATCATCGATAAACTTAATCTCAAGATTGATGACCGAGAAGTAGACGAAGATAGAGAATTCTGCTACCTTGGAAGCGAAGTGACACATGACGGACGAAGCAGGGAGAACATATAAAGCAGATTAGCTCAGGGAAAGACAGCATTCCTTACCAAGAGAAGTCCGCTACTATCAAACACCGACGTCAGGCTGAGGAAGATATTTATGAGAATGTAGGTTTGAGGCAGAGCACGGATTGTGGGCCAACCGGATAAAAAGAGAATCGAAGCTTTATAGGTGTGGTGCTATAGTTTAATAGTGGGAGTTAGGTGGATTGATAAGGTGAGGAGGCTTCCTGCAGAATCCCAACATTACAGTGAAAAATTTTATGATGCGTGCCAGTCGTATCAGACGAACACTTGACAAGGGTGCTGCAGGTGGATATGTACGTTTCAGGCGTACGTTTCTATGTTTTTTCCAGTCACCTTCAATTTTCTATAAATGTGTCACCGATATTGAAGACATCGCATGATCGTAGATCCGTTGAAAGCATTCATCTTGATGGTAACGAGTACCGTTACAAATGATTAATATCCTGTATCCAAGGTTATCGGGTGTCCAGCCGGATCCGATCGTTGAAGTTCCACAATAATTCAGCGAATAACCGTTCCGCCATCATCAGGTGGTGCTGATAGAATGATCTGTCTGCGCTGTGTCCGTGAATTTTTATGTCCGCGGGGTCCCGAGTCGTACCCCGGCGCTGATGGCCGACGGAGCGCCGCGTGATGGGTGGGTGGATAGGGCGAGGGGGGAAGGGTAGCTGCAGCCACGCCCGGTGGTAGGCGCAGTTCATCTCCGTCCGCCGTGGCGGAATGATCTCCCGTCCGTTCGCGCCGTTGCTCTTTGATGGTGTTTAATAATGGTTTCCAGGCCTTGCTAAGTTGAAACCCGGTGTCTCTGTTGATGAGGTTATCTGTTACGCGAATTCCTATGTCTTCCTTGTAGATACTGACCCAGTAGGCACTTGTGGCTGTCAGGATTTTTGTCTATTCGAATTTCGCTGTGTGTCCGGTTCCAGTGCAGTGTTCTGGTAGGGCCGAATGGCTGGGCTGGCGTAAGCGGGTGTGACGTTCGTGTTCCTTGCATCGGTCTTCGACCGTGAGAACTGTTTGGTCGATGTAGGATTTGCCACAGCCGCACGGTATTTTGTACACTCCCGCTTTCTTAAGTCCTACGTCATCTTTCGCCGTTCGTAGATGTCACGAATCTTTGCTGGTGGTCGGAAGACTGTGTCAATCTTGTGTGGCCTTAACAGTCTCCCTATTTTTGACGACACGTTCCCAGCAAATGGCAGAAAGGCCCGAGCTTGCAAAGAGGCTACCATGCAAAGGGGCCCAGGTTCAATTCCCGGCAGGAGACTGGGTGTTGTGTGTCCTTCACATCATTTTCATCATCACTGACACGCAAGTCGCCGAAGTGGCGTCAACTAAAAAGACTTGCAACACGGCAACCGAAGCCCGAAGGGGATATCCCGGCCACTAAATGCCATTTCAGGTTTTCCTTTAAAGATGAACCACATTTTCCTGAAAGTCTTCCAGGTAACCGAAGTCGACCCTCCACTGCTACAATCCTCACCGGCCCATTCCATTTCATATTAGTTTGTAAAGTTACGCCTAGATATTTAATCGACATGACTGTATAAAGTAGCCTAACACTAAAATGGCATTCGAACATTTTTGTTTGTTTTTCCGACTGCATAAGCTTACATATCTCTACATGTAGAATTAGCTGCCTTTCTTCCCATCAACTAGTAATTTTGTGTTAGTCATCTTACATCGTCCTACAGTCACTAAACGAAGACATCACAGCGTCATAAGTAACCAGCTGCAGACTGCTGCCTGACCTGTCCGCCAGATCATTTACGTACACAGAAAATAACAGCGATCCTATAACACTTCCATGGGCGGTCCTTACGATACCCTTGTCTCTGATGAATGCTCGCGGTCAAGGCCAGCGTACTGCTTTCCAAGACGACAGAGCCCCTATTCACACATCTCGCATAATCCAGGACTGGTTTTGTGAGCACAAGGATAAATGATCGTATCTGCACTGTGATCTCAATATTATATCTGCGATTGTGGTCTACTTTTGATAGAAGGGCGCATGATCGCTATCTAGTCCGTCGTCGTTAATTAAACATGACACTATTTTGAAGAAAGGACACAGCACCTGAATTTGGCTATTACAAAACGACTGAAAGCTGTTTTGAATGTTACCATACTTTTGTCCACCATCTGTACATAAGCAGTGAAGAATCAAAGGTCCTCCTTCCACAGAAAAACTACTTTGCTATCTACACTGCTCCATTTTGATCAATGCGCTTATTCAAAGGGTGAATAATATTTTATCTGGTGAATTTATTTCGCGCACGTCCATAAACCATTTGTTTCTTCTGGTAAAGCTTTGCCCCATACTTACATCGTTGCATCCTCTTACTGCAACATTGTCATTTTTATGGAGGTACTGGCCTTTCCCTCACAGCTTCGCCCATTTATGTATTTGAAACATATACTGAACTTACTTCCTCCTCATCCTCTCGTTCCTCCCTCTGCTTGCTGACTCATCCTCCCACTGCTATTTGTCTGTCTCCTCCTTCCCACTCTGTCTCTTCATCTGCCTCTCTCTCTTTGTCTGTTTCCCCTATCCCTTCTCTTTGACCATATCTTCCTCTCTACTCCCTCTACCTCTCCCTTTTCCTTTTCCACCTTCCTACCATCCCTCTACACCTTCTACCGCCTCATACATCTTCCCCTACTCCCTTCCTCATTCAGTTTCCTCCACCCTCTCACTCTTTCCATCCCATCCTCTAAGCATCTCAACCCACGTTATTTTTACATGTTAAGAGGCTCGCCAACAGCCTTAACAGCCTTGCTACAGTGGTAACACTGGTTCCCGTCAGATCACCGAAGTTAAGTGCGGTAGGGCTGGGCTCGCACTTGGATGGTTAGATGGGTGACCATCCAGTCTGCTGAGTGCGTTGGCAAGCGGAGTGCACTCAGCTATTGTAAGGCAACCTGAGGAGCTGCTTGATTGAGAGGTAGCAGTTCTGGTCTCGTAAACTGACATATGGCTGGGAGAGCGGTGTGCTGAACACATGCCCTCCATATCTGCATCCTGTGATGCCTGTGGGCTGAGGATGACATGGTGACAGGGCAGTACTGTTGGGCCTTCCAAGGCCTTTTCGGATTGAATTTAGTTTAGTGAGCGTAGTTGCTCTGCAGCAGAAAGAGAGAATATGAAGATGGCTGTTGCATGGCCAAAATTGGTAACTATAATCAAAAAGGTATACAATCAAGACTGTTGAATAAAACTTATATCTCAACATGTCCCAAACCATACTTATTGGCCCCTGTAGAACTTACAAAACAAATCGATAAAGAAGGCCAATACTACTCACACAACATGTGTGTCATGTAGTGCAGGCTATATATCAGGGGTTTGGAAATCGTTTATTTGCCTCTGACTTAGAGGTCGCCATGCAGAGCAGCTCGATAAAGCAGGCTGATACTGTATCCATACAACATTCCTGCTGTTCAGGGCTGCCTGTACACCAGGGGCTGGAGAAACACGTTTTTTAACACATATATTTCTTCCTCACTTCGTCATTTGTTCCTGAGTCTCATGGAGCCGTCTCCTCCACAGCCGCTGCGTTTTCTCGACGTGGAATGCCCATGGCATATGCAGAGATGTGCAGACCTGCTGGGAGGCGGATCCATCGCCAGTGGGAGACACCGAGCAGGCAAGCAGAGCAGCCTCCTTAATGCACCGACAGTTCTCAATCTATAGCGGCCGCCGTATGCTCAGAAACAAGATCCGCCCCCGTCACAGAAAGGGGCCGCTCCGTACTAGAATGAGGAAGTCTGATGTAAATGGATAAGATGAGAAAGTAGCGAACACTGCAAGATCACAGCCAAACAAAATAATGCTCTGAAACGAGTGATCTGTAAGAGTATTGTTAGGAGTCTGTGGAATACGGAATTCTTTAATGAAACCAATCATCCTTACTTATTAAAGTAAACAGTCGAATGTGACAGCATGCACAAGATGCATTAGTGCACATACTAAAGTAATACACTTGTCATGGTAGGGGGCTAGGCGGTGGAGTAGTAAGATGTTAAACATGATTTAAATACAAATGAACTTTCAACGTAAATTTATTTATTGTAGGTATACAATAACATTTTGCGCAACTAGTATCTTGTAACAAAACCTCCTCTAGGAACAATTAAGAGGACTTAGAATTTTGAGTAGCTTTTCATGATTGGGGTTCGCAGTCTTGTAGAATTTTTAAAAGGAGATCAGTTCGCCATTGACTGTAGAATTATTTATTTCACGATCATAATTTCGGCCTTTGGGCCATTCTCAAGTGGTACTGCAAAAGCTTTTGCTTCATCACATGTCAGACTTCAAAATCCTTCTTCATGTACGTATGTCATCGTCAAAAACAAGCCTTTTCACTGTAGAAACACAGTAACATCAGACGAGTGCGAAGCTCTGTATATGAAATGTTTTGCACTATCACTTGAAAATGGTTCAAAGCCCGAAACTGAAATTTCGAAATAAATAAATTGTACAACCAACAGCTAGTATGATTTCCTTAAAAAGTTTTAGTCATAGATCAATGTAACTTGAATATTAAACTAAAAAAATAAAATTTTCTTAAACTTTGAAGTCAAGAGTGTCAAAATTTTAGAACACAGGAATTCAACATTGATGAATTAACAGAATATGTAATAAAATAATAACGTTTAAAACGTAAAATATGTTAGAAGATAATGATAACTCCGATGCTCACCAAATAAAACACAGAAATCCCTGGAGAAACAGCACAAGGCCAAGCGGTCACAATTCAGTCCTTAGAGCTGTCAGAATAATAGGAGTTGTGGCTACAGAACACCTGACTCCCTCCATTCCAAACAGCAAGCAACGCCTCTTACCAAGGGGCAGCTACTACCCCGCAGGTAAGCACGTCCGCTACACGCCCACAAGTGAACCCTCTCGGCAAATCAGTCTCTTGACCATAAAGCGGAACCACAATGCTGACCGCAGCCCACCAGAAGTCGCATTGCCTCGTTGTACCGTAAGCCACTGGCCCCAACGAGGACAAGCAACCCTCCATTTTCTATGCTCACGCCTTTCTCTAATCGACTCTCAAAGCCACTGCTACTAGTCGCGGCGCTGGCGCGCGACACAGCCGGCTGCCAGTCACAGACATAATCCCATAGGGACAGGAATTGGAGGAACAATGCAGTCGTCGTAATGTGGGAACGAATCGATTTATATGACGCCGGAAAGGGCATGCTTATTGGGTTTTGGGCGACTGGTGGAAGCATTCCTAAAACGGCTAAATTTGTAATGTTCGGTTGCCACCACGGTTGAAGAATACTGTGCATGTCAAAATGGCGCTATCTAAAACTGACTGCTGGCAACTGTGGTTCATTACAGCCCTTAGATAGCAACGACAGCGTTGGAGAACTGTGTGGGCGAACAGACGAGCAAATGTTGAGCAACTGACCTCCCTGATGAATCAAGGGAATACCAATAGCGTCTCCTGAACAACCAGTCAGTGAACGTTGCTTTGTATATGCTTCCGCAGCAGGCACATATTTCATGCACAGCTTTCCCCAAAGCACCCATACAAGCTTTCCGGACTGTATATTATGTTGTTTTATGGTACGTATATCATTCCTAAGATAGGGAAATTATTCAAACAACTGATACATAATTTACCTGGAAAGGCGTCAATCACTCCCCCTCTCACATAATTTTGGTCGTTTTGCTGTGGCATGATTGACAGGGTATCTTCTTTTTGCCTGCATGTGCTAGTATTCGCAAGCTCAGGTTTTTCCTGCCTTAGAGGCAGATCACACTGGCAACCTGAATCTGTGTGTCTCTATTCTCATCTTAATGACAACTGACAGTCAGCGCAACATATATCTATAAACGTTTGTTCATTTTAAGTAAAGTTGGGCATACAACTAGGCAAATGTGGGTGGAGGGTCTCGGTAAAGCTTTGCGGTAGCCGCCTGGGAGGGCAGCTCCGGTGACGTCAAGTCGGCGCGACTCTGTGCCGCCAGACGAAGAGGCAGCGCGTCGCCACCCGAAGAGCCCCGGCGTTTGCTATTTTCGAATCCGAATCTTTGGACGTGGTCTTAAAAATTTCAGCTGTTGAACGGAATCGACAACTGTAGGCGGAGAGAAACGAGCGTTTCATCCCCTGCATTCAGATTGGCTGAAGTTGATGATGATGATGGTGACGCTTGATTTATGGGGCGCTCAACTGCGCGGCTATCAGCGCCTGTACAAATTCCCAACCATTTCTCTGTCCAAACTCGCCACTTTCACGAATGATGATGAAATGATGAGGACAACACAAACACTCAGTCATCTCGAGGCAGGTGAAAATCCCTGACTCCGCCGGGAATCGAACCCGTGACCCCGTGCTTGGATTGGCGGAAGTGCTTGCCCTTTGTAAAAGTAGCAGTTTGGAAATTGGCCTCCCCCCCCCCCCCCCACAAGTTTTGCCATTCTCTGCCTGCAGAGGCGAGGAAGTTTTTAGAGAGAACTCAGCGGTATGCGGAACAGTGTAGTCGCAGTAAGCAGTCGCTGCTCCGTGATCTAGTATGTAATGATTTTAGATGTAAGATGGTTTCGATTTCGAGTTAGATTTCTCTGTGACGATGAAAGTCCATCGTTATGAACTTGAAAGGATAACAATCGTAACAACAGCTAAATCAAAATCTTTTTAAGTTTTTGAAACCATTCTCTGCCGTGGTTGTCGTATTGTTATTCCAGAGATGCTTAACGTGTGAGATAGAGTTGCTCGAGCTCATCTCTTTTTTCATTTACTCCACACTTAACTATAAAATGAAGATACGACGGCTGAACTCCAACATTATTGCCTAGTTAAATCGAGTTGTAAGGACTTACTTCACTAGCGCATAAGGACGCCGCTTCCCGATACTTACGTTCTGGTGGTTGAATAACATTACACCATTAATGCCAGGAGTACTTAAAAATACAATTCTCTTTATTGATCTTCATTTACTTCATATGATCTTAATTTCCCTATGTTTTGGCCTTTAATTTCCAAGGGTTCTGGAAGGAAATTTGTGAAGTTATCTTTTTGTAGTACTACTATATAGGAAGCTGATCCTGAAGTTACACATCTAATTTCATCGCTTGCTTATGAACCTTCAGTTACGAGTGAGATCTATCAGAGATCATTATTTCACTTCATTATTTACCAAATTTTTCTCGGGAGTATTTTAACCTCTCCGGTAGCCATACGCACTATAATTGATTATATTATACAATGTGATGGAGATGAGCTGAAGTTATGCAATAGCCTGTGGCAGGATATTGGATTTAGCGGTAATGTCAGACACTGCTTCCTGAAACTCGCCCAGAGAACTGGACACTAACAGATAATTTAAGAAGGGAAACTGGAGAGGCAGAGTGCTATGTGGCTTGTCCGCAGCTCGTGGTCGTGCGGTAGCGTTCTCGCGGCGGGGTCAGGGATTTTCTCTGCCTCGTGATGACTGGGTGTTGTGTGATGTCCTTAGGTTGGTTAGGTCTAAGTAGTTCTAAATTCTAGGGGACTAATGACCATAGATGTTAAGTCCCATAGTGCTCAGAGCCATTTGAACCACTTTTTTTGCTATGTGGCTTGAAAGCGTATGTGGATACGGAAGGTGATGTACTCTGAAAGCTTTTCTGCGTGTTGAAGATTCACAAAACCTGGAGTTAAACTTTCACACATTAGCACGTATGAATGTGAATTGAATAAAGATTTTCAGTTATGAGTAATTTGAACCGAATTTCGACATTAAGTTACGTTATACAGAGATAAGAGTCAGTGAAGGATTATTATGGAACAGTAAAAGAAAGGATTAGCTGAATATCGAAATACGTAATAACGGGAGCACCGCAGTATACTTGCGGTTCTGGAGTTAAGTTTAGAATAGTACTATGGTTACGAATTTGCAGTGAGAATAGACGAGGCTCAAGGGCAGAGAGAAGAGGAAGTGGATTGAGAGAGGGGAGAGAAATTGTAAATTGAGAAGGGAAAGGAGGAGATGGAGGAAGAGAGATGAGAGTCGCAGATAGAGACGGGGCAGGAAGGGATAGACAGGATTGGGCGGAGAAGGTGACCGACACAGAGAGGTGGGAGGAGGAGGTGGATGAAGAGAGGGTGAGGAGGAGATAAACAGAGAGAGGGTGGAGAAGGAGATTGTGATGCACATCCAATTTTTACACATATTTAGCAATTGCGATGCATTTCTATGTTCGCTAATCATATCTATTTCCTGTTACACTTGTAAATTGTGTCAGTTTCTGCATTACCTTCCATATGTAATACATCTTCAAACTATTCTTCAGTGTTCTTCTGTTATCTGATAATTTACATTATCATCCAGGCTACTAAGTCGTTTTGCCACAAGTTGATCCTTTCTTCTGATAAGTGTAGTTCTTTCCTAATTTTGTCATCCTCCCATCTCACGAGGTCGCGCGCGCGCTCGCACACACACACAGACACACACACACACACACACACACACACACACAGAGAGAGAGAGAGAGAGAGAGAGAGAGAGAGAGAAATGGTTTCTGTTTTTTATTTACAGGTAATTTTTTTCTGATATGTTCCCTATGAATTTCTGTACTATTTCAATTTTAACATTTTCAGTTGCGTTACCACTGCGCTGTCATGCATGACTCTGAGTTGGTGCCTCGCTCTCGATAGGTGACTTTATTTGCAACGTTGTTCGTGAATATTCTATGCTCTTTGACTGCGCTAGTTAGAGGCTGACGAGACCTTAAAAATCGAAAACCGGTTAGTGAAATACAGTAGCAACAACAAGTATTTTGATAAATACATTTTCGCCGCTAGAGTGTGCGCCGTGCGCTTCCCTGCTTAGCTAGCTCGCCTTGGCTCACTGTGCAACGGCACTCGTTCATATAAAAATGCATCAGGATTCAGCGTAGTGGCAGTAAGTACAGTGCTGACATTGTTGTTGTGATCGGTCCAAAAGTACTTTGACACTGCGTTTTATTATCGGAAAACATAAGCGTATTCCAGTATTACACCAAACCCCTTTGGTTTACATTAGCTTTTGTTTTGTTTCTAAGCAGTCCGCAAAATGCCGAAGATCAAAGACAATTTAGCAGACTTCAAAAATTCGATAATAGACGCCTTACAACGAGGCAAGTCTCAGTCAGTCGTTGCTCGGGATTTTGGTTTGTCCACGCAAATTGAGTTTGGAATAAGAAGAAACGATTAACAGGAACCACAGATAATAAACAAAGAACTAATAAGCCCAGCAAAGTCACGATCGAACGGAGAATTTCATAAGGAGGACGTCAAAGGACGACTCAAAGAAGACTGCTGTTTACATAAACAGAGAGCTGCGTGCATCCCATAACGTGGAAATATCGAACAGTATCTTGAAACGGATACTCGGAGAGTCTAATCTTCAGGGTCAGTGCCGAAGCAAAAAGCTATTAATATCGACAAGGAACAGAAAAGACCGATTTGAGTTTGCCAGAGGTCAAATGGACAGGACACCTCAACAGTGGTCGCGGGTGTTGTGGAGCTATGAAAGTAAGTTAAATTTCATAATTTGTAATATTTTTACGCAGCGACAGCAACTGATATTCTTTGTATAAGAATATACAGCCTACAGTTGCAGGTTAACTTTATCGTTTACCTAAGTTTTAACAATAGTAATAACGTCTTCTTCAGAACATAAAATATTGCCTGTTTTAGGCGAACATTTAAATAACATTAGTAATAACGTCTTCTTCAGAACATAAAATATTATTTAAATGCTTGCTTAAAACAGGCAATATTTTATGTTGTGACGAAGGCGTTATTACGAACGTTGAAACCTAGGTAAACGATGAAGTTAACCTGCAACTGTAGGCTGTATATTCTTATATAAGTTAAATTTGTTTCCTTCTGATGGGATTCCATATGTTCGAAGACCAGTGAATGCAATAAACGATGACCGATCCCAAGTACCCAGTGTTAAGCATGGTGATGTGAACATCGTTATGTGGGGATACTTCTCCCATTCAGGTGTCAGCCCTCTGGTGCCGATCGAAGGAATTATGGATCCTTTCAGGTTCTGTGAAAACTTGAAAGCGCACATATTGCCCCACGACAAAGATAAAATGGGAGGAAACTGGGAATTTCAGCGCGACAGTGATCGTAAGCATATCTCTGCTCATGCCACAGACCTTTTGAGAAGATGTGAATAAGGATCTTAAGTGGTCAAGCTAAAGCCCAATTCGATTGAACTCCTGTGGGAGGAACTCGATCGAAGGCTAGGGGGTGGAAAATTCTCCAGCCGAAACAAGTTATCGCAGCCTTCCGTTAAAGAACAGCAAAAACTCTCCCTGCATCGTTTGGATGTCCTCGTATACTCCGTGTCAACACGCCGTTCAGTTGTGATTCAGGCGAAAGGTATACACTGATTCGACATCCACAAGCTTTTTAAGCTGTATCATGACTCTTATCAAAATACAGTAATTTTGTAAAACTATTTGTGACATTGCCTTAGCGCTGTTAATCAAGCGACATAATAATATATATATAAGCGACGTTATATATATATATATATATATATATATATATATATATATATATATATATATATATATAAATTTTCCATTGCATTATTTGTTTTTCTTATTAAAATGCGTTTGCCAAAATTCTTATTGTCGCTACTGTAAATTAATACTGTAGAATATCCGTGTTATTATGTTTTTCATTAATTATTACAAAGTAATGGTCACAGATAATCTAGGAAGGAGGTAACTTAATAAAAATCCATACTAATATTATAAAAAGAAAGTAACTCTGTCTGTTACACTTTCACGACCAAATTTGTTGTGGAGATAGCTTCGAAGCACAGACAGATCATAGGATACTTCAGAATGTGAGTAGAAGATATTTTTTTATTTGAACAACATATCGAACAATAGCTACTCTTTGAAATAACTATTTGCTTTTTGACTTTCGTACTTCAAATTTGTGGAAATGCTTTCATTGCTTGATATGTCCTACCTCCTACGATTGAATGTTAGTACGATTCTTATTCAATTCTCAATCTGTTTGATCCATACTTCTATACTAAAACGAATATTATTAAATGCGAAAATAACTGATACGTCTGCCACTCTACCGACGAACTGATTTCCATGAAATTTTGTATGCAGGTAACTTTAACCATGAGGAAGGTCACAGGCTGCTGAAGAAAGTTGTATATTTATCAGTATTATTTACATTTTTAAATATGGTATATATGAGTGGGATGTGGACGAAACTTGCGCGATTTTCGGCGTCTCTTAGCGCTTATAGATTCTTCCATGACAGCGCAAATCCAATGTTATTGTGCGCGCGGTTTAAAACTATTACGATAAGCCGCGAAAACGTAAGTCTGATGTAGCTCATAGTTCCGAGGGCAGTGAAGCTGTGAATGTTACTCGAATCCAGCAAAACACGAAGCAGTCTCTCGATCATTAGAACTTTAATGCCAAATTTCAGGCGGCTTTAAGAACTACTGAGATATTATAACGATCATAAGCCCGTCGTGTTTCAGACGCTGAGCATCACGCGTCTCTTATACACACCTCAAAAAAGTTTTGCATCACGCCGGTTCCCAGAACTCCTGAAGATAGACGTTTACTGTGGATATTGTATCACAGACACAGTCCCGTTGACTGTTCAGAGATGTCACTAAACCCTCACAAAGATGTAAACAATCATGCATGAGCAACGGCTATTACGTGGAAGGTGTCCGACAGGCGATCAGTTCCTGTCATTCCACCAGGAAGGAGGTACGCGGCTCGTGTTGTATGTAGTTCAGCCATGCCTAGACGGTCAATACTGCGGTTCGATCGCATCCCCATTGTTACATTGTGCCAGGAAATGCTCCCAATAAGGGAAGTGTTCAGGCGTCTCGGAGTGAACCAAAGCAATGATATGGAGGACATACTGAGAGACAGGAACTGTAGATGACATGCTTCGCTCAGGCCACCCAAGGGCTACTGCTGCAGTGGATGACCGCTATCTATGGCTTATGGCTCGGAGGAAACCTGACAGCAACGCCACCATGTTGCATAATGCTTTTCATGCAGCCATAAGACGACGTGTTACGACTCAAAATGTGCGCAATAGACTGCATGATGAGCAACTTCACTCCCAACGTCCACGACGGGTTCATCTTTGCCCCCAACCACGACACCATGCAGCGGGGTACAGATGGGCCCAACAAAATGACGAATGTACCGCTCAAGATCTGCATCACGTGCTCTTCACCCATGAGTGTCGCATATGCCTTCAACCAGTCAGTCGTCGGAGAAGTGTTTGGAGACAATCCGGTCAGGGTAAACGCAAAGGACACACTGTCCAGTGAATGCAGCAATGAGGAGGTTCCCTGCTGTTTTGGGGTGGCATTAAGTGGGGGCCGACGTACGTCGTTGGTGATCATGGAAGGCGCCGTAACGGCTGTACGATACTTGAATGCTATCCTCCGACCGATAGTGCAACGATATCGGCAGCATATTGGCGAGGAATTCGTCTTCATGGACGACAATTCGCCCGCGCCCCCATCGTGCACATCTTGTGAATGACTACCTTCAGGATAACGACACCGCTCGACTAGTGGCCAGCGTGTTCTCCAGACATGAACCGTGTCGAAAATGCCGGGGATAGACTGAAAGGGACTGTTTATTGACGGCGTGACCCACCAGTCACTCTGATGGCTCTATGCCGAGTCGCCGTCGAAGAGTGGAACAATCAGGACCAATAGCGTATTGATGAACTTGTGGATAGTATGCCACGACGAATACAGGCATGCTTCAATGCAAGAGGATGTGCTACTGGATATTAGAAGTACCGACGTGTACAGCAATCTGAACCAGCATCTCTGAAGGTCTCGCTGTGTGGTGGTACAACATGCAATGTGTGGGTTTCATGAGCAATAAAAAGTGCGGGAATGATGTTTATGTTGACATCTATTCCAGTTTCTTTACAGGTCACGGAACTCTCGGAACGGAGGTAATATTAAACTTTTTTGGATGTGAGTAGTTTCCGAGACGCTCGAAGGCTCACGCGAAGGCTTTATTTACATTTGGAGACTTTTTCTGAGGCTGCATTTAACTGTCATCTATGAACTGTTTTAGCTAATCATAATTGAGTAATCGTAATGGGATGGCTAACAAATGTGGACAATAAAATACACTGAAATGAAAGGAAGATACTTCTGGTGTTGTATTGCACTGGTGGCAATATCTCGCATTCAGTACAAGGTGAGCCAGACAAACGCCTAAAATCTCCACTCTGTAAGAATTTAAAAAATCGAGACACCTTTGAAACATAATTATAAAATATAACACTGCATTCAGATTCTACAAACAGGAAAATACCAGAAACTTATTCGTTACGTACCTGTACACCAGCACTGTATACGTTTTTTATACATGTATGTCAACAGCACTATATACACTACTGGCCATTAAAATTGATACACCAAGAAGAAATGCAGATGATACACAAGATTCATTGAAAAAATATATTATACTAGAACCGACATGTGATTATATTTTCAGGCAATTTGGGTGCATAGATCCTGAGAAATCAGTACCCAGAACGACCACCTCTGGCCGTAATAACGGCCTTGATACGCCTGGGCATTGAGTCAAACAGAGCTTGGATGGCGTGTACAGGTACAGCTGCCCATGCAGCTTCAACACAATACCACAGTTCACCAAGAGTAGTGACTGGCGTATTGCGACGAGCCAGTTGCTCGGCCACCATTGACCAGACGTTTTCAGTTGGTGACAGATCTGGAGAATGTGCTGGCCAGGGCAGCGGTCGAACATTTTCTGTATATAGAAAGGCCCGCACAGGACCTGCAACATGCGGTCGTGCATTATCGCCTTGAAATGTAGGGTTTCGCAGGCATCGAATGAAGGGTAGAACTACGGGTCGTAACACATCTGAAATGAAACGTCGACTGTTCAAAGTGCCGTCAATGCGAACTAGAGGTGACCGAGACATGTAACAAATGGCACCCCATACCATCACGCCGGGTGATACGCCAGTATGGCGATGATGAATACACGCTTCCAATGTGCGTTCACCGCGATGTCACCAAACACGGATGCGACCATCATCATGCTGTAAACAGAACCTGGATTCATCCGAAAAAATGACGTTTTGCCATTCGTGCACCCAGGTTCGTCGTTGAGTACACCATCGGAGGCGCTCCTGTTTGTGATGCAGCGTCAAGGGTAACCGCAGCCCTGGTCTCCGAGCTGATACTCCATGCTGCTGCAAACGTTGTCGAACTGTTCGTGCAGATGGTTGTTTTCTTGCAAACGTCCCCATCTGTTGACTCAGGGATCGAGACGTGGCTGCACGAACTATTACAGGCATGCGGATAAGATGCCTGTCATCTCGACTGCTAGTGATGCGAGGCCGTTGGGATCCAGCACGGCGTTCCGTATTACCCTCCTGAACCCACCGATTCCATATTCTGCTAACAGTCATTGGATCTCGACCCATTTTAGCAGCAATGTCGCGATACGATAAACCGCAATCGCGATAGGCTACCTTAATCAAAGTCGGAAACGCATTTCTGCTCCTTACACGAGGCATCACAACAACATTTCACCAGGCAACCCGGTCAACTGCTGTTTGTGTATGGGAAATCGGTTGGAAACTTTCCTCATGTTAGCACGTTGTAGGTGTCGCCACCAGCGCCAACCTTGTGTGAATGCTCTGAAAAGTTAATCATTTGCATATCACAGTATCTTCTTCCTGTCGGTTAAATTTCGCGTCTGTAGCACGTCATCTTCGTGGTGTAGCAATTTTAATGTCCAGTGGTGTAGAAAGACATATTTATAAACTACTAGCTTACTTACTCCTCATCACAGCAAAACTACTGATATGCCAGTGCAACTGCGTGTTAACAATTAGTTATACATACAAACACGAGATCAAAACGTGAAATTGTATGAGCTACAAATTGCAGTAGATCACTTCGGAATTGTAGAGCGTTTGCCATACAGAAGGTAGCACCTAGTGACATTGGAAATTCTGATACACCAGATGGCTTGCTTGTAATGCTAAATGGCCGGAAAAATGTAGAAAATCTTTTTCCGAATCCGACGCCATCAACTAATTCTAATTCTTGATAAATTCTCCAGATAACCATAACAGAAACTGGTATCTCTGGTAAGTAAATGTTTTCTAGCATTTTTAGTTTTTCTTTTAATATTTTTTATAGTTTGGGATAATATTCTGTCCCACCCTGTGCAAGCATGAAACGTAGACAGTGTAATCCATAGTCTCTTGTAGTATGATACACTCTCGCATCTGCTTGGAATAATTCGGGAAATCTATGGAAAACGCAGACCATAACAGCGAAACACGTAAGTAAGGCTAAATCTTGTGACATCAACAAAAGTCGCTGTGCTCAATGCTGCTCATCGTGACCCCATGAACTAAGCGTCTCCATCCAGTACAGTTATCAGTTTATCTTTGAGCCTACTGAAGAGGTAGATCCCAAATACTGTTGATTTAATCAACCCACCTGCTCTCTGCTCTGCCCTCGGCCTCTTGCCCTGTAGGTTTACTCCATCTGTTCTCACAATATGAACAAAGAACTGGAGAATTTTTAGTTACACGAGAAGAAATGTAGCTCGAGATACTGAGTCGCTCAGTCATGGACCCATGTGTTCTTCTTTCAGTCCATTTGATGCGCAGAATCCCGCATCAGTACCAAAGCTCAAATGCATCAATACGCTGCTTGTCTCTAGCCTTAAGTTATCATGTTTCACAACCATAGAAGAAGACGGTAAGCACGAGTGTTTTAACATGCTGGATATTTTTGGTGTTCGTTATTGCTCTGTTCTGCCAGACCTTTGTGATCTTCTGGCGTGATCCGTTTTATCTTTAAAGCTTTCTAGTTCATTTCAGCGGGTTATCATTTTACTAATGACGTTGACCTAATGTTTCGATACGTGAATAGCGTTTTCCTATTTCTTCATTAATTTCAGTGACCATAACAAATGAAAGTAGATATGTACTATATTACATCGACCAGTGTTGGATCGATCGCTGACTGTTAGGGTAAAGTGGTACGGTCAAGTAACAGAATCGAATTAAATTCTCCTGCTCAGAGACAGTTAGTGGTGAAATTTTGTAAAGAAATGACTGTAATCGAAATAACTGTACCTACATACCGTAGTAAGTCCTCTGAGATTAGAATAAGCATGAATAACATGGCCAGCACTCAAAAAGTGGAAAGAGCCATTCAGTGACGTAGACTGTTTGTGACGCTACAATGTGGCTTATAAAAGACTGGAGAAAGACACTTACGCTGCATTGCAAGGTCGTAGACCATACTGCCCAGGTTTTGAACGTGTTTTACGGCGATGGGGTTATAAAGAACTTCACAAATTGTGCTCTGGAACGAAAGGAGCGAAGTTAGATGGGAAGCACCAACGCTTACTAGTTAAAGTTCTTGAGTCTGTAGTTCTCGTTAACATCAATATATACCGATTCACCAATTGTTTTTGTGCCACGAATCGTTCTATACGATACGTTTTCGTTGAAAAAGTTCGTTCGCATAAATGGTAAAAGAAATCGTTCATTTACAATCAATTCGAAGAAATTTAAATTTCTCTTTAGAAAACAACGGAGTACTGATTTGGAGTGCTCTGGAAGTAGAAATATTATTCATGCAAATATGCTGCGGTACTCCTGTCATTATTTCGATCTTCAACTAATCCATTCATCTGCTGTTTCATAACACTGGGCAACAAAAAAAGATTTTTTTAAAAAAGTCTAGGGTTTTCCCGCTGAATTAGACTAATTTTGATGCCCTGAGTCCGAAAATGACCTTGGTTTTGTTCTATCAGGTCAGGATTTTTTGCTACAGAAATTTTTAAAAATCGATTTTTCGTAAAAAAACAAATTTATTTGTATCATCTGCTGAGAACCCCTGGAAGATTTTTTCCGTTTTCCTCAAGAAATAAAAGTCAACGTATGCAAATTCATTAAGTTTTTATTTACTCCATCAAAGTAAATAAGCATATTTATCATAATATTAGTATAACAATGAGCGTTACGTGACACAAAAGTTCAGAGTTCACGGCATGAATCGGCGTTTCTTCGATTCCCGTTTGTGAGCAGCTGCTGGGTTGTCTCTCTTCAGCATCCAGCAGTAGTCCGCCATCATGACTGCGTCCCACCTCCCCTGGTACCTATCCTCCATTTGGCGCATGTCCTGATGGAACCTTTCTCCCTGCTCATCGCTCATCGCCCCAAGGTTTTCAGGAAACTTCTCCATGTGTGAGTACAGGAAGTGCATCTTTATACTCATCAAACACCCGAGCTTTTGAAAGGCCTCTATCATGCTGCTGATGAGTCTGGCGTGGTTTGCTGCCTTCGTGTTCCCCAGGAAGTTGTTCACCACCTGCACAAACGATTTCCACGCGGCGCACTCTAACGTGTTCATGGAGTTTTCGAGCTCTGTGTCCTTTATGAGCTGCCGTATCTGTGGCCCATCGAAAATGCCGGCCTTCAGCTTCTCAATGGTCAGTCGCGGAAAGGCTCGGCACAGGTAGTGGAAGCACCTCCCATCCTTGTCCAGAGCTCGCGTGAACTATTTCATTAACCCAAGCTTCATGTGTAGCGGTGGGATCAATATCTTCTTCCGGTCAACAAGAGGTTCGTTTATGATGTTTCTCGCACCAGGTACTAACTGCTCTCGTGGCGGCCACACTTTCTTTACATAGTGCTGGGCTCTGTCTCGACTGTCCCACGTACATATAAAGCATGGGTATTTCGTGAACCCGGACTGCTGACCAAGTACAAAGTTCACCATCTTGAAGTCGACGCAGCTGATCCATTGGTGCTGCTCATATTGGATTTTGTCGAGCACGTACTTCACTGCTTCATATTTCTCTACGAGAGTTGTGGAGTGAGCAAGAGGGATTGAGGCGAACTCGTTCCCGTTGTGGAGGAGCACACACTTCAAAGAGCGCTTGCAGCTGTCAATAAAGAGTCGCCAATCTCTCGGATCGTATGTAGGAGCCCAGAGTTTAACAAGAAGACCGGCGACATCTCGGCAGTACACTAGGTCTTCCTCCTGGCAGAAGTAGCCCATGTAGTCCTCATGCCTTCTACGAAAGAAAATGATACGCGCGTCCTCGCCAAGTAGATTTTTCTCTTTGAGTCTGGAGGCCAACAGCTCGGATGAAGTCTTCGACAAGCTGAGATCCCGAACAAGATCATTATGCTCACATTGTGAAAAGAGCTGCCGACCATCTTGTGCTTCATACTCCTCGTCTGCTATATATCCTCCCTCGTCTGCAGTGGTGGCCTCGTCGTCGATGTTAGGAAGCTCTGTGAACGCTGGTACAGGAATTTCTTCGCAGTGAGCAACTGGACGGCGGGCAGATGGAAGGTCGGGGTACTGGAGGCTGTGCCGATTCTTCCTGTTGATGCCAGTAGTATTGATGGCGCAGAAGTAACAATCCGATGCATGGTCAAAGGGCTCCCTCCAAACCATCGGAATCCCAAACTTCAGTGAAGTTTTCGTGCCCTTCGTCCACCGCCGGAGGTATTCCACGCACTTCTTGCAGACCGTGTGCGGTGCCCAGGGCTTATCTTGGTCACCCAGCTTGACTTGAAAGTAAGCCTGGTAGGCCTTCTTCACAAATCCAGTGATGTTCTTCCTGTCCACTGAAAGTGTGTATTCTCCGCAGATGTAGCAGAAAACGTCTGGATTATTCATGCATGAACGTCGCGCAGAAGCCATATCAATCTGAAATAGTAATAGAAATATGCAGTTGACTGTCAGACAATAAAAATTAGAATAAATTTTATACTATAGTAAGGAAAAAAGGCATCTATTGGAATGATTAACTGTTACAATCTTAAAGGCTTCTTTTGTTTTCATATGTCCTGAATAATCCTCTTAAAATCCCTAATATTAGCATATTGAAGCCTATAAAAAGGCTTACATTTCAGGGAAAAATGGTCATGTAGGCCTATGGCTGTATCTCAAAAAGTTGACCTGATAGAGCAAAATCAATGTGATATTCGGACTCAGAACACCAAAATTAGTCTAAATCAGCTGAGAAACCCATGACGTTTTTTTGGTTGTTGCCCAGTGTAATAATCTTTCACTGACTCTCATCTCTGTATCTCTCTTTCAAGGAACTTCGGTTACAGTTACTCATAACTGTAAAACACTGTTCGGCTAATGTTCATACATGCTACTGTGTGAAAGTCTAGCTCCAGGTTTTGTGACACTTCGGAACACGCAGAGAAACTTTCAGAGTACATCACCTTCCGTTTCTACATACACTTCAAACCGAATTGCACCTATCCTCCTTCCAGTCTTTCTTCTTATATTATCTATGAATGCCAGTTCCATATGTGAGATTCACAAACCAGTGTTTAATATTAACAGTAAATCCGATAGCCTGCCACAAGCAAATACATAACTTTAGCATATCTCCATCGCACTGTATAACATAATAATTTATAGGACGTATGGCTATGGGGAGGCTAAAAACCCGCAAGAAAAATTAAATAATGAACTGAAATAATGATCCCTCATGTATCTCACGCTTAGTAGCAAGTTCGTAAGCAAATTAGATATATCAATAGTACAAAAATATTAAGTTACAAATTTCCTTTCTAGGACATTGAAAATTAAAGTCCAAACCACAGGGAAAATTAGCATCATAAGAAGGAAACGAAGATCAATAAAAATAATTACACTACTGGCCATTAAAATTGCTACACCACGAAGATGAGCTGCTACAGGCGCGAAATTTCACCGACAGGAAGAAGGTGCGGTGATATGCAAATAATTAGTTTTTCAGAGCATTCACACAAGGCTGGCGCCGTTGGTGACACCTACAGCGTGCTGACATGAGGAAAGTTTCCAACCGATTTCTCATACACAAACAGCAGTTGACCGTCGTTGCCTGGTGAAACGGTGTTGTGATGCCTCGTGTAAGGAGGAGAAATGCGTACCATCACGTTTCCGACTTTGATAAAGGTCGGATTGTAGCCTATCGCAATTGCGGTTTATCGTATCGCGACATTGCTGCTCGCGTTGGTCGAGATCGAATTACTGTTAGCAGAATATGGAATCTGTGGGTTCAGGAGGGTAATACGGAACGCCGTGCTGGATCCCAACGGCCTCGTATCACTAGCAGTCGAGAAGACAGGCATCTTATCCGCATGGCTGTAACGTATCGTGCAGCCACGTCTCGGTCCCTGAGTCAACAGATTGGGACGTTTGCAAGACAACAACCATTTGCACGAACAGTTCGACAACGTTTGCAGTAGCATGGAGTATCAGCTCGGAGACCAGAGCTGCGGTTACCCTTGAAGCTGCATCACGACAGGAGCGCCTGCAATGGTGTACTCAACGACGAACCTGGGTGCACGAATGGCAAAACGTCATTTTTTCGGATGAATCCAGGTTCTGTTTACAGCATGATGATGGTCGCATCCGTGTTTGGCGACATCGCGGTGAACGCACAGTGGAAGCGTGTATTCGTCATCGCCATACTGGCGTATCACCCGGCGTGATGGTATGGGGTGCCATTGGTTACACGTCTCGGTCACGTCTTGTTCGCATTGACGGCACTTTTAACAGGGAACGTTGCATTTCAGATGTGTTACGACCCGTGGCTCTACCTTTCATTCGATCCCTGCGAAACCCTGCATTTCAGCAGGATAATGCACGACTGCATGTTGCAGGTCCTGTATGGGTCTTTCTGTATACAGAAAATATTCGACTGCTGCCGTGGCCAGCACATTCTCCAGATCTCTCACCAATTGAAAACGTCTGGTCAATGGTGGCCGAGCAACTGGCTCGTCACAATACGCCAGTCACTACTCTTGATGAACTGTGGTATCGTGTTGAAGCTGCATGGGCAGCTGTACATGTACACGCTGTCCAAGCTCTGTTTGACTCAATGCCCAGGCGAATCAAGGCCGTTATTACGGCCAGAGGTAGTTGTTCTGGGTACTGATTTCTCATGATCTATGCACCAAAATTGCGTGAGAATGTAATCACATGTCATTTCTAGTATATTTGTCCAATGAATACCCGTTTATCATCTGCATTTCTTCTTGGTGTAGCAATTTTAATGGCCAGTAGTGTATATTTTCAAGTACTGCTCAGGTTAGTGTTGTAATGTTATTCAACCAGCAGAACGTAAGTATCAGAGGGCGGCGTCATTACGCGCTAGTGAAATAAGTCTTTACAGGTCGAATTGACTAGGTAAGAATGGGAGACAATAGTCGTCGAAACTTTGTTATATTGGTTAGTGTGGAGTGAGTGAGAAACAAGACGATGAGCATCAGTTCTAAACCCACACGTATATCGTCTCTGGAATAATAATACGATCACCACGGCAGAGAATATTATCCAAAACTTACAAGCTTTTCATTTAACGGATATTACTCTTGTTATCCTTTCCATCATTTGCGCAACATACCCTGCATAATGGTCCTATTTTACTTTATTTCTTTTTTTCATGTTAAGATGTACTGCACTCCAAAATTACAGTTTTTAAGATGAATTTAGTTATTCATTTTGTTGGCAATGCAATGGAAGTTAGCCGGCCAGTGTGGCCGAACGGTTCTGGGCGCTTCAGACTGGAACCGCGCGACCGCTACGGTCGCAGGTTCGAATCCAGCCTCGGGCATGGATGCGTGTGATGTCCTTCGGTTAGTTAGGTTTAAATAGTTCTAAGTTCTAGGGGACTGATTACCTCAGATGATAAGTCCCATAGTGCTCAGAGCCAGCCAATGGAAGTTATTCGGAATCCCCGTTCAAACATTACTGTCCTAACTAGAGCATAGAAGAGACATCAAATGGTCTCAAGTTGAAACCGTTTATTGTTAAAGCTTTCTAAGAAAGTTTGACATGTACAGAATAGCAGCGTAATTCATTGAGACGATGAGGTTTCATTAAATGTTCTTCGTTCCACAGCATGGTAAGTTTATTTGAAACTGTGACTGTTCAGTTTTGCTATTATCAAATTACGAAATGTCTTTTCGTCGTTTGGTGTTATCTCATTTAACGGAAATGTTAAATTTCTAATTCCGTCATTTTGTTTACCATGGAGTTTGCTTCGTCACAGTCGCATTTCCTTTAGCGGAGAATGTAAGGGTGTTCTTCACATTACTTTCAAGACGATAAAATTATTTTGTCACGCTGTAAAATAAAATCAGATCACAAACATGTTAAACATTTTACAATAGTATCGTTTATTGCTCCCGAAGTAAGTTTGTGTGGTATCAACGTTCGATGCCACAATTGTTAGGGGTTGCAGTTATCAACCACGGTCCGTATTAGTATTGTTGGACCCGCGATTCGCGACCAGCTCCGCTATCGCCTCTCCGCGGCTTGTAACAAGTTTCTAGCGAGCTCTCGTCCACTGTTGCTCGGAACGTTAAGTAGTGAAGTAGCATAGCCTTCAGCTAACAGGAAGCAACCTCTAAGAAGGCGCTTAGTAACGTATGGCCTAAGTGAGATCTCAATAGCTATCTGTTTATAATTGTATGTATGCAGTCAAGAAGAATCTTATACAACCAGTTAAGTACAATATATATAATATTTCTTACGAACGACTCCTAATTATTTCAGTCGTTGCAGATCCAGACAATGCAACCAGCACCTTATCGACGTTACTGACAAACCTGCAGTGATTTATGTGTTTCTACTTAGCATTGACCACCAGTCAACATTGGCGACGAGTCGTTCGTCGCCATCATAACTGTTATCCCTAGAATAAAATAACGGTCAGCACCAACAGAGCAATACGAAGTACAGTACAAGTATAAAATACCCCAACAATGAGAGGAAGCTTCTAATTAGTCAGTCTTATTTTTCTCCTTCCGACATTTTTGGACCTGTAAAGACAGACATTGACATAAATGGCAACAAGCGCCTAGCCCGCAGTTTTGTTCTTTATCTGTGGAATAAAAACTCCGAACGACGGTCCGAGCCATTTGCCACACCCATAGGCAATGGCAGAGCAGTTGGTTAGCGCGGAAGATGCCGCGCTGACAATAAAACCCCTCTCTCGGTCGGAAACGACACTGGAGAAGACATTTTCATACTGGAACACGCTCTGCTACCAATCTGCCACTACGCGTATCCTGATGCTTTTACTCCCGTCATTTTTCCTTCATTTCCGAACAAGTCTTTTTTCTCACATTCACATTCACCCCGGAAAGCTTTGTATTCTCAACACGACTCTCTGCCAACGATCTGTTGTATTGCCCTGGCACATCTCTCGTCGTTCACCATTTTTTCAAATAAATACTGTTTTTCATTTCTTACTTATGAACTGTGCAAAAGGAGCGTGAGTATGTCCCCGTTTTCTTTTCAGTGACAGATCTTTAATGATACACACATTTGATAGAAAACTGTGCGGGGAAAGCAAAGAGCAGAGATCGATGAAGTATTCCTTTATTATCAGTCGGCAGTGTCGTCTTAAAACTGTTTCATCGAGAGTGCACAGTGTCGTCTTCAGAAAGAAGAAAAAAATTCAAATTGTTCTAAGCACTATGGGACTTAACATCAGAGGTAATGAGTCCCCTAGACTTAGAACTACTTAAACCTAACTAACCTAAGGACATCACACACATCCATGCCTGAGGCAGGATTCAAGCCTACGACCGTAGCAGCAGCACGGTTCCGGACTGAAGGGCCTAGCACCCCTCGGTCAAGAAAGAAGAAGGGAGTTAGTTTACACAGTAACTTGTCAACGCAAACGGCCAACACACTGTAAGTGTACCCAGTCGATGAGCTACTTCGTAAGTTACATAAACCACCTGTGACGGCTTGGCAGTAAGTCCATACTGATAATGATACCATCCGAATGACGTGAAGATAAAATAGTGTGTCTCATATAACTTCATGACCCCAAGTAGCTTTTTGTGTAGAAAGAAAACAAAAAAAGTTTCGAAAATACTGTTTATCTACGAAGGGGATAGCAACCAGCATGATTGCCTTTCTTATAACTTCATTCGTTACGAAGATATAAAAATCAGTACTTCATTTACAAATAGGACGCTATATATTCGTAATCCACTTCCTTTCCTCAAGATCTGTTCTAAAAGGTGTCACAATGGACCCTTCACGTAAACGTGGCTTTGTTAAAAACGTAACACAAAACTGACTTTGTCTGTCGTGTGCTAGCACACGCTGCAGTATCCGAACTAACGCTACTGTCGACAAAAGGAATACTCACAGCGGTCACTCAGTCAATCGTGTTCAGTCGAAGCTTCGTGTTAGTGTTATGTATACCAACGAGGAATAGGTAGAAATGCTGCAAGGACTACGGCGTCACATTACTGTACACATGTACCCGAATTTTAAATAAGAAAACATTATTACAATCACTGTTTTCAAATGGTTCAAACGGCTCTAAGCACTATGGGACTGAACTTCTGAGGTTATCAGTCCCCTAGACTTAGAACTACTTAAACCTAACTAACCTAAGGACATCCATACATCCATGCCCGAGGCAGGATTCGAACCTGCGACCTTAGCAGCAGCGCGGTTCCGAACTGAAGCGCCTAGAAGCACTCGGCCACAGCGGCCGGCCACTGTTATCCTATTTTATATTTTCACTAGCTGAGCAGTATTGCGCCCTTTAGTCTACCGTTTAAATTCAGTAAGAAATATCTATGAGCAACTATATTTTTTGGCATCCTGTCCCGGATTTTCTGTCTTGTAATCCAGATACCAAATTTCCAGGCCTGACATTCAGCGTAGGGTATGACCCTGAGAAAACGCTCCAATATCTGAGAGCCCCGAAGTATTATATCTATTTACACGGTGACTTTAATAAATCAACAAAGTAATTTCAACTTGTCGGGAACTTGTTTGTGCTTTGTAGCGTTATGGTTTCCAGTAACCAACGTTTGCCAAAGAAGTAACCTCGCTATAGTTCCATGAATTACTGTCGCAGTGTCCCACAACAGACTGCTTACTAATGTATTTAGAGAAAGAGTTCCCTCAATCACACGTACGCTCGCGCTTAACTCTATTGCTGTAGGTCATTTTTTTTTTTTTTCGCTCAGCGTATAGTTCCCCTCGGTATGTGTATAATTCCCCTCGGTATGTGGCACAACCAGCTCAAGTTTGCACACTGTCGCAGCGCTGAATGATATAGTAGGTTGGAGGCAGTAAGGCATATTGAAGTCTTAGTGGGGGACGCCATGAAATGGATTCGTAACATAACGTTACCAAACAGCACTGGTGTGCAATAAAACAACGACACTTCTGTTAAGAATGCATTTCGACTACTTTTTACATTCTCAAAGACGTCATTGTATCGAGAGTTGAAGTATTGGGGATCATCACGGAAAGAACGAAACTTGTAAGATTTAATTATAATTTTCTCCAAAGTGCTAACTCCTAACGGCACTAAAATGATTACTGACAAAGATTAGGTCTTTAAACACAAAATTTTGCAATCGTGACTGATTTACTCCGAATACTTATTCAGACAAAAATGCGAGTTTGTAAATTGGTTACCTTGACCTCATAGGAACAATTGATAGGAGATTTCAAAATAAATTAGTTACGAAGCCAAGCTGTATGAGTCTTACTTGCCCTTACTGGTGTCATCTACACTACTGTATAAAGAAAAGACGTTGTTTTATGTTGTTACGAAGAGTATCGAAAAGAATTAGACTGATATACTTCAAATTTTTACAAGGGTATATATATATGAAAGATTATACTTATAAATGGAAAAACCCAAAGAACTTCATAAACATTTACTTCAAATTTTTACGCAATGCTCTAATGAACATTTGCACAGACTTAGGCTACAAACTTTTTCTTTCAGGTACACACATCAAAAAAGTTTTGCAACACTCTGGTTCCAAGACCTCCTGACGATAGATGTTGACTGTGTATATTGTGTCACAGACACAGTCCCTTGGAATGTTCAGAGATGTCACTAAACCCGTCCAACCATGCATGAGCAGCGCCTACTAGACGGAGGGGGCCGACAGCCGATCAGTTCCAGTCGCTCCACCAGGAAGGGAGATACACAGCTCGTGTTGCCTGTAGTTCAACCATGCCTAGTCGATCCATACCGCGGTTCGATCGCGTACGCATTGTTGCTTTGTGCCAGGAAGGGCTCTCAACTAGGGAAGTGTCCAGGCATCTCGAAGTGAACCAAAGCGATGTTGTTCGGTCATGGAGGAGCTACAGAGAGACAGGAACAGTCGATGACATGCTTCGCTCGGACCGCCCAAGGGCTACTGCTGCAGTGGATGACCGCTACCTACGGATTTTGGCTCGTAGAAACCCTGAAAACAACGCCACCACGTTGAATAATGCTTTTTGTGCAGCCACAATACGTCGTGTTACGATTCAAACTGTGCGCAATAGGCTGCATGATGCGCAACTTCACTCCCGACGTCCATGGCAAGATCCATCTTTGCAACTACGATACCATGCAGTGCGGTACAAACGGGCCCAGCAACATGCCGAATGGACTGCTCAGGAGTGGCATCCCGTTCTCTTCACCGATGAGTGTCCCATATCCCTTCAACCAGACAATTGTCTGCAAGCTGGACGTTCCTTGGTGTATTGGGGTGGCATTATGTGGGGCCGACGTACGCCGCTGGTGGCCATGGAAGGCGCCGTAACGGCTATACGATAAGTGAATACCATCCTCCGACCGATAGTGCAAGCATTTCGGCAGCATATTGGGGAGACATTCGTCTTCATGAACAACGATTAGCACCCCCATAGTGCACATCTTGTGAATGACTTACTTCAGGAGTGGTCATCATCTTCTCCAGACATGAACCCTATCGAATATGCATGGGATAGATTCAAAAGGGCTATGTATGGACAATGTGACCCACCAACCACTCTGAGGGATCTACACCGAATCGCCATTGAGGAGTGGAACAATCTGACCAACAGTGCCATGATGAACTTGGGGATAGTATGCCACGACGAATACAGGTATGCATGAATGTAAGAGGACGTGCTACTGGGTATTAGAGGTACCGGTGTGTACAGCAAACTGGACCATCACCTCTGAAGGTCTCGCTGTATGGTGATACAACATGCAATGTGTGGTTTTCATGAGCAATAAAAAGGGTGGAAATGATGTTTATGTTGGTCTATATTCCAATTTTCTTTACAGGTTCCGGAACTATCAAACCGAGGTCATGCAAAACTTTTTTTCATGTGTGTACATGAGATAAGAGCGAGCCATAACGCTTATTTTACCCTGGGCAGTAGGTAAGATGTTGAAGTGTGGCTGCGTGGACCCAAAGTGGTTAGCCTATACTGACGGCCTTAGTCAACATAGTGATGTAGTTAAGACCGTGGAGAGGACATCGGCTAGTAAATTATGTGATGTGTTTGTGGGAAGACTGCTCGAAGCAGAGAAAAAAAAACCAGATTGATGTGTTTATATATTGATTTACTTTAATTTTTGACACGGTACTGCAATAAACATTGAGATAGACATGAATAATAAATAGTTTTAAACAACAATAACAATTAACAAAGCTCAAGGACATAGAGAATGGATGAAGATCCGATGGAAAGACAGAAAGGAAGGAAATTTACGTAGGGATGGGAAGAAGAAGGAGGACAAACGGGGTAGAGGAGAGGGAGAGTGTGGGCAAGGAGATTATCACGTATACCCAGTTCAGATACATATTTTGCATTTGGGAAGCATTGCCGGGTTTGCTAGTGGTATATAATTTCGGTTCAGTATTTAACCAGGACACATACTAATGTGATTTCCAGATGTGAGCCCCGCTACTAGTGTCTCTATCCAGTGCCTAAATTTTGGCGATCTGTAATAAGAAATCCGCTGAGGAGTTAACCACCAACATAAGAGTCGTTTATCTAGAAAATATGGGCGACAAAGTATCGTGGCCCACGATAACTGAAATCGTCAAGAAAACTGGTGTATTGTCTCGAGAAAGACGATTAATATAGAATAATTACGAGTACCAAAAGCAAACAACGATGAAGAAAGATTTGCTCATGTTATTAAGGGGCCAAAGTCTTGAAACCAGCATCTCTCCTCTACCTGAACATCGAACAAGCGATTAAAGCAGTAGTAGAAAGTTTCAGGAATGGGATTGATGATCAGGACGAAAAGAAAATCTGTCAAGACTCACTGATGACATTGCTAGCCCCTTCTGAGGAAGAATTACGAGAGTTGGAGGATGGAATCGACAGTCAATCGATAACAGAATATGGGTTGCGAGCAAACGAAAGAAAATGTATTGAGGAATAGCATAGGTAAGATTAGTGACGAGCTTATCGAAATGGAAAACAACGAAGTAGACCAAGTGAAGGAATGTTGCCATCTTTGAAGCAAAATAACATACGACGAAGCAAGGGCAGCAGATGGCTACAAGAAAAGAGAAGATCCCTCATTAAAGCCAAGTTTACTTCTATCAGACATGGCGTTAATATCAGGAAAATATTTCTGAGACTGTACTTCTGGAGCTCAGCATTGTACAAAAACGAATCATGAGCTGTGGGAAGACCGGAAAGGAAGAGTTTCAGATGTCGTGTAATTGAAGGATTCTGAAAGTTATTTAGGCTATTAAGGATAAGGTTTAAGGATGTCAGCAAGGAGAGGATAGTATGGGAAATACAAACTCAAAGAAGGAACAGGGTTGTAAGATGTTTTAAGAGTACGAGGAAAAACATTGGCGATGCTACAGAAAACTGCAGAGAACAAAGACTGCTGGCAAAAATATAGACTTAAATTTAACCACCAAGTAACTGAGGACTGTGGTTTAGGTTCCGCTATGAAACGAAAGTAAATTGTTACGGGGGAGAACATGATGGCAGGCCACATCTAACCAATCAGAGAATTGACTCTTCACTAACGCATCTCCCCTCCCCCCTTCCCCTCCCCCCTACTCCTCTCCCCTTCCCCCAAAAAAGGCAGTTTCTCATCTGCAGCGACAGTGCATCGGCGTCCTTCTGGCTAATTAGATCGGTCGTTGTGTATAGTGTCTGTTTTAAATGTCAACATTCGCAAAATAGTTTCAGACATAAATAAAAATTTCTCATTTTAACTGAGTCTTTCGTCGGTTCTCGGTAAAACAACATAACAATAAATGAAAAGCACTATATTGCTTATGTTCTATGGAACCCTGTAGAACATAAGCAATATAGTACTTCACATTTGTTAAAAAATTCTATGTATAAAACGAACTTTCCCACAATTTTTTTCTTACAGGGTGAACACGGGAGACGGACGGTTTAGAACTGAGTAGTACTGAGGGCGCGGTGGTGGGGGGTGGTCGCGGTGGGGATAGTTCTGATCCGTATAAGACGCCATTTCATTTACTCAGTCATTATGGAGCAGTGGGACTTGCAACGCCGAGTGTTTGTCTATGACAGTTTCGTGAAAAGTGGTGAGTCTATTATGCTATGCAGCGATTGTTTCGTGCGCGGTTTAACGTCGGTCCACATGGAGCTGCTCCGAGCCATAACACAATCGTCAGGAGTAACGACACCAGAAAATGTTGAAAGGGTAAGGCAAGCGGCAGTCAGAAGCCCAGGACGGTCAACTAGACGTCATGTTAGTGAGTTACCAATCAATCGTGAATCGGTTAGACGAATTTTGCATAAAGAATTAAAATTCTATCCCTACAAAATGCTCATTGTCCAACAATTTAAGGAAACTGATTTTGCTGTAAGAGAAGACTTCGCTTATAGAATGCAAGTGATGTTGGGATCGAATGAAAATGAAATTTTATTGATGAGCGATGAAGTTCATTTTCATTTAAACGGGATCTTGAATAAGCAAAACCTATGTTACTGGGCTCCAGAGCATCCACACCTTATCCACCAGCGTCCTCTACGCTTAGAAAAAGTAACAGTCTGGTGTGCTCTTGGCTCTGTTGGCATTATTGGACGTTATTTTTTTTTTAAGAGAATGGGGCCACAGTTACTGTTAATTCGGTTCGTTACATTCGTATGCTTGAAACATTCTTGAAACCAGAACTAAGAAGACGACGAATCCCTTTGAAACTCGTTTGGTTCTAGCAGGATGGGGCAACATCGCACACCACAAACACTTCAATGACAGTTCCTGGTAGGATTATCTCAGATTTTGGCAATGTTCCTTGGCCTCCCAGGTTCCCGAATTGTCTGTATGTGACTTTTTTCTGTGGGGGTACCTTAAAAACTGTATCTATAACCACAAACCCCGAAATTTGGACGACTTGAAGAATCCAATCATTCAAAAAATTGCTGCCATCCCAGAAGAGATTTTAGTCCGTGTGATGGAGGATTTTGAGAAGAGAATTGAGTCTTGCATTCGAAATTATGGACATCACTTTGCCGATATTATTTTTCACAAATAGCTTTGTTAACTAAAATGGAAAATAATGAGCTTTGATTTTGTGTGAATAAACATGCATTAATTTTAAAGTTTGATGAGTATTATTTCATTAAATACCGTCCGTCTCCCGTGTGTCACCCTGTACATACATACAGGGTCCAGTCACGTTAATGTTCGACATCAACGTGTAGTAACCAACCACAGACTGCCGCTGGCAGCACTAGGTGTAGAGGATATATAAAGATAGTCATGTGGTCGCGCAAAACAGTGCAGTCGTCGTCGTAATTTGCAAACAGAGTGATTTCTGTGGCGTCCAAAAGGGCGTGATTATTTGCTTTCGGGCAAGCATTTCTGAATCGTCTAAGTTTGTAAACTGTTCGTGTGCTACCGTCGTTAAAGCGTATCATACATGGCAAGCTAGCACTATCCAAAACCAGCGTCGAAGCAACTGTGGTGCGCCACGAATCATACATGACAGAGGTGAACGACGGGTGTGTAGATGTCTACTGGCGAACAGACGAGCAGCTGTTGAACAGCAGACTGCCCGGACGAACCAAGAGGTTGCCAACAGTCTGCGTCTCCTCAGCGATCGTTTAGTGAACACTGTTGTGTATGGGCTTCCGCAGGAGGCTGGTTCGTGCACCTATGGTGCCTGCTGTTCATCGGCGGCGAAGGTTGGAATTTGCATGGCAGTATTACGACTGGAGGTTCACTGAGTGATGACTGCTGGCTTTTAAAGATGAATCACGTTTTATGCCGTTGGCGTGTATGGCGTGAAAGCCCTGAAAGCAAACACCGTGCAACCAGGAGGGAGCGTTATGGTCTGTGAAATGTTTTCATGTGATGTCGTCGTTCTGAAAGGGTCGATGGATCAACACAAGTATGCATCTATCCTTGGGGACCACTACATCCAGTTTGTTTTTCCTCCGTACTGTGGCATCCACCAGCAGGACAATGCATCGTGGCGCATAGCTCACAGTGTATGTGCGTGGTTCGAAGAGCACCACGATAAGTTTACGGTGCTCACTTGGCCACCAAATCCCCTGGCTTTACAGCCAATCTGGATCTATGTGACCTTGATCGGGGTGCTCACGCCATGAATCCTCAACTGACAAACTTCGCGCAGCTGGCCACGGCTGTGGAGTCGACGTGGCTCCTCAACCCTGTCGGTACGGTGGTCGCACGTAATGTGACTGGGCCCTATAGGTACTGAATTTGTTTTTGTTCCTCTTAAATAATTTCATCTAGCTGCCACATGCCTGGTGCCTTTATTGTGCTACCTACGCTGTTGTATGAATTTCTACAATTACCATATGTGAAATACACGTGACCAACTGAAATGTTTGTAAAAAAGTTGATTTTGAGCCGATTAGTCTCACTCGTTACAGGCTGCATTAGACTTACTTTTTCTGCATAGGAGAGAATGCTATTTTTCAGATTTCTTAGATTGTAAAACAAATTAGGATGCGGACCTGCGCAGTGAAATCGTGCAGTGATTAAAATTAGAAGTAACCTGATGGCCAACGTACGTTGCATGAAGAAAACTATACCTTACGTTGCCAGAATGAGATTTTCACTCTGCAGCGGAGTGTGCGCTGATATGAAACTTCCTGGCAGATTAAAACTGTGTGCCCGACCGAGACTCGAACTCGGGACCTTTGCCTTTCGCGGGCAAGTGCTCTACCATCTGAGCTACCGAAGCACGACTCACGCCCGGTACTCACAGCTTTACTTCTGCCAGTATCTCGCCTCCTACCTTCCAAACTTTACAGAAGCTCTCCTGCGAACCTTGCAGAACTAGCACTCCTGAAAGAAAGGATATAGCGGAGACATGGCTTAGCCACAGCCTGGGGGATGTTTCCAGAATGAGATTTTCACTCTGCAGCGGAGTGTGCGCTGATATGAAACTTCCTGGCAGATTAAAACTGTGTGCCCGACCGAGACTCGAACTCGGGACCTTTGCCTTTCGCGGGCAAGTGCTCTACCATCTGAGCTACCGAAGCACGACTCACGCCCGGTACTCACAGCTTTACTTCTGCCAGTATCTCGCCTCCTACCTTCCAAACTTTACAGAAGCTCTCCTGCGAACCTTGCAGAACTAGCACTCCTGAAAGAAAGGATATAGCGGAGACATGGCTTAGCCACAGCCTGGGGGATGTTTCCAGAATGAGATTTTCACTCTGCAGCGGAGTGTGCGCTGATATGAAACTTCCTGGCAGATTAAAACTGTGTGCCCGACCGAGACTCGAACTCGGGACCTTTGCCTTTCGCGGGCAAGTGCTCTACCATCTGAGCTACCGAAGCACGACTCACGCCCGGTACTCACAGCTTTACTTCTGCCAGTATCTCGCCTCCTACCTTCCAAACCTTCGCAGGAGAGCTTCTGTAAAGTTTGGAAGGTAGGAGGCGAGATACTGGCAGAAGTAAAGCTGTGAGTACCGGGCGTGAGTCGTGCTTCGGTAGCTCAGATGGTAGAGCACTTGCCCGCGAAAGGCAAAGGTCCCGAGTTCGAGTCTCGGTCGGGCACACAGTTTTAATCTGCCAGGAAGTTTTATACCTTACGTTGTCGTAATACCTGAAACAGGAAAATTATTATTATAATCGAGTAAGATACTCATAGCAGCCAGCTTTCAACGGCAAAGTCCAAACGGCTGCAGGTGAAAACGATAGATCTCTGTAGATTTCCGACATCACTAAGGCGTTGCCATAGTGACATTTACAAAGTCACTTTAAGTGATTAGTTGATGTAGGCTCGCCAAGCATCTGTGCCCTGTTAAATGCAACCATCAGGGGTCTTTTTGCACCGACTCGGCTATAGACCTTTGAGTACTTGTTTAAGATTAAGACAACTTGCTACGCGATAAAATTTGTTTACGGGATACATTTCTTGTGTTGTAGACACTGTGGAGGCCCATTATGACAACCAACAACTGCACCTACTAGAGACCAACGAAGTGTTTTCTATATTTACCCTCTAAGTTTTGTGTGTGCTAGGCCGCCAACAGGCTGCCTGCGCACACAGATCAACACCTCCTCTCATAGCTATATAGAGTGATTGATTCCACTCCAGAAAACGAATGGTTATCGGCTTCTGCATCGAGCCAGCAGTGCTCTTGAAATACTGGGGCTTGTGAACGGTTCGCGTGCAGCCGCGCTGCCATGTTTAAAGCGTATCGGAGATCCACAAATGGCTCCTTTTCGAATAACCGACTTGGAAATGCTGAACACTAGGTTCCATTCACGTGAAGACTGAAAGTGGTCTTCAAAAGACTTTGATGTTCGTCCGACGAGCTACAGAGAAACAGTTGAAAGTGAAAATTTGCCAGACAACACCGGAAAGGTATTAAACACATGACAATTATTGCGACATAAATTTTCAATTGGAATTGATAGTCGTTATGCTATGACAATAAAGCGTCTAAAAAGGACAACAGGTCTACAACATGGTCATTACCGACGAAGCATCATCTCATTTAGATGAGCTCAGGCCAGGAAACAATTAAGGGAATGAAACGCACATTTAACAAAACATTGTCAACAACAGGAAATCCTGATCTGTACAGATGGACGAGGACTTTGTTATTCACAAATGAGAGTCCAGTGCTTTAATCTTCGCATAAACGTTATGAACGGATTAATGTTGGCGAAGAATTGTTAGATTTCCACAGCAAAATGAAATTGCCTCAAAGACGCTTATTTTGTTTTTATGTGGAAATCTAATTACATTTGGCCAGTAAAAATCCGTTAACAGCTATGAAGCAACCGTCTAAACAGTGAATTGGGACTGGTGACGAACGAAATTCAACCCGCTGTGAGCAACGACTCTAGATTATCCGTCCTTACCAAAGTGCGCTGCTACAAGAAATTAATCGTATCGTACAGTAGAATAATATTCTAAATGGGAAAACAGAAGAATAATAGAGCAATTTCTGTCTGTTGCGGGAACTACTTATAGCTCGAAGAAGACACTTCCATGCGATGTTTAATCATATGTTCTGTATATGTCTCAGTTTTACTGTAATAGATGCATGGTACGAAGTACAACACATGAGTAAAGTTGATGGACTATGTGAGGAAGACGTTATTCTTATATTCATTTCATTCCACTGAGTCTCGCGTTTATGCCAGTGTTTGAAACAAAACCACATGATTACCGCTTAGTTATGTAATGAATATTAACGTCTTGTGACAGTAGTAACGATCTTTTAAAAGTAATTTAGACTTGTGGCCGAAATATAGATCAACCATTTGTTCTAACCGTTGAGGAAATTACGTTTTACCCGTTCAGGGAATAATTATCCCAGGCTGGTAGTAACTGGCCTAGAGGTTATTGTCTGACTACTAATTCAAACGTTCCAGGTTAGACCACAGCTACCATTTCACCGTAAATAAATACCATGACAGTCACGACTGCAGGTATACGAAGCCACTCTCGTAATATTAATCATCATCGAAAGAAGTAATATAGTTTCTGGGTACCCGGCGGCTACTACAACGGAAACTATATCTATGAGCTGCAGCTTTCGCGGAGATCAGCGGCATGCAGAAATAGATGGGAACCACTGCATTAAAGGCACATAAAACGTAGGTAGAGGACATGCAGTTCTCAGAAATACTCTTATCATTCGTATAAAAAAAAAAAATCAGCGGGAAAACAAAATCCCTTCGGACCCTCTCGTACGAACTGTTCAGGAGAACTTTATAAAAACTGTACAAAAGAAAGAAGGCTAACGTTTCACTAATCGGGGCAAGCAATGGTAGAATTCTGAATCTTAAGAATCTGGAAGTTCTGAAAACAGATATGAGCAGACTGCAGATACATTTAGAATGGATAAGAGTTGCTGTAGTTTCGACCATGTACTTGAGGCAAATACTTTGATGTCACATGTAAGTCACAGATTTTCCATGCCAAGCCACAAAGTCTCTAGATTTCTGCAACTTCCATTGATGTCTGTGTGTCGTACGGTATTTAAGTTAGTCCTGCTGATTTATCTGAATTCCGATGTCAAACTCAGGCCGAATTTTGGGTTATGTCAACATTCCTTCTACCTGGGCTCGATCGGTTTCCTACGACCAACAAGAACAGAATACAGTATGATCCGTATCTTTAAATATTATGAATTATACATAGTGGTTCCAGTCTGTTAATCGTATCTCACAGGAATGCAAAAAACAGTTTACTTAACCAGTACTGAGGAAAACATTTCGCGATAAAAACTACTTGTGTGAGATGCCGAACATGCCTGCTGTCAGGGTATGCCTGAATAGTTTGCAGCTAATCTGTTGACTTGAGAATGTTTTCTGATAATGGTGAGAGATAGCAAAAACGGTAACTGGTATTCAGCAGTACTGTAGTTCCAATGTGCGACAGGCTCTAACGATGGAAACAAAAGAAGATCATAACAGGAAATCGCATGACACAATTAAAACGGTTATAGGAAAAATGGTCGTTTACACTTTGAGACTGAGGACAAATTATCTACGAGAAAAAATTTTCCGGTTGTAAAAGACTTTGGACTGACTTCTGATATTTGTTTGCGCTTGTTTTCTTCAATAAACCACTTAACTAGTCATGAGTTGTCACTCTTACGTACAATTTCTCCTAGACCACATTCAATCTTCATGTGTAAACAACTGTATATCATTTTCCTTTTATTTATAATGTTGTGAATTTTTTATTACTCTCAATCTTGAAAGGGATTGTTGCCATCAAATTTTACCAGTGGATAAACAAACCTCAGCCCTGCGGATAATATTCCCCCGTTATTTAGACAGATGTCAGCAAGATTATGTTGTTTTATCCGTACGGATAAGTTCAACTTCTTTCTTATGTCCTATGAACCTGTTTTACCTAAGTCACGATTTATCCCAAATTTCTTAGGACATCAGAAAGTGGTATCCGGAAAAATACGTTAGCTGATAAGAGATTTCTTGTTGTGTAGCCATCGGATTTCACACATTACTCCTGCAGCCGTTCAGTTTCTGGTATGGCCGGCATCTCATTCGGCATGATATACGAGAAAATGGCTCTGACCACTATGAGACCTAACATCCCCTAGAACTCAGGACTACTTAAACCTAACTAACCTAAGGACATCACACACATCCATGCCGTAGGCAGGATTCGAATCTGCGACCGTAGCGGTCGCGCGGTTCCTGACTGAAGCGCCTAGAACCGCTCAGCCACATCGGCCGGCCATAATATACGGATTGGTTATCATTAAACTTCCGAAACTTGAGCCAGTGTAGACGCAAAACTATTTACCGTATGTGTACATATTGAGACTGTGCGCTGCAGGATTTGCGTTGTTAGCAGTGCTGACTTGGCGACGTAGGGTTGAGACACAAGAATCAGTTTGAACAAAAGTTTCAGACAGCATGGATCAAGACAAGGCTAGCAGGGGTTGACTGAAAACAACAGCCAGAGTGCTGCTGCGCTTCATGAGTGCCGACACATTAGAGGAACACGGAGAGGTCCTACTTCCACACCGGTGTTGAAGAACGTGAGTCGGAAGTTCTAATTATCTGATGAGTTTGGAAATACTTTTGGGAAAGACCGACTGCCAATTGCGTCACAAGAAGTTACTGTAGCCACGGCTGAGAATTATGGAAGCAATGTGCGGTCTTCAACCAGTGAACGAACTTCGTCACGGAAGCTGAACATTCCCTGGTCCACCGTTCGAAAACCGCTGCGAACAATTGTGATACAATATCTTCAGTGCGCTTCCAGGCTGTCTCCGGTACAGATGGTCGTCCCAATGAACAACGTTTATTACCTGGAATATGAACAAGGTAGCCAGTTAACAAATGTTACTCTCTAACGTAAAATTTAAACTGTGTTTCTTTCAACAGTTTATTCGTTATTTCTCTTCTGCACGTCTTTATAAATGTTTTCGCAAAGTTTCATTGTCCTACGATTGTTCGTTTTCCATAGGGGTACTCTCAAGCAGTGAACGTTTAATTACTCATAGAACCACCCTGTACATTGCTGATAAATTCTTTATTTTATCTTTTCTGTTGTTTTTTTTACCACCATTCAACAAAACCACTCTCGACAAAAATTACTCGTACTGAATTGAAATGTAAATGTGCAGTATGCTTTGTTTTGATAAACGTACCGCGTCATTAAATTTCACAAACCTATGACGGCTGATGGTACAGTGCATACTGTGCGCTTTCTTGATTTTTCATTTCCTGTTGCAGTTTTATGACAGCCTTCTGCCTGGTAACAGCCCTGTTCTCACTTGTTGACTTTTCACAATTTTTCACCAACTTCGGATCAGTTTCAATTGTTGAATTATAGATCACTTTCAATTGTTGAATTATATAGCAAAAACAAAAATTTACATTTTTTTAGAGTCTTGCCCACAGTTCCCATGATCTACCTAAATCACTCCATGCCGCCTTCAGGTGCTGAAGTTTAGTTAATTTATGTACTGTTTCATAATTTCACCCTTAGGAAATTTTGCCTATCTGGCCATCATAAATGTTATGAATAAGTCCGACGGTCTGTTGTATGCGTTTTCCATGAAGCTTGTCACTTAACCTCGTAGTGGAACTCTCATTTTTACGATTAAAATTTCCAGCCAGCGCCGTTGGTAAGGTAGCGAGTCACTAAGTAAAAACCATTTACGTGATATGCAGTTCCCTAATAACATCCGATTTGTTGCCATGTCACTGCCTGTCTAAGTATCATGAAATGTGACAGTAGCTTGGATTACCGAAAATTCACGCTACATAATTACTTAACTGCAAACATTTTCCATTAGGATCGTGACACGGATGCGGTTGGCGATTACGTACATTGCCAGAGCACTCAGATATCGCACACTGTGTGGTGGGGAAATACACCTGCCTGCTAGAGATCGATGAACGTGTTAACTAGCTCTAATTTTATTTCATTAATTTTACACATTGATATGTGGCAGCGACTTTCTGGTGGTCAAGATACACTCGGAGATTTATCGCTTCAGAGACACTTCTAATGTTAACCACATTAATTTATGCTCAAGTGAAAACCCACGCACTTCAGAAAAAGTTCTCTTCTCTACAGGTACCATCACAGGAAAAGTCAGTCTTTATCGTTAGGAAAGGCATCCAGCCACCCTCTACCACTAACACCGTCTAATCCGTATTAACATGTCGACCCTATGAAGGCACGGGGTACGGCCAGGAAAAAAGAGAAGGGAAGAAAGAGCAATCTGAAAATGAGAACGTAACGTTCGGAAACACATTCCGAAATTTTCTGTAAAATTGTTTTTCTGTACTCCATGAAACAGGAAGAAAGTCGCACATAATTTTTCACATTTTTGGCGCACTGGACTTTACAGTGCCACGACAAGTTTTCTTTCTTGGTGAGGAAAAGGTGCTACCTGACAGTTACGATATGCAACTGCAGTAAAGCAAAGCACATACTGTAGCTGCCATACACTGTATAAATCCGAAGATATAATCAATATGCAGGTTCAGTTTTAACGGTCGGTCGTCGAGTACGTAGGTGCATTGGTAATAGTAGCTTTAGTAGAATTCGTGATTATAAAAATTTCCTTATCACGGTCTTGTTTATTATTTTGTCGACATAGCAACCCAAAGATATTCACTTTCTGTCAAGTTTCTACAGTAATTGATCTTTGGTCCTAATAACATTTAATGCAGTTGGCTTTTGGACTAGTTACGCCTGACACATTTCCATAATTAGTATGAGTTTTCACTTTAAAATCGCAATTAACGTAACACAATATCCAGCGACTTTAGTATAGTGGTCCGCCGCAGCTGCGCTTCAAGTACAAAGATTGTCTGTTGATTTATAACTGTCACTTGAAATCTTAATTCGCCCGTAATTTGATAAACCTTCGTTTCTGCAATGTTATGAATTTAGATTTATCTTTTGTGCACCTTCTAAAGAAAATCTCAGCACCTTAATCGCCATGAGATATAGTCCATAAAATATCATGTCCGTTCATTCAATGTTCCAAAGATAGCTTTATCACACATAATTTCATCTCCCGTTTCATTAAGCTCACTTCAGCTTTAAAAAATCAACTTCACTTAATCCACAATATATTCCACTCAGACTCAATTCGTGACAGTTATCTACATACAAAATTTTCGACTCAACACTTCAAAATTAATAACTTCACTTTTTGTCCACTTTATTACAGTGAAATCATACAGTTATAAATAGCCACGCATCAAACATGCACAACTCGGATGAGCAAGTTTGAACCCATTCGTGACTAAAGCTGAACATGAACTCTCTCGATCTTTACAGTATCAATTGCATACAAAGTCTTTTTCAGGTTGTAACAGGTTTCTTTTTTCCATTATTACGGCAAGGTTGGGCGAGTCGCTTCGGGGCGTCTTCTCTGGAACTCGACCGTCTTTGTTACGTTTCTGATGGCCGGTAACTCTGACTGTGTGACGGCGGGAAGACCTTTTCTTCCGCCACTGCCACACCACCGCTCGTATCATAAAACATTTCATCCAATGTTACAGTTGTAACAACGAAATATAAAATTCATTTTACCATAACTAAACGTTATAACAAACCTACAGCTGAAACTTCCTGGCAGATTAAAACTGTGTGCCGGTCAGAGATTCGAACTACGGGCATTTGCCTTTCGCGGGCAAGTGCTCTACCAACTGAGCTACCCAAGCACTACTCACGCCCCGTCCTCACAGCTTTACTTCTGCCAGTACCTCGTCTCCTACCTTCCAGACTTTACAGAAGCTCTCCTGCGAACCTTGCAGAACCAGCACTTCCGAAAGAAAGGATATTCCGGAGACATGGCTTAGCCACAGCCTGGGGGATGTTTCCAGAATGAGATTTTCACTTTGCAGCGGAGTGTGCGCTGATATGAAACTATTTCTTTCGGGAGTGCTGGTTCTGCAAGGTTCGCAGGAGAGCTTCTGTTAAGTCTGGAAAGTAGGAGACGAGGTACTGGCAGAAGTAAAGCTGTAAGGACGGGGCTTGAGTCGTGCTTGGGTAACTCAGTTGGTAGAGCACTTGCACGCGAAAGGCAAAGGTCCCGAGTTCGAGCCCCGGTCCGGCACACAGTTTTAATCAGCCAGGAAGTTTCATATCAGCGTACACTCCGCTGCAGAGTGAAAATCTCATTCTGGAAACCTACAGCTATTTACATTCCATGTGGCGGGAACAAATCGATTCTTCAGCCCTCCAAACACTATATCATCACAGCGTTTCGAGGAACTGAACTGGTAAGCTATTGACATGCTATCGTGGTCTTTAGTCCGGAGTGTGTTTCAGTGCAATGCTCCACGCTAGATTATCCTGCACAGGTCTCATCTTATCCGTACAACTGCTGCAACATAGCACATTTGTCTCCTTATACAATATTTACTCACTTCCACCCTCTCTTCCTCCACGCAAACACACCTCTGAAATGAATCACCATAACTCAGAAAGTATCGTTTTATCGGATGCCATGAAATTCTTTCAGCCGGCCGCGGTGGCCGTGCGGTTCTAGGCGCTGCAGTCCGGAACCGCGGGACTGCTACGGTCGCATGTTCGAATCCTGCCTCGGGCATGGATGTGTGTGGTGTCCTTAGGTTAGTTAGGTTTAAGTAATTCTAAGTTCTAGGGGACTGATGACCTAAGATGTTAAGTCCCATAGTGCTCAGAGCCATTTGAACCATTTGAATTTCTTTCAGCCGCCTTCAGTTCACTACCTGTTCATCAATATTCCCATCTACTCATCTAATCTTCAACATTCTTCTGTAGCATCACATTACAAAAGCTTCTTTTGACTTCTGACTTTAACATTTTATCGTCTTGCTTTCATTTTCACACAAGTCCATCGGCAAAGCTTCAGATTATTATTTTCCGTTTCCACATTTCTATTTTATTTTCCTTATTGCTATCTCGTTGTATGGACTGAATAACATCGCGGATAGACACTAATCCTGGCTCTCTCCATTCTCAGTTACTGTTTCCCTTGCATATCCTTCCACTCTCATTATTGGGGTCTGGTTTCTGTTCGAGTAGTAGATTAGTTTTCGCTCCCTGCATTTTACCCTGCATACTTCAGAATTCCAGTCAACATCATCGAAAGCTTTCGCCTGATAAACATGGTGTAACAGGTATCAGAGAACATATTTTTATATATGGTACCTTAAAGTGTTCACACATCAGTGTGTTGGTTGTTTTCTCTCTGTATCTAACAGTCTTTCCGCAAACACGTCCCATAATTTACTACCCGCAGTTTTCTACACGGTCGTAACTGCACAACAAAGTAGACTACGCCTGTCAGTACAGACTATACGTTTTGCGTCAAGTGTCCATACTTCAAGAGCTGACCTGCTGGATAGAGGAAAATGAGCATTAATACGATCATGTTCAGAGAAAACTGAACACCTTTAACGACTACTGACAGGACGTTGGTACTCACAGAACATGTAGAGTACTATGTTCTGCAGAAATGATTAGCATTTCAGTCACCTCAGTTCAGCATTTGTCCTTTGTAGTAGTATGCACAGGGCCCGCCATGGTCCCTAATAACTTGTTCAGTGCGTGTTGGCAACGACGCGTGTAAGACGCTAATAGCGTCCTGTGGTATAGCCAGTCATGCTGCATTCATCTGGTTCCAAAGTTCATCTGTGGTAGTTGGCATTGGGTCACAGAGCTGCACCCGTCATTTTACTATATCCCACACAGTATCAACTACCGTCAAGTCTGGTGATCTGACGGGCCAGGGCAAAAGGCTGACATCCTATGATACCAAGAAGGCATGTGTACTTGCATCAACATATAATCGTGTATTGTCTTGCTGAAAAATGGCATCTGGTGTGTTGTGCAGAAAGGGTATGGCTATTGGTCGCAGGATGTCTTTCACAATGCCCTGGACACGCACCAGCTGTGATTTGTGGTTGTACCCAATGGCATCCTACACCATAAGGCCTTGAATTGGCGCTGTATGTTTTGGGAAAATGCAGTCACTGTGATTCCGCTCCCCCCTGAATCCGGTGAACCAAAATGCGGCCATCATTTTCGAACAAACAGAACATGAATTCGTCTGAAAACACCCATCTAATACCATTCGTGTCCCCAATGATGCCGTTCTATACAGCATTCAGGTCTACCATGTTTCTGCACTTTCTTAAAAGGTAGGAGGCGAAGTGGACGACAGGAAAGTAACTTATGCCGTAATAAATGGCGACGGACTGCCACCCCTGAAAATGTACGATGCGTTACACTGTTCCACTATTGCGCTAGAAGCGAGGAGGACGCGGATCTATTCTTCAATTCCATTTGGATGAGTTGTCAATCTCTCGGGTGGTTGTCTGTGTAGTGCGACCTGACCCATCTCGTCGCGTTCTACGGCCTTCCGTGAACCAATCGGCACACACCAGTTGCACTACGGACACAACATCGGTCTACACGAGCAGCTACTTCCCAGATGGATGCACCACATTCTCTCATGCCAGTAATGCCCTTTTCCAAACTCACTGATCTGACGGTACGGTACGCGCACACGTCGGCGTGGCTTCCTGCACGTCTGCTCGAGTTCCAGTGATTCATTACCTTTGGCTTATAGCGCCAAAACGAAAACAACCAATCAGAGACTGTGCTCGACATCTATTGAGCAGCCCACAGAGCATCCCAGGGTGCCCCAGAGAGCATCCCAGAGTGCCCCAGGGAGCTAAAACACCAAGAAGAATCGCTTCTCGGCTCTTGGCAAGATCAATGTGTAGTATTTGTGGCCCTTAAAAGGGCCGATTTGAGAACTGCTTTCAATGATTATATAAAGTACAATCACCCACAATACGACAATCTTCCAAAGATGCAGGACCACTAGCCTTCACCCATAAGTGAATACTACAATCGGAATTTATCTTACAACGTCTACGACAAGACAAAGACAAACTCCCGTGCGGAAAAAGGTAGGAAGCCTCACTAGCAATAATAATCTCAGAAACAGGTATAGTACGGTAAGCTAGGATTTCCCTAGTTTAAAAATCACTTGTCAATGTGGACGGAACTCTTGGTGCTTCGACATCTTCTGCGAAGGGTAAAATGAATGAAGTAAGAGGAGTAGGTAAAACTACTCAATTTGTTCTTATTCATGGACCTACTTTATTTTGTGGTGCGAAGTTAAATTTTTCTTTAATGAAAGTTTCTTCTTCTTCCAGTTTGGGTAACGGATGGATAACTGTAGCTTTCGTTGCTTGTAACAATGCAGGAAGAGAAGGTTTGGAATCCTTTGAAACTAGGGAAATCCTAGCTTACCGTACTATACCTGTTTCTGAGATTATTATTCCTAGTGAGGGTTCCTACCTTTTACCGCACGGGAGTTTGTCTTTGTCTTGTTGTAGACGTTGTAAGATAAATTCCGATTGTAGTATTCACTTATGGGTGAAGGCTAGTGGTCCTGCTTCTTTGGAAGATTGTCGTATTATGGGTGATTGTACTTCATATAATCACTGAAAGCAGTTCTCAAATCGGCCCTTTTAAGGGCCACAAATACTACACATTGATCTTGCCAAAAGCCGAGAAGCGATTCTTCTTGGTGTTTTAGCTCCCTGGGGCACTCTGGGATGCGCTCTGGGGCACCCTGGGATGCTCTGTGGGCTGCTCAATAGATGTCGAGCACAGTCTCTGATTGGTTGTCTTTGGTTTGGCGCGCGATTCAAATTACGTTGTCGACTAATCATGTCTGCAGAACATACTAATGTACAGTCCTGTGAATATGAGTGCCCTGACTCTATTCGTTCAAGGTGTTCTGGTTTTTTTTTTTTCTGAACGAGAGTGTAGCTTGCTCTTACCACATGTACAGCGTGACAATTATTGAACTATATCGAATAAAATCGTCATAATTTCTGAGCGGGTTGCGTTAGCACGTTCAAACTGCTCGGTTTTGCCGCGGGGCACGACGGAAATTAGAATGCGCATGCATGATTTGGTTTAGCATTGAAGCCCACTTTCAACTGGATGTGTTCGTCAATAAACAAAATTAGCGCATTTGGGGCGACTCGGAATCCGCATTTCCCGTCAACAGGTGACTGTGCGGTGTGCAATGCCCAGTCACGGAATCACCGGTGCGATGTTCCTTGATGGCACAGTGACTACCAAACGGAACGTGAAGATTTTGGAAAAGGATTTCATACCCCTTACCCAAAATGATCCAGATTTCGACAAGATGTGGTTCATGCAAGACGGAGCTTGATCCCATCGACGCAGAAGAGTGTCTGATGTCCTGGAGGAGCACTTTGGGGACGCATTCTGGCTGTGTGTACCCAGTGTCCACTGGCATGGACCTCGATTGGACGCCATATTATCCGGATCTGAACACACGAAACTCCTTTTCGTGAGACTAAATTAAGGACAAAGTGTACAGCAATAATCCTAAAACCATTGCTAAGCTGAAAACAGCAATTCAGGAGGACATTTCCGCGGATCATTCAGAATTTCGCTATTCCTCTGCGCCACATCATCATTAATGATGGCAGGCGTATCGAATAACCTACATCCGAATATCCGTGGTGACGTTTACGTGTAGAATTAAGTGTGTGCACAACGTAGTTCGTAACTAATTTTGGCTTTTTTGCCATGTAGTTCAATAATTGCCACCCTGTACTTTGAGCTACAAACCAACCCAAAAAGTAACATTAATAATAGCAATAATAATTAGTCTACATGATGCGTAATTGTTAGTCTACATGAAGGGTATCTGTCGGTGAAAGATTTGGCTGGGGATCGGTCCTCATGACGAAGGTGTCCATAAAAATGAGGTATCTATTATCATGGAAGATGGGAAGACGGGATTGGATATATATGAATGAAAAACCTCGATGTTTAAATGAGCTGAGTTGCCAGATCTGCACATTTACGATAGTCGAATAAATATTAAATAAATAACTTGGTCATATTTATCTGTTGCAAAATTGATGACAGTACGACATAAAATTGAAGTTTTCGAGGGAATACGTAAGCTCTGTTCACATGCAAATTACAAAATGTTTGAAGCAAATCTTCTTTAGCCGTCAGGGGTACATCAATCTGTATGACTGCCTTCGTTTGTTTTTTACAAAGATATGTACAGCAGTATGACTTTTTAAATGGCACACTGTATTTTTTATTCGGTAATTCATTTCCTCTCCTAAATATCTATTAAAAAATGTATCACCGTGTATCATTCACTGAAACAAAACATCATTAATTACATAACACAACACTGACGTGGACGCTTCCAGCGCTTAGTGCAGGTACTCGGGGTATTGGAACACATCCACGTGCTAACGTCGACAGAGGACAAATGTAAACATAAGTAGAATGCACACCCATCATTCCGTCAACCATCGTCAGTTGACGATTTGTGTGAGTAAAATGTACACCAACGAATAGAAGGGAGAAATGCTACGCATCTATAGGGAATGTAAGTTAGCAGAACAGTAATTGCAATACTGTTTTGTACGGGTACATTTAGTACAGTAGTTTAGTCCTTTTAATCACTGTTGTGTACAGTACGCATGCAGTATAAGTTGTCCTTCCTACAAACTGCACCAAAATAATGTTTCTTTTATTGTTGTTGTTGGTAGTCGAAATGTTACACAGGCAGCGGAACTGTACAGAGAGTTATATCGTGACCAGAACTCGCCTTCGCGACGGATGTTTTCCCGTCTTGTTGCGACGCTTCAGGAAACGGGACGTTTCAACCCACGACAACACAATAGTCGTAGCACTCGCACAGACGAAGCTGCCCAAGTTCTCGCTTCCGTTGCTATGAATCCACATGTGAGCACACAACAGGTTGAACACGAGACTGGCATTCCTAAAACCAGTGTACATCGTATTCTTACACGTCACCGGTTCCATCCTTACAATGTACACATACACCAACAATTGCATGGGAATGATTCCAGAATCGTGTACAGTTCTGTCAGTGGGCACAGCAGCAAATCCTCGCCAACCCGAACTTCTTCTCCAGTGTTCTGTTTACCGATGAATGTTCCTTCACAAACAAAGGACAGGGAACACAAGGAACATGCAGTATTGGTCCAGCGACAACCAATGATGGCCTAGACAGGTGGAACAACAGCTCCAATGGAGAGTTAACGTCTGGTGTGGGATGCTTGGCTAAACGGCACAGCCTATGCCAACTTCCTCAGAGGAATTCTTCCTCCTCTCCTGGAAGAAGTGCCGCTAAGAAGTAGAATGCTTATGTGGTATCAACAGGATGGATATCCAGCACATAATGCCTTGTGTGCACGTCGTGTTCTGAGCCGAAGGTATCCTGCCAGGTGGATTGGTCGAGGAGGAACAGTTACTTGGCCTGCTAGGTCTCCTGATTTAAATCCTCTGGACTTTTTTCTTCGTGGATGCATTAAAAACATTGTCTATCGTGATATTCCAACAACTCCTGAGGACATGTAGGAAGGTACCGTGCTTGCTTGTAATTCTTCAGCAGGCAACACTGGAAGCAGTAAGTAATTCTTTCATTCAACGAGTGCACCAGTGTATCAGTGTCCAGGGTCACCACTTTCAGCACCTTTGAATGTTCTTTTCCTGGGCAATGGTACAGGAAAGTCAAAGTCAAATTTGTATTATGTTTTTACTTTGTTTTCATTTGTTTTCTGACAACTGTAGCAAGTGGACGAGTTTGTGATCCCGGGCTCGAAGTCAGTGTTGTGTTATGTAATTAATAACGTTGTTTTTCAGTGAATGGTACACTGTGATGCATTTTTGAATAGGTATTTAGGAGAGGAAATTAGTTACAGAATAAAAAATACAGGGTGGCACTTAAAAAAGGCCTTCCGCTGTTCATATCTTTGTAAAAATAAAAAAAATGCTACAACGAAGGAAATCATGCTGATTGATGTTCCCATGACGGCTACAGAACATTTGCTTGAAACATTTTGTAATTTGCATCTGGATAAACAGTTATTAAGGATGGTCAAGATAAGTGGGACACCCTGTATATACCAACTAGCTAAAACTTTGTGATCAGTGCCTAACGCTGGTTTGTGTGTCTCCTGGTAGCGTTGCTGGCGCGTGTCACGACAAGGGAAGTGTGTAACCGGAGTAGAAACGAGACGGGAATACTTTCTCGGCCCGGAACTGGGGAAACAGACTAACGTCAGTGACTTTGGCGAAAGGGACGGAGATACAGCCTGGTGGCTGGAAACAAGAGTCTGGGAAACTGCGAAGCTGATCGATTTTCCGTGTGCTACTGTCGTCAGCCCCCCCCATGAACCATGGACCTTGCCGTTGGTGGGGAGGCTTGCGTGCCTCAGCGATACAGATAGCCGTACCGTAGGTGCAACCACAACGGAGGGGTATCTGTTGAGAGGCCAGACAAACGTGTGGTTCCTGAAGAGGGGCAGCAGCCTTTTCAGTAGTTGCAAGGGCAACAGTCTGGATGATTGACTGATCTGGCCTTGTAACAATAACCAAAACGGCCTTGCTGTGCTGGTACTGCGAACGGCTGAAAGCAAGGGGAAACTACAGCCGTAATTTTTCCCGAGGGCGTGCAGCTTTACTGTATGATTACATGATGATGGCGTCCTCTTGAGTAAAATATTCCGGAGGTAAAATAGTCCCCCATTCGGATCTCCGGGCGGGGACTACTCAAGAGGATGTCGTTATCAGGAGAAAGAAAACTGGCGTTCTACGGATCGGAGCGTGGAATGTCAGATCCCTTAATCGGGCAGGTAGGTTAGAAAATTTAAAAAGGGAAATGGATAGGTTGAAGTTAGATATAGTGGGAATTAGTGAAGTTCGGTGGCAGGAGGAACAAGACTTCTGGTCAGGTGACTACAGGGTTATAAACACAAAATCAAATAGGGGTAATGCAGGAGTAGGTTTAATAATGAATAGGAAAATAGGAATGCGGGTAAGCTACTACAAACAGCACAGTGAACGCATTATTGTGGCCAAGATAGATACGAAGCCCACACCTACTACAGTAGTACAAGTTTATATGCCAACTAGCTCTGGAGATGACGAAGAAATTGAAGAAATGTATGATGAAATAAAAGAAATTATTCAGATTGTGAAGGGAGACGAAAATTTAATAGTCATGGGTGACTGGAATTCGAGTGTAGGAAAAGGGAGAGAAGGAAACATAGTAGGTGAATATGGATTGGGGGACAGAAATGAAAGAGGAAGCCGGCTGGTAGAATTTTGCACAGAGCACAACATAATCATAACTAACACTTGGTTTAAGAATCATGAAAGAAGGTTGTATACATGGAAGAACCCTGGAGATACTAAAAGGTATCAGATAGATTATATAATGGTAAGACAGAGATTTAGGAACCAGGTTTTAAATTGTAAGACATTTCCAGGGGCAGATGTGGACTCTGACCACAATCTATTGGTTATGACCTGTAGATTAAAACTGAAGAAACTGCAAAAAGGTGGGAATTTAAGGAGATGGGACCTGGATAAACTAAAAGAACCAGAGGTTGTACAGAGATTTAGGGAGAGCATAAGGGAGCAATTGACAGGAATGAGGGAAATAAATACAGTAGAAGAAGAATGGGTAGCTTTGAGGGATGAAGTAGTGAGGGCAGCAGAGGATCAAGTAGGTAAAAAGATGAGGGCTAGTAGAAATCCTTGGGTAACAGAAGAAATATTGAATTTAATTGATGAAAGGAGAAAATATAAAAATGCAGTAAGTGAAACAGGCAAAAAGGAATACAAACGTCTCAAAAATGAGATCGACAGGAAGTGCAAAATGGCTAAGCAGGGATGGCTAGAGGACAAATGTAAGGATGTAGAGGCTTGTCTCACTAGGGGTAAGATAGATACTGCCTACAGGAAAATTAAAGAGACCTTTGGAGATAAGAGAACGACTTGTATGAATATCAAGAGCTCGGATGGAAACCCAGTTCTAAGCAAAGAAGGGAAAGCAGAGAGGTGGAAGGAGTATATAGAGGGTCTATACAAGGGCGATGTACTTGAGGACAATATTATGGAAATGGAAGAGGATGTAGATGAAGATGAAATGGGAGATACGATACTGCGTGAAGAGTTTGACAGAGCACTGAAAGACCTGAGTCAAAACAAGGCCCCCGGAGTAGACAATATTCCATTGGAACTACTGACGGCCGTGGGAGAGCCAGTCCTGACAAAATTCTATCATCTGGTGAGCAAGATGTATGAAACAGGCGAAATACCCTCAGACTTCAAGAAGAATATAATAATTCCAATCCCAAAGAAAGCAGGTGTTGACAGATGTGAAAATTACCGAACTATCAGCTTAATAAGTCACAGCTGCAAAATACTAACACGAATTCTCTACAGACGAATGGAAAAACTAGTAGAAGCCAACCTCGGGGAAGATCAGTTTGGATTCCGTAGAAACACTGGAACACGTGAGGCAATACTGACCTTACGACTTATCTTAGAAGAAAGATTAAGGAAAGGCAAACCTACGTTTCTAGCATTTGTAGACTTAGAGAAAGCTTTTGACAATGTTGACTGGAATACTCTCTTTCAAATTCTAAAGGTGGCAGGGGTAAAATACAGGGAGCGAAAGGCTATTTACAATTTGTACAGAAACCAGATGGCAGTTATAAGAGTCGAGGGACATGAAAGGGAAGCAGTGGTTGGGAAGGGAGTAAGACAGGGTTGTAGCCTCTCCCCGATGTTGTTCAATCTGTATATTGAGCAAGCAGTAAAGGAAACAAAAGAAAAATTCGGGGTAGGTATTAAAATTCATGGAGAAGAAATAAAAACTTTGAGGTTCGCCGATGACATTGTAATTCTGTCAGAGACAGCAAAGGACTTGGAAGAGCAGTTGAATGGAATGGACAGTGTCTTGAAAGGAGGATATAAGATGAACGTCAACAAAAGCAAAACAAGGATAATGGAATGTAGTCTAATTAAGTCGGGTGATGCTGAGGGAATTAGATTAGGAAATGAGGCACTTAAAGTAGTTAAGGAGTTTTGCTATTTGGGGAGCAAAATAACTGATGATGGTCGAAGTAGAGAGGATATAAAATGTAGGCTGGCAATGGCAAGGAAAGCGTTCCTGAAGAAGAGAAATTTGTTAACATCCAGTATTGATTTAAGTGTCAGGAAGTCATTTCTGAAAGTATTCGTATGGAGTGTAGCCATGTATGGAAGTGAAACATGGACGATAAATAGTTTGGACAAGAAGAGAATAGAAGCTTTCGAAATGTGGTGCTATAGAAGAATGCTGAAGATTAGATGGGTAGATCACATAACTAATGAGGAAGTATTGAATAGGATTGGGGAGAAGAGAAGTTTGTGGCACAACTTGACCAGAAGAAGGGATCGGTTGGTAGGACATGTTCTGAGGCATCAAGGGATCACCAATTTAGTATTGGAGGGCAGCGTGGAGGGTAAAAATCGTAGAGGGAGACCAAGAGATGAATACACCAAGCAGATTCAGAAGGATGTAGGTTGCAGTAGGTACTGGGAGATGAAGAAGCTTGCACAGGATAGAGTAGCATGGAGAGCTGCATCAAACCAGTCTCAGGACTGAAGACCACAACAACAACAACAACAACAACTGTCGTCAGCGTCTACGCAAAGTAATTCAAAGACGCTGTAACCACGAATATGCGACAAGCTATTTCATGGCCAAAATTCATCACACCTTGTAGTGGTCGGAGGCTTGCCCGCCCCCGGAAGCAGGATGGACATTGATTTATGTGGTACATTTGACTATAGTGTACAATACTGGCGTAGACACATGTGTTTGGAAGTACACAGTTCAGTGCACAACGTTGACAGTAGGTTCAGTATCAGACGAACGTTACATGTTCACATGTTGACTCAACGACGTCCATTATAAGTGCAGTGCGCAACAGGTAATAGAGACTGAACAACCGAAACATGTCGTCTGGACGGATTAATCAATTTTCTTATCACGCCAGGCCAATGGTCGTCTGCGGATAGACCTCCATACATGAGAACGGATGCTCGAAATATGCACCGCATCACGGATACAGCCCGGCGGGTGGAATATTAGGCATGCTTGACGTCTTCGCCGACGACAATGCTTTCTCTCCGCGGTGTAAATGTCCGTCTCACAAGACCAGAATCGTGTTACAGTGATTTTAGGAGCTCGTCAGGAAACTCGAGTTGATATCTCGGCTTGCGAAAGTCAGCTGATCTGAACCTGATAGAATACTTCTGCAACGTAATTGGGTGCCAAATTCGCGCCTAAAGAACACCGGCCAGTAATTTACGGGAATTTCGCGAGCTATGCGTAAACATCTCGTGCCACATACTTCCAGAAACCGACATCTACATCCACATTTATACTCCGCAAGCCACCCAACGGTGTGTGGCGGAGGGCACTTTACGTGCCACTGTCAATACCTCCCTTTTCTGTCCCAGTCGCGTATGGTTCGCGGGAAGAACGACTGCCGGAAAGCCTCCGTGCGCGCTCGAATCTCTCTAATTTTACATTCGTGATCTCCTCGGGAGGTATAAGTAGGGGGAAGCAATATATTCGATACCTCATCCAGAAACGCACCATCTCGAAACCTGGACAGCAACCTATACCGCGATGCAGAGCGCCTCTCTTGCAGAGTCTGCCACCTGAGTTTGCTAAAAATCTCCGTAACGCTATCATGCTTACCAAATAACTCTGTAACGAAACGCGCCGCTCTTCTTTGGATCTTCTCTATCTCCTCCGACAACCGGACCTGGTACGGATCCCACACTGATGAGCAATACTCAAGTATAAGTCGAACGAGTGTTTTGTAAGCCACCTCCTTTGTTGATGGACTACATTTTCTAAGGGCTCTCCCAATCAATCTCAACCTGGAACCCGTCTTACCAACAATTAATTTTATATGATCATTCCACTTCAAATCGTTCGGTACGCATACTCCCCGATATTTTAGAGACGTAACTGTTACCCGTGTTTGTTCCGCTATCATATATTCATACAATAAAAGATCCTTCTTTCTATGTATTCGCAATACATTACGTTTGTCTATGTTAAGGGTCAGTTGCCACTCACTGCACCAAGTGCCTATCCGGTGCAGATCTTCCTGCATTTCGCTGCAATTTTCTAATACTGCAACTTCTGTGTAAACTACAGCATCATCCGCGGAAAGCGACATGGAACTTCCGACACTATCTACTAGCTCATTTATACAGGGTGAGTCACCTAACGTTACCGCTGGATATATTTCGTAAACCACATCAAATACTGAAGAATCGATTCCACAGACCGAATGTGAGGAGAGGGGCTAGTGTAATTGTTTAATACAAACCATAAAAAATGCACGGAAGTATATTATTTAACACAAACCTACGTTTTTTTTAAAATGGAACCACGTAAGTTTTGTTAGCACATCTGAACATATAAACAAATACGTAATCAGTGCCGTTTGTTTCATTGTAAAATCTTAATTACATCCGGAGATATTGTAACCTAAAGTTGACGCTTGAGTACCACTCCTCCGCTGCTCTACCGTGTGAATCGGAGAGCACCGAATTACATAGGGATCCAAAGGGAACGGTGATGGACCTTAGGTACAGAAGAGACTGGAACAGCACATTACGTCCACATGCTAACACCTTTTAATTGGTCTTTTTCACTGACGCACATGTACATTACCATGAGGGGTGGGGTACACGTACACACGTGGTTTCCATTTTCAATTACGGAGTGGAATAGAGTGTGTCCCGACATGTCAGGCCAATAGATGTTCAATGTGGTGGCCATCATTTGCTGCACGCAATTGCAATCTCTGGCGTAATGAATGTCGTACACGCCGCAGTACATCTGGTGTAATGTCGCCGCAGGCTGCCACAACACGTTGTTTCATATCCTCTGGGGTTGTAGGCACATCACGGTACACATTCTCCTTTAACGTACCCCACAGAAAGAAGTCCAGAGGTGTAAGATCAGGAGAACGGGCTTGCTAATTTATGCGTCCTCCACGTCCTATGAAACGCCCGTCGAACGTGTACCTCACCCCTTATTGTAATGCACATGTGCGTCAGTGAAAAAGACCAATAAAAAGGTGTTAGCATGTGGACGTAATGAGCTGTTCCAGTCTCTTCTGTATCTAAGGTCCATCACCGTTCCCTTTGGATCCCTACGTAATTCGGTGCTCTCCGATACACACGATCGAACAGCGGAGGAGTGGTACTCAAGCGTCTACTTTAGGTTATAATATCTCCGGATGTAATTAACATTTTACAATGCGACAAACGGCACTGATTACGTATTTGTTTATATTTTCAGATTCGCTAACAAAACTAACGGTGTTCCATTTAAAAAAACGCAGGTTTGTGTTAAAAAACATACTACCGTGCATTTTTTTATGGTTTGTATTAACCAATTACACTAGCCCCTCTCCTCACGTTCGGTCTGTGGAATCGATTCTTCAGTATTTGATGTGGTTTACGAAACACATCCAGCGGTAATGTTAGGTGACTCACCCTGTATATATTTTGAGAAGCAATGGTTCCATAACACTCCCCTGTGGCACGCCAGAGGTTACTTTAACGTCTGTAGACGTCTCTCCATTGAGAACAACATACTGTGTTCTGTTTGCTAAAAACTCTTCAATCCAGCCACACAGCTCTTATGATGTTCCGTAGGCCCTTACTTTGTTTATCAAGCGACAGTGCGGAACTGTATCGAACGGCTTTCGGAAGTGAAGGAAAATAGCATATACCTGGGAGCCTGTATCTAATATTTTCTGAGTCTCATGAACAAATAAATCGAGTTGGGTCTCACACGATCGCTGTTTCCGGAATCCATATTGATTCCTACAGAGTAGATTCTGGGTTTCCAGAAATGACATGATATGCAAGCAAAAAACATGTTCTAAAATTCTACAGCAGATCGATGTCAGAGATAAAGGCCTCTAGTTTTGCGCATCTGCTAGACGACCCTTCTTGAAAGGTGGGACTACCTGTGCTCTTTTCCAATCATTTGGAATCTTCCATTCCTCTAGAGACTTGCGGTACACGACTGTTAGAAAGGGGGCAAGTTCTTTCGCGTACTCTGTTTAGAATCGAATTGGTATCCCGTCAGGTATAGTGGACTTTCCTCTGTTGAATGATTTCAGTTGCTTTTCTATTCCTTGGACACATTTCGATGTCAGCCATTTTTTCGTTTGTGCGAGGATTTAGAGAAGGAACTGCAGTGCGGTCTTCCTCTGTGAAACAGCTTTGGAAATAGGTGTTTAGTATTTCAGCTTTACGCGTGTCATCCTCTGTTTCAATGCCATCATCATCCCAGAGTGCCTGGATATGCTGAGGACTAGTCGAATTCGTGCCAACTCGTCGAATTGGTCCCACGTAGATTATTGTGCTACAAAGATGAACCAAGAGGTTATGTAGCAGATGGCCGTAATACTTTAGCTCATGAGTGTAATTTTTGCGAAAATGCATTCACAGTAGACAGGCGTCTTGCGACAAGACATGCCGACCAGTCTCAACGGCGACTTCTAACTGTTTCTGTCACTCCAGACTGCGCCTGGCGGAGGCGATGAGAAAGTCTGAGATCAGACCTCGCGGAGGAGGTCGGGCCGCTCCAGCCGGCGAATAACAGTAAAACCGCGCGGGGGCTTTTATTTGCGGCCTGGGCCGGCCCGGAGCGCCTCACTCGGCCTGATAGCCGCGCCGCGTTATGCCCGCCCCCTTTCTCTCCCCTCCGTCCCCCTCATCCGCGCCCCCGCCCTCCCTCCACCCTTCCTTCGCGGCCCTGGCCCGGATTGCGCCGCGAAACACGGACTGCGTTTCTGCCAGTTGGGACTCGGCGCCGTTACTCCTGCAGCGCCTGCGAGCCGGCCGCCCGCTACCCGCCCACCATCACTTCACCACCTGCTGGGTCTGGGTTTGCCGACGGCAGCGGCGGCGAGAAAATAAGGCCGAAATGTGCGCCGCTGACCGCTCCGCCTTCTTACACTCGCGTCTTTACGGCTGGCCGAGAGGCGGAGTTCCGTCGTGAACTCTGGATTCACTTGTACTGACCGGGACTGAAATTCATCCGCGCTGGAACAATTCGAGTTGCAGGTGCATTTTTTTTTCTTTTTTTTTTCTAAGGCTTTTAGAAATTACTACGACCTGCCCCTTTTCGTGATGGTAAAATTCTTATTTATCCGTTACCAGTTTCAAGTGGCCTAGCGACTTATCAACAGATGATACAGTGGTTGTGAAAGTTCTTAGTACAGTGTCGTTGATAGTGAATAATGCCGCACCGAGGTCGACCAGCGCAAAGATGTTGCACGTCTAAGCAGCATCAGTGACGGCGCCAATCCGGACCAGGCGAAAGCTACTCTTCCCAGAGTTCCCAGGCGCCACTGCAGCGCATCTGTCACAAAATACGGCTCCAAATGCCATGAGAGACAGTTCTGTGTGAGTTCCGACTTGGGATGCCTTTCCAGTGAGGGTTGAAGTTGGTTAATGCTTAAGTTCACATAGTATTTGTTTTGCGTGTTGGAATTCCGGCTGCTATGGGTTTATTTATCGAATGCCATTTTCTCTTTGTAGTTCACTGTTGGTATATGAGTTTACATACTGTCATTTTGTCATCTGCAGATTGCGAGTGGAGCTATGGACTCTCGATTTCTCGTTTCAAGGAGGATCGTTTTGACATTAGTGACTCTCCACGTTCAGGAAGACCTTCAGTGTTTGATGAAGACCGTTTAAACGCATTAATCCACACTGTTTCCCGTCAGTCTATTCGAGAATTGGCCAATGTGATAAACTGTGATCATTCCACCATCGTGCGACATTTGCACGCAGTGAGGAAGATTCAAAACTCGGGTGGATGGGTAGCGAATGTTCCAATCCAAAATCACAAAAATTGAAACGTCCATTTAGAAAAATTTAAAAATGACAGTGCTAGAAAACCTCTTACGTTATTTGATTTTCAAACAGCTGAGCAGAACTGAACGTACTCAGACATTTCTCTCTTTACTTATTCTGATCAACACTAAACTGACACACAATATTTTTAGCGCAATGCAATCTGTCTTTCAATAATCCCTACAAAAGAATGGCCAAGACTAACAATAACCTATACCTTTCACGAATCACTTACCTCATATAAACCTTCGTTACTCGAACTACTGCAAACGAAAGATTTTAATAGAGAAAAAACAATGTATTTACGTTAACAGTGTTCAAAAGCCATAATATATGTATCAGTTCATGATACCCAGTATTACAAATTTACTCTTTCTGATGGACACACGACCAGATCGACCCCTCTCAAAATTCTGCTATCTCTCTCCCCACATCCACGGCTGCTGGAGGCTCAACTCCAACTGCGCAACGCTACGCGCTGTTCACATCCAACTGCCCAACACTACAATAGCGAATATTCCAACAATGCCAACCAGCCACAGACTGCACACAGCACAGCCAGTGATTTTCATACAGAGCGCTACGTGACGTTACCAACAGAAAAACCTAAACAGCCTACTTACGAAATTAGCGGTGGTCATACGTACAGCTCTGCTTGCTCGTCATCAGTTGGCTCGTGAACATTGCGTCCATTCCCATCCTGTATCGTTACTGATGAATAGAAATGGTGTCTTTATGCTAACGTAAGGAAAAGAAAGGGCTGTTAAGCCCACACAAAACAGGAACTCCCCGTACAAAGACCTCCGTGCATCCAAAAAAGATAATGTTATGCATCTGGTGCAACAGCGACACTGTGGTGTACTACAAATTGCTTCCATCACTAGTGACATTTATTGTCCACAACTGAGGCTTCTTGCAGGCGCAATCCGAGAACAAAGACCAGGAAGACTCCGTGAAGTGATGCCGCTCCACGACAACACCCGCCTGTATTCTGCTAGGCTCACAAAAACCGCTATACAGGAGTTGTGGTGGGAAAACATTCCGCACTCACCTTAGTCACCTGATCTTACGCCCTTAGATTTTCACCTTTTACGCTCTCTATCAAACAACCTTCAAGGAACTTCCGTTCCGAATGAAAATACACTCCGAACATGGCATGGCGAGTTCTTCGCTCAAAATCACAAGATTTCTACAGTCACGTAATAGAAAAGCTACCCCTGTGGTGTTAGACTGTTGTAAGTAGTGAAGAAGAATGCACTGCTGACGGCTAAGGACTCTGTTACGAGCATATGTTACGTTTATTAAACTAGCAGAAAAACGCCACGAACTTATTGTACCGACATAATATTTCCGCTTCCAGGCTACGGGTCGACGTGGTCTACCGAGCCACTGACAGTGTTCAGACAGTGTGGTGACTTGCGTGCCCTACGGACAAGTGGTGATGTAACTGTAGCCAGAAATTCAAGATTCTGACTGGTCATTTGACGTTTGTCTTTGTAGAGTTGTATTTCTACATACTGTTCCCCTTTTGCATACTGCAGTCACAGCAGTGGAGAGCGATAAAGTTTGACTCAAATGGTTCAAATGGCTCTGAGCACTATGGGACTTAACATCTGTGGTCATCAGTCCTCTAGAACTTAGAACTACTTAAACCTAACTAACCTAAGGACATCACACATAACCATGCCCGAGGCAGGATTCAAACCTGCGACCGTAGCGGTCACGCGGCTCCAGACTGAAGCGCCTAGAATCGCACGGCCACTCCGGCCGGCGATAAAGTTTGTGTTGTTATTTGACTGTTGATGTTACTAAACTGACTTTTCTCTGTGTTCACCTTCGTAATACAAGCACAGAACATCATCAAAGGATAAAGGAAAAGTCTGTAGATCTCGAGGTCAGTTATAGTAAGAGCAAAATAATACGCGGTTGTTAAGCCTGTCGTACGACCGCAAGCATTACTGATGAAACGATAAAACAGATGGGGAACTGATGTCAAATTTTACTTCATTTCTCTGTCTAAAGCGTACTGTAATTGAAGAGAATGTTACATCCGATGTGATTCGCTTCTATTTACGAAGTATAATCAGTGCTTTTAAATTATCTTAAGTAAACACGTTTCTTATTGGTAACAGATTGTATTCCAAAAACAATTTATATCCCATAGCGGTAGGCACCCCTTTTCAGCGTTTTGCTGCACTTGCATTCTTTTTTACTTTTATAAAACTTCATACTCGTTGTCCACCTGTATGTCTTGCTGTGGTTTCGCCTATTTTGTATTCAGCACTACGGTAAACTGGTTCAACTGGCTCTGAGCACTATGGGACTTAACATTGGAGGTCATCAGTCCCCTAGAACTTAGAACTACTTAAGCCTAACTAACCTAAGGACATCACACACATCCACGCCCGAGGCAGGTTTCGAACCTGCGACCGTAGCAGTCGCGCGGTTCCGGACTGAAGCGCCTAGAACCGCTCGGCCACCGCGGCAGGCGTCTACGGTAAAAAACAGCTGATAACAACACGGGAAAAAGCTGCTGACTGCGAGCTATAGTGGTGAGCCAAAACATTTACAAGCTTACTAATTAGGATGAGATTACAGAAGCAGTCACAGAAACAGTGAAAGAATTAGAATAAGGAAACCACTAGAGGAAGGAAATACGGATGGTGGAACAATAAAAGTGGCGAAGTGATAGATGGTAAAATAACAGCTTGGAGAAAACGGATCTCCTGCAAAAACGAAAGTCTGGAACACATTCATTAACACCAGAAGACACACATAAAAATTACTAGAGCAGAGAAAAGGAAATATGACGAAAACCGATTAGAGGAAATAGATAACAATTTCAGGCACAACAACCTAAGGACACCTATAAAGTTCTCAAAGAAGAAATAACAGGGAACAAGCAGGCGTTCCTTTAAAGATTCAACGAAATACCGAGACCTAAGACAAGTGCGAGTTACTATCAAACATTCAAAAAATTGTAAACTTCGTGAAACGAACACATAAATAATTTTCAAAAAATCTCAGAAGGAAAACAAAGCTTCGAACGACCATTACTGCGTCAAATTTGACAATACGTTGGCGAGCTGAAGGATGACAGAGGGCCAGGATATTGACTGAGACTGGCAAACTAGGAGGTAAGAGTGCACCTGAATGCATTTATGAGGTTATTAAAGATTTCTGGCAGAAAGGAAGACTACCGGACGATTGAAAACCTGCCACCATCCATCCGCTGGATAATAATGTGGACAGCACGGAAACAAATAATTACCGAGGCATGTCTCTGCTTCCAGTCACCTATAAAACTATATCCAAAGCTCTACTGAATCGCACAAAAGAGCAGTCGTAACATATAACTGGCGAGTACGAGGCGTGCTTCAGAAAAAGCAAATGGTGCCCAGGCCAAATTTTTAACATGAAAACAGTCCTCGGGTTCAGAACAATAAGGAACCTTAACACTGTCGTATAGTTCAGGAAAGCCGACAAGTCAGTAGACACACAGTATTCTTAACACTGGAAGAAACTTGCACAGACAAATTCAACACACGATTAGTTGAACGGACACTCACATGTACAACTTCGGAAGTAAAACAGGAAAAGCAGGGCGATAAGTTGTCACCGATTCTTTTCAGTTTGGTATCAGATATGAAAAGCTGGGATAAAAAACAAAAAGCGAAAAACATCGAAGGAATCCATCTGGGAGAAGGAAGAGAAACATTCTTTGTGAAGTGTCTCGCTTTTTCTAACAATATTAGAAAAATGTGTAAGGATAAAAAAGATGCTTCGATAATGAAAGGAACACTTTACAAAATTGCAGCTAGAGACGGGTTACAAATACAGAATACATTAAACATAAGCACAAAAGAAAAAAATATATAGAAGCACAACACGGAAACGTCGAAGGAGTTGATAAGATGAATTTCTCTGGAAAATGTATACAACCGAAAGGATCAGATAACATCGTTAAGTAAAAAAAAAAGGACATAGCATTGACATACAAATTCATCCAAAAGCTATACAATAAATTATCATTATCGTTCCAGGCAAAAGTAAAAGTCTACGCAGCAAAAGTTAAACCGGAGGCGTTAAATGGATCCGAATGGTTTACACTGGATGAAAGAGTCGAAGAAGAAGAACTGGAGAAAAGAGAGAAAAATACTCAGATAACTTGTAGAACCACAAAAGAACAATGGCAGCTACTATATGAAGAGAAGAAATGAAGAAGTACACAGAAACATTGAAACAATCACAGACAGGTTAAGGTGGAAGAGATTAAAGTTGTATGGTCATATTCACACAATGAATAACGGTAACCAAGAAAATTTAGAATTTCACTCCCAAATTAAAATATCTACGCGATGGCTGGAAAAGATAAGTAGGGATTTGCGAACACTTAACATCACAGAAGGCACCATACAGGAGAAGAAAATTTTAGCTGCTGTTAAATAGTGCAAAATTTCCTATCCAACAACAAAAACCGCCAACTGGGAGAATGATGTCAAATGAACACCAGCAGATCATCAGCCAAAACATGAAAATCTGCGAAGGTAGGAGGAAACAGAGAAAGATTGTACCCTGTTGATCTACCTTTGTAAAGCAACACTGCAGCGATTCTGCTTGGTAAGTATTAGACAAGTCCTTCGTAGATTTGGAGGTATTTGCCACCAGGTGTCTCGCACAAGTTACTCAGTGCGTATAATTTACGTGCTGTGGTTATGGACGTGGAGCTCGCGCCAGATAGCATTCACATGTGTTCCATCAGTTGCAGAGCAGGAGAATTTGGTGGCCAACGTATGAATGAACCTTCACTACCATCCCCCTGAGACAATGGCCCCAATAATATGTTTTACTATGTTGCGACACTGACAGTTATCCTGTTGGAAGATGCCAACGCCGTCTCGGAAGACACATTGTACGCTGGGATACAGGTAGTCCACAGTATGTTTCTCGTAGTACGCAGTACTTACGGTACTTTCAGTTGTCATCACCGGTTCTAAGGAAGCAAAGACGAAAATTCCCCATAGGACAGTACTGCCCCCCACTGACCTGGGTCGTGGTGGATATTTCCAAGGACCGTTTGCCTGGAAGACGGTGTATAAAGACATGTTCGTCGACCAGGTCACACGCCGCCGTACATTTATTCCATTCCTGATTGTCTCTTGTCCAGTTTGTTTGTAGCAGCTTGTGAAAACGTAGAGATTGCCGGCTGCTAAGCCCCATGTCCAACAATGGGCTTTGGACAGTGTGTTCCGGAAAACTCTTGAAGCAAAACTGTGCTCTTTCGTCAGATCTGCCACATATCTCCTGCAGTTGTACTTTACAGAGAGGCAAGCACCTGAACTGTGACGAGGTGTGAACGTTCAAGCCCTTATCGCCTACTCGTGGTTTATTCATCCTTCAAATGGTTCAAATGGCTCTGAGCACTATGGGACTTAACATCTAAGGTCATCAGTCCCCTAGAACTTAGAACTACTTAAACCTAACTAACCTAAGGACAGCACACAACACCCAGTCATCACGAAGCAGAGAAAATCCCTGACCCCACCGGGAATCGAACCCGGGAACCCGAGCGCGGGAAGTGAGAACGCTTCCGCACGACCACGAGCTGCGGACTATTCATCCTTCAATCAGTTTCCATAGATTCTCGGGATAGTAGCTATTTCCGAGATGCACATACCTGGGCGCCGGATAATAACGATCTGTCCTTTCAGAGAGTCGCTTATGTTGGTGTATTCCGCCATTTGCGACCTGTATCTTCATTTGAATGATCGTACATGCAATTCTCTGCCTCCTCAGTAGACATAATATGCCATCCACAAACTACTAGAGCTCAATATAAGACTAGCCAGGAATAGAAGTTCGACTCAATTATTCTCCCGTAAAGAAGCATTTTATGTGTGTCAGAATTCACAAAGAGCTAAAGAGTGCTCAGTCGAGTAAACAGAATAACAACTCCGTTACACAGAAGCGACTCACACAGTCCCCAAGTAGAAAGCAACTCTTAAAAATTAACCGCCAGCTTTTCCGTTATGACTGTTGCCAGCGATGTCCCTTGTAGCGATTGTCACAGGCCAAATGCTCTCGATTGCTACCGGAAGGGAAGTCTCTTTTCTCCCACCGTACGCCGCTTCCAACTGGACGTGCGGCTTGTACTTTTGCGCTTCAGGTGACGAAAACCAGTGACTTTTAGAAAAAATTACCTCCCACTACATGGGTTCTGAATCTGTCAGCCAATCACCTGAAGCTCATCCTCTTTTTCAGAATTAGAGGTGTGCTCTGTCACTGCCAGTAAGAAGATTTCGCATAGGTCAGCTCACGAGCATCATCTGTGACACTGCCCATTCCTTCACACTAAAAGGATGTATTTCCGCATTCTTCTGCCGCCAAGCCTATTGTGAATTTTATTTAGTCTTACCAGAGAGCACCTCCCAGGTGATCAGTCCACGTTACGGACCATCTACGGCCTCTAGCACCATAAACCGCTGCCGCCGCCAAGATCTGTTCTCCTCCACGGCAATAAATGTCAGCCCCTGCAGAATATGACAAGATGCTTCCTAGCACCTTCCTTAGTCAATAGCGGCTTCTGAGGAATGTGAGGCTTCTTGGCTCTTTCTGTAATTTCTGAGCCCTAATTAACTCCCAGGCATGCAGTACACAGAAACTGTTCGTGTGTGGTGTTAGCCAGTAACAGCCAATGAAATGGATTAATCCGATTTTTCATTGTAAGTACAATCTAATTTCCTGCAACGTCCCATGTCGGCTCTCATTCACGCTTTGAGTCGTGGTCGTCATGTTGTGGCTCATCAGAACATAACATATAATTCCCTTTGTTGAATTGACTGCGTATGAATGTGAACAGTATAGGATTTGATATTGTTTAGACTAATGTGAACTGAATTAAAATATACTGACATTAAGGCGCAAAATCATGGGCTTCTGTTGAAGGGCTGTATATTTCCTGGCGTTGTAAGCAACTATGTGGAGTAAAAGTTTTAGATGGAGACCAAAGGTTGAATACAGTAAGTAGGTTCTGATGAACAAAGGCTGTAATATTTGTACAGAGATGAGGAACATTTAGAGGATGGGCTAATGTGTTCTGTCTTCGCTTGATCGTAATTTTAATCATGGGCAGTATTTGCGACGTGCACCCCCCTCCCAGCCATGAAGGTCACCCCACGGAACGCGTAGCATGCGGGAACCATGACCGGCGCTCAACACATTAGAATGTTCCTATTGTAAGCAACGTGACCTCCACTGAGCCACAAGTGTCTTAAGCAATATAATACACAACTTCTACTTCAGGTCCATGAATGAGAGGTAACAATTATATTCGAACATCTCCACATAGGAGATTTCAATGCCGGGAGTTGATAATTAGGTGGACTGATAAGAAATGTGGAGATTCTCTGCAGGATTGGGAAGGAGAGGAACACGTGAAAAACATCCATACATATTACAAAAGTGAATGTGCATATGCACGTGTGCTTAAATGAGTGGAGGTACGTTCACTATCTTTCTAAATTACTGGACCGATTTCAGCCAAACTCGATCCACATTATCATTTAATGTATTGAAACCATCGCTGTGGGTGTAAGAATCACCTATCTATCCAAGGGAAGGGAGTGGGAAAGCAGTGTAGAGCACAACGTGCGAATACCCAAGTTTTAGTCATAGAGTATTTTACACATAACTTCAAACCGCTATGAAACTTTTTCTCGCTGACAATCCACAAAAAATGATGAAAGGAAAAAAGTTTATCGCTTACTACATTTTCACAATTCCTGAAGCAAAACTGCCGTATAAGGCATCACGTTTGAACTTATGATTCCTTTGATAATAAATGTAATAGCGACAAATTTTGCAGAGAGTAAACACCATAAAATGTGATAGAAACATCGTATCAGTGTATGACGCGTAGCTCATTAGAAATGACCTCATAAACAACGAGGTGCGTGAAAAATTGCTGCGTGATGCAAGACGTTTAAGTTTCTTACTTCATTTCCAGTCTATTGGCAGTAATTTTCGCAGAACGTTTCCACATACGCCCGTGAATTTACTTATAACACCCACATTGTTTGACACATAACTCAGGAGATATGACGTTAAATACAGAGATGAGTGAAAAACTGCCGCATCATTCATGACGTTTTAATATATTACTTCTGTACTACTGACTCTATTCGCAACACGTTTCGTGGACAGCATCCATATATTCTACTGAATGTACCTAGAAAAATATATCATTGTAGGTCACTTATTTCCCGAGGTAGACCATAAGCATTGATACGCTTGAACAACTGCATCATTCATTACGCTTTAATTTATTATATCTTTACCAGTAAAGTAATGTTCATAACGCATTACGTAATCAGTAACCGCATGCAGCACTGGATGACCGTGCAAAATGATATCATTGTACAACACATAATTCAGGACATACAACGCCATAGGTATTGAGCTGCATGGAAACGAAACTTCAGTGTGAAATTCGCCAGAGATACCGGTCAATTATGTGTTTAAATACATGTTAAATATGTTAAATGCATGTGGAATACATTTGGCATGTGCGTACGCTGGAAAAGCCACGGTAAAAAAGCTGTTCTTAAAAACATTGGAACGATTTCAACGAAGTTTGGTACACATATTAGTATTATGTGGAAAGAAATATCATGGAGGTAAGAACCATCAACGTGAGCGTGATAACGTGGAGATAGAAAGAAGGTGAGGAGATGGACAGACAGCGACAGAAAGGAGGAGCTGGGCACTAATAGGCGGGAGGAGCAGATGGAAGAGAGGAGGAAGGAGAAATGGACGGAGACGTGGGAGAGGAGGAGATGGACAGAGAAAGAAAACAGGAGGAAATGGACAGCGACAGGGGAAGGACAAGATAAGCAGAGAGACAGGGCCAGGGGGTGGGGGAGACGAAAAGCACAGAGGAGGAGGAAATGTTCCAAGAAATGGAAAAGGAGGAGATGCACATAAGGGGGGGGTGGCGATGGAAGGAGGAGATGAAATTAGAGGGAGGAGGAGGAGTTGGGTAGAGGGGTACAAGCATATTGACAGAGAGTGGGGGAGAAGATGAAATGGATAGTGAGGGGCATGGAGGAAGTAGGCACAGATTGGGAGATGAAGGAGTTGGACAGAGAGAAAGGGTGTAGGAGATGGTCAGAGAGAGCTGAATCAGGAGATAGAGAAGGGGAAAGGGGAGGTGCACTAATAGAAGACTAGATTAAATACATACCCGAGCAACGCCGGACACAGGAGATAAATTCGTGGCAGTTAACTTGAAACCAAACAGAGGACGGATGTCCCAAAGAAAGAGAGTTTTCCTTTTGTATGTGCATTTTGTCTTTGTCATATTCGTGATAGCCTGCAACCTTGTATTACTTCCGTTTTTGTACTCACTGTATGCGATTAACAATGACAAGACAATCAAGCGTTCTACTGAGATTGAGATTTGAGTACATGATAACTCACAAAAATCCAGAGGCTGTCAGTTCCACTAAATATCTAGAAATTCCAGTTACGAACAGCTTAAACTAGAACGATTACATACATAATATCGTTGGGAAAACGAACCAAAGTCCATTCTGTATTGGCAGGAAAGGTAAAAGATGCAACAGATATACTATGCTTGTTCTCTGTCTTCCGTAGTACTACGGGATTCTTCCCAGACGGGATTGGCGGAGGATATCGAAAAAGTTCAAAGAAGGGCAGCTCATTTTTATTGTGACGAGGTAGGAGAGAGAGTTTCACGAATATGATACGCGATCTTCTTATGAAATTACAGCCACCAACTTTCTCCTCCGAATGCGAAGATATTTTGTTGATGCCAACTTACATAGGGAGGCACGTTCACAATTATAAAATACGAGAAATCAGAGTTTGTACGGAAAGATTTAAGTGTTCGTTTGTCCCGTGCGCTGTTTGAGAGTGGAATGGTGGATAGATAGTCTCAAGCTTATTCGATGGACCCTCTGCTCAGCACTTAAATCTTAATTTCATGGTAGACATGTTGATGTTGGTATTTAATGCAGGGCACTAGTAAAAATCGTTCATGCCTTATGAGCTGATGCTTTTTAATGATGCTTAAAACGATGATCGAATTAAATTGTGCATAGACAGTCATGAACCACATGGCGTACTAGGCATCCTCTGGAAGTGGAGAGAGGATTTCATACGACGCAGGTTGCTGCATGCCGTTCCATTACGGGATTCATACTGGCTGCGATCGCTGCGCTGCTGCATTTGTAGTACCCGTCTAAATAAAACTCACCTTGTCGCCACTGTCGATATTCTTGGGTGTAGAATCTTCATCAGCACATCAAAGGCTTCTCAAAACTGCGATATCAAATTATTTCAGACTGTTCTACCATAATTTTATCACTAATCTCATTTTTTGATGCTCTTTGATACTTCAGTCTCTCTCCAGTTCAGTCTCAATTTATTGTCTGTGTTCCGTAGACTGATAAATCAGCTCAACAGTTTCTGTGATTCTTCCTCATTTTCAAAGAGGATGGCAACGTTATCATCGAATCTTATCACAGATCTCCTTTGCCCGAATTTTAATCCCACAACTGAAATTTAATTCCTTCACTGCTTTTTGGAAATACAAGTTCCACAGTATTGGAGGATGGACGAACCCTTGATTTCCACCGTAATCTTTCTAACTTCCATTAACATAACACCTCTAGATTTTGGTAATTACTGAATATTACCCGTTTTTCTCTATAGCATCTACCTATTTATCTAGAGCGGCCTATGCAAAGAGGTCAGTCTTCACCGAATGATGTTTACTAGTGTCAAGCATAGGCATCAGCTCCAGTAAGAAATTGTTGATAATGGCCATGTGCAATACTCTGTTGTATGGAAGTGAATCATGGACCGTGTGTAAACCTCAACTGACGAGAATCGAAATGTTTGAAATGTGGTGTGATAGAAATTTTCTCAAAGGACTGATAGTACAAGCAATTGGTGAGGAAATAAATTTGTGAAAAATAACAACTAGAAGGCGTGGCAGTGTGTTGGGGCACTTGACGGTAGAGAGAGCCGTAGAAGACAAAAATTGTATAAGACAAACTTTAGAATACGTATGACAAATGCCTTAAGAATCTGGGTATAAGGGCTGCTCTGTGTTGAGGAGACTAGAATAGTAGAGCAAAAAACGTGGTTCACCGCATGACACCAGGCAGAATACCCGCCACCAGAAAAAAAAGTTTTGTCATCCTCTGCTTTGTCTAGTTTTGATTCCAATAAGGATAATAGTTTTAACACGCTATTATTTGCGGTCATACCAAATAGAATATACAGTCGGTTTTAATATTGTTATTAGCAGTCTGATGCTTAAGGGCTTCGAGTCGCAAACTGAAACATTTGGTCTCCTCTATCTCTCTTAAAGTGTTGCACCGCCAATGCGAAAATATCCCGGACAGATGTGATCTACACTGCGGAATAAATGTAACTGTTGTCTGCTTCACTAATAAGAATAATGATAGCCATTGCCAATATTCGAAAGACCATTAACATTCAAATTAAAATAATTGTAACGTTTATTTCAGTAATGTCATAAAGTGCTTATTCGTTACACTGCTTCGGTTGATTAGTAATTATCAGCAGCCCATGCCCAAGAAATATTTATGAGTTACTGAAACGACTAAACAGTGAAACCGATACAGCCATTGCATAATTTATATGAATATTTATTGAAATTAACTAAATAGTTAAAAGCTTTGTGTTCACTGATGCACTTTCTCAGTAATATGGAAATAAGTCCGAGCAACACGGTGAGCGAAATTCTTGCTGAAGAACAGTGCACAGCACTAGATGCGAATACGATACAAACGGAATTTCAACATCGTGACTGGTAAGTGTTATTTTTACCCGGAAAACATACTTACAGCCCTTCTTTCCTTCTTCGTAGAGCTCGATCATATGACGGCAACACTGAGACTGCATAGCAAAGGAAATAAATGCTGAAAACGTTTTTACTTGTAATTTGCTCAAAATCGCCTTCTTTTATTAAATGAGAAAGGGCTTTTATCCGCGGTACCGCGCATCAGATAGCTCGGAACAATCCATGCCACTGTAAAAGACCAGGTACGGACCGCCATCAATTTGTTAGCACAATGCGGTGTGCACCGGAGTTCAATTAAGGCCTATTGTTTCACAGAATTATAGAGGATGAAAACGTGTTTATTGGGGTCCTCTATTCATTTGCCCTATTTTGAATTGCAAAGTCTATTAGGGACTTGAAAAAGAAAAAAAAAAGACAGGCATGGTCGTCGGATGGTAGGTGTTCCGTTTTTTCAGTCTAAATGCTCGCTGCAAACAGGTATACCCTGCCGAAACACGCTGCTCTCACTGGTTATTACGTACTCACATGCTCCGCGTCTGCTTCGTATGTATTGGTGCACTGGCGTGCAATCTCTCACCTTTTACTTGCTGTCGTAAATGCCCAACAGCATCACTCAGACTTCAATATTGTTCGAAATTCCACATGAGTGCGTGAGGATGCTTTGAGGCTGTAGGATGTCGGCAGACATAAATGGCGCTGCAGAGCGATAATACTGTGCTAATAACGATACCCACATTTACAGATTAGCGGAAGATATTACGAAAGATAATCTGCGATCATTTCAGTAATTGCCCTTTATTGAGAGGGAGAATAGCTTATGTAAATTTTGCGAACATTTCAATGGACGTTTAACAAGGGATGTGGGAAATGGCAAATTTACTTTCCCTCCACAAGGTATACTTGATATGCAGCTGAAAAAAAGGGCCGAGGCAAACTCAAAGCATCGTTAATCTGACGCTGTAATTCAGTACTGTCATATCACCAGGCTAATTTTGAAGGCAACATTCACTCCATCACTAGGGAAACGTTAACACTTTTGAACGATTTTTTATTATAGTCACATTAAGCCTACAACATTAACTTCCCACGACAATTTTCTGCCACATTAAGGCACTTACCGTAATCGTGCGTTCGGTCATGTTTACCCTTGTTGTAGAATTAATCGTTTACTGAACTCTCAAAAGAAAGATACTTGATTCTTCTTGAGGACGAGATTGTCGTCATCTACAGTTGAAGGATGGCAGTTTTGTTGTGTAAATACCCATAACCTTCTTCGAAGATAACATCCAACAGCATGTTTTTGAGGTGTTAACTTGTTCCATCAGTCGCTTTCATTCGTTGATCACACACGGAATCCATGCCCGTCAGCTGTGACAACATAAAGAACAAAACCATCGCCATAGAAGAAGAACGTAACATTTGCACCCGTCCTGTGAGCAACAAGATAGATAATTGGGTATACACCGGGTACGAAACTTGTAGAGGCCCAATCTGTTAGCATGCTTTAAAACCTCCTATAAGAAACCTCCTCGAAAGACGTAATACAAGTAATCTGATAATCCCACAGTTACGGATCTTCGATTTTCGCTCTAAGTACTTCAGTCATGTCATCCTCAAGTCTATGTCTGACTTGTGTGTCAGTTCCTTTCCTCGTCGTGTACATCACCTCTGTCCCGAAACATGCGACACCATTGTCTCATAGTAGTGTCACATATAAAAAAAAACTCTCTGTAGAATGCAGAGATGTTTTAGTAAATGTAAGCAGGCTTCTCTTTTTCGCCCACAAAAAATGAATCGAAATCTTTATTTCGCAGTATTCAGCATCTGTAATTGTGATATGCATTCCAATTCTTGATCGTACCCTTTTGTAATATCGTAGCGACCTACTCTTTAAGGATACAATGCACATGAATCGAAGATAAGGACTGGCTTGCATTATATGTCGTTATGTAGTAGTTCCACACGCTGTATGAAAATGAATTTTGCGAATTGCCCTGTTGTATCAAGAAGGTAAGGTAATACGTTGATTATTACACTGTAAAGAAAATTTAATGTTTAGTGACCCACTGAGATCATAGGGAACGCCAGCAACAGAAAAACTATTCCACTTGGTGTGATATCTCAGCCTTTGAGACGAACGTATTAACTCTTATTCCATGAAAGCAAGTGATGACGGATGTGAATATCACGGATACATCAGTTTAATAAGTCATGAATGTCAGATACTGACACGATTTATTTAAAGAATAGCGGAGAAACATTCTAGAACCTCCGTTTTGTAATATATGTGTGAATCCCAGACAAATTTATGAACAGTCAAAGGCCACACTGGCCCAACGAAGTTTCTTAAGAAATAAACTAAAGAAAGCATTTACAGATTTAGAGAAAACTTTGAAAACATTGACTTGAGATCACACTCCTTGACACTCTTAAGGTAGCAGGGATAAAATAAAGGGAAAATGCCTGTCTACAGCTTGTGCAGGAACCAGGCTGAGGTTATAAGAGTGAAAGCGCATGAAAATAATGGAAGTACGAGAAGTTTTTATTAAGTAATGCAACACATTTTGTTCTTGTTCGATTTTGATTGAAAAAATGAGTTTCTTTTGCTGGAAAAACAGAGCATCGCTGATATTCATTGACATTGGCAGAATTCCTACGGAGACCTGGCATGAATAAAATCACGGTGAGTCTTTGGGCGAGGCGTCTGTCATCATCGTAACAAGATCCAAACCAGTCCGATCTCCCTCGTGCCGGCCGGCCGAACACTTGAGCACCGTTGGAGCGTGCGGACGCTCTAATTCGAGGTGATAGACGGATCACAATCAAACGCTTCGCTGCTCAGCTGAAAGTCTCAGTTGGTAGTGCTGACACACTCGTCCACTAGTTAGGGTGGACCACCAAGACCAACGAAGGAACATCTGTGCGAAAGTGTTTGCGTGTTTCGAGGCTGCTCGCGCAATTTTTGTCGAACATCGTCATAGGAGATGTAATATGGGTTCATGGCTTCGAATCGGAAACAAAACGGCAGTCCGTGGCGTGGCACCTCACCACCTTTCCTCTGACGTAAGAGTTCAAAGCCGCACCGTCAGCTGACAGTATCATGGCGACGGTCTCCTAACACTCTGAAGGGGTTATTCTGTTTGATGTCCTCCTCATGGAGCAACAATCATCTGTGAAGTGTACTGTGAAACCCTCAGGAAACTGAAGAGACGACTCCAGCATGTTTATCGCCACAAAAATGCAAACGAATTTCTCCTTCCCCATGACAACCAAGACCTCACACAAGTGTACGCACCTGAGAGACTTTCACAAAACTTCATTGGTCTGTTTTTCGTCATTCACCCCACAGTCCGGATCTCGCACGTTTCGACTTATACCTGTTGTACTCCTCGGAAAGCAGTACATGGATGATGGGCAGGTTATTGATGCAGCAAGACATCTACATCTACATCTATATGGATGCTCTGCAAATCACATTTAACTGCCAGGCAAAGGGTTCATCAAACCACCTTCACAATTCTCTATTATTCCAAACTCGTACAGAGCGCGGAAAGAAGGAACACCTATATCTTTCCGTACGAGCCCTGATTTCCCTTATTTTATCGTGGTGATCATTTCTCCCTATTTAGATCGGTGTCAACAAAATATTTCCGCATTCGGAGGAGAAGGATGGTGATTAGAATTTCGTGAGAAGATCCCGTCGCAACGAAAAACGCCTTTGTTTGAATGATGTCCATCCCAAATCCTGTATCATTTCTGTGACACTCTCTCCCATATTTCACGATAGTACAAAACGTGCTGTACGGACCCCACACCGAGCAGCAGTATTCTAAAAGAGGACGGACAAGCGTACTGTAGGCAGTCTCCTTAGTAGCTCTGTTACATTTTGTAAGTGTCCTGCCAATAAAACGCAGTCTTCGGTTAGCCTTCCATACAACATTTTCTTTGTGCTCCTTCCAATTTAAGTTGTTCGTAACTGTAATTCCTAGGTATTTAGTTGAATTTACGACCTTTAGATTTGACTAATTTATCGTGTAACCGAGATTTAACGAATTCCTTTTAGTACTCATGAGGATGACCTCATATTTTCGTTATTTAGGGTCAACTACCAATTTTCGCACCATTCAGATGTTTTTTCTAAATCGTTTTGCATTTTGTTTTGATCTTCTGATGACTTTATCAGTTGATAAACGACAGCGTCATCTGCAAACAAACTAAGACGGCAGCTCAGATAGCCTCCCAAAGCCTGTATACACATAATGAACAGGAAAGGGCCTATAACACTACCTTGGGGAACGCAAAAAAAAACTTCTGTTTTACTCCATAGCTTTCCGTAAATTGCTACGAACTGTGACCTCTCTGACAGGAAGTCACAAATCCAGTCACATAACTGAGACGATATTCCATAAGCATGCAGTTTTACTACGAGCCGCTTGTGTGGTACAGTGTTAAAAGCCTTCCGGAAATCCAGGAATACACAATCAATCTGAAATCCCTTGTCAATAGCACTCAGCACCTCATGAAAATAAAGAGCTAGTTGCTTTTCACAAGAACAATGTTTTCTAAACTCATATTGACTGTGTGTCAATAGACCGTTCTTTTCGAGGTATTTCATAATGTTTGAACACAATTTATTTTCCAGAATCTTGCTGCACATCGACGTTAATGATATGGGCCCGAAATTAAGTGGATTACTCCTATTACCTTTCTTGAATATTGGTGTGACCTGTGCAACTTTCCAATCTTTGCGTGCGGATCTTTCATCGAGAGAACTGTTGTATATGATTGTTAATTATGGAGCTAATGCATCAGCATACTCTGAAAGGAACCTAATTGGTATACAGTCTGGCCAGAAGACTTGCTTTTGTTAAGTGATTTAAGTTGCTTCACTACTCCTAGAATATTTACTTCTATGTTGGCAGCTGTTCTTGATTCGAACTCTGGACGTTGGTTCGGACGTCGACCAGCAAGTGGTACCATGCAGGCGTACAGGCAATCCCAGTAAGGTGATATAAGATCGTCTCATTGGACTGAGATTATGTTGAAAAAATATAGTTTTCTAGCCAAAAGAGTGGAAAATAACATTGGAATCCTGAATAAAATCAACTTGCTTAAAAAAAAAAAATGTGGAGTGTTGCCCCTCGCTTACTGTATGCCCCTCCCAGCAGATGACAAGGCAGCGAGACCAGGTCGTAGCCTCTACTCGTTGTTTTTCAGTGTATACGTTGAACAAGCAGTAATGGAAATGAAAGAAAAATCTGGAAAGAGAATTAGACTTCAGGGAGAAAAATTAAAAATTTGCAGTTTCCTGATGACATTGTAATTCTATAGGAGATGGCTAGGGTCTTGATAGAACTGTTGAATGAAACGGGTAAAAAAGAAGGACATTTTTCCATCAGGCTGTATTCAAAATTACTTTATTGTGCAGTTCCGGTTTCAGGCACGCCCAGTCTCAAGAGAATCATTATAGTCTTGGTGCACTGATGTATCAGTACTTAGCCTAATTCCAATATTGGCAATGCATCTGTAAATCATATGCAGTACAGCTTGTCTGAATAATGTCCTCCTTCAAATCTGATGGGGCCGTGTTGCCTACATAGAAGAAAGTGAAATGGATGGTTTCTTGAGAAGATATCACATGATGAATTTCAGTAAAAGGAAACAGGGCAAATGGAATGTAGTTGAATTAAATCAGGAGATACTGAGGAAATTAGGTAAGGACGCTAAATGCAGTAAATAATTTTTGTTATTTGACAGAAAAATTATTGGCGATGCCGTAAGTAGCGATGATGCAAAATGAAGACCGATAATATGAAGAAAAGCGTGTTTGAAAAACAGAAATATGCTAACGTCGAAAATAAATTGAAGTGTTATAAAGTCTTTTCTGACGCTACATGAGTGAAGAAAGGAAGTAAAACATGGAAGATATGGCGTTCAGCCATAGATGGAATACAAACTTTTGAAATGGGTTGCTACAGGAATGGGTTAAAAATTAGATGAGCAGAACGAATAATAAGGAGTTGTTGAACAGAACTGGAGAAAAGAGAAATGTATGGCGCAACTTGACTAAATGGAGCGATCGGTTGATAGGACACATTCTGGGAAACAAGGAATTGTCAATTTATCAATATACAGAAGATGGGATGTTAAAAATGAGAGAGGGAGAGCAAGACTTGAACACAGCAGGCAGATGCAAACAGGTGTAGGTTGCATATACGGTAAATGCTACTTCTTAAGTTAAAGAAACCAAGATAAACTGAGTCTGGTAGGCTGGACGGAGATATAATCCGCTATCCTGACAAATGTGGCTGAAACTGGGCCATTTCACTCACTTGTTGCCACTGAAATGCAAAATTACTGTAAGTGGCCATTATAATTACAGAATACTGACTTTTGTATTTATGAGAATTATACGACATTTGCGTCAATTATGTATGGCTTCAGACTTTCGTGAGCGAAATCATGTCAACATTCTACTTCGTCTCTGACGGTCCCCTAGAGAAAAATTACCGCTAACAGTAGCTCACCAAACGATCTTATTATATGTTATGACCTGGTAAAATGGAAGTATTTGACTAAATAATATAAATTTACGTTACCTACTCTCGTCTGGTACTGAGATGTGAATTTTGCACGTGACTAAAATCCTCTATGAACACATGATAAACTTTTGAGTTCTGTGGTTTCTAATGAGGATATTATTACCATCTCTTCACAGATTGTGAAGTTTCAAAGATAATCCACACCGATTACATTTGAACTGGGCTTCGAACGAAACCTGCTCAATTTGTGATAGGTACACTAGCAATCTGTCAGGGCTTCGTTAAGACATTCATGAGTTTCAGCGGTAACGTAAATCGGTAAAGCGAATATTATTTATTTGCGGTCTCGAGTAATCTGTAAGACCGACAGGTCGGAATAACATTAAGTGCAATATTGTCACTCAATTGTGCAGTATCGAATTTAATTACAGATTTCCTGGATAATAAAATTAGATGACAGGTACCAGGTGACAAGTATTTCAAGGCCAGTGCGTGTCTTAGCCAAGTGATAGAGGATGTAGGTTAACTGTGCAAGGGTTTTACATAGCAGGATCATGTTGTGGTAGTGGATGGAGCTGGAAACAGTATTGACAGGGATCAGGGCTACAATATTGAGTGTGACCTGGCAAAAATAGCATCTGCAAGAAACCATACAAATGTTGGCTTGGTTCCTGGTTTCATGCGGTATGATCGGTCCCAATTGAACAGCTGTGTCAGGAAGATCAATATGGAGCTGTATCAGCTGCTTCGGGCGGCTACTTTGTCAGGCATTGGTTTGGTTCCTGTTGATGATATTGGTAGGTGGGACTTCACAAGACATGGCCTGCATCTCAATAGGAAAGGGAAGGGTAAACTGGCTGGTATGATAGCAAAATCTTTAAGGTGGGGGAGGGGGGGCACTGAAACTCATGGGAGTACTTTGACAGAAATTGATTGAAATTAAGCTTATTGAGAAGTTCAGACAGGCAGATACTAGACACGTAAAAATATCACAAGATTCTCATAACAGTACAATGAAAAATAATGTTAGTATGTCACAAGATTCACATAAAAGCACAGTGAAAAATAATGTTAATAAATTGTATCAGAATATCAGGGGGTTAAAAAACAAAGTATATGAGCCTCTTGTTTGTTTAGAAGGATTATAAACTGAGGGTGGAATAGAAGTACTATGTCTGTCTGAACATCATACAGTCACAGGTATGGAAACGGAAAATGTAGGTGGATATAAGCTTTCTACACATGTAAGTAGAGACACTAGGGAGAGAGGAGGTATTGCCATATATGTTAAAATCTGTCATTACGTGAAAAATTTTGAAACTAAGAAATTTCGAGTAGAGTAACATGCAGAAGCATGTGCATGTGGGCTTAAACTAAATAATGGCACTTTTATAATTGTAGCCATGTCTTGGTCGCCATTGGGGATTTTTCAACTGTTTTTGAAAAACTTGGATTCTTTGTTGTGCTATCTGACAGACAGGGGAAAGCAAATTGTTTGTGGGGATTTCAGTGTAGATTTCCTGAAAGAGTCCGATAGAAAGCTTGACCTTGAAGTATGATTTAGTTCTTTCAATTTGACATCAGTTATTGATTTTCCTACTCGGGTGATACAGGAAAGCAGCACACTGATAGATAATGTTTTCATAGACCAAGATAAACGTAATCAAATAAAAACTTTTCCTGTTAAGAGTGGTCTGTCTGATTACGATGCACAGCTAGTTCAGTATATGATGCAGCTCCATCCAGTAACATGAAACAATTCTCCAGATTAGTGCATTCAATTAACTATTTAACAATTCAGTATTTTAGGGAAAGCTTGCAACTGTTAGACTGGGATGAGGTGCACAGGGAACATGATGCTAAATTTAACATTTAACGTATTTCATTATATCTCTGTGAGAATATTTGAAAACAGTTTTACTAAGAAAACAGTGAAATACAATTGTAAGAAACCATGTAAAAGGCCATGACTTGCTAAAGGGATAAAAATATCCGGTAAACAGAAATGGGAAATGTATCTTATAGGTAGGAGGAGTAATGATTCCAAAACAGTGAAACATCATAAAAACTACTGCACTGTATTAAGAAAAGTTATTAAAAAGTTGAGAAGTATGTTCATTATGTCTGAGATTAGCACATCTGATAATAAAATTAAAATAATTTGGAATATTGTTAAAAGGGTAACAGGGAAGCCGAGAGCACATGAAGACTGTATGTCTTTCCAACACAATGAAAAGTTGATTAACAAAAAGTCAGAAGGATAAAACGTTTTTAATAATCATTTTTAAGTGTTGTGGAGAAAATAGGATCCAGCTATTCATTAGAAAATGCAAGGCAGTATATGGAAGTATCAGTACCCATGCAATTTGGTAAAATTGAAATTTAACCCACCTTTCCTAATCAAATCAAATAAATAATAAATTTATTCAAAAGTAAAAGCTCACATGGAATTTACGGCATTTCAAACACAGTGCTAAAAGCTTGTTCCCTACAAGTAAGTAGGATTCTCAGCCACATACGAAGTAGCTCACTGAAACTGAGCATTTTTCCAGATAGACTGAAATACACTATTTTTAAACCATTATATAAAAAGGGGATAGATCTGATGCTAACAGCTACCACCCAATCTCCCTTCTGACAGTTTTATACAAAATTCTTGAACAAGTAATATATTCAAGAGTAGCAGCACATATCTGTAAAAATGAAGTACAAATAAAATGTCAGTCTGGTTTTCAGAAAGACTTTTCAACAGAAAATGGCATATATGCTTTCACTGGTGCATTGAATAACTGAATATCACTCATTGGGATATTCTGCGATCTCTCAAAGGCTTTTGATTGGGTGAATCATGACATTCTTCTAGTTAAGCTTAAGTATTGTGGTATGAGTGGGAGAGTGCACAAATGGTTTAATTCGTACTTAACTGGAAGAATGCAGACGGTTGAAATTTACATTGCAGATAGTCTGCAAAAACCACCAGTCCTCTAACTGGGGAGGTATCAAGAAAAGTGTCCCACAGGGTTCAGTCTTGGGTGCCTTATTGTTCTTAATATATATTAACAACTTGCCACTCTGTATTCATGAAGATACAAAGCTAGTTCTTATTGCTGATGATACATGTATATTAATCACACCCAACAAGCAAGAATCAGCTCAGGAAATTGCAAATAATGTCTTTCAGAAAATTATGAAGTGGTTCTCTGCAAATGGGCTCTCACTAAATTTTGAGTAAACACAGTTTATACAATTCTGTACAGTAAATGGCATAACACTGTGATAAATATTGACTATGAACAGAGGTCTGTTGCTAAGGCACAATGCTCCACATTTCTGGGTATGTGTAATGATGAGACATTGAGTTGGAAAAAACACATCGATGATCTGCTGAAATGGATGGGTTCAGATACTTATGCTGTTAGGGTTATTGCAAATTTTGGTGATAAACATATCAGAAAATTAGCCTACTATACCTACTTTCATTCACAGCTTTCATATGGCATCATATTTTGGGAAATTCGTCATTAAGAGAGAAAGTATTCATTGCACAATGGCATATAATCAGAATAGTAGTGGGAGCCCACACAAGATAACCTCGCAGACATTTATTCAAGGAACTCAGGATAGCTGGCCGAAGTGGCCGTGTGGTTAAAGGCGCTGCAGTCTGGAACCGCAAGACTGCTATGGTCGCAGGTTCGAATCTTGCCTCGGGCATGGATGTTTGTGATGTCCTTAGGTTAGTTAGGTTTAACTAGTTCTAAGTTCTAGGGGACTAATGACCTCAGCAGTTGAGTCCCATAGTGCTCAGAGCCATTTGAACCATTTTTTTTTTTTTAACTCAGGATATTCACAGTAACTTTGCAATACATCCCCCCATGAACCATGGACCTTGCCGTTGGTGGGGAGGCTCGCGTGCCTCAGCGATACAGATGGCCGTACCGTAGGTGCAACCACAACGGAGGGGTATCTGTTGAGAGGCCAGACAAACATGTGGTTCCTGAAGAGGGGCAGCAGCCTTTTCAGTAGTTGCAGGGGCAACAGTCTGGATGATTGACTGATCTGGCCTTGTAACATTAACCAAAACGGCCTTGCTGTGCTGATACTGCGAACGGCTGAAAGCAAGGGTAAACTACAGCCGTAATTTTTCCCGAGGACATGCAGCTTTACTGTATAATTAAATGATGATGGCTTCCTCTTGGGTAAAATATTCCGGAGGTAAAATAGTCCCCCATTCGGATCTCCGGGCGGGGACTACTCAAGAGGACGTCGTTATCAGGAGAAAGAAAACTGGCGTTCTACGGATCGGAGCGTGGAATGTCAGATCCCTTAATCGGGCAGGTAGGTTAGAAAATTTAAAAAGGGAAATGGATAGGTTAAAGTTAGATATAGTGGGAATTAGTGAAGTTCGGTGGCAGGAGGAACAAGACTTTTGGTCAGGTGATTACAGGGTTATAAATACAAAATCAAATAGGGGTAATGCAGGAGTATGTTTAATAATGAATAAAGAAGTAGGAGTGCGGGTTAGCTACTACAAACAGCATAGTGAACGCATTATTGTGGCCAAGATAGACACAAAGCCCATGCCTACTACAGTAGTACAAGTTTATATGCCAACTAGCTCTGCAGATGATGAAGAAATAGATGAAATGTATGACGAGATAAAAGAAATTATTCAGGTAGTGAAGGGAGACGAATATTTAATAGTCATGGGTGACTGGAATTCGTCAGTAGGAAAAGGGAGAGAAGGAAACATAGTAGGTGAATATGGATTGGGGGGAAGAAATGAAAGAGGAAGCCGCCTTGTAGAATTTTGCACAGAGCATAACTTAATCATAGCTAACACTTGGTTCAAGAATCATAAAAGAAGGTTGTATACCTGGAAGAATCCTGGAGATACTAGTAGGTATCAGATAGATTATATAATGGTAAGACAGAGATTTAGGAACCAGGTTTCAAATTGTAAGACATTTCCAGGGGCAGATGTGGATTCTGACCACAATCTATTGGTTATGAACTGCAGATTGAAACTGAAGAAACTGCAAAAAGGTGGGAATCTAAGGAGATGGGACCTGGATAAACTGAAAGAACCAGAGGTTGTAGAGAGTTTCAGGGAAAGCATAAGGGATCAATTGACAGGAATGGGGGAAAGAAATACAGTAGAAGAAGAATGGGTAGCTCTGAGAGATGAAGTAGTGAAGGCAGCAGACGATCAAGTAGGTAAAAAGGCGAGGGCTAATAATAATCCTTGGGTAACAGAAGAAATATTGAATTTAATTGATGAAAGGAGAAAATATAAAATTGCAGTAAATGAAGCAGACAAAAAGGAATACAAACGTCTCAAAAATGAGATCGACAGGAAGTGCAAAATGGCTAAGCAGGGATGGCTAGCGGACAAATGCAAGGATGTAGAGGCTTGTCTCACTAGGGGTAAGATAGATACTGCCTACAGGAAAATTAAAGAGACCTTTGGAGAGAAGAGAACCACTTGTATGAATATCAAGAGCTCAGATGGCAACCCAGTTCTAAGCAAAGAAGGGCAGGCAGAAAGGTGGAAGGAGTATATAGGGGGTTTATACAAGGGTGATGTACTTGAGGACAATATTATGGAAATGGAAGAGGATGTAGATGAAGACGAGATGGGAGATAAGATACTGCGTGAAGAGTTTGACAGAGCACTGAAAGACCTGAGTCGAGACAAGGCCCCGGGTGTAGACAACATTCCATTAGAACTACTGACGGCCTTGGGAGAGCCAGTCATGACAAAACTCTACCATCTGGTGAGCAAGATGTATGAGACAGGTGAAATACCCTCAGACTTCAAGAAGAATATAATAATTCCAATCCCAAAGAAAGCAGGTGTTGACAGATGAGAAAATTACCGAACTGTCAGTTTAATAAGTCACAGCTGCAAAATACTAACGCGAATTCTTTACAGACGAATGGAAAAACTGGTAGACGCCGACCTCGGGGAAGATCAGTTTGGATTCCGTAGAAATGTTGGAACACGTAAGGCAATACTAACCTTACGACTTATCTTAGAAGAAAGATTAAGAAAAGGCAAACCCACGTTTCTAGCATTTGTAGACTTAGAGAAAGCTTTTGACAATGTTAACCGGAATACTCTCTTTCAAATTTTGAAGGTGGCAGGTATAAAATACAGGGAGCGAAAGGCTATTTACAATTTGTACAGAAATCAGATGGCAGTTATAAGAGTCGAGGGGTATGAAAGGGAAGCAGTGGTTGGAAAAGGAGTGAAACAGGGTTGTAGCCTCTCCCCGATGTTATTCAATCTGTATATTGAGCAAGCAGTAAAGGAAACAAAAGAAAAATTCGGAGTAGGTATTAAAATTCATGGAGAAGAAGTAAAAACTTTGAGGTTCGCCGATGACATTGTAATTCTGTCAGAGACAGCAAAGGACTTGGAACAGCAGTTGAATGGAATGGACAGTGTTTTGAAAGGAGGATATAAGATGAACATCAACAAAAGCAAAACGAGGATAATGGAATGTAGTCAAATTAAATCGGGTGATGCTGAGGGAATTAGATTAGGAAATGAGACACTTAAAGTAGTAAAGGAGTTTTGCTATTTAGGGAGTAAAATAACTGATGATGGTCGAAGTAGAGAGGATATAAAATGTAGACTGGCAATGGCAAGGAAATCGTTTCTGAAGAAGAGAAATTTGTTAACATCGAATATAGATTTAAGTGTCAGGAAGTCGTTTCTGAAAGTATTCGTATGGAGTGTAGCCATGTATGGAAGTGAAACATGGACGATAACTAGTTTGGACAAGAAGAGAACAGAAGCTTTCGAAATGTGGTGCTACAGAAGAATGCTGAAGATAAGGTGGGTAGATCACGTAACTAATGAGGAGGTATTGAATAGGATTGGGGAGAAGAGAAGTTTGTGGCACAGTTTGACTAGAAGAAGGGGTCGGTTGGTAGGACATGTTTTGAGGCATCAAGGGCTCACAAATTTAGCATTGGAGGGCAGCATGGAGGGTAAAAATCGTAGAGGGAGACCAAGAGATGAATACACTAAGCAGATTCAGAAGGATGTAGGTTGCAGTAGGTACTGGGAGATGAAGAAGCTTGCACAGGATAGAGTAGCATGGAGAGCTGCATCAAACCAGTCTCAGGACTGAAGCCCACAACAACAACAACATATATTCACTTCTGAAACTTGACATTAATAATCCATTCCAATTCAAAAATTACAGCTAAGTGTTTGATGCCATTTTAACTGTTTTTTGACCGTGGCTGTCTCAAGAAATATGTAACGGACTTTGTTGACTATTGTATTACTTATTTATTTAGCGACATGTTTCGAGGAAAACTGGTAGCGGTAATTTAAAAAAACCTTTAAACACAGAAGTGGATAGCTAGAACACTAGAAGAAAGAATTATGTTCACTATTCTGGATTAAATCTCACTTTGGCAGAGAAAGGGGTGAATTATGCTACCACAAAAATCTTTGGTCATTTGACAGAGTATTAAAAGTATGACAGAAACCAAACCAGCATCTAAAAGTAAATTAAAAGACTTTTTGAGTGGCAACTCCTTCTCGGTACATGAATTCTTAGATATGAAGTAGTAACTGTAAAAAAATTATTTATTTTATGTAAAGAAAACACACTCCATATCATTACGAAATGTATTCATGAGAAATGGAACAAAGATTAATGTATGTATGTCTGCCAAATCTATTGTTAATCTTTTCTTCAGGCAAACTAAGCTAAGATGGGTAATTGCAGTGCACGGATTATGTCTTCCAAGTGACACAGAGAAGTTAAGTGAGTATATCATAAAGTTTGGCAATAATAATCACAGCATATCAGCAGTCCCGCTCAAAAAGTCTAATTGTTCAAGTATGTGCTGTAACTTACAAAAGAGTGATACAATGTGACACTCAGAGAAGTATGAGGAGGGAATAAATAAAATAAATTACATCTACCCCCGCTTATATATTTATTTAATCATACTCAATGCTCACTCAAATTCAACAAAGGAAACTCAATATTGTGCAGGTTATTTTATTACCAGAAAAAAACATTTATATTGCTAATGATTTAAGTAAGTAATTGAGGAATAATAACCTAGGCAGTAGTTTGAAATGCAGTAGATAAAATTTTTAATAGAAGCTAGAAAGGTAAACTAAAACTAATTTGGATTTACAGGGCCAAAGTGTGTTTTAGTACCATCTTGCAGCTGCATGTGACAACAGAATCTAGTATCTTAATTCAAGTGTGACACCAAAATTCATACAATGGGCAGTCAAATGAAAATGAGACAGATGGAGGAATCGTGAGGAGACTATTTACTTTTGAAAAAAATAATACTTCACTTAAGATTGGTCAGTTTTACTGTAATCTGGTCTTCAAACGAGGCGTCTTGTTCCTTGACGAAATTTGTAGGTAAAATTTAATTTCTTGAAGGATTTCGCCGTTGTAGGCATTTATTACTTGGGTTTCAAGCCGTTTCTGCAGTTTCGAAGTTCAATTACTTTTTTCAGAAAGTGAAGTTTATAGCTGTAACTGTTAAACGATCAACGTCGTATGTCAATTAACAATTCTAGCTGAAATTGCTTAATGTTTCAAGTAATTATTATAAGGAAAGAAAGGAGACCTTATTTTGGGTCCGTCACATTGAGGCGATCTCCTTTTCTTGTTTTTCATCACTGCTCTCACTATTATACTGAATGTTATACCAATCGTAAAGTGATCAATTGTTTTTGGTTAATAAACTAATGTTTAGGTGCATATAAGTTTGTTAATTCAGGACCTTACTACTCCCAAAACGAGTTTCTGCATATTCACTAAATTAAAATTGGGTGTATTTGATGTACTATTCTCAATCATCTGTTGTACTGTGTGTTGGTTGTCTTTGAAAGGACTAACCATTCCACGGGCATTATGAGATTACGGGAAAGCACTTCTTCAGAAACACAATGCTTGACTTATTACATAGCTGTGGAACTTATTGAGGCTGAGGTGATGTGCACACTAGACGGGCTTGTTCGATGACCATCTTATTCAGTGGATCTTTCTTCTTGTCGGCTGGCGTGTGCTACATTTCAGTGCGCAATAACATGAGATCTCGATTTCCGTACTTATGACGGGTAATTTATTTGCAGTTAGAGTTTTGGAGCCATTCTTTCACCAGGAGCGACATCACCTATGGTGCAGTACGTTGTTCGTAGGCTCTCTCACTGGGAAATTGCTTGAATCCACTGCTATCAAAGGGCGTCACTCGCAGTAGATGGTACAGTCTCAAGTTGTGGCTGTGCAGGTACGTCACGATTGCATCTATTGCCTGTCACTGGAAACATTCCACATTGGAGTAGGTGTCTCAGAACTGATAGTTGCTATAGACTTCCTTTCAGTAAATGTGAAAGTTTAATTGGAATTATGTCCTTAATGACAGTTTGTATTCCTAAAGAAAAAGCCTTATTCGGCAGCCTTGTGATAGTATTTACTACTGTAGGTAAAGCTGAAGCATCATCAAATATACCAATGAAATCTTTATACAAATACATAGTAAAGGTCTCTAACAAAGAATAGGCCGTGTCTTAGAGCTATTTTGGTGGTTGGACGTAGGTTTAGCCACATCTGAGAAACCTATACATTTATCTTTTTTTCTGGGAAATGTCCTCAGTTTTTCTCGAAACGGTAATTGGCACATACCGAAGTTACACAATCAAGAACTTCATCAGCATCTCTCGAGTCGCATGCTACGTCACATTCATCCAAAAACTTTTTCCTCTGAGTGTATCTTCCCATTCCCACAGTACGTGTAGTGACAAGTTCTTTCTACAATCCAGCAACAGCAGATTTAGCAAGTTTGATTCCACTGGAACTGTTCTGCACAGCTACTATAGCTAAAATAAAAAAAGGAAACGGAATTCAGCTATCAATCACAAATATAATCGGTATCTTCATTACAGATATAGATTCTAGCTACTAAATTGATGTCTTCAGGGCATTTAAATCGAGTCATACAGACTCGTCAAGCTTTTGACCACACGTGTTATTATACGACTTCAAGGACGTACATTGCCAGATTATAACTCAGAATTTGGCAATCTATGTCCTAAAGTCGTATAATAAAATGCGAGGTCAAAAGCTTGTCGAGTCTATATGACTTAATTAAAATCCGCCCGAAGATAGATATTCAGAAGGTGAATTCTAGATCTGCAATAGAAATACAAATTGGATTTGCGACAAATTGCGAAATCCGCTTTTTATTTTTTGAGTAACGGCAATATTAATGCTTGGGAACAAACGACTGGGTGCTTAGGTTCCGTTTGGACCTTGTCCTTTCGATGATGTCTGTAGTTGCAAGCTTTTCTATTTCGATTCCCGGCGCAGTGTTGTAGCTCCGTTGGCGATGGAAGAAGATCCGCGTCGCCGCCTCAGTTTTATTCTACACACATCAAAAAAAGTCTTGCATCACATAGGTTACGAGAGTTCTGGAACGTGTACAGAAAATTGGAATAGAGATCATCATAAACATCATTTCCGCCCTTTTTATTGCTCATGAAAAACACACATTGCATGTTGTACCACCACACAGCGAGACCTTCAGAGGTGGCGGTTCCGATGCTGTACACAATAGTACCAATAATACCTAGTAGCACGTGTTTTTGAATTGATGCATGCCTATATTCGTGGTGGCATACTATCTACAAGTTCATCAAGGTACTGTTGGTCTCCATTGTACCACTCCTCAACGGCGATTCGGCGTAGATCCCTCAGAATGGTTGATGGGTCACGTCGTCCATGAACAGCACTTTTCAATCTATCCCAGGTATGTTCGATAGGGTTAATGTATGGAGAACATGCTGGCCACTCTAGTAAAGCCATGTCATTATCCTCATAGAATTCATTCACAAGATGCGCGCGATGGGGGCGCTAATTGTCGTCCATGAAGAATGCCTCACAAATATGCTGTCGATATGGTTGCACTATCGGTCGGAGTATGGCATTCACGTATCGTACAGCCATTAAGGCGCCTTCCATGACCACTAGCAGCGTACGTCGCCCCACGAAACGTCACCCCAAAAATCAGGGAACCTCCACCTTGCTGCATTCACTGGACAGTGTGTTTAAGGCGTTCAGCCTGGCCGGGTTGCCTCCAGACACGTCTCCGACTGTTGTCTGGTTGAAGGCAAATGCGACACTCGTTGGTAAAGAGAAGGTGATGCCAATCTTGAGCGTTCCATTCGGCATGTTGTTGGGCCCATCTGTGCAACGCTGCAAGGTGTCCTGGTAGCAAAGATGGACCTCACCATCGACGCCGGGAGTGAAGTTGCGCATCATGGAGCCTATTTCGCACAGTTTGTTTCGTAACACGACGTCCTGTGGATGCACGAAAAGCATTATTCAACATGGTGGTGTTGCTGTCAGGGTTCCTCCGAGCCACAGCCTGTAGGTAGCGGTCATCCAATGCAGTAGTAGCCCTTGGGCGGCCTGAGCGAGGCACGTCATCGACACTTCCTGCCTCTCTGTATTTTCTCCATGATTGGACAACATTGCTTTGGTTCACTTCGAGACTTCCCTTGTTGAGAGACCATCTTGGCACAAAGTAACGCGATCGAACCGCGGTATTGACCGTCTAGGCATGATTGAACTACAGACAACACGAGCCGTGTACCTCCTTCCTGGTGGAGAGACTGGAACTGATCGGCTGTCGGACCCCCTCCGTCTAATAGGCGCGGCTCATGCATGGTTGTTTACTTCTTTGGGTGACTTTAGTGACCTATCTGAACATTCAAAGGGACTGTGTCTTCGATAAAATATCCACAGTCAACGTTTATCTTCAGGAGTTGAGAAACCACAAAACGACACAACAAATTTGTAAATTTCAAACCGCTTTTAAGAGCAACTAACTGAGACTGCTGATGGATGCTGTTGTGCACGGAAATATGTCTTTGTTGACTGACTGCAGCAGGATGAATACAGGTGACCCTGACAGAATTTTTGATTGGCTTCATGAATGTCAGTTTTCTCTAGATGTGAAGCAATATAAGATGACGGAAAAAAATTTATTGTCAATTGCAGGGAAGTCGATTGACGACCGGTTTATTTAGAGATTTCTGGGCAAATGTATTTGTTCTATAAAGGAAACCACATGCAGAATATTTTACTGCCTATTTTTGCGCACTACGCGAGTGTTTGGGATCCCTACCACGTCAGATTAAAGGAAGACATTAAAGCAATTCTGAGGTACATTGCTAGAGTCATTACCGACAAATTCTGTCAACATGCATATATTATTGAAATTCTGCGTGAATTCAAATGTAAATTCCTGGGAGAAAAAATAATTTCTTTCGTGAAACAGTATATAATTTCTTTCATGAAACAGATTCGTAGGCCTCCGCGGTCAGTGCCAATTGGAGAAAATCGTTTTGGCTATTAGGACATGTCGTTATGAAAGATTAAAGACAAAACTGAAGGGAAGATAGTCAAAACGTCAGTATTTTAGTTGTCTCTAGTGTCTCATAATGACTTGGCCTTATACCAAAAGTGATTTTGGTATTCACTATTGAGAATGCTTGCGCAACCGGTATTTGCGAAAAACTGCAGAACGATTATACTGCCAGACAGTAGCTGAGAGCCACGAAGACGAGCTAAGAGAAATCTCGGCTCTTATGTTGGCTTAGAGACAGTCGTTCCCCCGACCCCTCCCCCTCACTTTGCGAGTGGAGCAGAAAACCGAATGACTGGCAGCAGTACAAGGTACCCCCAGCCATGCATTATATGTTCGCTTGCGGAGTATGAATATAGCTGTAGATGTAGGTTCGTAATTAAGTTTCTTCATGTTGGTTACTTATATGTTGCATACATTGTTTGGATGATTCTTTTATCGATATTGTGTGGAAGAGTCAGTTTACACGGTATGTACACATGATTAGTGTTAACATTAATGAACGCGTAATTATTTTTAGTCCTACACATTCACCTATACTCTTTTTCTGGATATCAGTTTTTAAGTAGAAGTTCTTCAATGGAATAGAAGGAGTTGCCCAGGAGAAATGAATTTAAATTAATTTTAAAACTTCGTTCGCGATCTGTCAGACATTTCATGTTTTTGGGAAAATGGTCAACTACTTCTGTCGCTGCGTATTGATCTCCTTTTATGAGCCACTGATAGCTTTAACAATGGCTAATAAAGGTTACTTTTCTTTTCCTACGGTGTTGTAGGTGTTGATATCACAGTTCCTCCCAAATTGTAATCAGTTATTCATGACGAATTTCACTAGCCGTATATCTATTGTGACTTCGCAGATAAAACACCTAGCTCCTTGAAGAGGTAAGCGTATTTACATAGTTTCCTTAAGCGAGCACCACATATTATTCTTACTCCTCGCTTCTGTGCAATCAATACTTTTTCTTCTAAATGATGGAAAATTATTCCGTAAAATATTATTGAGTGACAATACGCAAAATTTATCAATAGGGTGATACATTTATTCTCAAGATTAACAGTTATACGGAGGGCATAAGTAGCTGCACTCCATTGGTTGAGAAGCCCATTAATACGCTTCTTCCATTTCAGGTTTTCATCGGTATGTACACCCAAAAATCTGGACCATTCTACCCTATCTACTGACTCCTGTTCGTGGGTACATCAGCTGTTGGTATGACTGTTGTACAGGACTGAATGTAGTTTTTTTTCAGAATTTAGGGAGAGTCCATATTCAGAGAACCACTTAATTATTCTTTGTAACATATTATTTAAGAGCTCTTCTATTGCTTTCTCTTTAATAGGATTTATTATTGTAGCTCTAGTATTGTCTGTAAGAAGTACCAATTTTGCTGGTTCAGCGTCAAGTGGGAGGTCATTCACATATATAATCGTTCTGGAAGGCTCGTTTACTCCACATCTTGCGTTCAGTGTTTTGGCCAATTTCTTAGCATACGAAACAGAACTAAATCTCTAGTGCCATAATTTACACATCGTAAAAGTTGTCACGATTTTAATTTATTACAAAATCAAAGCATTTTAGTCGCTGAGACGGTAAGAGCAGTATGGCAGCGTGGCAGTAGGATCTAAATCAATTGCTAATTTGCATGTAATCATAAAATTTACTAAACGATATTAAGGCAATAAATCACATATTGTCATATAATAGCCTACAGTTCAGGTCACAACGGCGCCGAACACTGAAGTAAATCAGTTACAGCTCGACAGAGGGCAATAAATTCTAGCAGTATTTGTTGTCGCTTTTACGTAACAGCTTACAATTTTAGTGGTTTTGACTGAATATCGAATGTATAATAATGTGTGAATAACGTGACCTAGAAGTTATTTTTGAATAATTAAAAAGTTTGCCGATGTTAAAATTTGCATTTTCACAATTTTTTCATTAAATTACAATCGGTAATCCCGTGCAGCCGACGCTGCCGTAACACGCTGTAATGGACCGGGCGAACAAGTAGAGCTGCTGGCGCAGCGCTGTTGTGTAATCGCGTTGCCGTAAACAACGTCAGAGCGCGCGTTGCCGCCGCGGGGCAGCTGCGCCGCGCCCCCCTAGGCCAGGTGAAACGTACGGGCGGGCCGCGCGCGTCGTTGCAGGAAGTCAAACACAATAAACTGTCGCGAAGGGTATGAGGCTGCTGTCGGCGCGACTCGCTGCTCGTATACAATATACATACAGTACGGTATACGAGTCTGTGTGCTTTGCGCCACCCGCGGCCGCCCTCTTTATTTCTGCGGAGCCAGGAAGTGCCCCAGCAGAGAAAACTCCGTCTCGAGACGGAGCGTTTTCCCTGTAACGACGCGAAACTTCCTTTTGCGTTGTCGTCACGAAACGCATTATCTACTTCCACGTTTTTCCAAGCGGTTCATGATGCAGTTGCTGCTTGTGGTGGGGTAATGCAGCTTTTATCTACGTCATCTTTTGTTTCATGTATTCATAAAGTGAGCAAGAAAAACAGCATGGCGTCCATTATGCCGTTACTACAGAACAAGCTGCACGTAGCGTCGAAAAGAATGTATTGTTGTACGCTTCGATGTTTCAATGAATTACATAATTTAAAGTCTCCCACAGCGTTTTTCTGTCTGTACATGGAGGCCAATTTCAAAATCTACTGTAGTGATTTTGATACGGCTTTAGACTGATTCAAGAGAAGGGTTTCAATATATAATTTATAATTATTGTAAAGAAGAGTGTGGGCTGTACAGAACGAAGGAAAAAAAAAATCCTCATCTGACGTTCGGCATGCAATTCCTCACCTCAGATAAAGACAAAGATGTATCTAGAGAAATCTGTTCCCGCCAGTGGTTATAACAGAAATGCGATTTTAAAAACGAGGCTCAGGCAACTCTATAACTGCCTGCAGCGTAGCCAAGAACACGTGACTTGAACCCTGTACTGTGATAAGCTGTCCCACTAACTCAGTGAGACGAGGCAATGCTGTGAGGAACCGAAATACAAATGCGCCGACGTTCGATCGCGTTCGCGCCAAATTATATATGATTTCTTTCAATTAAAGAATCAAATTGTACCCAGTTTACACCACCGCAATGTGGCATCTTGTGCATTTATTTCTGTTGCTGTTACCTTTATTTATGTATTAAGACATTATACGAACGTCTTATCGATGTAGGTTACTTTGTTGCGTTTGTGTCCAGTGAGGTACAAAAAACAGATTATCATACACACAACAACTCCATTCCGCAAGTTTGACGGCCAGGCTAATCTTCATAAGGCCATCAAGTACACGTAGGAGCACTGTTCACTTCATAGATGATCTTCATAGCGACCACCCTCCATCTGTAAAAAATTTGCCATTCGCCGGGTCGTATTTCGCTGGACCCTGAGTAGCACGCCTGCATCCACCATTGCCGATAAGGTATCCGCGTGATCATTAGGTCGTGTACATTCCCATATATAAAAAGTCTAGTGGGTTAAGGCCTGGGAAACGTGGAGGTCACAGTATTGAACCTCCATGACCTATCGATTTCCTTGGAAACGCTTAATTTAAATAGTTACGCACAGGCCGGCCGCTGTGACCGAGCGGCTCTAGGCGCTTCAGTCTGGAACCGCCCAACTGTACGGTCACAGGTTCAAATCCTGCCTCGGGCATGGATGTGTGTGATGTCCTTAGGTTCGTTAGGTTTAAGTACTTTTAAGTTCTACGGGACTGATGAACCTCAGATGTTAAGTCTCATAGTGCTCAGAGCCATCTGAAACATTTTTTTAGTTACGCACATTCATTCTTAAGTGTGGCGGTACATCATCATTCTGAAACCGTAGTACTAAGTGGAGCGTTTTATAATGCGTCAGGAAAAGTATTGCACAGAATAATAGGATACGGGGGCGCATTCAACTTCTCCGGCAATAGCTAAGTGCCCAAAGGCTGCCCTCTCACAATTCCACACCAAAGGTTTATGCTAAATCGTGCATGAAAGCCACGTTCATTTGTGGGCTGTGTTCCCTGCTATTATGACTGTTGCCAAAGTTGAAAATACTTTTACGAGTGAAACTAGATTCCTCAGTCTGTGTCGCGTTATTAATAAAATTTTTGCAATCTCCCACTTTGTGCAAAAGCCATTCACAAAACTGAATTCGTCTAATGCGATATTCTGGTCGCTGGTGTTGAGTTGACACGTAATGATGCGAAAGCCGTTCTTCGTCGAGCAACATTTCATCAATCAGTCTTTGAGATCTCTGGAACTGCCTTGCAATATCACGGTATCACGGGTACGATCACGATGTGACAGTGTTGAAAGCTCCTTGTTTTAGTACATCTGTTTTCAAAATGCTTCTGATCGGAGTTTGCTAGATAAACTTTTGCTTTGAATCTGGGTGAGGAATCGCATGCCCAAGTGCGGCATTTTTTTCTTCACCCCGTATGTAGTGTTACTTGCGCCATATTTAACTGGCGTTTGGAGCGACGTCTCGTGACACGGTGGGAAACAGAAGCTGGTCAGCTACAGAGGAGACAGTATATGACAGAAAAAACAACAGACAACCGCCGTAACTCCAGAGAGCAGCGAAGATTGGTCAGAATTTATACATCTATACATTATGGACTAAACTCCCTCACTGTCTGTCAGGGACAACCTCAGAAATTACTGTAGGGTTCTCACACTATTTTCAAGAGGTAAGTTTTTGTATATATTAACGCTACGCCAAAGTTGTCGTGCTAAAGATACTCTGATCAGCGAGAACATTATGACCACCGACGTACTATCGATATAAACCTTTCGAGGCAATAGGAGCATCACCTGGCGAGGAATGATTGCTATTCACACACTCACACGCACGGTGCATATAGTATCTGTGAGAGTGCTGTTCACTTGTAGAATGTCGGATGTTGTAGGATGGGCAGATTGGTTAAGCAGGACAGGCGGCGAACTGTGGCGGACGCAACATCAGGCTTCAGCGCTGGGCAGAGTACAAGTTGTCTGAACACACAGTGCACCGAACACGAACGATGGGCCACCGCAGCCGACGACCCATGCATGTGCCAATGTTTACATCACAATATCGGCAATTACGACTGAAATGCATTTGACCATCGGCACTGGACGTTGGTGCACAGGTAGAGCTTTGCATGGTTTGATGAATCCCGATACTTTCTCCACTATGCCGAGAGGAGGGCGCGAATCCGTCGTCTTCCAGGGCAACAGATCCTTGACATCAGTACTGCAGGACGGAGACAAGCTGACGGCAGCTCCTTATGCTCTGTGCAACATTCACGTGGGCATCCATGGGTCCAGTGGAGCTCGTGCTAGGCACCATGACGACCATAGAGTATCGTATACTGCTTGCAGATCACGTACACCTCTTCATGACGATCGTGTTTGTCGACAGCAGTGGCATTTTCAGACAGGATAATGCCCCATGTCACAATGCCAGGAGTCTGATGGAGTGGTTCGAAGAACACTGCGGCAGGTTCCAATTGATATGCTGGCCCCCCAACTCGCCAGATCTGAACCAGATCGAACACATCTGGGATTTGATTGAACTCGGCATCCAAGCTCATCGCCTCCCTCCCCGGTATGTACGGGACTTAACGTGACGTGTATGCAGATGTAGCACCAACTCCCTGCAGCGACCTACTAAGGTGTCATTCCTACCATGCCACGACGTGTCTCCGGTGTTACCTGCGCCAAAGATCGACATACCGGCTAATAGGCGGTCATAGGTTGTAGCTCATTAGTGTAAATAGTGATACCGTTGCGAATGCGGGGCGGTCGCTAGTTACTATCTACAATTGGGAAGCTTCCTGAGGTACGCGCAGGGATGAATTAGATGCTTTTTGGCTTTTTGCATTGACGATGTACGAGAAGAAATTGTCAGTAGGCTTTCGAATGAACTCTAACGTCTCTGATTTCGTAATTGAAGAAGATCCACGTGAACAGTTGTTAAGCGTTCCGGCTTATATAATAATAATAATGCCCTTACACTGCATTTCGATAGGTGGTAGTGAAAGTTTTATATGCCATAAGAGGTGGCACTTCAATTTGGAATGTTGGCCATTACGAGCGTCTTAGATTCCATTAACATCTAAGTGATATGCTGCTCTTTGGTTACGAGAGGTTGTTGGACTGGTAGAAGACGACAGAATGAGGGAATCTGCTGAGAGAGAGATTGCTGTGCGCCCAGTGAGTGAGGAACTTTGATGACGGACCTGCTGAACAGAAAATGAATGCTGAATAGGAAATGAATTTTATTTGCGAAGTTTGGGGTGCGAATGATGTTGTGGGTGATTTTGAGGCGATTTCATAGAGAGACGGTATATGTGGAAAAGGGCAACATGACAAAAGTTCTTAATTGTTGCAAGCGCTAACCTTGTGATAATTGCAGTGTAAAGTTCCTTTTTCTGTTCAACAGTATCTACGTTTTGGTATCCAAGGCGAGTTATCGGTCATCAGTTCAGAATTCTGATTATTCTTCACCCATCCTTTTTCCGGTCAAAAGTATAAGAAAAGCAAAGAATAAATTTCTTTACTTAAGGCTGTTTGTCTGAATCAGTGTTCATTGTTTATGATAAGTAAAGGAAGATCTTAGTTTCATGTTAGTTCTATTCACTTCTGTGTCAAATAATACCACTTCAATTTAAAACAATCTTCTTATTGTTTAAAACAGCCTTTTCATTCATCTGAAACATTTCACTATGTTTATCTTCTCAGTTTGAATGTAAATCTTAACTGTCATTGTCAATGTCACGTCCTGCACTATTGTGCGTTTTTAGGAAGATACAAGTTCTCATTTCATAAAATAGCTTCAAATAAATACCAAGGCAATTAGCCGCGTAGGGATTTATTTCAAGTAAATGCATTTCAATATATCGTATTATGCGGATAAGCAGAAAGAGAAGAGCTGAATTATCAGTTGCAAATAAGAAACAATTGTAGGAATTAAACGATTTTTTTAGATGGAGTTACGTAAGAATACTCATTTGCAAATTTTTCGCCTAATTCAGTAGGTGCATTCCCTAACAGGGCACAGTTTCTTTAAGCGTCAATTAGCCAACGTGTTATGATTGTCTGATGAGGAAGCCATTCTGTTTACTGTTAGTAGCCATTCTTGACATTCAGTTTCATTTACAGGTAGTCAGATTCATTTTAGAATAACTAGCTCCACAGACATTGAAATTAAATTAAATTCAACAGTTAATGTCAGGAAAGGCTGTTGCAGATCACTGTACATGGGCGACACTGTAATCGGAATTTAGAGCAATTGGTTTCACATTACTCATGGTACATTTAGAGACTGTATTCTCGTAGAAGCATTAAAACAAAAGTTCATACTACTGCAAAAGTGTATAAAGCGAACAGTAATGATTATAAGAAACGTTTTGACGTAAAAGGTTTTGTCGCAGACAGTTTCCAATTTTTTGTGCGTAGCCTTCAATAGTAAAGTTTGTTTTACGACCGTGACGTACTTGAAACTTCAACGCCGGCTGCTCCTTCCTTCCTGGCATTGCCGTTCGCTGAAATGCTTCAGCGCGGTATAAAAGTTCGACACGGAGGGAATGTGTCCCATTATACCATGTAAGTAGCACAGTTTTGGTAATATCAGCTCTATTCTGAAAATTTGTTCAGAGCTACACCTTCCATACGCAATTCTAATACATAAATACGAAGCATTTTTACAACCATACTAGACAGGTCGAGAGCATTACCATGATCTCCCTGTTTCAGTCTAGAAGGCGCGGCAGGTATATAAGCATGTAAGTTCATAACACGCACGAATTATGATACAGCCTCAATGCGTTCACCATATACTATCCTTTGTACCACTCAATTACTCTTTTCTATTTTGGGTCCTACTCCGCGCTGAGGCGAGCGTGAGATGCCTCAATCTCGGGGAATCCCAAGACTCTCTTTTGCCACAGCAACAGCATTATGCGTCGCAGAAAACAAAGAGCGAATGCAGGTCTATCGACACACACGGCGATATGTGGTTTACAAGCCACACCTCGTATTTGGATTTTTTCCGCATTCGGTCACCGACTCGCTAGGCGCTCAGCGGGCAATGCGGCACTATGTTTTCGACTTTTTTTCAAACTGCTGCATCCTGAGCCCCTGGTACGCGATGTACATCTAGCGGTTACAGAGGTCAAAGATCACACTTTATTAATAATTATAGTACAAAGTAATATCTCCAGTTACAGTTACATTATTACTCTGGCAGTGGTTGGTTTACTCTAGCTATTGTTCGTTGTGAAAACCTCTCCCTTCCTGGACTGGAATCCTTCGCCGATCCGGATGTTATCGCCTACAAGACGTGGCATTGTGGAATCGGCCCGAAGACTCAAAGTAGACGTAGTTATGTGTATAGTAATATGCCTTTTACATTGTATACCCGTTCCTGTAGAAAAGTTAGTAATGATGAAAAAACACATGTATTGATGAAAGGACTTGGTGTACTTGCTGATAATGTAACTGTAACTGGAGATATTACTTTGTAAACAATTATTAATAAAGTGTGATCCTTGACCTCTGTAGCTGCTGGATGTACATCGCGAACCGGGGGCTCAACGATGCGACAGTTTGAAAAAAATCCAAATCATAGTGCCGCATTGCCCACTGAGCGCCTAGCGAGTCGGTGACGCAACCCTCTCGACTTCGCTCGGCGCAGCAGGGTACGCGTGCTGTCAGTAAGACTACAGCGCGCGTACGATATAGTGCCCGCCTGATCACGCTTGCAGAGTCTAAGTCCGTTTTTCGGAAACATTTTCGCTACCATTGCTGTAGAGTTAAAGAAAAATTTGTTGTTTGGTTATTCAAATTTTTGAACATAGTGTCTTTAATACATTAACAGCGACATAGGGTACAGTTGGTGCCTTAATACGCATTATAACTTACGGCACGTCATTAGAGCAAATGCCTGTGGACGTCGTACTATGATTTTGTGATAACGATGGTAAGCACAATCATGGTATAGGACATACGTATACCTTAACTTCGACAGAATGTAAAACGCCTTAGTTCCGATTAACATTTTCCCAAATGATGAACGTATTAAACAGCACATACATAGTACCCTGTCTACATAACTATTCTGTAGATCTCCTTCCCCCACAAAACCGCTTATACAACTGCGGACCGAATCCAAATATCCATTCCGTGGAAATGCATCAGAAATCTCTTATTTTCTCATCGTGATCATTTCGTGAGATATATGTTCAAAGAAGTTCTTTGGTGCCCAATTTTTTTATAGAACTGTTGCTATGGGAATATGGTTTCGTGATGCATAACGCTTCTGTTGGGGTGTCTAAGACTGAAGTTATTTGAGGACGTCTGTGACGCTCCCGCGCTTATACAACGAAACGGTGACTAAACTTGTTGCTCTTCTTTCGATCTTCTCTGTCTCTTTTATCTGGTACTGATCCAAGATTGATTGGTTACGTCAGTGTCATGTATAATCGTGTAGCTTCTAAGCACTCACGTGCTCTACAGTATCTCCGACGGAAATTAACAACTTCGACCTAAACTGATGTTCTCTCCTCACGCTGTGTAACATAAACTCTGATAGCAGGATTATACTGTGCTGTCATAGGTAACACCTTGCCGAATGCGCATGACAAGTCTCGTCTGTCAAATTGTACTTAATACAGAAAGCTTCCACCCTTAGCGAATGTATTTATTCAAATATTTGGCAGCTACCTCATTTCCTTATACATGATTGATGATACATGCGTCACACAGATACACAAAAACACACATCAACACTTACTGAAAAATTAATACAGCAAAACATACTTGGAAATGAAATGAGCGTATGGCATTGTTATCCGGGAGGCCCCATCCGGGGAAGTTCGGCCGCCGAAAATTTGGAAATTTGTGGTAAGGTCTTATGGGATCAAACTACTGAGGTCATCGGTCCCTAAGCTTACGCACTACATAATCTAACACGCTAAGGACAACGCGCACACTCATGCCCGAGGGAGGACGCGAACCTCCAACGGGGGGAGCCGCGCGGACCGTGATAAGGTGCCTAGACCACGCGGCTACCCCCCGCTGCTCGGCCGCCGAATGCAAGTCTTATTTCAATCGACGCCACACTGAGCGACTTGCGTGCCGGTGATGAGGATGAAATGATGATGACGACAACACTACACCCGGTCCACAATGTAGAAAATCTCCAAACCGGCCTGGAATCGAACTCGGGCCCGCTGCATGGGATGCGAGCACATTACCACTCAGACAAGCAGGCGAACAACAAAACATACAATAAAAGTGAAACACACAAATTATTATAGTTCCTGCTGTAGGAATAATTGATATCAGTTAAAAGGAAGGGCCGTCCGTGGTGGCCGAGCTGTTCTAGGCGCTACAGTCTGGATCCGCGCGACCGCTACGGTCGCAGGTTCGAAACCTGCCTCGGACATGGATGTGTGTGATGTCTTTACGTTAGATAGTTTTAAGTAGTTCTAAGTTCTAGGGGACTGGTGACCTTAGAAGTTAAGTCCCATAGTGGTCAGAACCATTTTTAAAAAGAAGGTGCGAAAGTAGACGTGTGGAAGAGATTCTGAAACACGTTTATCGGGCAGAGAATAAGTGAACGGAAAAGGTTTGCCGACATATGTTGGCAGATCGTTGAAGCAAAAATTCAGATCATTCGTAATAACGAAGTGCCAATCATTGTGTCGGTTGGTAGATGGTCCCAACTGGAGGTTAGAGTTGCATTAATCGTAATGCTGATTATTACTTCAAGGCAATGAAAGTTAATCGGACGTCCAGCACGAAATTTGTAACACTACGATCTACAGATGCGATGCTGCTACTGATTGTCGTAAGGCGTTGGGACAAAAACGAGCCAAATGGCCAATGAGTTGCACTGCTGAGTCGATATCTTATGAACGAGAATAGTGTCGCCTATATTGACGCATCATACTATTTTCCCAAAGGGAGACATATATAATGCAACAAATTGCAGCAATAGTTAAAATAAGACTCCACGTTTGTCTTTCTTTAGTTTCCGTAAGGACACCGAGAGGTATTACGATTACAAAAGATTCTCTTCTAAATGCAGGCATTTTGTCATTTTTAACATTCCTTTTTTTTTGCTACAACGTCACTAGTAAATGGAAAAAAGGCATGACCTTTAGCAGGAAACTGTTTACCTATACGATAGAGTCCAGTTCTGTTCTCTACACAATGTGGAAGATTAGTAAGTAATACAGCAACAAATACTTTATTTAACATACGAAATAAGTTGTCACAAATGTCGCTGAAAGGAAAACTGAGATGATCTTCCAGTGGGGTCCTCAATATCAAGAACATTGTCAAACATATTCATCAAGGACATAGAAGATTCAGTCTTTGATACAGTCATCACAAAGGAAGAATACAAAATGTTTACTGGTACAGATTTGTGGGTGATGTAATTCATATGGTGTATGAACCAGTACAGGAAATACATTAACTTCATGCAGACTCATATACGAGTAGTATATGAGAATAAATATATCTGATTCACCACAGACGAAGAAATCAAAAACTATAACACTTATTGGGTATAACAATAAAGTGAGAAGACAACAAGTACAAGTCTGACATTTATAGAAAGCCAACAGCGACGAACACACTCATACATGAGACGCTGAACCACCCACAAAATCACAAACTAGCAGCTTTCCAACGCATGATGCACAAACTAAATTCGCTCAGCAGAGAACACTATGAAAAATCATTAGAAACGTTACAGCATACAGGCAAACCCAACCACATGATACAAAAACTCAACCCAAAAATCAAAATAAAATTAAAGAAAAATAAGAATAAGGAGAGGACACAAGTACGACTAAACTCCACAAACACTACAGTTCACACCAACACCACATAACTAACAAAATGAAATGATACACAATAACACTAATCATCTCACAGATTAGCAACTATACTGACGAAATAAGGACCACACATAGCATACGGAACAAGAAATTCACTCCAGTCACATTTACAAACACCATTAGAAGAAAGAGACAAATACGAAGCAGCTGGTAAGTATCACTTAAAATACCATGATTGCAAAACGGTGTACCTGGGAATGTCAGGTAGAAATTTCTAAACGGGTGTATGGAATACATAAGAAGCTGGGAATATGAAAATACCATTCTATCATTGCCAATGACCTAATAGACCATGAACATGAAGCATCTAACATAGAACAGGATGTTAAGATTATTAGAAGGAACAATCACAACAGAAAATTCCTAACGTTACATGAAGACTTTCACATAGAAAGAGTTATTGCAATGAACAACAAAAAGTAAATAAACAAACGGATATAACTAATAACTAACTGATTATGTTAGCCAATATAATGATCACAAACAGATGTAGAACGTAACCACAGTAAATAATAACTCAATACCAACCTCTCCCTCCCAACCAAAAGGACACACACACACACACACACACACACACACACACACACACACACACACACAGACAGGCAGACAGACATACAGATAATGTTAAACTACATACAGACATTGTAACACAAGCAAAATACGAAAGAAAATCACATAGCGACAGCTGCACACACTATGTAGTGTAAACTAAAATACAATGAACAGTGAAAGTGATGCGTTAAGACGAAATGTGTTCATGGAGCGTCGCAAATCGGTCCTGGTTACACAGACCATCTAAGTACAGCTCCATAACGTCCCATATCCATTAATTACACCACTAATCATACGTGGAAACAAAAAGTAATTTAATCTCACTAAGCTTGTGCTACAAAAAGTTGTATCTCACCTAACGCCTAGAAAATAATAAAAAACAGTAATGTAATAAGAAATTTGTATTATTATATAATGGAGTTACTAGTTCCAAAAACAAACATGTGTTACCGGCCGCCGGCCAGAGTGGACGAGCGGTTCTAGGCGCTACAGTTTGGAACCGCGCGACCGCTACGGTCGCAGGTTCGTATCTTGCCTCGGGCATGGATGTGTTTGATGACCTTAGGTTAGTTAGGTTTAAGTAGTTCTAAGTTCTACGTGACTGATGACCTCAGATGTTAAGTCCCATAGTGCTTAGAGCCATTTGAACCATTTGTTACCGGCCACTGAAGAAGTTATACAAATATAAAGAAGTGAAATGCGTATGACACAATACAGATAGCATTTCATTTAGTGACACTAGACGAACATCTCCCAAGAATAAGCAAATATTTTTAGTAGCGTCACACATCTGTGTGTTACAATTTAAATTTTTAACCTTTATTCCTGCCTTCTATGCGCGTTAAACGTTCCTTGTGCAATTTTCTCCTGTGCTATCAATTTATGTTAATGCGAACAGGTGAATCTATTGGAAGCGAATCAGCTATGATCACATCAGCAATTATTATCGAGTTTCATGCACTACGTCAAGTGTGCTATTACTCTATCATTTTGTGTGCAACATGTGTTAACATTGTTACTTTCATTTCAAATTATGAGGTAATTGACCGTTAAAAGATAATTATCGCACAGTAAATAAAATACCACATAAGAGACAACGTTTAAAATATATATTTTGATAACGAGACTATCAGTAAATTATTGTGCGTAGGATATACAACCAGAATAAACAAGCGCTAGTAAATAAAGGCTGCAATAAATTTGCGTTATTCTCACCGCGTTTACTGCTACGAGAGGATCACAACGAAAACAATGAATTAGGGTTACGAGGAGCAATCGGTTTCAGTTCTTTTAATGTTCGGTAATATCATATTGATAGAGGGAAAACGTAAGGAATTTATATTCTAAATTTTATGAAGGAGATGAATAAATCACAGACTCCTTGCATACAAACTTTTACTTTCCTTTTGGAATTATTTACCACTGGTTTGCTTAAAAATCTTGCAAATTATATCTACCTCAGTTGATGACGGCATTATTGCTACTATCTACCGAAAAATATGATGCATATTTTGAATTTAGTTCTGCACTGTCGCCTGCCAATGGCTTGTCTATAAAGTGAATAATTCATTGTAATCTTTCTTCTTATTACAATTTATTTCCAATGAATGGGTGCATTATAGATGTAACTGTAACTAGAAGGAAAAGGAGATTACAAGGCAAACAATGGCTAAGAAATTCGAAACACTAAAAGAACTTCATGTTTTTGCCCATGTCATGCTGATTTGAAACCTGGCGGCTCTTTATTACGCATCAAACACTGAGGATATTAAAAATTTTTACATGCGAATACAGTGACCTCGATACTGAATAAATAAATATTAAGTGCTAGATACAGTAAAAATTACTGTTTCACCAAGTTACAGCACCATGCAGGAATTCAATCCTCAATGATACTTACTTAGGAACTGACTACTGATGACGTACAGGAAGCTCACCGAACAGAAAAACATTTCATCAGTCACTTGTCAATTTACTACCTTCCCCATCTTTCTTTCACGTATTTGCTAAGACACGCTAAAATCTAAATAGCTGAAGACGCAAAGACACGTTTGAGTAAAGAAGAAGCTGGAGGAACATGCAGATCCAAACATTCAGTAGCCCCGTTTCTCATCGAGAGACACTACTGCTCTGGTGAGGCGATTACCCAGGCTGTCTCAGTTAAAAGGAAATATCAAATATTCAGAGGTACTGTTACGGAAACACGCTTCACAATAATTTAACTGCCTTATTAGTTCAACAGTTAATGGAGGCATTTATTCTAATGACCACGTCATTCACAGAACGTTCATGTCAGAGTTTCTTTTACCTTCACTTAATAAGTCCTTACTAACAGCCAGCCTCGATTTCGATTCATATGGCTGCACTAACGTTGTACCTTATTTCGGCTGCAATTTAACGTCTATTTGTGATCGATCACGTCATGGGGACAACATTTGTTAGAGACAAAATGTTCGCTGACGATTCGCAGTTACTTGACCTTCAGTACTGACTTTCACTATTGACAGAACCGACTGCCGATCTTTGGTGCAGAGCCGGGTGGAGGTTCCGAATCAGAGGCTCGACGGTTTTGTGACCGTGTTGGCTGCAGATTCCTTGACTTGCGCCATAGGGTGGTGGGGTTTCGGGTTCCGCTGAATAGGTCAGGAGTTCACTACACTCAGCTGGCGGCTACACGGGTAGCGGAGGCTGTGTGGCGTGGACTGGTCTGTTTTTTAGGTTAGAAGTCCTCGGGAAAGTACAGGGTGGGCTGCAATCTCAAAGGGTGCATGGCAAATACAGGACCTGCTTGGATCAAGGAACAGTCGGAATTGTAGCCGTAAACTGTTGTAGTTGTGCGGGGAAAGTCCCTGAGCTACAAGCGCTAATAGAAAGCACAGAAGCTGAAATCGTTATAGGTACAGAAAGGTGGCTAAAGTCTGAAATAAGTTCTGCAGAAATTTTTACGAAGTCTCAGACGGTGTTCAGGAAAGATAGATTAGGCAGAATTGATGGTGGAGTGTTTGTGTCTGTCACTAGTGGTTTACCTTGTAGTGAAGTCGAAGTAGATACTCCGTGCGAATTGGTATGGGTGGAGGTTATACTTAACAGCCGAACTAAGTTAATAATTGGCTCCTCCTACCGACCCCCAGACTCCGATGATATAGTTGCTGAACAGTTCAGAGAATATTTGAGTCTCGTAACAAATAAATACCCCACTCATACGGCTATAGTTGGTGGGGACTTCAACCTTCCCTCGATATGTTGCAAAAATACTTGTTCAAAACCGGTGGTAGGCAGAAAACAACTTCCGAGATTGTCCTAAATGCTTCCTCCGAAAATTATTTCGAGCAAAAAGGTCCACGAACACACGCGAATTGTAAATGGTCGCAAAAACACGCTTGACCTCTTAGCCACAAACAATCCAGAGCTAATAGAGAGCATCATGACTGATACAGGGATTAGTGATCGCAAGATCGTTGTAGCTAGGCTCAATACCGTCTCTTCCAAAGCCACCAGAAACAAACGCAAAATAATTTTTTTAAAAAAAGCGGATAAAGTGTCGCTAGAAGCCTTACTGAGAGACAATCTCCATTCCTTCCGAACTGACTATGCAAATGTAGACGAGATGTGGCTCAAATTCAAAGATATAATAGCAACAGCAATTGAGAGATTCATACCTCATAAATTGGTAAGAGATGGAACTGATCCCCCATGGTACACAAAACGGGTCCGAACGCTGTTGCAGAGGCAACGGAAAAAGCATGGAAGTTCAGAAGAACGCGAAATCCCGAAGATTGACTAAAATTTACAGACGCGCGAAATTTGGCACGGACTTCAATGCGAGGTGCCTTTAATAGGTTCCACAACGAAACATTGTCCCGAAATTTGGTAGAAAGTCCGAAGAAATTCTGGTCGTATGTAAAGCACACAAGCAGCAAGACGCAGTCAATACCTTCGCTGCGCAGTGCCGATGGTACTGTTACCGACGACTGTGCCGCTAAAGCGGAGTTTTTGAACGCAGTTTTCCGAAATTCCTTCACCAGGGAAGACGAATCGAATTTTCCAGAATTTGAAACACGAGCAGCTGCTAGCATGAGTTTCTTAGAAGTAGATACCTTAGGGGTTGCGAAGCAACTCAAATCGCTTGATACGGACAAGTCTTCAGGTCCAGATTGTATACCGATTAGGTTCCTTTCTGATTACGCTGATACAATAGCTCCCTACTTAGCAATCATATACAACCGCTCGCTCACCGATAGATCTGTACCTACAGATTGGAAAATTGCGCAGGTCGCACCAGTGTTTAAGAAGGGTAATAGGAGTAATCCATCGAACTACAGACCTATATCATTGACGTCAGTTTGCAGTAGGGTTTTGGAGCATATACTGTATTCAAACATTATGAATCACCTCGAAGGAAACGATCTATTGATACGTAATCAGCATGGTTTCAGAAAACATCGTTCTTGTGCAACGCAACTAGCTTTATTCGCACGAAGTAATGGCCGCTATCGACAGGGGATCTCAGGTTGATTCCGTATTTCTGGATTTCCGGAAAGCTTTTGACACCGTTCCTCACAAGCGACTTCTAATCAAGCTGCGGGCCTATGGGGTATCGTCTCAGTTGTGCGACTGGATTCGTGATTTCCTGTCATGAAGGTCGCAGTTCGTAGTAATAGACGGCAAATCATCGAGTAAAACTGAAGTGATATCAGGTGTTCCCCAGGGTAGCGTCCTGGGACCTCTGCTGTTTCTGATCTATATAAGTGACCTGGGTGACAATCTGAGCAGTTCTCTTAGGTTGTTCGCAGATGATGCTGTAATTTACCGTCTAGTAAGGTCATCCGAAGACCAGTATCAGTTGCAAAGCGATTTAGAAAAGATTGCCGTATGGTGTGGCAGGTGGCAGTTGACGCTAAAAAACGAAAAGTGTGGGGATGATCCACATGAGTTCCAAAAGAAATCCTTTGGAATTCGATTACTCGATAAATAGTACAATTCTCAAGGCTGTCAATTCAATTAAGTAACTGGGTGTTAAAATTACGAACAACTTCAGTTGGAAAGACCACATAGATAATATTGTGGGGAACGCGAGCCAAAGGTTGCGTTTCATTGGCAGGACACTTAGAAGATGCAACAAGTCCACTAAAGAGACAGCTTACACTACACTCGTTCGTCCTCTGTTAGAATATTGCTGTGCGGTGTGGGATCCTTACCAGGTGGGATTGACGGAGGACATCGAAAGGGTGCAAAGAAGGGAAGCTCGTTTTGTATTATCACGTAATAAGGGAGAGAGTGTGGCAGATATCATACGCGAGTTGGGATGGAAGTCATTAAAGTAAAGACGTTTTTCGTCGCGGCGAGATCTATTTACGAAATTTCAGTCACCAACTTTCTCTTCCCAATGCGAAAATATTTTGTGGAGCCCAACATACATAGGTAGGAATGATCATCAAAATAAAATAACGAAATCAGAGCTCGAACAGAAAGGTTTAGGTGTTCGTTTTTCCCTCGCGCTGTTCTGGAGTGGAATCGTAGAGAGATAGTATGATTGTGGTTCGATGGACCCTCTGCCAAGCACTTAAATGTGAATTGCAGAGTAGTCATGTAGATCCTTGGGACGACTAGATTTCACCGAAATAAAAGTGTATAATAACTAGGTGTGTAGCATAATACCTACCCCAGTAAATTGATAATCACTCTCAACAGTGAAACCGTAAGAATGGACGCTTCTAAGCGGAGAAAGATATTTTAGAAGCGCATCAGGGACTTCAGTTTTGTGCAGCCTATCTCACGCAAAGAAGAAGACTGGATAATAGGCAACAGACAATGCGTTCGAACGCTGCAAGAATGCCTACTACTCCCTTGCTGCCTCTCAGGAGCTTAACAAGTCGTAAAAGATGCCTAGCGTCGCCGGAAAGCTTCGGTGAGCAGTTTGCCTCTATCAAAAAATTGTTCTCTGTTACGTAATCTGTCAGCCCTAGACGTTTGTAGCGAAGACCTTGAAGCATGCTGTTGTAGAATAGATTTTAAAATGAAGCTGATATACACTTGTATTCGGCACGTGTATCCACAGGACATGTGGCCTGTAATTGAAGAAGTGTCATGATGACCTCTCCATTGGCAAATGATTCCGGAATAGTCCCCGACGTGGAACACCGGGAGTGGACTGATAAAGAGGAGGTGACCATGAGAAAAAGAAAAAGAGTGAATAACCAACGAAAGGGTAACGTTCTACGAGTCGTAGCGTGGAATCTCAGAAACTTGAACGTGGTAGGAAAGCTAGAAAATCTAAAAAGTGAAATGCAAAGGCATAGTAGGGAACAGTGAAGTGAAATGAGAAAAAGACAAGGATTTCTAGTCAGATGAGTATAGGGTAATATCAACAGCAGCAGAAAAGGGAATAACGGGAGTAAGATTCATTATAAATAGGAAGGTAGGGCAGAAAGTGTGTTACTGTGAACTGTTGAGTGATAGGGTTGTTCGTGTCAGAACACCGACAGCGATAGTGCAGGTATACAAGTTGACATCGCGAGATGAAGATGAAGAGAGAGGGAAAGTGTATGAGGATACTGTAAGGACAATACAGTACATAAAGTGTGATGAAAATCTATTCTTCGCTGGGGACTGAAATGTAGTTGTAGGGGAAGGAGTAGAAGAAAAGCTTAAAGGGAAATATGGGTTTGGGACAATGAATGAGAGTGGAGAAAGACTAATGGAGTTCTGTAACAAGTTTCAGCTAGTAATAGCGAATACTCTGTTCAAGAATCACAAGACGAGGAGGTATTCTTGGAAAAGGCCGGACGATACGGCATTGTAAGGCGTACCCAGGAGCAGATATAGACTCAGATCACAATGAAGTAGTGACGTAGAGTAGGCTGAAGTTGAAGACATGAATCAGGAAGAATCCATACTCAAAGAAGTAGGATACATAAGTACTCAAGAATGACGAGATACGCTTGAAGTTCTCTAAGGCTGTAGTTACAGTAATAAGGAATAGCTCAGTAGGCATTACAGTTTAAGAGGTATGGACATCTCTAAAAAGGGGAGTTACGGAAGTTGGTAAGAAAAACATAGGTACAAAGAAGCTAACTGCGAAGAAACCAAGGGTAACAAAAGAAATACTTCAATTGGTCGATCAGAGGAGGAAGTACAAAAATGTTCCGGGAAACTAAGTAATACAGAAATACAAGTCGCTGAGGAGTGAAATAAATAGGAAGCGCAGGGAAGCTAAGACGAAATGGATGCATGAAAAATGTGAAGAAATCGAAAAAGAAATGACTGTCGGAAGGACTGGCTCAGCATATAAGAAGGTCAAAATAACCTTCGATGAAATCAAATGCGAGGGTAGTAACATTAAGACTGCAACTGAAACTACTCTGTTAAATGCACGGGAGATAGCGGATAGGTGGAAAGAGTACATTTAAGGCCTCTATGAGGGGAAGATTTGCCTGGAGTGATAGAACAAGATGATTTAGAAGAGATAGAGGATGCAGTATTAGAATCAGAATTTAAGAGAGCTTTCGAGGACTTAAGATCAAATAAGGCAGAAGGGATAGATAACATTCCATCAGAATTTGTAAAATCATTGGAAGAAGTGGCAACAAAATGCCTATTCACATTGGTGTGTAGAATGTATGAGTCTGGCGACAAACCATCTGACTTTCGGAAAAAAATCATCCACACAATTCCGAAGACTGCAAGAACTGACAAGCGCGAGAATTATAGCACAATCAGGTTAACAGCTCATGCAACGAAGTTGCTGACAAGAAGAATATACAGAATGCTCTATCCTTAGTGGATAAGCCGAGCAAAAGTGTGGGTTCAGTTCGAGGAAGTTTTCCAGGATGTGAGGATATGCAACACAAAGCAAACAATTAGTAATAACGTGGCGTAATCCACGTTGTTCAATAGGAAGGTTCTCCTATATCATTATATTAATCCGACTGTATAAAATTGTCTTAAGGAATTCACAAATAGTGCTCAACAGTGGTATTGGACGATAGTTCTTTGACTGGTCTGTTGACTGATGATATGCTTCAGTATCGCTATGACTTATGATTGCTTCATTTTCTGTAAGATTGAACCAGATATTGTAAGAGACGATTAAAAAGTTTCCGTTCGAAGACCGTAGAGCCCAGAATCGGTGTACCGATCAACCAACAGCGCCTTGAGCACTGAAGCGATCATCCCACCGGCGTCCCAGGTTGGAGATATGTGAATGGTAAAACATCTTGTCCTACTGCTGGAAGAAGTTCGTAACTGCATGATGCACATCCTCGTCTGACAGGAATCGTCAAACCTTCGCTATCGATTGGTGTCTTCTGTCGATTCGTAATCGGTTCGGAACTTGGCACACCGTTCCAAAGCTGTGATTTTCGACAAACATGCAGCCCACACAAATTCTTAGGTCTTCGATGAATGTCCACCGGTGTTTATCCTTCGGCAGCCAAGAACAGAATAATAGCACGTTGGTCCTGTTTGAAAGCATTTGGTAATAACCTCCCCATAGTTCACGTTTTTGTAGTATTGGCAGAAGAGCCAACACCGTGTTACTAGAGGAGGCCGAAAGGCACGCATTTGGCTCACGCAGGCTGGCGTGAGAAGGTAAGAACTATACTGACATGAGGTCTGGAACATGACAAGGAATTAGAATTCAGAAAGCGGACGTCATTAGTTTGATAACGTTAATCCATTAATGATGAACGTCGCTCTTGACGGTACATGATTCACAATATTATCTGTTCAGAATAGTAACTGAATATGGCGCCTTGCTAGGTCGTAGCAAATGACGTAGCTGAAGGCTATGCTAAGCTGTCGTCTCGGCAAATGAGAGCGTATGTAGTCAGTGAACCATCGCTAGCAGAGTCAGCTGTACAACTGGGGCGAATGTTAGGGAGTCTCTCTAGACTAGACTTACCGTGTGGCGGCGCTCGGTCTGCAATCACTGATAGTGGCGACACGCGGGTCCGACGTACACGAACGGACCGCGGCCGACTTAAAGGCTACCACCTAGCAAGTGTGGTGTCTGGCGGTGACACCACATTTTTAGTACATGTCACACGAAAGCCACTCTATCCCTTGCCTACGTGTCTACATCAGAGTTTCTGTAGCCGCATCGGAGTCGAGATACGTTGCATAGAGACTGCAGCAAGGCCCCTAAACGGAAAATTTTTTATCGCCCATTTTATAATGCCGGGGAAGAAATACACCAGCCACCTTTTTGCATGTTCCCACAATGCAGAAGAAATTCGGGATAGATTTCATCTCTTCCGGACGCCTTTCCTGCTTTGCAGTCCTTGGAGCAGCAGAAATATCAGATACAGAGAAAATTCTTGAGAACTCAGGTTGTTCACCAGTACTCTTTTCTAGCAATGTAAGTTTGTCTCTGATGTTTCTCATATGAGTTTTATCCCCTGGTGCTCTGGTAGTAGACAGTAAATGTGCGGAATCCTCTTCCTGTAAATCAGAAGAAGTAGTGTCAGTACAAGTACTTTCTACTATGTGTGTTACGGCACATTTACACAGTTTGAGTAGAATGTCGTCGTTGACGGATCTCCTTCATATTTTCTCTGAAATGAACCAGAGAGGAGAAACTTGGTTCCTCCATATCCGGAATAAGCAGTGGCACAACCGCGCAGTAGTCGATAGCGAAAATATATTTATCTGGGCGTTTGGCAGGGCCCACAGCGCCGTACTGCGCCGTGCAGGAGGGCTAAAAAGGATTGTGCCGGTTTATCATCGGGCTACGCGTTATCTGAAGGCGGCACTCGACGTTGCACGGGCTGCCAGGAGCGGGAAGCGGCCGCAAACAGAACCACTTTACGGGACCCTCTTCCGGCGTGTCGCAAAGGGTGGCCCGCCCTGAGGCTCGTGAACGGCCTCTGTGGGCTGGCTACAACGGCGGATCCACCTGCTCACTGATACGTCACTATCCTATCGGAACATGGAGACGGCTCCTCAAGGGCTGTCAGCACGTTAAGTACCAAACCTTCAAAAGTTGTCTTGCAGCACAGGTCCACAGCTCCTGTAAATTGTTGAATTGTATTCGCGTCCGCTAGTAGGCGTTCGCTTACTGGAAATTGCTACATGCAGTTCGGAGGGTTCAGTATCCTCGCACGTCTAGGAATTTTAGTATTATTCACATCTCTAGTCAGCAGCGATAGTCGATTCTAAGGGAATGTCGCCTTGCATTGCTCGAAATTTCACAATATAGTGGATGGTTATAATTAAACTAACGCATGGAAGGACGTTTGAGTGTCCTACGATGAGTACAGCAAGCATTGCAGCACTCAGAACACTGTTAGCGTCGTAGGTAGGCTCATTAACTCTTCTGCTACAAAGATTATTTTACATCTTTAGGTTACGAAAGGGGATAATATAATCACCCCGGTCAACACTGTGAAAATTTTTGTTGTTATATTTCATAAAGTCATAAAATAATTCAGAATGTCACTTATTATTGTAAACTGATGCTTTGTTGAAGATTTGAAGAATTCATTGGTGGTTTATTGTCAAAATATACGTAATGTAGGCTATTAGGGGTATACTCACTTTGCTGACACAACAGAAAATCAAAATTTTAAATACCAAACAATTTTAGTTTCTTGTTAATTTTTCTTAACAGTGAGAACATTTCTCTACAATTGTACCTCTTCTATGGATTTGCAGTACTTATTTCTTACACTTTGTGCACATAAATATAGTTTTTCGGTCTTTATTTCTCGGTCACAATGCAATTTGGTAATTTTGAAATCTCTTCTTTGCTACCCTCAGTAAACTGTGTCTTCTTTATTTCAGTTCAAATAGTTTCGACGGCTCTTACAACTTCTGTATTTAGTCCAGTTGGATTTCCTGCTCGTTCTCCCACATGCCGTTTTGATAACTTCAGGACACGTTCCTGTAGGAAAGGCCTCCTTCTTCTTGTGGAACCTTTCTGCCAGCCTGGATATTACTGTGACCACAGAGCATCTACGTTTAGTGTCCACCATTTCCATGCACATTCGGTACGGCCAAAGACTTATCGTCCATACATAGCTGTATCGTCTTGTCATCGTTTCACCCATATCTACTTCCTCTTTACTCTCACGAGAGTGAGCCGTTATGTTAGGTGGCCTGTTTTTTTCCCCTTCTTCTTCAACAGAGCTTTAATTGGGTTGGGTTGAAAGCTGAACAACAATCTTTTTCTTTGGAACGTATCAAACAATGATCATTTTCTTGTAAATCCAGACACTGAAAATTTTTCCTCTTTTGTTGCATTAAGCAAGAATTCTTATGGTATTTCTCTTTTGTTTGCTCTAAGAGTTCCAAGCAATGTTAAGTTGTGATACAACAATTTTCGGCTAGCACTATGGAAGTAAAACAATTATCTGTAGTAATTTCCCTTACAAACTGAAAATTTTGCCGAAGTATATCCAACACAACACGTTGCCATTGATTTACTTATATCTGGTTGTGCTTCATGCCTTTACATACTTGTACATTACATGCATTTCTCTTTTTAGCATTTGCACCTCCCATATTTTTATTCCGTACTTTCCTGGTTTCGCTGTCATATATACTCGAAATGGGAAGTTGCCACGGAAGTTTGCCAGTCTTTCACCAGCATTTACAGATGTAATAATTCATGCGTGTGTTCACAAAGATATCAAAAACCTCTCTCATTTCCCGACGCTTGACATTTTCTTCTGCAATTATGATGCTGCAAGTGGTTATGTCAATAAATCAAAACATCTAATAATGGTTGAAATCTGGTGCCTGACATAAAAGCCGTGAGAAATGTATTTCGAAAAGCGGGGTCGTTAGCCTGCAACTCAGAACCACTAGATCGATTTGCATGAGTGTTTCTTGCAGCCAGTAGCATGGAAATAAATGCCAACAACTGCTGATTTGTCATGTTGTGCCATTCTTTAGATTGTTCTAGGTGAGAATCATTGTTATTCGGAATACTTCTTAAACTTTTTCATTAGTATGTACACACATAGTAACATGCAACTTTTCAGGAGGAATTAAAGCAAACACAATTACAACTGAATTTACAGTTTTATTGCTTTTTATAACACCAGGCCTTTGTCGAAGAAATTTCCTTCTTCGATGACGGGAGGGTGTAGAATGCCATGATGGATCAACACTAGAGTTGAACGTACCAGAAAGAGTTCGACCCTCATCCTGGGTGCCGTCTTCTAACAAATTTTCTGATCCTGGTGGCTCTGTCATTTAATGCAGTTAACTCATTTCTGTGACACAGTCAACTCCTTCAATTATCTCACATTATCCCTTTTATCTTCATTGTTCCACAAGTTTTACATAACATGATCTTCATCACACAGATATTCTCGATTATCAGTATTTATAACTTTTTCAGACTCCTGCACACGGTACCCCATGTCCACGTTTACGCTCAGAAATGAAAGCTTAGAGTGCCGCCGATGAGAATAATAAGAAATACCTGTGCAATTCATTGTTACCATTGTTCTCGTATCCCAACAACGAAAATTGAAGTACAGCATGACAGCAATATGACAGTATAATGGAATAACAAGGCTACAAATAAAATTCTATTACCTACCAATATCGTAACAAACATATTAATGGTTGACAAAAACACTCCCTTGAATCATGAAAAATAATTCTAAATTTGGGTACGTATTTTGGGATATGTTAAGTGAATAACACTAATGGATCTGTAATAAACAAATACACAGATTTTCAAATTGTAAACACGACCGAAAGTATAAGTACCCACGAAAAATCGTAACTGTGATAGTTCCATTATACCCGTTCGTAGCAGAAATGTTAATCGATGTGCTCGTGGAATATGCTGAAAAAGATGATAGTTCCATTTCCTACCACCAGGTGAAAATACAGCGCTTTAGTCGGTCATATTGTGAAATTTTTCCTATTTTTGCGTCACTACGGTGTTTCACGCTTGATGACGCGTATTGATTTCTTTTGTGAAGAATATGATGAATAAATTTGACGAAATCGGTGAATTAGATGGTGCAGCAGGGAGATGGAGGTGACCCAATCTGAAGACCGTTGTTCATAAAGTTGCTGTAGCTGTAGCCGACTGCGCAGCACATGCTTCAAATTCTGCAGTCAGTGCACGAGCTGTGCCATGGAACTATCTCTTTCCGAGTCAGTAGTTCAAAGGAGGCGCCTTTTACTCTGGTATCCCTCCGTATAAGATACGAATTTGCACGAAATGAAGAGCCAAAGTAGGCTACAATACAGGGACGTTGCCTTGGTTTTTTTGGCACGGATTGAAGAGGATGACATATGGCCGGGGAACATTCTTTGGACGGACGAAGCACGTTTTACTCTAGACGATGCCGTGAATGCACGGAACAGTTGCATATGGAGTTCTAATCCGGCCGGCCGGGGTGGCCGTGCGGTTCTAGGTGCTACAGTCTGGAACCGCAGGACCGCTACGGTCGCAGGTTCGAATCCTGCCTCGGGCATGGATGTATGTGGTGTCCTTAGGTTAGTTAGGTTTAAGTAGTTCTAAGTTCTAGGGGACTGATGACCTCAGAAGTTAAGTCCCATAGTGCTGAGAGCCATTTGAACCATTTTGTTCTAATCTGCTACTCGTTGCGCAGGAACGTCTACCGTACCCATCCTAAGTGACAGTATGGTGTGCTTCCAGAAGTTCCTTCTTGCTCGGTCCGTTTTTTCCTCGAGAATATGACATATTGCGGGCCTGTTACGTGTACAGCAACAACTGCAGGTTATAATTACCTCCTTGCGGCTTTGCAAGAACCTGACTGTGCCCATACTATTAATTTCATCCAAGGTGGGCATATAGAACAGGTCGCTTGCCACGTGAAAGATTTGCTTCGAAAAGCCTTCGTTAACGATTCATAATGTGTCCTCCAGAGTCCCTGACCTAAATTCGTGCGACTTCTGGTTGTGGGGCAGTCTGAAAGATCGTGTCTGTCAGGGATGTATCCGACTCGTCCTGATATGAAAGGTAGCATATGACGAAATATCTCTCTGATCAAACTGCAGCAACTGCCAACCATGCCATGTTGCAGATGCTGCACGTTGTTGAGTCGGGAAACCAAATAGAACGCATGTTTTAAAATTGTAATTTGTGACCATATTCTAATAAACATGCCACAACCACCGTTGTTATGTGTTTCATCGTTGCACGAACAGCATATCCTGATCGCTTACAGCGTCATATTTTCATCTAATGGCATCAAGTGGAAGTTTTATTGTTTCTCAGTGTACTCCACAAACGTATTAATGAACATGCCTACGATGTGTCAGTATCCTGCTATGAATACAGCACGTACTGCAGCACCGGGAACACCATCAGTTTACATACGTGCTGTGTGTTCTTTCGCTCGTGTCGCATTACATAATACTAGAGTTATTAAAAGGTAACTGGTAATGAAAGGAAATGTAAATATTGTGTATGATTTCTTACTACTGAGACAACCATAAATACGACAGTCAATAAGACCAGTATTGTTAACTGAATCTTTTGTCGGTTCTTGGTAGAACAACGTTATAATAAGAAACTTCCTGGCAGATTAAAACTGTGTGCCGGACCGATATTCGAACTCGGGTTCTTTGCCTTTCGCGGGCAAGTGCTCTACCAACTGAGCTACCCAAGCATGACTCACGGCACACAGTTTTAATCTCCCAGGAAGTTGCATATCAGCCTACACTCCGTTGTAGAGTGAAAATTTCATTCTAGAAACATTATAATAAATGAAAAGCACACGTTTGCTTTTGTTCTACAGTATCACTTGTACTGTGTTAACCGGTTTTCGGCTTACAAGCCCATCATCAGATATTTACTAAGTATTGTCACCAAAGAAGTTACAACGTTTGTAACAACATTGGAAAAAGAAGTTACACGTCCAAACTGAAGCAGAAACATACATTAAGTAACATCTAGGACAGTGTGGTGATAATGCAATGAAAAAGTAAAAAATTGAACAGTAAATAAATATAAAGGCAGTACACAGGAAAAATTTGTCTATTGTCTTTTTACCTTTCAAAACGCAGTACCACCACACTATCAAAGATTGCATTTACTGTATGTTCCCTCACACTCCTCCATTTTCTTTATCTTGTTAATATTTTTTAAGTTCCTTATATTGGTATATTCTGTAGTTACATTGATAACTGTTTCTTCTATTAATTGGTCTGTGTATCACTCTCCATGTTTTATTCCTCCTGAAGTAAACTTGTCAAGCTCTAATTTTATTTTACTGTATTAGTTTTGTTTATTAATAGAAACTTATGTAGGCAAGCTGCTCCTAATTAGTGTAGAAGCTTTTGCTGCCTTCTCCGTTTTTTATTTATTTACTGTCAAATTTTTTACTTTTTCATTGCCTTACTACCACACTGTCAAGGATGTTACTGTGTGTTTCTGCTTCATCCTGGACGTGTAACTTCTCTTCCAGTGTTGTTTACAAACATTGTAACTTCTTTGGTGACAATACTCAGTAAATGTCTGAAGATGGGCTTGTAAGCTGAAAAACGGTTATCACAATAAAAGTAATACTGTAGAATGAAAGCAAACTAATGCTTTTCATTGGTTAATACCAGAATTGTTGATATAAGAAGCATTAATAAATGAAAGAGAGTCGCGACTAATACCACTTTTACCTCTCTTACCGCATACCTCAGTTTCTTGTTGTGGTCTTCAGTCCAGAGACTGGTTTGATGCAGCTCTCCATGTTACTCTATCCTCTTCATCGCCCAGTACCTTCTGCAACCTACATCCTTCTGAATCTGTTTAGTGTATTCATCTCTTGGTCTCCCTCTACGATTTTAACCCTCCACGCTTCCCTCCAATACTAAATTGGTGATCCCTTGATGTCTCAGAGTATGCCCTACCAACCGATCCCTTTTTCTAGTCACGTTGTGCCACAAACTGCTCTTCTCTCCAATTCTATTCAATATCTCCTCATTAGTTATGTGATCTACCCATGCAATCTTCAGCATTCTTCTATAACACCACATTTCGAAAGCTTCTATTCTCTTCTTGTCTAAACTATTTAGCGTTCACGTTTCACTTCCATATAAGGCTACACTCCAAACAAATACTTTCAGAAACGACTTCCTGACAAATCAGTACTCGATGTTAACAAATTTCTCTTCTTCAGAAACGCTCTCCTTGCCATTGCCAGTCTACATTTTATATCCTCTCTACTTCGACCATCATCAGTTATTTTGCTCCCCAAATAGCAAAACTCATTAACTACTTTAAACGTCTCATTTTCTAATCTAATTCCCGCAACATCGCCCGATTTAATTCGACTACAATCCATTATCCTTGTTTTGCTTTTGTTGATGTTCGTCTTATATCCTCCTTTCAAGACACTATCCATCCCGCTCAGCTGCTCTTCCAGGTCCTTTGCTGTCTCTGACAGAATTGGAGAACCTCAGAGTTTTCATTTCTTCTACACGGATTTTAAAACCTACTCCGAACTTTTCTTTTGTTTCCTTTATTGCTTGCTGAATATACAGATTGAATAACATCGGGGATAGGCTACAACCCTGCCTCACTCCCTTCCCAACCACTGCTTCCCTTTCATGCCCCTCGACTCTTATAACTGCCATCTGGTTTCTACACAAATTGTAAATAGCCTTTCGCTGCCTGTATTTTACCCCTGACACCTTCATAATTTGAAAGAGACTATTGCAATTAACATTGTCAAAAGCTTTCTCTAAGTCTACAAATGCTAGAAACGAAGGTTTGGCTTTCATCAATCTCTCTTCTAAGATAAGTCGTAGGGTCAGTATTGCCTCACGTGTACCAACATTTCTACGGAATCCAAACTGATCTTCCCCGAGGTCGGCTTCTACCAATTTCTCCATTCGTCTGTAAGGAATTCGCGTTAGTATTTTGCAGCTGTGATTTATTAAACTGATAGTTCGGTAATTTTCACATCTGTCAACACCTTCTTTCTTTGGAATTGGAATTATTATATTCTTCTTGAAGTCTGAGGGTATTTCGCCTGTCTCATACATCTTGCTCACCAGACGGTAGAGTTTTGTCAGGACTGGCTCATCTTGCTCACCAGACGGTAGAGTTTTGTCAGGACTGGCTCTCCCAAGGCTTCCAGTAGTTCTAATGGAATGTTGTCTACTCCGGGGGCCCTGTTTTGACTTATTGATATAAGACTTACTGATATAAGAAGCATTAATAAATGAAAGAGAGTTGCGACTAATACCACTTTTACTTCTCTTACCGCATACCTCAGTTAATATTTGCTTTCTCTCACGGAATGATTCTCGGAACTGAATCCACTGAAGCCACAACGTCGCAGACATAAAGGGCTTATGCGTAGTAGATGCATTCGTGAACATACGTTGACCCTTTGAAAAGGGACGTAACACTGTCTGCCAGTTCACCCACTCTTACTGTAATGGGCCAGATTCTGTCTGGGCGTCGGAGGGGTGCCTAGAGCTCGAGGGGCGTCACGGAAATGAGACTGGCCGCCCGGCACGCACGCACAGTGTATCCAGCGCGGAGACGAGCCGGCGCCGCCCGCGGCAGCGCTTCTGTGGCGAGCTGTCGGCGTGGCAGCAGCAGCGCTTCATTTGCATATCGCGCTCCCGCCCGGCGGACGTGCCGCTGATGAGTCGCGGCGTCGCCCGGACACTTTGCATGGCCCATCCCAACGAGCCGTCCCTCCCCCATTCCGACAGCCGCTTAACTGCACTGCAGTGGCGTCGTTGTAGCCTTAACTTCGGGCGAGCAGCTGAACTTAGGCGCTCGCAGCCAAGTTATTAAACGCTACAGTCTCCACCTCCAGCCCTGCAATAGTTCGTATCTCACTCGCGACTCCACCTGCTCTAACTTCGTTTCGTAATACGTGGCGTCCGGCTCGTAACGCCAAACTTTCGTCGTTTTCCAGAACTGGCAAAGATACGGGCTCACGGAAGTAGGACATGAGATTAGCTGTGGAAAACCACTCGTAACCTGAGGAATGTTCAGTGGACATTGGAGAACTGTTAACCCCCCAGGACTTGAAGACCCAAGAGATGTCATCCGGCCGCCGTGTCATCCTCTGCCTTGCGGCATTAAGCCCATTCGTTATAGAGGGCATGTCGTCAAAGCACCGCTCCCACGGCCGTTTTGCAGGTCTCCAGATTGTGGAGCAGCTACTATTAGGTGAATTAACTCCTCAGTTGGTACCCCATGCCACTCCTCCACAACAAGAAAAACACCCTTAGCAGTATTCCGATAGCCATGCGGTCTAGGGCGCCTTGTCACAGTTCGCGAGGCTCCCCCGTCGGAGTTTCGAGACATCCCTTGGGCATGGGTATATGGGTCGTCCTTAGCTTACACTACACTCGTTCGTCCTCTGTTAGAATATTGCTGCGCGGTGTGGGATCCTTACCAGGTGGGATTGGCGGAGGACATCAAAAGGGTGCAAAAAAGGGCAGCTCGTTATGTATTATCACGTAATAGGGGAGATAGGCGAGTTGGGATGGAAGTCATTAAACCAAAGACGCTTTTCGTCGCGGCGAGATCTATTTACGAAATTTCAGTCACCCAACTTTCTCTTCCCAACGCGAAAATATTTTGTTGAGCCCAATCTACATAGGTAGGAATGATCATCAAAATAATATAAGAGAAATCAGAGCTCGAACAGTAAGGTTTACGTGTTCGTTTTTCCCGCGGGCTGTTCGGGAGTGGAATGGTAGGGAGACAGTGTGATTGTGGTTCGATGAACCATCTGCCAAGCACTTAAATGTGAATTGCAGAGTTATCATGTAGATGTAGATGTAGATGTAGCGTAAATTAGTTTAATTGGTGTGTAAGCCTAGGGACCGAAGATCTTGGCAGTTTGGTCCCATAGAACCTTACCACGAATTTCCAATTTTCCAGTACTCCGAATCCAACACGCTGACTACCCTGCTACACAGGCGGACGCGCTGAAAAGATTAATGCTGACAATTACTAGAAGAAACAAGGTACAAAAAAATTCTTTAGGAAACATACAGTAGCAGATCGGAAGTATACGGAAACAGTTGTTTATTTATTTATTTATTTGTTTATTGTTCCGTGGGACCAAATTAAGGAGAAGTCTCCATAGTCAAGGAATGATTCAATACATGAAATTATAACACGATATTAGAAACAGATAAAATGAAATATAAAAAAAAATATTCAGGTGACAAATCGTAAGTTTAAATGAAGAAAATCAACAATGTAACACTGGAATTTGCTTAATTTTTTAGCTCTTCCAGGAACTCCTCGACAGAATAGAAGGAGTGAGCCATGAGGAAACTCTTCAGTTTAGACTTAAAAGCGTTTGGGCTACTGCTAAGATTTTTGAGTTCTTGTGGTAGCTTATTGAAAATGGATGCAGCAGAATACTGCACTCCTTTCTGCACAAGAGTCAAGGAAGTGCATTCTACATGCAGATTTGATTTCTGCCTAGTATTAACTGAGTGAAAGCTGCTAACTCTTGGGAATAGGCTAATATTGCTAACAACAAACGACATTAAAGAAAATATATACTGCGAGGGCAATGTCAGAATTCCCAGATTTTTGAATAGGGGTCGACAAGAGGTTCTCGAACTTACACCACATATAGCTCGAACAGCCCGTTTTTGAGCCAAAAATACCCTTTTTGAATCAGAAGAATTACCCTAAAAAAATAATACCATACGACATAAGCGTATGAAAATATGCGAAGTAGACTACTTTTCGTGTTGAAGTGTCACTTATTTTAGATACTGTTCTAATGGTAAATAAAGCAGCATTTAGTTTCTGAACAAGATCCTGGACATGGGCTTTCCACAACAGATTACTATCTTTCCGAACGCCTAGGAACTTGAACTGTTCCGTCTCGCTTATAATATGCCTATTCTGTCTGATCAAAATATCGGTTCTTGTTGAATTGTGAGTTAGAAACTGTAAAAACTGAGTCTTACTTTGATTTAGCATCAAATTATTTTCCACAAGCCACGAACTTATTTCATGAACTACATTATTTGTTACTGTTTCAATATTACACACAAGATCCTTCACTATCAAGCTGGTGTCATCAGCAAACAGAAATATTTTTGAATCACCTGTAATACTAGAAGGCATATCATTTATATAAATAAGAAACAGCAGTGGCCCCAGCACCGACCCTTGGGGAACGCCCCACTTAACAGTGACCCATTGGGACTGAACATCACTACCACTCTCAGTATTGTGGAGAATTACCTTCTGCTTTCTGTTCTTAAAGTAAGAGGCGAACCAATTGTAAGCTACTCCCCTTACTCCATAATGGTCCAACTAATGCAGTAATATTTTGTGGTCAACACAGTCGAAAGCCTTCGTTAAATCAAAGAAAACACCTAGCGTTCGCAACCTTTTATTTAATCCGTCCAAAACCTCACAGAGAAAAGAGAATATAGCATTTTCAGTTGTTAAACCATTTCTAAAACCAAACTGAACATTTGACAGCAAATTATGTGAATTTAAATGCTCCAGTAACCTTGTATATACAAATTTCTCGATAACTTTAGCAAACACCGATGGCATAGAAATAGGTCTAAAATTGTCAACATTATCAATGTCTCCCTTTTTATAAAGTGGCCTCACTACCGAGTACTTTAATCGGTCAGGAAACCGACCACTCCTTAAGGAAATGTTACAGATATGGCTGAGAACTGGGCTAACATACAGAGAACAGTACTTCAGTATTCTGCTAGATACCCCGTCATATCCATGAGAGTTCTTGGTCTTTAGTGATTTAATTATTAACTCAATCTCCCTCTTGTCAGTATCATGGAGGAGCATTTCAGATAACAGTCTCGGAACACTTTTTTCTAAGAGCGCTATATGATTCCCTGTTGGGACTAGGTTTCTATTTAGTTCACCTGCTATATTCAGAAAGTGATTATTAAATACTGTACATATATGCGACTTATCAGTAACACGAACATTCCCACTACGCACTGATTTTACATCCTCGACCTGTCTCTGCAGACCAGCAACTTCCTTTACGACTGACCATGTGGTTTTAATTTTATCCTGAGACTCAGCTATTCCATCTGCATACCACATACTTTTTGCCTTCCTAATAACATTTTTAAGCACCTTACAATAATGTTTGTAATGGGCTGCTGCATTTAGATTTTGACTGTTTCTAACGTTTTGATATAATTGCCACTTTGTTCTACAAGATATTCTTATCCCTCTAGTCAGCCACCCAGGCTGCCTGTTTGTGCTAGTACCCTGTTTTAAACGTTCTAACGGAAAGCAACTTCCAAAGAGCATGAGAAAAGTGTTGAGAAAAGCATTATATTTATCGTCTACTGTATCAGCGCTATAAACATCTTGCCACTCTTGTTCCTTTATAAGGTTTACAAAGGTCTCCACAGCAACTGGATCAGCTTTACTGAACAGCTGATGACTATATTTAACACGTGCTGCAGCACAAAAATCTTTTAAAGTTAAAATTTGTGCATCATGATCTGAAAGGCCATTCACCTTTTTGCTAACAGAATGTCCTTCTAGTAATGAGGAATGAACGAAAATGTTGTCTATGGTTGTTCTACTGTTCCCTTGCACTCTCGTTGGAAAGAATACGATTTGCATAAGATTATATGAATTAAAGAGGTCTACCAGCATCCTCTTCCTTGCACAGTCACTTATACAATTATTATTGAAGTCACCACATATAACTAACTTTTTGTATTTCCTATAAAGTGAACCAAGAACCTCCTCTAGCTTTAGCAAAAATGTTGTGAAATCGGAGTCTGGGGATCTATAAATAACAACAGTTAGAAGTTTAGCTCCGTTAAATTTAACCACACCTGCACAACATTCAAACACCTTTTCAGTGCAGTACTTTGAAACATCAATTGACTCAAATGGGATGCCGTTTTTCACATACATGGCTACTCCCCCAGACCGCAAAGAGCTCCTCGAAAAGCTGCCAGCCAACCTGTATCCTGGTAAAGGAAGCCTCTGAATTATCTCCTTATTTAATAAGTGTTCGGATAAACCAATAATTTCAGAGTCGACATCTATAAGCAGTTCACTAACTTTATATCTAATACCTTGTATATTTTGATGAAATGTACTAATTCCCTCATTACTCGGATACATAAGCTTTGTCAAAAGTGATTCCCCTGTTAGAGAGACTTCCCTTAAACAGGAATACCTATCAGCTGACTTCAATCTAAAAAAGGTGCAGCTCTAACACCCACTACTGCAGGAATTTTCCCATGAGTGATCCCACCAACCCCACCTATGCTGTCACCTATAAGCTTTGCCAACCTCCCCTTCCCATACCTGTTGAGGTGCAGGCCGTGTCTAGTGAAACCCGTCCTGCTGATAGACTCCACCGACACCACTGAAATGTGACCCATGCTTTCCGTCATCAGCGCACCCCCGAGTCTCATGTTATTACGCCTGACGGCTGTATTAAGATGAGGCCGATCGTGACGCTGAAACAGTTCCACGAAATGCACATTCGTGTTGCCAGTCTGAGTGGCTATCTTTTCCAGGTTACCATCTATGTTATACTCCCCATCCCTATCAATACTATTACCAGCCCCACCCACAATCACTGATCCTCTTTAGTAAAATCCCTACATAACCCCCCCTATGTTAACAGATTACTAGACGTCACGAGAGGCGAAACCGCCAGTTTGAGAGTAGGCGCTGAGTACTGCGTTGTCATTAGATTAGTACTAACAACAGAATGAGAATGTTAGCAGAACTCAATGCCTTCGAACGTGGACTAGTCATGGAATTTCACCTGAGTAACAAATCCATCAGGACATTTCAACCCTTCTAAAACACACCATGCCGACTGTTGACGCTGCCATTGTGAAGTGGAGCCGCGAAGGAACAACCACAAGTACACAAAACCGTATAACGAGCATATTGGCAGTCTACAAACACTGCTTTCATCACATCGGCCTGTCGGTCTGCATTATGAATATATGACCATTACACACCTGAAGATGCGTCTATCCAGGCATGAAACTGGTAGCAGCGAATAAAGCACATTTTGCAAACACCTCTTCATTCTTGACTTTTAAAATACCATTATTTTTACGACAATTTGAATGGTTATTGAGTGCTGAGTGATTTTTTACTATTATTCGCAATATCTCGGTGCTGTGGTATCAATCATGGACTGTGAGATAGAGACTGTCGATCTTTGCGGAACAAAGTTGTAAAAATTAGCATTAAATCAGTGGAACAAATCACTCTTAATTTTCAAAGTGGTACCAGAATTCCAGCTAGCACAATGACTATGCATAGCGGGTTACAAAAGTAGGGTACGATGGTCGAGCAGCTCCTCTTTAACAAAGCAACGCCTGAGGAGATGCAAAGGACGACACCACTGGATCTCGGTGATTGGAAACTAGTGATTTGAGCGACGGATCACACTGTACCCTGTGGCACTCCGATTTATGGGTTTGCGTTCGGCTAGTGCTTGGAGAATGTTACCTGCCATAGTGCGTAGTGCCAGAATGATGTTGGTGTAGTTACTTTAGAGGCGTATTTTTCTTGTTTAGGGTCTGATCCCCTTATTGCGCTTAAGAAAGCTAAGTGCGGAAGTATGTAAACACAATTTACAATTTTGTGCACTGCGTACAGTAAAACAGTTCGGAGTCCATTATTATTTGTATCAGAGAGACAAGGCATCCTATCAAAAAGTAGCATCTATGAGTCAATGCTTTACGGAAAATAACATCCCTGAAACGGACTGGCCTTTCCAGAAAACCGATCTTTACCCAGTGGAATACCTTTCGAGTGAGTCAAAACGTCGACTTCGGTCCAGGTTGCTATCGATCTCTCAATACGCTCTCCCACGGCTCAGTGGGAAATGTTCGATGACTTGCACACAATTGATCACTTCTCGATCCAGATTCACCAGCTGGAGAGAGTGCTGCCCGAAAGAAAACCGCCGCGATAGGCGATGGGTGCTCAGTAGGGAAGATTGAACGTTTACAGTCAACTTGCTGTGACGGGATCCAGGGATGGATGGATCGTGTTAGCTAAATGATCGTACAGGCCGCTGAAGCATTGATTCTGTAGTTTTCTTCAGGCCGGCTGAAAAGGCACCCTGCTCCTTGGTATCATGACAAATGGCACACTGCAATAAAGACACTGCAATTAAGACCAGGAGAACGGCTCTGCGTAGGTTCCAGTGCCAACTGGAGAGATACTCGCAGACCACCGGGTAGTGAGGGAGAAATGTCACCTAATTTTTATAGAGAGCGATAAAACATCGTGTCAGTTGTCTTGATCACCTTAGACTGTTCCACTAAGAGTACATTCGTATGAGAGAGCATCGGGAGGATTTCTGGAAAAGAAGGGAGGTATCCCACGGCTGCTGTGATGGGGAATGGAAGTCTCCAGACCAACTTTCGAGACATTGTCCAGACTATGGCGGCCTATTTTGCCACGCGTATCGCAACTACCAGCCAGTATTCAGCTTTCTGACGAAACAGAGTAGCTGCTGAGAGGGGCAGTTGGATCTTGCGTTCCACCACTGATCAAGAAAGCAACTGCTTCTTCTCCCTGTGGCAGCTGGATGCTGCGTTACCTGCAGATCGTGGCACGACACCTGGTCACGATAGGGTTAATTATGGTATGTTATGCCACTTCACAGCGCGACGTTAATAAATCCTCGTCACATTTTCATTTAGGCGTTAAGGGCGTTATGTCACTCTCCTCACATTCCAGAATAGTTATACCGTGTGTTGTCCTCAATAGCTTCCTGGAAAAGATCTTGCAGCGGATGGTCAACCACCGCCTTGTCCATGCAGCTCGTTAGAAGCGCTCAGTGTGGATTCAAGAGGTGTCGCTCCACCGTCGGTAACCTGGCCGTCCCACAAGTGTCTGTAAAACGGGTTTTCCTGCGCCAGCAACACCTCCTCGGTATATTCCTTTTGACATCGAAAAGACCTACGATACTACATCGTACGGTATTATCCTCGAGCATCTACATAAATGGAATTTTAGAGGATGTCTCTCCATCTTTATATGGTCTTTTCTCTCACCAAACTATTTCATATAAAGAATCGGTGACATTCTCTGGTTGCTTTGAGTAAGAGAACGGTATACCTCTGTGTAATGTTGCGAGTGTGAGTGTCTATGTCATAGTTATTAGTAGTATCACGTCAGTAGTTAAATTATGTTGTCCTAGGTTCCTTTCCTGTTGACGACTTGTCTGACTTTTATATCTCATCAAGCCTCGCAAATACAATTCGTCAGTTGCAACTGACAGTTCGATTATTGGAGGAGTGGGCAGGTAAAAGAGTTTTAATTTCGCCACTGAAGAGCCTATGTGCGTTCTTTTTAACCGTTCAAGTTCTGTTTTAAATTTACCTGAATTGCGGGTGGGACGCACTACTCTTAATTTTGAAGACGTGGTGAGGGACTCGGAACTTACATGGCTGCCACACCTTAGGTATATGAAGAGAAGGTCTCTGAAATCTCTCAGAACATTAAAATGCCTTAATCACAATTCATGGAGAGCAGACCGAACTTATCCTGCTCCAGTTTTACAGACCCTTCGTGCTATCTCGACTTGATTATGGGTGCAAGATGTATGGGTCTGCACGAACGTCTTATTTAAAAGTACTGGACATTGGCACAATCAAGGAATTCAGCTGACTACTGGGACCTTTAGAACAGGTCCCACACCGAGCTTTGCGCTGAAAAGGCGAATCACCGCTTCACGTCGGACGACGACTCCAAATGGTGCAATCTGCTTGTAAAACACTGTCCACGCCATACGCAGCTGCATGAACAGTAGGTTAAACAATATTTTTCTTTCTGGATTCCCGACGACTTAATAGAAGATTAGCAGTCAATATTTAAAAATGTAGCTGTTTTTAACGTTGCCTCCTTTGACCAGACTATTGCATTTAATAGCACAAATAGCTTGACAAATCCCAGCCACGAGTGTTCAGAACCATCCTGTGACTCACTGAAAATTATTTACCCTAGTATTTCGAACGAAAATGAAGGTTAATGTAGAATGAAACAAATGCTTTTGCCATTTAGATTTTCCGTTCTGCAATAGTTCGTACCCTACTTCGCACCTGCCTTTTCTAACCTCATTTGACACAACATGTCTCCCATCGTTCGCGTTTCACTGTCTTCCAGATTCAGAAATGATGATGATATGGACTTATGGCAGCGGAACATGAACGTTAATGTAAAAAGACACAACATCTGAGAGTCTGTGGTTCAGTTGGAGTTGGAGGGTTATGTGTTGACAGAAACAAATTTATCAGAGAACATACTGTTGTGGTAAACATAATTACGAAAGAGTCATACTTGACTTAACTCCTGTAGCCCCTTTGAGAGCACAGGACGTCTAGGAGCACTCACGATCCACGTCTGCCTTTGTCTGTTTTCGTCAGTTCCGACCAAATCTTATGAACTCTTCTTGCTTACCTTTCCACCTTCCTCCTCCATGTACCTATGGGCCTGCCTCTCTGCTTTGTGGAGATTGCATTCCAGTGCCTTCTTCTCAACTGCTCCGTCTGGATTTATCAATGCACGCTCTTTCCTTCACCATCTTGCCTCATGTATCTGGTTTTCTTTATGTATCTGATTCGTTTGCCTCGATAACTTAGTTATTTTTTTCTGGCTACCAGTTATTCATGATGTGCTGGATACACCTATTTATGAAGTCCTTTAACCGTGACGTAATATTGTTATTTTCTTTCCAATTTCCTCTGGCGTAAAGAAGGATCCCCTTGTCATTTGAAGAAAAAAAGTGAAATTTTGTTTTGCATATGACGTTTCTTTCCCGCCACAAGGATACAGTTGTATGAAGGCAACAGTCGTGTTCGTCATGCGGATCTTCACATCTTTTCCAGCTCCACCAGCTTTTGTCAAAATCCTACCCATGTATAAGAATGAAATAACAGTCTACACCTGCTACTCACCTATAAACAAGTACCCCTCTGTGTTCTCAGAATTTACTGTCATTTGTTTTATTTGACCTATATTTGAGGTCATAAAACCCTGTTTCCTTTTTTTAGAGAATTTCAAAAAATGGCTCTGAGCACTATGGGACTTAACATCTTAGGTCATCAGTCCCCTAGAACTTAGAACTACTTAAAGCTAACTAACCTAAGGACATCACACACATCCATGCCCGAGGCAGGATTCGAACCTGCGACCGTAGCAGTCCCGCGGTTCCGGACTGCAGCGCCTAGAACTGCATGGCCACCGCGGCCGGCAGAAAATTTCATTTATCCTTCATATCTTTCAGTCTTTGAGCTGATAAAACTACGTCTTCTGCTATGTCCATATTCTCCGGTTCCTCTTCTCATAACTGAGTCAAGGACTAGCAGAGGAAGTGTTGGTAACAACATACTTCCGTGCCGGTCTTCGGTTGTTACCACTCTTGGCTCTGTGAGAAGTCCATTGTGGAACATACGCCTGATTATGATGTATAAGATTTTCTGTGGTATACTATACTTCGGCAACGCCCGACAAAATGCTTGACTTCCAACAGGATCGAAGGGCTTTTTGGACTGAATGAATGCCAGGTATGTGATTCCTTGGAATTCTTTACTTTGCTCTATGATGATCGTACGATTATCAATGAGGTCGACGGAAATGCATTTGTGCCCGAAATTGGTCTGTTCATTTCGTAGTCGATTTTCAAGGGAGTCTTTAATTCTATTCAAGCTTATTCTGTGCACGACTTAACTAGACACTGACGGCAAGTAACACCACGGCAGTTGTTACAATCCCACACATTTCCTTTTTTGGAAGCTGTACCATCAAGGCACTGACATCAGTTAATACCTTGCCAATTTGTTGCAATCGCACACATGTATCTCTTTGGGAACTTAACCATCAACCAATTTTCCATTACTCTGCGGAATCCTCTTCGTGCTAGATTTTCTTTAGCAATGGGTAGAGCACTTTAAGATTAGTTTCTGCATCACCTTAAGTTGTCTGGCCTTTCGACTTTTTAGCTTCTCAGATCAATCTTAATTTCGTCCGTAGCAAGACACTGCCGATGTATTTAAATTATGACTTTAATGTAAATTAAATAAAGGCCTTGGCCCGCATCTCGTGGTCGTGCGGTAGCGTTCTCGCTTCCCACGCCCGGGTTCCCGGGTTCGATTCCCGGCGGGGTCAGGGATTTTCTCTGCCTCGTGATGGCTGGGTGTTGTGTGCTGTCCTTAGGTTAGTTAGGTTTAAGTAGTTCTAAGTTCTAGGGGACTTATGACCACAGCAGTTGAGTCCCATAGTGCTCAGAGCCATAAATAAAGGCCGAAGGTACATCTATTCAGAAAAAATAGTAGCTGGTAGAACAACAATAATCTGGAATAGCTTATAATTACAAAGAACTGCGAGCAGTGATTTGGTAAATATTTATGTCCATAAACTTGTTCCGAGCGTTTTGCACTTTACCTCCGGGCGGGATATGCGTAAGTTACATACACAGCCTGACAAACAAAGTGAAGCATCCACAAGACATGGTCGAAATTAAATGTAACTTTGTAGACATACACAACATCTGCGGAAATGTAAATTATTACACTTGCAATTCTGTGTAACAGTTGGAATGGCCACCAGAGTGCATTAGCGTTGTTGGTTTAGTGTTGTTACCAGGCCTGTTAAGGTGTAGAAATGTCGTTAATAACGTCAAGTGTGAGAAACCATTATCAGCACCTGAATGAATTTGAAAGGAGCCTCATTATGGGTTTCCTTTCGGAGGGCTTGCCGAATCATGCAACATCTATATTTGTGGGACATTCGGATCTAATAGTGTCGCGATACTTGACTGCATGGGAACATAAGGGGAAATATACTCGTCGTCTAGTTTCTGGGGCCAGTCACATCTTACCACCAGAAGGGAGGTTTGCCAAGCACATCGTAACCCCTTCACACCTGTGCTTGACATCTGACAACAGGTAGTGTAATTGCAGCGTTCTCTGTTATCCTGTACCACTGGTCGCGACTAGTCGCAGACGGACTAGGGAATTACATTCCCACGAGTAGGCTGCCGTTAGCATCACAGTACTAACGACTGAGTTTCGAGTAAAAACCAGAAAGAATGAATTGCTTACGACTGCCATCCCATCGCGTGCAACGATGAACAGCAATTCTCCAGTACCATAGACGATTACATCGGCGAGGGTGACGGCGACATAGGGACAGGCCCCATTCTTCCATTGATCTGGAAAGGTGGAGCAGAGCTACTCTTTGCGACATGGAGTGGGGAGCAATCTGGTATGACTTCAAGTCACGACTGGTAGTGACGGGAACTCTGACGGCAGAATGCTACGTCACGGACGCTCTGCCTCCTGATTTGCTGCTTTCTGTGTAACTGTACCATGGTGCCTGTCCGAAAGAACAGATACCATCTTCATATATATATATATATATATACACCGGCCATTTGACCATCTTCTGCTGTGCAGATGCACAAACAGTGCCCAAACTCTTACGGGAATCGGCAGTAAAGCCGGAAGTAATGAGTATAATGGGCAGGGGCACTATGAATATAGTGCGGGACAATAAGTTGCGAATGTGGGTATCACGGGAGGCGTGCCAGAGATAAGTCCCTGCAGTTGCACTGTCCTCTGTGTCCTAGGTGGCTAGATGGATAGAGTGTCTGCCATGTAAGAAGCAGATCCCGGGTCGAGTCCCGGTCGGGGCACACATTTTCAACTATCCCCATTGGCTGGTATCAACGCCTGTATGCAGCCAGGGGTATTCATTTCATTGTAATTTCATGCTAACGAGCTGCATGATCACCAATGGTATCTGTTCTTGTCCGAAAGAACAGGTACCATCTTCATATACATTTAGAATGGTACGTCAAGGACATTCTGTCTTCTGATTTGCTGCTGTTCATGTAACTGTGCCATGGTGCCATTTTTAGAGGGGACGATTCTCGTCCACACTTGGTACGTTGCAAGACTACACTGGATTTGCGCTGTGTTCTGAAAGGCTACAGGTGACTATGACTTTATTCCCTGACAGCAATCACTTGTAACTAGTGAGCCTTCCACTTCACTACATGGCAAATGAAAATGCTAAATTCACTGTGTTTGGTGTTGTTAACCTGCATTTGAGGATGTCACATTTCTCAAACTTTACATGAACTTAAGTGCTGAAATAATATCAATGAAATGATGGCCCTGTCATTATTTTAGTCAGTTGTAGATGGGTGATTAATATATAAACACGTCAGTGATGTTTTATAAAAGTTATGGCACAAGTTTATTGATGAAAATAATAGGAAAAACAATAACGTTAACGTGATGACAAATAAAACATGAAATGTCAGGAACACAAATAGACGCGAAAAATAGTTAACACTCCACTGGGTGGTGACAGGGTGGCAAAGACTAAGGTTTGTCTGGTTGAACTATTTACTCTAACTCAAAATAAGGATAACGCAGTCTGAAATTATCTAACATTGAATAGACTTTGATGGATTTATTATACACAGAAGTTATACAATGTTGGTACTGCTGAGAACAAGTGGCGAGACAGTGATTCTGTTTGCATAACAAGCTGGAGCAGCAATACTGTACCCATTCCTCGATGTGAAGAGCTGTCTCAGGAGACGGTTGCGGTTCAAGTGTCTGCAGTGCAGCGATGTGCGGTGCCTGTAATTCGTTATCGTGGGGACGAAATAAGCAGATTCTTGGCTAGCCATCTATTAGACGGGTCGCAATCACTCTCTAACAGAGCCCTTAAATCTCGGCAGATTCCAGCGTGTGACACTCCCACTCACCGGTCATACCATGGTCCTATTTATATGGCAGTGCACACAAGTAGATCAAATGTCAAGGCGGCAGACCTGTTACAAGTCCTCGCAGCAGGCTCCCCAGTCAAAATCAATGTTAGTGTGAAGTAACTCTCAGGACAAGTGTCCCAAGAGCAACCCACTCGTAATAAAAGACCAGAATCCTCTCCAGACCGGAGTCTGAGCCAGAAGACCACTCCAGACTGGAGTCTCAGTCGCAAGACCAGGCTTCTCCTCATTTCTATCAAACCTCTGTAAACTCCACAAAAGCACTCCTTCAACCGCCCCCTCAAGGATTTAGTACCAATCACAAAACTTCACGAGCTGCCTATCTCCTCTCTAACTCGTCTGCTCTAGTCATACGCCAATCCCAATCAGAGTGAACAATACAGGGTGAGTCAAAAGTACTTCGACACCTACATAAGTTGGAAGATTAAAGGGACAATAACATTCACTCCAAATGTTGTGGTCCCACGTCAAACCTATGTTCCCATCATCACATTTCAATTTTCCCTTCAATCTTCCAACTTATGAAGGTGTCCAAGGTCTTTTGAGTTGCCCTGTATTTTTCTCTTTTCAGGAGAAGCAGCCAATCATTGTCTCGCAAAGACATTGTGCCCCCATGGCCATTTTAGTAGTCGTGTTTTGAGTTTCAGTATAGCTCTAAAGCGAACAACACATTTATCATTGACATCATTATCTGGAAGTCCTGAACGTTACAGCATGTCCGACCAAGGGCTACGGCTAAACTAAGAGAAGTGCTCTTCTGTCCCAACACTGATCATTTCAGAGCCGCCATAAATGTTACGTTCCTTCTGAAACTATTTCGAGGGCCTGAGGCTTCCCAAAAAACTATGCAGGCAGAAGGGTGACACCACCTGACAGCTCTCTCGATAGTGAATGTGAAAAACGGGGAATTTTAATGGTCGCCATGTCTGTTCACAAAGGGTGTTAACGACACTGTCTAAAAGTGATTCGTCCTCTCTCAACGTGCTTCCATGAACTGTCTGCTTGATGGTGAGGTATTCCCGTGACCATCGAGGTTCCTCATATCTGCCCTGATACAATATATGCGTACCCAGCTCGAATTTTAACTCTGTCTCAGTTCCAGTATCCGGAACCACGCGACTGCTACGGTCGCAGGTTCGAATCCTGCTTCGGGCATGGCTGTATGTGATGTCCTTAGGTTAGTTAGGTTTAAGTAGTTCTAAGTTTTAGGAGACTAATGACCTCAGATGTTAAGTCCCTTAGTGCTCAGAGCCATTTGAACCATTTTGAAGTTCCAGTATCCTTCATATCGAGGTCCACTTACAACAATTGTCAGCCAACTTGTCTCGGGGAAGTATTAACGGATTTATGAAACCCTTCTCAAGTGAATCACTACATGCATCCATATCAGAGTGCGTGCAACGTAATACTGATAATTGCGTTCATAGTGCCAAGATCTTCGTAAATCTACTCGATATTGCGATCACCGAAATAACACGACATACCCTCTGAACCTCTGAAGTTTCATTTCGTTTCCTCCTTCCATTTTCGGTGTTTCACTTTTGTTATCAGACAATGTATTTATGTTGAAAGATGTGATGAACACAAGTACATTTATAACTTCTGCATGTCCCGTCTGAACATGAGACTCACATTTCTCGAAAAATATTGTGGAAATAAACAGACATTTTCATCTGAGTCAGTGCAGTTATCAGCATTTTACCTTACATACAGTCATAGTGTTCCGCAGCGCCCATGACGGATGTGCATAACATTGGTGGAATCCAAGACACACAATAAACACCCCCCCCCAAGACACACAAGAAACACCCCCCCCCCACCGCCCCTGTTTCTCAACCTGTAGAAGAGGCAAAAGAGGTCAAAGAAAGTTTCAGAAGTGGGATAAAAATTCAGGGTACAAGAATATCTGTGATAAGATTCTCCGATGACATTGCTGTTCTCAACGAAGACGGGGACAGAATATGGACTGAGAGTAAACGAAATGAGGACCAAATTAAGGAGATTAGCAATAAACTTGGATAGCTTTTACATAAAACCTGTAGACCATGAAGTTGATGAAGTAAAGGCATTCTTCTACCTCCGAGCATAGTTGCTAATGACGGAAGAGTGAGGGAGCATATAGAAAAAGACTCTGAAAGAGAAAGGGAGCATTCCTCGCTGCAAAAGTCTATTAGACTCAAGCGAAGCCAAAAAATGCTGAGAAATTAGGTTTGGATCATAGTATTCTATGGAAGAGAACAACAGACTGTGGGAAATAATGAAAAGAGGAGAATTAGAGCAATTGAGATGTGATGTTACAGTTACGCCATAAATTAAGTAGACTGACACCATTTAAATTAAGTCCTCTATACGGTCAGTGAGAGAAGGAATACACCATGTGATCAGAACTATCCGGATTCCCCCACAAAAAACATACGTTCTTCATATTAGGTGCTTTGTTCTGCCACCTACCGCGACCTCAGTAGTCATTAGGCATCGTGAGAGAGAAGAATGGGGCGCTCCCCGGAACTCACGGACTTCGAACGTGGTCAGGTGATTGGGTGTCACTTGTGTCATACGTTTTTACGCGAGATTTTCACACTCCTAAACATTCCTATGTCCACTGTTTCCGATATGACAGTGAAGTGGAGACGTGAAGAGACACGTACAGCACAAAAGCGTACAGGCCGACCTCGTCTGTTGACTGACAGAGACCGCCGACAGTTGAAGAGAGTCGTAATGTGTCATAGGCAGACATCTATCCAGACCATCAAACAGGAATTCCAAACTGCATCAGGATGAACTGCATGTACTATGACAGTTAGGCAGGAGCTGGAAATCTTGGATTTCAAGGTCAAGTGGCTGCTCATAAGCCACATTTCACGCCGGTAAATGCCCAACGACGCCTCGCTTGATGTAAGGAGCGTAAACATTAGACAACTGAACTGTGGAAAAACGTTGTGTGGAGTGACGAATCACGGTACATAATGTGGCGATCCGATGACAGAGTGTGGGTAAGGCGAATCCCCGGTGAACGTCATCTGTCAGCTTGCGTGTGTAGTGTCAACAGTAAAATTCGGTGGCGGTGGTGTTAACAGTGTGGTCGTATTTTTCATGGAGGGGGCTAGCACCCGTTGTTGTTTTGCGTGGCACTATCACAGCACAGGCCTACATTGATGTTTTAAGCACCTTCTTGGTTCTCACTGCTGAAGAGCAATTAGCGGATGGCGATTGCATCTTTCAACACGATCGGCGACCTTTTCATAATGCACGGTCTGTGGCGGAGTGGTTGTACGACAATAACATCCCTGTAATGGACTGGCCTGCACAGAGTCCTGACCTAAATTCTATAACACCAATGGAATGTTTTGGAACGCCGATTTCGTACCAGGCCTCACCGACCGACATCGATAACTCCCCTCAGTGCAGCACTCCGTGAAGAATTTGCTGCCATTCCCCAAGAAACCTTCCAGCACCTGACTGAACGTATGCCTACGAGAGTGGAAGCTGCTCCCTCATCAAGGCTAAGGAGGACCAACATCATACTGAATTCCGGCATTACCGATGGAGGGCGCCGCGAACTTGTAAATCATTTTCAGCCAGGTGTCTGGATACTTTCGATCACATAGTGTATATGCAAAACATGTGCTGCTCTCAGATTAGTAAGTTGGTATAAGAGGGCAAGTTCAGGCAGGTTGGATGAAACCAGTCAGATAACTGGTGACTGAAACCTGTGGGAATCCTATAGCGACCACTACAGCTAATGGTGAATTTTCCGGGCCACAATCCTTCAAAATCATCAACGAATGTGCTGAATTCAATTTATCTGAGTAAATCGAAAGAAAATGAAGTCTAAATATAGCAGGACTATGACTTTTGTATTATCTGAGTCAATGCATCTCGCGCTCCGTTCGTGGTCTGCTATGTGAGTTGAATAGTAATTCTGCCCGATGTACCAAGCGCTTGTGAAACCCTCGTAAAGGGAACTGTATACATTTTGCGTGCTAGTCTGACCAACAACGTATTTAGGGGTTCTGATCTACAAGGTAATCAATGTACTAGTAAATAGGGAACAATTTTTTCACATTGCAGTGATTCGCATTTCCTCATTTATTTATCCTTTTTTTTATATACAGTGGGGTGACAGAGGTCATGGGACCGCGATATGTACATGCAGAAATGGAGATAGTATCGTGTAGACGAGGTATAAAAGGGCAGTGCATTGACGGAACTCTCATTCGTACACTGGTGGTACATGTGAAGAGGTCTCCGACGTGATTATGACCGCATGACGGGAACCCATAATTTCGGTAGCTGTAGCTAGACGGTTGGGATACTCCACTTCAGAAAACGTGAGGAAATTCAGTACTGCGACATTCACATTAACAAGAGTTCGCTGAGATTACCAAATTTCAGGCAGCATCTCTCACCAAGGACGACGCAGTGGCCAACGGCCTTCAATTAACGACGGAGAGCAACTGTCTTTGTGTAGACGACTGGAAAACCGTGGCCTGATCACATGGGTCGAGATTTCACCTGCTAACAGCTAGTGGTAGTGTTCATGCTTGGCACAGACTCCACGAAGTTGTCAACAAGGCACTGTACAAGTGTGGGCTGTATTTACATGGAGTAGTATGGGTCCTGTGGTCAAAGTGAATCTATCGTTGACTAGACACGGTTATTTTAGACTACTTGGAGACCATTTTGAACCATTCAGGGATTTCGGGTTCCCAGCCAACAATGCGTCAGGTCAGTGGGGCACAACTGTTCGTGATTGGTTTCAAGAACATTCTGCACAGTTCGAGTGAATAATCTGCCCATTCAAATCGATAATCGAGGAGTTAGTTCGTTCACAAAATCCTGCATCGGAACACCTTCGCAATTACGGACGGCTGTAAAGACAGTATACAGAGGACTCCCAACGACTAGTTGTGTCCACGCCGAGAATATCCGACATGACGTTAGGAGGTATCCCATGATTTTTATCACCTCACCAGATGTGGCACCACATGTCAAGTTTACCATATAGCGGCTATGGCAAACCGTGATTTCTATCGTTGTTGTTGTTTTTGCTGTTGCTGTTGTTTTCGGTGTAAAGGCTAATTCTCCTCGTTAGTCTGTCCTGTGCCAACTGTTCATTTCTGCATAACTTCTTTCTACAGCCATTTGAACCTGCTTACTATACTCAAACTGTGACCTCCTTCAAGAATTCATGATTCTCGACGTCTCAGTATGTGTTCTATCTGCCAATACGCTCTCTTTATTCAAGTTGCGCTAAAATTTCTTTTCTCCCGGATTACGTTCAGCACCTCTTTATTTGCTACCTGATCCACTTTTCTGAATTCTTCTGTACCACAACATTTCAAACGCATGCTGTCTCTTCCAGTATGGTGCCGGCCGGAGTGGCCGAGCGGTTCTAGGCGCTACAGTCTGGAACCGCGCGACCACTACGGTCGCAGGTTCGAATCCTGCTTCGGGCATGGATGTGTGTGATGTCCTTAGGTTAGTTAGGTTTAAGTAGTTCTAAGTTCTAGCGGACTGGTGATCTCAGTAGTTAAGTCCCATAGTGCTCAGAGCCATTTGAACCATTTTTTTCTTCCAGTATGAATTGTTATAATACACGTTTACTTCCGTACTAGCTGTACTCCAAACAAATCCTTTCGGAAGATTACCTAATATTTAAAATTATGTTTTATTTTACCATTTTTTTACTGTTCCAGAAACACTTTCATTGCTATTACCACGCTGCATTTTATATCTTTTATACTTCAGTCATCGTTAGTTTTTTGCTGTCCAAATAACAAAACAGATCTACTACTTCGCGTGCCTTATTACGTTATTTTCATGCCCAAATAATTAAATTTATCTACTACTTCAAGTGTCTTATTTCCTAATATAGTTCCCTGTGCATCACTTGATTTAATTCGACTACATTTTATTCCTTTTCTCTTACATTTATTGATGTTCCTCGCTATACTAACTTTTCAGGGCAGTATCCACTCAGTTCAACTGCTCTGACAGAATTTCAGTGTCTCCAACAAACATCAGGTTTATTATTTGTTTTCCATGAACTTCAATTCCTTTACCAAATATCTCATTGGCTGCCTTCGCAGCTTGCTGAGTGCACAAATATAATAACGTCTGGGATAGACTGCAACCAATCTCACTCCCTTCCTTCATTAATGCCTCCCCTCCCCTATTTCATGTACTGCGATTCTTGTAAATGCTGTCAGGTTCCTGTATAAGTTCAAGTAATCTCTTTCGCTGTACTCTGTCTCTGTCATCTCCATAATTTCAACGATCGCCTCTAACTAGACAAAACGAATGTATATTATTTATTTATTATATTACCTCTTTTGTCATTCGAACTCTATCATAATCTATCGCAGATATAATTTCGTGGTATTATTGGTATGGTACCCTAAGTATATCTTTTGATTAGACTGACGGGTCAGCAACTCAGCGTGTGGTTCACCTGATCACTACTTGCCTGCTAGAAAGATCTGGCAAAAAACAGGTTCTCTGTACAGAGCAGTTTTCACGCCAACGATTATTTAATAGCGATCACCTGACGCAGGATTATATGTAAGTTTGCACTAGTGCAGTGATTAGTCTCCAGAACAAGAACAGAATTGTTATTTTCTATCATTTTTTATTTAATGATTTTTGTAACATCTTCTATGTAAATGATGGTATTCCATTTATTGCTTAAGAAAATGATATTTTCTGCAGACGTCTGTTAGATACAAAGAAAAATATTGTAATAATTTCAGAACAGACATTGTATAGAAAAACATACGGTAGTTGATGGCTTTGCTCTACTTTCAGCAATATATGCTGAAGCCGGTTTTTCGTCTGCATAACACATGAAAAACAACGGCATCGCTACAATTCTTCTATTTACGTACACTGTTGATTGACGATTCAAACTGCAACAAGTCGAAGAAGTGACATGCCATTTCGCAGTGTCTGTGTCCGAATGCAGGGTAGAAACTGCGCGCCTAAACGGTATGCAGTGTAAATTCATTGTAGACTGCTCGAAGGTGCTGACATGGCAACGAAATGAGATTCACTTTATGCCACTGAAACAGAAATAAAAAACAGAGATGAAAAAGTAAGTCACAGCCTGAACAACTGGCGGAAAACGGGAGGGACTGCTATTACAGTTGCCAGTAAATTTCTCAGCAGGTAGCTTGCGAGTGAAGTAAGGTCACACATGGTTTAAAAATTCGAAATTGAGGAACATGCAAAGTTCGTGAAATGTTTTAGCGGAAACTTCACATGCATGTTGGTAGCCACATTCCGGAAACAAAAGAGAGTTTTTTACGAATATACATTTCCAGCACGGTCTGTACAACTACAGCTGGACGTTGAATGCAGCAGTATGGCGTATGGAGGAGGGTGCATATCGTGCAAGCTACACTTTTCCCCCATTTACGAAGAGATGTTGTTGGGAGCTGGCTGTGGAGCAGAATTCAAATGCTTTTATCTCCGTATTCACTATGCGATAAGGATTTTGGGAGACTTTACTATTTCTTGAATCGTTTCAGAACGTAGGTTCTCAAAATTTTGCAGAAATTATCAGACATCCTCTTTCTAGTATCGTCTCTTTTCACTACAAATTGAAGTAAGCGTAGAAGAAAACATGTAGGAATTACGTTTGGGGGTGTGCCATATTAGGTCGAAGCATCTGTTTATCATCATCTGGTGATGACTTTGAGCTTATCACCAAAAGCACAAGAGAATAAGTTGCGCTCAAATATAGTCCGAGGCACGCCGGGAAGTTTCAGAAATATTTACAACGCTGAGAAGCTAATAAATAGCACGCGATATTTGGTGTTATAAATGTGTGTGGGGGGGGGGGGGGGGGATACTGATGGATGTACTGAATTAATTTCATTTATGTGGTACGTTATGTAGCAGTAAAGAAAATTCACGAAAAAAGTGGTCCACGGCAATTGCCAATTAGGTAAATCTAGTTGATTTAGCGAGGGAGAAGCAAAGAAGGAACTGATTTATCCTACACATTTTGGAATATGATTTTACTTCGCCATTAATAAGTGGCAACTTTATTTTTAATCGATTTGATGAGGACACTTCAGCGCTAAAAATTTCATCCCTTACTGCATTATCATTTCATATAAATCCAAAGTTGAGTTTGCGCTGGGTTCCATATTTTCGTTCGTTAAATTGTTGGCGATAATGCATAGGGCGTAATTCTATTAACATAATAACAGGAAGGATGAATCGCACTGCGCGAATAACTATAATAAATGTTCTGCTCTGTATTCGTCGCTGTAACGTGTCTTCATTGCGGAATGAAGCAGGAAAGTGCTCAGACGGATCACAGGCAACAGTTATAGCCAGCATCTGAGCTTAGAGAGGTAATGGGAGAAAGTGATTTTAGTTTTGTGGAAAGGGAAGTGGAGAAGCAAACGAAGCACGACGTCCAACAAAATCTCATTAAGAAATTTGTTAATCACCAAACCTACTACCTAGTACTAGCAACGTACGTAACTGTGAGGAGTGTATATTTTTTTATGCAGGTCTTAACATCTATAAAGTCATACATTTTTATACGTCATACGTTAGTATGTATATGCGTCAATCTATTTGTTGTTTTGTTTCTGCTTCGAACAGTCTCCCAAAAACACGTCAGTTTACTCATTACTTGACTTTTCCCCCGCACGGTCTTAACGGCAACACTAAGAGTACTATGCTTATCAGTATAAATTAACCGTTTTGCGTTTACGCGTCCATCCTGTAACATGTGACTCGCTGCCCACGAAAAATAAGCATTAATATCTTGGTCTTACCACAAGTATTTGGAGGTGTTAACCAATCTAAAATCATATGACTTGTAATAGCTATACTTTTTAGTACGCAAATGACGAAAATACCGATTTAATATTGTTCAGTACACCGCTTTTAGTCACCAATAGAGACATCTTGACTTGTTCTCTTCACACCCTGTATACTGCACTGAAGCGCCAAAAGAACTGGTATAGGAATGCGTAGTCAAATACAGAGATATGTAAACAGGCAGAATACGGTGCTGCGGTCGGCAAAGCCTATATAAGGCAACAAGTATCTGGCGCACTTGTTAGATCGTTAACTGCTGCTACAATGGCAGGTTATCAAGATTTAAGTGACTTTGAACATGGTGTTATAGTCGCCGTACGAGCGATGGGAAGCAGCATCTCCGAGGCAGCGATGAAGTGGAAATTTTCCCTTACGACCATTTCACAAGTGAACCGTGAATATCAGGAATCCGGTAAAACATCAAGTCTTTGCTGCGGAAGGAAAAAGATCTTGCAAGAACAGAATCAACCGCCGGCAGGTGTAGCCGAGCGGTTCTAGGCGCTTCAGCCTGGAACCGCGTGACCGCTACGTTTGCAGGTTCGAATCCTGCCTCGGGCATGGGTGTGTGTGATGTCCTTAGGTTAGTTAGGTTTAAGTAGTTCTAAGTTCTAGAGGACTGATGACCTCCCATAGTGCTCAGACCAACGACGACTGAAGAGAATCGATCAACGTGACAGAAGTGAAATCCTTCCGCAAATTGCTGCAGATTTCACAGCTGGGCCATCGTCAACAAGTGTCAGCGTGCGAATCATGAAACATCGTTGACATGGGCATCCGGAGCCGAAAGTCCACTCGTGTACCCATGATAACTGGACGACACAAAGCCTTACGCCTCGCCTGGACCCGTCAACACCGACGTTGGACTGTTGATTACTGGAAACTTATTGCCTGGTCGGACGAGTATCGTTTAAAACTGTATCGAGCGGATGAACGTGTACGCGTAGGGAGACAGCCTCATGAATCCATGATCCCTGCATGTCAGCAGGGGACTGTTCAAGCTGATGGAGGCTCTTTAATGGTGTCGGCCTTGTGTAATTGGAGTCATATGGGATGTCTGATACGTCTAGATACGACTGTGACATATGGCACGTATGTAAGCATCCTGTCTGTTCACCTGCATTCATTCATTTCCTTTGTACATTCCGACGGTCTTGGGCAACTCCAGTAAGACAATGAGACACTCCAGAATTGCTACGGAATGACTCCAGAAACACTCCTCTCAGTTTAAACACCTGCACTGGCCACCAGACTCCCCAGGCATGGACATTATTGGGTATTTCTGGGATGCCTTGCAACATGCTGTTCATAAGAGATCTCCACCCTCTCGTACTCTTACGAATTTATGGACAGCTCTGCAGGATTCATGGTGTCAATACCCTACAGCACTATTTCAGTTAGTCTAGTCCATGCCACGTCGTGTTGCGGCCCTTCTGCGTGTTCGCGGGGCCTCTACACGATATTAGGTAGGTGTACCAGTTTCTTTGGTTCTTCAGTGTATATGATTGTAGGGCAGGTAATACTTCAACACATGTCAGTACGTTACACGTTCATCTTGTTAGTAGTTTGTACATTGAATGGTAACAATAGAGAAAAGCACTGTGTATTGCAGCTACAACTCTGCTGGAATCCTTTTCGCACATAGATCTATCTGGCATTTTCAGTTTCAAGGGAATAGTGGCGAATACGTAGTTTGGACATTTGACGGGAAATTGATACCAGTCATTATAATTTTCCGACTTTCTTCCAACTGGTACTAAACTAATACAGCTGCCTGTGTGGGAGAGGGTATATACGTGTTCTCCCGTGCCCTTTCCCCTTCCCCCCTCCCCCTCAAAAATCCTAGACAGGTAACCTGCAAAGCGACGGTAGAGACATAAAAGAAAAAGAAAATAACGATACAATGAATGACATTAACACTCAATCAGATGCGGTAGATGGCAGAGGTAACCTGTTAAAGGAATTTGTAAGAGTCAACACAACGTAAGGAGGCACAACTATTCGTGGTCTTAAAGTTTTCAGTAAGGTACCATCACCAAGTCTACTCTACGAATAAACCCGAATCGGTTTAATGACAATTTTGTAAGAAACTGTGCTTTATTTCTATATTATAGAAAATAAAGTTACGGGAAGTCGACTGATACAGTTTCAAATGTGGCAGCTATATAGACAAAAATTTTGTAATTAAGCGTATCGGCAAATATGTATAAATACGTGAAATCAACTCTTGAATTTCATAACAAACTGTGAAAGCTGGTATAGACAAAGACAGTAGACATAGGTAAACATTAATATCTGAGAGGATAGCTTATTTTTTCTCTTAGAAAGGACGCTATGCGGCTCCAAACCTGTAGTATGAGCAGTAGGAAATATATATAAGCCACATTTTCGCTAGTGGAAATGTACAAGTAAATTAGTGGAAAAATAAGGAAGAAAGACATAAAAGATGTACAAGTAAGCTCACCGATTGCAGAGTATTGCGTTTGTTTATGCTACAACACTAATCGTTTCGCCTCGCGATACCGTTTAACGTCGGCGTCTCACCGTACTAAAAGGTTTAATTAAACTCTCTTGTGCTATTACAATTAGTGGCAATAACCAGAGGGTAACCTTCGCTCTATGCGTTCGTGCTCACAAAAGACGCTGCATTGCAGCCTTGTGAAGGCCAACTGCTTGCTTTTGATTACATTAACAATGGCGACATCCTCTCTTAGTAAAATGGCTATTCAGATGTCTCCTGTGGAACGTCTTGTGCCATATTAGCCCTTCCTGCTAACGTAGAAAAAGTAGATTCACTTTTATGAATGTTTGATTTCTTTGCAATACATGATTTTGAAGTAAATGTAATTGGGAAAATTGGGACACGGCAAATTTAGATATTCCTAAAGTCTTTGACGGACCGACCACTGCAATAATATTTCCACAATTGACAACAGCAACAATCTAGATAGGTATAATTTTTATTTGCTCGTTGAATACATAAACCAGTATTACATATTTTTTGAAAGTTAATAAAATGAAATTTTGTCTATTTGATATTTTTCCATGTAATTCCTTTTAATTTGCATGATAAGGCGATCGTTAAGAGTATTTATCTACTGCCTTATTCCGAAATGCGTAACAGATCTGTAAGAGTGTTATTTCAGTTTCTGGAGCCTTGTGCAGTTCTTGTGGCTGAACACAAACACTCTGAAACTAAGAGGTAAGAGATCTGAGTTAGTGCGTAGCGTACTACCCCTGATTAGCGTCACTATCGTTGCTAGCCTTGATGTCCTCGTCTAACTACCGAATCCAAGTATTCTGACTTGCAATATTCAGTCTGTTTAATATATGCTGGTATGACAAACGGAGAAATTAACTTTTTTTTATAAAGTTACAAACTGAGAAGTTGTTTACATTTCATTAAAGAATAAAACTTATTTATTTTCGGTTCCGCAGTCGCTATGTAGTTCATACAGTGAAAATCGCGATTCCACTGTGACTGTACGCACTGGTGTGGCCTGTTGCCCGAGATTATGATAAATGATATACTCTATCTTCTCAAAATATCTGGACACCCATTAATGGACATTATTATGGAGTGTGTCCAGCCTTCACCCTTACGACCGAGCGAGGTTGCGCAATACTTTATTATTAATAATATTATTTATTCATTGGCTTTCGGGAAGTGCCTGCACACTCAGCTCAGCATTGGAAAACGATACGACACTGTGTGACGTGAATTCAGAAATTCATTAGGGTCAGAAAGTATTCTGAGACATGTCATGTGACGCCACGCAGGCGATTTTCGTGTCGGTTATGGCGATACGACAGTAAGGACAACACGACACCCAGTCCTCGAGCGGAGAAAATGAGGGACGAGGCCGGGAATCGAACACGGGTTCCTTCCGTCAGCGTCTGCCTCACTGAATCCGCGGATACCGAGACGAACAGGCGCATTGCTTAACACACCGGACTAGAATTATAGAGGACGACGGTTCAAATTCCCTAATCCCCTTCTCTCCCACAGCCCCTGAACATCCAGATTTATGTTTCCAGGGCTCCCCCTAAGTCACTGAAGGTAAATGCCGGCATGCTTCCTTTGAATGGACACGGCCGAGTTCTTTCCCTTCCTTTCCTAACGCGATGTTGTCCTTTGTCTTTAATGACCTCGCTGTCAACTGATCTGCCTTCCTTACTTTGGCGCTTTTATGATGGCTTGAACTGTGCTAAAGACACTTTCAGTTTGGTGTGTGAATATCTGTAGGAATGTTTGTCTGTCGTCTTCCTCAAGAGCCGAAGCCGCTAGTTGAATGCTCAGGCGTAGGGAGAAGTCGACGTTCTAACTCGTCGCAGAGGTGTTCCTTAGGGTTCATGTCGGGAGCCTAGGCAGGCTAGTCCACTTCAGGAATGTTATCGTACACATACCTTTGGCTCGTTGATGCTACTTTAAGACAGGATGCACTGTGAAGCCGATATAATCACCGATAATGAACTGTTACTCTACCGTATACAGCACACAATACCGTAAGATGTGTCCACGAGGAAAACCCCCATACGGTAACACCATTTCCTCCGTATTTTACTGTTGGCACTGAACATGACGGCAAAACAAAGGAATAAGGCGATTCTCCGCAGACTCGGCGAAGAAAAGGAACGCACAGTATGAAAAACACTGACAAGGAAAAGAGCAGGATGGCAAGACTTGCTTTAAAAAATTTAAAAAATATTTTAAAAAAATAAAAAACTTGGTCACTGTGCTAGTTGGACTATTGCACCACTGCTATCACATTCTAACTCAACATTTCACGCGATTTTCTGCAGCCAGCCTACGCAATGTTCCAGTTCGTCAGAAGATGAGGTCTTCCTGGCCCGGTTTTTACTGTGGTTATTATTTCACGATTCTACTTCACAGTTACGTCACCAACAGACAACTCCGGCAGCATTAGAAGGCCGAAGGTTGAAATGACCCTGTTGGAAATACAATGATCAGTCCGCGTTCGAAGTGACAGCTCTTTTGAACACCCTATTTTGCTGTTACTGCATCTCTGCTGATAACACGTTACTCGCCACCTCTTTGTAGACTGACGGAACCGCCTCTCGTGAAACTTAGTGATCTGTTGCCCGTTACATAGTGTGTCCGGACACTCCTCATCAGATAATGACCGAATGGCTCTCTGTGGAATACACGGTAACACGGAAATGAAATTTCGAGAGACGTTGGCGGTCTTTTTGTTGTGCAAGGATAATCATTAGGTTTTAATTAAGGTCTAGAATAAAATGAGACTGTGACCATGACGTTTGATGACAGTATTAGTACTTTTCTGTACATTCATCCTCCGGTGAGACACATTTTTCCAACTATATGTGACTTTGGGGATACCATGGTTGTCGATGTCTCCATTTTCCCTGTTAAGGAAGCGTTACTTATGGTAAACCTTCAAGACGCTTCGTCTTGAGGGTAAACCGTAACCTAGTCAGACAATTCTGTAGAGTGCACCTGTGATGATTTTCTCCTAACTCGGATAATGTGTTGTGCCCTCATCGTAGGATTTCCAAAAATATTCATCTTACCCGATAGTGGTTGGGTCTTCGGCGGTGGTGAATCCATATATCGTTTTCTTGCTTTACTCCTTTGTTCAGCGACTCATCCAGCGATCTTCCATGGTAAATAGGCTGCTAAAGAAGTCATTTCTATTTTTTTTTTGTCACACCGCATTTGCGATGCCGCCTTGATTCGGCGGTCTTTTTGAATGTATGTTAGCAGTTGTGGAACCCAGCGGGCGGCGGATGTGATGTTTATAATGTCGTGAAAAATGTTGAAAACTGATACATAACTGATTTTTATATCTTCTTTAAGGTCTCGACTGTGTTGTGACTACGTGCAGCAGGTTGTTCACTTCTGTTGTACGCCGGCCGGAGTGGCCGTGCGATTAAAGGCGCTGCAGTCTGGAACCGCAAGACTGCTACGGTCGCAGGTTCGAATCCTGTCTCGGGCATGGATGTTTCTGATGTCCTTAGGTTAGTTAGGTTTAACTAGTTCTAAGTTCTAGGGGACTAATGACCTCAGCAGTTGAGTCCCATAGTGCTCAGAGCCATTTGAACCATTTGAACTTCTGTTGCGATTCCCAGTTCTTAATAGAAACATGATCTGAGACGGTAGGCTTCCATGCCCGGTATCATTTTGAATAAAACAATTTTGAGTATTGGGCCACGTCATTACATCCTTTTCAGGGCGGTTCACTTGAACCACACTGTTCCGGCTTGGATCGCCATGAAGAGGATAGCAGCATGTCGATGGAAATTCAGTTGATCCAGTTGTTTATAATTAAGTGGCCCAATACCGAAAATTATTTCATTCAACATGATCTGGCTCTTTGTCCTTCGTTGTTGATACTTGTTTCCCCCCACTAGAAGCGTCTATGGCATTTATCTACCGTGTCATATGAAGGTACATTGTTGCTGTAAATTTCCGCCAACTGAGCGTGAATTTTCGACTGCTCCCCCTCACCCTGTGAATGTAGAAAATGAAGTACAGAACTATATTCCGTTTTATCGGCAATCTGTGCCACTTTCTTGCGGCTGCTCTAGCGGCCTGGTGCGGTACTGTGACCAGCAAATAAACAAAACCATCATGTAATATTATTTTTTTTCTAGATGACAATTAAAACTTTCCAAACTCTCAAGTAGAAAACCAGCATTAAGCAAGTACGGGAAAGATTGAAACGTTGAAGGAGAAAATAGAGGAGCTACACAAGGCAACTGGACTTGAAGGCAGTAACACGGAAAAGAAAGAGGACGTAGATAAATCTCACATGGAACGAGTCATACTGCGAGAAGAACTTGACAAATCAATGCAAAACCCAAATCGAAACAAAAGCCCCTGGAGTATACGATATTCCGTCAGAACTTCTGACAGCCGTGGGAGGGCTAGCCATGACAAAACTGCTCCACAAGTAGTGCAAAATGTGTGAGATAGGCCAAACGCCATTAGGATTAAGTTGTTGTTGTTGTGCCCTTCAGTCCTGAGACTGGTTTGATGCAGTTCTCCACGCTACTCTATCCTGTGCAAGCTTCTTCATCTCCCAGTACCTACTGCAACCTACATCCTTCTGAATCTCCTTAGTGTATTCCTCTCTTGGTCTCCCTCTACGATTTTAACCCTCCACGCTACCCTCCAATACTAAATTGGTGATCCTTTGATGTCTCAGAGTATGCCCTACCAACCGATCCCTTCTTCTAGTCAAGTTGTGCCAGAAACTTCTGTTCTCCTCAATCCTATTCAATACCTCCTCATTAGTTATGTGATCTACCCATCTAATCTTCAGCATTCTTCTGTAGCACAACATTTCGAAAGCTTCTATTCTCTTCTTGTCCAAACTATTTATCGTCCATGTTTCTTTTCCATAGATGGTTACACTCCATACAAATACTTTCAGAAACGACTTCTTGACACTTAAATCTATACTCGATATTAACAAATTTCTCTTCTTCAGAAACGCTTTCCTTGCCATTGACAGTCAACATTTTATATCCTCTCTCCTTCGACCATCATCAGTTATTTTCCTCTCCAAATAGCAAAACTCTTTTACTACTTTGTCTCATTTTCTAATCTAATTCCCTCAGCATCACCCGACTTAATTCGACTACTTTCCATTATTCTCGTTTTGCTTTTGGTGATGTTCATTTTATATCCTCCTTTCAAGACACTGTCCATTCCAATCAACTGCTCTTCCAAGTACTTTGCTGTCTCTGACAGAATTACAATGTCATCGGCGAACTCAAAGTTTTTATTTATTCTCCATGGATTTTAATACCTACTCCGAATTTATCTTTTCTTTCCTTCACTGCTTGCTCAATATACAGATTGAATAACATTGGGGAGAGGCTACAACCCTGTCTCACTCCCTTCCCAACCACTGCTTCCCTTTCATGTCCCTCAACTCTTATAACTGCCATATGGTTTCTGTATAAATTGTAAATAGCCTTTCGCTCCCTGTATTTTACCCCTGCCACCTTCAGAATTTGAAAGAGAGTATTCCAATCAACATTGTCAAAAGCGTTCTCTAAGTCTACAAATGCTAGAAACGTAAGATTGCCTTCCCTAACTCTAGCTTCTAAGATAAGTTGCCTCACGTGTTCCAACATTTCTACGGAATCCTAACTGATCTTCCCCGACGTCGGCTTCTACTAGTTTTTCCATTCGTCTGTAAAGAAATTACGTTAGTATTTTGCAGCCGTGACTGATAGTTCGGTAACTTTCACGTCTGTCAACACCTGCTTTCTTTGGGATTTGAATTATTATATTCATCTTGAAGTCTGATGGTATTTCACCTGTCTCATACATCTTGCTCACCAGATGGTAGAGTTTTATCAGGACTGGCTCTACGAAGGCCGTCAGTAGTTCTAATGGAATGTTGTTTACTCCCGGGGCCTTGTTTCGACTCAGGTCTTTCAGTGCTCTGGCAAACTCTGCACGCAGTATCGTATCTCCCATTTCATCTTCATCTGCATCCTCTCCCTTTTCCATAATATTGTCCTCAAGTACATCGCCCTTGTATAGACCCTCTACATACTCCTTCCACCTTTTTGCTTTCCCTTCTTTGCTTAGAACAGGGTTTCCATCTGAGCTCTTGATATTCATGCAAGTGGTTCTCTTTTCTCCAAAGGTCTCTTTAATATTCCCGTAGGCAGTATCTGTCTTACCCCTAGTGATATGCATTTCTACATCCTTACATTTGGCCTCTAGCCATCCCTGGTAAGCCATTTGCACTTCCTGTCGATCTCATTTTTGAGACGTTTGTATTCCTTTTTGCCTGCTTCATTTACTGCATTTTTATATTTTCTCCTTTCATCAATTAAATTCAATATTTCTTTTGTTACCCAAGGATTTCTACTAGCCCTTGTCTTTTTACCTACTTGATCCTCTGCTGCCTTCACTACTTCATCCCTCAAAGCTACCCATTCTTCTTCTACAGTATTTATTTCCCCCATTCCTGTCAATTGTTCCCTTATGCTCTCCCTGAAACTCTGTGCAACCTCTCGTTCTCTCAGTTCATCCAGGTCCCATATCCTTAAATTCCCACTTTTTTGCAGTTTCTTCAGTTTTAATCTACAGTTCATAACCAATAGATTGTGGTCAGAGTCCACATCTGCCCCTGGAAATGTCTTAAAATTTAAAACCTGGTTCCTAAATCTCTGTCTTACCATTATATAATCTATCTGAAATCTGTCAGTATCTCCAGGGTCCTTCCATGTATACAATCTTCTTTCATGATTCTTGAACCAAGTGTTAGCTATAATTAAGTCATGCTCTGTGCAAAATTCTACCAGGCGGCTTCCTCTTGCATTTCTTAGCCCCAATCCATATTCACCTACTATGTTTCCTTCTCTTCCTTTTCCTACTGTCGATTTCCAGTCACCCATGACTATTAAATTTTTGTCTCCCTTCACTATCTGAATAATTTCTTTTGTCTCATCATACATTTCATCAATCTCTTCGTCATCTGTGGAGCTAGTCGGAATATAAACTTGAAATACTGTGGTAGGTGTGGGCTTTGTATCTACCTTGGCTGCAATAATGTGTTCACTATGCTGTTTGTAGTAGCTTACCCGCATTCTTATTTTTTTATTCATTATTAAGCTTACTCTTGCATTACCCCTATTTGATTTTGTATTTATAACCCTGTATTCACCTGACCAAAAGTCTTGTTCCTCCTGCCACCGAACTTCACTGATTCCTGCTATATGTAACTTTAACCTATCCATTTCCCTTTTTAAATTTTTTCACCTACCTGCCCGATTAAGGGCTCTGACATTCCACGCTCCGTTCCGTAGAACGCCAGTTTTGTTTCTCATAATAACGACGTCCTCTTGAGTAGTCCCCAACCGGAGATCCGAATGGGGGACTATTTTACCTCCGGAATATTTTACCCTAGAGGACGTCATCATCATTTCACCGTACAGTAAAGCTGCATGCCCTCGGGAAAAATTACGGCTGTAGTTTCCCATTGCTTTCAGCCGTTCGCAGTACCACCACAGCAAGGACGTTTTGGTTAGTGTTACAAGGCCAGATCAGTCAATCATCCAGACTGTTGCCCCTGCAACTACTGAAAAGGCTGCTGCCCCTCTTCAGGAATCACACGTTTGTCTGGCCTCTCAACAGATACCCCTCCGTTGTGATTGCACCTACGGTACGGCTATGTGTATCGCTGCGGCACGCAAGCTTCCCCACCAACGGCAAGGTCCATGGCTCATGGGGTGGGGAGGGGGGGGTTAAGTAAGAATGAAATAATTACAACTCCAAAGAAAGAAGGTGCTGACAGGCATGAATATTACGGGACTATTAGTTCAATAACTCATGATTGCAAAATACTAAGCGAATTCTTTACATAGGAATAGAAAAAGTGGTAGAATCCGACCTCTGGGGAGATCAGTTTGGATTACGCAGAAATGTAGTAACTTACGAGACGGTACTGATCCTACGACTTCATAGAAGATGCGTTAAGGGAAAGGCAAAGCTACGTTTATAGTATTTGTGTTCCTAGAGGAAGCTTTTGAGAAAGTTGACTGAAAAACACTTTGGAAACACAGAAGGTAACAAAGCGAAAGTCTGCTTACAACTTGTAACCAGACGGAAGTTATAAAAGTCGAAGAGTATGAAAGGGAATCATTGGTTAAGAAGAGCATGAGATAGGGTTGTAACCTACCCAGGTATTATAAAAACTGTACACTGAACAAGAAGTAAGGGAAACCAAACAAAAATTTGGAAAAGGGATTAAAGTTCTGGGAGAAGAAACAAAAACGTCGAGCTTTGCCCATGACATTTTAAGTCTGTAACGATGGCAAAGGACTTGGAAGAGCAGTTCAACGTAATGGACAGCGTATTGAAAAAGATGTACGTTAACAAAAGCAGAACAAGGACTATGGAGTGTAGTTCGAATGAAATCAGGTGATGCCAAGGGAGTTACCTTAGACTCGAGACACTAAATATAGTAGATGAGTCTTGCTATTTGGGCGGTATAATAACTGATTACGGCCAAATTAGAGAGGATATACAATGGAGACCGGCACTGGAAAGCTAAGCGTTTCTCAAGAATAGAAATTTGTTAACTTCGAATATTAACATCGAATACAGATTTAAGTAATTTATTAGCTAGAGTTTCTGCTAGGGTTGGAAAAAATGTTTTTATTACTGAATAGTTTCGAATACTTTTGTTCATTCTCAAACCATTATCTACATTAGAGAGCACAATGTCATTAACGAAACATGAAATACAACGTTTCCACACATTTTGCGTGCACAGAATACAGCCGTGCAATAATTTTTTTATGACATACCTGCATTTGTAATGTTTTACTGTACATAATACATTTTTTTACATCATATCAGTATTAAAAGTGTTAATTGACCGAAATACGATTGTCGTGATACATTTAAAATTTGCTAGGAGTCTTTAGTTGTTTATACGTAAAACTTTAGAGGCGCTTCCTGTTGTTTATTATGTGTCCATATCCTTTGTCTCTCAGAAATCGTTATGTTACAACTAAAAACATACACTGAAGGGACAAAGAAACTGGTACACCTGCCTAACATCGTCTAGGGCACCTGCGCGCACGCGGAAGTCCCACAACACAATGTGGCATGGAATCAACTAATGTCTGAAGTATTGCTGGAGGGAACTGATACCATGAATCCTGCAGGGCTGTCCATTAATCCGTAAAAGGGGATGGAGATCTCTTCTGAACAGCACATTGCAAGGCATCCCAGATATGCTCAATAATATTCATGTCTGGGGAGTTGGGTGGCGGTGGTGGTGGTGATTAGTGTTTAACGTCCCGTCGACAACGAGGTCATTAGAGACGGAGCGCAAGCTCGGGTGAGGGAAGGATGGGGAAGGAAATCGGCCGTGCCCTTTCAGAGGAACCATCCCGGCATTTGCCTGAAGCGATTTAGGGAAATCACGGAAAACCTAAATCAGGATGGCCGGAGACGGGATTGAACCGTCGTCCTCCCGAATGCGAGTCCAGTGTGCTAACCACTGCGCCACCTCGCTCGGTAGTTGGGTGGCCAGTGGACGTGTTTGAACTCAGAAGAGTGTTCCTGAATCCACTCTATAGCAGTTCTGGGCGTGGGGGTGTCGCATTGTCCTGGTGGAATTGTTCATGTCTGTCGAAATCACAATAGACATTAATGGATGCAAGTGATCAGACAGGAGACTTATGTACGTGTCACCTGTCAAAGTAGTATTTAGACACATCGGGGGTCCCAAATCACTACTACTACACGCGCCCCACAACATTACAGTGGCTCCACCAGCTTGAAAAGTCCCCTGCTGACATACAGGGTCCATGCATTCATGAGATTGGCTCTATACCTGTACAAGTCCAGCCGCTGGATACAATTTGAAACGAGATTCGTCCGACCAGGCAACATGTTTCCAGTCACCAACAGTCAAATGTCGATGTTGACGTTCCCAGGCAAAGCGTAAAGCTTTGTGTCGTGTAGTCATCAAGAGTACAGGAGTAGGCCTTTGGCTCCGGAATCCCATATCGTTGAATGTTTCGCACGCCGACACTTGTTAATGGCTCAGCGTTGAAACCTGCAGCTATGTAGGATTGCACTTCTGTCATGTTGAGTGATTCTCTTCGGTCGTCGTTCGTCCCATTCTTGCAGGATTTTTTTTCCGGGCGCAGCGATGTCGGAGATTTTGTGTTTATCGGACTCCTAATATTCACGCTACACTCGTGAAATAATCGCACGCGAAAATCCCCACTTCATCGTTACCACGGAGATGCTGTGTCCCGTCGGTCGTGCGCCGACTATAACACGACGTTCTAACTCACTTACATATTAATAACAAGCCCTTCTAGTAGTAGTAACCGATGTAGAAACTGCACCAGACACTTATTGTCTTATCTACATCTACATGGGTACTCTGCAAATCACATTTAAGTGCCTGGCAGAGGTTTCATCGAACCACCTTCACAATTCTCTATTATTCTAATCTCGTATAGCGCGCGGAAAAAATGAACACCTATATCTTTCCGTACAAGCTCTGATTTCCCTTATTTTATCGTGGTGATCGTTCCGCCCTATGTAGGTCGGTGTCAACAAAATACATTCGCATTCGGAGGAGAAAGTTGGTGATTGGAATTTCGTGAGAAGATTCCGTCGCAAGGAAATACCCCTTTCTTTTAATGATTTCCAGCCCAAATCCTTTATCATTTCTGTGACAGTCTCTCCCATATTTCGCGATAATACAAAACGTGTTGCCTTTCTTTGAACTTTTTCGATGTACTCCGTCAGTCCTACCTGGTAAGGATCCCACACCGCGAAGCAGTATTCTAAAAGAGGACGGACAAGCGTAGTGTAGGCAGTCTCCTTAGTAGCTCTGTTACATTTTCTAAGTGTCCTGCCAAACCATTCAGATATTTTTTGTAAATCGTTTTGCAGTTTTTTTTGTCTTCTGATGACTTTATTAGTCGATAAACGACAGCGTCATCCGCAAACAACCAAAGGCGTTGTAGACCGCAGCGTCAAATTCTGCCTGTTTACATATCTGTGTATTGGAATACGCGTGCTTCAGTGCATCTACAATTTTACACTGGGATTTATGAAGGAAGGTTTTTCTCTGGACCTAACTGCAAACTTTTATCATATGCTATACTTTTCAGTGACGTCATTGCATACAGTCGAATGACACAGGCTGGTGCTTTTGCTTGTTGCAGCTGAGCAACGATATTGGCTACGTGCTGTACTCGGCGCTGGGCTCGTTCTACATCCCGAGCTGCATCATGGTGTTCGTCTACATCCGCATCTACTACGCGGCCAAAGCGCGCGCGCGCCGCGGCATCCGCAAGCCGCCGCGGCGACCGCCGCCCGACGACAAGTGCACCTCCTTCACCACGACGCCCGCCTCGCCCGGCGCCGGCGCAGACACCGAGGCCACGCCTGCCTCCGCCGCCGGTGCGTACTCTTTGTCTCTCTACCCACTAGCCGTTTGGGAAGAAAGAGTATCTACTAACTCTACCTATTGGCAGGAACAGGTATGGGATACGGGGGATACTGCAAGGGACTTCTGAGCGACCGTTAGATGGAGTTCGATATGTAATATCTAGTTAATTTACAGTGTCCAATCACATAAATGTGACTACCTGTCACGAGCCTAAATAACCAACTTCCCTACCATTGCGAGAATGCAGGAAGTCAATGAGGTTATGGATGATACTGACGAGAAGTTGGAGCCTTGGCCACTGTAGTGCGTTGATCAACTGCACCAAGTTTCTCAGTTGAGGATCCACGGCGCGAACACCCTAAGCAGCTTCTCGATTGGATTTAAATGTGGAGTGTTCGATGGCCGAGCGACTACGGTAACTCATCCTGGTGTTCTGCGAAACCACGCACGTACACTGCGAGATGTGTGATACATTGCGTGGTCCTGCTGGTAGATGCCATCGTACCGAGGAAAAATTAACTACCTATAGTTTGGATGTGGTTCGCAAGGATAGTTGGGCACTTATGTTGATCCACTGTGCGTTCCAGTATCAACCATAGAATACCCTCAGGCCTGGACCTTTCCGACGATTGTTGCAGTGAGTTGGCTTTAAGACGTTTCACGCTGTAAACGCCAACGGTCATGTGCGATGGTGCATGAAACGTCATACATCTGAAAAGACTACCAGTCGTCACTCAGTGGACGTCCAGTTGCAGTAGTGACATACAAATTCCAGCCTTCGTCGCCGAAGGGTAGTAGCCAGAATGGATACATGAACCAGGCGTCGTCCAGAAGACACGGTCAGCAGGTCCTTGATTAAGGGTCGTCAGTTGCTCAACAGCTGCACGTTTGTTCGCCCGTCCACGGCTCCGCAGCCGTTCTTCACTCTTGTCATATATGGCCCGTCGTGCATCACGGTTACCTCGACGTTGGGTTTCGGCAGCGCCATCTTGTCATGCAGGGTGCACTTAAACCAGAACGGCACGCGTAAAATTTAAAAACTAGCCGTTTTCTAAATGCACCCACCCTTGGCCGGAAGGCTGTTTTGGACGTTGGATAAATACGAGCTTCGTTTCCACATTACGACAGTGACAACTACTTTCCGAATCCCCCGATACACATATATGCCCTCCACTGCTGGTGGTGTTGACTACACGTTGAGGTCAAACATAGGCGGTGGTCGCATTAATATGACTCGGCCGCGTATCTGTATTCTGTGTATTGTAGGACTTTATGTGTACCTGTACAATGACATGACTACTCTGCAGAGTGTAAGCTCTCACACTTAAGTATTTGGTACAGGGTTCATACTACCACTTTCAGAATATTTCTAGAATATTCCACTCCCGAATGAAACGTGCCAATATGTTTCACTGCGAGCATTTGCGAGGATTGTCCTGAAAGTAAGTTCCGATCGGTTGCGAAATGGAAACCACAGTGAAAACAAGAAAAGTTAGGTACACCCTCCACGTACTTCTCTACATAGTGGCCACTCCAGATTCGAGTGTTGTCATAGTGTTGTATCAACTTTCCAATATCCTCGTCGTAAAAAGCAGCCGCCGGTGATTTCGGCCCGTTATCTGCACTGGTCTGCAGCTCGTTGTCTGTGGAAAAATTTTGTCTTCATAGCCAGCGGTTCCTGTGAGCAGAAATGAGACTCAGGGGGAGCCAATTACGGACTGTATTGTTGGTGATCAAACACTTCTCATCGGAAACGCTGCAGGAGCGTCATCGTTGCCCCTGCAGTGTGGCCGAGAATTGACATGAAAAAGGAACTGCTCGACAGTTGTGTTATGTGGGCTGCATGACACAGGCGAAATCTCTAATCAGCTCTCATACTTGGCGGGAGATGCTATTCGCTACGGATCTTTACGTGCTCACTGTTCACTCAAAACTGAAAAGAGCGACGCGACACGATCGACGGACATACTAGAGACACTGCCCAACACATCTGTGCAAAGCTTTACTTGATTTTTCCAGTGGTTTCCATTTCGTGACCGATCGGAACTTACTTGCTGGACAACCCTCGTATTTCGCATATTTTATTGTGATGATCATTTCTCCCTATGTAGGTTGGAGTCAATAAAAGATGTTCACATTTGGAGGACATTGTCGGGCCTTGTAACTTCACGAAAAGATATCGCCACAAAGGAAAACTGTCTAACAACTGCCACCCTAACTAGCGTACCACACCTGTGAAGCACTCTCCCCTATGTTGCGATAATACAAACGATCTGTCCTTTGAACGCTTTCGATGTCCTCCGCTGGTCCTATGTGCTAAAGATCACATACCGTCCAGCGCTACTGCAGAAGAGAACGCACAAGCGTAGTGTAGGCAGTCACGTTGGTAGATTTGTTTCGTTTTCTAAGTGTTCTTTTAATAAAAGACTGCTTTTGTTTCCTCTTCCCCACATCATATTCAATCTGATAGTTCTAAAATTTTTTCGTTGTTTTAAATCACTAGATGTTTAGGGGAATCGACTGCCTTGAAATTTGTGTGAGCTATTGTGTGGCGGCGAATTATTAGATTCTTCTTAGTACTCAAATGAAGGACCTAACACTTTCTATTTATTAGGGCATTTTCCACTTTCGCACCGTACAGATACTTGTAAAACTCGTTTGTCATGTCGTGCTGCTATTCTGATGATTCTAGAAGGTAAACGACAGTATCATCTTCAAACAAAGACAGCTGCTCTGTGTATTAATCAATGCACGTACATTAAGAACAGTAGGTGGCATATAAGACTTCTTTAGGAAAATGCAGGTATCACTTCTCTTTCACTAAATGACTTCTCGTCAATCACTACGAACAATAAATCACGAATTCAGTACTCCATAAGAGTGATGATGGTGATGATGATGAAGTCCCACACTCCTTGACAGAGCGTAGGGGAACGATGCGGGAGACCCGCACCGCCGTACTAGGCAAGGTCCTAGTGGAGGTGGTTTGCCATTGCCTTCCTCCGTCCATAGTTGTAATCCGCTGAATTACAGACCCGTATCACTGACGTCGCTTTACAGTAGGATTTTTGAACGTACGCTGTGTTCGAGCATGAAGATTTACCTCGAAGATAACGGTCTATTGACACACAGTAAGCAAAGATTAAGAAAATATCGTTCTTATGAAACACATCTAGCTCGTTATTCGCACGATGTAATGAGTGCTATCGACAGGGCATGCTGTTGAAAGGGCACCTCAAACTTATTCCATATTTCTAGATTTCCAGAAGGCTCCTGACACTGTTTCACACAAGAGACTTCTAATAAAATTGCGTGGCTATAGAGTATTGCTTCAGCTGTACGATTGTATTCGTGATTATCCGTCAGAAAGCTTACAGTTGGTAGTAACTGGTTGGAAGTCAATGATTGAAACACGAGTGAAAATCTGGTATCCGTCAAAGAAGTGTTATAGGACACAATATGAGCAACCCTCTTAGATTGTTTGCTGATGATGCTGACATTTACCCTCTAGTAAAACCATCGGAAATTCAAAACCAATTGCAAAATGATGTAGACATGATATTTGAATGTTAAGAAAAGTGCCAGTTGTCTCCCAATTAGGGAAAGTGTGAGGTCACACACATAAGTACATAAAGGATTCGGTTAAATTTCGTTTACACAATAAATCACACAAATTTAAAGACTGTCAACTCGAGTTAATACTTAGAAAACACAATTACGAATAACTTAAGCTGGAACGACCATATAGTTAAAGATGTGGGGAAGGCAAAACAAAGACCGCGTTTTATTGGCAGAACACTTTGCAGATGCAACAGGCCCACTAAAGAGACTGTACCCATTGCGTTTTTTGTCCTCTGCTAGAGTACTGTTGTACGTTGAGAGATTCTCACTAGATAGGATTGATGGTGGACATCGAAAATATCCAAAAAGAAGGGCAACGCGTTTTACGTATATTGCCGCGAAATAAGGGAGAAAGTGTCGCGAGTATAATAATCGAGTTGAGATTGGCAGTCGTTAAAACAAAGGCGTTTTGTTTTACGGCGAGATCTTCTCACGAAATTTCAATCACCAACATTCTCCTATGAATGTGAAGATATTTTGTTGCCGCCAACCTAGATGGAAGAAATCATCATCGTAATAAAATAAACTAAACCAGAGCTTCTACAGAAAGATTTACGTGTTCATTCTTTCCCCACTCGCTGCTAGAGAGCGAAATGGTAGAGTAACAGGTCCAAGGTGGTTCGATGAACCCTCTGCCAGGCATTTAATTGTAAATTGGAGAGTAGTGATGTAGATGGCAGAAAATAGGAGCGCATGGAGAATTACCATATGAAAACCCGCCATTGGCCAGAACACTAAAGAACACATGTGCTTGCTTTTAGCAATTTCTTGCCCTTATCAGTCCTCGCTCTCATAGAATTAATGCTTTCTGTTTGAGATTCATTAGATTCATACAGCAGTTTTAGCTACCTTTTATTCTCGTGTATCATCATTGCTTTAGACTGCGTTTCCAATTGGTGTTGCCTTGAAGTTTCCTCGAGTGGGGTATCCGTTAAGATAGAAATACAAAATAGTGCGTAAGCCTGTCGAAACACACATGCGTAAACGTCTCCATCGCCATGTTTGCATTAGTTTCGAAACTACAGTAGCAACTTTCAGGCTTTCGAATTATACTAATCTACCATGTAAAGCAGAATTATCTTTTGTTCATTTACTCTAAATTCTAAAAGGTACCCTCAAAAATGTGTGTGAAATCTTATGGGACTTAACTGCTAAGGTCATCAGTCCCTAAGCTTACACACTACTTAACGTAAATTAACCTAAGGACAAACACACACACATTCATCCCCGAGGGAGGACTCGAACCTCCGTCGGGACCAGCCAGAGGTCCCCTCCATAGCACCTTCAATATTTGGTAACAAAATTTGCTCACATTGCACAAAAACACAGCTAAGCTCTTCGCGTGAAGACGTACGCTCAGATGGTGCCGTAAAGTTTGTGGGAGCCCTCAGTAGATGACTGCACTGATCTTCCACTGTCGCTCTAACAAGAATGGTTCTTGACAAAAGTGCTCTGCTTATACGTGGTCCCTGAACAAATGTGTCCCCGTCTCCCATAAATTACATAATTTTATTTCAGATAGTTCTTCCAACTACGAGTGTTTTCTGTTTATTGGCATCCATAATCCTCCACATTATTATAAATAATATTTTCCTCTAGGACTCTTATTAAATGTGTGTACTTGTGTACAGTAGCGGATTTGAGCTGTTGTGCTATTTTAAAGTAACAGTCATTATGAAGTCGGCTGACGAGTTATCATTCCTGTTAAGAGGCCATCCACCCATTTTTAATCATTATTACGTGTTTCATTCACAGTCCAGCCAGGCTGCCACGAGAATAATGAACTCAAGAGGAATGAATATGCTATCTCTTTAGAATGGCATATAGCCCAAAATCGCAGTTGTAAATAAATAAACACATTTAATAGGAGTCCAGGTGCAAAGTGTCAGTTGTAAAGTTAGTCCCACAGATTATTTGGCAATAGTATTTCCATTGTCAGCTTAAAATGAGAGAAAATTCAATTAGCAAATAGCTAATTTATATCTTTGGCAATGTGTTGACTATAGATCTGTTTTAAGAACGGGTCATACACTGTAAACACTGGTGTTTTCCATGTACATTCTACAGCCTCTGAATTACATAATGTTGCTATCGTGTCGGCGAGTGGAATATTTGAGGGTTTCACGTAAATAGGAAGAAGTTAGACCTTCAGGGGATGGCCTTTAATCTGAACAAAAGATGGTTGACTTTAGTGATGTCAACGCCGTTATTTGAGGTAAACTTGTTTTACATTAAAGGTAAAATTTTTTAGACTGTCAGACCGCCTCACGTTGCCGATGAGTTTCTTCTTACACAGTGGATGTTTCGACCACTGTGCTAAGATGTCCTTCTTGGCTGAGAAGTGCCAAAGACCAGTGTCACGTACGCTTACGAAAGGGAGTTTCCTGGCGCTTATTCTGAAGAAGTGGGGTTACTGGATAAAATTCTTCTGAGTTATATCGGTGGCCATTTCCAAAGGATAGAAAGCGAAAAATCAGAGGGAGAGAAAGGGGAAACGTTTATTATGGTCATGATGCACAGATGGCTTCCTGGTCGTAGTCTGTGTTCCTTTCATACTTTCTGTTTGACGGGGAGCCACAAAACTGGAAGCCTGTAGCCAACTTGTCTACTGAAACTGAATTCTTTCTAGTAAATCTTTTTTTTTTTGGACTTCCTTTCCATAAGTGTTGCTTTCCTTTGCTATATTACACCTATGCTGTTGAAATCAGTGTCTTGGCCGTATTTCGCCTAATTTTCCACTAACTCAGATTTCGTACTTTTTTTGACCGCGTGTAGCGTTCGTGTTTTTTAACAGGAGTTTCCGCTCTCCTTCAGTGATTTACACTGACTTACATACATCTAGAAAACTTAAAGGTAAGGACAGACCGCCAGACAATGATGACCACGAAGTGTTGATGTTCGTAATTGTCACCATCGAATACTGTGGACTATAGCAGGGTGTACACGATTACAATGCAGCTTGTTTTGTTTTTCATCACTCCTCCAAATGGTCCCACGCGGTCCTCCACGTTAACTTCTTTTGTGTCAGTCTCAGAGAAGGACCTACACCCAAGGCCATCATTTATGTGTTGTACGATATGTTCCAATCTTAAACCATCACTTATCTGTGGTATACATACTTCAAATGCCAGTCTTCGCCTAAAGTTTTTACCCTCTACAGCTCCCTCTAATTTAAAGCAAGTTATTCCCTGATGTATTAACATATGGCCTGTCACCTTACTCCTTGCTACAGTTAGTGTTGTGCATATTTTTCTTTCCTTACCAATTCTCTGTAGGACCTCATTTCTCATGAGACCCCTTAATTTTCAGGGATCTGCACCTACAACACCTCATCACTTCCGAATTGTGTAGGAATAATTTGAGGAGCAGCCCATGAGAACGATACTATAATATACTAAGATTTACTGTCAATACAAATTACCATACTTCAATTCTATTGGTCACATATTTGAAACGATCGACCGATATGGAAGTACCATGAAACAAAATGAGACCAGTTTTCGTGAGTTGCGCACAAATTGTCATCTGTCATGGTAATTCCCCAAAGCCTTTGGGATTCCTTTGTGTTCTACGGATGCCTGGACGGGTCATCGCATTATGGTGAAGTGTGAAAGAGGTGTTACTGCGTGTTACGTGTCTCTCATTACATTGCTCATAGAAATACGAGACGAGCTGAGGCTAATCACAGAATGGGCAACTCCTGGTTCTTTATAAATCTGAGATATCGATTTCGATGTAATGCTGATGACAATAGCAAAACAAGTATGTACATTAATGATGCAAGTAACTTTACCTATGATAGGAATTGAGTTTTTTGTGGGATACTAATTTATGATTCTCTAAACAAAGCTCAACAATGAAAACTTATTTTATTCACATCTAATGTTTTAATATATCGTGGGTTTCAGTAGTGACGCTACTGTTGAACGTTGAAGAAAAACGTATATCACAATCGAGTCGTGTTTAGTGAAGTGTACAAACTACACAATACTTTTTGTAGCAATATAAAGTGGCGTTTGCTTACGAACAGTTTATCCGTGACAAGAAACGTTTTCGTTTGGGGTAGCAGCGAAGAGTGTTGAAACTGAAGGAACGGTAAGATGTGTTTACAAACGAATCGGTACAATGGTGACGCATCATACCGCCAACTGTATTTCTTTGTTCCTGTAAACGCGATTTAAAATCGTGTTTCACTTCCTGTATTTTTGTCAGTGTGTTAAGAAAATGTCAGAGTTTGGCGAATTCCATTTATTCTGGACCGCTTCGAGATATCTAAGTTTTGTTTCTTCTTTCTCTTCATTTCTTGATTTATTGTAGGAGTACACATTTAAAGAATTATTTTTTCTATCACAGAGGGAAACTGAACGGCGAAATGTAAAAGAAATAATGCTGCATATGAAGAAGGCATGAACGGCGGAAGAAAATTTCCATTAAGGTTTTGTCTTTAGTCCAAGGACTTACAAAGCAGTTCGTTACGTAGTAAATACGTGCGCACAACTCTTTTCAGCAAAGTTTTACCATCACCAGTAGCTTTTATTTTAGCTCGCGCTCTCGTCTGAATTACGTAGAGTTATAGAGGATTTTTGTACCTTTTATATTAGTGTATTTCATACAGATTTGCTATTATTAGTTGCTCAATTGCCGTATGCTAAAACAATACATATAGCGTCTGTTATTTTTATGTTATTTTACCTGGCAATATCAGATGACTATCAAGAATACTGAAGTTAAAAGTAGGAGTCAAACTCCATTCTAAAGATCATATGATTCTGTTTTGGTTTGTCTGCCTTTCATTTGTATTCAAAAGCTGTAAAAGTGGAATGACACTTTGCCGAAGCGTGTCACTCTGCTCACCCAGCATCGACTACCACCACTCCCACTAATGCATATGGCAGATCCTGATTTGGTTTTCAAATCGTCTCACAAAACATTCGCGAAATATCACAAATGCTTCCTTAATTAAATACGAGATAGATTCACTTACAGTTCTTTTCAAAATTAATTATTCGGCTTCTGATTAATAACGGGACTATATTCTCTTCAGTATCTTTGTTCAGAATATGTACTTTTTTTCTTAGCGGGCAAGAATATTGTCTCGAAAACTATACAGTAATACTTAAAAGTGGGTAATTATTTTATTAGGATGGTGGGTAAGTTCGTAGCGTTTTTGTTTTGCATGTTGATATTCCAATTGCTATAGGTTTATTCATGGCTTGTCGTTTTCTACTTGTAGCTCACTGTTGCTGCTTGAGATTACATATTGTCATTTTGTCATTTGGTTATACTCAGCGGAGCTGTGGACGGACGCTATAAAATGGAGTACCGAGTGGAGAAATCGGAATTTTTGCGGCATGTTCTCCTGTTTGAGTTAAATTGAGAGGTAACAGCTGTGTAACCAGCCAGAAACATTTGAGCCTTGTACGGAGATAACACCATTGGACAGAGCTCGGTAAGGAAATGGTTTTCTAGTTTCAAGGAGCATCGTTTTGACATTAGTGACTCTCCAAGTCTAGGAAGACCATCGGCGTTTGATGAAGATTGTTGTGTCACATTAAGCTACAATGACCGACGTCAGTGTATGCGAGAACTACAGATATGATGAATCGTGAACAGTCCAGCATCGCGCGACATTTGCATGCAATAAGGAACTTTCAAAAATCGGGTTTACGGATACTGCGTGTTCTAAACCAAAAACACAGAAATCAGCGGGTGCCCACAAGTGCATCTGCTTGGTCGTCATCAATTGGCTCTTGAACAACACTGACCATTCCCCTCTTGTATCGTTACTGCTAACGAGATGTCTTTATGCTAACCTTGGGAAAATAAACGACTGGTTGAGCCCAAACAAAAGCAGAAACTCCCCGTACAAAGAGCTGCGCGCATCCACAAAAGATAATGTTATCTGGAGGAACAGCGACCATGTAGTGTGGTACGAATTTCTTCCCCTATGTCTAACCGCGCCGTCCCCGGTGGCCGAGCGGTTCTAGGCGCTTCAGTCTGGAATCGCGCGACCGCTACAGTCGCAGGTTCTAATCCTGCCTCGGGCATGGATGTGTGTGATGTCCTTAGGATAGTTAGGTCTAAGTTCTAGGGGACTGATGACCTCAGATGTTAAGTCCCATAGTGCTCAGAGCCATTTGAACCATTTGTGTAACCGTCACTGCTGACATTTATTGTCAACAACTGAGACGTCTTCTGAGCGCAGACCAAGAACAACGACCTGGAAGACAGCGTGAAGTGATGCCAGTCCACGGTAACACCCACCCGCATTCTGCTACGCTGACAAAAAACACTTTATAGGAGTTGGTTTAGGAAATCATTCCGCACCCACCTTATTTACGTGATCTTGCGCTCTCACATTTTCACCTTTTCCGCTTTCTGTCAAACAGCCCTCAAGCAATTTCCATTCCGGATGAAAATACGCTCCGAACGTGGCTCGACAAGTTATTCGCCTCAAAACAACATGATTTCTACAGTCACTGAATCGAAAAGTTACCCTAGCGTTGGTAAACTCTTATAAATAGTGAGAAAGACTGTATTATCGATGACTAAAGTCTCAGTTATGTGTGTCTCTTGTGTTTATTAAACGTATGGGAAAGCGCTACGAACTTATTCACTAAGCCCGTATACAAATATTCATTTTTAGGTCAGTGTCGTCTTCATTAATTAGTAAAACCATTGTCGACCACAAGATTTGTTTGAAGATAACCATGTTACCAGATGTGGTCCTAGTGTATGTGGTAAGCTCTTGTCTTTCTTCGACCTATACACTGACTGAAGCAGTAAATTATTGGGGAGTTTACCGTTTAACGTGAACTGCAAGAAAGGGCACAACTGGGTGTTTTTCATATTAATAGAGATAACATAGATGTCAACAGAAAAAACTGCAGGACCGACAGAAGGTTTGACTCCGGATCTTAGGGTTTGTACTCTGATATTTTATCCACTACACCTTCGACAGTCACTTCATTACTTTCACTTTCTACAGCTTGTAATACGTTTGACTATGTTTCTTTCCAGTTTCCAGCCGCCAGTATTCAAAATTTTATTGTTTCCAATTTTATGGAATTTATCTTCAAAACATCTTTGTGCAACGCAGTAGAACCACATAAGTTGAGGTTGTAATAATGTCCGGACTGATATAGTTTGAAAATTAGATTTGATTTTGAGAGAATTTTCGATAATCAGGCCTTCAAGTGTTAAAAACTGAGGTGACAACATTCATAGATTACCGATAAGCTCGTATACAAATGGCGGTGGGAGTGTCCACAAGTCTACAACAGAATACAACGTTCTGTTACCATCCGGTACTAACAAATACAATAACAGAAATGAGAACCTAAACTGAATTATGCTGGCCCCACATTAATAAGTAGGAGCCGCAAGGTAATATTTTGTTACTGAAATACAAGTTGGTGGCCGGAGCCGCCAATTAAACAAACATACGTGAGATGCCAAGGCGCCAGACGAAACGTACACAGCAATCACTCTCTCTGTGAAATTGTTAAGGAAACAGAGTAAAAATATCTCAATATAAGGAGGGGAAGATTGAGCCGACACAGATCAGTAAGTACGGTCAGGCAATTCAAATTGCGTAACGACTAACCAGAACGGCTGGCGATAGCGGAAGAATCTTGAGGAGGCAGCCCACACCTTCGTAGTAGTCTGCGGAAGCAAATAATAACTGTTCTCACCGTAGCAGGAGCCTGCTGCTGTCAACACTGATCTAGCAAAAGGGGAATGGATAGCTTCTAACGAATTCCGCCTGTGCCTCTCACACAAACACCGAGGCCATCATTTCGTAATTTCTTATGGGTTGGAACTAGCACGTTGCACCGTGCCAACAGCCCGTACTGAAACCTCCACAAGCAGCGGCGTTCCTCTCCAACCGAGCGTGTTTACTTCCTCATACAGGCCGCTTCTTTCCTCTGAAAGCACACACACAGTGAAACCTACATGCTATCACGTGGCAAGCCAATCCAAAACCCACAGCATCACCGTTCGCATTGACAGCCAAGGCGTAACTCTCTACTGCATACCCCTCCAAAGACTTTCCTCTGTGCTCACTAACCTCTGTGACGAAAGTTCACTAGTCGTAAATAGGAAAGATAAACTATGGCGATCAGCTATCCGGCTCACTCTGGTCCATATGAACCGATCATCGTCTGTAAATGGTTATCTTCGGTTACTTGGAGCCCATTTTCAGCCATTCGTGGGCTTCAGGTTTGCAAACAATGATAGACTTTGTTTTTGTCAGTGACGATGCGCCATGTCACTGGGCCACAATTGTTCACGAATGATTTGAAGAACATTCTGGACAGTTTGAGCGAATGATTTGGCTACGCATATCACTCGACATGAATTCCGCCTGACATTTATTAGACATAATCGACAGATCAGTTCATGCACGAAATCCTGCACCAGCAACACTTTCGTAATTATGGACAGCTATAGAGGCAGCATGGCTCAATATTTCTGCAGGGAACTTCCAGCAAATTGTTGAGACCATGACAAGTTGAGTAGCTGCGCTACGCAGGGCAACATGAGGTCTGACACGATATTAGGAGGTATCCCAGGACATTTGCCACCTCAGTGTAAGAGGTACATCGTTAGTGATATTGCTGATAGTAATTTATTTAAATCGACTTTTCTTTGAACAGACCCTAGTGTTACTGTGCTTGAAGTCAGTGGTGGCTTTTCAACTGCAGTTACACAGATAAGCCAAGGCAGTATAACAATCCGCTCTAAAGAGGTTTGGTCCTCCTTTCGGAAGCAATACAGCAGCTATTCAGCGAGTCACGGAACGAAGTCTTTGGTGGATTTCTGGACGTACGGGTACCAGACGTCTATGCACAGGTCGCGCAGTGCCGTAAGTTACGGGTCGGTGACGTGGGGGAGCTGGGTTCTGATAATAGTGATAAGAATATTATAAATCTGATACCTGTTTTTATATTTCTTGCCAAATAAATTTGATTTATGAAGAAGAAATTTATTTACTTGAATAATAAATCTCGTTCCGTATGATTTCACTCGAGTTCATGTTAAGCGAATGAGGTGGCCAAGACATCAATGTGGGTTCATTGTTATGCGGTGCAAATCTTATAACACGGACAGTTACTGTTGTGGTTGGCAGGAGAGCCAACACCGTGTTACTAGAGGAGGCCGAAATGCACGCACTTTAGCTCACGCAGGCTGGCGTGAGGTCTGGAACAAGACAAGGAAATTAGAATTTAGAAAAACGGACGTAGCTGGTGGAATACATAACTTTAATCCATTAATGATGAACGTCGGTCTTGACGGTACATGATTTACAATATGAATAGTATCTGATAATGGCGCCTTGCTAGGTCGTAGCAAATGACGTAGCTGAAGGCTATGCTAAACTATCGTCTCGGCAAATGAGAACGTAAGTAGGCAGTAAACCATCGCTAGCAAAGTTGGCTGTACAACTGGGGCGAATGCTAGGAAGTCTCTCTAGACCTGCCGTGTGGCGGCGCTCGGTCTGCAGTCACTGATAGTGGCGACACGCGGGTCCGACGTATACTAACGGACCGCGGCCGATTTAAAGGCTACCACCTAGCAAGTGTGGTGTCTGGCGGTGACACCACATTCCTCCCCCGCAAATCGGCGTACGGTTGTGGCATAAGGCTTCCGCCCGCCGTGGGGAGGACCCCATGGTGACGTATGCGACGAGGTGGGGAGCCTAACAACAGGCGAGGCTGTGCCGCCCGCACCCTGCCATTCGGACCGCGGGAAGCTAGGAAACACCTGAAAACCTGCTCCAGGGTGCACGCCAACATGCGGTGTATGCGCCCGCAGAGAGACAGGAGGGGCCGAAGGGTTGACCTCCATCGGGCCGGGGCACCCGACGGGCGAAGAGAACATACGGTCCGGAACGGGCAAGAGTTCCATGTCGGAGGACAACTGGTCACGGGAAGCGATCGGCGGCGCGTGACCCAGGGAGGCGCCCGGCGGTTGCAGCGACGCGTCCACGGCGGGCGTCACCGGCGGGAGAACAAGCGGCGGCGGCGGTGGCGGCGGCGCGTCGCCATGGGGCAAAATGGAAGGCAGCGTCGGTAACACCTGGGGCTGAGGCGAGCCAGTAGATGGGTCCCCAGGGCGCTGACCGGACGGCACCGTCGCTGAAAGCAAACGGAGAGCGGCAGATCCCGTGCGACGACAGAGGCGCAGCTGGTTGAGATGCCGGCGCACCTCACCAGAGGCCCCCAAAACCAGATACATAGCGCGTCCGAGGCAGCGAAGAATGCGCCCTTCGAGCCAACGCCGTGAACCTCGGTAGTGGCGGTAGTAGACAACGTCGCCTGGGGCAAAAGCAGGTGTCTGCCGCTGCACAGGAACCTGATGCGGCTGATGTAGCAAAGACATCAAGGTGCGATGAGGGCGACCTTGGAGCAACTCAACCGGCGAGCGACCATCTCGGGGCTGAGAGCAATACGAGGACAAAAAGAGCAATAACGCGTCCTCCCGAGAATACGACTCTTTTAACTTCAACATCTGTGACTTGAAAGTCCTGACCAATCGTTCAGCGGCACCGTTTGACTGTGACGAAAACGGCGCGGACTTCAGGTGTTGAATACCATTGGCCTTGCAGAATGACTGAAATTCTGTGGACATGAATTGTGGGCCATTGTCGGAAACAATAGTCTGTGGAAGGCCTTCAATGCAAAAGATAGCAGATAACGCTTGGATGGTGGCAGATGACGTCGTGGAAGACATCCGGACAACAAAAAGAAAATTACTGAATGAATCTGCCACAACCAACCATCGATCATTCCAAAATGGACCAGCAAAATCGATGTGTAAGCGTTGCCAAGGGGAAGTGGCTTTTGGCCATGCAAAGAATTTCCGCGGTGGTGCTGATTGTTGTTCGGCACACACCATGCAAGAAGAGCACATATTCGTAATCGCGGCATCGATTCCGAACCAAGCACAGTGCTGACGAGCAAGTTGTTTCGTTCTCACTATACCCCAATGTCGTTGGTGGAGAAGCTGTAAGACAGAGGACTGTAACGAACGTGGGACCACGACCCTGGACTGATCACTATCAGAACGCAACAGCAAAACACCACGTCGAACAAAAAGTCGCTCCTTGTGAGCAAAAAATCGGCGAACCAACGGGTCCCCGATCCGTTACTTTGACAAGGGCCATTGCGTAGCAACAAAACACAGAACGGTAGCAAGGACAGGGTCGGCAGCTGTGGCTGTAGCTACACGACGAAAGTCAATCGGAAACGATTCGACCACGTCATCGGTTTCCGAATCAATGAACATGCAAGCAAGTTCGGAGGAATCGAATGCCGTATCCTCAGCAACAGGCAAGCGGGACAAAGCATCGGCGTTTCCGTGCTTAGCAGTGGACCGATACAAGATATCGTAGCGGTACTGCGAGAGGAAAATAGACCAGCGAATGAATTTCTGCGCTGTACGTGGAGGTACAGGCTTGGTCGGATGAAAAAGCGACGTCAAAGGTTTGTGGTCTGTGATGATGGTAAAGTGACGACCATACAAGAAATCATGAAACTTTGTAACACCAAATACGAGAGCCAATGCTTCTTTCTCGATCTGTGAATAATTTCTTTGCGCAGACGAGAGCAATTTGGACGCAAAGGCAATAGGGCGATCGTGCGATCCATCTTTGTGCGCAAGCACAGCACCGATCCCTAAATCCGATGCATCCACCATCAACAAAAGGGGCTTCTGGGGATCGAATGGCGTAAGGCAAGTATTGGGAAGCAACGCCGATTTAAACTGGCGAAAGGCGCGTTCGCATTCCGTCGTCCAGACGAACGGAACACCTTTACGGCGTAAGCGATGAAGCGGAGCTGAAATGGAAGAGGCATGTGGCACATATCTGTTATAGTAATTTATTTTTCCCAGCACACTGTGTAGCTGCTTCAAATTCTGCGACGAAGGCAAGTCTTGTATGGCACGAAGGTGCGTGGGACTGGGATGTATGCCTTGGGCACTGAGTACATGTCCCAGGTATGGCAAATCACGAGCAAAAAACACACATTTGTCCTTCCGCAAGCGAAGACCATTTTGTCGCAAGACCTGAAATAGTGTTCTGAGATTGGCCAAATGTTCTTCTTCCGTCTTTCCGGAGATCACAATATCGTCCAGATAATTTGCTGCAGTAGGGACCGACGCACAAACAGTTTGTAGATATTGCTGAAACAATGCATGGGCGGATGCACACCCGAATGACAGTCGTTTGAATTGATACAACCCAAGATGCGTGTTGTGAATTTTAAAATTATCCCGGCGAATTGACTGTTCAAACAAATTTCGGTCTTGCAGCCGGTCGTCGTTCTATACTTCGCACGATATTTCAACTGGGCACCTGCCAGTCATCTTCTGGTGAGCCGTCGCAGACTGGCGAAAACGTAGTCCGTTCCGCAATATATAGCGTACTGTAACTATTCTGCACATGCGTCGAAAACTTGATAGTTGAACCACACTGCAATTTTGCACCTACACCTACAGCACCGCCAATAATAAGTATTTTGAGTGGTGTTGAAGAAGCTGTACGACGTCTTCCTTTGGATGCTGCAGACGAAATAAGAAGGGAAACTTGCCGTGCTCTGTTGAAGGCTCCTACCCAACGCAGTAATTTAACCTCTGCAGAAAGGGCTGCATTACGAAATCTGAGAGAGGACCCTGACGTAGTGGTATTGAAAGCTGACAAAGATAATGCAACTGTTTTGTTACCTTGTGGTGTGTATAAAGATAAGATGTATGGTCTGCTAAGTGACTATCTATAGGAGGATTGATTACGATCCTACAGGACGTGTGCAACGAAAAACTTCAGCACTATTAAATTCCTCCTCCTTACCGCAAGAGACCATCAAGAGGTTAAAACCACATGGTTGTGTACCTCCAAGACTGTATGGCCTTCCAAAGATTCATAAAGAGGGTCTTCCTCTGCGTCCAATAGTGAGCAACATTGGAGCTCCTACATATGATTTAGCTAAACATCTCGCTTCCTTACTGAGACCTTTCGTAGGCAAGTGATCACATCACATACGAAACTCAGCTGATTTTATCAATCGACTGGGGGCTCTTCGTCTTACCAGTGTAGACCTTCTAGTAAGTTTTGATGTGGTCTCACTTTTTACAAAAGTTCCTCTTGCTGATTCTTTGACACTGATTGGTAACATGTTTCCTGTTGATATCACTGCTTTGTTCAGGCACGCTCTTTCCTCAGCTTATTTTATGTTTAATCAAGAATATTTTGAACAGACTGACGGTGTCGCCACGGGTAGTCCCCCGTCTCCTTTGGTGGCCAACCTTTTTATGGAGGATTTTGAAGAGAGAGCGCTTGAATCAGCTGCCCTGAAGCCAACAGTTTTTTGGCGGTATGTGGATGACACTTTCATAGTGTGGCCTCATGGAGAAGATAAATTAATGGAGTTTCTACATCACCTCAACTCCATTCATAGCAACATCCTGTTCACCATGGAAATAGAGAAAGATGGTTGTTTGCCTTTCTTGGATGTCCTGGTTCGAAGGAAGAATGATGGTTCTCTAGGGCATTCAGTTTACCGGAAACCTACTCATACTGATTTTTACCTGCAAGCATCGAGTTGCCATCACCCATCGAAAACCATGAGTTTGCTTAAAACACTTGTTCATAGAGCTCACACTGTCTCAGATCTAGATAGCTTACCTCAAGAACTCGCCCATCTAAAGACAGTATTCAGCGAAAATGGGTATTCCATCTGGCAGATTAACAGGGCACTAACAGTTAAAACTAAGAAGTAGGAAGTGAATAAAGAGGAGAACATGCCGGAACAATCTTTAGCTTTTCTTCCTTTCGTTGGCAACACTTCGTTTAAAATAGCAAGAATCCTCCAAAAATTTCAGGTAAAGTGGTTTTCCGCCCACCATCGAAGATTGCGGACCTTGTGTGATCAGTTAAGGACAATCTGTTACTACGAAAGGCCGGAATTTACAAGATACCGTGCCAATGTGGTATGGCTTACATAGGTCAAACCACAGGCACCGTGAAAGAACGCTGCACTGAACATCAACGTTACACCCGCCTTTTGCAGCCAAGCAAGTCTGCTATTGCTGAACATTGTGTTTCTACTGGACATTCAACGGAGTATGAGAAAACAATGACTTTGTCCACAGCAACGTCTTTCTGGATCTCCATTATTAAAGAATCCGTAGAAATACGACAGCCGGAATATCTGTTAAACCGTGACAGCGGATACCAGCTGGACAGTGCATGGAATCCCATCATCTCCACGATTTACTCAAATCGAAGACGACAGATTGCGTCAACTACCGTCGCAAACAGCAACGCAGAGGGCGACTGAGTACCGCTATTCGACCAGCGAGGGCGCTGCCGGCGGGCAGTGTGGTTCAACTATCAAGTTTTCGATGCATGTGCAGAATAGTTACAGTACGGTATATATTGCGGAACGGACGACGTTTTCGCCAGTCTGCGACGTCTCACCTGAAGATGACTAGCATGCGGCATGCAATGGAGGTGTGCCCAGCAGTTTGTAAGTGTCTTGATTGATCAGTGAAACTGCAGCCCCGGTATCGAGCTGGAATGGTATCTCTTTGCCGTTAATGTCCAAGTCCACAAAAAGTTATTGTCATGCTGACGACAAGAGCGACTGTCTCGTGCAATGTGAACTGACACTGGTACAAAATCACTTGCGACTTGACGGGAGTTCAGGCGATGTCGACGCACACTATTTGTGGGACGAACACAGTCACTGTTAGAGAGAGTGGCACTGCGCAGAGTGGAATGAACTACATGAATTTCCATGGGCGAAGTTTCGCGAGCCTGAGTATCCTTGGTTCGATTCCGATTCTGGCGCGAAGCAAAGGGCGTGGAATGGTTTTGAGCTTCTGATCTGAGCTTTTTCTGGCAAACACTCTGAACATGTCCTTTTTTATTACAGAAAAAGCAAATAGCTTAGCGTGACGGACAATTCTCACGCGAATGTCTAGTAGCGCACCACGGGCATGATTTTAGCATTGCATTTGCTTGCCGTCGCGGGACCCGTGGCTGAGAGCCTGGCGGCAGCGGCGCGGCCGGGCACGAGGACTGTTTACTGTTCCGTGCAGCTCGCCCGGCGGGCCAGTTAACCTGACACATGGGTGGCGAAGTTTCAAATGATTCCTGAGCAAAGTCAAGTGTGTCCTGCCGATCCAATATGTCCATCACTTATTGAAGGGAGGGATTGACTAGTTTCAAAATCTGTTCCCTTATACGAACATCAGAAACGTTCTGTGCAATTGCATCACGTACCATAGCATCTGAGTAAGGGAGTCCACATTGACACTCAGAAGCACAATCCCTAGTAAGGCCTTGCAAGGTTGCAACCCTCTCCCGATTAGTCTGACCTGCCATACGTTTTGTACGAAAGAAGGTATACCTTTTTGCAACTACATTGACTGATTCTTTGAAATATGCATCTAATGCAGACAAAATTTCTTCGTAGGACAGAGTTGCTACATCGCCTCGGGGAAATAATTTGACTATCACACGGTACGCGTTCACCCTGACTGATGATAACAAAAAAGGATGCCGCTCGTTACCTTGAATTCTGTAGGCGACGAGATGGAATCCAAATTGGCGTGACCACTCCGTCCAGCTTTCCAGTGCAGCATCAAAAGGTCGAAAAGTCGGTGCAACTGCGCGTTGTGGCTGCGTTAGCCGTTGAGCGGCTGCTGCCGCATCGTTTTGCACTGCACGTTGATCCTGGACGAGCTGTCCAAGGGCATCCAGTAAGGCCTGCGTCTGCTGATTCTGTAAGCGATAAAATTAGGACAGTACATCTGGAGATTGTGGCGACGCCATTACACAAGTAATTCAGTGCAATATCGATAAGAACGCGGTTTTACCTCGTCGCCAATGTTGTGGTTGGCAGGAGAGCCAACACCGTGTTACTAGGGGAGGCCGAAATGCACGCGTTTTAGCTCACGCAGGCTGGCATGAGGTCTGGAACAGGACAAGGAAATTAGAATTTAGAAAAAGGGACGTAGCTGGTGGAATACATAACTTTAATCCATTAATGATGAACGTCGGTCTTGACAGTACATGATTTACAATATCAATAGTATCTGATAATGGCGCCTTGCTAGGTCATAGCAAATGACGTAGCTGAAGGCTATGCTAAACTATCGTCTCGGCAAATGAGAACGTAAGTATGCAGTGAACCATCGCTAGCAAAGTCGGCTGTACAACTGGGGCGAGTGCTAGGAAGTCTCTCTAGACCTGCCGTGTCGCGGCGCTCGGTCTGCAATCACTGACAGTGGCGACACGCGGGTCCGACGTATACTAATGGACCGCGGCCGATTTAAAGGCTACCACCTAGCAAGTGTGGTGTCTGGCGGTGACACCACAGTTACCTCGCTGGAAGATGCTATTGCTGTTGGGGAATGTATCAAGCATGAAGAGATTGCAGGTGATGCACAATAGCCCTCATGTAGTCCACAGCTTTTGTGGTGCCTTCAATTACTACCACGGGGCCCATGGAAGCTCAGACGAACGTCTTCCATAGAATAATACTGCCACCACTGCGTCCGTGCGGCGGTGCATATTTGGAGAAGCCTTTCCCCAGGAAAGCGCCATATACAGCAAGAAACGTGCTTCACACAACCAGGTGAAGCATTTCCATTGATCCGTGGGATGATACTGGGACTTCTGCATTCTTGATTGCCGATGTTGGTGGTTCAATATGGATGCAGTGCTACGTAACCGCATGTTCAACATGAACGGTGTGCTTCGCAACACACGTACCTTTCCCAGCATTCTAGTCTGTCATCAGATCTGCCACAGATCGCCATGCGTCCATTCCGCATTACAAAGTGCATAAACATCCAACCTCCACGTTCTCTAATGTGCAATGGACGTCCAACACCTTGTAGCTCCCTCGGTGTTCAACAACTCTTCATAGAAGCTCACGACAGAAGCGTGCGAGTAGTCAATGATTTTCTCCGTTTCCGAGATGGTCGCTCCCAGGCATTGGACCATAACAGTTTGTCCTTTGTCGGAGTCGTTTACGGCAGCGGATCACACAAGTCGCAGCCCATACCGTCGCTAAAATAATTCCCCACTTACCTCTGGCCCATTTACATTGTTTCATTACTGCGCGGCCTGCCAACAATGTCACCAGATGGCACTCGATCTCTCGGTGAGTTGTGGTCATAAGACGTAGTTCAAGTCTTTTATGTAGCAGATAAATCGTCTTTTTTATTACATTTTAGTGACATTCCTAATGCAACAGCAAATTCAAAAAAGGAATTGTTACATGACGCCTCTTCTGTAGAAATGCTACTCAACATTCAAATAACTTACCGTAATGCACTCGAGTGATGTCGTAGACAACCATCGATATTTCGAAAGTAGCGCACCCTGCCAGTTTCAAGGAAGGGTGTGCTCCTGTCGAAATATCGACGACGTCACCGGCTACATTCCCGTAAGTTATTTGAACATTGTACGCTCTGGGAGAAACTAAGGTCTCCCACAAACTCAATATGTTGACGAAAATCAAAGAACCACAAACTGCCATCAGAATAGTAACTAAATCTGGCGTGTTGCCAAAGCTTCAAGTTTGATTGAATTTCGCTAATGAACGTGGTGTACATGCCAGCTTATTGGCACAATACAATTATCTGTAATAGTTTGGATCTAAGGTCAAAATGTACGTGATAACTGTATGATTTACTTAATGTGGTAGAGAGTACCTTTAATTCTATCACAAGTCGACGGGGTTCACGTTTTTAGTCGCAGGTATGAATGAGGTACGAATGACAACTTTTACTCAAATAAGTGTAATATTACATAGTTGTTCCCATATGGGTGCATTATAAAGAAAGGAAATGACTGTTTCTACAAATTGTAATTTTGTAACTAGATTAATTTCTAATTTCAGAGCACTTGATTTAATTTTTGCAATGCTATTGTCCTTTAATTTAAGCAGTAAGAATGTCATATTGCTTTTCGAAATCCATCCCCTGTTAGACTATCCAGGAGTAGAGCCCAAAAACATTAATTACATCGTCCTAGCTGTCTCCTTGTAAATGAAACTCCTGTTTTTCTTTTGTGTACACAGAAAATCTTAACTGGGCTTAAAACAGTAATTTCTGTAGTAGGGATTTCTTTAAAACTGTTTGATGCATTGATTCTTTATTTGCCGCGTGGGATTAGCCGAGCTGTGTAAGGCGCTGCAGTCATGGAGTGTGCGGCTGGTCCCGGCGGAGGTTCGAGTCCTCCCTCGGGCATAGGTGTGTGTGTGTGTTTGTCCTTACGATAATTTAGGTTAAGTAGTGTGTACGCTTAGGGAGTGATGACCTTAGCAGTTAGGTCCCATAAGATTTCACACACACACATTTGATTCTTTATTTCTTCATATCTACAGGGTAACATTATTGGTTGGTTGGTTGATGATTTGAGAGAGGGGACCAAACAGCGAGGTCATCGGTCCCATCGGATTATGGAAGGATGGGGAAGGAAACCGGCCATGTCCTTTCAAAGGAACCGTCCCAGCCTTTGTCTGACTCGATTTAGGGAAATCACAGAAAACCTAAATCAGGATGGCCGGCCGCGGGTTTGAACATGTCATCCTAGCGAATGCTAGTCCAGTGTGCTAACCACTGCGCCACCTCGCTAGGTGGTAACATTATACGTGGGAACCAATCCCATTTCAGCTATATCTGTATTTGATGGTACTGTAGAAAATAATGTCCTGGATTGAAAAAATTGTTTATCCAACTTTAATGCAACACTTATTTACACCCTCTTTGTGATAAGTATGTGTTATCAATTTCCACATAGTTTACACGTGACAATTTGAAACTGTAGACAGACAGGACTCTCGGTCTTGATTAGTCGGTTAGGTTACTTGTTCACCAGTCAACAATCGTGTATTGTCATTGCCGCGACAGAGAAATTACAGAATACTGTAAAATATAACACAGCAACTGTCCTGTAAGGTACCCATAGTTTACAGCAAATGGAAGTGATTAACACATAACACAGAAGAGCACATTGTAAATAATGTTTGTTGTTGTTTATTATATATACAGTCTTCCACAAGGTAAAACATACCATCCACAGTTAAAAATCGTAGCATCCAATCTGATAATAAGATGGTCTTTAGCCGAAGAATATAAATGTTTCTGACATACACGTATCAGGAATACATTATAAAACCTATCAGTTAGTTACCAGCATTATTGTTTACTTCTTGGTTCGTAATTTGACATATAAATATGTTACATACCTTTATTCTACAATTGTATCTCATCCACATTAAACTGTCTATTCCATAACTGTCTCATAGCTGTTTAGAATCACATTTACTTTTCTTTGGCAGTCTTCTCACTAATAAAGTCATGGCTTGACATTCGATATTCATATATCTTCATTTTGTTAAAATTCCCAGCAAAATCTTGACTTATATCCAGATCCATACAGTGAAAACCATCTACACGAAGTTGTTGCAATATCCCAGGCAGCTCTTCCTGGGGCATTTACTACGCAGATACATCAGACATTTTCTTGTTTTACATCACAGGCATTCCATTCTCAGATTGTTCTTGGCAGTCCATTAGTACACAGCTGCCGTCCTTTGAAGCCAACATTTGCATAATATGGTAAATAAGACATCTGGAAGTTTGAATGCATCAGCAAATTCTGATACATGTGAGACCTTGCGTCTAAGTGATTGTACACATATTATCACCGTCTCAATGACATCACACATATTTGGTGAGGAGGATGTGGGAGGAGTGGGACGTTGATGCGCAAGCATATGGTGTCAGGAAGCCTGTGCTAGGTACGTATATTTAGTCAGCAAGTTCTCAGACAACCCGAGACTAGCTCTAAACATAGGAGGTATGTGCTAGCTACGTATGTTTAGTCAGCAAGTTCTCAGACTACCCGAGACTAACTCTAAACATAGTAGGTATAACCGGAACGGAAGTCATGATATTGTGATCGAAATTGTCGTCGACTGGTGACGAGGAAAATGCTTCTCGCACTTGCATTGAAGTCAACACTACGAAATATGATATATTTGGAGAGAGCATCAATTGTTCCTTTAACGCGCATCAAATATCAACAAGCCACTGCTTGTCTGAGATAAACATTGAAAGCAACGTAACCTTAAATATAAGGTGACTAACGCCATTACTGTTTGTGTTCTCCACCTTGCGCATGAGTCATCGGAAGATTGAGAATTACATAATGTAAGCCTAACATGCGTTACATACCACTGTCGCTAATGAACTTTGTATTTTACCTATCAATTTGACGTCACGTATAGGCGGCTCCATCCCATTCCTCCCATTCCCTCCTTGCGACATGTGTGTCAAGTCAGGGCGAATGTGTTAAGACATGTACATATCCATCACCAAGGTTTCAGGTGAGTCGAGATTTTTTTATGCTTTCAGACAAACACGTGTTTTGTTTGCTGTATTACAGAAAAGTGGGCTGCACATGTATCAGCCAGCTGTCAGAGGAGGGCAGTTATGTGGTAGTGCATCGCCAAGAACAATTAGTTTAAAGAAGGAAATATGTGATGTATTTAACAATTATCTACATAGTAAATTCTCCAAGATGATTGTTCTGAAGTGTTGCAGTTCTCTATGTAGGCGACTGTGAGATTAAAGATCAGATTATAACAAAACATTTTGCTCGAATTTTTAACAAAATGTAGATGTTGTTCAAATGTGTGTGATATCTAATGAGACTTAACTGCTAGGTCATCAGTCCCGAAGCTTACACACTACTTAACCTAAATTATCGTAAGGACAAACACACACACACACACACACACCCATGCCCGAGGGAGGACTCGAACCTCCGCCGGGACCAGTCGCACAGTCCACCACTGCAGAGCCCTAGACCGCCCGGCTAATCCCGCGCGTCAAAATGTAGATACATGATCACCTAACATCACTAAGACTTCTGTGTCTGCCAAGGAAACAGTAACGTAATTGTGAAAAACGATAAAATATGGAATAGACCGTTTAATGTGAATGAGTTCCTGTAATAAAATAAAAATGTGTAACATCTTTATATGTGATATTACCAGCCCAGAAATGAACACTGGCACTGGAAACTACTTTGTAGATTTTGTAAAGTGTCCTGATACGCGTTTTGTCGTCCTTGCAAAAGAAGATGATATTAACAGACTGGAAGATATGATTCATTAATGTGGATGGTGGATTTGACATTGTGGAGGAATGTCTAAGTGTATTAAACCACAACACACGGTATTTATATAATGCACTGTTGTACTTTGTGTTAACTGTTTCTACGTAGCATAGACTATTGGATAGCTTAAATTACAGCTTCTGCGTCGTGTTTAAAAGTGTTCAACAAAATCGTTCGCAAAATGTGACTGGAGTACAAACAAACGATCCAGACATTCATGAGTGAGAAAAGATTATAAACTGTACTCTGTCGACCTGTACTTTTAATTATTTACGTGTCAGCTATGCGGAACTTGTTAAAACAATCTTCTCTGATATAAGCATATTACAGAAGCACTTTGCTAAGTTAAACTCTAATGACATCGATATCGACGATTGATAAATCCTGATCTTCCTTTTTTTATATTAAAACCAGAAACACTTGTTTCCTCAAACCAAGATGTTGTTCGCAACTGTACTGTCAAATATAGGTACTGCCAGATTAAGACTGGTAGTCACGATTTGTTATTCCACAGGTCTTAAGAGAAAAAGAAGCAGTGTGTCAGATTTACACCACTCTTAATGCAGAATTACATTTAACGAGTTACATTGACACAAAAGAGAATTGGTGACGGGAGACGTCAAAGTAAATGAACAAAAAAAAAAAAAAGCATAAGCAGGAGAACTATTTCTAGAAGGAAGAATATAAACTGCTACTGGAAAAAGAACAATGCATTGCAAATAAGCAAGGACAGCATACAAATTACTTTAAACATTGTATAAAGAAATTCGTTGTATGACTGGGGAACACAAGTTATTATCATTTACTGGAAATACCCATGGAAAGTGGCAGCAGATTGGAGCACTCACAGATTACAATGGATACACTGGTCCTTTCTGCAACAAAGCTTACACGAAAAATATATTTATGTACCCTCTTTCCAATTAAGATCCATTTAAATAGGATGTTCATATTGTATCTAAATGTGGTGGCATTGTCATAGTGCATCTAGCAACAGAAAACTCATTTGCTGACTTTTAAACTTGTGGGATAACTACCTCCAAGAGGATGTGCATTGACAACAAAATTACTATTGCAGGAAATAAAAGGCACGTGAAGTTTTTTTAATTAACATATGGCAGGTGCACTGTATTCAGAATTTTGTGGATTCCCGCACTGGGGCGACAGTTTTCGATCAGTATATATATATTTCGTCCTGAGATCATCGGAATCTGGCATATGGTGTCTAGATTGTAGTCGAACTAAGGCGGATTTTTGATGAAGGATATAGACAATTTAGACATGGAAAATACGTTGTGATACATAATGCGAAGTTCAATTGTACCTTGTGCCAAGTGGGTAAAACGAAAGAAACCGCAGCTGGCACAAAGTGTATCTTATACTTTAAAAATTAGTTCTAATATCTCTACTTATTTTGACACGTCATGCATATATTTTTAGTTTATTTAAAGTGCTAGTTTACTTTGGTACAAATATCGAACAACTGCCGTGTTTGTAAGTCAAGTAGGCTAAAGAGAGCTGCATGGCCGGCTCCGTCGTACATAATGATTGGCTGTTTCGTTTTAACATCTGGTGCTGGGCTGTGATAGATGCAGCAAAATATACATATATTGGCTTAGAAGAAGGGGATGTTGGAGAGAGATCAGGCATCTGATGACACCTCTCCGTCGCTGCCACCTGTATGCAGGTAACCCAGTGGCCAGTAATCAGTTTGTTTTCTAAGAATATTGCTCTCCTACTAATCATGTTGTTTACCACGTCAGACAGTTCGACAGTTGGTTCTTCTTCGACAACCACAAGAATTGCCAGCAATACTACAGTCGTCCAGTATAGAAACAAAAGTTCTGATTTTTTTCCATGTATTGCCACCATCGCCATCCGATTTTAATGTCAGAGTTTTGCTGTTTGTAGAGCAAAATAACTGATGATGGTCGAAGTAGAGAGGATATCAAATGTAGACTGGCAATGGCAAGGAAAGTGTTTCTGAAGAAGAGAAATTTGTTAACATCGAGTATAGATTTAAGTGTCAGGAAGTCGTTTCTGAAAGTATTTGTATGGAGTGTAGCCATGTATGGAAGTGAAAACATGGACGATAACTAGTTTGGACAAGAAGAGAATAGAAGCTTTCGAAATGTGGTGCTACAGAAGAATGCTGAAGATTGGATGGGTAGATCATATAACTAATGAGGAGGTATTGAATAGAATTGGAGAGAAGAGGAGTTTGTGGCACAACTTGACTAGAAGAAGGGACCGTTTGGTCGGACATGCTTTGAGGCATCATGGGATCACAAATTTAGCATTGGAGGGCAGCGTGGAGGGTAAAAATCGTAGAGGGAGACCAAGAGATGAATACACTAAACAGATTCAGAAGGATGTAGGTTGCAGTAAGTACTGGGAGATGAAGAAGCTTGCACAGGATAGAGTAGCATGGAGAGTTGCATCAAACCAGTATCAGGACTGAAGACCACAACAACAACAACAGGTCATCTGCTATAGTGATAGTCATGTGAAAAACCTCTGTCTACCAACAATTACAATTGATGAAACACTTAACAAAGATTTATGATAGAATTTATTTGCTTAGAGGTCTTGGATTGTCCATAAATACCCGAAAGTGAGTCGCCATTACCTTACATTGGTCTGTGTCTACATCTATAGCTAAACGCCACCTTGCAATGTGAAGTGGTGGAACACAGCTCATTTAGTTTCGTTAATCACAGTCAATGTTTTTAGGAAGCATAAATCATGTCATTAATGATTAATATAATAACGTACTGCATCAGTTGTGTTTGCTCATGTTTAATGCAATGCGTTGCAGGAATTTGTTCTAGTTATCAGATATAAATGTTTATACTGGTGTTTTATGTCATGTTTGCGTGCACATTTTCCTACCTTGCTCGACCTTAAGTCGCCTTTCTAATTTGTTTTTACTCCAATCAGGAAAAATGAACACGTAAATTTGTGACTTTATATACCACTTGTATGTTATTTATTAGTGATAACTTGATGTCTTACCTTATCCAACTGTATTGGTGTTCGATTTCCGATTACATTCACGCCAAAGGAATTTTTGTTTGTAATCTTTCAGAAATGTTTGAACTGGTAGTGTATTCTGTTGATGGGATCTGCAGTAAGGTATTGTCACGAATGGTGTTGATGAAGATAGGATCTGTGAATGTAATCGAAAATTCAGGATGTGAACTATCGATTCGAGCACTGTTTCAAAGCTGCAGGTAGTGCTCCGTAGTACGAACCTGTGCAGTGATCATTACTGAAAACGAAACAGTGTTGTTCGAGTTTCAAATCTACAGATACTGAAAAAATAATACAGATCTTTCTGGTGGTCCGTTATTTAAAACAAAACAGCATTGATCGAGTTTTATTTACGAATAATCAGTTGATTGTAGTGTTAGGTATTGCACCTGCCATTGTGCTGTCATTAAGCCCAGTTACCTAAGTGTTAGTAAGTTTATAGGTAATTATCCTGGAAGTAGAAGTTCGGGTCACAGATTTACTTCAAACTTTGCACACTTTTAGTGTCCATTAGGACAGCATAATGTGCATGTGGTAAGGTGTACCACTTAGGCGAATTCGAGAAAATCGCAAGAGAAGTTTTACACATCAATGATGGAGTGGTGCCTGGCAACCATGAACACGAACTGGTGGCTGTCAAGTGGATAGCGCTCAAGTTCCTTAATGGGTGGCTCAGTGGATTGAGTCCCACTAACATTTCTTTTACTTTATATTTTTTCTAGTTCTGTTATTTCATACATATCTCATTTGGTAATACGATGAAAAGACTGGTGTATTTGCATTAATTTTTATTAAATTTCCAATGGTGCTTGATTGTTTACTAATTTGTATTATTACAAAAAGTATTACATGAGTTTTATTTGTGTAGGCTAGGTAAAAACTTTATCAAGCGCCTTCAGACTTGTTCCTATTTGATTAACAACGAACAAGAAATTGCTTCTCGTGAAGATGCCATTAAAATGCGTTCAATAGTACATCGCCAACTTTCAGCAGATACATTTACGAAAATGTTTCGTCACGCACGATTTGCATCCAGTTTGTCAGAAGAAAGAAAAATTTTTCATGTCAGCCAGCTGGAGATTCCTTGTGCTTGGAGGAAAATTACATTCACTCGATGTAGTAGATGCATTTTCAAATTATGTTTTCCGTTTATGTGTGAAAAATATCATCCTGTATCTTGTCAAGTCTAAAGCACATGAGACGATTAATTGTGAATTACCCTCATACTCTGTCGTATTGTAAGTCATTGTATTAAATTTCAGTTAAGATATTACATTCACTCGATGTAGTAGATGCATTTTCAAATTATGATTTCCGTTTATGTGTGAAAAATATCATCCTGTATCTTGTCAAGTCTAAGGCACATGAGACGATTAATTGTAAATTACCCTCATATTCTGTCGTATTGTAAGTCATTGTATTAAATTTCAGTTAAGATATTTACATATTACCAATGTAGCCTAATTAAAACAGGTGATGCTGAGGGAATTAGCGTAGGAAACGAGACACTAAAAGTAGTAGATGAGTCCTCTTATTCGAGCAGCAAGACACCTGATGACAGCCGAAGTTGAAAGGACATAAAACATAGACTGGCAATGACAAGAAAAGCATTTCTGTATAAGAGAAATTTGTTAACATCGAATATAGATTTGACTGTTAGGAAGTGAAACATGGCAATAAACAGTTTAGAGAAAATGAGAAAAGTAACTTTTGAAATATGGTGCTACAGAAGAAAGCTGAAAATTAGGTGGGTAGATCACGTAACTAATGCGGCGGTACTGAATAGAATTGGGTAGACATGAAAGTTGCAACGTAACTTGACGAAAAGCAGGGATCGGCTGATAGGACACATTGTAAGATATCAAAAGATCACCAGTTTAGTACAGAAGGGAAGTGGGGAAGGGAGAGGGAGGAGTTAAAATCCTTAAGAGAGAGACAAAGAGATGAGAAGGATGTGAGTGGCAGTAGTTATTCGGAGGTGAAGAGGCTCACACAGGACAGAGTAGTTTGGAGAGCTGATTCAAACCAGTTTCCGGACTGAAGACCGCAACTGCAAGAGTGTTTAAAATATATAAATTAAAAAGAAAACATAGGCTGGGCTCAATCTAACGATCCACCGATTACGCAGCCTGAACGACAACTACCCATTACATCACTGACGCGTAAAACTCTCGTGTGATCTTCTCGAAATTGCCTAAGGAATGCGCCGTACTTCTTGCATATTATGTTGTCCTAATGGTCTACAAAAAGTATACAACGTTTTAAGTAAATCCGTGACCTGAACGTCGTCGCTTTCCCTTGTTAATGTCATGGAGAGCTTTAACCCTCCAGCGCTGGCGACGAGGACGTATAATTCAGCTCTTGCCAGACTATCTCGCGGAGTACGCGAATATCACCTTGGACGTAATTTCTGCTCTTTCTGAACGTAGGAGGTCACGATATTCCCGGCGAATCCTTTTCCGTTGCTCTGAAGCATCACAGGCTGCTATCTTCTCGTCAATTTTTTTCTACTGCTCAGCAACATCAGAGAGAGCTATTTTCCCATGGAAAACAGCGGGAGTCGCTTTTGATACATTCTCCTGTCTCACTGACATGCATATATAACTTATCGTGGCAGCAGTTTTGTAATCGTATTCCACAACTTGTTTATAATACCTTACTTTAAGAAAAACAACGTACAGAAAATTTCGCAATACATTTTTTCTGCTTTTACATTTAATTTACGTTAAATGTCAAAACTCAACCTTGAAGTATGCCTCTAGTTTTCTTGTTACATTTCTGTAATTCTATCCTCACAACTATATTATCGAATAAAAAAATTCCCGCGATGTCGTAAGGAAAAATCGGTAAATCATCCACAGTTGGAGGGTTAATACACGCTGTTTCAGGAGGAATTGCAAATATTCAGGGATGTGACAGTATTACGTGTAACATGTGTACAATTTCTATATCGCAGAGATATACATTTCATTTCGCGTGTAGGTACTCCAAGTGCTATGCATTTACTTATCGATTGTCATTATTGTTTTGAAGTCCAAGTTGTGAAATTGTGATTGAATTTAAGTAACCGAATTCGTCATCTGTGGTTGTGACTGGTTTGTTAATCAATTCTACTGTATCGTTCAAGCGTGTCGCATTTATTTACAAATGCCGAGTATCGCCATATGGTATTCGAGTACTGATTCTGTAATGGAAACGCTGCTGTTTGTAGAGAGCAGGGAATACGGTTTCCTGACCGCAGAGTACCAGATTTTCGTCTTCTCTACGCTACGTGAGACGTACTGTGCAGAGCATTCATATTTTATCGGAATGTATACAAAGAACAGAGAGTGGATGAAGTAGAAGGCATTACTATTCACGTTTTTCGACAAGCACACGCACTTCGGGCCTTCAATGAGTAATACAACACATTATTTTCTAAAAGCAGGTCGGATTTATTCAGGATTCCATTACATCATATTATTCCCCACTCTTCTGCCTACAAAACCCTGTCCTTATGCATATCTCCGTTCAGTTCGACAGGCCTACGCTGCTTTACTGGGAGTGGCTCTATGGTATCACTCTACTGGTCGACGTCGGAGCCAAAGTCTTGCCGCATCAATAATCTCCCCATCATCCACGTAGAGCATTGCTCATTGGGCCAAACAGATGCTCTTTATACGATATTGCAGTTCTTCTGTTGTACATAAGTACGATGCAATGTTCCTTCGAACCTACATGCATGTTCGAAGGAACAGGCACTGTGTCGACTATAGCCGTTATGAAATCATGAAATGTATTCGTAACTGTGAATATGATCAATCATAAGCTGTATACTGGAAAGACATCAGTGAAAATGTACACCGTAGCGGGCCTCGAACCCGGATTTCCCGCTTATTGCCACTGGTCATCTTACCATTAAGTCACCTGAGCACGCCTCGCGGCCACTTCCATACGTCTTGAAGCCTGTTTCCACAATTAGCGCACGTACATTCCTTATATAGTATATTTCTGTACAGGGGAGACATTTAACTGGAAGTCACTTGCCTGGTATCGGCAGATAAATACGATATTGCAGTGCCTCTGTTGTTCAAAGGTACAACGTAATGTTGCTTCGTAAATGCACGCACGACTGAAGAAACATTACATCGCAGTTACGAACATCAGAGGAACTGCAATACCGTATTTATCCGCCGGTAACGTACAAGCGACATTCAGTTGAAATGTCTCTCTTGTAAGGGAATATACATAACGGATGTACGAATGCTAATTTTAGACGCGCGGTTGATGACATATGCATGCATATCCGATGGAACACTGCGTCGTAGTTATGAACAACACAGGCGCTTCAGTATCGTATCTGCAACGAACTTTCAGTTAAAATATCTCTGCTGCACAGAAATATACGTAATGGACGTACGAGTTCTGGTTGTAGACGCGTGGACAATGACAAGCGGAACTTTGGGTCTTGCAGTAAGACTTGCTCCGCTAGCCTAATGGTAAGACGACAGCTTGCGACAAGCGGGAAATACGGCTTTGAGTCCCGGTCCAGCACAAATTTTCTTTGTCGTCATTCCAGTAAGCAGCTGAAAGTTCATATTCGCACTGCGAATACATATCATGATGCTCCTTATGATCTTCTCTCAGGCGGTGAGGAATCCCAACTGGTCCGCAGCTCGTGGTCGTGCGGTAGCGTTCTCGCTTCCCACGCCCGGGTTCCCGGGTTCGATTCCCGGCGGGGCCAGGGATTTTCTCTGCCTTGTGATGACTGGGTGTTGTGTGATGTCCTTAGGTTAGTTAGGTTTAAGTAGTTCTAAGTTCTAGGGGACTGATGACCATAGATGTTAGGTCCCATAGTGCTCAGAGCCATTTGAACCCCAACTGGTGGATGAGTGTGTCGGCACTACCAACAGAAAAGTCCAGTTGAGAAGCGAGGTGTTTGTGTGTCTTTAATGCAGTGGTTTCCATTGCCTTTTGCATCCTCATGCCTTTGATCATTGCTGATTCTTCAGCCTTGAGCGAAAGTTTCGCACCTCAAGGACAGGAGAGTGTGCTGAACCTCTCTCCGCTCCTCCGCTCCTCCGCCCTCTCTGACAAGGCCGTCGGCAGAATGGGGGTGACTTCTTATGCCGGAAGTCTTCGGCCACCAATGCTGATTACTATTAATCAGAATTTAAGCGGTTGTGTGATCTGATTAGTACTGAAAGACGCTATACCTATACCATGGGCGATAGACTATCAGTTTATTACGCCTGTTGTCCTACCATGCCGTCTTACAGTGACCCGTTATCTATCCTTAAAAACGATCTTCCAGCACTATTGATAGACGCTCATTTGGCTATATTGATGGTTATTTCTCGTAAACATGAAGGGGCCTCTGCTCATTCCAGCCGGCAGGTGAAGCCACAATAAAATCTAACATTCTCTGGAATCGTGTGGCAGAAACGGCTTCTTTTCCCTAGGCCTCTGAATCGTATTCGTTTAGATTTTGCTGTGGGGATGATTTAAAGAGGAATTCTATAAAGAAAAATTAAAGGAAGAATTGATCACTAGAGTTATGAATAATGCTGCGCTTATAAAAGAACGCCAAAAAGCTACCTCTGAAGAAGTACATATAGTAATCTCAAAAAAGTTGATGTCAAAAAAAAAAATTATGAAAATCAGCTCTGAACTTAATCAGTTTCATTCTGAGCATGTGTTTGGGTTGCATTTGACAAATGTGTCTCTGTAGTCAATAAAAAACTGGGCACATGTTATATAGACTGTTCTATTCGAATTAGCATTTACTTATAATAAACTGAGTAAGGAAGCAACGGCACCATTGGGTTCGAACCTATTGGCAGAAACGACTGGCAGCCGTCGTCAAGTGGTAAGAGGCCTCACGCCTACCGGTGACTGATGTTTACGTTTGTACTAAACGCACCTAAAGTATTTACTATTTCTTTTGAAAATCCTGTATAACAATAAATACTGAGTAAGGTAATACGACTAGTAATGTTGGAAGTCTTGCGTAGTTTTTTTTTTTAATACGAGTACTACGATTTTTCAGTAGACAGATGCTGATATATATTTTGTCCTAAACGCAGCGTTCTCAGCTTCTTTCCGAGTAGCATCAATCCTGGTAAATATCAATTTGCAGTTCCTGTCGGTAAGAAGGGCATTTGATGAAGCAGTTACTGGTTTATTTGAATGCATAGAGTAGATTCAAAATTGCACCCGAAAGACAAGAGGCGCAGGTCCGACGTCCATACGTCACCAAGTGTCAGCCCGACTGGAAATTCCATGAATCCAATTCGTGCAACCGACGCTCTGCTGTTCTTATAAGTAAAGCATCACCTGTAGCGTTCAAATCGTTAATATTACAAAATTTCCCTCATCCCGGACTACAGCTCCCTGATTAATTAAACGGTACGACTAAATCAATGACACTCGGACGAAATTTGTATACCGTTGTCTGTGCGTGCATGTGTGTGTGTGTGTGTGTGTGTGTGTGTGTGTGTGTGTGTGTTTGTGTGTTTGTACGAGCGACGGCGCATGGGTAAATTACGATAGCTACATTACACGGCAGTATTACTATCACCGTAGGTACTTAAATTTCACAGAGCTAGCCTTTCAGTACGCCGTCATCAGTGTGAAGTACTTTGAGATTAGGTGCACATGTCACGGACTGTACTGCAGTGCCGGCCGCTGGTGGCCGAACGGTTCTGGCGCTACAGTCTGGAACCGCGCGACCGCTACGGTCGAAGGTTCGAATCCTGCCTCGGGCATGGGTGTGTGTGTTGTCCTTAGGTTAGTTAGGTTTAAGTAGTTCTGAGTTCTAGGGCACTTATGACCTCAGCAGTTGAGTCCCATAGTGCTCAGAGCCATTTTGTATTGCAGTCTCCATATCAACACACAAGTATACAAATAAAGCCCAAAACAATCAAGTAAAAAACATTTAGTATGTTTAATAACATTATGGCAAAGCGTAGTTCACAAATAGACAATATCAAAGGATTTCACAAAGCAGTTACAACGTTTTAGTTCAAATAACGCAGCAGATTTTGTCTGTGACAGCTAAAATCGGAAGTAACGTGCGGGTTTTCGAAATAGAAAATGAATGAAATGAGGTGGCCCTCAACTACGTTCCCTCCGAATCAACGTTGAAATATTAAAAGTTTTGGCTGGCTTCGTTGTCTAGGGGCTGGGATACGTAGTTGCCGCATTACAGGGCAAATACTGCTGAGTCTACAGTATACGATAAGAATACACACATGAATCGAATGGTCAAAGGTTTCTATCACTCGCCAGTTGCGAATTATGAAAGTAACATATATATTTATAAATGAAAGATTGCAATTAAATAAAATCTGCCGGTACTATCTCAACGACTTTAAATGATGAGTACGATAGTAGAAGTACTTTTGAAAATCCTGTATATTTCTGCAAAACACTTATTGGTGTCGATGGTCCACCAATTAAATAAAATATAGGTTGAATAACAGGGAAACAATAGATTCCTACTTCACGTAATTAGTTATAAACAACTACGTAGCTCGCGAGATATTCACTTCAGAACGCATACTACGCCTTCACTGCGGGAGCCACGGAAATCACACAAGAGCACAGGTCGGCACTCCGAAATATTTCTATCCTCCGCGACCACGAGCAAACTGCTCCACTGTCCAAGTCTTTCCGCCGACTCCGCGTCCGTCGCGACGCCGCATCCAGCACTTCCAGTGTCCTATGCCGTACTCCAGCATTCCATGTGTCGTCTGCGACTACCTCGCGCCACCCTGCTCAGCTCTCCCTATCCTCTCTCGAAACGATCCCCCTCCCCCACTTCCATACAGTCTTACCATTAACGAGCGCTGTGATTGGCTAGAACGCATCCTCCATGTCTCCAAGCCAACGTGCACTCACAAACATACATAAACACACACGAAATACTGGATTTACATTTAAATACTTGAAATTAAATAAATATTTCTACGGCTCGACCATAAACACGCTCTAACACACATTATTAAATACATAAACAAATTAAATAAACAAATATCAAAGGAATAGCAACAAAAAGTAGGCCAGTAGCCTAATGTCTCTGTGCTTTCTAAAACACAGTAAATATTCTACCAATTTCTTCATGAATAGTATATATCGGATATAAACAAAGACATAGATAAATAAATATATTTATAAGTATGCTGCTACCGTTTTTTCGTGTAACTATGGAGTACTTACGGCCTGACGCGATCGGTAATAATCAGCCACCTTGACCTCCAATAACTCATGTACTATTTAAGTGACATGCCTGTAATTCACACCAATTTAGGTTTACACTAATAGCTTCCTAAAGACATGGAGATCAACAAAATCGGGTGAAGCGTTTAGATTTTGGAAATTCGTTGCTAAGTGTTACTTGTATAATTTACCTTCAGATACTAAACTTTAAAGTAATAAAGGTATTGGAAATCTGATGACACCATCATAATCGTCCTGCAAATAATAGAAATGTACACGTTTCTTTTTGAGGTATCATGAGCCATCTGGCTACTATTAACCCTTTGTTTCCTGGCATAAGAAAAAATTTACTTTTTAACATTTTCTTTGCAGAATTTATGCTATTGTGGCCTCAAATGACGGTAGGATTTTTTGTAAAATTTTATTTTATTTTTCACAACTTTTTTCTCACCTGGTACTCAGAAGTACCGTCAGACTCCATGGACAGAATCACAACATTCACAGAAAAATGCTCAAATTTTTATAGCTTGTACTTTATTCCACATAAATATTAAATATTTTTACATTAGAAAATTAATTTACAGAAATATGCTATTTCTGAATTTTTTTTTAAATTTCGCATAAATTTATTCTAGAGCAACTTCACAATACATAGTAACTTAGCTACACATTTTTGACAGTATATACATATCACATATTTAGTGATACCTCATGAAATTGTAGGAAACAGTTCTTTTTCTCATTGCAGCACAAATACACTTTACATGTACTACATTGTGAATGTGGTCTCGACTGAATTTTATTTTTCCCACACATTTCGCATCGTCCTCTTTTACAACCGAACACTACAAAATGGTTTCCTCGGTTGCCAAGACGTACATCCTTCAGAAGAGCAAAGTTACCCTTCTCTTTGCGAGAGTTATTTCATCTTTACAAGAGTTTCTCTTCTTGAGATTTGGCACTTGCTGTTCATTCATTAGCCCTAGTGCCACAGCACGCCTGAATTCCAGCAGCGGCAGTGCCCCATGTAAGTCACTCAAAATGGCGTAAGCATTGACAAAAGCAGTTTCTATTGCTCCCCAGAAGAGACGGTGCCACCATTTCTTTGATCGCTTGTCAAGACCATAAGTTGAAAGTAATCTGTCTGCATGATCCACACCACCCACGTTTTTATTGTAATCACATACAATAACTGGACATGGTATAGTCATACTAGTTCCATCTTTCTGTTTTCTTGTCACTACGCTCGGTTCAGTGCCATGGAAGTTTGACGCAAAATACACTACTTTATTTTCCTTCCATTGAAATACTGTTAGGTCTAAAGATGACTCTCTGTGATTGGATTTAGACATTTTTCTTTAGGTAAATTCCTTGGCAAACCTTTCCTGTTTGTTCTAATTGTTCCACAGGCAAATGTATTTACCGATTTCTGTATGAGGAAAAGTGGACAGAACAACTAGTGAGAGGTAACGCATTGTTGCTACAATAAAGTGTTCGCACAACCTGACGGTACTAATAAGTCCGCCTTATATTTTCCACTTTATCTCATTCACTTGTAACGTAATGGTTCAAACTATTATAAAAAAACGAAGAAGGTAAGTACGTACAATGGAAAACTCAACGAAAGTTTCAATAAATTGCGCACAAATTCAGGCAACTCCATGGAAACAAGCACATACAATCTTCTGTTTTCACAGCAGCGCGCAAAAAACAATTTCAAGTTCTGACCGCCAGAGAGGTCTATGTATTGCACAATAACATCTATGAAACAGTAGAGCAGAGTTACTGTTACGTACCGACAGGCTCTCAGATCACGAAACTGCACCACGAGAAAATAATGAGAGTCAAAACTTACTGGTACTTTTAAGTACCGTCAGGCAACAAAGGGTTAATTTTCCATACGAACTGTGAAAGTCTGCCATTATGGTTTCACAAAGTCCGCCATCTTTGGCACTCCCGGAGCACAGCGTCAGCAAGGAATTCCCAGCCACGTGCTTGATGGACCACGTGGTCCGGCCTTGTGCGGCCCCACGCGCTTGCTGGTGAGACGCGCCTTGCCGAGCGGTGGCCACCAAATCTGAACTTGAGACATTTTCAGGGCGCCACAGCTCGTCCGTTACCTCACAAACGTATTTACTCACATGTATGAGCGCTCGAGTAACCTTACAAGTACATATAAATGGTACAATTTATCTGCTGGGCACTGCAACGTTCCTCATTAGTTGCTTAAAGGGATTTCTTAAATGAAACATCATCGTTTAAAAGCAGCACAGAAGAAATCAGAAGACATTAACTGATTCTGCTAATAATAATATTATGTTATTATTACAGCTGTGAAACGTCCTATGAGTTTTGTTACGGCAACAATTAAGCAAAGAAAAAAACTAAAAGTATAAGCTGGTCAAAGAAGATATCCTATGTACATAATAAGGAAAAACCACTACAATTTATTTTATTTAGCTTTACAACTACATGGTTCTTCAGCATTTCATAAAGTGTAATGTGGCCCAACAGCTGCAGTAAGTCTTTCGACGTTTTTGGTACCGCACAGTGGGCAGAGTCTTTGGGAGCTTGGCCATAAAACTATACTAAAACTCATACAAATATATACTTAATTTTAGCAACAAGCCCTTAAAACTGTTTCACGAAAATACAAAAAGGAGTTGTTGAATGACCTCTAATAGTGAAGGCACTGCTAGAAAAGGAGGCCAACAGCGAAAAAGAATGTAAATGTATCGTTAAATACTTTAACAATTAAAACAATTTCATAATTAGTTACGGAATAAAATGAATCTCAGTTGCGTAGCAACGTGTCCACTTCGTGTTTCATAGAAGGTTCAATAAGACACCAAATTGAGGTATTGTGCAACTTTTCACAAAATATTAATATATTTGTGTTACTTATTTTACTGTATATGGATGTAGAAGTAATGACTGTACATTAATTTAAATACCAGTCTTAAGTTGCATTCAAAATTAGTATACCCACACAACATTCTCCGTTTGCTAGTTTGCATTATGGCATTATCTCAAACAGAAACTATGGATTTTATTTTACGATGTATAAAGGAACTTATGTCCCAAATGCGACGATATGAATTAATAAAACATTTACAATACAGTTAGAAATTACAATAAATATAAATAATAAACATTAATAATACAGTTCATTAATTATAAAGAAACAATTATATTAGTTCCTTGTTTAGTTTTTACTTTACTTTATAGTCAATGCGAAGTGAAGAAGCTGTGACTCTACAAACCGATAGTTACATTGACATCTGTAGAGGCAGAATAGTCCAGATTCCATCACTACAGCTCTGATACTACTCCAAACACAAGGAAAGCATTTCCAAAAATACTGTGCAAGCGATACAGGGAATACAACTGAGTGATGCACTTCATCCATTTCATAATTTTATTATTTGCATTGTTTCCATTGTATCGTGGCACATAAATACCTAAGTACTGTATTTATAGTATTTATTCGGAAGTTCAAGCTTGGAGTTCAGTAATGTTACAACAAACAGCGTCAGGCATCAGGTGTGTAGAAAGTACGATGAGCCTAAGGACTCAAAAAGACGAAACAAAATATCATTCAAACTAGAACTTAAGGAGAATCACTATGATCTTAGACCAAAATTAGGGACAAAAGAAGCCATCATAGCACTCAAGAGTTTGTTACAGAGAAGGTTAGAGTAGGAATACTAGCCTTTATTTAACTAGAATAGACATTAAAGAATATTAGCTGGGAGATACCCTTATAGATCTTGCAACGTGCTCCCTTGGAGTCGAAAAGAGCAAAAATTTTAAACATATATCCCGACTAAAATGTAAGAATAGAGACTAATGAAGAACAATGTAAAATCAAAGGTACTCTTTAGCTCCTTAGTTGTTTAATCTCTCCACCGAAAATGATACTTCGTTCTTTAAAGGAAAAGTATCTGGAACTAAAGTGAAAAGATTTACCAGTGCTCTGGATTTGCAGTTGATACTGACGTAGAGAGCGATAGTAAAAATTACAAGTGGTTGTGAAAAAGGATGAACCAAAAAATTACTCAACAAATAATTGCTATAGTGAACAATTCAATGAACATTACTTATCCGAACGTTCACCTTAATCAGGTGCAGTCATCGTCATTTATTACAAATTTGAAGCTTTAGAGTTCATAATTTTATTACTTACATGGTTTCCATTGTATCTTGGAACATAAATACCTAAGTACTGTATCTGTAGCATTTCAGTAATGTTACAACAAACAGCTCCATGCATCAGGTGTGTAGAAAGTATTTATAACTGTATGTTACCAAATCGAAGATCAAGAGAGAAGGTCTTTTACGTATATTACTGTCTTTCTAAAAGTCCTCTTTCTAGGTTCTCATGATTGTAAGTGACCAATTCCTCTTCTTCACTACAACCCCACTAACAGTGCTGCTGTAGTGGAAAACAAAGACACTGTTAACCGGGATGTTTTCTCGGAGGATAATACATATACTTGCCTGTCTTGCTCATACGGCAGAAAAAAACGAAATCTGTTTTCCTAGCCTTAAAATGCTTGTAATTATTTTCTATTTGAGCTTGAATCTAAGTTTCAAATGCTCTCGCTTCCCCGTACATTCTGAAATTCATTACGCATCGGTACGGAGTTTGTATTTGTCTTTGATTTAGTATGGCTATTCTATCTGGAAATAACACTGGTAGCGCGCACATTAAAGCAGCGACTTATTTGTAACGCTAGTGCTTCGAGAATTCAGTTATTAACATGCAGCTGTGCGTAAGGCTGAATCTTGTCTCTGCACGCCCCACTTCTAACCTATGCAATAAATAACACAATTGCGCGAAACGCACTTAATTGGTATTGGCACAGTCCGTGCATAACTTACCATTTTAACTGTGTTCCATGTATTACGTAAATACACGCCTGTTAATGTGACAGCTTTAGCGATGACCAGCACATGAATATTAATATACAATCAGTAGCGCCGCAACAAGACTAATGGTCGGATGCCCCTGGCTGGCTCTTCCCCACATTCTCGAATTCGTACAAGAGAGCATACTAACTACGTTCATGCATACAGATGAATCATTTACACGATAGGTAGTAAGCTCTGCTCATCCTTGGGAACGAAAATATGTGTTCAAAGTTCTAGTTTGACTTTGTGAAGGGGTAAGGAACTGACTTTGCTACTTACGTCTGCTCCTCCATCTGTCGTAAATAATCCATCACAATGATATCAACACCTTCAGCGCTAGAGGGAAAAATGACCTGTATTACCCACTGCTGAACCTGGCAGTGATGCAGAAAGGAATTCAGTATGCAACAACAAAAATTTTTGATCGTCTGTTTAATAATGTAAAATGTCTGAAGAGAGCGAAGCAAGTTTTAAACCTAATTTAATATCATTTCTTCTAGGAAACTACATCTAGTCCATTGTCGATTTTCTACTAAAGAACTGGTAGCCTTTTAAAAAATTAAGAGCAGTTGTACGAGTAGTACTAAAAATAATAATGTGTTCATTAATCTTAACACTAATCATGTTTACATATCGTGTAAACTGACTCATTCCACATCAGTTCTACAAAAGAATCGTTCAAATGACCTATGGATGTAACTAACTAACGAATTACACTAAAGTATTAAACAGTGAATCAATACCACCTGTCAATATACGAGGATCATGAATAGTTGTTAGTTTAGAAGCTCAATGTACGCTGTCAGCGTTTAAGATCGATTTCTATTATTTCGTAATTCAAGGGTTTCTCAAATCCCTACAGACTCCTTGTCTTATGGATCCTCTGCTGCTTTGTTGTAAGTATCGACTTCATGACACCATGGCATATAAACTACTGCTACAGTTTCTCTCAGTCTCTATTTTATGTATCGGAACAAATTGTGAGAGTCGCTTCTTGGACGTAATGATATGCTTCTAATTCACAGTCCTTCCCACCATAGTGCACATTTCTTCCAATCTTGTTCCACTTTTTCATCTACTTACCAGAATGCACAAAATATTCGGTTTCTGCTTTATTTTTACCTTACAAGGATTTCTCTCTCTCTATATATATATATCTCTGAACCGCTAACACGCACTGTGATACTTATTTTACATATTAAAATCAACTTTATGTTGGCTGTTGATAAGCGTAAAATATTGTCGACTGCATAGTTACAAAACGATGTCTTCAGTCATCTACACGACTGTCCGCTCAATCGAACGTGGAATATAACGACCAAATCAAATAGTGGAAGATTAGAAGTAAGTGTATTGTGCTATCCCAGATTCACCAGCATAAGCAGACCATGTTTCGAAAAACTCTGAAGGTTATAACACACATACATCTACCCAGACCCCTATTTCGCAAATCTTCTTTGCTCTCAATTCTTTCTATTATAATTTCTTTAGCAATACGTTCCAAATCTCAGCACCATCGTTTTCTCCAATTTTCACATCTACTATGTTTCACTACCATACAACTATGAGTCAATTTGCAAAACGTCACAATCCTCCTTCGCAATTCTGTGTCTGTAATATACGCCAAATAAGCAATTTATTGAGTAAAAATTTGATTAGCATCCTCCGAGCAGATGTCTCCGTTCTTTATGATGTGTTGTATATGCGTGCTTCCTTCGAACTAGAAATCTGTCGGCCCTTTTACTATATATTTCCCAATAATTGTTTGGTACAAAACACTCCAATCCATTCCGTTAAATTTAATCCTTTTTTTTTTGTTAACCAAATTTTGTGTTATATTTTCAAATGTTTGTGAATTTCTAAGGGACCAAACTGCTGAGGTCATCGGTCCCTAGACTAACACACTACTTAAACTAACTTACACTAACTTATGCTAAGAACCACACACGCACCAATGCCCGGGGGAGGACTCGAACCTCCGGCGGGACTGACCGCGCACTCCGTGACATGGCGCTTCTAACGCCGCGGCCACTACGCGCGGCTTTGTGTTATGTAGCGTATATTTCCCTGTAAACTCACGAATGATATGTAACGGTTGACTAGAACAGGGAAAGGAATGCAACAGAAGAATGGGTACGTTTTAAAGATGAAATAGTGAAGGGCCGTAGATGCTCAAATAGATAAGGAGAGAAAGCCTAGTAGAAATCCTTAGATAACACAAGAGATTGAATGTAACTTATGAAAGGAGGAAATTTAAAAATGCAGACAATGAAGCAGGTGAAAGGAAATACAAACGTTTAAAAAAGAGATTGACAGGAAGAGCGGATTTTCTGTGCAGGAGTGGCTAGAGGACTAACGTCAGGATCTAGAAGCGTATTTCACTAGGAAAAAATAGTTACCGCCTAAAGGAAAATTAGAGATGCTTTGGGGAAAATAGAAGCAGCTGTATGAATATCAACAGCTCAGATGGTTAATCAGTTCCAAGCAAAGATGGGAAAGCTGAAAGGTAAAAAGGTATATAGATTGTGTACACAAGGGAGCTGAACTTGAAATCAATTTTATATAAACAGAAGTGGACGTAGGTGAAGATGAGATGAGAAATACTGCGAGAAGAACTTGACGAAGATCTGAAAGATATAACTCGAAACAAGGCCCCAGGGGTAGACAACATTCCATCAGAACTACTGATAGCCTTGGGAAAGGCAGCCATGACAAAACTCTGCCATCCGGTGTGCAGGATGTATGAATGTATGACACAGGGGAAATACACTCAGATTTCAAGGAAAATATAATAATTTCAATTCCAAGGAAAGTAGTTACTGACAGTTGTGAAAATTACCGAACTATCAGTTTAATAAATAATGGTTGCAAAATACTAACACGAATTCTTTACAGACGAATTGAAAAACTGGTAGAAGCTGACCTCGGGAAGATCAGTTTGGATTCCGGAGAAATGTAGGAGCACGCAAGGCAATACTGACCCTCCAACTTTTCTTAGAAGACAGGTTACGTGAAGGCAAATCTACATTTACAGCATTTGTAGTCTTAGAGAAACCTTGTGACGATATTGACTGGAAAACTCTCTTTGAAATTCTGAAGGTATCAGAGGTAAAATACGCTATTTATAGCTTGTCCAGAAACTAGAGTACATTCGTTGCAGTGGAGGGGCATGAAAGGGAGGCAGTGGTTGAAAAGGGACATTTTATCATTTAGCATATGATACATAACAATCACAATAACACATAAAATACAGTACCACAGACACATTGAAATAGAGTTTAGATCTTTATATCTAAGCCATTGATCCAATCCACCACTTCGGAAGTAACCAGGTTCGAATCCATTAGACTTCCAGGGAAGGCACGGAGGGGGCAGTCCACTGCCATATGCTTCATTGTTTGTAGAACGTCGGCACAGTCACAGTATGGGGAGTCCACCCAACCCTATTTATGAAGAATCGAAACACTTCTTCCCACACCACATCTGAAACGGTTAAGCCTGCCCCAAGTGTATCTTGGCAAGCTGAAACCATTGAGCCTTACTGTTGGTTCTTCTACTTTCAAGATGCCCTGTGGAGTAGAAGACGTCCATTCTTTCCGCCAGCTGTCTTTGGGGTCGAAATGGTTGCTTAATAATTCCATGGCCGTTTTACATGCCGGTTTACGGGACTTCAAGCTGGATGATTCTAGCTGTCTCACATATTCGTGAATTTGGAGTGACGAGTTATTCAGTATTCTTGACTAGAGATGACCAAGATGTTTTTGCCTTCTGATGTGAGGAGGTGGTATGTTACGCAACACCGGCAGCCATTGGACTGGAGCAGCAAGTAATGTTCCAGATGTGATACACATAGTGTGACGAAGTTGAATGTCCACAAGGTGAGTATGGCAGCTATTTAGCCATACTGCAGAGCAGTACTCTAATGAGGAACAGACGAGTGCTAGAGCAGATGTTCTCAATGTGTTGGCGTCAGATCCCCATGATGTACCAGCTAGCCGCTGAAGAAGGTTATTACGGCTCTTCAGCATTGCAGCAGATTTACGTTATTGGCTCTTATATGTTAAGGTCCTTTCCAAAGTCATACCCAGATATGTAGGCGTGCCATTGAACCGTAATGCTTCCCCTCTAAAGTTGACTCTTGGTTGATAATTTGAGAGCTTATTGTCCAGGTGAAAAGTAGATATCTCACAATTGTGAGGGTTTTCTTAAAGTATTCATCCAGGAGTACAAGGTCATGGTTGAGGACATTCTCTTCTTCTGCAAAATTAGTGCGTTTAACAGTGAGGTTGATATCATCCGCATATATGAATTTGCAGGACAGAGTGTTGGGCAGATCATGAGTGTATAAATTGAAAAGTGCTGGTGAGAGGACTGAACCTTGTGGTAGACCATTACTCAATTTTCGGAATCGGCTTCTGCTGTTTTCTGAGTAAACTTGAATTAGTCTGTTACTTAGCATATTTCAATTGAAGTTGATATCTTCACACAGGGGACCACCTTGATCAGTTTTAATAAAAGATCTTTCTTCCAAATGGTGTCGTATGTAATGGCAACACATCACCATGTCCAGTACTGAATTGCCACATATATTAAAAACGACATATGTCAGTACAACGTAACGCCGACCTCGGAATACCATTATTTCTTTGCCACATCTGTATAAATAGAGAATACGGCGATTACAAATGTCTACAAACCTACTTCCTCAACCTGGCCTGATCCTATAGCTATTGTCCCCACGAGTGAAAAGGGATTGAGACAGGGTTGTATCCTAGCCCTGATGTTATTCAATATGTATAATGAACAAGCACTAAAGGAACCGAAAGAAAACTCTGTAACAGGTTTGCCCATGAGGCAGTAATTATGTTAGAGAAAGCAAAGAACTTGGAAAAGAAGTTGAACGGAGTGGACAGTGTCGTGAAACGAGGATGTAAGATGAATAATGGATTGTAATCGTATTAAATCAGGTGATGCTAAGGGAATCAGATTATCAAACGAGACACTTACAGCAGTAGACGATTTTTGCTATTGGGGCAGCAAAATAACTGATGATGACCGAAGTAGCGAGGATATGAAATGTAGATTGGCAGTGCCAAGAAAAACATTTCCGAAATGGAGAACTATGTAAACATCCAATATAGATTAAGTGTTAGGTAATCTTTGCTGAAGGTATTTGCCTGAAGTGTTGCTATGTATGGAAGTGAAACATGGAAGATGAACAGCTTAGACGGAAAGAGAACATAAACTTTCGGAAAGTGGTGTTACAGAAGAATGCTGAAGATTATAAGGGTCGACCACGTGACTAATCAGGAAGTACTGAAGAGAACAGACGAGACAAGAAATTTGTGGCACAAATCGACCAAAAGAAGGGATCGGTTGATGGGACACATTCTGAGACATCAAGGGATCACCAGTTTAGTATTGCAGGGAAGTGCGGGAGGTAAAATAGTAGAGGGAGACCAAGAGATGAACACAGTAAGCAGAATAAGAAAGACGTAGGTTGTAGTAGTTACTCGGAGATGAAGAGGCTCGCACACGGTAGAGTAGCATGAAAGCTGCATAAAACCAGTCTTTGGACTGAAGGCCACAACACAATTTTTGAGAATTGTCTGGTCTCTTCTCTCACAGATTAATAATGGAAAACCAAATAATGCTCGAGCTCAATTATCATTGGATTATCCGTCTTAAGCTTACCGCAGATAAAGAATATTTTTCAGCACATGCATTTCGCTTCCATTTGTAAAGCATCATTCATAATCATTCTCTAAATAGAAATTCATAATATGTTATACATTTTGGTGTGTGTAGGGTACTTATAGTATTTCATTTTAGAATTGGCGTAGAATTTACTTATGGTCTTTTGCCTCTTGTTTACATATTCTGGAAACCACTACTTTGGACTTCGTTGGTAGTGGAAGTTGAGGTCTGAATAAACTCGGCTGCATTCACCCTCAGCAGTTCTTCGCCGTTTTGGAATCCATTTTTTCTTAAGATGCCTTGGTTTTATTTACACTTCAACCCACTTTCTTAAAACTTCTGTAGTTTCACGTTGTCCGCACTCTGCATGTTGTCTATTCAATTGTTTTCTATGTAGCCCTTCGTTGTTCGTGTTACTAATCGGTGAATGAAGTTTTTATCGTAATCGTGTGTGTATGTGTTTGTGGGAGAGGGAGGCATAGGGAGAGTGGAAAGAGAGAGAAAGAGAGAGAGAGAGAGAGAGAGAGAGAGAGAGAGAGACAGACAGAGAGAGGTTTGAGTGATTTTTTTTGTAGGTGGATGGGAATGATTGTAAATAAGTTTGAATGCCTCAAATGTTTCGCAGAGATGTTAGTGCAAGGAGGGACGAGAACCGTAGTTCGACTTTGGGGGGAGGGGGGGGGAGGGGGGGGAGGGGGGAGGGGGGAGGGTCATATGTCTTCTGACTAGTTATATGCGCCGAGTCACGGTTTTCTTTCCCGTGCTAGTCTCTTCATTCAGGGTAGCAGTCACACCAAATACCCTCGGAGTTAATACGACCTAATTACATATTTTTAAATAATATTGGTCAGTATGCAAACGTCTGTTATGGCAGCCAGGTAGACATCATTCTGAAAGTCTATTAGGTGGAATGCTGAATGATCCTCACAGACCATGGACTGATCTTGCAAAATATTTACACAAAACCTGGTAGTATACCACTCCGCCGTGTCATCCTCAGCCTACAGGCGTCACCAAATGCGGATATGGAGGGGCATGTTGCCAGCACACCACTCTCCCGGCCGTATGTCAGTTTACGAGACCGCAGCCTCTACTTCTCGATCAAGTAGCTCCTCAGTTTGCCTCAGAAAAGCTGAGTGCACCCCGCATGCCAACAGCACTCGACAGACCGGACGGTAACCAATCCAAGTGCTAGCCCAGCCCGACAGCGTTTAACTTCGGTGATCTGACGGAAACCGGTGTTACCACTGCGGCAAGGCCGTTGGCAGTATACCACTAAGACACACACAAATCCGTTCAATTGCTCGTAATCCGCTTCAGCGATCCTAAGTACACGAAATCAACCTACCACAGAAACAATTTCTCTAATATCTGTACAGCGTTCAAAGTAGATTGTCATTTTGTGATGAGAATTATTTTTTACTTAAGCGTGAAATGTGCGAAGATCAAATGCATATAAACACAAAGAGTAACAAAGGACTGATCAATTTCTCTTTCACTCAAAGTAAAAATTTATTAAGCTGAAAGAATGACGATGATAATGTTTGGTTTTGTTGGGTGCTCAACTGCGCGGTCATCAGCGCCCATACAAATCCCAATTTTTCACACAGTCCAATTTCTTTACTCAGTCTAATTTAGTCACTGTCACAAATGATGAAGAGGAGGAGGATAACACAAACACCCAGTCCCCGGGCAGAGAAAATCCCCAACCCGGCCGGCTGTCGAACCCGGGACCCCGTGATCCCGAGGCAGCAACTTTAGCCACTAGACCACGAGTTGCGGACAAGCTGAAAAAATAATTGCGAGTGAAAGGACTGGAGGATGCACACGAAGATGCAGGTATCATAATATGAACAGAAGAAGACTAGGAAAATACAGCATTATGAGATGCCGTGAAACGTCAGCTGCTGGGATGCAAATAGAAATGCAGAAATTAAAAATCTGGAATGAAAGGGTAAGAAGGAAATACAGTGAGTGTTGCTAAGAACTATTAAAGAAAGTATTTCGTATTTCTTGGAAAAGATGCTCTGATAAGGAATATAATAATACCCATAAATAGTGTCGGTAAAACTAGGGGTCTGCTGATAGAAATCAACGTTTTCCCAGCTCTCGCCGTATAAAGATACACACTGCACCCACTACCACATCGAGCATGATCGTTTTTGTGGTTCAAGTATTACGGTGTTGGGAGGCATAATGTTGCACGAGCGCACTAACATCCAAGACACCCAAATCTCTGAACACATTACACTCACCGGTCAATGTTATTGTGACATTGAATTCCTTCCCCAAGTGTGTCTCTCCAGGCTTGCGTCCGCACTTTCTTCATTTGTGTGGATGACATTCCGCGACCGCATACAACAGCGCAGGCGGACGGGCTCTAGCAGCCAGAGGATATTCGGATCTGCTCGTTTCCCCGAGTTAAATCCTGTCTGGAATGTGTGGGATGCGTTGGGGTGACGTATTGCAACATGTCCTTACGTACCAACGATCATCCAGCGCTGGTATAGGAATCGCCGCCCAACCACATCAACTTTTCTCAACCTTGTGCCCAGGAAGAGAGCACGTTGCAGTGCATGCCTGGGGAGATCACGCACCGTATTAAGAAACACATATCACCTTTTGTAATGTTCCTGGGACCATCACAACTCGCGGTGATTGCAGCATAATTATTGTCATTGAATATAAATGTCATTTCTTTTCGTCTCATCATGCGTTTCCTTTAATTACTTTCTGTACTGTAGTATAGTAGTTAATATCTATACATTTTCCAAGCTTCCTTGAGTTATGTTTCTTATCAATCGCACTTCATAAAAAGTAATTTTTGTCCTTAAGATTTGCACACCTTTATAAAAAAAATGGCTCTGAGCACTATGGGACTTAACATCTGCGATCATCGGTCCCCTAGAACTTAGAACTACTTAAACCTAACTAACCTAAGGACATCACACACATCCATGCCCGAGGCAGGATTCGAACCTGCGACCGTAGCGGTCACGCGGTGCACACCTTTATATTTCCGGTAATACTACATAGGAAATTTATCTGTTGATGTTCTAACGAGACAGGTAATATTGTTCTTCAGATGTCATCAGGCAACACATGACATCCATGACAATTCTTGCAAAGGATAATCTCAAATTTAGAAGTATGCTACCACATAAAGACAAGTTGTCAGTTACCGTGGTTACCAAAAATCTCCTAAAGTACTTGAGCGAGTTACTTCAAAATGTTTGGGCAATACTGTAATAAACCTTCGGACAGAGATAGGATACATTTTAAAAAAATATATGTATTACACAAATACATTTTTAAGACGAATTCTACTGTCCGAAGACATTTTTAACATTGTTTTAAAAACTTCTGAAAAGTTCTTGGGCGATTAACTTCAGATTTTTACATGATACTCCATTAAACGTTCAGACGGACGTAGGCTACAATTTTTATATATTTATATAGTGTTCAGAGGAAACTTTGTCGACAAAAACATCGAAAAGTTCTAGAAGGATTTAATTCAAATTTTTACAAGTCCGCTTACAAAGGTTCGCACGGACATGTCAGATTTTGCAATATATGTTGATAACTATGTATATAATAATATACGTATAGAGAAAATATTTCAGCAGAAGTCCCGAACAGTTTTTGACCTATTTACCTCGAATTATTTATACGACACTCCAATAAATGTTGGGACGGACGTAGGCAACATATTTTTAATGTACATTTTATATGATGGAAGTACATACACACCACATGAAATGGAAGCGTTATCACAAAAAATCTCGAGAAGTTCTTGAGTGATTTACTTCCAAATGTTAGACGCTGTTCTAATAAACATTTGAACTACTATAAGCTTCGTATGTATATATATATATATATGCATATACAATATGGGAGAGTTGTTAGCAAAATTCCCGGAAAGTTCTTACCTGATTTACGTCAAATATTTTCATGATACTCTAATGAACATTCAAAAGGATACTGTCCGTTTCAACAGGAAAGTTTATGTATGGCTTATCACCATATGATTAGAATACTACCACTGAACATTGCAATCCTAACCGCTTGAAATATAAACGACGCGAAATAGTGTCGTTAAAGCTACTGTCCTCGCAGTTCTAGAAGCAGGAGGTACCGCTCATAACTTGCGTACCAGTTGTCCCAACCGATTTACTCATTTATTAAATGAGTCAGTATGGTGTTTTAATTGATTTACTTAACAGCAAAATTGAAACCTTATAGACATCTGACCGCACTACGTTGGAATTTTGCGAAAATAATCTTGAGAGACCATCAAGTAGACCATCCAACTGGTGATTAGGCAGTTTACTGAATACAGATAGAGAAAATCTTCATCTCTGAACGAAGAGAGCTGATCGTTGTGCAGATAGCAAATACCGTGGTCGTGATTTGTACTTGTGACGAATATGATCCAATACTTCACTAAGTATTGACTCCTTCCTGGTACACTGCTCAAGTAAATATCTTTTATTGCAGAATCCAGATGCTGTTGTTATGTTCGATTTGCCCGTTATATGAATACTAAGCAAGCTGATAATTAGTAAGACGAACTTCCTGCTGTCGACTGGATGCTATATGCGTTGATTTTTGGTTAATCCACTCCTAATTTCTTTTGTGTTCGGTTCGGACTATCGCTTCTGATTTTATTATGTCTACTGAACATTCCTTCAACTAAACATTTCACGTACACGCAGTTAAACTGCTCCTCACAACTTTAGCAATCCGAAGGTTCATTTTTTCGTTCACTATAGAACCTCAAAATTTACGGCATTTTTTTTTACATACGATGTAACATATAACACAAAACAAATTATTGCTAAAACAGTATTTAATCCGCTTTGCAGCGCTGAAACAATACAATCAGGTTTTGTAAATTGATTTGATAGTTTCATTGACTGTTCTCTGAAAGAGCTTTCTTAGAATTCGAATGATTTGGTAGATGCTTCCGACAGTCAGCCCCTGTCACCTTAGGAAATTCCGCACATTTATTTCAAGAAGGTTGCACCTAATCCGCTCCCGTATCATTGGCTACTACACATGAAACTTTTTCTCAGAATATTTCTGTTTCAAAAACCCTTTAAAATTACTAAATCAAATAACTTAAGAGAAAACAGAATCTTCTTCTTCTCGCTATCTCGTTGCAAGTTGTCGTATTGAGTTCCAATGCTGCAGTACAACGTTTTTAAACAGCAATGAGACTCCAAGTGCACTAAGATGAAACTGGAGCACTAAGATGAACAGAAAGTTTTTTATTTACCGTTTGGTAGAATCAAAGGTATAAGGAAAGCAAATATTTCCCTTTTTAAAGGACACAAAAGTTAGAGACCAGTTGCTTAAATCCTCATTCCACGTTTCTCAACCAAAATTTTGGCATGCGAACATATTCGAATTTTTTTAACACAAAACGTTCTGAATCCTTTTACCCAGTATCATTTTGTAGTCAAGCCTTCATACTCAGCATCCTCCTCTCACTGCCAATCTCTATTTGGGTCCCCTGTCTCTTGCCCTCTTTTTTTCTCCTATTGATTTATAATATATTGCACTGCCATTGTCTGCATTCTCGATTACACTGTATACGTTTGTGGTACTTTCCCATTGCCACTGTCGCCACCATAACTCATCAGCTCAAAAATTCTAGGAGACCCAACTTATTTTTCCCCTATACTCACGTGTTTAAAATTTAGGTCCAAAAAGTGCCCTCTCCTGTACCTACTCGTTAAAGTTCGCCGGTTTGGGAGGAGCCAGACGCTCCAAGTCTTGGAGCCTATGTATGGTCTCCACTCATCTGTATTTTTCGTTTCCACTGTTTCCTCTCCATTTTGCTTCCACTGCTTCTATCTCCATCCATCTCTCTTTCTCTTTTACTGTCACTGTCTCTTACTCATCTTCAATATCTCCTCTCTGACTCTCAATGCTATTGTCTTTATTCATCTTTGTTTTTCTTCCACTGTCGGTTTCTATCTCTCACCTTCATTGTCACCTCTCTCTTTCTCTCCCAACGGCACTGTCTCCTCTCTCTTCTATTGTCATTGACTCTCTGTTGGTCGTTCTCACAAAAAAATGACAGAATTTTGTGAGAAAGGTGGATAGGGATTTAGGCAACTGGTTCCCAAATTTTCTGCTTGTGATTTGAAACTTAAAAGAGTAGAAATGTTATTAGAAATATTTTACTGAATTTTCAGTCTTTCCATTTTTACGTAATTTTTGGCAGTAAGTTTTAGTTCTTTCAGGCAAATTAAGACCATTTTTTGTCACTAGAGTATCACTTTGGGCATATCTGTATAGGCTTGAAGTGCCCATTATACAGAGACAGTGCGTCATAAAGTTTTATTGGTGAAAAAATACTAACAACATAGTTTGGTGACGTCAGAACTCTAGAAATAAGTGGACTTCTGAATCTTGGTAACGGGTAATGATAACGAAAAAAGTTTCAAGGTTCCCCGAGAACATCATCTTAAGAGCATATGGTAAAAATTTCGATGATATCGCATAGTAAGTATTATAGAAGTGGCTATCCCCACAATTGGTACCTTAGTACCAACAATCATGGCTTTTCCTTGTATCTTGATTATGTATATATATTTTTGAAAACGAGAAAATGGCATCTCAAGATTAGCGTCGACAGAATGTACAGCTAAAATTTCAGCTATTTGATGTTGTTAGTTATTTAGGCAATTGCGGCCCACGGTGCAAAAACGGCTAAAGCTGTTTTTTCTTTCTTTTATTTTCTTGCGTAAGTACGGTAAGTTTGAACGTCTGGATTTAAGTAACGGATAATGACATTTAAAAAAAGTTCCGAAGTTCTCCGATAATAGCATTTTGAGACCATACTGTAAAATTTTTAACGACCTGACATGAGTAGGAATTAAAGTGGCCATCCCCATAATTGGTACTTAAGTACTCAAAAATCATGGTTTTTCGTGCTTTTCTCAGGGCCACCAATAATTAAATGGTGCTTTTGTTAGCCGCCGAAGGTCGACCCTAAACCACACCTAATGCAGAATAACCAAACGATTTGCTCAATTTGCCTGTTGGAGGAAATGTATAATGTTTAAATTTTGACCCTATCCAGTAAGATACAGCATGGTCCTTCTTCCGATAGGTATACAAATGGTCATTCGGTCAGGGGCTGTCCAAAACACTTGATTCCTTTTCTTTCTGATCAACATAACCAGCGATATGACTCCCTGAAAAATCGCATTTTCGCGTGCTGCTTTTTGGAACATTGCAAACAATATTACGTCTTTGAGCGACTATAATAAAAGAGCTAACGCGACAAATTGGACACTCACTCTATTTTACCAGCACTTCAACACCTCAATATATTTTCATTTCTTTGAGAATTCCATTCAATGTGTATTTTTCGAACATGCTGGTACTGTGCACTTCCGTGCACGTACAAATACTGTGGAAGTATTCGTGACGTTCATAAGAGCAAGTAGTTACGGGACCCTCCCACAGACACACGTGCAGTTAAATAATACATTTTCTTTCTCCAGCTTGCCACGGCGAATGTTATGGAGATAATATTCCCTCCTGTCTGCAATCAGAACGTATTGTCGTGTGTGTAGCGGGATTTCTCTTATCTTCAAAAACTCACATATGCGTGCCACACGTACTCCGCTACCATAGTAAAGTCGCCTCCTGCATGTAGTGCGCTCTGTACCTATTGAGGGCATCCATAATCCTCTTCTCGATAGCAGAGATAGGGAAAACGTCGTTCAAAACCGTCGCAGAGCGTCTGAGCTTCTGTTAAAAGCGTTTAGGTGTTCGAAACGTGGGTCTCACAATATCGGTACGTGGGATATTTTCACTTACATTTCAGTCCTCGAAGGGGAAAATAGCGGCACTTTTATACTGTAAAAATATCCTGACCTGGAGCTCTTCGTCACTTTATGAGTTAATTCCCGTCAGCGAACTCTTCGGCAGTTACTGCAAGTTTCATTCGAAACACTCTTTCCAAAGTTGTTAGTCCGACAGCAGCTCGAGAAGGAAGAAGGTTTGCATCATGTCAATACTGAAGTTAAAACGACACGTTTTGCTGGACAGAGATAACTCACGTGGCTGAAAATCTATTTGTCTAACGAGTGACGATTATTATGACTTGTGCAGTTTCTATGCCCTACCACACAGTCTTTCTACGTACCTACCGCGTCCACGTACCAGGGATCTCACATCTTTCCGGCGATTGAGGCTCGCTGGAACTGGAATTAAGAACAAGATTTTCCTTGGCAAATTACGTCAAGAGATGGATTTGGATCGTGATTCACTCAACTACCAACCCCATCTGTTAACCACTGTGGTACTAAATTCGTCGCGTCTCTAGAGGGAACATAGACTTTGTGTTGCTGACAAAAGAAACGTTCGTCGGCCTTCCGCTGTCTTGATGCTATTGCTAATCATAGGAGCTGTTGAACAAGGTAGATGAATTTTCCCTCTTGTCGTCACTTTTTAGTGGTGGCGATTAAGGAACGCCCCATACGTAGGCCATAAAATGTTGAAACACCCTCCTTCACAGACGAGGTGAATTAAATGCCCCATTAATTTTTTTTTAAGCAACAAGTTCCATAATTACATCAGTGCAGAGCGAATTCAGCCTTCTTCCTAACGGATGTCCCTCTCACGGCGGCTCCGACTTTCGCCGAGTTGTTGCAAAACCGCTGACGCCAAGCTGACTCCTGCTAGGAAGGGACGGTAAAATTTATTCCGCTCACAAAATTGATTCTTTAATTGCAGAGAGGCAATTATCAAGAATGATTTACGGGATAAATTTAATTTTAAGGTAATTTCCTTTTTCAGATATCGTTATTAGCGTTCAGTGGTGCCTTTTCTTATACGTAAGTGTCCCATTGTTCGTCTTGTATGGCCACTGATGTGCCAAATACTAAAGGCCACAAGACATTCGTTGTATCCACAACATGAAAAAGCATTTCCCTTGATTACGTAGGTTCTCTTTGTCTCCTTCGATTTGGTGCCCCGTTCTCCGACCAACATATTAGAACCGGCACTTCAAAACTTGCCTTTCCGAGATTCGCATCTAATCATCTTACATATATCGTGTAGCTTCTACGTTTGGCCATGAGGTGACTCACTGGCTTTTGATTAATTAATACACGGGAGGACTTAGGTTTTACCTGGGAGGCAGATCATTCAGCGAAACGAGATATAGGCAAATAAAGAGAAATGTGTTTTCTTTTAAATGAAATACACATTACCATGCAATTTGTGTACACATTAACACAAAAATAATAATAAAAGAGACCTGAAGATGGTCATTATAGACCGAAACCGGTAGTTTGACGACGAAAAATTGCGACCATTGACGTAAAGTAAGGGAAATTGGTAGTAATAATGCATATTTTGTTTTATACTTTACAGGAAACAAGCTTAGCGCCCGCTCCTCCGCGCGTTCACTGTATGGCCAACACAATTTATTTTCATTAATTGAATTGTGTTGTTGTAAATCAATACGCTGTGCAAACACTGTAAAAACAAACATCAGTTTTCGTATTGATAGCTTCAAAGTGACCTTAATAGCAATATATTTTAATAGAAATTTCACCCATTTCATACAATTATGTATGGAATTTTGAAAAATCCCTTCTTAAACGATTCCCACTGTACAAGACCAACACCCTCGCCAAAGTTCAAGCTTCCATTATTCTTAATACAAACATATTTTTATAAGACCTTTCATCCATTGCTTCACCTCTTTAGGGGCAAAATTTCGAAAAATCCCTTGTTCAACGACACCTGCAGTATAAGATCGATTCCCTCCCCAAATTTCGAATTTATCTTCTTAGCGTCTTGCACTAGGCTATGTGGGTCAGTGAATCAGTAAGGCCGTGTTATATACCCTTAGGAGCCGAATTACCAAAAAAAAAAACACTGAAACAAGTATGTTTTATTTCTAACAATGTAGTCAAATACCTATCTTCAAAAATATTGTTTTAAAACTATTTTACTAGTTCTTTAACAATGATTTATTTTCAATTACAAAATTTCACCCATTATTTCACTCCTTTTTGAAACACGTAGTTTTATTTATTTCTGGGCGATGACTGGTCAGTCAGTGAGCGAGAGCATTTCCTTTTATAGTGATACTCAAAAATTAGCCACCATTGCTGATGTTTGCTTCAGCCTGTATACTAGTTTCATGCTGCTCTCCACTATAGTGTGTCAATCTCTACACAACTAAGCCAACCTGCTTAGTCTAGTCAAGCCTTGGTCTCCCTTTGCAATTTTTACCCCACACCTATATCCATCACTAAACTACCGATCCCATGATGCCTCAGGATGCATACTGTCAACTAATCGCTTGTTTTAGTCAAATTGTGTTACCATTTCTTTCTTCCTAATTCGATTCAGTACATCCTCACTAGTTATCCGATTTACCCATCTAATCTTCCTCATTTTCTCGTAGCATCACATCTGAAAAGTTACTTCTCCCTCCGTGTCTTAACTGCCTATCACTCTCGTTTCATTTGAGTCCAAGACTACATTCCTGCGGTGGATCACCCCCGCCGAGTGTAGCCAGAGACCGCTTTTTTGCAAGTGCATAGTTTTGACGCGTCTCTTAGTGCTGTGTAACGCTCCTTCGTCCTCGAAGTACGTACATCGCGTCAATGACAGTAGTCACAAGTCTCCCGCAGGTGATAATAGCTGGAACAGCTTCCTAAGGCTGCGATTTAACGTAGGACGAAACTGATTTCATTCACATTACATAACACCTCAGTAAAGGGTCTAACGCCTTGTATAATTCCAGTTAATCGCAAGTTAGCGAAATAATGAAGCGTAAAAGTGATTAAAAATCCATATTGAGTGATCCGGATTTCTAGAAAGGAAGCAGGTCAGATATGCTCCACTACCCAGTTATATGGAAACGGAAGAGGATGTAGATGAAGATGAAATGGGAGATATGACACTGCGTGAAGAGTTTGACAGAGCACTGAAAGACCTGAGTCGAAACAAGGCCCCCGGAGCAGACAATATTCCATTGGAACTACTGACGGCAGTGGGAGGGCCAGTCCTGACAAAACTCTACCATCTGGTGAACAAGATGTATGAAACAGGCGAAATACCCTCAGACTTCAAGAAGAATATAATAATTCCAGTCCCAAAGAAAGCAGGTGTTGACAGATGTGAAAATTACCGAACTATCAGCTTAATAAGTCACAGCTGCAAAATACTAACACGAATTCTTTACAGACGAATGGAAAAACTAGTAGAAGCCAACCTCGGGGAAGATCAGTTTGGATTCCGTAGAAACACTGGAACACGTGAGGCAATACTGACCTTACGACTTATCTTAGAAGAAAGATTAAGGAAAGGCAAACCTATGTTTCTAGCATTTGTAGACTTAGAGAAGGCTTTTGACAATGTTGACTGGAATACTCTCTTTCAAATTCTAAAGGTGGCAGGGGTAAAATATAGGGAACGAAAGGCTATTTACAATTTGTACAGAAACCAGATGGCAGTTATAAGAGTCGAGGGACATGAAAAGGAAGCAGTGGTTGGGAAGGGAGTAAGACAAGGTTGTAGCCTCTCCCCGATGTTGTTCAATCTGTATATTGAGCAAGCAGTAAAGGAAACAAGAGAAAAATTCGGAGTAGGTATTAAAATTCATGGAGAAGAAATAAAAACTTTGAGGTTCGCCGATGACATTGTAATTCTGTCAGAGACAGCAAAGGACTTGGAAGAGCAGTTGAATGGAATGGACAGTGTCTTGAAAGGAGGATATAAGATGAACATCAACAAAAGCAAAACAAGGATAATGGAATGTAGTCTAATTAAGTCGGGTGATGCTGAGGGAATTAGATTAGGAAATGAGGCACTTAAAGTAGTAAAGGAGTTTTGCTATTTGGGGAGCAAAATAACTGATGATGGTCGAAGTAGAGAGGATATAAAATGTAGGCTGGCAATGGCAAGGAAAGCGTTTCTGAAGAAGAGGAATTTGTTAACATCCAGTATTGATTTAAGTGTCAGAAGTCATTTCTGAAAGTATTCGTATGGAGTGTAGCCATGTATGGAAGTGAAACATGGACGATAAATAGTTTGGACAAGAAGAGAATAGAAGCTTTCGAAATGTGGTGCTACAGAAGAATGCTGAAGATTAGATGGGTAGATCACATAACTAATGAGTAAGTATTGAATAGGATTGGGGAGAAGAGAAGTTTGTGGCACAACTTGACCAGAAGAAGGGATCGGTTGATAGGACATGTTCTGAGGCATCAAGGGATCACCAATTTAGTATTGGAGGGCAGCGTGGAGGGTAAAAATCGTAGAGGGAGACCAAGAGATGTATACAGTAAGCAGATTCAGAAGGATGTAGGTTGCAGTAGGTACTGGGAGATGAAAAAGCTTGCACAGGATAGAGTAGCATTGAGAGCTGCATCAAACCAGTCTCAGGACTGAAGACCACAACAACAACAACAACAACCCAGTTATATTACTGGTGGCTACTATTTGTAAATTTACGAGCGTTTTTAATATACAAACCAAGCTTTCCCTCTTCAAGAATTGCCTTGTATTATAGAAAAACTGATCGTACAAAACAAAATTCCACTTTATTTTCGTTTATGAGTACACAACACAATTTCTGATTGTTGGTGTAATCAAGAGCGTATACAGAAAGTTTGTTATATGTGTGGGTTGAGGAGGGGGTGAGAGGCGCGCCAACTTACATAATTTTCACAGTGAATGATGAAGTAGTTCTGAGATTTTAGCGTCTCTATTCTGAGTAATCTTGCTACTACTCATTAATCATAACATATTCCGCCTTTATTCAGACTGAAAACTGATACGTCCACCTACGTTGAGGGAAAGACTGGAGTTGGGTTTGTGAAAACAATTTTTTTGGAGGAGCAGCTGCCATTCAGTCCCCTCTCCTCCCCGCCATTGAGTACGTCATGGTAGCAACGTTTCTTCGCCACCTGCCAAACAAAATACGTGCTTTCTCGTTAGTGGCTAAAATACGGTTGGTTTCAACAGTTGATGTGCGAATAAAGGGGGAGAAACACCCAAGAGCGAAATTACTGACAGCTCTCGATGTACCTCAAGAAAGAGTACCAACGCTAGCTACCCTTACAAACAGGTACAAGATAGTATGCATTAACAGGCGGAAATAACTGATTGTTTATATATTCAGATGCTCATCTGGACTGATACAAAACGGCGTACCGTATTTATCTCGCCACCATGTGATCCACCTGTTTTCAACAGGCTTCTTGAGAATCTTCATATTTATAACCCTGCTTAAAAATAATTACAAACAGTATTATTTCCACTAAATATATTAAGATTAGTCATTCTCATAAAACTGAACAACATACATGATAAACTTTTCCAACTATTGGCTCTCTAAATTAAGAAAGTAAAAGGATCAATAAAATAAAGAAAAACAATATGTGTATCGTCATTTTCACGACATTTTATTTCTAACCTATCATGTAGGACAAAAGTTTGAGATACCTAATTCCCTATTATTTTTCTTCTCCTTCGTCGTCAGTTAATTTGAAAGTATATTGTCGTTCCAGGTTACTTTTTAAGGTCTTTAAGATTGGAAATACGGCATCAGTCGGAGAAAAGTCATTCACACACTCCCGGAGGTAACAGAACAAATCAGTGTGAGAAGTATGGCAAAATTAACTTAACAACTCAATCGTCCATGTTGACAACAAGAACAGTATAACGAAGTTGGGTAAGAAAGTTGAGGGTCTGTTAGAAGAGCAGTCTGCCTTTCAGAAAGATAAGAGGACCGGAGAGGCAGTTATAACATTACGCTTGATAACGAAAGCAAGACTGAAACGCGACAGAAATAGTTACGATCTCTGAAACAGGTAAGGTCTAATCATGGTTCTCGAATACCATACTATGATGAGTTCTGAAATGTAAACAAACTCCCGCCAACACGCATCTATAAGATACAAGTGTTTCACTTGGGTTTCAGTTTTCACCAATGAAAATCCACCTTCTCTTTCCTGACCGGTCGTAGGCTACTGGTTGAACGGTGGACGCTAAACGACGGACCCTTTTTACTAGCAAAGTGCACAAAACCACATAATTCTACATGCAAATTGGTTAAATGTACAAAAGATGGAATAACGCTCACAAATACTCAAAATGCACATTTATTTGTAATGAAAATGAACAAAACTTAAAATGAAAAATTTTATATCAAATGCTACAAGAATGAAAGAAATGTCAGTAGAGAAAGTGTTTGTAAATATATATTGTTTTGCCACGAAAAATTATTTAATAAAAGAAATCAGTTTTTGTTTAACCTTTTTAAATTACAGAAAGCATGATTTGAAGTGCCAGAGATTTGAGTTGCATAAATGAGGTAACAATTCGTAAAAGTAATTTCAGTAAAAATATGATACGTTTATTACATACGTCTTTTTGTTTTGATGGCGGCCCATAAACTAGAAGTGTAATCGTTATTCAGAATTGCTGTTGTTACTGATCTCTGGAAAATTACGATTTCTAATGCGAGTCAGTAATAAACGAGTTGTTTACAACCTCCTCGTTAGTTGATATACCTTTGGTCGGTTACGTGTATTTATTGTTCAGGGCACTTACTAAATGTCGAAAACAGTCCACATTGTAAACATATAACTCGACTGTGCGAACATCGTAGTTTTTGGAACACTTTCCGACATATTAGCCCATGAAAAGGAACATATTTGTATAATTGTGCCCAGAGTCAATTGACAAAAGTTTTCTGAGTATCGTACAGCGTTATAATGTAACATTGGTTTCTCCGGTAAAATTTGTCACATTATCAAATGGTACGATACTCATGAAACTTTTTTATCAAGCATACTTGTACTTCACAGTCCGTCCTGTGTGTCAAAGGCAGTCAGTTTGGTTAACTTGTCTCTTTACAATTCCAATTTTGTAGGTTTCACGTTAATATAGCTTGTAACGGGACTCGCTTTGTTTATACCCCAAGCAGGTTCACAGTCCGCTCTATGCACCTAAAACACATTACTACACTGTCAAAACACTGAAATTTTCCAATTATTTTGTGAGATGGTAGCGCACAACATGAAACACTTCTATATACATTGACGGGAAAAATTCGCAACACGTGAAACACGTTATGCGACGTAAACGGAAACTGGTAGGCCTGTTTCTACATATGTAAGATGATATCGATTCAGAATTACCGCCAGTCACATAAGAGTAACGCTAGTAGTGCTATTGTGTTGATTAAAATCTGACTTGCCTTAAAATACACACAGTATCGGTCGTGAGCGATAGTTAGTTGGTGAGTCGATGTTAGTCAACAATACCCTTCAGGCGACAAGGACGTCAACAACTCACTGAGTTTCAACGAGGTCGTGTAACAGGGCTACGAGAAACTGGATGTTCCTTCTGCGATATTGTAGAACGACTTGGCAGGAATATAGCCACAGTACGTGATTGCTGGCAGCAGTGATCAGAAGAATGTACGGTCGCAAGAAGACCTGGCTCCGGACAGTGATGTGGGACGACAGAGAGGGAATACCATCATATTCTTCGTATGGATCTGGTCTATAGTGCTGCACCTGCAGCAGCAATTTGAGCAACAGTTGGCATACAGTGACAACGAACCATTACAAATCGGTTACTTCAAGCACAACTCCGAACCAGTTGCCCTGTAGGGTGCATTACATCAGCTCCACCACCACCATTTACGATTTTAGTTGTGTCAATTGATAGTTCACTGGAAGGCAGGTCCGTTGAGTCGGTTCCGCCTCGGTGCCAGTAATGGCTTCGAGTTGATTGCAAGGAGGCCAGTTGAAGGCCTGCAGTGGACCTGTCTGCGTCCTGGATACACCGAACCTACGCCTGGAGCTATAGTCTGGGGTGCGATTTCGTAGGAGAGGAGGAGCACTGTCGTGGTTATAACACGCATCACGGCAGCAACTTTCTACGTCAATCTCGAGATTGCACCTGTTGTGCTGCTATTCATGAACAGCTCATGCTTTGAAAGATTGGAAAGAAACCTGACAATAGCACTTAGAACACTGTCAAGCTACTACAATCGGAACCAACTCTACATCCACATCCACACTCCGCAAGCCACCTGACGGTGTGTGGCGAAGGGTACCTTGAGTACCTCTATCGGTTCTCCCTTCTATTCCAGTCTCGTATTGTTCGTGGAAAGAAGGATTGTCGGTATGCCTCTGTGTGGGCTCTAATCTCTCTGATTTTATCCTCATGGTCTCTTCGCGAGATGTACGTAGGAGGGAGCAATATACTGCTTGGCTCCTCGGTGAATCTATGTTCTCAAATCTTCAACAAAAGCCCGTACCGAGCTACTGAGCGTCTCTCCTGCAGAGTCTTCCACTGGAGTTTATCTATCATCTCCGTAACGCTTTCGCGATTACTAAATAATCCTGTAACGAAGCGCGCTGCTCTCCGTTGGATCTTCTCTATCTCTTCTGTCAACCCTATCCGGTACGGATCCCACACTGCTGAGCAGTTTTCAAGCAGTGGGCGAACAAGCGTACTGTAACCTACTTCCTTTGTTTTCTGATTGCATTTCCTTAGGATTCTTCCAATGAATCTCAGTCTGGCATCTGCTTTATCGACGATCAACTTTAAATGATCATTCCATTTTAAATCACTTAAATCACTTAAATTTATGGAATTAACTGCTTCCAATTGCTGACCTGCTATATTGTAGCTAAATGATAAGGGATCTATCTTTCTATGTATTCGCAGCACATTACACTTGTCTACATTGAGATTCAATTGCCATTCCCTGCACCATGCGTCAATTCGCTGCAGATCCTCCTGCATTTCAGTACAATTTTCCATTGTTACAACCACTCGATATACCACAGCATCATCCGCAAAAAGTCTCAGTGAACTTCCGATGTCATCCACAAGGTCATTTATGTATATTGTGAATAGCAAAGTGAAACGTCCCCTTGGAAAAATTTCTGAATTACTGTGCTGATAAACCTCTTACATTATTTGCTTTTCAAACAGCTGAGCAAAACTGAACGTACTCAAACATTCACTAAAGTGACACACAATACTTTTAGCGCAAAGCAATCTGAGTTTCAAAAATCCCTACAAAAGAATTGCCCTGACTAACATTAACATATACCTTTCACAAATCACTTACGTCACCAAAAATCTTCGTTACTCGAACTACTGCAATACAGTGAGCGCCACTACTGCCAGCTAAATAAAAGATTCAAACTACTGAAGGCACTAACTACTCATAGGCATAGTTAGCAAATGAAAGATTTTGATAGAGAACAATGTATTTACCTTAATAGTGTTGAAAAGTCATAATATACATAGCAGTTCATGACAACATCCAGCTGCCCAACACTACAATGGCGAGTATTACAACAATGCCAACCAGCCACTGACTACACACAGCACAGCCAGTGATTTTCATCAGAGCGCTACGTGGCGTTACCAGTATAAAAACCTAAACAGCCTACTTACATACCCCCATGCTCCCCACAAAAAACTTTACAAATTGTTTTGGGCAGTGGCCAATACAGATTTGAAAAAAATTTTCATAATAACAATAACAAAGAAATCAGAGGCACACACTTCTTGATACAATGTTGGTCAAAAGCTAAAATTTTCTCACTGTCTATAAAGATAGTCCTGATCGTTCATCATAGTAAAATTACAGTGTTTTTTTTTCTTAAAGTCTGAGCAGTAAAAGAAAATGCACACGGAAGTAGTGGATTTCCAAGCAGTCCTGAAGAAGTAGTGTTGTCCTTCCAACGGAAAGACAGTGCTGACTCTCGACAAGCAGACAGGTAATGGGCCACAACAGAGCAAACCCACAGCAGAGTCATTCGAAGTTTTGAAGAATATTGGTAGGTAGGTCATCACAGAGTAGACCCACTGTAGTCCTGGTCGAGATTACGGTATTGGTGGGCCACCAGAGGTGCAGACCCACTGTAGTGCTTGTAGAGATGGCCAGCAGCCATCTGTTAACTGTGCAGGTGCACAATCACCATTGAAGAGTCTTGCGGATAATACAGCAAGTCCATAAACCACCACTTGTGCATTCACAAAGTTTTTTTTTCCTAATTGTCCTTAGAACCAGCAATGCTGTTAATCAGTCCCTTGCTGAATTATTAACACACGTGCAAACACTATCAGTTCCTACTTCTCAAATATTGTCCATATACTATGACCAACAGAAACGTGTGCGGTGAAATGTAACATACAAGTTACTTAATTTGATGAACTGGTGCCAATTACAATTTTGTAACATAAGAATACAGTAATAATGGTACAAAATACATCATTAAAAACAAAACAGTACAGATAACATTTGTAGTAACACAGACTTTACAAAAGAATAGAAATAAACATATACATCAGTGTTACAAGAATTACGACATACGTAAATAAATAAAATAATGAGAATAGTTTTCGAAACATTAATTTCACACATGAGAATTGAAACAGAACAGCATTAATAAAGTGTAAACATGTTTACAAAGAAAATGACATATTATAAATGCAAATTATATTTGAGGATAACAGTATTCCTCATCATAGTGAATGTAGCTTAGTACCAGAAAATTCGACAACATAAATCATATTAGCTAAACACATAAAGACAGGAAAAACACAAATACACAAGAGTACACAAACACATAGCAGAATAACACAGGAGGAAAGGACAGGGTTTGTTTTCAGTGTAAAATTTGATACTGCAGTCCAACCCAAAACTTCATTCCATAGATCTTTCGTCTTATTTCAACATCTGTTTCCACCAAAAAAAATCATATCCAAGCATGCTTTCTGTATTTATATGTTCACATATTTCTTACCTCATTATTTATTTTCCATTATCTTACCTCATCATTTATTTCCAAGAAAATCCTAGTTAAACCTGTTGTCACTAAACCCTACTTTTTTGTTCATATCCTCTTTCAAATATAGTTTTTCTCCACTGTACACTACTTTTTTTGGCCAAACCATTTTCTTATAGCTTCTCAATGCATTTCTTCCAATCCATCATAGTTAGTTTCTTATATAGTCTACCCCTCTCTTAAGATAACTTAAATCTACTGAGCTCAGATACATATACCAATGGACAAGGCAATGCAGCAGCACATAACAAATTAACACAAACTGCAAGGACAAAAAAATGCAAATTGGCATAGCAAGCAGCAGTATATCTAAATTAGCAAAGCAATTGCAATATTACAACTAATATAAGGCAATGTGCAGCAAATAAGAAAAATAAATCAGTAGAAAAACTGGCTTAACAGAATAATACAAAGTGAAATTCAGCAGCAAATGCGATAATGTATATCTAATCATGACAAACCCACAAGCATAAAAAAAAAATAGTACACTAAAGACAACAATGCAGATAAGGGAAATGTCTATTTACATCTTAATGTCTATGTAATTAAAGTGGTGCACCTCAACTTACTCTACAAAAGAAATTACCAAGTACTTGAAAAGAAAATTCTGTATGCAATTCCTGTGAAGGGAAATGTCTTTTTGTGCTCCATCGTTTTTTTTAAGTACATCATAAAGTTATTATTTACTGGATCTGTAGGCATAAAATATTTATATTAGTACATCCATAAAATTTTATTTTAACCAATGCTGCAGTGCAGCTAGAAACTAGATATTAAACAAATTGAGCAAATATATATATAAAGCAACATATGAAACATCGTTCACTAGGCAAATGGCCTCTCCAAAGGCAAAAACAAAATTCTCTCAACTAGAAAGTCAATAGATGTAAAATGTTCCTCATCATTTCATTAGGCATTTTAGTAAATATTATAAATTAACAGCTCCACAGTATAATCATATGTTTTCAAGTTTGAGCGTGTCGTATTTGCGATGCTTTCTACAAAGAAATGTCAATAGCGAGGATAATGGCCTCTTTCTTCCCCACCTAATGGCTTTTTCTCAAGGCAGCTGGCACACCTGCCCACTCACAACGCATTACGTCACCGTCACTTACCTTTCTTACCGAAATATTCACGACAGCAGTTTCTGCTACAGTGATAGTCTCATATAAAAATTTCACAGGTCGAAAAGTTACAAATGTATAGAAACAAAATCCTATAAATATAAAAGTGTCCAAAACATTTTCGTCGGCATTGTGATACATTCACGCATTTACACACATTTCATAACTCTTAAAGTACGATTCTTGGTTTCCAACATTTCATAAATCAGAGCCCCTAACCACTACTCATTATTCCTTACCTTATTACACATATACATATTTGTCAACACTTCTTCAATATTTCATCATAATAAATATGTAGCAGAATCAAATTCCTCATATAGCATCAGCTTATTGATCATAAATATACCTCAACAGCATAATACATATTGTCATCATAATAATATCATAAAACCTCAGCCAAATCTCAAAAACGTCGTAGCTTTCTGCAATAATTTCAAACCCTAAAAAAAATTCTCTACTCATTTCAATAGCGCCATCTACCTTAAACGTATTTTAAAAATCATGATCTCATACCAAATACATCATTCAAAGCTCTCATAGTATCACAATGGTTCTGAAAAAATATGAACAGTTCACAAAGTACAGACAAAATACAGTTTCATAAGTGTGAAGTTATCCAACTGTGTAATTACGTAAACATTTGTCACTGATGTAGTAAAAAAATTGTTTGTCTCTCAGTTAAATGATCAGATAGCGATGTAATTTATTTGTTAGAGAAATATGGTACCGATGTGTAAAGTTGTATAAGCAAATACCATATTACCTAGGGCTCCTTGTGCTTGCCAAACACATGGTACACAAAGTAGGCGTGTACCCCCTGAGGACCAAAATACTGCAATAAAATCTCATTAGCAGTACCAGTATATGTTCTAAGTATGTAAGCCTTATAGTCGTTATGTAATCGTGCAACTAACAAGAAAGAATGTACACACACAATAACACTGTGACGCCTGTTCACTATAACAATGCATTCGTAATTTCTGTTTAAATAAGTTATCTTGGTTCTTGGTTAGATATTTAACTTCAAAACATTGTTGCATGATAACGGTTTCTAAGTGTGACAACGCGTACTAGTAGCGTGAAGTGAAAAATTTTATGGCAAAGACTAAGTTAAAAAGGCAGATTATCTCTCAATATATGGTTTTACATGTGAAATGTGTGGCAATCTTTTACTCTTCCTAGTGGACAGAGTTTAAACTTCAAAGCAGTTATCATGTTGTATACGTCGGTAAGGAATGCTAAAATTTTTCTCAAGGTTTGCGTCTATGTTATTTTTTGCTGAGCCAGCCGGCGCACGTGGTTGCCTGCGGTGCGAGTCATTGTCTGTCTCTTTGTTGGTGAGCGTCGTTATTGGGATTAGGAGACCTAACTTCTACAAATTCACCTTGACAAGAAGGCCCTGCCCTGCTTGAAGCTCGCCAGTTCTGATGGAATTCAGGTCTGTCGTTACGATCGTATCGTCTGTCGTCATGTCGGTAGATTCCATAGTTTCTTTCTTGTCGGTCACGTGGTGGAGAATTTCTCTCTGAAACGTAACTGCGCGCTGAACCGTTGCATCTGAAGTTATTCTGTCTCCCGTGATAATAATAGTTCTGGTTGCCATATTGTCTGTTTCTATGTTTGTCTCTGTTATAGTCACTACCGCGAAGAGGTGATCTTTCCCTGTAATTATTACTACTCTGCCAACGGTTGTCATACGGGTGGTGTCTGTTTTGGTCACAATTTATGTTGTAAGAATATCCTTATCGTGTATTATTTCTGTCATCGCGGAATTGTGACAGATATGACCTGTAATTGTTGTGCTCCTGTTTTCGCGTTCCGCGATTGTCAGTGTCAATTTCCAGTTCTTGGAACAGTCCCTGAAATGCTTCAATGTCGTCTTTGAAACGTCCTGCTAAAATAATATGTCGTAAATGTTCAGGCAGTTTGATTAAGCAAATGCGGATGAGTTCTGAGGGGCTGTATAGGTTTAAAAGATACTGGTTCTTATGCAAAATGTCTTCAAAATATTTCACAAGACTGGAAAATTCAGATTGTTAGAAATGTTTCATCATTATGATGCTATGTTTTACTCGGTATTGTGTAGGTTGAGACCAATATGCTGAGAGGAATGCATGATAAAATTCTCCTTCACTGTGGCAATCGTGAATGACCGATCGCATTCTTACAGCTGGTTCATTCTCTAAATAGCCACACATAAATTCTAATATGTTGTCTAATGACCAGCTGGGAGGAAAACAATGAGACAATTGATGGAGCCACGCTTGTGGATGAATGTCGTTGCCAGAATTCTTAAATGTTTTGAATTTACGTGTAGTAATGAACAGCTTATAGTCAAAATCATCGTGTCGGCGAGTAGCATATCGGTCATTGTTACGTCGTGTCGGCGGTTCCATCTCAAAATTCGGTGCACCTTGCCAATTTCTTTCATAATTTCCGAAATGCCCTGTGTTATTATTTTGTGGCTTTTCCGTATTTCTATGTCCCTCTTCCCGTACTGGAGCGCGAGTGTCCTCTGAAATATGTAATTCTTGTATTACCTGCGTCAACTGATCTTGTACTTCCCGGATTTCTCTTTTGTGTTGCGTATTAATTTGATTCTGATTTTGTTTGAATTTCTTAATTTGTTCATACTCTTCCGTGTCAGTGAAGGCTACGGGCCTTGTGTCATTCAGATCATCATCTACCTTTGTAGATAAGTTAGTGAACTGATCCGAAAGTTCGGCTACTTTCTCCGATAGTGAACACATTTCCTCAGTGTGTTTTTCTGAACCAAGTTTCAGAGTGTCCATTTGTGTTGAAATCGCATGTACTGTGTCCTTTAAATTTTCCCGAGCTTTTGCAAGTTGCGTAACCGAATCGGTAGATGCAACTGAGTCAATTTTAGCCCACAAGGTCTCATTATTTTCATGAACAATGGTTCGCAGTTCTTTTATGGCTGCTTCGTGATTCTGTAATGCATTTTCATGCCGCGAAAAAATAGGTTGAAAATGCTCACAAATTTGTGTTTTTTCGTCATTACAGACTTTTTGACATTTCGATTCAATGTTACGTAACTCAGTAGTTAAATCTTCACGTGTTTGTTCAAGTGTGGTGTCTTTGTCCCATTTGTTGCATTAACTGTAATAACAGTCCACTGGTGTCTGAAACATGTTCCTCAGTGCTATTCGGCAGTGCATTTGAACCGGCAATATTCGCATTTTGAAAAGCAGAAAATGTGTCTTGATTTATTTGAGAAAACGGTGAGGACGCAAAACCTGAATCTACAGTATTTGCAAGATTGTGTCCTGTCATTTCGGAATCCTGAGGTGAGCTGTTGCCGACCGAACGATCGATAATGCTTCCCTGTTCACTAATTGTTTCACTGTCTACGCCATTGTTTGCCGCCCGCTCCATTTCCCTATGCACAATTACCAAATTACTATGTTGAACATTAGTTAACTCATTACACGGTGACGCTAACACACTGTTTTCGTCTTCACTGTCATTTCTCAGTTTACTTTGAAGCCTAGTATTACGTTTTTCACACGCCATAATTGTCACAATATTTCACACGATAACACAGAAAAGCACAATTTGAAGAGAAAAAATAAGAAAACACATTACCATAGCACTGAAAATAATATCTAGTTAATCGCAAGCGCAGCTGCGGAATACTTGGTGCAAATCTGCATGCATGCCACAACTGTTTTACTGTACAACAATGAAAGACTGCAACTACGAAGGAGATTCTCTCTACAATTACGCGCTAGCAATAAACAAAAGCTACACTAATTACACAAACTACAAGAAAAAATCAGAAGATTTCAGTGGGGTATCCTCGGCTAAGGGTCAACATATGAAACGTCTCCTTAGAAAAATTTCTGAATTACTGTGCTGATAAACCTCTTACATTATTTGCTTTTCAAACGGCTGAGCAAAACTGAACGTACTCAAACATTCACTAAAGTGACACACAATACTTTTAGCGCAACGCAATCTGACTTTCAAAAGTCCCTACAAAAGAATTGCCCTGACTAACATTAACCTATACCTTTCACAAATCACTTACCTCACCAAAAATCTTCGTTACTCGAACTACCTCAATGCAGCGAGCGCCACTACTGCCAGCTAAATAAAAGATTCAAACTACTGAAGGCATTAACAACTGATAGGCATAGTTACCTAATGAAAGATTTTGATAGAGAACAAACAACGTATTTACCTTAATAGTGTTGAAAAGTCATAATACACATAGCAGTTCATGACATCCAGTCTTAAAAATTTCAAAACTCCGCCATCTCTCTCCCCACATCCACCACTGCTGGCGGCTCACCTCCAACTGCACAACGCTACGCGCTGTTAACATCCAGCTGCCCAACACTACAATGGCGAGTATTACAACAATGCCAACCAGCCACTGACTGCACACAGCACAGCGAGTGATTTTCATCAGAGCGCTACGTGGCGTTACCCATATAAAAACCGAAACAGCCTACTTACAAAAGGTCCTACTACATTCCCCTGCGGCACACCTGAAATCACTCCCACTTCGGAACACTTCTCTCCATTGAGAATGACATGCTGCGTTCTGTCATCTAGGAACTCTTCAATCCAATCACACAATGGGTCTGATAGTCCATATGCTCTTACTTTGTTCATTAAATGACTGTGGCGAACTGTATCGAACGCCTTGCGGAAGTCAAGAAACACGGCATCTACCTGTGAACCCGTGTGAGTCTCGTGGACGAATAGCGCGAGCTGGGTTTCACACGATCGTCTTTTTCGAAACCCATGCTGATTCCTACAGAGTGGATTTCTAGTCTCCAGAAAAGTCATTATACTCGAACATAATACGTGGTCCAAAATTCTACAACTGATCGACGTTATCGATATAGGTCTATAGTTCTGCACATCTGTTCGACGTTTCATTTATGGAACAGGGAAGCTAATCGTGAGCTACATATTACATGGTCAGGCATCCAACTCCAGCATCATCACGCACCTAAATACTTGGGAATCACTCTCGATAGAACTCTGACATTCAAAACTCACTGCAAGAACACCAAAATGAAAATTACCGCTCGAAACAACCTAATTGGCAAACTAGCGGGGACACAGTGGGGATCACATCCACAAACTATTCGCTGTTCTGCAATGGCACTGTGCTTTTCTACTGCTGAATATGCTTCTCCAGTCTGGTACAGGTCATCTCATGCCAGACAAGTAGACATTGCTGTCAACGAAACCTGCAGGTTGATCACAGGTTGCTTAAGACCTACCCCAACTGATAAGCTATACTGCCTGGCTGGAATAGCGCCACCATAGGTAGGCAGATCAGTGGCTGCCAACAAGGAGAGACTGAAAGTGGAACAGGACAGTGCATATCCACTGCACGGACATAATCCACCACAGCAACGGCTGAGATCGCGGAAGAGCTTCCTGAGAGCATGCGAGAAGCTCACCATTTCACCAGAGGAGGCAAGGCTGGAGTTATGGAAGAAGTCGACGCCTCACCTGCAGACGCCAGAAGCTGAAGAACTGCCACCTGGACACAACGAGAGCTGGCTGGTGTGGAAATCTTTAAACAGATTACGATCAGGAGTTGGACGATCCAGAGACAACCTGAAGAGATGGGGCTTCATAATAGAAGATACGTCCTGTGATTGTGGACAAGAACAAACCACAAATCACATGCTCCAGTGCCTTTTGTGCCCTGCATCCTGCACGATGATTGATCTCCTGCAAGCCACTCCAAGCGCCTTGGTGTTGCAAAGTACTGGGCATATGTAATATCAATACAATTTATATATGTGCCCAGTACTTTGCAACACCAAGGCGCTTGGAGTGGCTTGCTTTATTCTATTCTCGAGTCAGAAACATACAAATTCACAGTAGCCACACACATCAGTAAATATGTACATATATATACATATATATATGTACATATTTACTTATGTGTATGGCTACTGTAAATTTGTATGTTTCTGACTCGAGAATAAAATAAATAGGATAACGCTAGCGGACACACCGGTGTTGTAACAACGTTCTCTACAGAGTGTCGATAATTTGTCTTCGCCTACTAGACCACCAAATATGTATACAATCGAGCACGTATGGGATATCGTCAGACGACAACTCCAGCGTCATCCACAAACGGCATTAACTGTCCCTGTATTGACCGACCAAGTTCAACAGGCATGGAATTCCTCACGCAAAATGACATCCGGCAACTGTGGAACTCAATCCATGCACGTTTACACGCTTGCACTCAACATTCTGTCGGTTACACCATTATTAATGCACCACTATTGCGCATTTGCAATGGATTATCTCGCGCTTAAATTAACTTATGATGTTGCAATGTTAATAACTTAAATATGTCACTTAGACAAATGTATGCCCGAAACTTCTTTACTGTACATCAGTCACTTCCGGAAGTGTACCTACGAGGGTAATCCCAAAAGTAAGGTCTCCTATTTTTTATAAGTACATAGACCCGTTTATTTCTACAATGGTTTACGTCTTGAACACTTAGCTATTTTTCGACATAATCACCATTTCTGTTGATGCACTTTTGTAGACTCTGTGGCAGTTTTTGTATGCCTATGTCATACGAGCTCGCCGCCAGCTCCGCGGCTTTGGCGAAGAAGGATGCCCCAACTGGCGTGATTGTTGCTTTGTCTCAAGTGTAAAGTGATATGCCCATGTTTCGTCACCCGTGACACTTGAGACTAGAAAGTTGTGTTGTTCGGCTGCAAGGCGGTGAAGAAGTGCGCGGGAAGCATCGACTCGTGGCCGCATATGGTCCTCAGTCAGTAAGCGTGGCACCCACTTGCGCACACCTTCCGTTAGTTCAATGTTTCCGTTAAAATTCTGTGAGCGGTGCTTCGGGAAACCTCAGGAACCAACATGCAGAGATCATCCAGGGTGATCCGCCGATCTTCACAAATGCTTTGCTCAACCTTCAACACTGTCTTCTCAGAAATTGATGGTCTCCCGCTCCTTTGTTCGTCGTGAATTTCGGTCCGACCAGCTGCAAACTCTCTACACCACTTACTAACATTTTTGACATCCATGCACGACTCACCATACAGTTACATCAATTGCCGATGGATTCCAACTGGCGCAGTGTTATTTGCGTTCACGAACCGAACAACTGCGCGCAATTCGCACTTGGCGGTTACATCCAACAGGACCTCCATTCTCTATGGCTGCCAAGCCAAGACTGAGAGCCTCAGCGCGGCGTGCGCTTGTTTACACACATCGCGTGAAGCACTCTTCCCAACAGTGTGACCAACTGCCACACAAACAGCGTTCTGTACTTATGAAAAAATAGAAGACCTTTCTTTTGGGATTACTGTCGTATATTTCATCTCCACAGTCCGCGATATATATAGAAAATATTTCGCGTTATATACCTAATACACAGGCTAAAGTTGTTGGTATCAACGCGCCATTTCCTTAGTCAAGCGCAGCAGTAATCAGTCTCGCCACTTCCCTCCTGATCCTTGTTACTACTACACAGGGCCTGTTTCAGGCCAAAGCGACGCAAGCCGTCGTTCGCCGCTTGGGTTGCCAGAGGGTGCCACAGCCGTATGATTTCTACACAGGACGTATCGCAATTAACAGCGGCCGCTTCGGGCACCAATAGGCGGTGGCCGCGAGGGTCGCGTAGGTGCAAAATTTGTATATGTGCGTATAGAAAACAGTAGCGAAAACTGACAGGGGTGGAAGTCTACGAGGGGAGAGGGAGGAGGTCTGGCAACAAATGATACGCCCTTGTGAAGAAAAAACGTCAGTAACTGCTCCCGTCACTACGCGTAGAGGCCTATCGCCTACATTTTGAAGCTCGTCTCTCTCGTAGCGTGTTACATTAATTAGAATTTTACATTAATGTACTATTTAATGCACATAGAAATACGAAGGGTGGTCAATAAGTAATGCAACACTTGCTTTTCTGAAAACAGGGTACTTCTATTCAGGATTGCAATAGTCCATATTATTCGCCACTCTTTTGGCTACAAAACCATACTTTTCGACGTAATCACCTTACGGCACCTTAATGAGAAGGCCTGCATGCTCGCGTCGTACCTCTCTACTAGTCGACGTCGGAGGCTCTGTTTTTTCTGTCTCAATAACCTCCTCATCATCCACGTATCCACGTACAGCTTGCAGTGGAGTGCATCTTTTATTTGGCCGAACAGATGGGAAGTAGGAAGGTGCGAGATCCAAGCTGTAGGATGGATGAGGAAGAACAGTCCAATGAGGTTTTGTGAGCTCTTGTATGACGCCTTGCGTTGTCATGGAGAAGGAGAAGTTCGTTTGCATTTCTATGGCGACGAATCGCTGAAGTCGTTTATTCAGTTTCCCGATGATAGCACAATACACTTCAGAGGTGATCCTTGCACAATGATGGAGGGTAGCAAACACAATAACCACTTCGGCGTCCAAGAAGACCGTCGCCATGACTTCACCGGCTGAAGGAGGGACTTTGAATTTTTTCTTCGGACGAGAGGCGATGTGACGCCATCCATGAATTACCGTTTTGTTTCCGGTTCGAAGTGATGAACTCATGTTTAACAGCCTTTGACGATGTTCGACAAAAAACTGTCACGGTGAGCCTCAAGAAAAAGATGGTCCTTCGTTGCTTTCTCTGTGTTCTGATGGATGAGTATGTCAGCGCTACCAACTGAGACGTCCCGTCCTGCCGAGAGGTGTTTGTTTGTGATCCGTCGATCACCTTCAATGAGTGTGTCCGCACGTTTCAATCTTGTAGGAATCACAGCTGCGTGCGGCCGGCCGGCGTGCGGAAGATCGGACGGGCTTGCGCGACCTTGTTGCGATGATGACAGATGCCTCTCCAAATGACTCATGGTACTTTTGTTCGCTGTCAGGTTTCCATAGACATCCTGCAAGCGCCTATGAATATCTATGATGCTCTGATTTTCTGCCAAAAGAAACTCAATGACAGCTCTCTGCTTGGAACGCATCTCCTTTCCTAACAGCCTTTCCAACGCTACATATACCGCCGCCATCTGTTGTAACTTCACGAAGCTATAAGGACTGAAGCGGGAATATTCCACGATGTCCCGTAGCAAATTCCACATTTTTTCAACCGAAACTGGCCGAGATAATAAATGTGTTGAATTACTCATTGAACGCCCTTCGTATTTTAGTAACATCTTAATAAATGTTTGACCAAATAACAGCAGAAAATGAAAGATGCCAGAGACAGAAGTTGCTGGACGTACAGAACAAGAAACAGAAAACCTGCACGATTGTGGTTGTCTTGTATGAGTAGCAGAGCTGTCTCAGGCGCTGCAGTCATGGACTGTGCGGCTGGTCTCGGCGGAGGTTCGAGTCCTCCTTCGGGCGTGCGTATGTGTGTTTGTCCTTGGGATAATTTAGGTTAAGTGGTGTGTAAGCTTAGGGACTGATGACCTTAGCAGTTAAGTCCCATAAGATTTAACACACATTTGAACATTTTTTTGTATGAGAAACGAAAATAAAAAAAAAAAAACAAATAAATGGGAAAAGAATTACATTGGACTTCAGTAGTAGCTTCACAAGAGGTCGGATTAAAAATAGCGTAAGGCAGGCATCCAGCCTTTCTCCCCGACTGTTCAACTTGCACATTACAAAAGCAATGACAGAAATTTTCAGGAGAGGTATTAAATATCAATCTGAAAAAATATCAGTGATAACATCCAATGATGACATTCTATCCTCGATAAAAGTAAGAGTGAATGTAATGAACCGTCGAATGATCACAAAATATGCTCTGAGAGTGAACCAAAGAAATGCGAAGATAATCAGAAGAACTCAGATAAATTAAGCATGAAAATCGTGGACCATAAAGGATATGAAGTGAAAGAATCCTGAAAAGTAGGCTAAATGAAGCTATCTAGCACAGGTAAATAGAGCATTGATGACTAAAGAAAGTTCACTAGTATCAAAAGGTAGCCTTAATTTGAGGAATAAAATTCTAAATATGTACGTCTGGAGCACAGTTTTGTATGGAAGTGAATCACGGTCGGTGGGGAAACTGTAAAAGAAGATTCTAAGCGGTGGATATTTTGTGTTACAGAAATTTGATGAAATTTAAATGCGCCCATATGAGAATAAATGAGGAGATTAATCGCAGACTTGTCAAGAAAAACACTTGCTGTAAGATGGGACAGGATAATAGGACATGAGCGTGCTCCTGGAAAGAGTCGCAGAGGATGAAAATTGTCGGGGAAGATTGGAATATCTCTAATTGATATCGATGCGCTAAAGTTCTTCTTTGATTTGAAGAGGCTGGAAGTAGAGAGGAAACCATGTAATATCGTATTAAACCAGTTAACACACTGACGCCACAATAAAAAATTCTTAATATTTTCCTTCCAGATAGTGTTCCCATTTCACGTCATCATCTGAGATATCCATGGCTTTCAATATACAGAAATCTTAAAATCCCTCGTGATTGATTCCATACAGATATTAATTTGAGCCTTAAGGCATTTTTTCCCAATAGAGGATTAGAAAGGCGTACGTGATGATGTAGACGTACTGGTAAATCTACTCAAGGGATACGATTCGATTCTGATCGGCTTTCAATATGATGTAGTATAGGGCAAAATAAGAGAAATGTACATGCATCCATACGGCCGTTAAAGAGGTGACACACACCTCCAAAAATTTAAGTTTAATATTTCTGAGTGAATACCGTTGAAATGGTGACGGATGTAAAAAAAAAAAAAAAAAAAAAAAAAAAGAAAAAAAAAAAAAAAACTTCTAATGAAAGTTCAATGGTTTTTACTGTAAGAATGGTGCACCCAAATTTCTCCAAATAAACATTTTTTTTTTTCGAAGTCCAGTATTGATACATATTGGTCGTTCAGACAGGAATCGTTAAAATATATTTTTCTTTTTCCCGGTCCATGAACCTAAACGTAAGACAGATTTTTCATTTGTATTACGTATATAAGCCTGCTAAACCATTTCCTTACACGCCCCGATCCCATTTTACCGGATGTAGAGGCGAACACGAGGATATTATCTGCTTTGTGCAAATAGTTTTCAACTTTTGGTCCAAAATTGCCATTTTTTTCTTCAAGTCTCTGAGAATGGGGACATAAACTCTCCGCTTGCAGATATAATGGGTTGTACTGTATATTTGTATGTTAAAAGATTCAGAATTGCAACTTTTGCTGTTCCTCTGAATAATAACGTTCGTCGTCCATGTATTTCAAAATTAAAACCTGACTGGTCGGACTTGCACACTTTTCGATTTCACAGTCTCCACAAACCCTTAAGCTTTCCCCCTCGACTCTCTTTTATTTGCTATTCGCGCTTCCATTATGAATATTGATTTTCCTTGAAACAATCCGGTGTCTTACTTTAAAATTATGAATCAATTTTGAAGAAGACTTGAACAAAATATTTTGTCATAAAGTACCATCGTCCATTCCATGCAAATCCCACCTCTTTATATCCAGATCATGTACCGCTACTGACTTCTCCACGGAAATTTGAAATGTATCTAATATGTACATGGAAATTCCTTTTCATTTCTCATCCCACTTGTAGCAGTTTGCGATTCCCATTTTTATCTTCTCTCTTTGTGACCTTTCTCTTTGCATGTTTTAAGTTTCAAATCTATAATGATTATCTGACATTGTCAGCTGTACTAGAGGAAATTTCAGCTTCTGAACACGGTTGTAACATAAGTTTATTTGATCGCACAACAATACAGAATGATTACTAGTTTCAACGAAATTAAATCACCGTTTTTAGATCACTTGTATAGAAAAAAACTTTTGCAGCGCCGGTCCATTTCATACACATTAATTGAACAAAACTTACAGAGACAACATTCCGTGGTACCGTCTCCGTAAATTGTGTCCAGTTGGTGTGAACAATCGACGAAATGGACTGACTCAGTCAAATTTTTTTCGTTTAAAATGATGACACGATTTGGTTTTTTATCATTTTTTAACGTTTCTTCATAATACGTCTTATGATATTCTTCAATCAGAATAGGATTTGTAATTGTCCTTTCGTCATCAAACCTTAGGGTGACTTCCCATAAATACGTTATTATTAGCAGCATCTTAAACATAAGTAATTTCTTCACTAGTGATCGTAGTTTTCACATTGCATTGTGGCTGCTGAATCTTTTTACGTAGTAAATCCAAAATTTTTTTGGGTTCACCGACATTGTCTTTTCCTTTCCGTTCCTGTCTTGAAATTGCGACTGTCCTATGGGCTTGGTGCCCAAAATTGAAGAACATTCAGCATTTTTTGACCCAAATAATTCTGCACCTCCCCATCAATGTACAGATTTCCAATAATTATACAACAATAATGTAGAAACAAATTCAATTGTAACGTAATCAAATCTGGAAAGGCTACAGATTTAAAACAAATGTTACACCAAATGTAAAAAGAAAACACAAATAAAACCAAAGCTCTTTTATATTTCATAGCATTAAAAGACTTATACAGAACGATATATGAAGAATAAGTATTTGGAATATTTTTACCTGGGCAACACCGCGCATGACAACTAGCGTTCGAATGGACACGTGTGAGACGCGTGTTCAGTGACATAGAGATACTTCTAGCTTATTTGCTTTGGAATACCACTTCATCATATATGGGAGAATTTGGTATTAATGATGCTATACGTTTTGTTATTAGTGAAATGCCGAAATGAAAAACAAAATAGAGGGGGAGGAGACTTTTTAAACGAATCTGTGTGCACTGTTGTAACGTAGATTTAAAACCCTAGAACTTTTATTTTAATCTTTTTTATAATTGTTACCGTTTCAGTCATATTCACTCAGAAATATTAAACTCAGTTTTCTTCAAGGGCATGCTTCATCCCTTTAATGGCCGTTGCGCATGTATAACAAAAATATGTGTCTTATTTTGCTCTGCACTACAACGTATTCAAAACCAGATCAGAATCTAAGACTATTCCTTAGGTAGTTTTACTAGTCGGTATAACACAGACACGAGTCTGATTAAGTACCTGTCACTTTCGGCGATTTCTCTCCTTAAAAGACAACGCTCTGCGTTCAGCCACTTGGAAAGACTGCACTGAATTTATCTGGGAGTACAGTGAGAAGATTAGGTTTCGGAGACGGTAAACTGGTCTTATATGTGAGTATCAATAAGTTCCGCTCGGACAGCCGCGAAGTACCGTTGCACGCTTCAAGTTTCATGTCACCTTACTGCATACAGCAATGTTTGTGTACAGTGGGTGTTTTAGAAGCAACAGTGAAATTTTTGGGAGGAGGTAGTACATATTAATTCTAAACGTTTCATATAATATGTATCGAAATTTTTAGTAATAGTTATACAGCTGGTTATAAAGACAAGTTTTTTCCCATGTTGTTACAACAGATATCGTTAATCTATTTATCGATTGTTATTTTTGTTTTCAAGATCGAGTAGTAAAGTAATGCTTGACTTTACTTAATAGAGTTTTCAGCTGTGGCTGTGTTTGAGGATTGTTGGTCAATTTTACTGTCTTGTTGAAGTACCGGTACACCAAATACATTTACTGACGTCGAGCGCGACGTCTGCACACGTTTTGTAATAGAAACGCTGTTGCTTATAGAGAATACGAGAGATGATTTTCATTAGCACATTCAAGAGTGTTAACTCGCTGAATCTGATTTTATCCGTTAAAAACTGTTGGTGAAAGCGTACAACGGTAGAAACAATGAGTTTGTTTATAAATTTTCTTTGTCTGTTACCATTCACGATTTTCTTTTTATTTATACTTCTCACTATACGTTTCGGGAAATGATTCCCATATTCAGCTGCATTTTCCGAGTAGTATGCCATTTATTCTTGATGTTTCCGATGTGTAAAACGCTGCATTGTTCTCTTGACTCTACTGTAATGTATAAATACACGTCCAATTGTTAACTATTTACTGATCTTTATATAGACTTAGTGGCAAAGTCGCAAAAACTACTACTTACAATTTCCTTGTGCTCAACTTGTGCAGAAATTCACACGTATAAACGTCGCACGCAACTATCTGTGCACAGTACACAACGTAAATAGCAAACGTATGGAAATAAAACAGTGACGAAAGATATTTTTACATATTGTTCGCAAGGCATGTTATAATATTCTTTCGTGTAGTGAATATTTATCTTAAACATTTGGATCATTATTTTCTTATACGTACAGTATTCACAAAGGCACTTCTTTGCTTGTACCACTGTTTTTATCTGAGCATACTATCAAAGTACTGGAAGAAATTCCCTGATTTCCTTGCCATTTTTTACATTTAATACCTTGTCTTCATACTTTTGTGATGTGAATATACCTCCCATTATTCCAACAAGTCCGTTTTATGACCTTTCTTTAGTCGGTAACATTTTGAAATTTTCATTTAGTGGTCTACCGTTAACCGGTAGATATGAGAATGGACCGATCTTAAAACTTACAGTCAATTCCACAGAGAAGTGTACGCCGTTATCTGTATGAATTAAAAGGCACTATTATAATTATATATTTACATTGAAGTACATGTTATTACTAACTTCACTGTTACTTTATAGTTATCCAATCCCCACCGTTATCGATTATAGCCTGGACCATAGCCCTCTCTCCTGTAAATCATGCAACATCTAAATATCGTTTGACCCACTTCGCAACGAATGTCTGTGACTTTCTCAGAATTTTAGCAGCAGCCCCATATGAAAGCTTTGGTCCTTTTGGATGGTTTAAAAGGGTACGCTGCGTCGTGACATTTCAGATATTTTGCACAACAGATTACAAATTGGAGACCACTACCAGAGATGTCGCTGCGGACGTTGCATTTAAAATTATGACGTAAACTTTCTTGTGGATCTGACTATTTTGCATCGAAACAAATTATTTCCATGCATTGGTTGTTGTCAAATTTGTATCTAATAAATCCTTTCTACAGCATTAATGAGACTGTTGCAGGAATTGTGAAACACCTAGTATAATAAAGCCTCATTATATCCTGTTAAATACAAGCCACTTTTATACATAATTCTCTGTTATGAATATTGCCGTTTCATTACCATGCATTCGAAAGTTAACAACGGATTTTAATCAGTTGTTTTCTTTCCAATCTCCCAGAAGCACACATACAATTTGGATCGTTGGCAGTTGGTGGTAGTGAACATTGTATACACTCTGTACAACACACAAGTCGTTGCAAGAGAACGTTTTCTAGCGATTTCTTTAAAGCGATGTACGCAACAGTCTGAGAAAACGTATCTCAGAATTCCCAGAGCTTGTGGCCCCTTTCGTTGTTTTCTGAATGAGATAATTTTCCAATAATAGTGCTATGTTTTCCGCTCTGTTTTAGGGGTACTATCTTCCATGTGATTTTTCACCGTGTCTCGTTTATTTTGTCTGTTCCTCAATTTATCTATATGTTTTATGAATTTTATCCTGAGCTTGCAGTGTTTGCATCCTGCTGTTGTTTTCATTTCTGACCGCAGAAGAATAAATGCATCAGTATGTTAATCTTAGTAACTCACTCTTTTACCTACTTCCCTAGGGCAAAACCCAATTACACTATGTGCTGATGCCATCGAAAATTTACATCATACTGCCTGACCAAAAATATTTGACCTCTTCCAAAAGTTTCACCTCATTAATTCCTGCTCAACACAGCACAAGGATTTCAATCTTCAGACCTTTTAACATTTAAACTTATTTTTCTGATTTGTGTAATGTAATATTCTTTAACTTGTCTCAAATGACAATTTTATTTGTTAGAAATCTCGCGGTACCCGTCAAAAAAGCTTACTATTTCAAGAAAAGTATATAAGCTAAGAGAGAAGTATATAAGGTAATCCCAAAACACCATTTGCTTGTTCGGAAAGCCAATCGATTTACCAAGTAGATCGGATTTGTGTGCATTATGTGGCCTGCCTAAAACAGATCACCCGATCCAGTTAACGACGCATTGAGTGTATAAACTCTGTTAACTTTTAATCAGAATAACAGTGGCAGGAAAAATTGGATTATATCAGCTGATTAGGTTCGAGTGACTTTCCAAATGAAGTTTCAGGGATACCTTGTTCACTTTCAGTCAATAGAACAGGAACAGCAAATATTTTATTTCCTTCGTCGCAATTTAATACTACTTCAGTGTAAAGAAGAAAAATGAAAATATTGGATTTGTACAACGTGTTAATCATTAGAAAGTTGCAACGTTGGCTCCGTAATATTTTGCTATGAAGGACTATAAGAAATAAATTACCAAACGACTACGAAAATGATTGATTATAAAGACTGCTGAGCTTTATGCCGTGAAGGAATGAAGTGACCTGCTATATTCTCTAAGGAAATTTTTTACTGTCAGATACGTCTTTGGGATTTGTCCATCATCGACACGTCTTTGGGTTTTCTTCATCTTTAACACGTCATCAACAGGTCGAGATCCTTTGCTGGATAAAGGCCTCTTCCGTGAAGCGCGTCCACGTTCCTTTTGTTGTTTAATCTCGTCTGCTCGCCTTACATCACGTGAAAGCCTCGATCTCATCACGTGACTTGTAATATAACACTGAATTTTCTTCGACCATCTGTTATGCATGCATCTAGCTACATGTCCCTCCCATCTACATTTTACTATCATTACAACCGCAATTACATCTCTCACTTCAGTCTGTTTGCTGATCACTCGGTTTATTTTCCAGGCTGTTCTACCAATTATCACAATGAATCGCTCCATTGCCCACTGGGAAACCCATAGTTGTTTTTTTCATGTCGAGTAAGTAACAAGGACTACCAAACGCCCTAAGCGAGTGAAATTGTGAGTGAAACCGAAGTTAATAATTTTTATGAATTAGAATATTCCTTTTCATCGTTCTGTTCCAAAGCAGTAGCCTCACTCAGTAAGAATTTCCAAACTATTCATTATGTTAAACCTTCAGCCCTAAGTCGAGGAAATAGTAATTAACCTGAGTTAGTGACGTCAGTTTGGTGTTAAATAATGGAACTCTTCCAAAGACCAGATCTGGTGGCTGCCATTTAAAAGTGAAAAGTGCATTATTAACATCTCATCGACTGGAAAACAAAATCCATGAGGAAAAACTCTTCTCAGTAAAAAGTTGTACATTGTACACTAAACTGCGCAAAAACTAAAAGACACCGTGCTTCAAAACTTTTCTCTAATATGTAATGTACACCGTAGTCATTTCACATATGCGGCGATGTCAAAGATTTTTAAACAGGAAAACCTCGATAGGGTTTCTAAAACAGTGTGGAGATTATAATGGTGCTGGCGGAAGTTGGAAGTCCATCAGTGTAGATATTTTTACTCACAGGTCCACCTGTGGTATGGTAGGAGCCCATGTCCCATCATGTACACAGTTGTAGAAGTGCAGCGTTGCCCTATGGCATCACCGACCCAGTGCTGTGGTAGACTTCTGCTTTGCAGAATGTCATACCTGCATTACTTTTACTAGTCAGATGCAGGATTTCTTCAAAGACATGCCTGGACACCCATTGCCTTGTTGCGAAGTCTTGCCTGCAGCTGATGCCACAACATAGAAATGGTTTTCACTTCAGAATACAGTTGAGGGTGTTCTAGTCTGTTGCTTAAAAAGACAGTACGATTGTAAGTTAGAAGTCATTAGGACGCAGCTGCGGAATTTTCGTCTTATAATTACTGTAATTATTGCTCAAATCATAGAAGGTGTGGGTTTGAGCACAAACTGGTTGCAACAGCAGGTAAACTGTTAGACATGGAGTTGAGAAGAGTAGTGGTATTCGTGGAGTTTACGGTCCAGAAGACGTTGCCGTTTGTATACAGAAGAGGAGTTAGGCATATTGGCCATGTAAAGGATACACAAGAGTGGAGAAAGGGTTGAGTCTTGAGGCACACCTGTACTGATTGTCATGCGGGAATCGGAATTATTTATGGTTATAAATAATAGGCACTTGGGTCGAAGGCATACAATAAGGCACATTTAATTTACTGATAGTCATTCGTCTCGATATGATTGCGTAGGCTTCCGCAGTCAGAGTCAATTGATACAAAAGTTTTATGAGTGTGGTACAGTGTCATAGTTAATGTTCTGTTCCACAATCGGTAGAAGTGGAAATCTTATAGGATCAGTTTGTTATCTGTCTGTCTGTCTGTCCGACTGTTAAGACCCCCTTTTCTCATGAATGGTTAGGTGTGTCACGTTCAAATTTATGTCACATGCTATGGTTCATTGGCGACATTAAGCCTTTAAGCTTCTAAGACAATGAACGCGAAGGATGTGGTCATTTACGCCAAATATTCTGAATCAAGCATATTCACTCATCAACTTCTCATTGGCCTAGAATCACGATATTTGAAAAGAAGCGAGGATTCACAGTAAAAATAAAGAAAAAATCCGAATATTTCTAATTTATAGTTATATTCCACGAAAAAACATTTATGTACCCTTTGTTATGCGACTGTCTGCCTGTCCGTCTCATAAGACCCCTTCTCCTCAGGAAGTTGAAAGGTGAAATTTATGTCACATACCAAGGCTTATCTTCCTTTAAAGATGTAAAAAATTTAAGCTTCTAAGTCAATGCAGTCATATGATGTGGCCATTTATGTCATATTGTTTGAAACACGCGAACTTACTCATCAAAGCCAGTACGATAGTTCCTGTTGATCGGGATTCACATAAGTTGGCAAGAAAGAAGGTTTCACAATACCAGAAAAGGAAAAATCAGAAAATTGTTAATTAGTGATTACATTGCACAAAAAGTAATTGGTGTTGTTAATTAGCATAGCACTCCGGAATTAATAAAGTAAATGAAAAATAAGAATAGCAAATACAAAATTACGCAACAAACTTAAAATTAAAACATTCTCGGAAGTCTGGGAGTTCCCAGAACAAGTATCTTCCAAATGTTGACATCAGTAACAGAGAAAAATGGTCGATATTCTCTATTCTCTATTCCTGGGATGGATGAACTAACAATATACGTAATTAAGCTTTTACGGGACTCTCCGAGAGCGAGTCCTACTAGTGCTTGGCCAATTGTTTTCTTTTTTTACATCATGTCATGGTACTGTACTCATCCGTTGCACGTAGCAGGTTGACAGGTTAATAATGAAAACAAATTTCCCGCATGATTGTCATGAATATTTTATGAATAAAACCATCTACATCGCTAAATAAAATGTCTTTTTGTGTTACAAAGTTTCGGCATGTGCAGTTATCATCGCCGGCCGGGGTAGCAGCTCGGTCTCGGGCACCTTGTCACGGTTCGCGTGGCTCCCCCGTGGGAGGTTCGTGTCCTCCCTCGGGCATGGGTGTGCGTGTTATCCATAGCTTAAGTTAGTTTAAAGTTAGATTAATTACTGTGTAAGCCTAGGGACCGATGAATCAGCAGTTTGGTCCAATAGGAACTTGCCACAAATTTCCAAAGAATCACGTATCCTCAGACATAAGAAAATTATTGTTGATATTGTAACTAAAACTTGTTTTGAAAGTTCGAAGTTTTTTATGATTATCTTGTTAAGCAGCTGATTTGATAGAATTACCGTTTCCTGCAGACATATGAGTGTCAACTTTATCTTTGACTAGGACGGAAGCTGAAGCAATGGATTAAGATTTTTGCCAGAGCTGGGACTTGAGCCCAGGTGTGCTGTTTACTGGGCAATCGTGTTAACCATTACACTACCGTAGCAGTGTCGCTAACAGACCTGCAAGGACTGCACAAGTCCAACGCCCGAACAGGAATTGAAGGAGTTAATTGAAGTACTGGTAGGGAACGCATTGGCTTGGGGATGTCCGTGCAGCTGTTTCTTCCAGAATATTACAGTGGTGTCGTGGTTAGCGTATCTGTCTATTAATCAGGACACCTGGCTACAAGTCTTACCTGTGGCAAAAAATTTAATTCATTTCTTCAGCTTCTGTCCTTGCTAAACGATGTTCAGCATCATAATTAATAGATTAAAATTAATACTGGCGATGAATATTGTAGTATCATTGCCACAGATACTACTACAACGCCGCGCCAACACATGGTTGGCACCTCGTCGTCTGCCGAGCACAGCGCACTCTAGCGGGCTGTGCAGCTCGACCGAACTGGTGTGTGCCTCGTGCACTTCTTAGCTAGATTTCAACCTAGGCAGACGCACTTTCATAATCGGCCCTCAGTCAGTTCTGTAATGCTTGCATTGATTCTCTGAGGAGGGCCCATCGGGCTTAGTCCCTGAGAATACGTTGTATTAGTTCATGGTATTTCAAGTTACGAGATTGTCAGTTCATAGCTGCAGTCCTACAAACTACTGAAGATAAGTAATATCATTGTACTATGTGTTTCTTGAATAATAATCCTTCTCTCTAACAGTGTGTCGTACCGCATATTTCATCTACATGATTACTCTGCAATTCACATTTAAGTGCTTGGCAGAGGGTTCATCGAACCACAATCATACTATCTCCCTACCATTCCACTCCCGAACAGCACGCGGGAAAAACGAACACCTAAACCTTTCTGTTCGAGCTCTGATTTCTCTTATTTTATTTTGATGATCATTCCTACCTATGTAGGTTGGGCTCAACAAAATATTTTCGCATTCGGAAGAGAAAGTTGGTGACTGAAATTTCGTAAATAGATCTCGCCGTGACGAAAAACGTCTTTGCTTTAATGACTTCCATCCCAGATCGCGTATCATATCTGCCACACTCTCTCCCCTATTACGTGATAAAACAAAACGAGCTGCCCTCTTTTGCACCCTTTCGATGTCCTCCGTCAATCCCTCCTGGTAAGGATCCCACACCGCGTAGCAATATTCTAACAGAGGACGAACAAGTGTAGTGTAAGCTGTCTCTTTAGTGGACTTGTTGCATCTTCTAAGTGTCCTGCCAATGAAACGCAACCTTTGGCTCGCGTTCCCCACAATATTATCTATGTAGTCTTTCCAAGTTAAGTTGTTCGTAATTTTAACACCCAGGTACTTAGTTGAATTGACAGCCTTGCAACCTGGACTCCTTCAACTCCTAGCAACTCGGCCTCCTACTTATTTGCATTTAGTAAGGAGCTGAAAACACCCACGCATTTTGTGACTCTAAACAGTGAGACACAATAAATATTGTAACTCTTCAGGCTTTCCCGGCGAGATCTTGACATGTGGAATAATCGGGTCTACTGCCGGATGTTTGTGTCGCTCTGGCACAATATTTCGGCCACGTAACTCGTTGCCTTCTTCAGGTAGTACCTGAAGAAGGCAACGAGTTACGTGGCCGAAATATTGTGGCAGAGCGACACAAACATCCGGCAGTAGACCCGATTATTCCACATGACAATAAATATTGTTTCGCAAGTTCAAGGTTTTTTGACATCTGATGATGGCAGATGCTGAAACGTCGAAATAAATAAGGACATATTATCTAGCGACGTCGACGGTTGTATTGTTAAATTGTGGCAGGAGTCACCAGCGGGTACGGCGTTTGCAGGTGCTGGCGGCAGCGGCGGCGGCGGCGCGTCTCCGCAGCGCGGCCTGGTGGTGCAGGGCGGCGTGACGCTGGAGCAAGGGGGCGGCGGGGGCATCGCCACGATCGCGCAGCCCGCCTCGGCGCCCGTCGCCATCCCCATCGTGACGTGCGACCTCGCGTCCGACCTCAGCATCAGCGACAACGCGCCCGACAACGGCGACTCCGCGGCCGACGGCGGCCAGGCCTCTGCCACCTGCTACCTGCAGGCGCCCGCCAAGGACACCCTCAGGGTAAGCAGCGCAGCTCTGCACTTCTGCCGACTCGCTTACGGTGTACGTAACTTAACTGGAAGGCTCAGCAGCAAAGGTCGACTACCGTAAATAATGAAATCCACCACACTGCCAAGCCACCGTCCTTCATCTACATACACACACAGGGAGTGCCAGATGTGTTTGCCCCCAAATCTTGAAAAACGATAAATGAAACCAATAATTATTTAGATAGGTAAACGTAACAAATATTACTCTCTCTTTGGAGTTGCGCAAATATTATTTTAGAGGTCTAACAACAACAGCCAAAATTCCACATGGTGAATAAAATCGATCTGGAGTTTTCCCGGCATATTTCCAATTTGAACAGTTCTCGAGTATCTGACCGGATATCGTCGTAATTTCTCCACAGTATTTCGGCAGACGCACCCGCTGCCATCTTAAGGTGGTTCCTGACGAATGCTGTGCTGACTCACTCACTAACTCACTCACTATATTGACGGGCCTGCCTTGGCCCGAGGTATAGGAGTTCAAGCTTGGATAATCTGTTCCTCCTGAATCCTTTCTGTTGGGAATGTTTTTCTTCTCGGTTAGGATTGGCCTCTGGTTTCCGTAGATGAAGAATTATCTGCCGGCTGATTCCAGCGGCTTCTTATTCTTCTTTTTCTTGCTGCTTCCTGGCTGCCCGAATTCTATTTTCTTCAGGCGGGAGAAGTCCACTGGCGGCGTCTGTTGCCTGGATGTACATTACTGCTGGGTCAGTCATGTAGCGCCAGTCCTCATCGGTGAAGATCGGGTGCTTGTTTATCAGATCAATTAAACTAACATTCCCCTCCCTTCCTCTTAGCCTATTGTTCTCCTAAGTGGTTTATGACCAACTGTCCTTCTGAGAACTCCTCCATCTCTCCCCCTACGAACCCCTTTGGAAAAAGGGATGCCGATCCCAGCGCACTTTTGATACCAAATCAACTGAATAATTAATTTACTTGATCAATTAATTACCCCCTTTCCCTCCGGAAAATCCCCAGCCTATCAGAGGGCGTCTTCTATTCCCTACCCACCTCACTACTGGCGGAACGTTCACAAATCGGCGAGAAACTATAAGTAATGAATTCAAATTTTGGTGTTAAATTCATATGCTAAATAAATGGCTTTGCGGAGTGCATATTCTTTACTATAGAAAATAAATTTGCACATCAATGGTTTGCAAGGATGTAATGTACTTCCTTTATTTTACCATCTTCAGGATACTGACACAGTTCATTAAATCACATTCGAAGATGTCCAACCCAGAATAATGGTGCAGTCTAGCTCCCCTGCTCCTCCTGTTGGTGGTAAATTCAAAATTTTGCAGGAAAATCCCTTTGGCTGTGAAACATTATTATTGAGAACTAGACAGCAGTTCTATCCAGTTCCATCAATAACTGCTGGATGCAGAGAGAACGTTTTCTCTATTAGTCTAGTAGTAAAGAGTTGCTCCAACCAGTCTAGCCAGTAGCTCTATGTGGGAAAGATAATAGGGCAGCAAGCCAACACTGAAGTGCAAGGGAGTAACCTCCTGTCGGCCTACAAGTGAATAGCTGCTGGGAAGGATATAAGGAAGGGTAATGTTAGAACTACGACCCACTGTCCCGGCGTGGCTATAAATCCCTGCCTGTTATATACAGGACTTCTGTAGCAACATCATTGGGGAATGAAACACACTTGCACCTATTTACAAATTGCAAGTCTCATCCAAGCAAAAGGAAATATGGGAAACACGACGAATGATATTTTTTACAGATGTACTCCTTACTATCTTACTTGAACACAGCATCTCAAGAAGAAAAATCATTCCAGTCACCTTCAGTCTAGTCCATAACCATCTACTAAGAGTATTGTGTACCTGAAGACTAGTCAGCAGAAATTTTCTTTGCAACCGCCATTCGCTACAGGCTTAAGCCGTGGCTTCCAGTTGCCAATCTCTTGTGACCATTCCTGCCAATAGCTGCGGCACAAAATGAGACAAGCAGAAGCATCTTGGACATGTAATTCTAACTGCAGTTCCGCCCCGCTGTACCCAGTCCAAATCAGGGATGCTGATTTGTCAATACACCTTAAATTTCTCGCACAAAATGTAGATTACTCCCTTTTATACAAGTTATTTTCGAAATAGAAGGAATCTGACCATACACACATCTTCACATCTCTAATACATTGTTACCTGGGGTGAAAATTCTGTGCAATACTATGGCATAGACTATATTTCATCTCAGTATTCTCACATCAGGTGGAAAAATTTGTTCTTATCAGCTTAATATCTGCCACGTTCTGCATCACAGGACTAGAATATTAAACAAAATTTTGGCACATAACGGACGGCTAAGAGAATGTTCTACCTCTATCACAGGATGCCTTCTCACCAATGGACTCCCTTAAAGTAATCAAACGCCTCATCATCTACAATGTCTCGAAAGTTAGCAGCACAGAGGAATTGTAATTAACAGTTTTATGCTAGATATCGCTTTATAAATTCGGTAAAATAATTAATTTCATTACGATGGTTAACTCCCCCTGTGTAGTTGGGGGATTGAAATTCCTTTAGAAGATCTTGGCACAATGAGTAAATGCCTTATCACCACTCCAACTCACGAACCATATCTGTAGTATTCCCACCCTTGCTTCCATCCACCCAACGGCTCTTCATTGATATCAAATTGATTGATTAATTAATTAAATTGATTGTGAAAGTCCCTCTGCATTTTTTCATACAGTCAGACTACACTCACCAGGTAATCATTACAGACATATCCTTGATGTCCATGGAGTCTGCCTGCAGGCTAGGTAGTCACTTCCTCTGATACAAAAATGGGTGGTAACCGTCATCAATATCTGAAGATATGCAATGCTAATGATGTTCTGACTCTCAGTTGCCTTGTCATGTTTGTAGAAGTCAGTCATTTAGATGGTTCAGATGGCTCTGTGAACTATGGGACTTTGCATCTGAGGTCATCAGTTCCCTAGAGTTAGAACTACTTAAACCTAACTAACCTAAGGTCATCACAGACATCCACGCCCGAGGCAGGATTCGAAACTACGGCCTTATCAGTAGCGCGGTTCCGGACTGAAGTGCCTAGAACCGCTCGTCCACAATGGCCAGCTAAATCATTTGGAATCCTGGTATATTGCTGAAAAATCGAATTCTGCTGAGACATGCCCGTCTATGGGGGCAGTAGGACGTTTCACTATATTCTCCACCACTGCGTCACCTCTGCCTCTATCTCCGCCGCCGCCACCAAGTCGCGTGTGACCAGTTGCCACTTCTGCTACTACGTAGCGAACTTCTGCCGGAGCGTCAGGCCTGTAACATTCCCGACCGACAACATCTGTTCGCCATACGGCCAGCTGTTAATGATTCCACACTCGTAAACGTTATCCTATCAGTCTCAGAAGGACTGGACGCTTAGATGTCGTTGACATAAATACGAGGATGTTGAGCAATATGCTTTCCCTCATCCCTCCTACCAAATGAAACGTTTTGAGATGTGATTTCGCAATATCCCAGAAAAGATGAAACAGTGAGCAATAGAAAAATACCTGCCTTCTGACCGCCTCATCACAAGCGTGTATGAGTCTGCAGACCTAAGTTTCTCTTAGAATGTAGCCCTGCAGAAGCGCTGCTATTGGCTCTCCTCAAATAAGTCGACGGATCTTTCGAGAACTCAAACTGGAATTCGTGGAGCTAATGCTAATGAGGATCAATATTAAGAACTGACATTTGATGGTGACAGCACAAGGATTCTAATGCCACCAGATCCATTTTGTGTACGACCGTGAAGATAGCATACGACAAATTTTCGTGCATACATAGGATTACAGACAGTATTTCTCTACCGCGCCCTATTTGCGAGTGGAATAGGAAATTAAATGACTCGCAGTGGTACAGGGAACACTCTTCCCTGCACCATACGATTTCTTGCGAGATATACAAATATATATAGAGGGCAAATATTGTCTACCTGTTAATATGTCAGTTCATCCATTTATAGCCACAACTCATGGAAGAGTGTTTTCTCTTACTCGTATTAATCGAGATAACAAAAGATGGAACTTCTTCTGCTGATTGTCTCTCTATAGAAACCATCGTGTCCTCGAAGATGATTATCCTCACCTCCAAATCTCTTAAAACTGCGTCATTCATTTTTATGGTTTACAATGCATAACATCCCTTAGATGTTCAGGCTCACATGCGGTTCCTCTCCGTCGAATTGTCTTGGCTCAAACTCGTCAAGGGGTTGAACCGCACATGTCGCATTACACGCACTAAATTAGACACTTGTGACCATTTGGTTAAATTTTCTGGCTGATGGCAAGTTTGCGAAATACAAAGTTAATATAACATTCCACTTCCTTATCTTCACAAAAAGTTGGAGTTCACACCAAGCGCACGGCTGCTCACCGCTAAGTCCCTCGATACCACACAACGCGAAATTTTCCAAGTCGTTTCACTTCCTAGCTGCCTAAAGACCGACCGTCCGCTTTCGCGTCTGCATCCGAACTGTTCACTTTGGTGTCTCCAGCCGAACTGTCCGTTTTCGCGTCTCCATCCGAACTGTCCCCTTTCGTATCTCGACCAGAAATGCCCTGTTCCCGTCTCCGACCGCGTTTCCCGCGCGCTGAACATCTTCGCTCAACTGACTAGCGCAGTTCCCTTTCCTGAAGCCGTCCATCTGATTGGCTACGGTTTATTGTACATTACTTTACATTTTAATATATTTAAATGATCAAAGGTTGACCACTTTCACGTTCTAAATAAAGCGACATTAATACCCATTACATAATAAACGTTAAATTCTTTTACAAAAGACCAATACAATTTCCATCTTAACTTTGAGTGTCAGGCCAGTAGCCTTGCACCAATGTGCTTTCTGATAAATAAATAAAGAACAAAAGTAAATATTATGCACTAAATTTTACAAAAAATATTACATTGCCTAATGATTCAATAAGGTGTCATGCTGTCATCGTTCAATGCGTTTTGTCTGTAGAAAATGATGATCTGATGCCTAACTGAAAATACTGATAATTTAAATTTACTACTTCTTTTAAACAAATTAAGTTACATAGTTGATATTTACAATGGCTGTCATTTTAATGATGCGCTTCTATGTGAAATGTCGATCGTTAAGATCGACCAAAGCGTTCAGATTTTAGCATTCAGGTCTTTGTTACAAAACTTGTTAATTTCACTTTAACAGTAAATCCTAAACTATTACAGATACGACAATATTCAAGTTTCATTGGGATCACAACGAAAATTTATGGAGGATGGCAGATTAAAATTACTGTGACTTGATTCACTGCACTACTTCGGAATTAAATAGTTTTCATGAATGTTTCCCTTTATGGCCTATCTTAAGTCTGCCTATTTAACACTGCTACGTCTCCTTGGACATAAAAGCCTTCTACTGGGTTTCCCTATGACGTAGGTTCTCGTCTGTCTCCCTCGCACACTACAGCGCTTAGGCCTCAATAGACAATAGACGCCTGTGAGTTTCCCCACATCTTGGTGATTCTGCGCCCTTTGTGCCATCCAGTCCTGGACGACAGGGTTCGTTTCACAATTTCTGAAGTCTGACTCTTTCGGATATAACTTAAATGAGAGCGAAATGCTCGTTAACAAGGGGTATTCTGCAGGAATAGCATGGATAGTACGCACCATCAGTTGTCAATCGCACCTGTGGAGAAACAGAAAGATTTTCGCACATCCAGGCGAGCATGTAAGTATCCTCATTCATCCAAATTTTTGATCATATATCTCAGTTTTACGTATTTTCCATCAATTTTCGTAAGTTCGTCAGGTTTTCTATAATTTAAACTCATTTTATCCACTCACTTGAGTTCCAAACCACAACTCTCGTCGACTTGTCACGTCAACAAAACTTCTTATCACGTCGATATCGTGGTGCTATCAGCCAATGACATTGCCGCATGATTCTCAATTTATGTATCATTGCCAAATAATAGTTTTGAGTGCTATATTCATGTGCACATGGGCCGCCCTGAGTGACCGAGCGGTTCTAGGCACTACAGTCTGGAATCGCGGGACCGCTACGGTCGCAGGTTCGAATCCTGCCTTGGGCATGGATGTGTGTGATGTCCTTAGGTTAGTTAGGTTTAAGTAGTTCTAAGTTCTAGGGGACTGATGACCTCAGAAGTTAAGTTCCGTAGTGCTCAGAGCCATTTTTGAACATGTGCACATGACGTGTGCCGTGTTACATTGCTTACAACATATAACACAATTAAACACTGTTTATTAGTGCAGCAAATAGCCATCAAAAGAGAGGAAGCGCAAAAACTACGTTCTTTAACCAAAACGCTTTATAAATTCCATACGCTTTTATTATGGTTACCCATCTCTCCCTATGTTGATGGCGGTCACAAAGTATTTTCGCATTCAAGGATCCTGAGCAAAACCATAGTTGTCCCTCCATGCGTCTTGTAAGTGTTCATCTGTCTTAAACCAAACCTCCCTGTAACATTGTCTCCAAGTTAATTTGGAACTGACCAGAAGTTGGAGGGAACTGTACAAATGACATTATACATTTCGTGAAGGAATAAGGCTAGTTGAGCTCCACATAAGCAATACACTTTGATATTTTGCCTTCAGACAGAGCATAACGTATGATCCAAAGCGCCACAACCGGCTGACGCTACTGATATTAATGTAATCGCCATTCAGCGAAGAGTGTTCTGTACCAATGTTATTCATGTCACACACCCAATTACACATGATCTCTCTGGACGTTTGCATGCTGAAGATATTAGCACTCCTTATTGGTATATAGTAGGTATGAGTCTGATACATTTGTGAGTAGCCGCCCGCGGTGGCCGAGCGGCTCTAGACGCTTCAGTCTGGAACCACGCGGCTGCTACGGTCGCAGGTTTGAGTCGTGCCACGGGCATGGATGTGTGTGATGACCTTAGGTTTGTTAGGTTTAAGTAGTTCTAAGTCTAGGGGACTGAAGACCTCAGATGTTTAATCCAATGGTGCTCACAGCCATTTGAACCTTTTTTTTTTTTTTTTTTAGACTATTGTGGTGATATAACAGACAGCTTCGAAGAAGAAGAAACAAGAAGAAACATGGTTTTGCATGATGGAACTCCACATGGAGAGAGTTTTACACATTTTATGTAAATCACTTGTGCTATCTATTCAGTTATATTGTTTTAATGTTTGGATATTATACAAAGAAGGTACTCAAAAGATAGAAATTATCATAGAACATAAACACACACTCCTAAGGCGACACAGTACTGCACTTAAATATGCATAATGTGAAAACCATGTGGTTGCAATATATTAGTCACTTGGAATTCAACGCTGTTAATACCCCAATGCAGGAAATATATTTTCAACATCCGACATACATTCAGCTTGGAAATTTTCTATCCCACTCACTATGGCGAGAAATTTTAAGATGATAAAACTACTACTTTCTACACCAAGGGAAAAAAAAGACATAGTTTCACGGAAGTTGCAGTACTCAGTGTTCACATCCTATTATGATTTGGAAATTATGCTGTCCACACATCAGTCCTATAAAATTATCGTCAGCGACGGAAAAATGCATGAAACAACGATGTTTTATGAGGAAATAGATAAATTCATAGCAGCAGTGTTTGGCATGTGAAATTACATAATCTGTTCTACAGACAGCATTGTTCAAGCAAATGTATACATAGGGATTGCAGTACCTCACAAACACCTGTTAATTACTTAGAATCATTACAGAGATGTAACTGACGACTCGATTTACGTCCAAGATGTGGCAGGGAAATGTAGTACTTTGCATCTTCGTTCATCTAGAGGAGAGTGCTGAAGTAGGTTTTCGATCGCTTTGGTGGATGTGATTCATCACACATGCGTTGGAAGTCCTCTGCTGACTATGATATCGGGAGGTTTGCTGTTAACGATTGCAGATACGTAACGCTCTAAGCCAGATACAGATTACGCAGTTGTATCTGGGTCAGATGTAGGTTGCACCACACAACTGCTACAGCTTGAGAGAACACTGTAAAAAATGCTAAATGTGCGATAAATGACTTACCACAACATCTGATTCTCTCTCTCTCTCTCTCTCTCTCTGTCCCTCTCTCTAGAATCTGTCATCACCATTAGATCCCACCTTGTTATAAACCCCTCCCATCGCAACCGATTAGTCCATCCACTTTCTACCAGCCTATAACGCCAATCCATGTCAGATGATTCTCTTCTCTAGGGAAGCATCCAACACAGTAGTCAACTTACATGTATTCCCGTAACCAAAACATGTTGAATCATGCTGCAACTGTTTTGTATGGTATTTGTTAGCTGACACCGCATGGTTGTCATTGGTAGAGAGTACAGAGAAGCACTTTGTAAATACTGTTTGTCAGAGCTTAAAACGCTTGAACAGTCTTGCACAGGGTCAAGCATATGATCCCATCTATAGTTGTATATTGCAGTCCTGCAATATAAAAGCTGGTAATACAATGCTCTTTAGTTAAGGAGAACAAAATTTATCACTGTCACATGTCCGGCCACGTTATAGAAATGTATATCGTGTTTGCCTATAACTTTGTGGCTACATCTGGGCTTGTCATCCGACATATATAAAATTATTTCTCCACATTTGTTGGTCATCCAAGTTAAACAGTCTATTCCATTAGTCTTACGACTCCAACGATAAGCGATTGTTTTGCCTGGTTCCCATTGCTTCAATTTTAACTTCGCGGGCAAGTGCTCTACCAACTGAGTTACCCAAGCACGACTCACGCCCCGTCCTCACAGCTTTACTTCTGCCAGTACCTCGTCTCCTATCTGCTGAGTGAAAATCTCATTCTGGAAACACCCCCCAGGCTGTGGCTAAGCCATGTCTCCGCAGTATCCTTTCTTTCAGGAGTGCTAGTTCTGCAATGTCTGCAGGGGAGCTTCTGCCAAGTTTGGAAGGTAGGAGACGAGCTACTGGCAGAAGTAAAGTTTTGAGGACGGGGCGTGAGTCGTGCTTGGGTAGCTCAGTTGGTAGAGCACTTGCCCGCGAAAGGCAAAGGTCCGAGTTCGAGTCTCTGTCCGGCACACAGTTTTAATCTGTCAGGAAGTTTCATATCAGCGCACACTCCGCTGTAGAGTGAAAATCTCATTCAGGAAACAGTATTTGTGTTATGGGACAGTGTAATAGGGTTCACGATATGTACACATGTCTATAGCTCTCACAAAGTAATAATTTCGTTGGGGGTAGTTTAACAGTGTTACATAAATTGAGAATCGTGCTGCAATGTCATGGCTGATAACATCACGAGAGAACATAGTGAAATGTTTTGTTCATATGACAAGTCATATCAAAAGTGGTGGTTTGGAACTCGAGTACTTGGGTGAAATGCGATTAAGTTACGGAAAACCTGATTAAATTACGAAACTTGGTGGTAAGTACGTAAAACTGAGGTGTACGGCAAAAATTTGGGGAGCTCACTATCTGTGCTCTGTGAGTTTAAGTCCTGCAGTATACCCCCTGTTCCTCATTTGGTTATGCACTGTAAGTCATAAGAAAGATAGACGCAAGTCCAGAGATTTGGAGGTCAGGATGACCATCAACTAGGACGCCAATACGGTGATGCCGTGTGGCTAGGGCCTCCCGTCGGGTAGACCGTTCACCTGGTGCAAGTCTTTCGAGTTGACGCTACTTCGGCGACTTGCGTGTCGATGAGGACGAAATGAGGATGACAAGGACAACACAACACCCAGTCCCTCAGCGGAGAAAATCTCTGACCCAGCCGGGAATCGAACCCGGGCCGTTAGGTATAACATTCTGTCGCGCTGACCACTCAGATACCATGGGCGGACAATACGGTGATGATATACCTGGACGCAATATGCGCCACCAATATGAGGAATCAATGCTCTTGGTCTGTTCAAAAACAGAACATAGAGACATCTCCTACTCCAATACTGTGGAAAATAAGATTACATCTACAGGTCATCGCTTTCGGAGACCTGTTTGCAAATGCTCTGCAACGTCGGTAACACAAGAACCTTCTGTTGTGATTGACAATCTGTGGCCAGTGCTCTTCCTCCAGTACAGGTGACAAAACATTACGCAGGTCTTCCAACCTGCTACAGTGGACCAAACGAATCTATTCGATGAGATCACCACACACGCTTGATGTCAACAAGCAGACAGAATTGGAAATTTGTGGTAAGTTCCTGTGGGACCAAACTGCTGAGGTCATCTGTCCCTAGGCTTACACACTACTTAATCTAACTAAAACTAATGTAAGAACAACACACACACCTATGCCCGAGGGAGGACTCGAATCTCCGACGGGGGAGGCGTGCGAACCGTGGGAAGGCGCTTAAGACCGCGAGGCTACCACGCGCAGTGCAGATGGTATTTTTTTTCGATTTATCAGTAGACAGAAACGCGGTTAAGCCTTATCGAGTTCTCTAACAGAGGAACTTTTTACTTTGTAGTTCTACTTCGTTGGATGTTAGAAAAGTAATGAGAAGAGAAAGCATGTGAGAGAGAGAGACTGCGCAGTTAACGAAGACTCTGGCACCACTACACTGTCGTATTTCTAGCGCAGTAATCGTAGGAATATGAGAAAGGAGATTAGGTTATATACTGGGGGACATTATAGACAGTCATTCAGTTTCGATTAATTGTATGTGTTACGCTTCTGAATTTCTTTCTGCAGTCTGTGTATATTCTGCACGGTTATGAGTTTCCTCCCGTACGTTCGTGTGCAGTTTTTCACTTTGTGATAGCTCTCTACCTAATCAGTGACTAGTGGATTAGTAGACGGCCGTTTGATCAATGGAACAGTGATGTGGGAACGTGATGGGATTTCAAGATAACTAGCAGGGGCATGTGAGTTGGCGTGGGACACCTCTTACTCGTCGAAATTAGGTGTATTCAAATGTTGGAGAATTCGTGGGAATACGTCAGGTAAGCGATACTCTGACGGAAGGCAATTTGATAGCTGAGTTCCATACCGCTCCATCTAAATATTGATGGCAAACATATTACAGTCTCTCACAAAAGACTCGCGAAGTGACTGCAATGATAAAATTAAGATCTAATGCAAAGTTTCCTACAGGGTTACTATCACCAGTGGAAGTTCCACCTTTTGTTCTCTCGATAAGCAAGAGACCACATACTTCCGTGAGGTTTCTGTGCCTACACAGGGTTACTATCACCAGTGGAAGTTCCACCTTTTGTTCTCTCGATAAGCAAGAGACCACATACTTCCGTGAGGTTTCTGTGCCTACAATAGGGTACACTGACGTCTTAATAGGAGGACTGTACTTCTACATCTATAAGCATACCTCACAAGCCACCATGTAGTGCATGGTGGAGGGTACCCTATACTGCTACTACTCATTTCATATCCTATTCCACTCACAAACGCAGGTTCGAATCCTGCCCCAGGCATGGATGTGTGTGATGTCCTTAGATTAGTTAGGTTTAAGTAGTTCTAAGTTGCAGGGGACTGATGACGTCAGATGTCAAGTCCCATATTGCTCAGAGCCATTTAAACCATTTTTGAACCACTCACAAATATGGTGAGAGAGAAAAACACTATTTATATGCCACCGTATGAGAGCTGATTTATCTTTGTTGTCCGTATGTGAAATGTATGTTCGCAGCAGTAGAATCCGTCTGCAATCAGCTTCAAATCTCGGTTCTCAGTAGTGTTGCTCAAAAAGAACATTGCACTACCTCCAGGGATTCCAGTTTGATTTATTGAAGCACCAACCCACCCATTTGGCGGGAGCCAATAGGAACACATCTACAGCGCTGCATTCTGAGGGAGACGTAGGTTTGCAGATTCATACACGTTTGAGATGGGGTGGTGAGCAGACAAGTATTTTACTTTTGTTCGCTGGATTAGTCTTCCGGGGAAATTTAAAAAAATCTCAGGACTTTTTGGTTTGCAAGAGGGTTGAAGCGAAGCACATTGTTCAACATCGTGGTAATTCCCCCAAGTGACATTTAATCACCCAATCCTTGTGGAAAGGATGGGACAACTTCAGTGAGTCTGGGATCAGTATCAGCTGTCCGATAGGGCGAGCGGTGGTTTGTCGGCCACCATCGGTACAGCCCTGATCCTCAGACAAAGGTTTGCAACCTGATGGCGTTGGTGGTAGCTGTTTACAGTGACCCCGCTGGAGGCGGCGGAGATGGCGGCAGTGGCGTCGCGCCGGTGGAGAAGAGAGTGAAATCTCGTTCCACTGCCCCCAAAACCGACGGGTCTCAGCAGGATTAGTTCGGGAGCAGTAAACCAGAATTCTAAGTTACTTACTTCCATTAGCATAACAAGGCAACGGAGAGGCAGGACGCAGTTAGCGTTTGATACCCTCAGCTATTTGACGACAGTTACCACTCATTTTGGTATCAGATGAAGTGACTACCTAGCCTGTGGAAACCCTCCACAGACGTCATGGAAACGTCTGTAACAGTTATTTGGTGAGTGTAAAGCGACTGCAGGAAAAATGTCATCCGCCATGCAAAGCGACTTTCACGATCAATGAGGTGCCACTGCGTGGGTGCAAGCGAGGGAGATCTTTTAATGGAATTTCAATGTAACAGCTACAGAGACAGACGATCATCGTAATAAAATCAGCTATATTACCGAATTTATAAAGTGTTATGCTACATAAACCTTTTATTTACAACTCCTCTGTGCCGCTACCTCGTAGATGATGAGGTTAGTTTCAGAGAGTTTCAAGGTGAGGAGGCACCCTGCGATAGAGGTACATTATGCTTTTGGCACTCCATCATGAGCCAAAAATGACTTTAATGTTCTAGCCCTGTAATACAGGCTGTGGCAGATATTAAGCTGATAAGAAATTTTCTACCTGATGAGATCATACTTACAGGAAATATAGCCTATGCCCTAGTATTGTATAGGATTTTTACACAAAGTAACGATACTTTAGTGATGTGAAACGTGTATATATTCCGATTTTTCATTTTTCAAAAATGGCTCTGAGCACTATGGGACTTAACATCTATGGTCATCAGTCCGATAGAACTTAGAACTACTTAAACCTAACTAACCTAAGGACAGCACACAACACCCAGCCATCACGAGGCAGAGAAAATCCCTGACCCCGCCGGGAATCGAACCCGGGAACCCGGGCGTGGGAAGCGAGAACGCTACCGCACGACCACGAGATGCGGGCTTTGTCAAAAAAAAAAAAGAAAAAACGTCGTACAAAAGAAGGAATCTACATTTCGAGTAAGAAATTCGAGGTTTATTGACAAAATAATGTCCCCTTTTTGATTGGGTAAAGTGGGTTTTTTTTTAAACAGGAGGGGCTATGTCGGTGTTGGAATTGCAGTTAGAACTATTAGTACAAGTTGCGTCTGCTTGTTTGCATTGTGCCATGGCCATCGGCAGCAGTGGTCACAAAGGTTCAGTGAACGGACATTGCAGCTTAAGCCCGTCATGAGTGGCAGTTAACAAAGAAAAATTGTGACTAGTCGGCCAGGTACACTATACACTCGTTAGATGGCCATGGACTAGACTGGAGGTGAGTGGTAAAATTTTTCTTCTTGAGATGATGTGTTCAAGTAAGATAATAAGCACTACACTTGTAAAAAGTATCATACATTCTATTTCCCATATTTCTGTTAACTAGGATGTGACTTGCAACTCGTAAATACCGTAGGTGTAGGTATGTTTCATTCTCCAGTGATGTTGATACAGAAGTCCTGTACATAAGTGACAGGGATTTGCAGCCGCACTAGGACATTAGGTCGCTGTTCTAATACTGTTACCCATCGTTATGTCCCTCCCACCTGCTATTAACTTGTAGATCAGCAAAAAGCTACTTCCATGCGCTTGAATGGTAGCTTCCGGTCGTATTACCCATCCTTCCCACATATGGCTATTGTGTAGACTGGCTGGAGCAACTCTCTTTTGCTGGACGAATGGCGAAAGTGTCCTCTCTACATGTAGTAGTTACTGACGGAACTGTCTAGTGCTGGCAACTATCCCTTCCCAACTCCCATGACTCACAGCCAGAGAATTTTTTTTTTATTTTTCCACCAAATTTTGAATGTCCCGCCAGTAGGCGAAGGGAAGTTAGACTAAACTCGTGTTCTGGGTCGGTCATTTTGCACTGTGATGTCACAGACTGTACCACTATTCCAAAGATGATAAAACAAAGCGGATACTCTACATCGTTCCACAAGAGCAATGTGCAAATTGATTTTCTAAAAATAAAGAGTGTATTATTATTATTTGTTGTTGTGTCCTCTGAAATACTATATAATCACCATATGAATTTATCGCCAAAATTCAAATTTAGTACGGAATCTGGTATTTCCCACCGATTTGTGAGCTTTTCGCCAGTAGGAAGGTTGGGTGGGGAGAAGCGCGGCCCTTCAATGGGATGGACATTTCCCAGAGAAAAATGGTTAACTAATTGATCAGTTCAATTAGTCGATTTATTTGGTATCAAAATGGCGCTGGGATCCGCATCACTTTTCCCAGAGAGGTGGATGGGACCTGGAGTTGGGGTTGGGGGGAGAGGAGTAGCGGGTTTCTCCGAAGGGCTAATTATCCCCAGGGAGTCATTAATCACTTAGTGCAGCAGCTGACTTGCTGCTCAGGGGAAAATAAGCATTAATACCTCGCTCTTGCCAACCTAAAAATAGCTATAATTATTATTCTGTAATTGACGTTAATACTGATGTAATATTGTTCAGTACACCATACTCAGTCATGTATAGAAATATCTAAGGTAACACCCATTACACCCTACATGTTTATTTTTCTCTCCGTTTTATTTTCTATAAGTAGACTTTGTGCCAGAGTCGCCTGTCTTGTTTCTAATCCTTTTGTAAATACAAACTGTTGTTCACTCTACCCTCCACCTTCAGCTCTCATAAGAATTATCTGTTGAGGATTCTTAATGCATGCGTAATGGGCTTAATTTTGGTACTGTGCACTTCTTATAGCTACCACCTTCTTTGGTTTAGGAATCATGACGCGTTACTGGAAGTCGCCTTGGTGTCTCTCCTATGTTGCAGATTGTCCTAATCAGTTTCAGCAGCATCATTTTCAGTCTTTCACCCACATTCTCGATTCGTTCTGCAGAAATTGCAGTACTGGACGTAATTTCCATAATTAGTATCAAACGCAAAATCTTCCTGGCAGATTAAAACTGTGTGCCATGCCAATATTCGAAGTCGGGATCCTTGCCGGGCGGCTGGTCCCGGCGGAGGTTCGAGTCCTCCCTCGGGCATGGGTGTCTGTGTTTGTCCTTAGGATAATTTAGGTTAAACAGTGTGTAAGCTTAGAGACTGATGACCTTAGCAGTTAAGTCCCATAAGATTTCACACACATTTCAACATTTTGATCCTTGCCTTTTGCGAGCAATTGCTCTACCGACTGAGCAATCCTGCACAATTCACCCGCAATCGTTTTAGCATGCAAGGCAAACTTGGGAGGTAGGAGATGAGGTACGGCGGAACTACAGTTCTGAGGAAGGAGCCAGGGTCATGATTCGAGCCGGCCGAAGTGGCCGTGCGGTTAAAGGCGCTGCAGTCTGGAACCGCAAGACCGCTACGGTCGCAGGTTCGAATCCTGCCTCGGGCATGGATGTTTGTGATGTCCTTAGGTTAGTTAGGTTTAACTAGTTCTAAGTTCTAGGGGATTAATGACCTCAGCAGTTGAGTCCCATAGTGCTCAGAGTCATTTGAACCAGCCATCATGATTCGAAAGTTAAGTTGATAGACCAATTGCTCGTAAAAGGAACGATTCCGAGATCTAGTCTCGCTCCGGCACACTGTTTTAAGCTACCAGGATCTTTCTTATCAACACACACTCCGCTGCAGAGTGTAAATATCATTATAGAAACATCAAAAATGTTAATGTATGCTTTCCCGTCGTATACAGCTGGCGAAGAGTTATCGGGCTTCCAGCCGGGTGACGGTGTCTTCAAACTGCGAAGTTTCGACGGGTACAGTGAAACACAGATTGGTAGGGCCTTCAAGAGGAGACAGGCTGACAAATTGCAGGAAGAGGAAGAAGAGGAAGGAGAAGTTAACAAGAGACTCGCCTTTCTTCCATATTTGGGGCCCATATCAGCCAAAATCGGGAGGCTACTGAGAAAATCAAACATAAATACCGTCTTCCGACCACCGCCGAAGACGAAAGAGCTGCTGGGCTCAGCTAAAGACCCACTCAAACGCAACACAGCTGGTATATACAGCATTGCCTGCGAATGTGGTGTGCAGTACATTGGTCAAACGCAGCGCTGCATCTCTAAAAGGTGCGAGGAACACATCAGGCATGTCCGACTTGGACAGGTAGAGAAATCTGCTATAGCGGAACATAGCATCAAAGAAAACCACACCTTTCATTTGGAGAACGCCAGGGTGCTGTGCCGAGCCGGGAGCTATTGGGACAGCGTCATTAAAGAATCAATAGAAATACGGGTCTACGACAATCTTGTGAACTGAGCGCGGCCTGGAATGCAGCATTAGCCGCAATACGCCAGGAACGCACCAAGAACCGTCCAGCTCACGGGAAGCGACCGGAATGCTCTGACGGAGACACGAACGGCGCACCCGCTTCCCCCTCCACCCCCTCCCATCGGTTCCTCTGGATCCAGCCTCCCGCGGCCAGGTGGTGGTGGGCACGCCGCAGGTATAAAGGGACCGGCATCCGCTAAGTCTCGGCACTTCGCCAGAAGATGGCGAGTACGTTACTCGTCGAAACGTCGCAGTTTGAAGACACCGCCACCCGGCTGGAAGCCCGAGAACTCTTCGCCATCACAAATGTCGACTCTTAGTATGGATTATGGTACCGGTGAGAGTGCTTGCCGACGGGACGCTGCAGTTAGCTGACACGGGCACCTCGTGTGGCCGGCAGGTGTCGCGGCTGTCGGCGTGCCGGCTGAGCGGCTCGACGCTGTCGGTGAACGGCGACGTGGTGGCGCGCTGCCGGGCGCCCAGCGTCGGCATCGACACCGACCTCGTCAGCGAGTTCGACCCCTCCAGCTCGGACTCGGGCGTCATCAGCCGCTGCGCCGTCGTCAAGCCGCTCAAGCTGCGCCTCTGCGAGCCCATCTTCGGCGGCCGCAAGTCCAAAGCGGCGGGCAAGAGGCCAGGCGTCGAGGTGAGTAGACCAGTAGGATGCCCGCGGCGGCTCACGCCGCATAGCGGGCAAACACCCTTTCCCCGCGGTCCCTCCTTCCTCACGGCTACATATGGTTTGTGTTATCGGCTGTTCTAGAAGTATTGCCTTCCCATCAGACTTTGCTGTTAACCATGTTGTGTTGAATGGTTCGCCGTTCACACAATTCAGTTCAGTACTAAATGCGCAAGAAAGCCTTACTATCATAACTGAACACGTATAAACGTGAGTAGTGATGGAAAAATACGAGCGGCATTCGATAAGTAATGCAGCACATTTTTTTTTCTGAAAGCTGATTGATTTTACTCGAATTCCAGTACACCATACCATTTCCCACTCTTTTCACTATAAAATCCTACTTTTTAATATTATCTCCGTTGAGTGCGACGGCCTTATGGCAACTCAATGCAAGGGCCCGTATGTCGGGATGATACGCAACTGGCCATTAAAATTGCTACACCACGATGACCTCCTCCAGACGTGAAATTTAACTGACAGGAAGAAGATGCTGTGACATGCAAATGATTAGCTTTTCAGAGCATTCACAGAAGGTTGGCGCCGGTGGCGACACCTACAACGTGCTGACATGAGGAAAATTTCCAAACGATTTCTCATACACAAACAGCAGTTGACTGGCGTTGCCTGGTGAAAAGTTGTTGTGACGCCTCGTGTAAGGAGGAGAAATGCGTAACATCACGTTTCCGACTTTGATAAAGGTCGGATTGTAGTCTATCGCGATTGCGGTTTATCGTACCGCGACATTGCTGCTCGCGCTGGTCGAGATCCAATGGCTGTTAGCAGAATATGGAATCGGTGGGTTCAGGAGGGTAATACAGAACGCCGTGCTGGATCCCAACGGCCTCGTATCACTAGCAGTCGAGACGACAGGCATCTTATCCGCATGGCTGTAACGGATCGTGCAGCCACGTCTCGATCCCTGAGTCAACAGATGAGGACGTTTGCAAGACAACAACCATCTGCACTAACAGTTCCACGACGTTTGCAGCAGCAGGGACTATTGGCTCGGAGACCATGGCTGCGGTTACCCTAGACGCTGCATCACAGACAGGAGCGCCTGCGATGGTGTACTCAACGACGAACCTGTGTGCACGAACGACAAAACGTCATTTTTTCGGATGAATCCAGGTTCTGTTTACAGCATCATCATGGTCGCATCCGTGTTTGGCGACATCGCGGTGAACGCACATTGGAAGCGTGTATTCGTCATCGCCATACTGCCGTATCACCCAGCGTGATGGTATAGGGTGCCATTTGTTACACGTCTCGGTCACCCCTTGTTCGCACTGACGGCACTTCGAACAGTGGACGTTACATTTCAGATGTGTTACGACCCGTGGCTCTACCCTTCATTCGATCCCTGCGAAACACTACATTTCAGCAGGATAATGGACGACCGCATGTTGCAGGTCCTGTCCTTTTTGGATACGCTGGTCAATGGTATCCGAGCAACTGGCTCGTCACAATACGCCAGTCACTTCTCTTGATGAACTGTGGTATCGTGTTGAAGCTGCATTACCTGTACACGCCATCCAAGCTCTGTTTTACTCAATGCCCAGGCGTATCAAGGCCGTTGTTACAGCCAGAGGTGGTTGTTCTGAGTACTGATTTCTCAGGATCTGTGCACCCAAATTTGCTTGAAAATGTAATCTCATGTCAGTTCTAGTATAATATATTTGTCTAATGAATACACGTTTATCATCTGCATTTCTTCTTGGTGTAGCAATTTTAATGGCCAGTAGTGTACCCCTCTACTGGTCAGCGTCGCAGCCAACGTCTCGCTGCATCAATAGCCTCCCCATCACCCATGCCTTGCTTCCCGCCGAGTGCATCCTTCATTGCGCCAAACAGTTGGAAGTTTCTCTTTACGGGCTTCTGTTACATAGCTTAGAATCCAGCGGACGCACACCTATGAATAACCCACTGCTGGACGAGTGTGTCACCACTACGAGCCGAGACATTCAGTTCAGCAGCCAAGTGTGCGCTTGTGATCCGTCGATTCCGTCGAATGATGGTGTCCTCACGTTCCAGTAATAGATGAGTCACAACAGTGTGTGTGGCCGGCAGGTGGAAGATCAGACAAGTGGGCGCGATCTTGTGGTGATGACTGACGCCTCCCCCAGCGACTCGCGTAGGTATTGTTCACTGCCAGGTCTGCATATAAATCCTGCGATATTCTGGTTTTCCGCCAAAAGAAAGTCAGTCCCAGCTCTCCGCCTGGAGCTCATGTACGTTATACACGCCATTTTGAAGGCTACGTACAGCTACGCCACCAGTCGGAACTTCATGAAACTATAGGGGCTGCAACGGGAATGTTCCAGGAAGTCCCACAACAAACGCCGCATTTTTCTACTGAAACTGGCCGAGGAAAAAATGTGTTGCTTTACTTATTTTACGTTCTCGTACGTATAACGATATGTATTCACGATGCAACTTTCTACAAAAGGGGTATACATGTGCCAAAATTAAGTTAGTAGATCCATATAAATTATACCGCTGAGGAAGTTGCATAGTGAAAAGATTTCCTCGTATTAAATGGGGATGTTCAAGGACAGTACTCAAATTCACCTAAAACACCACAAAATATCAATTTTAACATATGGTAACGAAGCAGTTGTTGCGGGTAATATTAAAAATGTCAACAGTTTAGAAAAACTTCCACACATATTTGAGTTCTAACTACATTATAAGGCGATATTTTTTCAGGAGATGGTGCCCCATAGCTCGTATATATTACCACCTTGGGCTTCTGGGAAAAATTCTTTCTTTGCTATCATCAGTTTCATAAAAATATTTAAAGCCTCAATGTTAGGTGAAATATATATAATATTTATCTTCACATGATACAACCCTAAATTAGACACTGTTACCGTATTATAACATATATTACATCGTCAGTCTATAAAGCTTTGCTATACAGTGTACTTATTTATGTTATAACTGCAGTCGCTCTTGAAGTGTGTTACGAATCGCCGTCCGGGGTGGCCGGGCGGTTCTAGGCGCTTCAGTCTGGAACCGCGCGACCCTAAGGTCGCAGGTTCGAATCCTGCCTCGGGCATGTCCTTAGGTTAGTTAGGTTTAAGTTCTGGGGGACTGATAACCTTAGAAGATAAGTCCCATAGTGCTCAGAGCCATTTTTTTGTTACGAATCTTCACGCCTATTGTAGTTATAATATGAATACGTACTCTACCTACCACCGTTTTTATAGACTGACGATGTTATTTATATTACATTGTATGATAAAATGGTCTAATTCATGGTTTTATCATTTGACGTTAATGACTTTATATTTCGCTTAGTATGAAGCTGTGAATACTTTTGTGAACCTGATGATGGCCAGTCGACGAAAACGTGTGAGGTAAATAAAGAATTTTACCAGGAGCCGTATTAAAAATTTCTTCAAATAAATTGAAGTGATTTTCCAAAGATTAGCACTACTTGATAGTGAGAAAGTGATTCATCCACCCGATCATATTAAATGGCTAAATATAAAAATCAATGTAACAATAATAGTACTTAGCTGAAAATACAAAGTAGCTTCCTCAAAAATATTAAAACGTAAGATCGTAATATCGACTACCGAAAGCTGATGCTAAAAAATGATTTCCTCAGTTACGTCAATTCTGCTTCTTCAGTTGCAATGCCAGTTAGATACAATGGTTAATTCCAAAAAAATTGAAACCACTAGATTAATAACGAGAGCTATTGCACTGGAAGCAATATGTCTCATAAGCCCTGAAGATCAGTGGCTCCATATCTACACAGATGCTTCATGAATGGAAAAAGAAGGAAACGTTGGCACACGTTACAACAAAATTTTCTCGTTCTATTGAACTTTACGTCCTCGCCATTCATATTTTGAAGGTGAAGTTGATGGCAAGAGAATTTCAGCAAATCAGTTAAACAACTGTTCACACACATTCGACGAAGCAACTAAATTATGTGATTCCAGAGCAGAAATATAGCATTTATCAACACATAAGATCCAAAATCGTTCAAGTTGAAGATATCGAAGAAATAATTAAATATATACAAGAGAAGAACGAGACAATTGTAGTTCAGTGGGTATCATCTCTGTGTACCTTATATTGTAATGCAAAGCGGATTTTGTAGCAAAAATTAACCAGACTGGAGAAACTACCTGGTCAGATTTTGCACTGAAATGCATTATTATGAAGATATTTCAAGAGGAATTACAATGATCCAACAACGTGTCGGTGAGGAAAAGATCTGGAAAAAAGCTCGTGGACGACTCGATATTCCCTGACAGGCAAAGAAAAGTTGCAGTAAACATATTGGGCTTGACTACAGCACCTGATAGTTCTGCCGCTTATCTGCATAAAATCACCAACCTGCTGTTCCCAGAATGTGTACTGTGTCACAAGATTGTTTCGATCATGAACAAAGAGCATTTAAGAGAACGTAGAAAATTAAGTGATTGTAATTCATACTCAACCACATTGTATTGTGAAGCAAGAAGGCGAATGACAGTAAGTCAAGTGCCACAACACAAATTTAATAGTAATGATGATTATAATAAAAATAATAAGAAAAGACTGCTACAATGGCAAAGGAGTATTTGGTTAATGTAATTTCGGGAGTAACAGTCCTCTCCTGTGCCAATCTCAGTATCTCACAGTAGTATTTGCACCTAGCACCTAGCGTCCTGAATTGTTAATTTGTATCACTATCAGTATCCGTTAAACCATGCGAATCACATCTACTTAGTCTTGAAAGGAGTCAGTATTTGGTTTACAGAATACTAATTACAGCGGTTGTAAATGAAGGAATTAATAAAACACGAAAAACATGTAAGAGGATATAGCCTACGAGTAAATAACAATTGCAGAACTATTGCGAGGAATTTATATACAGATCAGAATGAGTGTGCCACAACGAAACCTTTCAAGTTGGATTGACTACATGGGGCTTATGACTTGATTTTTCCAGTTCTTCTGCAAGCCTATTGAAAATATGTCCCATAATACAACACTGTTCGAGACAGTACTGTTAAATCAAGCAAATTAATGAAGCCTTCGCGTTCCAGTGACAGACAGAATACCTCTAAACCGAAAACTTCATCTTTGTCTACCATACGTACTATTCCCTCTTTGTTCTTGGACATATATTATATATCCTACTAGTTTACATTATCAAACACTTGAATCCACTTTTTCTTAAGAATTTATTTTACCATCAAGCACTCCTCAGAATTGATTCTCTAGTGTCTTTATCATTCATAATGTCAAACAGATCGTCATCTAACATATCCTCAATTTTATTTTTCACTGTTCATTATAACAGTCTTGTCAGAAACTTGTTGTTGTTGTGGTCTTCAGTCCTGAGACTGGTTTGATGCAGCTCTCCATGCTACTCTATCCTGTGCAAGCTTCTTCATCTCCCAGTACCTACTACAATCTACATCCTTCTGAATCTGCTTGGTGTATTCATCTCTTGGTCTCCCTGTACGATTTTTACCCTCCACGCTGCCCTCCAATACTAAACTGGTGATCCCTTGATGCCTCAGAACATGTCCTACCAACCGATCCCTTCTTCTAGTCAAGTTGTGCCACAAACTTCTCTTCTCCCCAATCCTATTCAACACCTCCTCATTAGTTATGTGATCTGCCCAGCTAATCTTCAGCATTCTTCTGTAGCACCACATTTCGAAAGCTTCTATTCTCTTCTTGTCTAAACTATTTATCGTCCATGTTTCACTTCCATACATGGCTACACTCCATACAAATACTTTCAGAAACGACTTCCTGACACTTAAATCCATACTCGATGCTAACAGATTTCTCTTCTTCAGAAACGCTTTCCTTCCCATTGCCAGTCTACATTTTATATCCTCTCTACTTCGACCATCGTCATTTATTTTGCTCCCCAAATATCAAAACTCCTTTACTACTTTAAGTGTCTCATTTCCTAATCCAATACCCTCAACATCACCTGACTTAATTCGACTACATTCCATTATCCTCGTTTTGCTTTTGTTGATGTTCAGAAACTTGGATTCATTAAATATAATACTGATTTTTGATACATCGTTCACTTATCTTGTTATCTTTACTATTGTGTGGATGACGTTTTTGTGAAGGTCTTTTGGTGTATCTCCAGAGTCACGGTCTCTACGAACCAACTTGAATAATCGTTTGGCTTCCGCTTCCCCTACTATGTTAGGAATTCCAAAGAAATATTATCAATGCCTTCCAGCTTATTTGATAGCAATTATTCCCAAGCTGTCCTAAGCTCTAATACTGAATCGCCTATGTCTTCCTGTTGACTGCTATTTCTTCTCCTAGCACTTACCAACTCCTCCCTCACTAGAGGACTTCAAGTGCAGTTTCTCTTGTACTGTTAATGTCGAAACCTTTTCTTTTAATTTCAGAGAAGACTGTTTTGACTTTTCTAGACGCAGTGTGTAAACTTCCAAGGAAAATTTATTTTCCAATTTCTTGTCATTTTTCTTGTTGTCGATTTTCCTTGGCTTTCCTGCACGCCTTTTTAATTTCATTACTTAGTGAATCACATTCCTGTATTCCTGTAACATCCTGAATATTTTTATACTCTTTACCAGTTGAATTATTTCTTCTGTTACCCACTGCTTCGTCTCAGTTACGTATTTGTTCTACTTCTGTAATTGCCCTTTTTAGAGATGTTCATTCCTGTTCCATTGAACTACTTATCGTGATAATCAGCGCATTATCTATAGCCTTACAAAACGTAAAACGTACTTCATCATTCTTTAGTACTTCAGTATCGCAATTCTTTCCACAACGATTCCTCTGGCCGTTTCCCTTGAACTCCAGTCTGTTCTTCATAACAACTAAGATGTGATCTGAGTCTGTATCTGCTTCTGGGTACGCCTTACAGTCCTACATATGATTTCAGTATCTCCTGAGTAAGCAAGATGTCCAGCTGGAATATTCTCACATATCCAGGCCTTTCCCAAGAAACCTTTTTCCTTTCATGGTTTTTGAATAGCGTATTTCTTATTAATAACTGAAATTTCTTGCATAATTCTATAAGCCTTGACGGACGAAGGTAGGAGAACATGAAAATCAGACTAGCTCAAGCAAAGAGAGAAGTGCACTAGTATTAAAGATAGGCGTTAATTTAGGAAAGAAATTTCTTAGACTGTACATTTCTAGCACAGCATTGTATGTTTGTGAAACGTGATAAGTTGGTTAAACCGTAACAAAAGAGAATCGAAGCGTCTGAGATCTCTTGTTTCACAAGAACGTTGAATATTAGGTGGAATGGTGAGATAAAGAAAGAGGTTTTCCGCAGAATTGGCGGAGAGAGAAATATTTGGAAAACATTGACAAGATGAAGGGACAGGATGATAAGATATGCGTAGAACAACCTTCGCTAAACAGAGGAAGCTGTAGAGGGTCAAAAGAGTAGGGGGAATTATATAACGGACTACATCAAACTAACAATTGAAGACGTAGGGTGCAAGTGCTATTGTGAGACGAAAAGGTTAGACTAGGAGAGGAATTAGTAATGTGGCGCAAACCAGTCAGAAGACCGGTGATTCCCAAGGAGTTGCCGATTTTTTATGTTTACCATATTGGCTTATTACCATTCTAATAAGGTGTTCGGTATATGCTTATCTGAACACGAAGGATTTTGAGATGGCATTGACTGTAACCTGCTTAAGAAAGTATTTTTGGTGGCTACCGTCAATCTTCAACCTTGTGTGCGCAGATGCTCATGTCTTAGTTTTCTGCAAGCCAAATGCCACATCACTTAGAAGTGAAACCTTCGTTGTGGGCACGGAGGAAAGAAATGGCTGTTTTAGTCAACACTACAAAAGAAGTAAAATTTGAGAAACGCGTGATACTCGCCTTCTGTCTGTTACTTTTATTGCAGCTGAAATCCGTCTGCTTAGCTGGATCGTAACGTGTTTGCCTTCCGTGCAGCGGACACAGTCTCGATTCCCGGCTGGATTGGAGATTTTCTCCGCTCGTGGCCCGAATGTTATGTTGTCCTCGTCCTTACTTCATCCTCATCACCAGCGTGCAACTCGTCCAGTGTGGTGTCGACCGCAGTAAGACTTGCACTTGGCGGCCGGACTTCCCCGCTTGGGACCTCCCGTCCAACAATGTCGTACACTCATTTCATTTACATTGTAGTTGAAGTTTTATTATGGTGCTGGGCGAAGTCTCGTTGGGTTTCATCTAGTAAATTACTAGTCGTCAAGTATTAGCGAAGCTGAGCGGGATGTTATATCCTAACGCCTCAGACAATGCTAAATAAATAAAAATGAGGCGGTAGTAAGAGGGCATTGCGACAGTGCACCAGCTTGTACCTTGAGACTGATGGTCTTCTAACATGGAACATGTGATATGTGCAAATTAACTCAGTTTCCTTAATGCCATAAGTATTTGCGCTGTCTTAAAAATGGAAATTTATATTAAGTGCCATGAGCCACTATTTCTAAATGTTTTTACTTGTAACTGGTTTTCATAATACCTTATATTAATTTCATTTCACTTACGCATTATTAATATTTATTGGAGTACTAATGTAACACATTGACTATTGAATACCACACCGACAAGATTTTCTCAGTTACAGCAAATTTGAGTAGAATGTTTATTCCTAGGTACTTGACCATGATGTACCATCGAATAGCGTATAACGTTTGGAAAAAGAAATTTACTTTTCCAGAGCAATTTTTCTAATTTCAGAAAAAGACTGCAGCAAGAAAACGTGAATACTGTCATTTCAAACTGGAATAAGCAAGTGTATTAATATTTTATTGCAGGGGTGGCTAGACATGAATGTTTGAAAAGTTTTCAAAGGTACAACATTCTGCCCTGCGTTTGAATCAAATAATTTTGTGTGTTGGGGCACACTATTATAAAAGACTAAACTGAGTAAACTGAGTTTCCCAGTTTTGACTGGATTGTAACGGCCCTATTCAGGGCGGTTGACTGCCGTATACTGGTGTATGTCTTACTCTATAAATTGTCTATTTGTGTTATTTGACGGCTACTGACATTACATATCAGGAAAGCCATTGTACAATTTGAAGGGAAGTGCTGTATTTGGGGATGGTTGTGCAGTAGGCTATTCCCTGCGCTGTTGCGGTAGGTGATTGAAAGACAACTCTAGTAGGTGTTGATTTGGAATAGTGAATCGGCAGGATTTTGCCAGTGCTGTATGTGATAGGTAGGCAACAGCAAATTGGCAGCTGGTATGCAGGGGTTATGGTTTCCTGCAGCAAAGCGTTACAGCAGTACCGCAGTTCTCTCGTGACCACAGTTTATGCTGCGCAACCCGGGTCAAGTGGTGCTGCTGGCTGGCGAACACACGCCGTCCGCTGGACTGGAACCGCTGAGTTTATCTCGTGTTTCATAATGAAGCAGCCCAACACGCAGAATTATTTTATTCAGATGACTCTGGCTGTGGAAGCTTACGAACTCTCACGGACTGTTTATCGTGGTGGAGATTTGCTTTATGACACTCGTTTCGTTTTCTATCCAATAAATATATTATTCTTTTGTGACAGCTGTTTCGAGTCACTACTGATGCATATATCGGTATGTGTGTGTGGCAATCTCAACTTAAACTACATAGCTGGAAAACATTTTTCGATTCTAGCCTCGATTTCTTTCTACGATGAATATTATTTTTTAGTTCGTACTGTGTACTGCGATACTCGATTCGGTTTCTTTTCCACAGTTGGTTCTTGCGAGTCTCCGCTTGAGCTACATAGGCAACGTGTATTTTCCGATACCACCTATGATTTATTTACGACAGGTTATTTCTGTGTTCGTATTGTGTGTCATGATGACCAACACAGCTGTAGTGCTTGTTTTCGCGGTACTCGACTCGTTTACATTTTAGGAAATGTTTCTCTTACTTATGTGTGGGTAGCGACGGGTTCGCACTGGTAACTTTCACAAGGGGAGACGTTGGGGGCACAGCTTTGCTTCAAACTTTGTACACCTTTAGTAGTCCGATAAAACAACATAATGTGCGAGTACTAAGGGCATTACTCTGACAATTCCTAAAAAATCGCAACCACACACACTTCGGGCATTGCGAGGGTTAGGGCGTACGTTTTGAGCAAATATTTTGTTAAATAATACAGCCTCCCTAAACATGGAAAGCAAAGAGCTTGCAGTGGACGAGGTCCATTGTAAGATCTATCAGAGCGATTTTCGTTTACAGCTTTCGACTCGTTCGTTTCCGGTCCAGGGTGCCTTACGTCTTGATAAGTTTACTCTTCTCCAGCATCCCTGAAAGTTTGTAACTTAATCATGGAATTACCCTATAAATACTCAGTCATCATTACTGCAACTACGAATTATGTAGACAAACCTGCTTTGTGAATCAATGTATCTGTTAGTGAAAACTGTCTCAAAATGCCTACAGTAGTTTCTGAAACTAATCTTCAAACAATGGCAGAAAAAGTGACATGGTACTTTAATTTAGTGAAACATATTGATAGGTCGTAATACACTCAAACAAAAGAAAGACGCTCAACGAAGGAATTATCCGAATTGGGTGAAAATCGGTAGATGTGATGTACAGACAAAATAATGATTACAATTTCAAAAAAAATTGGATGATTTATTCAAGCAAAAGAGCTTCGTAAATTGAGCAAGTCAATAATTCGTTGATTTACCTCTGCTCCCTACGCACCAGACACGTGTTCTCTGGTCATCGTGACTCAACTGGAAGTGAGACACATCACTGCAGGCAATTCTACTACGGTTAACGAGATTCCAGGACAAAGATAGAAAAGGAGGCATCCCAGACAGGGGCAGGATGCCAACCTGACTGATGCCCACCATCACACGCCCCGACAACCAGGACTGATGTTCCAGGGTCCATTTCTTAAATAGCAAAATCCGTTTGGTTACCATCTGCGACACTCTTAAAGCACAGAGGTACGTCGACGATATTCCACGGTCCGTTTGTTGTCCTTCACGGCAACCCATCTTCGGCTTACATTTCAGCAAGATAATGCCCACCCACCCACGGCCAGGATTATTTCTACTGCTTGTCTGCTCGCTTGTCAAACCCTACCTAGATCTCTTTCCAGTTGAGAACGATTGGAGTTTTATGGGCAGGGGCCTCCAACCAGCTCAGGATTTTGCCGATATCACGTGCCAGTTGGACAGAATTTGGCACAATATCTCCCAGGAGGACATCCAACAACTCTTATCAATCAATGCAAAGCCGAGTAACTGATTCCATAAGGGCTGGAGGTGGACCAACGAGTTATTTAACTGCTCACTTAGTGAAGCTCATTCTTTTGAATAAATCATCCATTTTTTTCTGAAATTGTAATCATTCGCTTATCTGTACATGGACGTCACACCCACAGATTTTTGTCCCATTGGGATAATTACTTCTTAGTGTGTCGTTTTTTAAATCGTATTCCAATTATTTTTTCCCAAATACAGTAAATTCTCGTCATCAAAACTATATGTGTTGCTCATGATTCAAAGTATCGTTAATAATATGACATCACCATCTCCATGTTGTTCAAATTATTTGTCGCATGTTCACTACGTCACTAGTCAAACCACATGGCCAACATCGTAATTTGTTATTCATCCTTTCCGGTAACTTGCCTAAGAACGATTTTTCCCTAACTAGGAGCACTCTATACGACTTAGTGCGCACATGTTTATAATGTTTTTGTTGTCTTCCGCAGGTGGTTGCGCCTCAGAAGCCGCGCGACCCCGAGCGCGAGAAGCGCCGCCTAGCCCGGAAGAAGGAGAAGCGCGCCACGCTCATCCTGGGCCTCATCATGGGCTCCTTCATCGCCTGCTGGCTGCCCTTCTTCTTCCTGTACATCCTGCTGCCACTGTGTCCCGGCTGCGACATCCCAGACAGCGCATTCGCCACCGCCTTCTGGCTCGGCTACACCAACTCAGCGCTCAACCCCGTCATCTACACCATCTTCAACAAGGACTTCCGCAGGGCGTTCCGCAGGATCCTCTTCAAATGATGTTTGTTTGTGGTTTGCTGCTGGCTTTGCGCCCGCTGCCGGCGGGGGCGCGATGCCCAGGGCAAACCCGGAAAAGATAAGCACCACCACCAACATCAGCAGCATCCGCAGCGGAGGTGATGTGTCGTCGCCCCGGCTGCAGCGTCCACCACTGGGCCCCCTCACGCGTCGCCAAGTGACGGCGGTGGACGTCAAGTGCAAGTTGTACGCCGCCGATAGTCACAGCCCGGACATAAAAAGCGACGGCGTCCGAGTCGCTGAGCTGTTCATGTTCCTAGCGGCATGGAGGAAACCGCAAGACAAGCTTGGGATCACAAAACAAAAGATAAGCCAAGACGAAACACCATCTTTATTATAACGTGACACGCATACAGCAATAACTAGGCTAAGGTGTAGTTTTCGTACAAGTTGCCACCCGCCCCATATAAAGAGAAACGCCGCTGTAGAGTACGTGTGTACTGGTGAGTGGAGACATAAATTTAAAATGTGGCCTGTATCGCCTTGACACTGGACGTGTTTGAGGATAATTTCCTGCGAGGAGTTTGCTCTCGCACTGCCAGCTCTGGCAATCAGGACAACTTTGTTTCAGTTATATAGTTTTACTACGCCTGGAAGAATTATTCAAGTTATTCTAAAGATGGTGTACAAACATATTCCTCTATTACGTTAACATTCATACTGCAAATACCACAGCCGGAACCATTAGCTCACTAAAAAACGTTTTCCGAGTCCTCGTGATCTCATTGTAGGACAGAACCAACAGGAAAAAAATTCCATTCATTTACTATTGTATCACCTACCTCGGTTGTCCATGAAAGTGATAAAAACTACTATGAAATTATTTGTCCTCAGTCACCCCACGACAGTAGCTAGGCAACACGCAGAAACAGAATTTGTTGTTTTATATTTTGTATACAGTTTTCCCAATATTTCATACAACACATCAGTGAATGACTAGGAAGTATCTGAAACACTGAATCAGGTACAAAAATCACTATAAACTTGAAAAACACAGAGCAGAAATTTTTCACAGTGTCATCGAGACGTGTGCGATCAGCTTGTTCTGATGTTAACTCGCTTATAACCAAAGTCAATCAAAGAACAGTGTATGTACCACATACCAACCCTGTTAGCGTGTCAAAGTTACGCACTTAATTTACATGCACCTTGTCAGCAGAAGATGAAACTATTGCATGTTTAGAATTCTACACATCATAACGCCATAATAACAACAAATAATTCAGAGCATATTTTTTTATGAAGTTTAGCAAGTTCTTGCTACACACTCTTGTTTAGACAGTGATCGTATAAATCTTTTATTAAGTATTTCAATAAGGTGTTAATTTGTAAGTGACTGTCATCTGACTCTTAACTTTGCTTCAAGTTTTAGACCTTTTCGGCTGACAACGAGATGAAAAACAACATATTTCTGAATAAATAAAGAAGTGTTTGTTAAGTAATGTAAATGTTAATACTCTGTATGATAACTGCCATCATCGTCAACCATCTCTATGTCATCATAGAACAGAGTAGCGATCATTGTGTTCCTCTCCATTGTTATAGCGCCACAGCACTACGAATTATGAAACATTGTTTTAAACAAAGTTAAGACAAATAAGCCTCCTGGATAATGTTTTTAAATTGAACGTTCCAACTGAATCAGAAACTTCTTCTTTTCGTTAACGGACCATCTAGGGCTCCAATAACTTTCTCTTTATCGTTGTATGAAGAGTGGATGATTGTTAATTCAGCAGTTGTAATTTTTTTAATAATCTTGAAAATGCCCTGATTTTTAAATTCAAATAGCATGTAGTGCATACATTTTATGGCGATAAGAATGAAAGATGGTTTATTCTTTTATCACCACCAATTGCTAGTACAATCATTGAGGACACACTCACAGAAGTGAATGTATCTTTTGTACTACGTCCAGTGTGTAAATGTTTTGACTGAATACTTGTTGTTGCCTTAAAACGACGTAATGGGGGACTTAAAGGATGCTAGTTATCTCTCTTTCAAAACGACGTTTCGATATTTCTTGGCAAAAATTACCTGTTGTCTCAGTTTCTTTTCGTTATCGTATCGTTTACTCCATACTCATCCTTTTATACATTATCATGACTTTCATTCTATGAAAATAATGCTTACTTACTGTTTGTTGCAAATATGAGTAACCATTTTTACTTTTATTTATGGTATTTCACAGTACTTCATTAGGGAATTTCTTCACAAGAAACCAAAGGAAGTTTTCTTATGCATAATTAAATAAAATCAGTTGATAACAAGCTATGTTTGGAGAATTGATAACAATATGAACATTCATTCCAAATTTTAAATTCTTTTTCCAAACGAAACAATATTCGTATCTAAATGAATGGTAGTGCAGTATTTGTTAGATAAGCAAAACTCATTTCATGTTTTTTTTTTATATCGGTATGAAGAAAGTTACTCTTCTAGAAATACATGATAGACTGAAATTTTATTAGAAGTACATGATTGATTTCTTAGCTATCTTGGTAGTTTAATTATTTATCTACTGATTTGTGTGTCAGAGTTAAACAGTTAACAGTTTAGTTATAAATACTGCAACGAAGGATGGTGCTAGTTATATGATGCATTTAGTCATTACAGTTATGAATAAATGACATTGTATGTACAGGTATAGCAATTTTCAAATGACTGACTCATACTGATGTCTTTCGTGTAACAGAACAACATCCAACTGGATGTACTTTTAAATTCTAAATTTGAGGTGCAACATGTTACAAATTATTTAAATATATACTTGTTGTGTACTGTTAGTAAATAGTTACTCAATATCAAATAAAAAGTTCGATTTATACCTGTGAAAACACTAATTTTCTCCCAAGTGTGACTGTGAAGGAATTTCACTAATTACAATGACTTCTTCAGCTTGTTTTGATATAGATTGTGTTTCAGATTACTTGTGTCAGCTAAAATCTAAAAAATATTTCAAAGCGTCAAACTTATCGCAGAAAAATGTTAATATGCAGGAACTGGAATTTCTTTACCCAACCTGATAAACAATTTACAAGCGCACAGTAAGTTATCATGTTATTTACGAGTCTGTTATATTTGGATATCTATTTTCATCTTTTCTGTCGACAATAAAGAAACTTTTGTAATGGAAGTTCCATCTGGGTTTCACATTAGCTGTTCAGATAAATTCTGATATTTAGTAAATAATTTATTTTAACTCATTGTGTATGTGGATACTTCATATGAACAAGAATGAAATTCATATAGAAGTGAGTGTCTTCAGCAGAATTAAGAAATTATGCTTACATGAATTCTAAATAGTATAAAGTGTAAATACATTACATCGTAACTGTCATATGTAACTTATGTCTATCTGCGAGTGAGAAGTTATGTGTGTACTCACAGAAGTGCTAACACTTTTGGGAAATTTTGAGCCCCAAATTTTCCTTCAGTGTTATATCATTTCATTTTCAAATTTATGTATAGGGTGTGTCATAAATGCAACACTATAAATAACTTTTGTCTCTATTTTCATACTTTGCGCTATGTCATGAATGATGTGTAAGGAATGATTCGAGTATGTAATGTGACGTCATTGTTTTTTAAATTTATTGTCTAGGTAGTGCACGATATTTAATATGTAAAATAATTACTCGATCTGTGTTATATCTAGATATTACAGGATATGCAATTAACAAGTTATAACATTAATTGTGTCAGTGATTAAATATAATGTAATACATAACACACATATATATATATATATATATATATATATACATTTCCTTATTGAAGTAATATTTGTAGCTAAAGTGTATAATTTTGTATAGAAAATTGTAATTCTTGTCTCTTGTCCACAAAAATGATACATATAAAAAAATATACTTCTATCCTATATTGTTGTCACACCTTACATGTGTGTGTAAATTGTAACATGTAATATTCTTCCTATGAAATAGTTATGTACATTACAGCTGTAAACCAGATACTGTGTATATTGTAATTATAGTAATATACTGTTTTGTGTACAATGTTTATGCCAAAATAAGAAATTCAGTTAAAATAAATACATACTTTCGTTTTACAAAAGATCTGATTGTAAATTATTATTAATGATATCAAAATTTCAGGCAAATATCCTCAACAGCAGTCTCCGGTCTTTGGGACATGTATTTGAGAACTAGTGTGATAGTAATTATGCACTCACACAGATCATTGTTATTTTTATGCACTGAGAAAGTGTGAAGAATGCAAATTATTTTTGATTCATAGAGTGGTCGATAAATTTACAGTAGTCTGCTATTAAGAAAAAGAGCTGCTTCCCGTTTAAACAAACCAGATCAAAATTTAATTATTTAACCAGTAACAGTTCCTTGCTAACAGTTTATTGTAGCCTCAAGATAATGGACTCGCGACCTATGTGCTGTTTTCTGCGGAAGGGAGAACTACAGAAGACTGCAGGTTGGTGATCATTATTCAGTCATGCATTCCACTCGGGGTGGTGGAAACAACTAGGCATCTCGCGTGTACTGCAATCTTAGTTCAAATGAGATCATCATCATTCATTAGTCCTCTGCAAATCATTCTGCAAATCAGTACTGTTTTCTGGCATTGCTGCTTTCCTATAGACAACTGTATCAGCTGCGAACAGTCTTTAAAGAGCTTCCGACGCCTCCTACTAGATCATTTATATACACTGTAAACAGTAAGTAACGGTTCTATCAAGTCTCTGTGAGCCACTCCGGAAATTGCCTTTAGATTCGTCGATATCGTTCCGTTAAGGGCAACGTGTTGAGTTATGTCAGCAAGGAAGCCTTGAAGCCGGCCGTTGTGGCCATGCGGTTCTAGGCGCTTCAGTCTGGAACCGCGCGACCACTACGGTCGCAGGTTCGAATCCTGCCTGGGGCAGGGATGTGTGTGATGTCCTTAGGTTAGTTAGGTTTAAGTATTTCTAAGTTCTAGGGGACTGATGACCTCAGATGTTAAGTCCCATAGTGCTCAGAACCGTTTGAACCATTTTTGAAGCCTTGAAATCAGTCACAAATTTGGTCCGATACTCAATCAGGTAATACTTATTTTCACTGACCTGCAGTGCTGGACGTTGTCAGTCGTGTCAAGAAACACGGTATCAACCTGAGCGCCGTTGTCTACAGCGCTGTGGATCTCATGGAGAACAGAGTAAGCTGCGTTTCGCAAGATCTCTGTTTGCGGAATCCATGTCAGTTTTTATAGAGGAGATTTTCGTTCTCCAAAAACAACCGAATTCTTGAGCAAGAAACATTTTCCATCGTTCTACAACGAACTGACGTCAACTATACATCCCTCTAATTATGTGCATTTGTCCTAAGGGGCTTCTTGAGAACGGGAATGGCCTGCGATTTTTTCCAGTCGCTAGGTACACTTAGTTGCTCCAGCGTTCTGCGACAGCTACTTTGTTATAGATGTCTCATCTCATCAGTGTCATCGACGGGCAGCGTATGAGAGAATGACAGAAACTGCGTGTAATGTTGCTAGTTACTTGGAACGTTACATATGGCGTTAAGCATGACACCCAACAAACAGGGGCAGAGTGTTACTGGTAATGTTACACTTAACTTTGTCGTACAGGCAGGCAAGGGGTAAGAGGTGACTGGACAGCAGACAGCAAGGGATTTCCTGGACGAGACGCGTCAGCAGTACTCTCCCATGGTGCACATTACCGCTGGTAGAGTCTGAGGCGAAAAGTCCCTGTCTCAGAACGTAGTCCTACTCCCTATAAACGAGCCTGTAAAAGCTCACTACCTGGCACTCTTCTCACACCCTCAGCGTCGAATCAGCATTATTCTTTCAATTAGACAGGTTTGTTTAGTTTCTCAGTCAGCCATGAGTGTTGTATTAAAATCATTACTATTTTTACCTTCTCTGAATTCTTTCTGGCAGCTCTTTTTCACTGCTGTGGCTACCAGTGTGAGTGGAAAGTTTTCAAAATGTTGCTAAATCTTTCCATGTCGCAGTAGCGCCTAGCGCCTCTGCGTCTACCGCTTGTCACTTAACCATTCGACAGTCTGTAACTTCCTTATGTCATTCGTTGTGAGAGGGTTTCTCAGGCCCTTATTTGCATGGAGCTACATACTAACAACGTAAAAATGTCGTAATGACAAGGAACGAGTCAGTTTACAGCATATTTACCATTTAAAGATAAGTTCACGTAACAGAAAAGAATATTTATGTTATTAATAGAATTAAGTACTTAACACTTTTAAGCTGAAATACACACGTTTCTAAACAAAAATGTTTCTACGAAATAGCAGGAGTTACCGAGAATCTGTGTTATCTGTCATATATTTAATATCAGTGGGTAAGTAATCAAAGATTTTTGTAGCAGAATTATTCTCTATGAGCTAGAGGCAGTTTAAATGACTAATGATGGAGGTCTGCTTCCTCTTCTAACATTTTAGTGGCTGAATTTAGCTGTCTGAGAAACTATAAGGGTTTTTTTAAATTATGCTCAATAACACACCCAAAAATTTTGGAAGATTTTGTCATTCTTATTAACTCTTACCCATGATTCAGATTTGCCACCTGTGCTGTAATCTTTAATCTTTCCTGGCGCACGTTTGATTGATTTTATTGCTTTTCCAATGTGTAAAATGAACAAAATCTGAGGTATGTCTTTTAAATCGAAGATAATTGACATAAATAGAAAATAACAGTGGTGCCAATACTGAATTTTTTGCAACTGCGTTAAAGATTTCTCCGCAATCAGAAAAATTTCCCCTGCCCACCGTCGATGACCTTTGAAGCACAACACTTTCAACTGAAACGCCACGGCGTTTCGACGAACTCATTCAACAAAAAACTTGAGAGCTTTACATTTAATTTCCGCATTTTTTAAGATAAACATCGTTAACTCGATAAATGTCATTTTTTGTAACAAAATGTAATTTGCGTTATGCCTCTTGAAAAGTCGTGGAAAATACCGCCTGGTGCTGTTTCGACTTCCATCCCTGATGAAACTGATGAGTGAATGAATAAATAGTATTATCAGCAGAACAACACTTCTGATATACGTGATTTGAATCAACAAGACTACTGCTATTGCTAGAATTCCTTACTGGAGAACACGACCTCTTTCGCAAATTAAATTTGCGTCTTCAGATGCTTCATTGTGTACAAAGGCATAAAAATACATCAGTAATTTAGCCATGCCAAGAAACGGACAAATAAAGCCGATAATATCAATATCTACTTACAGTCAAAAGATTAAAGGTTCTATTTAAATCGGATAAAGCCATTCACAACATTTAAAGGCGATAATAGACTCCTGGAAATGGAAAAAAGAACACATTGACACCGGTGTGTCAGACCCACCATACTTGCTCCGGACACTGCGAGAGGGCTGTACAAGCAATGATCACACGCACGGCACAGCGGACACACCAGGAACCGCGGTGTTGGCCGTCGAATGGCGCTAGCTGCGCAGCATTTGTGCACCGCCGCCGTCAGTGTCAGCCAGTTTGCCGTGGCATACGGAGCTCCATCGCAGTCTTTAACACTGGTAGCATGCCGCGACAGCGTGGACGTGAACCGTATGTGCAGTTGACGGATTTTGAGCGAGGGCGTATAGTGGGCATGCGGGAGGCCGGGTGGACGTACCGCCGAATTCCTCAACACGTGGGGCGTGAAGTCTCTACAGTACATCGATGTTGTCGCCAGTGGTCGGCGGAAGGAGCACGTGCCCGTCGACCTGGGACCGGACCGCAGCGACGCACGGATGCACGCCAAGACCGTAGGATCCTACGCAGTGCCGTAGGGGACCGCACCGCCACTTCCCAACAAATTAGGGACACTGTTGCTCCTGGGGTATCGGCGAGGACCATTCGCAACCGTCTCCATGAAGCTGGGCTACGGTCCCGCACACCGTTAGGCCGTCTTCCGCTCACGCCCCAACATCGTACAGCCCGCCTCCAGTGGTGTCGCGACAGGCGTGAATGGAGGGACGAATGGAGACGTCTTCAGCGATGAGAGTCGCTTCTGCCTTGGTGCCAATGATGGTCGTATGCGTGTTTGGCGCCGTGCAGGTGAGCGCCACAATCAGGACTGCATACGACCGAGGCACACAGGGCCAACACCCGGCATCACGGTGTGGGGAGCGATCTCCTACACTGGCCGTACACCACTGGTGATCGTCGAGGGGACACTGAATAGTGCACGGTACATCCAAACCGTCATCGAACCCATCGTTCTACCATTCCTAGACCGGCAAGGGAACTTGCTGTTCCAACAGGACAATGCACGTCCGCATGTATCCCGTGCCACCCAACGTGCTCTAGAAGGTGTAAGTCAACTACCCTGGCCAGCAAGATCTCCGGATCTGTCCCCCATTGAGCATGTTTGGGACTGGATGAAGCGTCGTCTCACGCGGTCTGCACGTCCAGCACGAACGCTGGTCCAACTGAGGCGCCAGGTGGAAATGGCATGGCAAGCCGTTCCACAGGACTACATCCAGCATCTCTACGATCGTCTCCATGGGAGAATAGCAGCGTGCATTGCTGCGAAAGGTGGATATACACTGTACTAGTGCCGACATTGTGCATGCTCTGTTGCCTGTGTCTATGTGCCTGTGGTTCTGTCAGTGTGATCATGTGATGTATCTGACCCCAGGAATGTGTCAATAAAGTTTCCCCTTCCTGGGACAATGAATTCACGGTGTTCTTATTTCAATTTCCAGGAGTGTATTAATGTCTGCTTAGAGTCAGAAGATTAAAGATTCATGTAAACCAGATAAAACTATTCACAACATTTATACCCAGGGATTTAAAACTTCTGGCTCAAGAATATGCGAGCGTCTATGATAAAATTATTGGGGGGGGTAAGGCCATCCTCAACTTAAAAAAGAACCTAGTGGGAACGTCAAGGTGAGAAGGTAGTAGCTATTAAAATAATTTATGAGAAAAATAATTAAAATACTTGGCAAAAACACCGCGTTTCTAACATTAAAACAGAAACAGCTGTCAACAGTGTCGCACTTTACCTCCATTGTAGAGGGCCTTGCGAGGAAGCGTCTCTGCTGCCGGCGCCAGTTAACCGCCATCTGGCGGGAGGCCTTAGAAGAAAGCCACGCCTGTTCGGTATCACAAACATTAGGTAATTAAATACCTTGATTGAAATGCTGGAAGCTGGCTGCACATTTTAAATTACCAAAATGCGGTAATCAGAAATAACACACTCTGTTTTATTCATGTAAGAGGCTTTTCATTTGTGAAAACAATTTTATTAACTGTAAGGACGCTGTATTGGATAGTGCTGACATATAACGTATAGGACCGTAGATAGTATCGGGAATTCTTTTGAAATTAGTTGTAACAGTAATTCTGACTTATTCGACTCGACTCATAAGCAAAGTGTATTGTTGCCGATTATTGCAGTTTGGTAGTTTAAAATGTCCAGCCGGCCCCCAACATTTCAGTCAAGGTATCTAATTACTTAATGTTTGTGGCACCGCATATGCGCGGCTTTCCGCGTAGGTCCGGCTACAGGTCGTATGCGTGTTTGGCGCCGTGCAGGTGAGCGCCACAATCAGGACTGCATACGACCGAGGCACACAGGGCCAACACCCGGCATCACGGTGTGGGGAGCGATCTCCTACACTGGTCGTACACCACTGGTGATCGTCGAGGGGACACTGAATAGTGCACGGTACATCCAAACCGTCATCGAACCCATCGTTCTACCATTTGCGCCGGCAACAACAACGCTTCCTCCGCAGCCTATCAACAAAGGAACTAAAGTGCGACACTATTGAAAACTGTTTCTCATTTAACGTTACAAATGCGGCGTTTTTGCTAAGTATTTCATCAATTTTTGCTATGAATTATTTTTATACTACTACCTTCTCACTTTGACGTTCTTACTACGTTCTTGTTTAGTTTGGGGATGGCTTTAGCCCCCAAAACATTTATCATAGACGCTCGCACATTCGTGAGTCAAAAGTTTTAAATACCCGGATATAAATGTTGTGAATGGCTTTATCCGATTTAAATAGAACCTTTAATCTTTTGACTGTAAGTAGATATTGATATTATCGGCTTTATTTGTCCGTTTCTTGGCATGGCTAAATTTCTGATGTTTTTTTTATACCTTTGTATACAGTGAAGCACCTGAAGACGCAAATTTAATCTGCGAAAGAGGTCGTGTTCTCCAATAAAGAATTGTAACAATCGCAGCAGTCTTGTTTATTCAAATCATGGAATATTCCGGCAGCGGTTGCCCCACATATAAAGTAGTGTGTACTTCTCATATCTAATCGTAAGCTATTTACATTATTAACATCAAGACAGCACACTGCGTTTTGAAGTCTGCAAATCATTTCCTACTCGTCACAAACTTTTATTGTCTCTTTGATGGTGTGGGTGCTGTTTCTCGAGATTGCCTATCGAATATCAGGCAGACGATTGGAATTCGTCCCACCTCAGTGTGACTGTTGCAGGACTGGTCGCTATATATGGAGGCTCCTAATCTTGGTTATGGTGCGCCGTGGAAAATTAAATTTCGATCGCAGGTTTAAGCATCCAGCAAACAGGAGCATTAACTACACTGGCTGATACACCTCTCAGCATTTGGGAGTGTATTGATAATGTCGGTGACGACAATATATTGTAAGAAGCATACTGCAACACGTTTTTAAAATATCACCCTTCTTGAGACACGTTTAAAAAGCCTATAATACTACAATAAGAGGTACTGAAAATTAACTATGCATTATCGTCGTAAAACAGCCCTGAGACAAGTAAACCTGTTTCCTGTGTTTAATCTTGTAATATTTCCTAGTATGGCTCTGAGCACTACGCGACTTAACTTCTGAGGTCATCAGTCCCGTAAAACTTAGAAGTAATTAAACCTAACTAACCTAAGGACATCACACACATCCATGCCCGAGGCAGGATTCACCTGTGACCGTAGCGGTCGCTCGGTTCCAGACTGTAGCGCCTAGAACCGCACGGCCACTCCGGCCAGCATTTCCTAGTATGGATTAGTGCAGTTTCAATGTGAAAACAACGTTCCCAGCAACAAACCGTCATCCAGAATCCATAGAGGACAGCACACCTAACGGTGGTAGATTGGTAGTTGCGGCAAGATTCGCTGCTCCGGTTAATGGACGGCGCTCGCAGATCAGGACGAACATACATTAAGATTCGCAGAAGAATCTGGTGCGTACAGCTGCAAATAACAGGAAACAGTTCTTCACGTCAGTACATCAATTGCCGTAACTCATGGAGAACTAGCCGCAACACCCTTGCATGGATCAAAAAACAATGTGTGATCGACGTCGCATGAAAGACGTTTGCTTCCACCATGCAGAAATGGAAGTTAAGGCAGCATGGAAAGGCATATACACACATCAAAAAAGTTTTGTATCACCCTGGTTCCCAGAACTCCTGAAGATAGACGTTCACTGTGGATATTGCATCACAGACACAATCCCTTTGACTGTCCAGAGATGTCAGTAAACCCACCCAAAGCTGTAAACAACCATGCATGTGCAGCGAATATTAGACGAAGGGGGTGCGAGAGCCGATCATTTCCAGTAATTCCATCAGGGAGGAGGTACACGGCTCGTGTTGTCTATAGTTCAACCATGCCTAGATGGTCAATATCGTGGTTCGATCACGTTCTCATTGTTACTTTCAGCCGAAGGGCTCTCTCAACAAGGGAAGTGCCCAGGCGTCTCGGAGTAAACCAAGGCGACGTTGTTCGGACATGGAGGAGATACAGAGAACAGAAACTGTCGATGACATGCTTCGCTCTGCCCACCCAAGAGCTACTACTGCAGTGGATGACTGCTACCTACGGATTACGGCTCGGAGGAACCCTGACAGTAACGCCACCATGTTGAATAATGCTTCCTTGCAGCCACAGGACGTCGTGATACGACTCAAAACGTACGCAACAGGCTGCATGATGCGCAGCTTCACTCCTGACGTCCATGGCGAGGTCCATCTTTTCCATCTTTGCAACCACGATACCATGCAGCGTGGTACAGGTAGGCCCTACAACATACCCAAATGGACCGCTGAGGATTGGCATCATGATCTCTTAACCGACGAGTGTCACATATGACTTCAACCAGACAATAGTCGGAGACGTGCTTGGAGGCAACCCGGTCAGGCTGAACGCTTTAGCGACACTGTCAAACGAGCGCAGTAAGATGGAGGTTCCCTGCTGTATTTGGGTGGCATTATGTGGGCCCGACGTACGCCGCTGGTGGTCATGGGAGGCGCCGTAACGGCTGTATGATACGTGAATGCCATCCTGCGACCGTTAGTGCAACCATATCGGTAGCATGTTGGCGAGGCATTAGTCTTTATGGACGACAATTCGCGCCCCCATCGTGCACATCTTGTGGGTGACTTCGTTCAGGATAACGAAGTCACTCGACTAGAGTGGCCAGCATGTTCTCCAGACATGAACCCTATCGAACATGGCTGGGATAGATTGTAAAGGTCTATTTATGGAAGACGTGACCTACCAACCACTCTGAGGGATCTACGCCGAATCGCAGTTGAGGAGTGGGACAGTCTGGACCAACAGTGGCTTGATGAACTGTGGATAGTATGCCACGACGAATATAGGCATGCACCAATGCAAGAGGACGTGCTACTGGGGATTAGAGGTACCTGTGTGTACAGCAATAAGGACTACCACCTCTGAAGGTATCGCTGTATGGTAGTACAACATGCAATGTGTGGTTTTCATGCGCAATAAAAAGGGCGGAAATGATGTTTATATTGATCTCTATTCCAATTTTCGGTACAAGTTGCGGAACTCTCGGAAGCGAGGTGATGCAAATCTTTTTTTGATGTGTGTAGATACAAGTTAACATTTTTAGAAGTAAGGTACAAGCACCAATAGAGTGATAAACACAGAAAAACAGAGTCACATGTATGAGGCGGAAGAGAGTGGAATTTTTATTAAGTATGGTAAGATCTGAAAGGAGAAGGCTGTGGCAAGGCATTTCACAGCACTTAATTGGTGTTCAAGACTGATTCTGAGTAATATCAAGTATGAGCCGACATTCATTCTTCACGTCCCCGTGACCTGGTGTCAAGAAATCGTCAGATATGGCCACATATAAATGAGTGAATGTCACACTCTATACCCTGGCAGAGCACTTGCCTGGAGCGGACAAAGTAAAGTTGGAACGTTATACGAAAGTGAAGGGCCGAGTGTGTGTCCATCAAAGAGATCTGATAAGGCATTAGAATGTTACAGAAGCAATCTAATCCGTCAAGCCATCTGCATCTCATTTTTCAGTTTCCTTCAACGAAGTTTTCGTGCCCTACTGAAAAGTAAGAATTTGTTTGGTAATTAGGTAATTCAGAGGCTATAGTGTGCCCAGTTTCAAAGGAGCTCTGTCCCCTCCTATGACACTGAATACCTGGTCAGCATTTTATTTTTTGGGCCGGGCGTTGGGGGGCCGGGGGGGGGGGGGGGGGGCGGTGTTCAATCTGTTGTTTGGTTTGATGCTGCTCGCGACGAATTCATCTCTTGTGTAAATATCGTCATTTCAGAATAGAACTTGCAACATTCTCAATTATTTGTTGCTTTATTCCAATTTCTGTTTCCCCCTACAATTTTTACGCCCTACAGGTACCTCTAGCATCCTGAAAATTATTTCCTAATGTCTCAAGACATGTTCTATCATTCTGTGCATTTTCTTGTCACTTTTTTCCCGCGTGTTTCTCCTTCCACCGTTCCTATGGAGTATATCTTCATTGCTTAGCATTTCACCTAATTTCCAACATCTTTCTATAATACAATATTTCAAACGCTTCGATTCTCTTTTTTCCGAATTTCTCACAGTTTATGATTCACTACCTCAAAATGCAATGCTTCGAACTTAGGCCGATATTTGATAACAGTAGGTTCCTTTTGGCCAGGAATGCCTCTTTGCCTCTGCTAGTCTACTTTTTATTTCCTTCTTGCTTTATCCTAGGTATGTTATTTTACTTGCAGCGTAACAGATTTCTTTAACTTCGTCTCTTTCACGGTCTTCGATTTTTATGATAAGTGTATCACTACTTTTGTTGTTTCTACTCTTCATAGCTCTCATATTTCTTCCGCTTGCTCTCAGTCATATTCTGTACTCATTAGAGTGTTCATTCCATTCAACAGCTTCTGTAATTCTTCTGCCCTTCCACTCAGGATAGCAACATCACCAGCGAATATTACAGTGATACCCTTTCTCCCTAAATTTCAGTCCCAACTTGAAACATTTTTTTTACGTCCATCTTTGCTACTTCGATGTATAAATTGAACAGTAAGAGGCGAAAGACTGCATTCCTGTCTTACACCCCTCTTAATCTGAGCATTTCTTTCATTCTCTTCCAGTCTTATTTTTCCTATCGATCCTTGTACATGTTGTTTACTGCCCGTCTTTCCCTATAGCTTCCTCCTACTTCTAATCAAAATATCGAATATCGTGTATCATTTCATACTGTCAAGCCCTTTTTCTCGATCGAAAAATCCTAGGAACATATCATATTCCGTCTTTTTTCATTATCAACAGCATCGTCAGAACTGTGTCACTGGTGTTTTTACAGTTCCAGTCTTCTGTGGAGTATTCATAGTTTCATTAATCGTCAAGCTGATTGTGTGATAGTTCTCACGCTTGTATGCCCTTGCATATTCGGGGTTATTTGAATGATATTCTTTCGAACATCTGATGGTATATATCTACATCTATATTTCAGAAATCAACCTGAATAATCGCTTGGTTCCCACGAGTTTAGGAATTCCGATTAAACGTTAGCTATCCCTTCTGCTGCGATCGCAAGTCTTGCGGGGCTCTATTAAACTCCCTCATTCTAATACTGGTTCCCCTATCTCTTCCACATCGGCAGCCATCAGGTATCTCCTTCCCCTCGTAGAGGCCTTCAGTGAACTCACTCTAACTTTGTGCTCTCTCACATGCGTTTAACAGTGGTTGTGTGATTACACTCTTAATGTCGACTTGATTTGTGCACTGCTTGAAAGAAAACTTAAAAACATAGTGGAGCAACCAAAAGTGAACTTGAGAAGTCGGCCGTGCCTAGAAATTGGCAACCAGAAAAGACGGTAGTTCTGACTAAAAAATATTCATATTAGGATTCTGTCATTAAAGAAGCGGCCGAAATTAGAACAAACAGTAACAATTACGAAGGACACCAGGTATATATACACACTTAGTCGGGCAAGAAGGCGGGCTTTTGACACTGAGCGAAAGCAAAGCTTAAGACTTTACGCTTGTGGAGACAAGGGAATGGCAGCTTGAAACGTGGACAGGCCCGTTCGTGCCACCTCACGTCACATAGTCCCGCGGCGGTACGGAACTGATAGGAGAAACCCAACTAGCCTTCCGTGGATGGGTCACAATGACGCTGCCATGACATCTATATTAGCAGAACACCTTACCAGCCACGGTAGTCAGTGATTTTAACTCCTGATTCCGGAAAACTTTTGACACCGTTCCTCACAAGCGACTTCTAATCAAGCTGCGGGCCTATGGGGTATCGTCTCAGTTGTGCGACTGGATTCGTGATTTCCTGTCAGGAAGGTCGCAGTTCGTAGTAATAGACGGAAAATCGTAGAGTAAAACTGAAGTGATATCAGGTGTTCCGCAGGGAAGCGTCCTGGGACCTCTGCTGTTCCTGATCTATATAAATGACCTGGGTGACAATCTGAGTAGTCCTCTTAGGTTGTTCGCAGATGCTGTAATTTACCGTCTAGTAAGGTCATCCGAAGACCAGTATCAATTGCAAAGCTATTTAGAAAAGATTGCTGTATGGTGTGGCAGGTGGCAGTTGACTCTAAATAACGAAAAGTGTGACGTGATCCACATGAGTTCCAAAAGAAATCCGTTGTAATTGTATTACTCGATAAATAGTACAATTCTCAAGGCTGTCAATTCAACTAAGTACCTGGGTGTTAAAATTAAAAACAACTTCAGTTGGAAAGACCACAGAGATAATATTGTGGGAAAGGCGAGCCAAAGGTTGCGTTTCATTGGCAGGACACTTAGAAGATGCAACAAGTCCACTAAAGAGACAGCTTACACCACACTTGTTCGTCCTCTGTTAGAATATTTCTGAACGGTGTGGGATCCTTACGAGGTGGGATTTACGGATGACATCGAGAGGGTGCAAAAAAGGGCTGCTCGTTATGTATTATCACGTAGTAGGGGAAAGAGTGTGGCAGATGTGATACGCGAGTTGGGATGGAAGTCATTAAAGCAAAGGCGTTTTTCGTCGCGGCGAGATCTATTTACGAAATTTCAGTCACCAACTTTCTCTTTCGAATGCGAAAAATATTTTGTTGAGCCCAACCTACATAGGTAGAAATCAGAGCTCGAACAGAAAGGTATAGGTGTTCGTTTTTCCCGCGCGCTGTTCGGGAGTGAAATGATTGAGAGATAGTATGATTGTGGTTTGATGAACCCTCTGCCAAGCACTTAAATGTGAATTGCAGAGTAATCATGTAGATGTAGATGTAGAAGGTGGGGATAGCTATCGACAGCTCGAGTGATTTATTCGAGGTGGCGATTATTGTAAATCGTAAAGATTTTAGTGAAAGGAATGCAATGTTATTTCGGTGACAGCAAAATCGAGTAAAATTTACGAAGTACTTGGCAATAAGAGCCAGCTTATCAGTACGACGTTGCACCAACTCTCTCCTTGAAACAGCACTGTCCTATAATCCTCTCTGTGGCAAGCTGCTTCACGACAGTTGGAATTGGCACCGGACCCACACAGGATGGATCTGGTGTTCTTGCTGGCCATGGACGTACCTCAGTATCATGCAGTCAATTCATAGAGATACGAGAATTTGTGGGCGAGCATTATCCTGCAGCTAACGGGACCACTATACTGTCGCATCACAGGTACCGCATCAGGAGGCAGAATCTCCGCCAGAATCTCCTTAACATACAGTTGTGCAGTCAGAGTTCCTTTCAATCGCTTTTTTCTTTATTGTCCTCAGTCTTCTGACTGGTTTTATGCGGCTCGCCACAAATTCCTCTCCTGTGCTAACCTCTTCATCTCAGAGTAGCACTTGCAACGTACGTCCTCAATTATTTGCTGTATGTATTCCAACCTCTGTCTTCCCCTACAGCCTTTGCCCTCTACAGCTCCCTCTAGGACCATAGAAGTCATTCCCTGATGTCTTAACAGATGTCCTATCATCCTGTCCCTTCTCCTTATCAGTGTTTTCCACATGTTCCCTTCCTCTCCAATTCTGCGCGGAACCTCCTCATTCCTTACCTTATCAGTCCACCTAATTTTCAACATTCGTCTGTAGCACCACATCTCAGGTGCTTGGATTCTCTTCTGTTCCGGTTTTCCGACAGTCCATGTTTCATATAGTTCATTATAGTTGTTTTTCTAGGTAGAAGCGATATATACATACAAATGAAATGAAATTCTTTTATACTCATAAGTATCCGAAGACCTGAACTGCGTTTCACCTGACTTGCATGCAACCCACATAACTTACAAGTCTTGCGGGGCGCCTGATTTCTTTTCGGCATAATCTTTTGTCTGTACAAAATGGTTACTACACCGTCTCGCAAAAATACCTCCCATATTTCAGAATATGATTATAAACGAACAAATACTGCACCATTTTAAATTAGTTGGTTGTAAAAATTATGTCTGGTAAATGGCGTCCTCAACTGCTGACACACATTCCCGAAAACTGTCGGTAGTTACTCGTGTCATTTCCGGTGGAATGGCAGCCATTTCCTGGGTGGTTACCTCCTTAGGTCCTCGCACAGTTGTGGGGCGATGTTGGTACACCTGAGCCTTTAAGTGTCCTCACAGAATAAATACACAAGGCAATAAATCAGTTGGCCTTCAGGGCAGGCAATATCTCCATGCGACGAGAAAAGACGTCCAGAAAACAACTCTCTCAAAATTTCAAGAGAATACCTAGAAGTGTGAGCTGTGGCTCCATCTTGCTGGAACCAGACTTCTTCCTTTTAATGATCCTCAACGAACTAGTTTACCCTCACGCCGGAGGTTCGAGTCCTTCCTCGTGCATGTGTGTGTGCGTGTGTGTGTGTGTGTGTGTGTGTGTGTGTGTGTGTGTGTGTGTGTGTGTGCGCGTGTGTGTGTGTGTGTGTGTGTGTGTGTGTGTGTGTGTTGTTCTTATCGTAAGTTAGTTTATGTAGTGTGTAAGGCTAGGGACCGACGACTTCAGCAGAATTAACACACATTTGAACATTTCGAACTGGTTTAAGTTAGGTCAGAGGAAGGCCTCTATCATATGCCAGTATCAATTTGAACTAACCGTTACCATTACCCCATCTTCTTCGAGAAAATACGGATCCCACCCACCAAATTCAGGAACGGCTCACAAACTGTGAGCGACGGGTGTGAAATGGTCGTTGACGAAGTTCCTGAGGGTCTTTTGCTGCTCAGTAGCGAAGAGTTTGTTTATTCACAATAACTGAGAAACTGCAGTGAGCATCAGAAGAAATCAATATAGCGCCAGACGGAATGTTCTCATGAATTTCGTCACACAGAGCTCAGTGAATTTCAGAATCTCCCTCGCTTAATTCTTGCGTAACCATCACTTTTTGCGGGTGCATGTGAAGGTGTCTGTACAGGATACTTCTTACACTCCTGTCAGACAATCCCAGGAAAGCTGAACAGACGCTCCCCAACGCGCCGCATTTTCCTGCCTTTTTGCAGTCCCAGGTCGGCCAGCAGATTTTATTACCACTGAAGAAACTGATGCTCTAAAGTTTGATGTTCAAACTCGAATATTTTTTCTGTCAGGAACAGAACCCTATAGACCAAGTTCGAGCCGGATGTAAAATTCTCGCTGAACAGTAACCACATAATCGCCGTTTCGGATATTCTCCTTCACCATAACCACACGATGTTCACGTACCCAAACCATTGTGCTCACTGAAAACAGCGCATGCACCGCTATCGACCGATATCCCCTCCACATCAATTCCACCACAGCTCACATAGCGGTCGCTCCAAGTACGAGAGGTCTTTTTTCTGGGTCTTGCACAAGGGGCACTAGAGATAACTGTGTTGTATCGTTATGCCCTCATATGCAAATTAATACCATTATAACGCCATAACGTTATTGAGATGACACAGTCTTTGAAGCTTGTAAACTCAAGTTTATAGCAATGATATTTCAAAATGCAAGTTTCAGCTTGAAATAACACAACAAATTTTGTACTGGACTGGGACACGGGACATCAATCTAGTAACTATTGTATCTGCTGACAGTCAACGAAAGATCTTACACAAGTAAGAAAGTGTGAACACGTATTAACTTGAAATGATGTGACGCACAAAGTTTTATGTTGTACTGGAATTCGAGCCCAGCTTTCAAACATTTCAAACACAAGTAAGAAAGGATGCGCACGTTTAAACCTTGAAATGATGTATCACAAAGTTTTGTGATGGACGGGAATTCGAGAGAAGCACATAATCGGATTGTTAACTAAGCACAAACAAATGTTACATATCGAAATTTTTGACCGGTAGCGAGATAACTGAAACTGAAATGATGTGACAAAAACTTTTTCTGACCGGGGTTCCAACACAGCGCCTGTGGTCGTTCTTTTCTGAACACAAATATACTTTAAATAAAGATTTATATCACCGTGGCGAGATGTGTACATGACTGAATTGGTAATAACGTGACGAAAAGTTCTGCGCTCAGTGGAAAGCGGACGCTGCACATTTCACCGTTGTTGGCTACACACGAAGAGACGTTCACTACTGAATTCCCTCTTCGCCAGTAACTAGGTGTGACACATTTGAACCTTAAATGACATGATAAATTGTTCTGTGTCTGGGACACGAAACCAGCACCACTCTCAATAGTTGTCAACCCATGGGGAGGGGTTAAACATCGTAACTATTTTTCATTTGTAGTTTGGTGTGGGCATACTACTACAGCTGGAAATAACACGACGAAAATTTTTGTGCTCGACCAAGATTCGATATCGGATATGTTGAGCAATGTGGAACCTTGTGGAACCAGTAACTAGGTGTGACACATTTGAACCTTAAATGACGTGATAAATTGTTCTGTGTCTGGGACACGAAACCAGCACCACTCTCAATAGTTGTCAACCCATGGGGAGGGGTTAAACATCGTAACTATTTTTCATTTGTAGTTTGGTGTGGGCATACTACTACAGCTGGAAATAACACGACGAAAATTTTTGTGCTCGACCAAGATTCGATATCGGATATGTTGAGCAATGTGGAACCTTGGGGCAACATGGAAATGATGAAACTGTCGTATCAAAGAGGACAGACCCGGCGAAACGGGAGATCAGTGTACGAATCCCAGCCCAATTTGAATTTTTTCATCTCAAATCCAAATGCTCATTGGCACATCAATAAAATAAAATTTTTCGTGTAAGAAAGCTTACTGCGGACAGAGATTCTAGTTGTCGTAACTTCCGCCTGTGTCCTGACCCAACTTACACAGGCTATACCGGCTTTTCTTCAGTATCTGGTACAGAGACGTTGTGTTTAAAGTGGATTTGGCACCCTACATTGTTCAGCTGGTGCTAAGAGAGGTGATGAGGGTCTGTTCGTGTTTGTCTGATGTGTAAACCGAAATAAGGTCTCAGACACACAAAGCAGGAATCATTCCAACAGATCATCGACCACACGGAGCATTGCTTCATGATTTTGTCATAAGGATTTATTGGAGTTAGATCGGGCCGCACGGGGTAGTCATGCGTCTGAGACGCCTTGTCAAGGTCCGAGCGGCTCCCACCGTCGGAGGTTCGAGTGCCCCCTCGGGCATGTGTGTATGTCTTGTCCTTAGCGTAACTTAGTTTAAACTAGATTAAGTCGGGTGTAAGAATATGGACCAATGACCTCAGCAGTTTGGTCCCATAGTCCTTACCACAAATTTCCAAATTTCCTTGTTCGGTCACATCAGTCCTCATCTGAAGCCTTGGCTGCCTAAAGCTTACTTTTGATCTGATGTTATAATTAGTGAAATAAAATCACATAACAGCCAGCTGCACTAACTGGTATCGCAGAAGGGCTCGGAAATTTCTGTTGGAAGTGTTGCTTTCCACTTGAGGTTCTGTGCGGATGTATATACTGCATTATTGATCTACTAATAAATGTGGCATAATGCAAACGCAAAGTCCAGATACAGAGCACACTCTCTTCTTTAATTTCTTAAACAGAACTTTGTTTCACCTAATTGCTTAGCCAAGGGAGTAGTGACCCTTACTCATCCAGCATAGTGTGGCAAGAATATCGATGTAGGTAACCCACCAGGATCAAATTTAACAGAAGAAAGAATGTTGGTCCATGAGTTCCTGGTGGTTTTGTTTCTCCTGTTGTCATGCACGTTTCTATAGGCATATTGATCAATGGTAGTATTTTATTCGAGGTTTTACCGTTCCTTTGCTGTTACTTATTGGATGGTGCACATTTAAAGATTATGGGGTCTGTTCTGAAAGAGATAAAAAACGGAGGGTGAAACGGGGAAAAATTGTGGCATTTGTGACATTTTGTTCTCTTTTCATTTAAAAGAATGTGGCAGGCAGTAAGCCGCGAAGAGTAGCCGCGCGGTTTGAGGTGTCATGTCACGGATTGCGCGGCCCCTTCCGCCGGAGGTTCGAGTCCTCCACCGGGCATGAGTGTGTGTGTTATTCTTAACATAAGTTAGTTTAAGTAGTATGTAACGGATCGATGACCTCAGCAGTTTGGTCCCTTGGCAATTTAAACATTTGAGCAGGCAGCAAAGGTGAAAGTACATGAACAGGCTTTGATGAAATACATTTGTCGTTTACCAACATGGTGCAGCCGGTTACTGGAAAATGTGATAACTTGTGACCATGTAACGTTCGTAAGATATTTGCGTCCAATGGGTAATGCTGAGGAGACGAAAGAAAGAAAGCGTAATGTTAAGCGTCCTGTTGTGTACTAGATCATTAGGAACGAAGGAGAAGCTGCAACTGAGTAGGACGAGGAAGGAAATTGAGCGTGCCCTTTCAAAGTAAAAATGACAGCACTTGCTTCGCTGCTTTTTGGGAAGTAACGGATGTCTAAAACAGTATGATTAGCCGCGGATTTGAACCACTGTATATCAATTTCATGAAAATAAAATAAGGTCTGAAGCAAAATGCAGTGTATGTCCTCAGAATGTGACGTTATGCGTCTGGTGGCACGGAAAAGGAGTTTCGTGTTGACAAGTGCATCCCATTAGTGTGTACATCGCAAGTAGAATCTATTGACAACATGTGAGACACTTTTACGGTCGCAGTATACGAAAGCTACCGAGAGAAATGCAATAGGTGTTGTTAAAGCATGAAAGCGCCCGTTAATATCCTGTTGATTTCACAAAAGAACTTAGCTCAGAGCGTGGCCGGAAAGCGATATTTACCACACTTATTTTTCTTATCTTGCACCATCAAGCTCTTGCCTTTCTCGGTCTTAATCGAACGTCTATAAAGAAAATTTCTTTGCGGACGAAAATATACTTTATACTTAGAATGGTGACTTATTTCTTTCAGAACCAGTAGCTTTCTACGAACGTGGAATCCAGAAACTACCTGGGAATAATTAGAATTCCTTTGGGTCGAAAATGCACTTTATGCTTGGAATGATGACGCCTTCATATCCGAACCAGTAGCTTCCAACGGACTTTGAATCCAAAAGCTGTCTGGGAATAATCAGACAGTGTTAGTTAATGTGGGGTCCGACCCCGGTAGCTGAATCGTCAGCGTGACGGATTGTCAATCCTCTGGGCCTGGGTTCGATTCCCGGCTGGGTCTGGGAATTTTCTCCGCCCAGGGACTGGGTGTTGTGCTGTCCTCATCATCATCCTATCATCCTCATCGACTGCAGGTCGCCGAACTGGCGTCAAATTGAAAGACCGGCACCCGACAAACGGACTGCCCGATGGGGGGCCCTAGCCATTCGATAAAAAAAACAAAAGGTAATGTGGGGAAAAATATTGTTGAGTATTTATTTCGCTCTCATGTTTTTCTGTTGTATTCAGTAAATCAAAGAGAAACGCTGCAAAAATATGAACTGTTCTAACACAAATGAACTGCACTTTACCTGGATACTCTTACTAAACGAGAGAAGTATGACGATGTAACGAGAAAAATGTAAGATTTATCGAGGATATGTCAGAACTTCTTAAATTTTTCACCTTTTCATCTACGGGTACTAAATGGAGATTACGATAAGAGTTATGGTACTATGATTAAGATTTCCTGAATGGCTTCTGATCTGGAAGCTTACAGCTCGGTAAGAGGCTTTGAATATGTGGCGACGCTGACTGCTACCCCGTTAATTGGTAGCCATAATCCCTAAAGCGTAGCCCAACAAGGTTTAATCGAGTTTCTATAACTATGATTTGGGTCTAAAGTGTACTTACGAACAGTATCCGGATGATTAGACTGCACCACGATAATAAAGAATAAATAAATAAGTAAAACATAAATTTGTTACTCTTCCTATAAATTATGAAAAATCAAATTCACTTGTATCTGACGCGACTATGAAAATATTTGTTAATCTCTCCTAATAACTAATACAATAATACTCCTGCACGCAGCAGACAACTTACCTCGTCTTGCGCTGCAACTGCATGAATATTCTCCATCCAGCAACATGCTAACACACTTCAAAAGAAATACTGCGATCCATGAAGAGTGCAATGCATTGTCACAATTAACTGATATAACTAATGCCATTTTTATAGAGAAATTGAATGATCAATGGGTGTTTGGTCAAAAAGCCTTACGCGATGTGAAAAAGTAAAAGATACCATTAAAACTTTTAAATCACTACCTTCTGAAAACTGACACTTTAAACATTGACAAACTTTACACGGACCTTTCCTTTTCTTCGACTGTATGATAAGCAAAGACTTTAGTTATTCCACAATGGCTATAATCAATAATCACGACCTAGACACAACAAAGATACGAATATCACTCTCAATATATGCATACACAAATCTGATAAAATTCTTCCAGTGCGCAATCAGACAATAACTACGTGAAGAAAAAAGACACACTCCCAAAAATCTTCCATTAATACCAGTCTCCTCCGGCGCTACCAGCGCGATCACAGCAGCCTGCAACCGCATCTGCTTCTCTCCACCGCAAGGTGCGTCCGACTATTCTCAACAATTGCTCAGTCGCTACCAATAGCGATAATAATATTTCAGACTCAGAGTTTGCGTATGCACACCACAGCAGAATCAATGGCCAGCATTCTAAAGAAACATTAAAATCCAACTTTCATAAACCCCAACCTCATTTTTAATAAGTTTCTGGGGTGATTCTTGTCTAACATGTTGGCAAGGAGCAAACGCAAAATTCTCACATAACAAAATTGAGAAAAATAGCGTCACATGTTTTAAACGAGTGGAAAAACACATAAACATAACCATAAGATTACGTAAGTTATATACATAACAGGAAACTGATAATCTGTACAATGTAGTCAAGGAAAATAATATACAAGTATCATCTTGTGCATGCAAGCACTCATATCCACATGACATTGGTAGTACTACACTTGAAAGAGTGTAAAAAAATTGTTTCGGGTGTGTAGATACAAATATTACATGGAATTACAAATAGCGCCAAGAGAGAGAAAATAAATATACAAGCATCACTGTGCAGGTAATCAGTCGTATCTGCATGGCCCTGGCGGTAGTTCATGTGACAAAATAACAAAATGTCATTTACAATTTTTCAAGACAGTAGAAATGTCATCCAGTTATGTATATGAAAATAGTGTAAATAGAGAGAAAATAAATACAAAAGTATCACTGTGCAAGTGAGCACTCTGCACTACATTGGTTGTAGTACATTTCACAAGATAACAAAATATTATTTACTGTTCTTCAAGAGAGTAAAAGTCATCTGGCAATAGAAAACTAAGCAAAGAAAAGACTCAGGGACAACTCACACTATATCCACTGACAAGCACACCGAAGTATTAATATATTCCTTTGAGGCCATACAAGTTTGAGGTGTAAGCAGATGCAGGGACTAGTTACATACACCATGTCCACTGACAACTACAGCTAAATGTTAATATATTCAATTGAGAACGCACAAATTTGAGGTGTAAGCAGACTAAGGGATTAGTTACATACATTATGTCCACTGATTACTACATCTAAATGTTTTAGTGTGTCACTCTTTTTGGTGTTCAGATAGAGAGACTGTACAGAATACCTTGTTGAGTAACAAAAAAATTCTTGATAGGATCATAAAAGCATTGAAATTGTGTTCCTTTGAGAAAACAGGTTAGTGCAGTTGATACAGAAGATCATAAGTTACATATATGACAAAATAAAAGAAGCGAATTATAGTGAATAAAAGAATAATAGTAACTTATACACTTGAAAATGAAATATATATCACATCAATAGGCACATAAGCGCAGTGCTCAGTTAATGACTCAAACAAAATATGTATGGCTACAGATAATTATATAAGTGTGGCACGATTGTTGAAGAACATTTGTAAATACTGAGTTCAGGCCAATCACATGGTGGCAAACTTGTTCTAAACTAATTCATTTGCTCATGGTGCAGTACACAGCATACCATGAAGCACATGTTTCGATCTAGAACAAGGAAAATGTGTGACATATAACATCACTGAATGACATACATATTTGTCTAAGGACATTAATGGTGACGTATTTAAAAATGTTAAAATTAATCATAATTAACAGAGTGCATCTATACATAGTAATTACACATGATTTAAATTATAATACAATAGAAAATTAGTATTTCTCAAAGACGCATTCATGTACACCGTAAAATTAAAGGTAAACAATCAAAATATGAAGGTCATATACTCCAGTTTCTGTGGTAGATATTTTTAAAGAAAACTATGTGTGTGCTACATGCAATTCCCTTTTATACATTATAAGGGACCTGATCTCCACTCAACATAAGCTAGTAGAGAGGATCATTTTTTATTACTATATAGTCAGTTCAATTTACATAACTTACTACACATTCAGTCATTGAGTATTGCGTCAGTGATTATTAGAGCACTTTCTTTTTATTACAGTACAAATATTTCATTTCTCGTTAGATCAGACTAATGTTTACATGATTATCGAACAGAAAATAGCAAGTAGATCACAAGCTCAATATCGTCGGATGTCAACTTGTCTTTGTGTGGAGTCAGAATTGTATGGCCATACGGAGTTAATCACAACAGTAAAACAAATATGACATTCAAAATGTATAGCTTATAAAGCAACAGATATTGACATAACATACTCTAAGATGAAACACAAAAAATATTTATGCTCAAACTGTTCAGTAATAGCTGAAATACGTGATTTATTAACCAAAAATAAAGCAGACAACTCCTCTTAAGCTTCAGTATTGCTTAATGACAAGATAAAAAAATCATCATCCTACAATCATTAAGTTAACCTGCTAGAATCAGCACTGCGTCACTTTTGTGGCAGGACCTGCGTTTTCATTCATCACCATAAGAAAATTTCTGAGATAAAATCGTTTAAAGTGTTGAAGTAACTTATTTTATACACCTCTTTATAACGTGCATAAAAATGTAGCAGATCAACTTGCTTTGAGGCGTAAAAATACTCTAAGCTGAAAAGAAAAAGTTGTCAAAATGCATAACATATTTACATACAAGTCATGGATCAATGTTTTTAACATGACTGGGTACTTCTGGGATGTCTAGTACTCCGTGACAGACCACGGCAGCATTTGCATTCTTAGAATATAACTCGCTCGCTATGTGCGTTACACTCCGATCTGCAAATACTGTTCAGTTCAAATTAGTTTGTACAAATGCCCACAGTTGTGTGTTTTTTAGTACTTCTCCAATAGAAATATTCAATTATGATTACATCACGCACACAAAATATAGTATAATAAATGTAAACAGTAATAAATAGAGATAAAATTTTTGTAGCTCAGACAATTTCATTCCACAACTTCACAAAGCTAGGAAATTCATCTCACTCTTACATCACATTATTCAGCAGCAGAGCAAAAAATTTTTTGTAAAACCATTCATGCTCATTGCTCCCCATTTACATCCATGCATTCTCATCCCCAAATATATAAAAAGAAAATGTATCATCTGTAAGCGACGATGTTTCATACAGATAAATGTTCCGCGTTTCCTGCAGTTTGCAGTGTATATAGCGGGTATGATTGGTATCTCAAACTGTAATTAGTGTTCTTTCCAAAATCGATATCTCTTAACATCATAATACATCTCGGCAGTAGCCACAAAACTTCAATAGTACTGTCCTCTCAGAAATCCGTTCGTGACAAATAAATCTCTCTTGAAAATATCACTGTGACTCTACCTTCAAACAAAATGTGCACAAACAGAACCTTCACGTATTTAGTAAGGCTGTGGGTTGCCCCATTTAAGGAATGTACATCCCTTACCTTGTCTTATTCCATAAATAGCTGCAAAAACAATGCTTCCTCACTTAATAATATACAATACCTCGTGTGTCTTCCTCAGAACAACATATTTCATAAACCGTCAGCATAATGTCCTATGAATCGCAATCTACTTAACATAATATACCACAATCCCACCATAATGTACCATAGTTGCACCATAACAAAGTAATACCATAAGGCTCACATGGCAGTCAAGCAAAATTCCTCATCATCTTCCATATCCATATCGCACAGTATTCCGCAGATTTATTATGTGTGTGCACACTACTCTGAAATTATTACTCTGTAAGATACTTGCTCTAGAGCAGAACAAGCATCAGTCGGAAATGTTCCTAGTTAAATAACCACGCATCCCGAATATCATTTTCAACTCAGAACCACTAATACAGCCTCTTATGCAAAATAAAGTCAACAGTTGGCTATACCTCTAAAATTCATGACCTTCCTCACAAAAATGTACCTACGGAAAAGGTCATCTCATGCACTTCCCTCAAAAATAAAACAGTATTTTGTCTGGTAAAGATAAGCAAAATGCACGTGACAAGTTACCACAAGTCACAAGAAACCTTCATTACATGTGCAAACAATCTTCCTAAAGAAAATAAAAATGGTAATCTTCGTACCTCAAAACCATGTCTACTCTGCTATACCAAGATCACAAGAGAAAAGTTCCAAGCTCATGAAATGATGTAACAGTATCACATTTCAATCAGATTTGTTGAGAACTGCTTCAATGGTTATACACTGTACAGTCGCCCACAATGCGACAATCTTCCAAAGAAGGTGACCCACTGGCCTTAACCCATAAATGAAGATTGGAATCAGAATTTATCTTAAGACGTCTACGACAAGTCAAAGACAAACTCCCATGTGGCATAATGTAGGAACCCTCACCAGAGATAATAATCTCTGATACAGGTATAGTACGGTAGGCCAAAATTTCACGGGTTTCAAAGGATTCCAAACCAGCTCTCCCTGCACTGTTACAGGCAACGAAAGCAACAGTTATCCATCCATTACCCAAACTCGAAGAAGTTGAAGTTTTCATTAGAGAAAAATTAAACCTCGCCCCACAAAACAATGTAGGTCCGTTTAAAAGAACAAATTGAGCAGTTTTACCTACTCCCCGTACTTCGTTCTTTTTTCCCTTCGAGGAAGATGCGGAAGCTCAATTTGTTCTTTTAAACGGACCTACATTGTTTTGTGGGGCGAGGTTTAATTTTTCTCTAATGAAAACTTCAACTTCTTCGAGTTTGGGTAATGGATGGATAACTGTTGCTTTCGTTGCCTGTAACAGTGCAGGGAGAGCTGGTTTGGAATCCTTTGAAACCCGTGAAATTTTGGCCTCCCGTACTATACCTGTATCAGAGATTATTATCTCTGGTGAGGGTTCCTACATTATGCCACATGGGAGTTTGTCTTTGACTTGTCGTAGACGTCTTAAGATAAATTCTGATTCCAATCTTCATTTATGGGTTAAGGCCAATGGGTCACCTTCTTTGGAAGATTGTCGCAGTGTGGAGTGGGAGTAAGGCTTAAACCTTTCTCCAACACCGCCACTGTGGGCCCACCCAAAGCCTTGTTGGGAACATGAAGTCTCCTTGGAGTGGGAGTAAGGCTTAAACCTTTCTCCAACACCGCCACTGTGGGCCCACCCAAAGCCTTGTTGGGAACATTAACCACAGTGCGTCGAAGTGTATCCCCTTCTGATGCCGTAGGACGAGAAATATTTCTACCAAGGCGTCGGAAAGGGCCACAGTGGCGGTGTTGGGAAATGTTTAAATTTTGCTCTCACTCCAAAGAGAAGTCCTGTCACAGAATTTATCAGCTCTGTAGAACAAGCAGTATACAGCCTCCCTGAGGACCAGGCGGAAGACATAAGGCAAGAAGTGTCACACACATTATGTTGGGCTCGGCCACATCCTTCCCCAAAGAGAGCAACCATTCGTTCGCTTAGGAATGATGATGAAGTAGTAGTTTTACCAGCTGACAGGGGGTTCAAATGGTTCAAACGGCTCTAAGCACTATGGAACTTAACATCTGAGGTCATCAGTCCACTAGACTTAGAACTACTTAAACCTAACTAACCTAACGACATCACACACATCCATGCTCGAGGCAGGACTCGAACCTGCGGCCGTAGCAGCAGCTCGGTTCCGGACTGAAGCGCCTACAACCACTCGGACACAGCGGCCGGCCTTGACAAGTGAATGCAATGGTTGTAATATCACAGAATGATTACGTCCATAAAATGGATTTACTACTCAACGACCCGACTTGCAGAAGATACACTTACGAAACTTCATCGTGGTGCTGAAATTTGGCCAAGGATGTATGGTCTGCCTAAGTTACACAAGGAAGGGGGTTCCACTACACCTTACTGTTAGTAATTTGGGTGAACCCACTTAAACCTGGCGACGTAGTTAACATCTGTTCTCAGTCCATTTGTTGAAAAGTGTGAATACAGGTATCCAGTTCGGAGGATTTCTTTCGACAGTTGTAATCTTTGAGGTTGGGTCCTTCAGATGTATTAGCGAGGTTTGATGTGGTATCTCTGTTTACACGAGTCCCTCAGGAACAGTCCCTTAGTTTGATTATTGAAATACTGGATAACGAACTGATTTAGCTTTTTTGGTCATTTACTGACATACATGTATCTTTCACTTAACAGCCCCGTTTTTCAACAGAATGACGAAGTGGCTATGAAAAGCCCTTTATCACCTATAGTCACTAATTTATTTATGGAGTACTTCGACGATATGGCACAGAGGACTTCGGCTTTGCAACCAACGTGCTTCTGGAGGTATCCAGATGATACCTTTCTCGTCTGATCACATGCACGTGATGCTCTAAACAGATTGTTGGACCACTTCAACTGTCTTCAACCCAGAATTAAATTTACCTCGTAAGTCGAAAGTAATGAGATACTTCCATTCTTGGATTCTTGGACGTCATGGTTACAAAAAACCAGATGGTACTCTGGGACGTAGTATTCACCGAAAGCCGACGTACACTGATCGGTATCTGCGTGCTGAGGTTTGTTGTCCACCAAACCAACGCAGTGGCGTCCTTAGTACTATGGTACGCAGAGAGTGTCATTTCCGACGTGGACCGTTTAGTCCAAGAACTTACACATCTGATGGCTGTTTTTAAGGAAAATGGATAATCTGAGAAACATATTCATTGGACTATGGAGTTGGAGATTAGACAGCAAACCCGAAGATATTTTCTAGTTTAGAGATTCGGCAGCAAACCCGTAGTCTTTCTAGATTTATCCTACCGGAGTTGAGATATTCGATTTTTCATAATTTTGCATAATGATAATGTTATGTTTGATGCGATCTTGAGTTGTTTCAGACCGGTATGTGGACAGAAATGCATGATAAAAATTACTATACGTGTTACGTTTACATGCTATCGACCTTATTCTTGTAGCAGGTTTTCCTTCGAGATAACTACAAATGAATTCAAGTTTACGGCAGACTGGCAATCTTGGTGGCAAAGAATAGTCAAATTGTTGTAACCATTTTCTTTGGCATTGCGAAAAAAATTTAATATCCTGACTGTGAGAAAATGTATGTAATCAAAACCACATATTTTCTGAACGGATGAGTTTTCTGTCATAGTGTAACTCGCATTCTAGTCATTGTGTCCTGTAAGCATATCATGTAACCGACAGAAGTGATCAGCATTTCCAAAATTAGTGTATTCATTGTGATTTCCAGCACGATAATTATTGAACCTACTGCTATCGCTATCACAACCGATCTTTTTATTGATATTGGCAAGCTGCTCCTGCATCTTTCTCACGTCACGTTTATTTTGCTGATTAAATGTCATCTGCCCTTCTTTAAAACGTTGCAGGGACTGAAATTCTTTGGTATCAGAGAAAGGAACCGACTGAGTGTCGTCTAACCTTTAAACTGATTCACTGTTCGTTTGCATAACACTCTCTCATACTTCTTCGACTCGCTTAGCAAGAGTCATCAACTGATTTTGCGTCTTTGAAACTTCAGTGTTAGACTGTAACTGTAATGACTCGAACTTTTGTGCTAATTCCTGTACTTCCAATTCTTTTTGTGTAGTCTGTTATCTCAACTCGACAATATCAACAGACTGTATTTGTGTAGATAGTTCCGCGTAGTCAGCGCATACACAACTTTCCCACTAGAGCGCGCCCCGCTAAGCACAACAGGGCAGGCGCAGCGCTCGTCCGTCTCCGCACTACGAGATGGCACTGCCTTAGAGGCGGACAAAATTCTGCTTTCGCCAATCCGCGTATTAATATGTAACGCAACTAATGAGATTGCTGCTAACGTAGATCCTTTTTTCCTCGCGGATCACACTCGCGCAGTGATACCTGAACACGCGAGGTGTTATAACGAGTGTACAGACCTCCGATTAGTCAGTCTGCATTTGTCTGCACCAGTCTGTACCAGTCTTCATTTGTCTGCACCAGTCTATAATCAAGTTTCAGTCTGCACCTAAGAAGATTATCATATTCCTGTACATAGCAGTAAAGATAAATGTATAGACACTTCGTCAAGTATCAGAGATATGTGAGAATAAGATTAACGTACCAAGACCAAAGGAACTTCAGATTGTCAATTGTAAACAGCATCCAGAATCAAGTTACGTAATGTCAATGCTTTTTATTATTTTAATAAATGTGTGTGAAAATTGATCAAGTTCTGTTTAAAGTTGGTCACCATCAATCTGCTACCCTAAGCGTGCAAGTGGCATTTCTATCGTCTAACCTAACGGCAGAAGATAAATATGCCACAATAAGACCATGAGACATATTGCTGACACTCGCCTACTTCGTTAGAGCGACAAGTCAAATAATCTGATGGTGTGTGTACCGAAGGTCTTGCAGTACACACACCACACTGTACATGTCAACTCTGGACTAAGGATATTATTATCAGACTTGAATTCCTCATATACCTGAGTTTTCAACCGTTCTGAATTTTACTAGAATTTACGATTTAAATTGTCATTAATCTCATCCCTACCTTCTTTGATCTCTCCATGAAGATCTTGATTAGATTTTTTAATCTCATTATTAAATTCTCTAATTTGATCATTGGATTATTTAATTTTATTGTTGGGTTTTGTAATTTCATTATTGAACTTTCTAATCACATGAAGCTGAGATAATATTAATTATGTAACATTATTACTTTAAGAGGGAAGGGCAAAGTTATTTTGTCCGCAGCTCGTTGTCGTGCGGTTGCGTTCTCGCTTTCCGCGCCTGGGTTCCTGGGTTCTATTCCCGGCTGAGTCAGAGATTTTCTCTGCCTCGTGATGACTGGGTGTTGTGTGATGTCCTAAGGTTAGTTAGGTTTAAGTAGTTCTAAGTTCTAGGGGACTAATGACCATAGATGTTGGGTCCCATAGTGCTCAGAGCCATTTGAACTAATTTTTTGAACAAAGTTTTTTTGCTCAGTAGAAGTAAAACCCATATCAGAATGTTTCATAACAAAATCGGATTGTGTCACTGTATGCTCATCTCCTGAACTGCGTGTAGTTCCCTGCGGTTCATCACGCATGACTGGAAAATGATAGCATACACTCCGATCATTCACATTATTGATCGAAATTTCACTATCTTCATCATTCTGAGAAGAATTTTCTACATTATGTCTCAAATTTTCCGAAACTTTGTTTGTAGCTACTTCTTCAGTCTTGTTCAAAAAATGGTTCAAATGGCTCTGAGCACTATGGGACTTAAGTGCTGTGGTCATCAGTCCCCTTGAACTTAGAACTACTTAAACCTAACTAACCTAAGGACATCACACACATCCATGCCCGAGGCAGGATTCGAACCTGCGACCGTAGCAGTCGCGCGGTTCCAGACTGTAGCGCCTAGAACCGCTCGGCCACTCCGGCAGGCTCTTCAGTCTTGTCCATTTGTTCTTGTACCCTAGTTTTCACTGTCGCTGTAGCAAGAAAGAAAATGACAAAATGCGAGACAAATATCTTAACAAAAAAACTTCAGTGTACAAAATAAATAAATAAATTCTGAACCAGAAAACTTCTAAAATAAAAGATTTTGAATTAATTCAAAGTAGCGCGCAAGCAACAAAAATGCAGTGACTGCTAGCCAACTACTACTGCAGAAAATTTTTCAAATGCAGTAAGCATCTCTAACTGCAAAATCATCCAAAGAACCGAAATCCTGGCAGACAGTCGACAGGTGAAAGTTGTTTAGTTCTTTATTTGTAATTTTTATCGTTCTGGTGAAAGACATACGGAAATGTGTAAACCTGTATCTCTGACAATATTAGTATTCTGATTTTAAAAAAAAATATTACTCTTCCTATAAATCATGAAAAATCAAATTCTCTTGGATCCGACTGCGATTATAAAAATATTTTTTAACATCTTGTAACAATTAATACAATAAGACTCCTGCACGCAACGGATAACTTGCCTCGTCTCCATCCAGCAACACGATAACATAATTCAAAAGAAATACTGCGATCCATTCAGAGTGCCATGCATAGTCACAATTACTGATAGAGTTACCGCCATTTTTGAATACAGAATCAGAATTATCAGGAGGGGTATCGTCAAGAAGCCTTACGCGATATAAAAATATGAAAGAAGCAAATAAAACTTTTAATTTACTGTATTCTGAAATTTGACAATTTATACACTGACAAACTTTACACGGATCTATCCTTTTCTTGGACTGTATCATTAGCAAAAGCTTGAATTATTCCACAATATCTGAAATCAATAATCACGTATCTAGACACAACAAAGATACAAATATTACTCGCAATTTATGCGTACAAAAATCTGAAAAAATGCTTCCCAGCGCTACTAGCACCATCAAGGCAGGCTGCGACCTCATCCGTCGCGCGGCTTCTCTGTACCACAGGCTGCGTCCAACTACTCTGAACAACTGTTCGCTCGCTACCACTCGCGATAATATTATCTTAGACTCAGAATTTGTGTATGCACATCACAGTAGAATCAGTAGTCAACTTTCCCCGCCCCCCCCCCCCCCCCCCCCAAAAAACGTCTAAATTTCAACTTCTTTTTTTCAACCCCCGACCGTGGTTATATTGTAAACCTTGCGATGAGGTGAAACTTTATATTATTTTAATCATTATGAACTTACAAACAATTTTTATTAAGCATATTTCCATTGGCACTATCGGGAAAACTACGAGTAACGTAAAGTTTCCTATCAAGTTAGTCAAGGGCGCTCAAACTCACAAAGAAATGGACTTATTGAGGGAGCGCGGCACAAATTTGATTCCTGTCTGTACATTAAGGGATAGGCAGCTATCATCAGCATATGTAACAAGGAACACATAACGCTGAGAGTATTGGCTGCATCGTCTGAAATATTTCATTAGCAGTAACTGCCATTTAGTCTGCAATAATCAAAATAACGAATGATGTGATCTACTCATAATGATTACATTATAATCGCTGATAGTTCATTGTCAGCGAAAGTACTTCTGATTAATAGCTGCATTAAACTGCAGTACACATCAGATGGAGGGAAACCAAAATATCAGGAAAAAGTCTACCAAGCTGAGCGTGGAGTGAAGTTTCTACGCAGCACGTCGAAAGTGGCGATGATTGCTCTACAATTAGCTTCCCGTTGATTCACACAAGCGAAGACTCAAGACTATCAGAAACTTCATGTGAGAACTATCGAGGTATAATTGTTAAAAATAACTATCACGTGTAATAGTACTCTACTTCTTGTTGAATATGACACAGTCAGTGACGATAAGATTAATTTTGTATCGCCGGCTGATGACATGCAGAATGAACTACGAACTGCTCTGAAAGCAATGTTGCCTGTCTTGTGAAAGTCATCATGCAGGGTTATTAAACACGTAGTGGACTAGGATTCGGGAGAAGTAAAGTGCTGACCAAAAATAAAATAATATTTAGAATAAAGTTATTTATTGGTTTATCACAGAGGCCGGATTTCTTCCTTTTTCTAAACTTTAAAGCAGATTATACTTTTTCACCACTGCGGCCAAGTTTCAAAACAAATTTTTATGTTCTGAGACATACCCAAAAACTAACCCAAATTTTATCAAACTTAGTCCGTAATACACATCAGCAGATAGTAGACACTGGAAATAATACATCCATCCGTGAAGCAGATATACAGAATAAACAGCAGTATCAATAAACTCCAAAAAATTGAATAAGAGAATTGACACACACTGTTGAAAAGCAAGCAGAAGGATTTATTGACTCTTTCTCTCGACCTTAGAGACGCAAGTGTGTACTGAATGAAGTGGGTCAAAGCCATTCAATGGAGACCTTAAGGCATTGTAAATACATAATGACTACCGTTTAAATCCACTTTTTGCATACGAACACTACACCAAACTCAACTACTGAATATCTACACTAGCCTTTTTAACATTATTGGTTCAATAATAGGCCACCTGTAATTTATGGTCACTGTATTAACACCGATAAAAACATTGTGGCGTATACTTAAGTAAAAAATTCCATGAAATTAATAAAGATACAGGTCCTATTACAAATCATCGTATTATACAACATCATCATATTATACAACGTCATCTGAAACCAGTTTTTTTATTACAAATAGTGTCCTCAAGGCCCTTAATCACCTCAAACAGAAATTTAATCAGCACTCCTGTCTCGCCGCCGACGTGACGTCAACCGGCTGCAGTACGGCAGCGCGCAAACGGGCCACCAATTCCAGAAATCTTCCCTCAGTCGGTTGGCGCCTTATTGCCAACTCGTAGACGAGGTCGTCTTTCCTGAGCAGGCCGATCCCCGGACACTGTCTGACTGCCATTTTGACACACACCTGAAACAAGTCACACCGAGAGCAATACGGTACCACTAAATACAAACAGAAACAAGAGTGAAACTGACAGCAACTAGAATGGCAAGCACAAGCGCAACCAAGCTCTGCTACTAGTGAGACGCCCTGCTAAACCCGCAGGACAGGACAAGTAGTGGGAATTGTGGAAGGGGGCCAGAATAAGCGGCTGTCAGTTACACTCCAAACATAACACTTTCTTTAGTTGCCCAAACATTACAGTGCAACTTTTAAACTTGACTATCGTCAGAAAACGTCTTTAATTGTAAAGTGGCTGAAGGCCCATGAATTAAATACAAATGCTATAAGAGAAGAGAAGAGAAGAGAAGAGAAGAGAAGAGAAGAGAAGAGAAGAGAAGAGAAGAGAAGAGAAGAGAAGAGAAGAGAAGAGAAGAGAAGAGAAGAGAAGAGAAGAGAAGAGAAGAGAAGAGAAGAGAAGAGAAGAGAAGAGAAGAGAAGAGAAGAGAAGAGAAGAGAAGAGAAGAGAAGAGAAGAGAAGAGAAGAGAAGAGAAGAGAAGAGAAGCTTTCGAAATGTGGTGCTACAGAAGAATGCTGAAGATTAGACGGGTAGATCACATAACTAAGGAGGAGGTATTGAATAGAATTGGGGAGAAGAGGATCTTGTGCCACAACTTGACTAGAAGAAGGGATCGGTTGGTAGGACATGTTCTGAGACATCGAGGGATCACCAATTTAGTATTGGAGGGCAGCATGGAGGGTAAAAATCGTAGAGGGAGACCAAGAGATGAATACACTAAGCAGATCCAGAAGGATGTAGGTTCCAGTAGTTACTGCTAGATGAAGAAGGTTGCACAGGATAGAGTAGAATGGAGAGCTGCATCAAACCAGTCTCAGGACTGAGACAGAAGGCTCTGGTCTTGAACCTTAAATAGTATTTAAGCCCAAGTGTTGTAAGACTTGATAAGCAAAAACCCAAAATTTCAAAGTGGCTGAAGGCTCATAATTTTAAAAGCAATACAACTACAATAAATTTTCAACAAGCAGAAGACTCACAGCTTTACCTTGAAGGAATGTATTACTTGATAAGTAAGAACTCTTAAACTTAAAGCGGCTGAGGGCCATGCTTTTCAAAAACAATACAACTATATTAAAGTTTCAACAGGCAGAAAGCTCACAGCTTTGTCTTCCAAAAGATAATACTTGATAATTAGGATCCTTAAAACTTAAAGTGGCTGAAGGCCAATGCTTTTAAAAACAATACGCTACAATAAATTTTCAACGGGCAGGAAGCCCACAGCTTTATCTTCCCAAAATCTTGATAGGTAGGATCCTTAAAACTGAATTTTGAACAGACAGAAGGCCCAAGCTTTATCTTCAGACAATGTAAGACTTTCCCAATTTAGAAAAACTTATCTTTAAAACGACAGAAGGCCTTTGATTTTTTTTAAAAAAATTCAAGCACACAAATTCCAACCATCGGCTATGAGCCATTAAAAGTACACAATTAAACGCCAACAGGAAAGGCAGTATAGGCAACGGCGCTCAGAAGTTTCCAGGGGGCTCGGTCTGCTCTTGAAATCTTTAACATTCGCTGTGGTGAGACAAGAAATCGGACCAACTACACTCGATCCGCCGGCAACACAACCAAGAGACGGACAAGACGACATGCTAACCACCGACCAGTAAACGAGAATTCTAAATCCAAAACGTTACAGACATAGCCGCCAGCAGACCGCAACCATAAATACACTATTTTTTTTGTCATCGGTCTACTGACTGGTTTGATGCGGCCCGCCACGAATTCCTTTCCTGTGCTAACCTCTTCATCTCAGAGTAGCACTTGCAACCTACGTCCTCAGTTATTTGCTTGACGTATTCCAATCTCTGTCTTCCTCTACAGTTTTTGCCCTCTACAGCTCCCTCTAGTACCATGGAAGTCATTCCCTCATGTCTTAGCAGATGTCCTATCATCCTGTCCCTTCTCCTTATCAGTCTTTTCCACGTATTCCTTTCCTCTCCGATTCTGCGTAGAATCTCCTCATTCCTTACCTTATCAGTCCACATAATTTTCAACGTTCGTCTATAGCACCACACCTCAAATGCTTCGATTCTCTTCTGTTCCGGTTTTCCCACAGTCCAATGTTTCACTACCATACAATGCTGTACTCCAGACGTACATCCTCAGAAATTTCTTCCTCAAATTAAGGCCGGTATTTGATATTAGTAGACTTCTCTTGGGCAGAAATGCCTTTTTTGCCATAGCGAGTCTGCTTTTGATGTCCTCCTTGCTCCGTCCGTTATTGGTTATTTTACTGCCTAGGTAGCAGAATTCCTTAACTTCATTGACTTCGTGACCATCAATCCTGATGTTAAGTTTCTCCCTGTTCTCATTTCTACTACTTCTCATTACCTTCGTCTTTCTCCGATTTACTCTCAATCCATACTGTGTCTCATTAGGCTGTTCATTCCGTTATGCAGATCATTTAATTCTTCTTCACTTTCACTCAGGATAGCAATGTCATCAGCGAATCGTATCATTGATATCCTTTCACTTTGTATTTCAATTCCACTCCTGAACCTTTCTTTTATTTCCATCATTGCTTCCTCGATGTACAGATTGAAGAGTAGGGGCGAAAGGCTACAGCCTTGTCTTACACCCTTCTTAATACGAGCACTTCGTTCTTGATCGTCCACTCTTATTATTCCCTATTGGTTGTTGTACATATTGTATATGACCCGTCTCTCCCTATAGCTTACCCCTACTTTTTTCAGAATCTCGAACAGCTTGCACCATTTTATATTGTCGAACGCTTTTTCCAGGTCGACAAATCTTATGAAAGTGTCTTGATTTTTCTTTAGCCATGCTTCCATTATTAGCCGTAACGTCAGAATTGCCTCTCTCGTCCCTTTACTTTTCCTAAACCCAAACTGATCGTCACCTAGCGCATTCTCAATTTTCTTTTCCATTCTTCTGTGTATTATTCTTGTAAGCAGCTTCGATGCATGAGCTATTAAGCGGATTGTGCGATAATTCTCGCACTTGTCAGCTCTTGCCGTCTTCGGAATTGTGTGGATGATGCTTTTCCGAAAGTCAGATGGTATATCGCCAGACTCATATATTCTACACACCAACGTGAATAGTCGTTTTGTTGCCACTTCCCCCAATGATTTTAGAAATTCTGATGGAACGTTATCTATCCCTTCTGCCTTATTTGACCGTACGTCCTCCAAAGCTCTTTTAAATTCCGATTCTAATACTGGATCCCCTATCTCTTCTAAATCGACTCCTGTTTCTTCCTCTATCACATCAGACAAATCTTCACCCTCATAGAGGCTTTCAATGTATTCTTTCCACTTATCTGCTGTCTCCTCTGCATTTAACAGTGGAATTCCCGTTGCACTCTTAATGTTACCACCGTTGCTTTTAATGTCACCAAAGGTTGTTTTGACTTTCCTGTATGCTGAGTCTGTCCTTCCGACAATCATATCTTTTTCGATGTCTTCACAATTTTCCTGTAGCCATTTCGTCTTAGCTTCCCTGCACTTCCTATTTATTTCATTCCTCAGCGACTTCTATTTCTGTATTCCTGATTTTCCCGGAACGTGTTTGTACTTCTTTCTTTCATCTGTCAATTGAACTATTTCTTCTGTTACCCATTGTTTCTTCGCATCTTTCTTCTTTGTACCTGTGTTTTCCTTCGCAACTTCTGTGATGGCCCTTTTTAGAGATGTCCATTCCTCTTAAACTGTACTGCCTACTGCGCTATTCCTTATTGCTGTATCTATAGCGTTAGAGAACTTCAAACGTATCTCCCCATTCCTTAGTACTTCCGTATCTCACTTCTTTGCGTATTGATTCTTCATGACTAATGTCTTAAACTTCAGCCTACTCTTCATCACACCTATATTGTGATCTGAGTCTATATCTGCTCCTGGGTACACCTTAGAATCCAGTTTCTGATTTCGGAATCTCTGTCTGACCATGACGTAGTCTAATTGAAATCTTCCCGCATCTCCCGGCCTTTTCCAAGTATACCTCCTCCTCTTGTGATTCTTGAACAGGGTATTCGCTATTACTAGCTGAAACTTGTCACAGAACTCAATTAGTCTTTCTCCTCTTTCATTCCTTGTCCCAAGCCCATATTCTCCTGTAACCTTTTCTTCTGCTCCTTCCCCTACAACTGCATTCCAGTCGCCCATGACTATTAGATTTTCGTCCTCCTTTACATACTGCATTACTCTTTCAATATCCTCATACACTTTCTCTATCTGTCCATCTTCAGGTGCGACGTCGGCATGCATACCTGAACTATCGTTGTCGGTGTTGGTCTGCTGTAGATTCTGATTAGAACAACCCTGTCACTGAACTGTTCACAGTAACACACCCTCTGCCCTACCTTCCTATTCATAACGAATCCTACACCTGTTATACCATTTGCTGCTGCTGTTGATATTACCCGATACTCATCTGACCAGAAATCCTTGTCTTCCTTCCACTTCACTTCACTGACCCCTACTATATCTAGATTGAGCCTTTGCATTTCCCTCTTCCAATTTTCTAGTTTCCCTGCCACGTTCAAGCTTCTGACATTCCACGCCCCGACTCGTAGAACGTTATCATTTCGTTGATTATTGAGTCTTTTTCTCATGGTAACCTCCCCCTTGGCAGTCCCCTCCAGGAGATCCGAATGGGGGACTATTCCGGAATCTTTTGCCATTGGAGAGATCATCATGACACTTCTTCAATTACAGGTCACATGTCCTGTGGATACACGTTACGTGTCTTTAATGCAGTGGTTTCCATTGCCTTCTGCATCCTCATGTCGTTGATCATTGCTGATTCTTCCGCCTTTAGGGGCAATTTCCCACCCCTAGGACAAGAGAGTGCCCTGAACCTCTATCCGCTCCTCCGCCCTCTTTGACAAGGCCGTTGGCAGAATGAGGCTGACTTCTTATACCGGAAGTCTTCGGCCGCCAATGCTGATTATTTATCAAAAATTAGGCAGTGGCGGGGATCGAACCGGGACCGAAGACGTTTTGATTGTGAATCAAAGACGCTACCCCTAGACCACGGGTACTAAGCTATCAAAAACCACACATCATGTTGGACAGCGACAACAGGTGAGGAAAGGACACTGCCTGAATTTACGCCAGCAACCAGAGCAGGTAACCGGAACACTAACGGTTACAAGGCAGAAAAATCCGCTGGTGCACTTGAATTTCAAAACCGACAAATATAGTTAATTCCACCACACATCGGCTAAATCTTCACTACCTCGAACACTCGCTGTTGCTCCCAGGAATACTTCCAACAGCGAACCACCAACCAAGGAGGCAACGTGAACAGACGTGTCTTCGGTAGTTAAATAACCACTCAACTTTCATGTCCTGGGTCGGTGAGCCATGAACCTCGTAGCACTCGGAATAGCCCCCACACGCTCCGACACTGCATAGAGACCGCCGGCAGGTCCGGCTAACGGCGCCGCGCGGAGATTTGCTTGCTAATCCGCTCCAACCGACCAACTGTCTGCACACTACCAAGCCAAAACTATAAACACCAGAACAAAGATAGCATACGGTGCAAATATCAATACACACCACTGCTGCCATAAGTAAAAGGAGGAATAACCACAGCATAACCGCAATAACCGCGGGAAACCAAACGCAGAGTAACAGCCATGTTTTAAAACCACAGATAAGCCGGGGACAACATGGCTCAACCTCCCCCCGTTAACTTAACCCAGGGAGGGGATATTCCAAACGCTGAGCTACTTGAACTTAACCTGACTAAGGTGAATCCAATATTGCTTACCTTAGCTGTTCTCCTTGACCAACAGATTTACTGGGACTAACATACGCATGATAGTGCACAGACGCAGGAGAAGAGGAGTAAATTTACTAACATTCCCATCGCGCACCTGCCTCCCTTGGAAATTGCGCATATAAACCTGGTCCCCAGGCCTACCCTTAAAGGTTTCCCGACTACGATTATAACGCTCCGCTTGCTTATAATTAGCTCTAAGTATATTACGCCTGGTCCGGTTCCAGTTTTCCTTGATAACACGTGGATTAACTTCGGCTGGAATAAGATCTTGAATTTCCCACAAGTTCGAAAGAGAGGAATTAACTGGGTAGGAAAAGATCAAGAATGCAGGCGTAGCTCGCAAGCCTTCATGACTGGCGGTATTACAGGCAAAACTAAGACAGGGAAGACTGGAGTCCAATTTACTGGGAGTGTTCTGATGACAAATAAACAGAGTTGACTTAAGATTCTGATTAACGCTCTCCGCAAACGATCCCTGGGGATAATACCGGGAGGTGGTGACATGCTTGACACTGCTCTGAAAACAGAAGGCCTTGAAAGGGCCCGAAAGAAAGGCACGAGCGTTATCGCTAACTAACTGCTTGGGTGGCCCAAAAACACTGAAGATACTACTTAAATGATTAATGGTGATGGTAGCGGCAACGTTACGGCTCGGAAGGAGCCAAGTAAATCTAGAGAACGTATCGATTACAACCAGTACATATCGGTGCCCTCTTTTAGTACGAGGTAAAGGCCCCAAATAATGAATATAGAGCTTGTGCATGGGAGAGGACTCTCGTTCATAACTCAACCACCCTTGTTGAAGAGCATTGCTGGGTTTGGCTACATTACACAAGCGGCATTGGGATACCATTTGTCTCACATCCTACTCCATGGAGGGCCAAGTTAAATGCTTCTTGATTTCATGGGGAGTCTTATAAGTCCCTAAATGGGCACCCACCAACGAATCATGAAAATAACGAAAAACCGGATTTACCAACGTTACAGGAAAACAGATCTTAGACCGATTAGCATTGCCAACCTTCCTGCAAAGAATACTCCTCTTGACCTCATACTCGTCTGACAGCTCCCCTTCCAACAGACGTTGCTTAATACCTGCCCAAACAGGGTCCTGATCCTGATGCTGAGCAATTTCGACCAAAAGGGGAATTCACCCAACAGCATGCAATTAAGATTGTCGCGCCCCACTTGCTCCCTTCTCTCTTTAACCATAGCTTCGGTAAACATCCGGCTGAGAACATCAGCAAGGACATTTTCAGAACCATTCACATGTTTAACTTTAAACTGAAATGCCAAAATTCGCACTGCCCACCTGGCAATACGGCCAGTTTTACGCGGCCTAGCCAATACCCAGCTCAAAGCTTGATTGTCGGTTTCCAATTGGAAAACCCGATGTTCAAGGCAGAAGCGATACTTCTCTAAGGCAAACAAAGCGGCCAAGGCCTCGCACCTGTAGACAGAGTACTTAAGCTCGGCATCAGTTAACTGACGAGACGCGTAAGCTAATGGCTGTCTCTGCACACCTCAAACTCCTGGAGGAGAACAGCTGAAATCCCCGCATTAGAAGCGTCGTTCTGCGCAATAAACCTTTTATTAAAATCGGATACCCCAAGAAACGGCGGGTTAGAGACTGCTTTGTTGCAGCTCTCCATGCTACTCTACACTATGCAAACTTCTTCATCTCCCAGTACCTACTGCAACCTACTTCCGTCTGAATCTGTTTAGTGTTTTCATCTCTTGGTCTCCCTCTACGGTTTTTACCCTCCACGCTGCCCTCCAATACTAAATTGGCGATCCCTTGATGCCTCGGAATATGTCCTACCAACCGATCCCTTCTTCTAGTCAAGTTGTGGCACAAATTTCTCTTCTCCCCAATTCTGTTCAATACTTCCTCATTAGTTATGTGATCTACCCATCTAATCTTCAGCTTTCTTCCGTAGCACCACATTTCTAAAGCTTCTATTCTCTTCTTGTCGCGGGTTAGCTACAGCCTACTGGGGGGGTCCCCCTTCAAACGGTACACGGCACACCCTTTTGGCGTAACTGATTTAAGGGTGCCGCTAACTGAGCAAAATTATGAACAAAGCTCCTAAAGTAAATTGCCATGCCTATAAATTTAGCAATTCCCCGCTTATCAGCAGGAGGAGACAATGCCCGCAGGGCTTTCGTTCGCTCTTGGTCAGTGCGAATACTCTGACCCGACACTAAATGGCTTAAGAAAGACACCTCCTGCTTATCTAGCGTGATTTTACTAGGCTTAACAGTTATACCGGCTCCCCGTAACCTCAAGAGAACTTGCCGGGTATGCTCCAAATGAACCGCAAACGAACGACTGTAGATAACCAAGTCGTCCGAATAATTATAGACACAGACTAACTTCAAGTCACCAAGGATATTATCCAACAAACGAGTAAGCACCGCCGCTCCGGTAGCTAGTCCAAAAGAACTCTGTTAAACTCGAACAAGTTGTACACTAACATGAACTTTTCTTTCTGCACACATTCGTGTTCCGTATGTGCAGTTGTTCTAATCTACGCACCTGTATCTTTTCTCGCAATCCACCAAACAAGGACGTGTCCACAACATCCTTGTATCCTATCCTGAGCGACCTCCACGTGTCCCGTCTACTGATTCCGAAGACCTTTCCTGCATGGTCCTGCTCTCTAATGATGGTTCCTGGGTCCTCATGCAACCGTGTCTGTAGTCTGTTCGTCGGCAATGCAACCGTTGCCAATCCATCCCAGTCTATGTTCCCACTGAAACTGAAATAAATGAAAGAACTCATTTTTTATCTAAAACTCTTTCAAAGAAAGAAACTGTCGTAACAATTAAATAATTCGTGCCTTATTGTTAAGTCACAATGTGAGCACAAAAAAGTTAACAATTAATGAATCTTTTATTCACAATGGTTATATAACGAGCGTAGATCTTAAAAAATAAGTATTTGTAGCGCCAATTGAAAGCTTTATATGGTGAAAAGTTCATCTCTATGCGCGTATACCTGAATAATGTGTATGATTCAAAAAGTACATAATGAATGATTTGTTCTATCTCACAGCTAATCAATTGTACAAATCGAACGTAAAGTCTACAGATCGTGTAGCAGTTTTTGCTCTCAGCCTTTTCCAGTTGGCTTCACCTGAATGGAAGGAAAAAAAATCAATTAAACCCCATGAGTGTATTACGAATATTGATCCAGACCTGTAGGTGGGAAATTCTGACATATGTAAAAAAGGAGAATTTATAATCCACTGACGTTACTAAGTATTCGTAATGTATGAAAACTGTAATTCTGTTAAAATTACATCTAATTTATTTCAGCGTTGTAATGTAACCATTCCTGTTCTTAAATTAAGCGGAAAGTGAAGCATCACAATTATGTTTTTCCTTTCTTAGCCTGTGTAACATACCTTAAACAGACAGTGCTGTTTCATTGAACAGAAAACATTACTTTTATGACGAGAAAAGAATTCATATAGCGTTTGGACTTGTACTGTAATTACGCTGATTTAATTTTTATCTCCTTGTGTAAAATAGAAAACTGTGTAATTTTTGGTCGCTCACTTCATTCCTGTAGTGTTAGCTACTGTATTGTGTCCTTCTTTCTTGTATTTGTACAAAAAATTGTCCATGTAAGTCTTATTGAATAATAAGTAACGATAAATGAAATTGATTGTGTTCATCTACCATTAAGATAATAATTATGTATATTTATGACACAGAAATATTAAAATTCAGTAAAAGTCTCGATCACAACAATATTTATTTTAGTTGGCAACCGGTTTCGGTCTATAATTAAGACCATCTTCAGGTTGTAAACACTGCAATGTAATAGTATGTAATAGTAATACTTTTTAAGAGGGAGTGCCACATGAAGAGATGGTAACATGGCTAAAAACATCACAAATAATGGCTACAATATCAACACAGTAAAATGTTGTACCCATGATGACGACTGATGGTGATGGATGGAGCAAAATCCGTAAAAACACGGACGTCAATTGCTGAATGGAAATGAGTGTTTGGCGTCATTGGCCGGGAGGCAACTTTACGGGGCAGGTCCGGCCGCCTTGGTGCAGGTCGTATTACATTCGACGCCACATTGGGCAACCTGCGCGCCGGATGGGGATGAAATGATGATGAAGACAACACAACACCCACTCCTTGAGCGGAGGAAATCATCGCGCAACCGGGAAGAGAACCCGGGCCCCTTAGGACTGCGGTCCGTCACGCTGAATAAGACAACATTGCTCGAGAATACATAGTGTAAGACTCGTCCATCGCGTATGACATGATCTCATTGACAACCTGTCATTTACTCATTATGTGAGGTATGTTATATTAAAAAGTACAGCTGAAATTTACAAGAAAAATAGATACAAAAATACACATTGGCTCACGACAAATCCTTTCATCATCTATTTAAAATAAAGAAACGCAATAACAGACATAATTTGATCGGTTTAGTGTGTTGACTGCCCTTTATGGGCATTTGTGTGAACTTGTTGAAACTAGTCGTAGCAGACATGGCTATATTGTTACACAGCAACTGCTTGCTTGTATCAATAGTTACGTCCCAGTGATGCCCACCACAAACACTATGGTAGAGGACAGAACGCTGAGGAGGTGGCAGTTACCAGATGACTTCGAAGTCGATCGTCGTATTTCAGCTTTGGTAGACGATAGTAGCAAAGAAACTGGCTGCCACAGTTCGGCTTCCAGTGATCGCAAGAAACAACTGAAGAGATCACTTCCGAAGACTGTACATTACTGCAAAAGAACCGTTATAAAGCTTTGACAAGTGCTGGCTTCAAATTTCTATAAACTACCTAGCCTTGCACGAAGTGTTTTCTTTAATGTAACAGTAGAATGGCTTCATAAATAAATTCTGTGTGAGATAACAATAATGTGACGTCCTCTGAAAGATATATAATCGTCACCACGTTCACTGGCTACAGAAAAACGTGAAATAAAGGAAGATCATTCAGTGTATGTGAAATACACTGGTTATAACGGTAAAGGAATGATTGACTGTTACAACAAACAGTAGTATTTATATAAGCATAATTCAAATCCTAAAATATTTGGCTAAAAGATAATGTAAGAGGCCATCCATGGGTGTATCAATGGTACGATAATATATAGAGCAATAATATTCTTAATAGTATTGTTGGTGTGAGATGAAGGCGCTCGTGATTTCTTTATTATGAAAGTATAAATAAAAGGCTGCGGCAGCCCTGCAGTAAATATTTAACAGTTTTAGAGAATTATCGTTCCCTAAAATGAAATTGTTCATTCAACACTCATAGTGGTTTAGTTTTAAAATGTGCATACATTTTCATCTCCATGAGGGTACTGAGTATTAATCCCGTAGATGCACTATGTAGAATTCTCTAGAATTCTGAAGCTTTCTTCAGTGGAACCTTCTGAATGCTTATTCAGAGTCAAATGTTGATAACTAGCTGTTTGTTGGAGAGGCACCTACTGTATGTTCCTTGAACAGCAAAGAAAGTTTCTTGCAGCCTGGTCAGTACATTGTTTTTCACAATCTTGGCACAATATTTCACATACACCAGAATTTAAGTACCTATTACTGCACTTTGCCATTTGTATGCTTCAGTGTAGTTTGTGTTAGATCGTTAGTAGTAAAAGAAATGATCACTTAAATAATCTGTTTATTCTGTCTGAAGTAGTTCCCATACTTGTCATTTTAGCAAGTTTCCTATTAGGAGCTACAGAAGTGCTACTGCACGGTTGTAACTTATAAGATAAAGCGTCAACTACATTAGTGTTAAAATTGTTGGCTTCAGAAATTAGCTTTAAAGTACCTAATTCTCTTTGAATATCAGTGGGTTCAAGGGACAGTTTCAACACTGTGTTCATCATAGATCATAAAAACGCCATTTTGTACTTAAGTGAGCGACAAGATGACACATTTATGATCACATCAGATGCGGCTAGCTTCTTTAAATTGTGAAACGATGTTTACTATTGCAATTTGAGATCGTAGAACACAAAAAATGTATACTTCTGTTATTCTCATGTTCAATCTAAAATACTAACTTGGGATGAATACTGGTAAAAACGTTAGTGACACCGTCTTCTTTGGAACGGTTATATAAAATTATAGAATCATCCACATACCTTCCTAGAGTAGAGAATTTTATTTGCATTCTGTGGATTACTTTTAAAATTCAATAAAATTTACAAAAATATCACCTACAGTACCGGCTAAAGAATTGGCCGTTGCTAGGTCTCATTTTTGATAATATATTTTATCATCAAATGAGAAACAGTTGAACTTAGCGCATTTTCTAGTAGGTCTATAAAGTCATCTATTTCTTGTCTATTAATTCCTTTTATTGTACGTTTGTATACAAATTTTTAGTACCTAATTACGTAGACCTTGCACCATCAACGGATTTCAATGCTGTTTATCGTGTATTAAATCGTAACTTCTTTTGGTACTAAAATTATCTTCATACATGTAAAATGCTTTCAAAATCTTATTTAGTTTTTGTTCGGTATGTAGGTAGGACAACATTTACAACTTATAACTGGACATAATGGCAAATTTGGCTAATGTAGCTTTGATTGCGATCTTAACTTTGGCGATCTTAACATTAATAAAAAGATAATCACATAGAGGTATTCAAAAAACTCGCCACATGACTGTACAAGAGCTCAAGACATTCGAACCTGGGGAACTACAATCACAACCACAGGAGGAAGCATAACCATCCAAAAACACTTTCGCTTAGGGAAAAAAATGTTCAAATGTGTGTGAAATCTTATGGGACTTAACTGCTAAGGTCATCAGTCCCTAAGCTTACACACTACTTAACCCAAATTAACCTAAGGACAAACACGCACACCCGTGCCCGAGGGAGGAGTCGAACCTCCGCCGGGACCAGCCGCACAGTCCATGACTGCAGCGCCTTAAACCGCTCGGCTAATCCCGTGCGGCGCTTAGGGAAAATGAACCACCAACGGAAGGCTTAAATTGATCATACAACCAACTCCTGTATTGCAGCAGATCTGCAACTGAGCATTGTAGCAGAGTTTGAAAATACCGCTTCAGTTGTAAATTACTTTATTTTCACACGGCCGGTTCGGACTGTTATAAGCCCATCTTCAGGTGTCGTACTGAAAACAGCAAAAGACGGGAGATCATTTTCACACGTCGCAACACACATAAAAACTAAAAAAAAATTTTTTTTCACGGCACCTATCCAGACCGGCGGTTCCGAAATGTCTTTTAAAAGTTTTTAAAACTTTTTAGAAAAAAGAAAAATATTATTTTTAGTTTTTTATGTATGTTGCAACGTGTGAAAATTATCTCCCGTCTTTTGCTGTTTCCAGTACGACACCTGAGGATGGGCTTATAACAGTCCGAAACTGGTCGTGCGCAAATAAAGTAATTTACAACTGAAGCGGTATTTTCAACCTGTGCCACACACAACTTCACACAAGCGGCCCATTTTATAATCAGACTGACCGCGCAGATGACGACTCGATATGTTGCAGGCACATTGATGCTGCAACTGCCCTAGGAGATTTCGTTGAACCCTAGCTTCAATGATAGCACCTCTCCACTAACATTTCCGAAGACCCAAGCGTGCACTTTCGCTAGTGGCACAAGCACGCCAGTAGATCTACTACCTGCATCAGCTATCACAGAGTTTTCTTTTTTCTTTTTCCATGGTACATTCCTTAACATTTTTCTTCCTCTGCCCTTAACGCCACTGTTCATCAATCACTTCGTGTCAACGATCTCCTAATAGGACTGTATTGGTGGGTGATCATTCTCAGACCTATGGACATCGTCACAGACCTGCATACTGTGACGCCTACATTTGAATACTAAGCATATTGCAGAGGCGACAGTATAACTTTTTGTGACGGTCACCGTGCTAGTGTGGGCGTGCAATGGCTCCACTCCTTTCTACTCGACAAGCACACTTCTACATCTCAAGCAGCCACAGCGAGCGCATATCTGTTCAAGCGTCCTCCGGTATATCGATTGACAAGAGATGAGATGGTGTGCTTGTAGTGTAGCGAGTGCAAGAGCAAATTGTCGTGAGTGTCATTCTTATGTCGCAAACCAAACTGTCACATCGTGGGCAAACGACGCGGATGCAAGAGAGCCGACAAAGTCAAGAGGCTTTCGATCGTGCAAATCAGCAAGTCTGCCGCTCAACAGGAGACAGAAGACGACCACACATACGTCCCTCCTCTGTACAGCCCATCCGCTGCAGAGGTACCGGATGCACAGACTTGTACGATGACGTAGTCAGCTCCTGCAAACACGAAGTTGGCATCGGGTGCGTTGACTCTTAACACCACAATCGAGCCGCGGGCAGCGAGCGTAGCCGACTATAGGTAACTCAAGGGCTTTTTAGTCTCCGGCAGGGGACTGCCAGTGGTGAGGTGACCATGAGAAAGCCGACCGGTGTGGCCTTGCGGTTCTAGGCGCTTCAGTCTGGAACCGCGTGACCACTACGGTCGCAGGTTCGAATCCTGTCTCGGGCATGGCTGTGTGTGATGTCCTTAGGTTAGTTAGGTTTAAGTAGTTCTAAGTTCTAGGGGACTGATGACCACAGATGTTAAGTCCCATAGTGCTCAGAGCCATCTGAACCATGAGAAAGAGACCGAACAATCAACGAAAGGTTAACGTTCTAAAAGTCGGGGCATGGAATATCAGAAGCTTGAATGTGGTAGGGAAGATGGATAACGTGAAAAGGCTCAATCTAGTTATAGTAGGGATCAGTGAAGTGAAATGGGAAAAGGACAATGATTTCTGGTCAGATGAGTACGGGGTAATATCAACAGTAGCAGTAGGATTCGTTATGAAAAGAAAGGTAGGGCAAAGAATGTCCTACAGTGAACAGTTCAGACATAGGGCTGTTCTAGTCAGAATCGACAGCAAACCAACGCCGACAATGATAGTTCAGGTGTACATGCTGACGCCGCTAGCTGAAGATGAAGATACAAAGAAAGCATGTGAGGATATTGAGGGAGTAACAGACCACGTAAGGGGAGACGAAAATATAATAGTCATGGGGGACTGGAATGCAATTGTAGGGGAAGAAGAAAAGGTTACAGGAGAATATGGGCTTTGGACAAGGATTGAGGAAGGAGGAAGACTAACTGATTTCTGTAATAAATTTCAGCTAGTAATAGCGAACACTCTGTTGAAGAATCACAAGAGGAAGAGGTATAGCTGGAAAAGGCCGGGTGATAGGGGAAGATTTCAGATAGATTACATCATGGTCAGACAGAGATTCCGAAATCAGATACTGAATTGTAAACCGTACCCAGGAGCAGATATAGACTCAGATCACATACATAGTAGTGATGAAGATTAATCTGAAGTTTAAGACATTAGTCAGGAAGAATCAATAAGCAAAGATACAGAAGCACTTAGGAATGAAGAGATACGCTTAAAGTTCTCTAAAAATGGTTCAAATTGCTCTGAGCATTATGGGACTTAACGTCTGAGGTCATCAGTCCCCTAGAACTTAGAACTACTTAAACCTAACTAACCTATGCACATCACACACATCCATCCCCGAGGCAGGATTCGAACCTGCGACCGTAGCGGTCACGCGGTTCCACACTGAAGCGCCTTAACCGCTCGGCCACCAGCGGCCAGCTAAAGTTCTCTGAGACTGTAGATATACCAATAAGGAATTGCACAGCAGACAGTACAGCGGAAGAGGAATGGACATCTCATAAAAGGGCCATCACAGATATTGTAAAGAAAAACATATGTTCAAAGAAGGTTACTGCGAAGAAACAATGGGTAACAGAAGAAATACTTCTCTTGATCGATGAAAAAAAGAAGTACAAGAATGCTGAGATGAACTCAGGATTACTGAAATACAAGTCGCTGAGGAATGAAATAAATAGGAAGTGCAGGGAAGCTAAGACGAAATGGCTCCATGAAAGGTGTGAAGAACTCGAAAAAGAAACGATTCTCAGAAGGAATGACCCAGCATACAGGAAAGTCACAAAAACGTTAGGTGACATTAAAAGCAACGGTGGCAACATGAGGAGCACAACGGGAATTCCACCGTTAAATAGAGAACACAGAGCGGATAGGTGGAAAGAGTACACTGAAGGCCTCTGTGAAGGGGAAGTGTGTCTTATGTGATAGAAGAAGAAACAGGAGTCGATTTACAAGAGGTAGGGGATCCAACATTAGAATCAGAATTTAAGAGAGCTTTGGAGTACTTAAGATCAAATAAGGTTGAAGGGGTCGATAACATTCCATCAGAATTTCTAAAATCATTAGGGGAAGTGGCAACAAAATGACTATTCATGTTGGTGTGTACAATGTAAGAGTTTGCCAATATCTTTCGGAAAAATTTCATACACACAATTCCGAAGACTGCAAGAGCTGACAAGTGCGAGAATTATCGCACAATCAGCTTAACAGCTCATGCATCTAAGTTGCTGACAACTGACGTTGCGATTGACAATGGAAGCAAGACTAAAGAAAAATCAGAACATCTTCATAGGATTGTAGACATGGAAAAAACATTCGACAAAGTAAAATTCGAACGAATTTCGGATAAAAACAGCGGTAAGCTATAGGAAGAGACGGGTAGTATACAATATGTACAAGAGCCAAGAAGGAATAACAAAAGTGGACGACCAAGAACGAAGCTCTCGGATCCAAAAGGGTGTAAGATAGGTATGTAGTCTTTCTCCTCTACTGTTTAATCTATACATCGAAGAAGCAATGATGGCAATAAAAGAAAGGTTGAGGAGTGAAATTAAAATTCAAGGTGAAAGGAAATTAATAATACGAGTCGCTGATGACATTGCTGTCCTGAGTGGAATGAATGGGTACAGAGTACGGGTCGAGAGTAAATCGATGAAAGATGAAAGTAATGACAAGTAGCAGAAATGAGAACAGCTAGAAACTTAACATGGGGACTGATGGTCAGAAAGCATATGGAGTTAAGGAATTCTGCTAGCTAGGCAGAAAAATAACCAATGTTGGACAGAGAGAGGAGGACATCAAAAGCAGACTAGCGCTGGCAAAAAGGGCATTCCTGGCTAAGAGAAGTCTACTAGTTCCAAACATTAGCCCTAATTTGAGGATGAAATTTCTGAGAATGTACGTCTGGAGCACAGCAATGTAAGGTTGTGAAACACAGACTGTAGGCAAACCGGAACAGAAGAGAATCGAAACATTTGAGATGTGGTGCTACAGGCGAATGTTAAAAATTAGGTGGACTGATAAGGTAAGGAAAGCAATTAGGAGGTTCTGTGCAGATGCGGAGAGGAAAGGAATATGTGGAAAACACTGACAAGCAGAAGGGAAAGAATGGTAGTACATCTGTTAAGACATCATGGAATGACTTCCATGGTACTAAATGGAGCTGCAGAGGTGAAAAACTGTAGAGAAAGAGAAAGATTGGAATATATCCGGCAAACATTTGAGGACGGAGGTTGCAAGTGCTACTCTGAGATGAAGAGGTTGACACAGGAGAGGAATTCGTAGTGGGCCTTATAAAACCTGTCAGAAGACTGCTGACCCAAGAAAAATAAGTCGCCCACATCATAGAGACGTCTGAAATGAAGACAACTCCAAAGCAGCGAGAGAAGGCTAACAAGACACTGCTCATGGGTTGCCTTGGATATGCGACGAAAGTGCATCGTCTGAAGTGCTGTTACGTGCCAGCTTGCGGGATGTAGAACTGTGCTACACAACCGGACAAACAAGAAGTGGCCCCGCTTTTTGCCATCGCCATACCAGATGCTCCCAAAAGCGACGACTCTTCCAAATGTGGAAGCGTGTGGGCTTCCCTGTGAAGGTGGAAGCTCTGCAGCCAGGAAAGTCGCAGCATTTCGGATATCAGCAATGCCGCAACGCTGCAGGCAAGGCAGCAGTGCCTGCGTCCACCATGTGGTGGGCCTCAGACTGCCAGCTGACGAGGCTGCCGGGCTTTCTCAACCCGCAGCGTGACCGTCGGCGGTATGGCAGCCGCGACCACAAGGACGCACCGGCGAAGAAGACGACGTCGCCGGCCGGCAAAGTCGAGGCCAGAACAGCAGAGGGATGACCTGGTGGCGAATTCTCTCACCCGCGAAAGCCTCAACTTCTATCAATGGTGGGAGAGGCCGGCCACAAGCTGGAGGGCAGGAGAAACTGCCTCATCCAAAGAAGACGCAGCGAACAGCGTGCATGCCGCAAGACACAACGTAGTCAGCGAAGCAGCTGCGACCCTCAAAGCCGTCATGGTGGCAGGAAGTGCTGCATTTGTGGGCGCCCTTGCTGCCGAGAAATAGGAGCGATGCCACCAGCAGGGGCAACTGTGTGTCGAACTCGAACGCGACCACCAAATAGAGCGAGGGGCTCCTGCCCTGCTACAGCTTCAACAGTGCCGCGGAGGGAGAGAAAAGGAACTTGCAAGTAGACGACCATCGCACCGAGATGGCCCATCACAAGAAGCAGACGATAGGGCGAAGATTCTAGCAGCTGCAGCCACGTGTTGAGAGAGCCTATATTAGGCTGAACATCGATTAGCCTAGCGCTAACGGCTGCGTCACGTTGGAGATGTTGCTCTAGGCGTCTCTACAGGTAAAGAAGCTGCGCCCCCGAAACCTCACCGACTGAGCTGATGACGGCACAGGATGGGAGCTACACGGCCTGAAGCTGCAAGAAGACGACATTGGTGGATGAAGCTGCAGTCAACCTGGACCTGCTGCCGCGCCAAAGCGAGGCATAGACGGCCATTGCGCTACACCAAGAACAGCAGGAACGGAATAGCATTAACAACGCACTTGGTTCAAATGGCTCTGAGCACTATGGGACTTAACATCTTAGGTCATCAGTCCCCTAGAACTTAGAACTACTTAAACCTAACTAACCTAAGGACATCACACACACCCATGCCCGAGGCAGGATTCGAACCTGCGACCGTAGCAGTCCCGCGATTCCGGACTGAAGCGCCTAGAACCGCACGGCCACCGCGGCCAGCCAACGCACTTGGAAGACATCGAAAACGGAGTAAGACTGCCCTACAACAAACCAACATTTATTAACCACCAGGGAACTTCCATCCCAGACCACATCATTTGCGCAAAATCTATATATACACACTTCAGCTCTCCATGGGAAGGGGACAGCACAGGGTCAGATCACCTACCGCTAATAATACGAACGCACCTAATGCACTCACCACTTAACAACAAAAACAGAGAAGCCATAATCGACATTAAACATCTAAACGTTCAAAGCTACGAAAATGAACTCACGGAGAGCCTACCACCAGCCAAAGAAATCGCAAGCATTGAAGATCTGGAACAATATAACACCAACATTATACAGGCGATCACGGACGCGACGACAAACAACGCGCCGATCAAAGTCATTAAACCTAACGCAGACAGAATTCCGCAGAGAATACTAAGTACAATAAAAGGAAAAAGACGCATCTACAAGCACTTCGAACAAACTGCGAATATAAACGGGAATGGAATAGATTAAACAATTTGGTCAGGCAGCAGCTGAAAGAGTTCAGAGCAGACAAGTGGGCAGAAATAAGCACGAACCTAGGCCACAGAAAAACAAACAGATATTGGCATGCCTTTAGAAAAGTAACAGGAATCCACCACAAATCAGATCCACCCCTTTACCATGACTGAAATATTATAACAGAGGACAAACAAAAAGCTAATATAGTTAGAGAAGTTCTAGACGAAGTACACAGCTTCCCAACTGACCCAAAATTCGACTTAAGACACGAAAGGGAGATCACACTCGAATTAGATAAACTACAAAAAACCGTCGTTACACCGACAGAAGCCGAAGCAGCGCTAACGGCGGAAATTACAGACTCAGAAGTGGAGGAAGCAATCCTAAAAGGAAAAAACAGCGCACCGGGAAAAGATGGCATCAAAAGAATGCAGATACGATTGGCCCCTAGAGAAAAGATAATCACCAGTCTAAAGACCTTATACAATGCGTCCTTGAAAATAGGCAATATCCTAGTACACTGGAAACAAGCGAAGATATTAATGCTCCCCCCCCCTCCCCCCCCCCCCCAAGCCAGTGAAACCACCCAATGACCCAAGATCATATCGGCCCATCACCCTACTTCCGGTAATAGGGAAAGTTTTCGAAACAATAATCAAGAACAGACTAATCACCTTTGCGGATACAAATCACCTAATACCTGACTGCCAGTCAGGTTTCAGAAAGAATCACGCCACCATAGACCCAATAGTACAGCTACGTAGAGGCGTCACAAGAAGCCTAAACCTCCTGGACTGCGCCGCTGCCATATTTCTAGACATTGAAAGGGCGTTCGACAAAGTGTGGCACAATGGCCTATATTACAAGCTCCTAAAAATGGGAGTAACAGCGAAGATCAACACACTCTTGTCGAACATCCTCGAAAATCGCCCATCCAAGGTCGTCGTCAACGATGCAGAATCAGACCCTTTTATGCCAAAAGCGGGAGTCCCACAGGGAGCCATCATATCTCCCCTGCTATATACACTGTACACTGCAGACATCCCACTATCCAACAAGTGGAACGAGGGTCTGACGTGCGATGACGACACAGCGTACTGGTGCCATACACCAACAACACAAGAAACCAACAGACAAACCCAAGGCTACCTATCCCTCCTAGAAAGCTGGCTCATCCAATGGAAAATCAAGCCTAACGCTACCAAGACACAACTTATTCTGTTCAAACACAAACGAGCCCGCACGCGCAAACAGAACCAAGAAGATTGCAGGTTACAACTATGGGGACAAACCATAAGAGCGAAAGACACGGCAAGATACCTGGGCATTACACTCGACAAATATATGTCATGGGAGGCACACTCAAGGGACATCACGATAAAAGCCAAAACAAGACTAAACCTACTCCGCCTACTCAGAGGCAGGACAAACGGAGCCAAAAGGGATACAATGATATACACCTACAAAGCTTTTGTCCGCCCCATACTGGAATATGCCGCTCCGGTATGGATGGCGAATAAAACAGTGACTTGGAGGATAATGGCAACAGAATGGAAAATACTAAGGATAACAGGCCAGATGAACCCCAGGACACGAAATGAAGTAGTATACAGGAACGCACAAGTGCACCCCCTAAGGAGAAGATGGCTAGAATTAACTGCTAAAATCGGCACCAACAGATTGCACAACAGAACAGCCTCAACAGACATTTTACTAAGAAATTACACCGTACTGAGATACCCACAAACAAAATACCCCTATCCGCCTATAGTAATCAAAACAAGCATAAAGGTAATAGATGCGAACTCAGCAACAAACTTCACTGACGATGACATACAACAGGACATGATAAAACACCTACAGGACGAAGAATCGGAAGAGGAAGACGGCACATAAAACAAGAATGAAAATCACGACCGGACACTAACAAGACAACAAAGAAGAGAAAACAACAAAACACAAGAAAGAGAAGCTTCAACAGATCCTTGCTGAGGTTTTAGGGAGGTTTCTCTCAGCACTCGGGCAAATGCCAGGATCTCAATACCGTCCCACGCGACAGAAAGCGATAACTTATGAGATGAGAGTCAGAACAAGATTAGGAAACCCAAACCCCACTTCTCAAAATAAAAAGTGCCACCACAGCATACCTTAAGTTAACATAAGGTACCAAAGAGCAATAGGCTCTCCATGTGCCCGCCTCACTCCCTCAGGGTGAGGAAGATGAAAAAAAAAATGCAGCACGGATTGGGACTGACTTCTTTATGAGGAACAGGTGGATTTGACGCTGGTATCTAGCTGCGTGATACCCACTGCTAAAACACTGCTCTTGCTATCCATCCAGATTGTGGCGAAGGTTTTTTCCTCCATGACGCTTGCCATGCAGATTTTTCCCAATGCCTTTAAACTTGCTGTCCTTCAACCGTTTCCGTCCACTTTGTATCTCCATGAAGGTCCATATTAATGGGTAATCGTTCCCAGACATACAGACAAAATCACAGTCCCCGTATCCTGTGATACCTAGATTCATATGTCTAAAAATGTAAAGTGTTTTGTGATGGTCACCATGCTAGTGCGGTTGCAAAGGGGGCGCGCATCTTATATACACTCGACAATCAGTGTCAGCTAGAACATGATGAAGATAACGGGTGACGTTATATCTGGAAGAATACCCGACATCTCAGAATCTCAACAAATCGCAGGGTAAATCTGAAAAATTACAAATATTCTGTTGTTTGTAGGCACTTATTAAAGATACTACAAACAGCTCTCTTAGTTGAGCATATACATTTAATATTCTAACCTCATCATTTTTTATTGCTTGCAGAACTGTTATCTTGACTGTCCCTCCTCGACACCCAACAATACTCGGTCGTAATACTTTCATTTCAAGTTTCCTCATACATTTCCATCTCCTTAGTACAATCAAAAGTCTCTGGTCACCCCTATGTAATCCGAAATTGACCACAAGATGTTACGGTAGGTGGACCCGCCAGTATACAAGGAAACAAGACTACATTATTGTCAGCAGAGAAGTATTGAGGGCAGAAGAAGTCAGTCAGGAGAGCTCAGTGACTTCGTGCATGGACTAATCACTGGCTGTTACCTGAGTAATAAATTCATCAGTGACATTTCAGTCCTTGGAAAGCTGCAACAGACGGTTGTTGGTGATGTGACTGTGAAGTGGAAACGCGAAAAAACAGCCACAGCCAAACTAAGACCAGCAGACCGAATACACTGAATGACCTAATTCATCTCTTTCTGTGCCATAGTCACATTTGATCCATAATAGTGAAGTTCATCCTTTCTTCTAGTGTTGCAGCTATTTGCTTTGCCACTATTTTTTAAATGGCATGAGCTATTAACAACAAATTCATTTATCGTAAAGGTACTGTGATTATCCAGAGTTCTTTAACTAAATGTCTGCAAAGTGGTCTTTGGCGGGCTCCAGCTTTTATTCTGATTACACACTTTTGTGTAATGAATACTTTTTCTCTTAATGGCAAATTACCCCAAAATATGATGTCATGATAAAACAGTCAATGAAAATAGGCACAGTAGGCTATTTTACTGATATGTTGATCACCAAAATTTGCAATAAACCTAAGAGTATAAGTAGCTGAACCTAAACATTTCAGCAGGTGATCAATGTGTTCCTACCAGTTCAATTTCTCATCAATGCTCGCACCCAGAAATTTTGAATATTCTGTCTTAGCAATAGACTTCCGTTCAAGGTCTACATTTATCAATGGTGTTATGCCATTTGCTGTAAAGAGCTGTATATAGTGTGTTTTCTCAAAATTTATTGAGAGTCCATTTGGAGAGAACCACTTAATAAGCTTCTGGAAGACATTATTTAGAATTTCCGAAGCTAATTTTTGTTTTTTGGGTGTGATTACTATACTTACATCATCAGTAAAAAGAACTAGCTTTGCATCTTCATGAATACAGAGTGACATGTCATTAATAAGATTGAACTCTGTAGGACACTACTCTTGATACCTCCCCAGTTAGAAGACTCTGCTGATTTTTGCAGACTATTTGTACTGTTCACTTCAACCTTCTGTAATCTTCCATTTAATATGAAATAAACCATTTGTGCACTGTCCCACTCATAACACAATGCTTAAGCTTATCTAGAAGAATTTCATGATCCACACAGTCAAAGTTCACTAAAAATCCTGGTGGGTGTTGTTCAGTTATACAGAGCGTTTAATATTTGATCAGTGAAAGCCTATGTAGCATTTTCTGCTAGAACGCTTTTCTGAAAAACGAATTGACATTTTGTTAGTACTACATTCTTATAAATATGTGAAGCTATCCTTGAATATATTACTTTTTAAAGAACTTTGGGTAAAGCTGTCAGAAGTGAGATTGGGTGGTAGTTTTTCACATCATGCGTATCCTCTTTTTCATGGATTAGTTTAACAATAGCATATTTCAGTCTGTTCAGAAAAATGTACTGTTTCAATGAACTACTACTCTATTATTTTCTTAATTTCAGTAGGAGTGGTCGGCTGAACTTCAATTTTATCAGATTCCATAGACATTGCCTTTTCCATATACAGCCTTGCATTTTCTAATGAACAGCTGGATCCTATTTTCTTTACAACACTTAAAAATGACTACTAAAAGTAATTTCTTCAGACATTTTTTAACAAAAATTCATTGAGTTTGATAGAAATACAGTCTTCCTGTGCTCTAAGTTACCCTGTTTCCCTTTTAAGAATATTGCAAACTGTTTTAATTTTACTATCAGTGGCGCTAATCTCAGACATAATGTGCATACTTCTGGACTTTTTAATAACCTTTCTTAATACAGTGCAGTAGTTTTTATATTTTTTTACTGTTTCTGGATCATTACTCCTTCTAGCTATAACATACAGTTCCCTTTTCTGTTTACAAGATATATTTATCCCTTTAGTAAACCATGGCTTTTTAGACGGTTTCTTACAATTACGTTTCACTGTTTTCTCAGGGAAACTGTTTACAAATATAATCACAAAGGTATTATGAAATGGGTTAAATCTTAAAGTAACATCAGGTTCCCTGTAAACCTCATCCCAGTCTAAGTGTTGCAAGCTTTCTCTAAAATTTGATAAATTTGCTATTGTCAGATCGTCAATTGTATGCACTATTATGGAAGACCAATTTGCATTAGTTTATGGAGGTATGTCACATACCGTAACTAGCTGTTCATCATGATCAGAATGACCATTCTTAACAGGAAAGTTTTTGTTTGATTAAATTCATCTTGGTCTATAAAAACATTATCTATCAGTGTGGTGCTCTCCTGTACTATCCAAGTAGGAAAATCCTTAACTGATACCAAATTGAACGAACCATCTAATACTTCAAGTTCATGCCTTGTATCGGACTCTTTCAGAAAATCTACACCGAAATCCTCACAAACGTTAATTTGCTTTCATCTGTCTGACAGATAGGCCCACAAAGAATCCAAGTTCTTCAGGAACATCTGAAAATTTCCCAATGGAGACCTACTCACAGCTACAATTATAAAAGTATCATCATTTAGTTTACGCTCACAGGCACATACTTCTATATGTTGCTCTACATAAATTTTTTTACTTTCTAAATTTATCACACTAAGATAAATTTTAACATGTAAGGGAAATCCTCTCTCCATCATGTCTCTGCTTACATGTTGTGAAAGCTTATATCCACCAACATTTATCTTTTCCATGTCTAGTACATCTGTTCTACTCTGAGTTTCAGAATCTTCTAAATAAACAAGAAGTTAATCTATTTCGCTTTTTAATCCACTTATGTTCTGATTCAATATACAAACATTATTTTTCACTGTAGTTTTATGAGCATCTTGTGATATCTTTCAATTTCGAAACATTGGACACTGATCTTATACTAAAAAAGGAGGTACTCACATGAGTTTCTGTGCCCCCTCCCTTCAGGATTTTGGTATCATCTTGGCCAATTTACCCCTCCCTTTTCTATTGACATGCAGTCCATACCTCGTGAAGTCCCACTCACCAATAGCATCAACAGGAAACCACCCTATGCCTCACTAAGTAGCCGCCTGAAGCAGCTGATCTAAATCCATATTGACCCTCCCGACAGAACTGTTCAACTGGTGCCGACCGTATAGCATAAAATCAGGAACCAACGCACCATTTGTACGGTTCATTGCACATGCTATTTTTACGCAGTCACATTCAATATTGTAGCCCTGATCCCTTTCAATACTGTTTTCTGCTCGGTGCACTATACCAACATGATCCTGCTTTGTAAAACCCTTGTACGATGCTCCTACATCCTCCGTTACTTGGCTAAGACAGTCACTGGGCTTCAAATAACTAATGACCTGGTACCTCTCAACTAATCTTTCCTACACAATCTGGCTCACGGCCATTCTATGGCTACTACCTAACAACAGAACTTTCCTCAAACTTTCTACTTTTTCTTTAAATAGTTAGTTTCCTGGTGAAAGTCTGTCACGTATTAACTACACTTACATCTACCTGAGTCTCTTCTTTAGTTAATTGAGGAGGAAAGGCAAATCTATTGTTTGTACCAATGACGGAACTGTGAGATACTGTTCTCTTTCTGTGGCCCCTGTTCCTTGCTACGACTTCCCACCTGTATTCATCCTTCGCCATTCTTAACCTCATCAGTTTTCCTTCATATCACTATCAATTTCAACCTTAATGGCTCTAATCTTCCCTTCCTCTTCAATTATATTCTTGTCCCTTGAATATACTTTGCTTCTTCGAATTTAGCAGCATAGTTTCGTCCTACTTTTGTAATCTGGATTTTTTTATTCCACGAGAAACTTTTGGGGTTCAGTCCTAAAGGTAACTGCATCTTTTTCTGACATCGATTATACAGTCAAATTTGTTAATTTCGGGTGAACAAAAACTTCAAACTTCACTTTTCTCTACTAATGAATTGAATTTTTACAGCAAGGTACATGAAGCAAGATCCATCTAGAAGAAAGTCGTGAAAAACTGCTTCATGAATCCCATATTCAAATTTATTGGTGGAAGCAATTTATTTTAGTCTATAAGCGACCAATGCAAGATTTTTTTTAGTCTAGGACACAACATGCAACCGGTTTGGCCACACCTTTGCACTCCAATGCTTTTTCCTTCCCATTCTACCTCACTGACATAAAAATCAGGACGCTCTCAAATATGCAGCTTGTTTTCATAATAAAACGCTTGTAAAAATAAAGAAAAATTTATTCCATTTTTGCAGAAGTGTACGTGAAAGAAGAAAAGTAAAATCTGCTTTGAAACTAGCGTAATAACTGCTTAAGAATGCATATTTATTTTTATCTACCTGGGAAACCCAATTTTTTTTACGGAAGGTGGAGCTCCTCCACTCCCACACTGGCATACAGCCAACGCAAAAGGTCTACCGCCATCTCTACATTTAATTTTCACTAAAGTGAGGCCTCGCAGGATGTGGGTTCTGTGATGTTCGCGTACGTATGGTTAAGGTTAACCGTTAATACGCGCTCATCTGGAGATAGATAGGGTCGAAAGTTGAGCAAAGGGTAGCGGTTTGAAGGGCAGAAGAAAAAAAGTGCCAAGGTAAGAGCCGTGGGAAAAAGCCTCTGCGATAGTGGGTCTGGCTGTAAGAACAATAGGGGTTTTCTTGCTGCCTGCTACAGATCACGCAAGGGTAGGCCTTGTTAGTAGTGGTTGGTATCATGCAGTTCGGTGCCAATGTCGTTGTGCGTTGGTGTTACTCGGTGGCTACCGCTGGGTGTCGGTGTTGATTTCTAGTCAGCGTCAGCATACCTTTAACAGTTACGTTCATAATCATTTTGTGTCCGATAGCTAGTATATCAGATTCACAGAGTAGCGTACTTTTGGCGGATTTTTTGGCGTCGGTGAGCGAGCTTGTCCGTTTCCCTGCTGTAGCCTGTTGGTCGGCTTTAAGAGCAGCTAGCATATCTAGTCAACGTTGCTATTATGCAGGAGCTTGCCGATGTTGTCGCTTGTGGATGTATGTTAGCTTGTCATAGGTGGTTATGCCCTAGCTAGTAGAGTCTTTGGCCGGTTATGCTTCCACCTGTGGTCATGATCATAGACTACCAGAGTGGGGATGAAAGGACTGTTTGAGTGTCTCGAGCACCTGTATAATCATGTGGGAAGTTTTTTGAATATCTCCTTGAGGATTTCAAGGTGGTATTCATTGTGAAGATCCACGGTGCGTGTGTAGTGTGGAACCTTGCTAATGATGCGTAGGACTTTGTTCTGTATGATCTGCAGGCAGCGCAGGCATATCCCCAGATGGCAGCTGTGTACGTCATCAGAGGTCTAATCAGTGTCATGTCTATGGATCTCGACACCCTCCTATTTAGTGTACTTTCACTGTTGAGCATTGGGTAGAGTTGTTTGAGTCTCGCGTGAGCTCTGTGAGCAATCAATGTGATCCCCCCATTCAAGTTTGCGGTCCATCAAGACATCGAAATATCCGGCTTACTCTTGGATACGTATTGGGTGTCCATGTAGTGTTACCTGTCAACAGTGTTGATATTTGCGTAGTAGCTAGGGTCTGCGTGTGAAGAGAACTACTTCGCACTTGTCGACGTTTACTTTAATACGCCATTGTTCCAACCAAGGCTCGGCAGTTCTGAGTGCAGTCTGTATTGTGTTAAAACATCTTTTGTGAGATATGAGTGTATGAGACGTACGAGTCGGGGAAACCACCATCGCTTAGCTTGCATGCAAGACCGTTGTGCTAGAGACGATCGAAAGCTTTTTCGATGTCCAGGAACACGGCCCCTGCAGCTTTGTTCGTGTTGTAGCCTTGTGTTATATGTTCGACCACGCGGAGGAGTTGTTGTGTTGTTGGGTGGTGATTCCTATAGCCGAACTTCTCCGGATTTATGGTGTCATTGGTGATGCAGTGCCTAGTGATGTGTTTAAGTATTACCTTCTCAATAATCAGCTGAGCGAGCACAGCCGACTGATAGGTCGGTAATTTTTTGGGAGCGATGGCTGCCTGAACATCAGTACCTTGGCCGCCTTCCAAAAGTCAGGGAAGTGTTGGTGTTTTAAGATGGCATTCGTTATGTGTGCCAGGTATTCTACGGCTCTTTCCGTAACTCCTGGAGAACACGGTTTTGAATGTCATCGGGCCCATGGTCTTTCCTAGCATTGGTATGCTTGATAGCCCAAGTAATTTCGTTTGTGCTGGTACGTCTGTTTTCGTCGCACGAGGGCTGGGCTATGTGTAACCTCCTGGACGTTACAATTTTGAATACTGGGTCTGAAGGAGCCAGATTCAGCATGCAAGACGCTGCAAGTGTTGTAGCCGTAAGCTCTGCCTTCTCCTTCGCGGAGTAGGCTGGGCCGTCTGGTCCTTGTAGCGTGGGAATGTAATGTTTCTCCCTGGTGAAGTGTCTGGTTAGCTTCCACACGCCAGTCCGAGTGATATCTAGCCCTACGAGTTTCTGTCTCAATTGTTCGCTTCGAAATGTTTGTCGTTTATCCCGTATTATAGCCTGGAGTCTGTTGACGTGCACTTTATAGAACGGGAGGCTGGTACGCTGCTAGTATCTTCTGAGGCGGTTCCTCGGCCGCGGTGGTCTAGCGGTTCTAGGCGCTCAGTCCGGAGCCGCGCGACTGCTACGGTCGCAGGTTCGAATCCTGCCTCGGGCATGGATGTGTGTGATGTCCTTAGGTTAGTTAGGTTTAAGCAGTTCTAAGTTCTAGGGGACTGATGACCATAGATGTTAAGTCCCATAGTGCTCAGAGCCATTTGAACCATTTTTGTTATACGTGGAATGGCGTATTGGACAGCAGTAGTATGAGCCTCCACCGTCTCATCTATTTGTTGTGCGTTGTTAATCTCGTGGGTGTCTGGAATACGACTATCAAGCATTTCCTTGAACAGGGTCGAATTCGCGGGTTGTAGTTCGGTATTCTGCGTAGTTATGCGTCCTGCAGTGTTTCTTCCGCGTGTAGTATTACAGACATGTGGTCTGAGTCCAGATCGTTTTCGAATGGTTCAAATGGCTCTGAGCACTATGGGACTTAACGTCTATGGTCATCAGTCCCCTAGAACTTAGAACTACTTAAACCTAACTAACCTAAGGACATCACACACATCTATGCCCGAGGCAGGATTCGAACCTGCGAATGTTGCGGTCACGCGGTTCCAGACTGAAGTGCCTAGAACCGCATGGTCACACCGGCTGGCGATCATTTTCAACCATAAGGTTGAGAGTAGATGTGATGCCCTTGATGAGGGTTATGTTAACGCGTTTGGCCCGTATATGGAAACCTCTGGCCCAAATAGAATGTAGTTTCAGCCTAGTGCATATTCGTATAGTTTCTTGCCGTTGGAGGTACGTACTCGTGAATTCCAGTGGCGGTGTTTTGCGTTTAGATCTAAAAATGGTTCAAATGGCTCTGAGCACTATGAGACTTAACATCTTAGGTCATCAGTCCCCTAGAACTTAGAACTACTTAAACCTAACTAACCTAAGGACATCACACACATCCATGCCCGAGGCAGGATTCGAACCTGCGACCGTAGCAGTCCCGCTGTTCCGGACTGCAGCGCCTAGAACCGCAAGACCACCGCGGCCGGCGCGTTTAGATCTCCAGCGGTGATTACCCGCGGTGCTATATTGGGAACTGTGCTGATATGACGTGTTACTGTTTTTGGGAAGGTTGTACAGCGATACTAGTGCGGTGTTGGCTTTGTTGAACTTGAAACTGACAGCCGTGGTCTGTAGTCTCTCAAGCGCAGGGAGCTCGATGTTCGTGTGTTCTACGTCATTGTGTATGATGACGGCTGTGCAGCTCCACTTCGTGCCGTTCGCTCGGTCGGTACGATAAACACAATAACCTGGGATGTTTAGCTGTTTGTGAGGCGTAAGCAGTGTTCCGTTCACTAAATGGTTTAAATAGCTCTGAGCACTATGGGACTTACCTTCTAAGGTCATCAGTTCCCTAGAACTTACAACTACTTAAACCTAACTAACCGAAGGACATCACACACATCCATGCCCGAGGCAGGATTCGAATCTGTGACCGTAGCGGTCGCGCGGTTCCAGACTGTAACGCCTAGAACCGCTCGGCCACCCCGGCCGGCATTTCGGTCACTAAGACGATTCGGATACCGTTTCACTCCATGCAAGCAACCATTTCGGCTCTTTTGTTTGCGATCCCTTTGGCATTCCAAAACGGGATCTGTGAGTATGTGTTGACATTCGCTTTTCGCGGCTGGTGTGGCGTGTTACCCATGTATTGGTGTAAACAGTGGTGTGATAACAGTTTATATGTTAGTCCAGTTCAGCTAGCCCTGCGAAACTCGGCGTTTCCCATGTATTTGTAGCTGAGCCTGAGACTCTGTACAAGTGGAAGTTATATCTTACTTATAAAGTTTCTTTGTATACTACGTTTGAATTAATATTATTGGGGATATCAATCGAGTGCTTCTTAGCTTCACTATCACGGGAGAGAGCACGTAGAACTGGCTGTGCAAAAGCAACTGACACAGAGGTTGATACCTACGACACTCAGCCTCTACTATTGTGCTTTGTTAATTTCATAGCGTAATATAGGCCCACCGAGAATTGTACGTGTTTAAAGCAAAATACTAAATTGATAGGAATAAACGGGATTCTCTGTGTGAAAACTCACTATACTGCTCCACTTCAAGTCAAAATTTCTCGCTTCTATGATCTTACGTTGGGGAAAAGCAACTTTAAGCGTTTGTGTGTGGTCTTAGTCATTAACAATACGAAATCAAAATGTTACAAGTAAGCACCCAAATCATAACGTAAACTTAGTAAATCCGTTTCTCCTCACAAAGAATACAAATAAAACTCATCTAAACAAACAAATCAATGTCATTAAGATTTTAATACACAAAGCGAAATCAGCCAGGTAAATTCATTGTTAGTTTGTATTCGTGAAGAGAAAATTGCGGCTCCTTACTCCGACACTGACGTAAACTTACGAAAATATATTTGTCACTGAGTTGAAAAAACTAACTGTGCCATCTATTGAGTCTTCAGCGTATTACGCCGTGATGACTAAACATCCGGACTACTAAGGTGAGCAGACGATTTTAAGCTAAAGCTTTGAAGTCTGACATTTTTTCGTGTTATCTCATTTTGATGGCCGGCCGGAGTGGGCGAGCGGTTCTAGGCGCTACAGTCTGGAACTGCGCGACCGCTACGGTCGCAGGTTCGAATCCTGCCTCGGGCATGGATGTGTGTGATGTCCTTAGGTTAGTTAGGTTTAAGTAGTTCTTAGTTCTAGGGGACTGATCACCTTAGAAGTTACGTCCCATAGTGCTCAGAGCCATTTGAACCATTTTTTTTTATTTTATGAAATAAAGCCTGTGCGTTACCCCAAGATACGCTCAAGTTGCTTTGAAAACCAAAATTCATTTTGTAGTTTTGGAGATCAGCGTGTTGCAGCAGAAAGACAAGCAGACACTACGGCTTAACCGCTTTGTATTTAGAATAAATCATCTGATACCCCATTAAGTGTTGTAATCATTTTCAGTGGAAAATTTGGAACAGAGCAACTGGTTACAATCAAGTCACATTTCAGATGTTGGCTAGTATTACTTTAACGCAGTTTTTATTACAAAGACTAATTTAGCTTAGCGCCTGTGTCGTGGTCGACGAATGGCAGAGGCGACAGACACTCGGCGCCTCCAGAGGCCCCGAAAGTTGGCGGCACGCGGCGGGCAGCGGCCCCTCCGTGTCGCCGCCGCCTGGTCGGCGGTCACTTACCCCTGGGACACCATTGCAGGCTGCGATATGGCGAAATTAGCTCCTCTCGGACGCAGTTCCGCCAACTGCGCGCTCTCAAACTCGGCTGATAGGAAGCCAGCTGGCCGCGCCGTCAATTGCAGGGCGGCCGCTCCCGAGGGCCGGCGGCGCAACTCGCGCGCAATCACAATGGAGATGAGCCGGCCGTGCTTGACCCCGGCGGCCGCCCTACTGCTCGGACCAGCCGCCAATCTTCAGCCGCAGGCCTCGCCCTCAGCTCACGGCGCCCACCATTGTTTGGAGTGGGTGGTGTTGTCGTGGTTTCGCCACTTGAAGTCCTCAGCGTTTCTAAGCAAGGAAGAGAAAGCTAAAAAGTGGAATACACGAGGACTACACAAAGAAATTTAATTTGAAAACAGTTTTATAGAAAGCAAAGAGGAAGTAAATTAGAATGACGTGGAAAAGACCATACTGCTAGAATAATTTGACAGAGCTCTGAAACACCTAGGTGGAAACAAGTCCAATGGAGTAGACGATTTTCCATCAGAATTAACGAGACCCTTGACCACTCTTCCATCTTATCTGGTAGATATCAGGGATGACCAAAAAGTTACCGTTTGAGGACGCTGCTGCAGTGTATATGCAGTTTAGCGCGAATCCGACAAGGGTATATATACTACTGGCCATTAAAACTACTACACCAAGAAGAAATGCCGATGACGAACGGGTATTCATTGGATACATATATTATACTAGAACTGACATGTCATTACATTTTCACGCAATTTGGGTGCGTAGATCCTTCGAAATCAGTACCCAGAACAACCACCTCTGGCCGTTAACAACGACCTTGATACGCCTGGGCATTGAGTCAAACAGAGCGTGGATGGCGTGTACAGGTACAGCTGCCCATGCAGCTTCAACACGATACCACAGCTCATCAAGAGTAGTGACTGACTTATTGTGACGAGCCTGTTGCTCAGCCACCATTGATCAGACATTTTCAATTGGTGACAGATCTGGAGAAAGTGCTGGCCAGGGCAGCAGTCGAACATTTTCTGTATCCAGAAAGGCCCGCACAGTACCTGCAACATGCGGTCGTGCATTATCCTGCTGAAATGTAGGGTTTTGCAGGGATCGAATGAAGGGAAGAGCCACGGGTCGTAACACATCTGAAATGGAACGTCCGCTGTTCAAAGTGCCGTCAGTGCGAACAAGGGGTGACCGAGACGTGTAACAAATGGCACCCTATACCATCACGCCCGGTGATACGCCAGTATGGCGATGACGAATACAAGCTTCCAATGTGCGTTCACCGCGATGTCACCAAACATGGATGCGACCATTATGATGCTATAAACAGAACCTGGATTCATCCAAAAACATGAGGTTTTGACATTCATGCACCCAGGTTCGTCGTTGAGTACACCATCGCAGGCACACCTGTCTGTGATGCAGCGTCAAGGGTAACCGCAGCATGGTCTCCGAGCTGATAGTCCAAGCTGCTGCAAACGTCGTCGATATGTTGGTCTTGCAAACGTCCCCATCTGTTGACTCAGGGATCGAGACGTGGCTGCATGATCCGTTACACACTTGCGGATAACATGCCTGTCATCTCGACTGCTAGTGATATGAGGCCGTTGGGATCCAGCACCGCGTTCCGTATTACCCTCCTAAACCCACCGATTCCATATTCTGCTAACAGTCATTGGATCTCGACCAACGGGAGCAGCAATGTCGCGATACGATAAACCGCAATCGCGATAGGCTACAATCCGACCTTCATCAAAGTCGGAAACGTGATGGTATGCATTTCTCCTTCTTACACGAACCATCACAACAACGTTTCACCAGGCAACGCCGGTCAACTGCTGTTTGTGTATGAGAAATCGTTTGGAAACTTTCCTCATGTCAGCACGTCGTAGGTGTCGCCACCGGCGCCAACCTTGTGTGAATGCTCTGAAAAGCTAATCATTTGTATTTCACAGCATCTTCTTCCTGTCGGTTAAATTTCACGTCTGTAGCACGTCATCTTCGTGGTGTAGCAATTTTAATGGCCAGTAGTGTAAACACCGACATGTAGACAAGGAATTAGTTGGGCATTTGTGTCTTTCCGACGTGCGTGTGACAAATGCGGCGTTATTACCAAATGCATCCAAACAAAACCAACACCGTAAGCCTCGGTAGCTGCGCGATCAGTGCAGCTGATGGCTTACCGAAGGTTCCCGCGTTCGATTAGCAGGTGGGTCGGAGATATTCTCCACTCGGGGACTGGCTGTTGTCCTTGCCTTCGTAACGTCATAATTGACATTACATTGTTGACATGGCTGTAGAGGCACGTCCAGAAAGACAACAAATAAAAACAATAAGAATTAAGGTCAAACACCTGTAAACATCTATTAGAGATAAGAACGTACATGTGTGTCGAAACCTCCGTTGAGGAATGATGCCTCAAGTTGTGAGTTGGTCGTGACTCGACAAAAGTTGCCGGTCGATCTGGGAGGCTACCCTCATCCAACTCAAGTTACAGACACTGAAATACTAGCCCTATAGTCCTGATATCTCCCCACGCGATTATCACACCTTTGGTCCCTTAAAAAGGGTCTTGAAGGGTCGGCGATTCCAGTCGGACGAGGATGTGCAGCTGGCAGTTGCTGACTTCTTCACACAGCAGAACATTGTGTTTTAACGGGCATGTTGAACCTGGTGCATCGGTAGGATGATTCCCGCAATGTTCACTGCGATTTTGCCTCCTTGGCATACCGATTCTGCAATCTACGGCTTTCGAACGTGTACTTTTTGATCGCCCCTTGCATACCAGATTTCAAGAAGGACGTAATCATTACTATTCCAAAGAAGGGTATGGTTGCAAAATATTCACAGAAACTGTTACATAGAATGGCAAAACTGAGGTAAGTGCCGACCTCCGGTAACATCAGTTCGGGTTTTGGAGAAATGTAGGGACCCACGATGTATTACTGAACCTACGAAGCATCATAGGAAATAGAAAAGCCAAACGTACTTGTGTAGAATTTGTAGATTTAGGGTAAACTTTTGACAATGTTGTGGAAACGAATGTACACTTCGAAATTCTCAATACAGGATTTGAAAATGCAGAAAGCAAAAAATTATCTCTAACCTGTACAGAAATCAGGCAGCAGTTCTAAGAGTCGAAGGGCAAGAAAGAAAAGGAGCGGTAAAGAAGGGAGTGAGATACTCTATTAGTCTCTACCCGATGTTATTCAATATGTACTTTGAGCAAGCAATAAAGAAAATAAAAGAAATTTGGAAAAAGAATTAATGCTCAGAGAAAACGAATAAAAACTTTCTGGCCTGCCGATGTCATTGTATTGCTATTGAATACCCTCCTGTAACTTGAAGCAGCAGGAGAACGGGATGGATAGTTTCTTGAAAACAGATTATAAGAACGAGTGGAACAAAGGTAAGGGAAGGTAGTTCAGCTAAATCAGCTGATGCCTACAGAATCACATTCTGAAATGAGGCTCTAAAAGAATTAGTTTTTACATTTGGTCAGTGAAATGTCGATGACCGAAATAGAATAAATATCAAATTAAACTGGCAATTCCAAGAAAATCATTTCTGAAAAAGAGAAATTTACAGTATCCTATACAATTTTAAGTTTCAGAAAAATCTTTCCCAGGCGTTTGTATGGCGTGTAGCTCTGTAGGGAAATGAACAGCGGACAATAAACTGTGCACATAAGAAGAGGACAGATGCTTCTGAAATGTGGTGCTGAAGAAGAACGTTAAAAACTAGACGACAGATCGAATAAAGAATGAAGAGGTACTTAAAGGAACTGGAAAGAAAGAAATTTATGGTACAACTTGATTGAAGCTAGGGATCGGTTCATAGGAAACATCCTGAGGTATCAACTAGTAGTTTGGTAATCTAAAAAGGTGTGGAAGGTAGATATTAGGGATCAAGGCTTTGTATACAAATGCAGATGCAAATGGATGTAGGCTACAGTAGTTACATAGAGGTGAAAAGGCTTGAGCAAGACAAACTACACTCCTGGAAATTGAAATAAGAACACCGTGAATTCATTGTCCCAGGAAGGGGAAACTTTATTGACACATTCCTGGGGTCAGATACATCACATGATCACACTGACAGAACCACAGGCACAAAGACACAGGCAACAGAGCATGCACAATGTCGGCACTAGTACAGTGTATATCCACCTTTCGCAGCAATGCAGGCTGCTATTCTCCCATGGAGACGATCGTAGAGATGCTGGATGTAGTCCTGTGGAACGGCTTGCCATGCCATTTCCATCTGGCGCCTCAGTTGGACCAGCGTTCGTGCTGGACGTGCAGACCGCGTGAGACGACGCTTCATCCAGTCCCAAACATGCTCAATGGGGGACAGATCCGGAGATCTTGCTGGCCAGGGTAGTTGACTTACACCTTCTAGAGCACGTTGGGTGGCGCGGGATACATGCGGACGTGCATTGTCCTGTTGGAACAGCAAGTTCCCTTGCTGGTCTAGGAATGGTAGAACGATGGGTTCGATGACGGTTGGGATGTACCGTGCACTATTCAGTGTCCCTCGACGATCACCAGTGGTGTACGGCCAGTGTAGGAGATCGCTCCCCACACCATGATGCCGGGTGTTGGCCCTGTGTGCCTCGGTCGTATGCAGTCCTGATTGTGGCACTCACCTGCACGGCGCCAAACACGCATACGACCATCATTGGCACCAAGGCAGAAGCGACTCTCATCGCTGAAGACGACACGTCTCCATTCGTCCCTCCATTCACGCCTGTCGCGAAACCACTGGAGGCGGGCTGCACGATGTTGGGGCGTGAGCGGAAGACGGCCTAACGGTGTGCGGGACCGTAGCCCGGCTTCATGGAGACGGTTGCGAATGGTCCTCGCCGATACCCCAGGAGCAACAGTGTCCCTAATTTGCTGGGAAGTGGCGGTGCGATCCCCTACGGCACTGCGTAGGATCCTACGGTCTTGGCGTGCATCCGTGCGTCGCTGCGGTCCGGTCCCAGGTCGACGGGCACGTGCACCTTCCGCCGACCCTGGCGACAACATCGATGTACTGTGGAGACCTCACGCCCCACGTGTTGAGTAATTCGGCGGTACGTCCACCCGGCCTCTCGCATGCCCACTATACGCCCTCGCTCAAAGTCCGTCAACTGCACATACGGTTCACGTCCACGCTGTCGCGGCATGCTACCAGTGTTAAAGACTGCGATGGAGCTCCGTATGCCACGGCAAACTGGCTGACACTGACGGCGGCGGTGCACAAATGCTGCGCAGCTAGCGCCATTCGACGGCCAACACCGCGGTTCCTGGTGTCTCCGCTGTGCCGTGCGTGTGATCATTGCTTGTACAGCCCTCTCGCAGTGTCCGGAGCAAGTATGGTGGGTCTGACACACCGGTGTCAATGTGTTCTTTTTTCCATTTCCAGGAGTGTAGTTTGGAAAACGGCACCTAACCAGTCTTCGGACTGAAAGACAACAACAACAAATATTCCTGCTAATTTATCCTCTACTTTCAAGCTTCGAAGACTTTCATATTTTCTTCATACGAAATTAGTTGTATAGGAATGCAAGGTTTCGTGACGATTTATGCAGATAAACTTCTCTCGACTTTCCAGTAGCGTCAAGTAGTTTCTTCGACCACATCAACAGTATCTATGAAACATCACTTCCAGGATGGCGGTAGAGAGAGATGGTGCCTTTGAAGAAAAGCTCTCGGGTTTCCAGCCGTGTGGCGGTATTAAAAAACCACGACGTTTCGATGAGTGACATACTCATCATCTTCTGGCGAACTGCTGAGATTTTGCGGACGCCGCCCTAGTAATTTTTGCACTGTGCCCCCCGCCTCCCTCCACCTGACTCCGTAAGGCTGGGTACAGAGAAGCTGATGGGAGGGTGGGGGGTGAAGTCACGGTTGTGGGAGTAGCGGGGCCTCCGTTCCCATCTCTGTCAGAACATTTTGGTCCTGTCTCGCGAGGAGGTCGGTGGTGGGCGCGCACTCGACGAATTGCCGCCATCATTCGATAATTTCCGCTTTCACTGTGTTCAATTCCGCACTCAGTTGGTATGCTTCGTCTCTGTTTACAAGATTCACATTAATCTGTATTTCGATGGACTCTTTTACGACACTGTCCTAGTAGCCGATGACTTGTCAGAGCATACTGATGTTCTCGAAGTCAAATGCATGCTCTTCCTTGATTCTGTGTACTACTACAGCCGAATTCTCCATCTGTCCCAGCCGCACATACCTGGTATGTTCCTCGCAACCTTTAGAAACGTTGCGGTTTTATAGTACTTCCACCTGGCTGGAAATCCGAGAGCCTTTCATCATCTGTATAAGCCGGGAAAGTCTACATTCACATAGATGGTGGCTTGCCGTTTCCTGACGTCGTCGTCCACCCTAAAGCAAATTATTACCCACAGTGTTTACCAGAAACCCATTCACATGGAGTGCACGCTAACTGCTATCACCATCCATCGCAGAAACATTCTGTTCTGAGGAACTTAGTGCACTGAGCGGAATTAGTCTCAGAGCTGCAAATTTTCCGAAGGAACTGAGACATATATGGAAAGTACTCAAGGAAAACGGCTACAACAACCGCTAAATGTCATAATCCATTGTTTCGAAGACACCTCAGCAGACGGTTCTCAAGGAGGATTCGAAGCATCTTGCGGTTTTGTCGTTCCATGGCTCAGTAACAGGAAAGATCAGCCGGCTCCTACATTTGACTCTGTCTTCAGGGTTTCAGGAAAAATTCAGCAGCTCTTGAGGCCTGTGAAGGACGATGTAGGCCTCAGAATGGCAGGCGTATACACTCTAAGACAAAAACAAAATAAAATTAAAGCTTTAAAAAATAAAGTAATGACACACTGTGAAGAAATTATCCAAATGAGATGGAAATCGGTAGGTGTGATGCACGTGCATAGTCAAACAAATTACTATTTAATAAAAAAAAAGGATGATTTATTCAAGAGAAAGACCTTCTCAAACTAAGCAAGTCAGTAACAGGTTGTCCACCTTTGGCCATTATCCAAGCAGTTATTCGACTTCGCATTGATTAACAGAGTTGTTGATTATCCTCCTGGGTTCTGTCCAGTTGGCACTTTAGGTTATCAAAATCTCGAGCTGGGTGGAGGGCCCTGCCCACAAAGCTTCAAACGTTAGTAATCGGGCAATGTTCATTCTGTCATACTTTTGACATAAAATTGATATCAAACTAATTATCCAAGTTAATTATTTATTCATTTAACTATACTCACCCCCTGATGATGCCATTGGTTTTCCCCAGATGGCACATCAGTCCCTTCCCCCACCACTCTTCACCCAACCCCTACCCCGTCTCCTTCCCCCACCCACTCCTCTCCCCCCACCACCCACCACCAACTCCACACCTGGAAATGGCATGAAGCAGTCTGTGTTGAGCTGCCATACTGGTAGGAACAATATAGTATTTCTTTAAACGATTTTGCCCCAATTACTTATTTATTTAAACATTTAAGAATACCACTACCAGACGACACCCCTTCCCTCCCAAAAAAACGGCGAGGAACTGAAATTTATTCAAATTTTGTGTGTTTGCCCTAAGGTTCAGAGACTAGCTGACCTGGTTCACAACACCACCAATGGATGGCGCTGTTTGCCCTCCCCATTCCCTTCTCTCCCCACTCCCCCTCTCCATTTCCATTTGTGAGGGAGCTTCAGTCTGTGTTCAGCTGCCAGGCAGGACAGATATAATACTTTATTTTGGACAGTGTGTTCAATGGACGAGCTGTCTGTTTCGGACAAGGGAGAATTCAACACCTACATTACCTGTAATCATGCAGCTGAGGACTGTGTCCAAAGCTACCTGCATTGTGCTCGGAAAGCTAAGATACTGGATGAATGTACGAATAAGATAAATACGCTTCATGAAATACTTGAAGATGCAGCAGGGTGGGTGTAAGGTACACTTCACAACACATGTTGATAAATGCTTCTGCTGGAACTGTAGGCCATTAAACAGAAGTCCAGTCTGTCTTCTGTAACACAAGAAGACAACACGCTCATCTCCTCCAGTGCAAGAATCCGTGTATGCGATTGAGGAGATGCTGGTAATGAGCAGGGATAATTTTAATAAGTATACTACATGCAAGCACAGAGCTGAGGACAGCGTCCATAGCTCCCTACTTGAAGTTTGGAAAGGAAAGATAAAGGATGAGCGTAAAAGGAAGAATACTTTCCAGCAAATAATGGTGATGCAGCGAGATGGAGTGAAGATGCATTTTACAATTCATAGAGAATACTACTTGTGCAGGGAGTGTCTGCCTTTTTCGAAATACTGCGTCAATATGTCTAAGATACGAATGTCTGCAACAACCCAGATCGAGTGAGGAAGTTCGCAAAAGCTACCACCAGAGGTCTTGCTCCCCTCCACCAGCACTTGAAAATTTTCATGAACCAATAGGAATGCAGGAACACCACATGTAGTCATCTGATCACTACATTGGGTATATAATGCAGACACAGCAGTTCGCCAGTCTCAGTCAGCACGTGGAAGAAGAACAATGAAGCATCACCAGCAGCAGTCAAGATCATGCAGCACACCACGATAGAAGAATAGAAAATACTGAACCGCCAAAAAACTGCTATAGGCGTGTGTATTCAAAGAAAGAAATACGTAAACAGGTAGAATACGGCGCTGAGGTCGGCGACGCCTATATAAGACAACAAGTGTTTGGCGCAGTTGTTCGATCAGTTACTGCTGCTACAATGGTAGGAATGAAAGTGGTGTTATAGTCGGCGCACGAGCGATGGGCACACCATTTCTGAGGTAGCGATGAAGTGGGAATTTTCTTGTGCGACCGTTTCACGAGTGTACTCTGAATATCAGGAATCTGGTAAAACATTAGATCTCTACATCACTGTGGCCAGAAAAATATCCTGTAAGAACGAAGTCAACGACGACTGAAAAGAGTCATTCAACATGACAGAAGTGCAGCAGATTTCAATGCTGGGCCATCAGTAAGTGCCAGCATGCGAACCATTCGATGTAACATCATCGATATGGCCTTTCGGAGCCGAAGGCCCACTCATGTACACTTGATGACTGCATGACACAAATCTTTACATCTAGCCTGGGCCAGTCAACACCAACATTGGGCTATTGATGACTGGAAACATGTTGCCTGGTCAGACGAGTCTTGTTTCAAATTGCATTGAGAGGATGGACTATCTCATGAATTTATGGACCCTGCTGTCGGCATGCGACTGTACAAGCTAGTGGAGGCCCTGTAATGGCATGGGGCGTGTCCAGTTGGAGTGATATGGGATCCCTTATAGTCTAAATACGACTCTGAAAGGTGACATGTACATAAGCATCACCTGCATCCGTTTATGTCCATTGTCCATTCCAACGGACTTGGACAATTTCAGCAGGACAATGCGACATACCACACGTCCAGAATTGGCTCCAGGAACTCTCTTCTGAGTTTAAACACTTCCGCTGGGCACCAGACTCTTCAGACGTGAACATCATTGAGCATATATGGGATGCCCTGCAACGTGCTGTTCAGAAAAGATCTACATCCCCTCGTTCTCTTGCGCATTTATGGACAGCCCTGCAGGATTCGTAGGGTCAGCTACCTCCAGCACTACTTGAGACATTAGTCGAGTCCATGCCACGTCGTATTATAGCACTTCTGTGTGGTCATGGTGGCCCTACACGATATATATATACATACAGTGTGTGTATAGCTTCATTGCAGTTCCATTTTTTCGTTTGTTGAACTCCATTTTCCTGGTCTGGGCGGACGCTTATCGCTTCTTCTTCTTTGCCCAATGGTGACCTCCAACATGTCCAGATCAGCAGCAGCAACGACCACCGACTTGTCAGGGACTGCAACAACGTCCGACTTTTCAGGACAACCATCAGCATTGGCATCGTGCGATCCTGCTGCTCACCTGGTCAGCATGCTGGAGCAGGACACTGATGTGCAGTTGTCTATACGACTCAATGATGAATACACCCAGTCTGTCCTGACACGCATGAGTATGCGAGTGGCCCTATCCTACAGGTCAGTACTGGCTGACAACAAACGAGTCATCACAGAAGATTCCGATGTCATTCCTAGATGAACGAGGTGTAAATCAGAAGCTACCACTTCCACCTAGCGCTCTGATGCTTCTCGATTAGTATACAATTTAACATGTACAGATTAAAAACGGTTAAATACGCGTCAAAACGTATACTAGCAGCTGTAGAAGCCCATGACTGGTGTGTGTTGTTAGAAATTGAAAATGTGCAGTTTACTGGGCACGAATATGATGAGATTAAACGTGCCAAAGTCTTTATCGATCAGCAGATGAACAAAAATGTGTGATGAATTCTTAAGGGACCAAACTACTGAGGTCATCGGTCCCTAGACTTACACACCACTTAACCTAACTTAAACGAACTTATGCTAAGAACAACACACACACCCATGCCCGTGGGAGAACTCCAATCCCCTGCGGGAGGGGCCGCGCAATCAGTGATATGGGGCCTTAGAGCACACGGTCACTCCGTGCGGCGATCAGCAGACGACCACAGAGCGTTATTCAACTGGTATCCCACAAGATGTTAACTATAGTGCCTTACCTCTCTCAATAACAGCAGTGTATGTTGACTCAGCACTCCATTGATGTAATTTATCTGTGACACTCCACTGTTACAAACATGTTCAGTCTAGGAATGCCATTATTGAACTGTTTGAAATGCTGAACACATGCCTGCATTGTGTTAAAAGTATGTATAAAGGCACTGTAGACTATTTCCAAGTGAATAGTGCACATGCTAACGATTTACACCCCCATATCAATACAGTGCCAAAGGAAACTAAAGAACAACCAATAAGTTTGAAATAATTTCAAACTGGATTCAATGTGCACAAGAAACTGTTATCTGGTTTATTCTGTATGAGAGTGATGGTGAAGAAAGAACCTGTTGATTTGCCAGATATATTGCATCTAATGTAAGACAATCGCATCCAATGTATGAAATCGCAAATCCCGTGTGTTATTTCTTATTTTGTAACTCTCTCATTATAACACAACCACAGTAGCTCAGTCGGTAAGATGTTGCTCTATACTGTTTACACACACACTCCTGGAAATGGAAAAAAGAACACATTGACACCGGTGTGTCAGACCCACCATACTTGCTCCGGACACTGCGAGAGGGCTGTACAAGCAATGATCACACGCACGGCACAGCGGACACACCAGGAACCGTGGTGTTGGCCGTCGAATGGCGCTAGCTGCGCAGCATTTGTGCACCGCCGCCGTCAGTGTCAGCCAGTTTGCCGTGGCATACGGAGCTCCATCGCAGTCTTTAACACTGGTAGCATGCCGCGACAGCGTGGACGTGAACCGTATGTGCAGTTGACGGACTTTGAGCGAGGGCGTATAGTGGGCATGCGGGAGGCCGGGTGGACGTACCGCCGAATTTCTCAACACGTGGGGCGTGAGGTCTCCACAGTACATCGATGTTGTCGCCAGTGGTCGGCGGAAGGTGCACGTGCCCGTCGACCTGGGACCGGACCGCAGCGACGCACGGATGCACGCCAAGACCGTAGGATCCTACGCAGTGCCGTAGGGGACCGCACCGCCACTTCCCAGCAAATTAGGGACACTGTTGCTCCTGGGGTATCGGCGAGGACCATTCGCAACCGCCTCCATGAAGCTGGGCTACGGTCCCGTACACCGTTAGGACGTCTTCCGCTCACGCCCCAACATCGTGCAGCCCACCTCCAGTGGTGCCGCGACAGGCGTGAATGGAGGGACGAATGGAGACGTGTCGTCTTCAGCGATGAGAGTCGCTTCTGCCTTGGTGCCACTGATGGTCGTATGCGTGTTTGGCGCCGTGCAGGAGAGCGCCACAATCAGGACTGCATACGACCGTGGCACACAGGGCCAACACCCGGCATCATGGTGTGGGGAGCGATCTCCTACACTGGCCGTACACCACTGGTGATCGTCGAGGGGACACTGAATAGTGCACGGTACATCCAAACCGTCATCGAACCCATCGTTCTACTATTCCTAGACCGGCAAGGGAACTTGCTGTTCCAACAGGACAATGCACGTCCGCATGTATCCCGTGCCACCCAACGTGCTCTAGAAGGTGTAAGTCAACTACCCTGGCCAGCAAGATCTCCGGATCTGTCCCCCATTGAGCATGTTTGGGACTGGATGAAGCGTCGTCTCACGCGGTCTGCACGTCCAGCACGAACGCTGGTCCAACTGAGGCGCCAGGTGGAAATGGCATGGCAAGCCGTTCCACAGGACTACATCCAGCATCTCTACGATCGTCTCCATGGGAGAATAGCAGCCTGCATTGCTGCGAAAGGTGGATATACACTGTACTAGTGCCGACATTGTGCATGCTCTGTTGCCTGTGTCCATGTGCCTATGGTTCTGTCAGTGTGATCATGTGATGTATCTGACCCCAGGAATGTGTCAATAAAGTTTCCCCTTCCTGGGACAATGAATTCACGGTGTTCTTATTTCAATTTCCAGGAGTGTATTATTATTATTATCACCATCATTACAAGTGGCCATTTTTCTACAAAAGCCATTGTACACCAAGACCTGATATAGTTGGCATTATGACATGGTGGGTGAGGCGTCAGCACTTTGTTGTAAGTGAGTAGTGATGTGATGGGGTGGAAGAAGACTGGAAGAAGAATAAAAAAAAAGAAAAAGAGTAGAATTCTCATTCCTGATAGATATAATTGTGGGTCCATCTAACTGTGGCAAGACAAATGTTCTCATGTCACTACTAACACACCCAGACGCAGTCCGCTTTATGCATGTATGTGTATTTTCAAAAACGATTCAAAAGCGCTGTTTAAACCTAAGTACTGCCTACTCTAAAATATACTGCAGGGTGTGGATGGTATAACACACGACATTCAGACAAAGCAGACAAATTCCCCTGCCAGAAATAGTAAAGCCAAACACAGTGTTCGTATTTGACGACGTTGCTGTGAAAAACCAAGCTCAAATTCTATGATATTTATGTTTTGGTCGTCGTATGGGTCTTGACGTATTTTATTAGAGTCAGTCATATTCAAGAAGAGATAATGCAGATGTCATTATAGCTTTCAAACAAGACAATTTGACTCTAAAACATGTTTACCATGTGCATGTAGGAACCGACATGTCATCTGATGATTTTGTAACGATACATGCAGATTACAAAACCATTAAATGAATGTTTGTAGAGATATGCGCATATACGCAGATTCCGCTTCCCCCACTCCCCACCCCCCGCCCGTGAACCATGGACTTAGCCAATGGTGAGGAGGCTTACACGCTTCAGCGATACAGACAGCCACAGCATAGGCGCAACCGCAATGGAGGGGTGTCTGTCGAGTGACCAGACAAGCATGTGGTCCCTGCCTTTTCAGTAGCTACTGGGGCAACAGTATGGATGATTGACTGATCTCGCCTTGTAACATCAAACAAAACGGCCTTGCTATGCTGGTACCGCATACAATTGAAAGCAAGGAGAAACTACAGCCGTCATTTTTCCCGAGGGAGTGCAGCTCAACTGTACGGCTAAATGATGACGGCATCCTCATAGGTAAAATATTCCGGATGTAAAATAGTTCCCCATTCGGATCTCCAGGTGGGGACTACTCACAATTAAGTCGTCATCAGGAGAAACAAAACTGCAAAACTGCCGTTCCACGGATCGGAGCATGAAATGTCAGATACCTTAATCGGGCAGATCTGTTAGAAAATTTCAAAAGAGAAATGGATATGTTAAAGTTAGGTAATTAGTGAAGTTCGGTGGCACGAGGAACAAGTCTTCTGGTCAAGTGAATACAGGGTTATAAATACCAAATCAGATAGAGGTAACGCAGGAGTATATTTAATAATGAGTAAAATAATAGGAACACGGATAAGCTACTAAGAACAGTATAGTGGACACATTGTTGTAGCAAAAAGTGACACGAAGCCCACATCCACCACAGTAGTACGAGTTTATATGTCAACAAGCTCTGTAGATGTGGAGGAGATTGAGGGAATGTATGATGAGATGAAAGAAATAATTCAGATTCTTAAGGGAGTCGAAAATTTAACTATCATGGGGGACTGGAATTCGATAGTAGGGAAAGAAAGAGAAGGAAAAGTAGTAGCTGAATATGGCCTAGAGAAAGGAATGAAAGAGGAAGCCGCCTGGTAGAATTTTGCACAGAGCATAATTTAGTAATAACTAATACTTGATTTAAGAATCATGAGAGAAAGCTGTATACGTGGAAGAGACCTGGAGACGACGGAAGGTTTCTGATTGGTTATATAATTGTTAGAGGTTTAGGAATCAGATTTTAAAATTGTAAGATAGATCACAATTTATTGGTTATGAACTGCAGATTAAAACTGAAGAAATTGCAAAAAGGCAGGAAGTTAAGCAGATGGGATCTGGATAAACTGAAAGAACCAGAGGGTGTAGAGGGTTTCAGGAGCATTAGAGAACGATTGACAAGAACAGGGGAAGGGAATATAGAAGAAGAATAGGCAGCTTTGAGAGATGAAATAGTGAAGGCAGCAGAGGATGAAGTAGGGAAAAAGACGAGGGCTAGTAGGCATCCTTGGGTAACAGAAGAAATATTCAATTTAATTGATGAAAGAAGGAAATATAAAAATGCACTAAATTAAGCAGGAGAAAGGGAATACAAACGTGTAAAAAATGAGATTGACAGGAAGTGCAGAACTGTTAAGCAGTAATGGCTAGAGGGCAAATGTAAAGATGTACAAACATATATCAGTAGGGCTAAGATGGACACTGCCTACAGGAAAATTAAAGAGGACTTTGGAGAAAAGAGAACCACTTGTATGAATATCAAGAGCACAGAAGGAAAAACAGTCCCAAGAAAGAAGGGAAAGGTGGAAGGAATATATAGAGAGTCTATACACGGGAGATGAATTTAGAGCAATATTATGGAAGTGGAAGAGGACGTAGAGGAAGAATCTGACAATGCACTGAAAGACCTAAGTCGAAACAAGACCCCAGGAGTAGCCAACATTCCGATAGAGATACTGACAGGCTTGGGAGAGCCAGCCATCACAAAAATCTTCCGTCTGGTAAGCAAGACGAACGAGACAGGCGAAATACTCTCAGACTTCAATAAGAATGTAATAATCGCAGTTCCAAAGAATGCAGGTGTTGACAGATGTGAAAATTACCAAACCATCAGTTCAATAGGTCATGGCTGCAAAATACTAACACGAATCATTTACAGAAGAAGGGAAAAGCTCGTACAAGCCGACCTCGGGCAAGATCAAACTGGATTCCTTGAAAATGTACGAACACGTGAGGCAAAACTGACCCTGTGACTTCTCATAGAAGAGAGACGAAGGAAAGGTAAAACGACATTTGTAGCATTTCTAGAGTTAGAGAAAGCTTTTGACAATGTTGACTAGAACATTCTCTTTCAAATTCTAAAAGTGGCAGGGGTAAAATACAGGGAGCCAACGGCTATTTACAATTTGTACAGGAACCAGAGGGCAGTTATAAGACGTCGAGGAGCACAAAGGGGAAGCTATGGTTGAGAAGGGTGTGAGACAGCGTTGTAGCCTATCTCCGATGTTATTCAATCTGTATGTTGAGCAACCAGTAAAAGAAACAAAAGACAAATTTGGAGTAGTAATTAAAGTCCAGGGAGAAGAAATAAAAACCTTGAGGTTCGCCGATGACATTGTAATTCTGTCAGACACAGCAAAGGATTTGGAAGAGCAGTAGTATTTTTAAAGGAGGATAAAGATGAACATCAACAAAAGCAGAACAAGGATAATGGAATGTAGCCGAATTAAATTAGGTGATGCTGAGGGAAGTAGATTATGAAATGAGACAAATAAAGTAGAAAATGAGTTTTGCTACTTGGGAAGCAAAATGAGTGATGATGGCCGAAGTAGGGAAGATATAAAGTGCATACTGGCAATGACAAGAAAAGGTATCTGAAAAAGAGAAATTTGTTAACGTCGAGTTTAGATTTAAGTGTTAGGAAGTCGTTTCTGAAAGAATTTGTATGGAATGTAGCCATGTATGGAAGTGAATCATGGTCGATAAACAGTTTAGACATGAAGAGAATAGAAGCTTTTGAAATGTGGTGCTACAGAAGAATGCTGAAGATTAGACGGGTACATCATGAGACTAATCTGGAGGTACTGAATAGAATTGGGGAGAAGACAAATTTGTGGTACAACCTGACCAAAAGAAGAGATCGGTTTGGTAGCACACATTCTGAGACATCCAGGGATTACCAATTTAGTACTGTAGGGAAGCGTGTGAAGTAAAAATCGTACAGGGAGACCAAAAGTTGAACACAGTGAGCAGTTTCAGAGAGATGCAAGTCGCAGTAGTTAGTCGAAGATGTAGAGGCTTGCACATTACAGAGTAGCATGGGGAGTTGCATCAAATCAGTGTTCGGACTGAAGACCACAACAACAACAAGAACATGCGCACATTGCTGGAATCACACATGGTACAGGTTTCTTGTTACTGTATATCAAGAAAACTGAATGACGGTAAGTGTAAATGGAACTTCCAGGAGTTTCTGTATATGCAACTATGAGAAAGGTGATGAGTATATTAGTATACACTATACCATGGACAAATTCACTACTATGTAAGGCACTCAGCCCGAGAGGGAAGGTGTGCATAGATAGAGAAGGCGTTTTTATATGGATGGGAAACTTCAGTTTCTCGATCGTAAAGTTAAGGAGCTAGAAACATGTGCCCAGACCCTTCTCAGACTAATAAACGTTAGATGCTAGGGTTAAGTAACTAGAGATGTACACCTGCATCATTCTGAGAAAGAAAATAGAGGACTTAGCTGTAAGAGTTGATGGAATTGAAAAGAAAGTACATGACTTAATTGTAAAGGTTGAGCGAAATGTACAGTCAGTTCCACAAGAAATTTTACGCCGTTATCTGTATAAAATAAAAGACGCTGTTATAAATACAAGTTTACATGAAAATACATGTTGTTACTAATTGCACAGTTACCTAACAGTTAATCCAGTCGTCGCCATTATCGATTATCACAAGGCACCTTAGCCCTCTCTCCGGTAAATCATCCACGTTTCCAGCTCTAAATATCGTTTGATCCGCATTACCATGAATGTCTTTGAGTTTTAGCAGCAGCTCCACGTGAATGTTTGGGATTTATGAGGAACACTGCGTCGTAAGGCTTCAGATATGTTGCACTCATTTTAAACTGCAACCGACAAAACAAAACATTCAACTCTCACACTGTTTATCTTTACATTGGGCAAAAGCGCTTTGATTACAGATTCGAGACCACTACCAGAAATGTTGCTGCGGACGTCACATTTAAAATTATGGTGTGCGCTTTCTTGTGGAACTGACTGTATATAAGGTGCAGCCTATGAGACAGGCCGCTTAGTATATAGAAAGATGTCACCTAACGGTAAGTCATCGTTGCGTGGAAAGCCGTTTGAGAGAAGTTACGGGTTATTTTCCTTCGATTTGGTCATGGGAATGTTGTCGCTGTAAAGCTTATCAGTCTCCCATGAAAGTTCTCGACGCTCATTTAAAAGTCAAACCATAGGATTATCACCGACAAAAGATTTTTGGTGGTTAAGACTTGAACCATAGGACGATACAATTTGGTACACTGCCGTATACGGTACGTGTTTTTCGTAAAGGTAGTATGTGACGTCGTAGGGTCACCTTCACAGTGGGTCACAGGAATGAGTAGGCATTCAAAGTCGGCATATACTGGAAACAGGCATCGCTCCTGAGGGTGAACATTTTTAAACTTTAAGAAATTGTCTTCCTCAGTAGGTACAGTAACACGTATTGGGTCCTTGGAAGCGCAATCTACTAGATATGGTCCTAATAACTTGTCTGAGGAAACATAACTCACACCCTTAAGCCAATGTGCTTTACACAAGTCTTTGATCCACAAATATTGATAATTGCCTTTCTCCTTATTTTTCTCATCGCAGAGTAAGAGCATCTTTAGACGCTTCTTACTCCCACCAGCAAATTTTGAGAAATGGAGCAGCCAACGACTATATACTTGCGCTGCTCACCTAACTTGCATTTCTCCAGGCTATAAAAATGAACCGATATTGCGATATTCTGCGCCTCAAATTTAGGTATGTCCCGGATCTGGACGGGTAACTCGATACCATCAAAGTTACAACACTTAGCAACGCCAATACCTATGTCGTATGGAGATGTGTGCTGCGGATTTTTTGTTTAATTTCTCTCGAAAGCCAGGACTGGCCACGCAAAACAAGGGTGACCAGTTTTATTTTGGACATTAATGCATGCCTTCTTATCAGCTATATCTTTATGTAGCTCTGTATAGCTGGATCCTCTGTTTACTGAGTCATAGACTTGTGTATGGATGTCCGGGTGTAGTATATGGCTGAGTGCTTTAGCTGAACCCGTAACTTCAATCTTGGGAAACTGGGCTAATGTAGCTCTCATGGTGGATTCACGAAACTACTCGATGGTTGATGTGTTCCACATTGTCATGCCATTTCCTCCCCCCAAAGATAATGAAGATTTGTCTCTTGAGGCAACTTTGGTGGCGTGGGAGGGGGGCAGGGGGGGTAGGTGTGACAGTTCAATCCACAGCATTGCACCCTATTTAATGGCGGGATACCGCGGATCAATAACAACCTTGAGGATTCGGTTTCCACGAGAGGAAGCACATTCTTAGAAACCCAGCAGGGTCGTCGTACCGTCCGTCTCGATTCTCGATCCTAGTGAACTAGATTCGCCCCTCAAAGGCGTCAGAATCACCAAGTATTCTAAATGCAGTACGGTGTTACTGTTCTGATGCCCTTCACTAAACGGACGGGAGAGGGAAATACCGCTAGCCACAATATCGTTGCTATTACTAATACTATAACTAGATGAAGACTGCGTCCACCCTGTTGTGGTTGCGCTGATGTGTTCGAGGGTATGCACTGGGGCGCGCATAACTTTTGTTGCCGCAGATTCTGCCGGGGCGAAATGGCGGAGGAAAAGACTACGCTACTGGGTCAGGCCAGTGAGGACACCCTGGCTGTGGTGATGGTTGTCGACCCGTTAGCCTGAGGGATGGGAGACCGTTGCCCTTCCTAATGTCCTATCCAAGGACGCAAGAGCTGGGCAGCACCGAGAGCTGGTTGAGCGGCGGCCGCGGCCGCGGCTGCGTCAGCTTCACGTGTCGCGACTACACGTGCCTTCCACGGCTGCACACGCCTCGTCGGGCCGCGTTTCGCAGCCGCTGCTTTGGCCGCCACAGCACCCGGTATCCTAGCCTCCGTGAGCAGTGGCATCGCTGTAGGAGGCACAATAATGAAAATTAAGTACAACGTTCCAGAGAGGAGAAGAAGAAGAATAAATATCTTATGTGTGACGATCACATAGTTATAAGCATAGATAGTGATTACGTTTTCCGTTCTGGGCAAGAGATTTCATCCATGTCATCAGGGATATCCTCCACCCAATCAGGTAAGTCCTCCTCGTCTAAGGGCCAGGTCATGGCGCCTTTATAACTCTTCTTCCACCCCAGTTTCCCTGGCCCATTCTGGTACCTCGTGCTCGTCAGAATCAACAATCAATGCTGCTTCCATTTTCTTTATTTCTTTTTATTGTTTGGGTCTTCTGACTGGTTGAATGCGGTCCGTCACGAATTCCTCTCCTCTGACAACCTCTTCATCTCACAGTAGCACTTGCAACCTACGACTTCAATTATTTGTTGAATGTAAAATGGCTCTGAGCACTATGGGACTTAACATCTGAGGTCATCAGTCCCCTAGAACTTAGAACTACTTAAACCTAACTAACCTAAAGACATCACACACATCCATGCCCGAGGCAGGATTCGAACCTGCGACCGTAGCGGTCGCGCGGCTCCAGACTGAAGCGCCTAGAACCGCTCGGTCATTCTGGCCGGCTGTTGAATGTACTCCAATCTCTTTCTTCCTCTACAGTTTTTGCGCTCTACAGCTCCCTCTAGTACCATGGAAGTCATTCATGATGTCTTAACAGATGTTCTGTCTTCCTGTCGAATCTCCTTGTCAGTGTTTTCACATATTCCACCTTACTTTAAACATTCACCTGTAGCACAACATCTCAAATGCTTCGATTCTCTTCTGTCCTGGTTTTCCCACAGTCCTTGTTTCACTACCATACAATGCTGCGCTCCAAACATACATTCTCAGAAATTTCTTCCACAAATTAAGGCCTATGTTTGATACTAGGAGATTTCCCTTGGCCAGGAATGCCCTTTTTGCCAGGGATAGTCTGCATTTGGTATCCTCTTTTCTCCGTCCGTCATTGATTATTTTGCTGCCTAAGTAGCAGAATTCCTAAACTTTATTCACTTCACGACCATCAATCCAGATGTTATGTTTCTCTCTGCTACTTCTATCAGTTATTCTGCTACTTTTCATTACTTTCGTCTTTCTTCAATTAGTCTCAATCCATATTCTGTACTTGTAACGCTACCGCCCGCTCGGACGTACGTTAGCTGTATAAAGCCTGTACTGTAATAAGTTCACGGGCTTCACCTTATAAACAAGGATTTTAGTACATAAGTTGACCGCGTGTACCTAATAGAAGCAAGATCGGACTTATATCCAGTCAGTAACTACAGTGATGCAGTCAAGCGAATGTAAAGTATAATCACTCTTTCGCATGGACAAGAAGTACACACAGTAGATGCTACCTATAATTAATAATTCGGTCGCCAGCCTACTTAGGCAATGAGTGAGTTTTTCCTTGTACAAGTGGGTGCATGTACAAGCATAACTACACGTAGTAACGTTGCGTTATATGGCAAAGTTTGGAACCGGAAAAATCCACTGAACTAAAGTTTTCTCCTTTTGTACTAATTTGGACGAGCTAAATTTACACAACACCACACAGCAATGATTACTACGAACTGCATTTTGTATATTGATCAGACTGAAATCGGGCATAGATTGCCCTAGCATCGACAATCTTGAAAGTACACACACAATGTCACTATTAAGGATGGAAAAACACTAATACACTTAGGATTAATATAGAATTTAGCTTTACTGGTCAAATCTGATCAGCACATTTCAAGGTTTGAAAGGATGGTCAAGAAAAGGGGGGGGGGCTGAAACTGTTATGGTCGTTATACTGAAACTATTAAATACTGAAGGCAAATTAACACTCAAATTTATCAATCTATGGATAACTACTATTTTGTCTTACTTCTGAATAATTTAACTGTCATTATTTCTGTCTCAAATTAATTAAATAACATCGCTAACTCAATTCAAAAAAAAAACTCTCTTCCAAGTTAGTCATACTTTTGTTCTTTACCAACATTTGCAATAACACATAGAACTTTAAACTTCTTTATAACATAGGTTTGTCTGCTGATAACACTAATTTTTAAACTTTCAGTTCAGGATACTCGGGTTGCACAATACGAGGTAAGGATCCTGTCTAGGTCAGTGATCAGGATAAGTCACGGCTAAGGCAATTCTGGTAAAAGTCACGTTATTATCGAACAATTAGCAACAGTTTCGACACTGGTCCACACAGATACACTTCTAAAGATGAAATAAATGTTTGACCTGTGCAAGTCGGTGCGGCGGTTGGCGGGCAGCGAGATAGCGGGCAGCACAGCACACATGCAAGCACGGCTAAGGCTCACACTACATCGGCACTTTCCTTCTTCTTAGCGTCGTAATCTTTCCAATTTTGTGCCTCAGAATATAGCCATGCCAAGTAGTCGTCGGAATCGGTTCATCCGAGGCTCAATGGAATCCACTTTTCCTGGGCAGCCGCCTACGTGTTCCTCTGACCGATTCATAACTCCGACTGTTGCTCGCCTCCGACTGTTATACTGTGCCCGTTGTGCCGAACCGCGCCAGTGTGCGTTTTCCCGCGCTCGCTTGTTCCCACCTTTTTCCGCTCCCCTACAGGTAGGGTATTCACCACAGGTTTTCTACTACACATATCCTAATGCATTACCTACGAATGGACTAAGTGTATAAATTACAATTTTCACATCTTACAATAGTTTTTAATATTAAATACACTTCCCTTTGATTACCACATTATTTGAAATCTAACATAAATAATAATATTCATTTCAAAAGTTGCTCACAGTTTCTTTAACATAACGATACGAACCGAAAAAGAAGTTCAAAACATTGCTTACATTAATTTATCTAAATCCATAAAGAAAAAAATTATTATATGTACAGTTGTCGTTACATACTCATTAGATTGTTCATTCAGTTCAGCATATCAGGTAAATCTTCTTCACTTTCAGTCAGCATACCAATATTATCAGCGAATCATCTCACTGATATCTTTACACCTTGAATTTTAATTCCACTCCTGATCCTTTCTTTTATTTCCATTAATGCTTCTTCGATGTACAGATTGAACAGTTGGGGCGAAATATTACATCCCAGTCTTACACCCTTTTTAATCCGATCACTTCGTTCTTGGTCGTCTACTCTTATTATTCCCTCTGGCCTTTTCTGCTTAATGTGTATTCCCGTCTTTTCCTATAGTTTATCCCAATGTTTTCTCAGAATTTCGAACATCTTGCACCATTTTACATTGTCAGACGCTTTTCCAAGTCGAAAAATCCTATGAACGACTCTTTATTTTTCTTTAATGTTGCATGAGCTCTTAAGCTGATTGTGCGATAATTCTTACAGTTCTTAACTCCTGTGGTCTTCGGAATTGTGTGGATGATATTTTTCCGAAAGTCAGATCATATGTAGCCAGAATCATACATTCTACACACCCACGTGAATAGTCGTTTTGTTGCCACTTCTCCCAATGGTTTTAGAAATTCTGATGGAATATATATCCCTTCTGCCTTATTTGATCTTAAGTACTGCAAACCTCTCTTAAATTCTGATTCTAATACTGAATCCGATATCTTTTATAGGTCGACTCCTGTTTCTTCTTCTATGACATCAGACAAATCTTCCCCTTCAAAAAAATGTGTGTGAAATCTTATGGGACTTAACTGCTAAGGCCATCAGTCCCTAAGCTTACACACTACTTAACCTAAATTATGCTAAGGACAAAAACACACGCCCATGCCCGAGGGAGGACTCGAACCTCCGCCGGGACCAGCTGCACAGTCCATGACTGCAGCGCCGAAGACCGCTCGGCTAATCCCGCGTTACTCTTCCCCTTCTTAGATGCCTTCAGTGTACTCTTTCCATCTATCAGCTCTCTCTTTTGCGTTTAACAGTGGAATTCCCGTTGCACTCTTCATGTTGCCACCGAAGGTTGTTTTGACTTTCCTATATGCTGAGTCGGTCCTTCGATGTACAGATCGAAAAGCAGGGAGGAAATATTACATTCCAGTCTTACATCCTTTTTAATCCGAGCGCTCCTATCTTCGATGGATTCGATTTATTCACATTTTTCAAGCAGCCATTTCGTCTTAGTTTCCCTGCACTTGCTATTTATTTCATTCCTCAGCGACTTGTATTTCTGAATTTCCCTCAACATTTTTGCACTTCCTTCTTTCACCGATCAACCGAAGCGTTTCTTTTATTACCCATAATTTCTTCGCAGTGTCCTTCTTTGTACCTACGTTTTTCTTTCCAACTTCTGTTATTTTCCTTTGTAAATATGTCGAGTCCTCTTCAACTATACTGCCTACTGAGCTGTTCCTTAGTGCTGTATCTATAGCTTTAGAAAACATCAAGTATATTTCATCCCTTAGTATTTCCGTATCCCACTTCTTTGCGTGTTGTTTCTTCCTGACTCATCTAACGATTTGAGTCTGTATCTACTCCTGGATACGCCTTACAATCCAGTATCTGATTTCGAAATCTCTGTCTGACCATGATGTAATCTAACTGAAATCTTCCCATATCACCGGGTCTTTTTCAAGTATATCTCCGCCTCTTGTGTTTTTAAACAGAGTATTTGCTATTGCTAGCTGAAATTTATTACAGAACTCAATTAGTCTTTCTCCTCTCTCATTCCGTGTCCCAAACCGACATTCTCCTGTAACCTTTTCTTCTAATCCTTCCCCTACAACTGTATTCCAGTCCCCCATGACTATTAGATTTTCGTCTCCCTTTATGTACTGTATTGCCCTTTCAATATCCTCATATACTTCCTCTAACTCTTCATCTTCAGCTTGCGACGTCGGCATGTATACCTGAACTATCGTTGTCGGTGTCGATTCCGACAAGAACAATCCTATCAATGAAATGTTCACTGTAACACACTCATTGTCCTACCTTTCTATTCATAACGAATCATACTCCCATTGTACCATTTTCTGCTGCTGTTGACATTACCCTCTACTCATCTGACCGGAAATCCTTGTCTCCTTTCCATTTCACTTCACTGACCCCTACTATATCTAGATTGAGCCTTTGCATTTCCCCTTTCAGATTTTCTAGCTTACCAATCACATTCAAGCTTCTGACGTTCCACGCCCCGACTCGTAGAACGTTATGGTTTCGTTGATTATTCAGTCTTTTTCTCATGGTAACCTCCCCCTTGGCTGTCCCCTCCCAGAAATCCGAATAAGGGACTATTCCTAAATCTTTAGCCAATAGAGAGATCATCATGATAGTTTTTCAATTAGAGCCCACATGTCCTGTGGATACAAGTTATGTCTCTTTAATGCAGTTTCTCCCATTGCCTTTTTCATCCTCAAGCCTTTGATCATTGCTGATTCTTCCGCCCTTAGGAGCTGTTTCCCACCCCAAGGACAAGAGAGTGCCCTGAATCTCTGTCTGCTCCTCCGCGCTCATTGACAAGCCATTTGGCGGAATGAGAGTGACTTCTTATGCCGGAAGTCTTCGGCCGCCAATGCTGATTATTAATAAAAATTTAAGTGGTGGTTGGTTTCGAACCTGTGACTGAGAAAGTTTGATTACTAATAAAGACGCTACCCCCTTTTTTTATCTCATTTTGTTCTAACTGGTTCGTGTCATTTGTTCGAGGCGAGTGTCCCATGACACCTGTTCAGGTTCATCGCTGATCCGTTCGCTCAGTTTTTTATTACAGAGTGCAGCTAACCGTCTGACCGAACACGCCAATGTACCGTGTCTGCTTTCCTACGGCTGAGCTACCCCTAGACCATCGGCACTATCAAGAATATACAACAAAGAATATATAGCTCAGCCGAGAGCATATCACAGAAACAATGAAATGTTTAGAATGGGTTTAAAAGCAACATATTACGAAAAAAATATATGTGCTCACATTCCTGATACGCTGCTGCCTCTACTATTACTGCAGAGTGCCTCTGCTGTTTTTCAGCCTCCAGATACCAGCTGCTGATCAAGAACAGCTAAGATCTCGTGGAAAAACGCTGAAGAAAAAGAAAAGAAAAGTAAATTAGCACACTCTATGAAACTCGTTTATGAACACATGAAAATCACTTTTCAATGTCTATTTACGGGGTAATGCTGTGTCTTCGACCTCTCTACGCCGTTCGCCCGCAACACTCTCGAAGATACTGCTGCTGGTATGGACAGACACGGAACTGTAGTCTCCACAGTGGACAAGAGCTAAGTGAGGATGAGAGCGGTGGGTGGGAGGCTTGTATAGACTCACCACATTTTTCAGGCAGCCAATCAGGGGGCTTCATTTTGCTTGGGTACACAATCAGGAAGGGCAATGGATGGAAAGTTCCTGAAATCACTTGTCCCACTGTGATCCATGACGTCACACTTCCTTGTCAGGGGCGGGAGCTGTGTCCAGCAGGTCTTTGTACTGGACGCGGTGGCCCGATCCTTAATGTCACAACAGCCGACGACCCCTCTTCCAGCCAGTGTTCATTCAATAGCGGTAAGCGGCAGCGAGCGCATCGCCACGCGGCATTCGTTCCACTCATTAAGCACGCGCGCACGGCGACGGGGCGTAGTGATTATTATTATTAATAAAGCAGGTATTTTTTTCTGAGTGTGTAGTGGTGACAATTAGATACGTGGGTTTCTCGTCTGTAGGACAGTGCTAAAAGTTCCAGCGTCTTTTGAGACGATGTATTTCCTGTGAAACATCTCCAACTTTGGAAAGCATGTCATCTGCATAGCGAACTACAGTTCTCCTTATGCAGTGTTTTGTAGGCAACATTTATATGTATTTAACGGTGTTGACATATGGTGTATAAGTGGTTTAGAGCCCATGTGCAAGTGTCTTTAGTTGATTCGCGCTCTGTATTTTTAGTATAGGAGCGTCTTTTCGATGTATTTCGACTTGTAGCTGAAGTGAGATATTTTTTCGACATGAACCATGGACCTTGCCGATGGTGGGGACGCTTGTGTGCCTCAGCGATACAGATGGCCGTACCGTAGGTGCAACCACAACGAAGGGGTATATGTTGACAGGCCAGACAAACGTGTGGTTCCTGAAGGGGGGCAGCAGCCTTTTCAGTAGTTGCAGGTGCAACAGTCTGGATGATTGACTGATCCGGCCTTGTAACACTAACCAAAACGGCCTTGCTGTGCTGGTACTGCGAACGGCTGAAAGCAAGGGGAAACTACAGCCGTAATTTTTCCCGAGGGCATGCAGCTTTACAGTATGGTTAAATGATGACGTAGTCCTCTTGGGTAAAATATTCCGGAGTAAAATAGTCCCCCAGTCGAAGATGTAGAGGCTTGCACATTACAGAGTAGCATGGGGAGTTGCATCAAATCAGTGTTCGGACTGAAGACCACAACAACAACAAGAACATGTGCACATTGCTGGAATCACACATGGTACAGGTTTCTTGTTACTGTATATCAAGAAAACTGAATGACGGTAAGTGTAAATGGAACTTCCAGGAGTTTCTGTATATGCAACTATGAGAAAGGTGATGAGTATATTAGTATACACTATACCATGGACAAATTCACTACTATGTAAGGCACTCAGCCCGAGAGGGAAGGTGTGCATAGATAGAGAAGGCGTTTTTATATGGATGGGAAACTTCAGTTTCTCGATCGTAAAGTTAAGGAGCTAGAAACATGTGCCCAGACCCTTCTCAGACTAATTAACGTTAGATGCTAGGGTTAAGTAACTAGAGATGTACACCTGCATCATTCTGAGAAAGAAAATAGAGGACTTAGCTGTAAGAGTTGATGGAATTGAAAAGAAAGTACATGACTTAATTGTAAAGGTTGAGCGAAATGTACAGTCAGTTCCACAAGAAATTTTACGCCGTTATCTGTATAAAATAAAAGACGCTGTTATAAATACAAGTTTACATGAAAATACATGTTGTTACTAATTGCACAGTTACCTAACAGTTAATCCAGTCGTCGCCATTATCGATTATCACAAGGCACCTTAGCCCTCTCTCCGGTAAATCATCCACGTTTCCAGCTCTAAATATCGTTTGACCCGCATTACCATGAATGTCTTTGAGTTTTAGCAGCAGCTCCACGTGAATGTTTGGGATTTATGAGGAACACTGCGTCGTAAGGCTTCAGATATGTTGCACTCATTTTAAACTGCAACCGACAAAACAAAACATTCAACTCTCACACTGTTTATCTTTACATTGGGCAAAAGCGCTTTGATTACAGATTCGAGACCACTACCAGAAATGTTGCTGCGGACGTCACATTTAAAATTATGGTGTGCGCTTTCTTGTGGAACTGACTGTATATAAGGTGCAGCCTATGAGACAGGCCGCTTAGTATATAGAAAGATGTCACCTAACGGTAAGTCATCGTTGCGTGGAAAGCCGTTTGAGAGAAGTTACGGGTTATTTTCCTTCGATTTGGTCATGGGAATGTTGTCGCTGTAAAGCTTATCAGTCTCCCATGAAAGTTCTCGACGCTCATTTAAAAGTCAAACCATAGGATTATCACCAACAAAAGATTTTTGGTGGTTAAGACTTGAACCATAGGACGATACAATTTGGTACACTGCCGTATACGGTACGTGTTTTTCGTAAAGGTAGTATGTGACGTCGTAGGGTCACCTTCACAGTGGGTCACAGGAATGAGTAGGCATTCAAAGTCGGCATATACTGGAAACAGGCATCGCTCCTGAGGGTGAACATTTTTAAACTTTAAGAAATTGTCTTCCTCAGTAGGTACAGTAACACGTATTGGGTCCTTGGAAGCGCAATCTACTAGATATGGTCCTAATAACTTGTCTGAGGAAACATAACTCACACCCTTAAGCCAATGTGCTTTACACAAGTCTTTGATCCACAAATATTGATAATTGCCTTTCTCCTTATTTTTCTCATCGCAGAGTAAGAGTATCTTTAGACGCTTCTTACTCCCACCAGCAAATTTTGAGAAATGGAGCAGCCAACGACTATATACTTGCGCTGCTCACCTAACTTGCATTTCTCCAGGCTATAAAAATGAACCGATATTGCGATATTCTGCGCCTCAAATTTAGGTATGTCCCGGATCTGGACGGGTAACTCGATACCATCAAAGTTACAACACTTAGCAACGCCAATACCTATGTCGTATGGAGATGTGTGCTGCGGATTTTTTGTTTAATTTCTCTCGAAAGCCAGGACTGGCCACGCAAAACAAGGGTGACCAGTTTTATTTTGGACATTAATGCATGCCTTCTTATCAGCTATATCTTTATGTAGCTCTGTATAGCTGGATCCTCTGTTTACTGAGTCATAGACTTGTGTATGGATGTCCGGGTGTAGTATATGGCTGAGTGCTTTAGCTGAACCCGTAACTTCAATCTTGGGAAACTGGGCTAATGTAGCTCTCATGGTGGATTCACGAAACTACTCGATGGTTGATGTGTTCCACATTGTCATGCCATTTCCTCCCCCCAAAGATAATGAAGATTTGTCTCTTGAGGCAACTTTGGTGGCGTGGGAGGGGGGCAGGGGGGGTAGGTGTGACAGTTCAATCCACAGCATTGCACCCTATTTAATGGCGGGATACCGCGGATCAATAACAACCTTGAGGATTCGGTTTCCACGAGAGGAAGCACATTCTTAGAAACCCAGCAGGGTCGTCGTACCGTCCGTCTCGATTCTCGATCCTAGTGAACTAGATTCGCCCCTCAAAGGCGTCAGAATCACCAAGTATTCTAAATGCAGTACGGTGTTACTGTTCTGATGCCCTTCACTAAACGGACGGGAGAGGGAAATACCGCTAGCCACAATATCGTTGCTATTACTAATACTATAACTAGATGAAGACTGCGTCCACCCTGTTGTGGTTGCGCTGATGTGTTCGAGGGTATGCACTGGGGCGCGCATAACTTTTGTTGCCGCAGATTCTGCCGGGGCGAAATGGCGGAGGAAAAGACTACGCTACTGGGTCAGGCCAGTGAGGACACCCTGGCTGTGGTGATGGTTGTCGACCCGTTAGCCTGAGGGATGGGAGACCGTTGCCCTTCCTAATGTCCTATCCAAGGACGCAAGAGCTGGGCAGCACCGAGAGCTGGTTGAGCGGCGGCCGCGGCCGCGGCTGCGTCAGCTTCACGTGTCGCGACTACACGTGCCTTCCACGGCTGCACACGCCTCGTCGGGCCGCGTTTCGCAGCCGCTGCTTTGGCCGCCACAGCACCCGGTATCCTAGCCTCCGTGAGCAGTGGCATCGCTGTAGGAGGCACAATAATGAAAATTAAGTACAACGTTCCAGAGAGGAGAAGAAGAAGAATAAATATCTTATGTGTGACGATCACATAGTTATAAGCATAGATAGTGATTACGTTTTCCGTTCTGGGCAAGAGATTTCATCCATGTCATCAGGGATATCCTCCACCCAATCAGGTAAGTCCTCCTCGTCTAAGGGCCAGGTCATGGCGCCTTTATAACTCTTCTTCCACCCCAGTTTCCCTGGCCCATTCTGGTACCTCGTGCTCGTCAGAATCAACAATCAATGCTGCTTCCATTTTCTTTATTTCTTTTTATTGTTTGGGTCTTCTGACTGGTTGAATGCGGTCCGTCACGAATTCCTCTCCTCTGACAACCTCTTCATCTCACAGTAGCACTTGCAACCTACGACTTCAATTATTTGTTGAATGTAAAATGGCTCTGAGCACTATGGGACTTAACATCTGAGGTCATCAGTCCCCTAGAACTTAGAACTACTTAAACCTAACTAACCTAAAGACATCACACACATCCATGCCCGAGGCAGGATTCGAACCTGCGACCGTAGCGGTCGCGCGGCTCCAGACTGAAGCGCCTAGAACCGCTCGGTCATTCTGGCCGGCTGTTGAATGTACTCCAATCTCTTTCTTCCTCTACAGTTTTTGCGCTCTACAGCTCCCTCTAGTACCATGGAAGTCATTCATGATGTCTTAACAGATGTTCTGTCTTCCTGTCGAATCTCCTTGTCAGTGTTTTCACATATTCCACCTTACTTTAAACATTCACCTGTAGCACAACATCTCAAATGCTTCGATTCTCTTCTGTCCTGGTTTTCCCACAGTCCTTGTTTCACTACCATACAATGCTGCGCTCCAAACATACATTCTCAGAAATTTCTTCCACAAATTAAGGCCTATGTTTGATACTAGGAGATTTCCCTTGGCCAGGAATGCCCTTTTTGCCAGGGATAGTCTGCATTTGGTATCCTCTTTTCTCCGTCCGTCATTGATTATTTTGCTGCCTAAGTAGCAGAATTCCTAAACTTTATTCACTTCACGACCATCAATCCAGATGTTATGTTTCTCTCTGCTACTTCTATCAGTTATTCTGCTACTTTTCATTACTTTCGTCTTTCTTCAATTAGTCTCAATCCATATTCTGTACTTGTAACGCTACCGCCCGCTCGGACGTACGTTAGCTGTATAAAGCCTGTACTGTAATAAGTTCACGGGCTTCACCTTATAAACAAGGATTTTAGTACATAAGTTGACCGCGTGTACCTAATAGAAGCAAGATCGGACTTATATCCAGTCAGTAACTACAATGATGCAGTCAAGCGAATGTAAAGTATAGTCACTCTTTCGCATGGACAAGAAGTACACACAGTAGATGCTACCTATAATTAATAATTCGGTCGCCAGCCTACTTAGGCAATGAGTGAGTTTTTCCTTGTACAAGTGGGTGCATGTACAAGCATAACTACACGTAGTAACGTTGCGTTATATGGCAAAGTTTGGAACCGGAAAAATCCACTGAACTAAAGTTTTCTCCTTTTGTACTAATTTGGACGAGCTAAATTTACACAACACCACACAGCAATGATTACTACGAACTGCATTTTGTATATTGATCAGACTGAAATCGGGCATAGATTGCCCTAGCATCGACAATCTTGAAAGTACACACACAATGTCACTATTAAGGATGGAAAAACACTAATACACTTAGGATTAATATAGAATTTAGCTTTACTGGTCAAATCTGATCAGCACATTTCAAGGTTTGAAAGGATGGTCAAGAAAAGGGGGGGGGGGCTGAAACTGTTATGGTCGTTATACTGAAACTATTAAATACTGAAGGCAAATTAACACTCAAATTTATCAATCTATGGATAACTACTATTTTGTCTTACTTCTGAATAATTTAACTGTCATTATTTCTGTCTCAAATTAATTAAATAACATCGCTAACTCAATTCAAAAAAAAAACTCTCTTCCAAGTTAGTCATACTTTTGTTCTTTACCAACATTTGCAATAACACATAGAACTTTAAACTTCTTTATAACATAGGTTTGTCTGCTGATAACACTAATTTTTAAACTTTCAGTTCAGGATACTCGGGTTGCACAATACGAGGTAAGGATCCTGTCTAGGTCAGTGATCAGGATAAGTCACGGCTAAGGCAATTCTGGTAAAAGTCACGTTATTATCGAACAATTAGCAACAGTTTCGACACTGGTCCACACAGATACACTTCTAAAGATGAAATAAATGTTTGACCTGTGCAAGTCGGTGCGGCGGTTGGCGGGCAGCGAGATAGCGAGAAGCACGGCACACATACAAGCACGGCTAAGGCTCACACTACATCGGCACTTTCCTTCTTCTTAGCGTCGTAATCTTTCCAATTTTGTGCCTCAGAATATAGCCATGCCAAGTAGTCGTCGGAATCGGTTCATCCGAGGCTCAATGGAATCCACTTTTCCTGGGCAGCCGCCTACGTGTTCCTCTGACCGATTCATAACTCCGACTGTTGCTCGCCTCCGACTGTTATACTGTGCCCGTTGTGCCGAACCGCGCCAGTGTGCGTTTTCCCGCGCTCGCTTGTTCCCACCTTTTTCCGCTCCCCTACAGGTAGGGTATTCACCACAGGTTTTCTACTACACATATCCTAATGCATTACCTACGAATGGACTAAGTGTATAAATTACAATTTTCACATCTTACAATAGTTTTTAATATTAAATACACTTCCCTTTGATTACCACATTATTTGAAATCTAACATAAATAATAATATTCATTTCAAAAGTTGCTCACAGTTTCTTTAACATAACGATACGAACCGAAAAAGAAGTTCAAAACATTGCTTACATTAATTTATCTAAATCCATAAAGAAAAAAATTATTATATGTACAGTTGTCGTTACATACTCATTAGATTGTTCATTCAGTTCAGCATATCAGGTAAATCTTCTTCACTTTCAGTCAGCATACCAATATTATCAGCGAATCATCTCACTGATATCTTTACACCTTGAATTTTAATTCCACTCCTGATCCTTTCTTTTATTTCCATTAATGCTTCTTCGATGTACAGATTGAACAGTTGGGGCGAAATATTACATCCCAGTCTTACACCCTTTTTAATCCGATCACTTCGTTCTTGGTCGTCTACTCTTATTATTCCCTCTGGCCTTTTCTGCTTAATGTGTATTCCCGTCTTTTCCTATAGTTTATCCCAATGTTTTCTCAGAATTTCGAACATCTTGCACCATTTTACATTGTCAGACGCTTTTCCAAGTCGAAAAATCCTATGAACGACTCTTTATTTTTCTTTAATGTTGCATGAGCTCTTAAGCTGATTGTGCGATAATTCTTACAGTTCTTAACTCCTGTGGTCTTCGGAATTGTGTGGATGATATTTTTCCGAAAGTCAGATCATATGTAGCCAGAATCATACATTCTACACACCCACGTGAATAGTCGTTTTGTTGCCACTTCTCCCAATGGTTTTAGAAATTCTGATGGAATATATATCCCTTCTGCCTTATTTGATCTTAAGTACTGCAAACCTCTCTTAAATTCTGATTCTAATACTGAATCCGATATCTTTTATAGGTCGACTCCTGTTTCTTCTTCTATGACATCAGACAAATCTTCCCCTTCAAAAAAATGTGTGTGAAATCTTATGGGACTTAACTGCTAAGGCCATCAGTCCCTAAGCTTACACACTACTTAACCTAAATTATGCTAAGGACAAAAACACACGCCCATGCCCGAGGGAGGACTCGAACCTCCGCCGGGACCAGCTGCACAGTCCATGACTGCAGCGCCGAAGACCGCTCGGCTAATCCCGCGTTACTCTTCCCCTTCTTAGATGCCTTCAGTGTACTCTTTCCATCTATCAGCTCTCTCTTTTGCGTTTAACAGTGGAATTCCCGTTGCACTCTTCATGTTGCCACCGAAGGTTGTTTTGACTTTCCTATATGCTGAGTCGGTCCTTCGATGTACAGATCGAAAAGCAGGGAGGAAATATTACATTCCAGTCTTACATCCTTTTTAATCCGAGCGCTCCTATCTTCGATGGATTCGATTTATTCACATTTTTCAAGCAGCCATTTCGTCTTAGTTTCCCTGCACTTGCTATTTATTTCATTCCTCAGCGACTTGTATTTCTGAATTTCCCTCAACATTTTTGCACTTCCTTCTTTCACCGATCAACCGAAGCGTTTCTTTTATTACCCATAATTTCTTCGCAGTGTCCTTCTTTGTACCTACGTTTTTCTTTCCAACTTCTGTTATTTTCCTTTGTAAATATGTCGAGTCCTCTTCAACTATACTGCCTACTGAGCTGTTCCTTAGTGCTGTATCTATAGCTTTAGAAAACATCAAGTATATTTCATCCCTTAGTATTTCCGTATCCCACTTCTTTGCGTGTTGTTTCTTCCTGACTCATCTAACGATTTGAGTCTGTATCTACTCCTGGATACGCCTTACAATCCAGTATCTGATTTCGAAATCTCTGTCTGACCATGATGTAATCTAACTGAAATCTTCCCATATCACCGGGTCTTTTTCAAGTATATCTCCGCCTCTTGTGTTTTTAAACAGAGTATTTGCTATTGCTAGCTGAAATTTATTACAGAACTCAATTAGTCTTTCTCCTCTCTCATTCCGTGTCCCAAACCGACATTCTCCTGTAACCTTTTCTTCTAATCCTTCCCCTACAACCGTATTCCAGTCCCCCATGACTATTAGATTTTTGTCTCCCTTTATGTACTGTATTGCCCTTTCAATATCCTCATATACTTCCTCTAACTCTTCATCTTCAGCTTGCGACGTCGGCATGTATACCTGAACTATCGTTGTCGGTGTCGATTCCGACAAGAACAATCCTATCAATGAAATGTTCACTGTAACACACTCATTGTCCTACCTTTCTATTCATAACGAATCATACTCCCATTGTACCATTTTCTGCTGCTGTTGACATTACCCTCTACTCATCTGACCGGAAATCCTTGTCTCCTTTCCATTTCACTTCACTGACCCCTACTATATCTAGATTGAGCCTTTGCATTTCCCCTTTCAGATTTTCTAGCTTACCAATCACATTCAAGCTTCTGACGTTCCACGCCCCGACTCGTAGAACGTTATGGTTTCGTTGATTATTCAGTCTTTTTCTCATGGTAACCTCCCCCTTGGCTGTCCCCTCCCAGAAATCCGAATAAGGGACTATTCCTAAATCTTTAGCCAATAGAGAGATCATCATGATAGTTTTTCAATTAGAGCCCACATGTCCTGTGGATACAAGTTATGTCTCTTTAATGCAGTTTCTCCCATTGCCTTTTTCATCCTCAAGCCTTTGATCATTGCTGATTCTTCCGCCCTTAGGAGCTGTTTCCCACCCCAAGGACAAGAGAGTGCCCTGAATCTCTGTCTGCTCCTCCGCGCTCATTGACAAGCCATTTGGCGGAATGAGAGTGACTTCTTATGCCGGAAGTCTTCGGCCGCCAATGCTGATTATTAATAAAAATTTAAGTGGTGGTTGGTTTCGAACCTGTGACTGAGAAAGTTTGATTACTAATAAAGACGCTACCCCCTTTTTTTATCTCATTTTGTTCTAACTGGTTCGTGTCATTTGTTCGAGGCGAGTGTCCCATGACACCTGTTCAGGTTCATCGCTGATCCGTTCGCTCAGTTTTTTATTACAGAGTGCAGCTAACCGTCTGACCGAACACGCCAATGTACCGTGTCTGCTTTCCTACGGCTGAGCTACCCCTAGACCATCGGCACTATCAAGAATATACAACAAAGAATATATAGCTCAGCCGAGAGCATATCACAGAAACAATGAAATGTTTAGAATGGGTTTAAAAGCAACATATTACGAAAAAAATATATGTGCTCACATTCCTGATACGCTGCTGCCTCTACTATTACTGCAGAGTGCCTCTGCTGTTTTTCAGCCTCCAGATACCAGCTGCTGATCAAGAACAGCTAAGATCTCGTGGAAAAACGCTGAAGAAAAAGAAAAGAAAAGTAAATTAGCACACTCTATGAAACTCGTTTATGAACACATGAAAATCACTTTTCAATGTCTATTTACGGGGTAATGCTGTGTCTTCGACCTCTCTACGCCGTTCGCCCGCAACACTCTCGAAGATACTGCTGCTGGTATGGACAGACACGGAACTGTAGTCTCCACAGTGGACAAGAGCTAAGTGAGGATGAGAGCGGTGGGTGGGAGGCTTGTATAGACTCACCACATTTTTCAGGCAGCCAATCAGGGGGCTTCATTTTGCTTGGGTACACAATCAGGAAGGGCAATGGATGGAAAGTTCCTGAAATCACTTGTCCCACTGTGATCCATGACGTCACACTTCCTTGTCAGGGGCGGGAGCTGTGTCCAGCAGGTCTTTGTACTGGACGCGGTGGCCCGATCCTTAATGTCACAACAGCCGACGACCCCTCTTCCAGCCAGTGTTCATTTAATAGCGGTAAGCGGCAGCGAGCGCATCGCCACGCGGCATTCGTTCCACTCATTAAGCACGCGCGCACGGCGACGGGGCGTAGTGATTATTATTATTAATAAAGCAGGTATTTTTTTCTGAGTGTGTAGTGGTGACAATTAGATACGTGGGTTTCTCGTCTGTAGGACAGTGCTAAAAGTTCCAGCGTCTTTTGAGACGATATATTTCCTGTGAAACATCTCCAACTTTGGAAAGCATGTCATCTGCAAAGCGAACTACAGTTCTCCTTATGCAGTGTTTTGTAGGCAACATTTATATGTATTTAACGGTGTTGACATATGGTGTATAAGTGGTTTAGAGCCCATGTGCAAGTGTCTTTAGTTGATTCGCGCTCTGTATTTTTAGTATAGGAGCGTCTTTTCGATGTATTTCGACTTGTAGCTGAAGTGAGATATTTTTTCGACATGAACCATGGACCTTGCCGATGGTGGGGACGCTTGTGTGCCTCAGCGATACAGATGGCCGTACCGTAGGTGCAACCACAACGAAGGGGTATATGTTGACAGGCCAGACAAACGTGTGGTTCCTGAAGGGGGGCAGCAGCCTTTTCAGTAGTTGCAGGTGCAACAGTCTGGATGATTGACTGATCCGGCCTTGTAACACTAACCAAAACGGCCTTGCTGTGCTGGTACTGCGAACGGCTGAAAGCAAGGGGAAACTACAGCCGTAATTTTTCCCGAGGGCATGCAGCTTTACTGTATGGTTAAATGATGACGTAGTCCTCTTGGGTAAAATATTCCGGAGTAAAATAGTCCCCCATTCGGATCTCCGGGCGGGGACTACTCAAGCGGACGTCGTTATCAGCAGAAAGAAAACTGGCGTTCTACAGATCGGAGGATGGAATGACAGATTCCTTAATCGGACAGGTAGGTTAGAAAATTTAAAAAGGGGAATCGCTGGGTTAAAGTTAGATATAGTGGGAATAAGTGAAGTTCGGTCGCAGGAGGAACAAAACTTTTGGTCAGGTGAATACAGGGTTATATATACAAAATCAAATAGGGGTAATGCAGGAGTAGGTTTAATAATGAATAAAAAAGTAGGAGTGCGGGTAAGCTACTACAAACAGCATAGTCAACGCATTATTGTGGTCAAGATAGGCACGAAGCCCACACCTACTACAGTAGTGCAGGTTTAAATGCCAACTAACTCTGCAGATGATGAAGAAATTGATGAAATGTATGATGAGAGAAAAGAAATTATTCAGATAGTGAAGGGAGATGAAAATTTAAAAGTCATGGGTGACTGGAATTCGAGAGTAGGAAAAGGGAGAGAAGGAAACATAGTAGGTGAATATGGATTGGGGCTAAGAAATGCAAGAGGAAGCCGCCTTGCAGAATTTTCATAGCTAACACTTGGTTCAAGATTCGTGAAAGAAGGCTGTATACATGGAAAAATCCTGGAGATACTGACAGGTTTCAGATAGATTATATAATGGTAAGACAGAGATTTAGGAACCAGGTTTTAAATTGTCAGACATTTCCGAGGGCAATTGTGGACTCTGACCACAATCTATTGGTTATGAACTGTAGATTAAAACTGAAGAAACTGCAAAAAGGTGGGAATTTAAGGAGATGGGACCTGGATAAACTGACTAAACCAGAGGTTGTGCAGAGTTTCAGTGAGAGCATAAGGGAACAACTGACAGGAATGGGGGAAAAAAATAAAGTAGAAGAAAAATGGGTATCTTTGAGGGATGAAGTAGCGAAGGCAGCAGAGGATCAAGTAGGTAAAAAGGCGAGGGCTAGTAGAAATCCTTGGGTAACAGAAGAAAATATAAAAATTCAGTAAATGAAGCAGGCAAAAAGGAATACAAATGTCTCAAAAATGAGATCGACAGGAAGTGCAAAATGGCTAAGCAGGTATGGCTAGAGGACAAATGTAAGGATGTAGAGGCTTATCTCACTAGGGGTAAGATAGATACTGCCTACAGGAAAATTAAAGAGACCTTTGGAGAAAAGAGAACCACTTGTATGAATATCAAGAGCTCAGATGGAAATCCGGTTCTAAGCAAAGAAGGGAAAGCAGAAAGGTGGAAGGAGTGTATAGAGGGTCTATACTCGGGCGGTGTACTTGAGGACAATATTATGGAAATGGAAGAGGATGTAGATGAAGATGAAATGGGAGATACGATACTGCGTGAAGAGTTTGACAGAGCACTGAAATACCTGAGTCGAAAGAAGGCCCCGGGAGTAGACAACATTCCATTAGAACTACTGACGGCCTTGGGAGAACCAGTCCTGACAAAACTCTACCATCTGGTGAGCAAGATGTATGAGACAGGCGAAATAACCTCAGACTGCAAGAAGAATATAATAATTCAAATCCTAAAGAAAGCAGCTGTTGACAGATGTGAAAACTACAGTTTAATAAGTCACAGCTGCAAAATACTAACACGAATTCTTTACAGACGAATGGAAAAACTGGTAGAAGCCGATCTCGGGAAAGATCAGTTTGGATTCCGTAGAAATATTGGAACACGAGAGGCAAGACTGACCTTACGACTTTTCTTAGAAGAAAGATCGCAAACCTACAATTCTACCATCTGTAGACTTAGAGAAAGCTTTTGACAATGTTAACTAGAATACTCTCTTTCAAATTCTAAAGGTAGCAGGGGTAAAATACTGGGAGCGAAAGGCTATTTACGGTTTGTACAGAAACCAGATGGGAGTTAAAGGACTCGAGGGGCATGAAAGTCAAGCAGTGGTTGGGAAGGGAGTGAGACAGGGTCGTAGCCTCTCCCCGATGTTATTCAATATGTATATTGAGCAAGCAGTAAAAGAAACAAAAGAAAAATTTGGAGTAGGTATTAAAATCCATGGAGAAGAAATAAAAACTTTGAGGTTCGTCGATGACATTGTAATTATGTCACAGACAGCAAAGGACTTGGAAGAGCAGTTGAACGGAATGGACAGTGTCTTGAAAGGAGGATATAAGATGAACATCAACAAAATCAAAACGAGGATAACGGACTGTAGTCGAATGTAGTCGAATCGATTCTGAGGCAATTTGATTAGGAAATGGGACGCTTAAAGTAGTAAATGAGTTTGGGGGGCAAAATAACTGATGATGGTCAAAGTAGGGAGAATATAAAACGTAGACTGTCAATGGCAAGGAAAGCGTTTCTGAAGAAGAGACATTTTCTAACATCGAGTATAGATTTAAGGGTCAGGAAGTCGTTTCTGAAAGTATTTGTATCGAGTGTAGCCATGTATGGAAGTGAAACATGAACGATAAATAGTTTGGACAAGAAGAGAATAGAAGCTTTCGAAATGTGGTGCTACAGAAGACTGCTGAATATTAGATGGATAGATCACACCACTAATGAGGAGGTATTTAGCAGAATTGGGGAGAAGAAGAGTTAGTGGCACAACTTGACAAGAAGGAGGGACCGGTTGGTAGCACATGTTCCGAGGCATCAAGGGATCACAAATTTAGCATTGGAGGTCAGCGTGGAGGGTAAAAATCGTAGAGGGAGACCAACAGATGAATACACTGAGCAGATTCAGAAGGATGTAGGTTGCAGTAAGTACTGGGAGATGAAGAATCTCGCACAGGATAGAGTAGCATGGAGAGCTGCATCGAACCAGTCTCAGGAGTGATTACCACAACAACAACAACAACAAGTGAAAAGACTTTCTATGTAGAGCCTGACTCTGCGTGATACTTGTTTCGAGTGGTACTGTGAATTTCACCAATTGTTTGACATGGTCAATTTCAAGCTGTATTCTGATCTTTGGAAATAAATAAATAAATAAGTCATGTGAAATCCATCCCTCCACACTGGTTGAATAAACATTCTGCATTGCCTTACTTCAAGTTTGTTAAACAATATATGAGAATAGGTAACACCACAGTTGTATCTTGAGAATGTCTTCCTTGTCTCACGTGACTGGTTTCGGCGGCGCATTACCGCCATCCTCAGGCGCTGTCCACCACTGCCAAAAGAGTATTAGATTTTGTTGGCGCATTTATTGTGGAGTCTTTGTTACTAGCACATGTGAGCCAGCTTCCATCAGAAGTCTCTATTCGACACCGTTTTGTCTCCAATGTCGGTGTCCAGTAGAGACTTCTGATGGAAGCTGGCCTAAATGTACTAGTAACAAAGACTCCACAATAAATGCGCCAACAAAATCTAATACTCTTTTGGCAGTGGTGGACAGGCCCTGAGGATGGCGGTTACGTGCCACGAAAACTGGTCGTGTGAGACAAAGACATTCTCAAGATACAGCTGTGGTGGCACTTCTTGTCATATATATATCATCAGCTTAATCCCGCGTCAATGCAATAGGAGGACATCCACAAATTGCTTAAACAATATTCTAATGCCTTAAATTGTTTAATGCAATGTGACTGGCCACATATTAACGTAGTGTCGTGAGATCTTCCCAGTTCAACAGTCCAACACAGACTGAGAGATTTTTCCCGACACTTTTTGTAGGAGGGGTGGGATGTCCTCTGGTGGTGGCATTCCTAAGTGTTTAAATAAATAAATCAACAGTGTAAAATAGTTTAGATAAATATTATATTGATTCTCCCAGTCTGTCAGCTCAACACGGAGTGAGTGACAGCCAGTGGATTTTAAAGCACTTGACACGCTTGGAAGCTCGAGAGAATTTTGTCAAATCAGTTTGTTGTATTCCGCAGCTTTAAAAATGGCGTCTCGTAACACCGTGAAATGCCGCTACAAGCATTCTTTAATAAACGAGTGGTTTCAGACAAACACCATTTTTCGGACAGCTTAACAGCGAAACTTGCATTGGAATTGAAGGATGTCATAAAGCCAATGCACACTGACCATATATGTTAATGAAATGTTTCAAATCACGTCTGTGGTTCTCTTGTTATGATTTACATATTCTGTACAATATGAGTGTGTTTACTCTCTAGACAGCTTCAAGACGACTATCTGACGTTGTGTTGCTATGAGTGAAACATTACGACCACCTGTTTACTGTCCAGGTTGTCCACCTTTAGAGCGCAATTCAACAGCGATTCTGCGCAGCGTGGATTCGCCAAGTCCATGGTAGGTTTCAGGAGGCGCGTCACACCAGATGTCTACGCACAGGTCAAGAAATTCCTATAAATTGTGACCCAGTGGTTTGCGAGCGCGGGACTGGCGCTCGGTAGCGTCTCAGATAGGTTTCATCGTGATCACATCAACGGAATTTTGGTGGCCAAGACATCAATGTAGATCGCCATTATGCTCCTCAGATCACTGTCTCTGTAACGTGGACAACTATTTTGCTAGAATATGCCAACGCCGTCTATCCAAGGTTAGTCATTTTGTGCCCATCAGCCTGTATTCGTGACGCGGTGGAGGATTCGTGCAGTCTTTCGCCTAGATGATAGCCTGTCCAGGCACAGTCATTGGCTTGGCAAAACATGAAACGTCATTCATCCCACCAACTGCGCTGTTTTCAGTAATCAACGGTCCCATTTCCCACTACAACTGAATATATCGTTGGGTCAGGGTGGGATATTTAAGGGTCTCCGCTGCATATTCTACATTGCGCGCTGAACGGTGTGTTCCGAAAATTTTTTACCGGCACCGTCACTGTTCTCTTTCCCAGATCTGGCGCAGATCACTGCCTACCCTACTTCACAAACCGAGAAACCCTCCGACCACCACGTTCTGTGATGTCAAACATTTTGCTGCCTGCTCGTTGTCGCACCGTCCTACAATCACTTTACATTGACGCTCGTGACCGTATTTGGCGAACAATGACCATATTCGCCGTTTTCGATGTGCTAGTTTCCAGGAGCCATACTACAACAATCCGCCCTATGTCTAAGTCCCTTATGTCAGTGGCTTTCCCCACTTACGACCCGTTTCGTCGCTACAGTGATTCGCCATTCCTCTCTGCACCGCTTATATGCTTTCCCTACGCGTCACGTGCCACAATGCCATTCTGTGTCATTCAGTGTCGCGATGCACAGTGGTTACAGTGTCTCTGTTCACCGGAATAAATCTATAAAATGCTTCATATTACATCTGCTGTTTGACTGTGTTATCATTTACGCACGAAATTTGAGGATACTTGCAGACAATACAGTTTGAGCTCGACTTTTGCCTCTAGTGTTTCATGTTTGACGTCATGGTATTCCAACATAAATTTACTGTTAACCCAAGAGCTGCCGCAAAGTAGTCTCTGACGAAAATCGATTGCTTACTACGGAATAATTTCGATACGAGCTTATGGCGTTATGTGTCGTTACTTCGAAAGTTTCTTCGAACAAACTATAAACGGGGCAGATATCACGCCAAGTCTTTGCGAGTGAAGGTGATGGTAAGCACCAGTACAAAAAGCTATAATTACTTTTAAGAGTTCGAGTGGCAATGTAGTACATAAACTGGACTACGTCATCATTAGATAAAGACTGAGAGACACCAAAAATTTTATTCGTTTATTGCCGATTTTGCTTATATATGAGAGCACTTACGTGTTAGCTGTAAGTTGGAACAACGAAGAAAACGAAGATTCTGAGACTGACTAACGAACCCACGGACAATACAAGTTGTAATAAGAATAGAGAATTAGTGACATATTATAATGAAGGAAGTGTTTAAATCTGGATACTCCTGATGAATTTCTGCTGCATAAATTGTAAAGGATGCTAATATACGATAGGGTGCTGAAAAGTAATGCCACCGAATATTTTATGTGAAAACTCTTAAGGCTTTTTGAATACATCAAAAGTTATTAACATTTCACATCTTTATTCTTGATGTCTACATATTTGCAGCCCTATGCCGGCAGAGAGTCTGAATTGTAGCGTGTAACGTGGTGGTGTGTAACGTAACTACGTGCATGAGTGCATGAGAAAGGGCGTGCTGTAATCGAGTTTCGAAACTTCTGTCACACATGGAACGCCCTCTCCTTCAGCATGTCAATGACATATCACACATGAGAGCTGCCACATCTGCTACAATCCGACGCCTTGCGTTGACTGTCACTCCACAAGAGCGGCACCTTTCAATTTGTTTGCTGGTGTAAGGCCTCCACTAATCTCACTTTGAACGCTTTGAAACATAGTCGCTTGCGTAACATCTTCCCCGCCTTAATGTTTGGCATGAACAATTCCCAGCTTGCTTTTCTAAGCGACTTGCGAGAACTTCGGTGAAACGCCTCGCGCATTTTTTCAATGTTTGCATCAGCCACACGAGCACGTCCAAGACTCTTCACCTTACAAAGGCATCCACTTTCTATGAACTGTCGACACCATCGACCTAAGTTATTCTTGGGCGGTGGATCCTTCCTTAACAATACACGAAGCTCACAGATACGAACATTTCAAAACGGAGCACACAGAAAGCCTTCTCCTATTACATTTGAAACAAACACTACACCTGTGCAGTAAGAATGACAACCACAAAGCGGGTAGCGCATCAGAAACTTATAAAGTTGCCGCCGCTTATAAAGTTTCCATATAAAGTAATAAGTACATTAATTATTAATTTTTACATCTGCACCATTCATTTATAAACAACCTGCACATGAACTTTGGAGCCAATGCAGCTACGATATGCTATCGTTGAGATTAACAGCTACGAACACTTTTCCTTTTCATTCGCAAATGACCGCAGAAACTTGCTTCACGGAACAACCGTGCATACGTGCTCAGTAAAATAACCCACAGTAGCGTCTTACTCCGTTGTGGTACTAGAATACATATATTCGATATGAATACGAAGTGAAGGTGTAAGTGTCTTGCTGATATAATAAGGCAAAACTATAAAGAAATAAGAGTGAGCAGACAAAGAACAAAAGAATGAAAGCTCTGGAATACTGAAGCCAGAATCAACTGCTCTGTTAACTGTAGGCTGAGTAAATGAAGAGGAAATCTTCCATATTATATAGTTCATTACCTGTACAGTCAGTGAGATAATAAGACTTAAAACTTTTACAACTGTCATGTTTCGAAAGGTACCGTATTACTTATGACCCATGAACACTGCTTAAACTTTAATCCTACGGCACTTCGTTACAGCTGAGCGATTGCTGAACTCTCTGGAATTCCGAGACAAATTATAAGTAGTTACAGAGAGAAATAATTGATCCCCGCTAGAAACGTACTCCGAACTTTCGGCAGTAAAAGTTCTCACTGGCACAAGCAGTAAAGTCCGACGAACTTTCCCGATCTCATTAACATCTCGGCCATGGATAGCGCAGTCGCCAATAAGTACTCTGAGCCGAAACAGAAAAAGTTGGTAGTGAGAGGGAGAAATCTCCCATTTTCCATCTTTCTTCTACTACTGCTACTTCTTCGTGTTTCTTTTACCGAGTTACAGAAAACACGAATGACAAAATGCTGCTCTCGCACAGTTCATCCATTGCGACAATTTATGGAAGATCCATGTAGACTAGTCTTAAGATTGCCGTATCTGATTTTCATCTCTCTCTCTCTCTCTCTCTCTCTCTCCCTCTTTGTCTCTTTGTCTCTTCCTCTCTCTCGTATTTGGAATTTATCCCCTATTCTGTGGGACATTCCGAATTATTCCAATGTCAGGCCTTCGACAAACAATTTTATTTCTAAAACATTACCGTATGTTTATTTTAATTAATGTCTTCGTCAGAATTAACAATATAAATAGAATGTTTCCCACCGTTTAGTTTCCAAGAGGGTTGGGGGTGGGGGGAAGAGGGGGGGGGGAGTTGGAAAGGGACAGAATTATTCGTCAGTACCTGCAGGGTTTCAGAAAACAACTGCGCAAAAACTACAAGACATACTGAAGACAGACACACATCAGTCGTCGGAACATCTCTCCAAGTTTGTGACTCGAATGACAGATGCTCAATATGGGCTTCGTTCGCGATGTAGGTGCAAATCGTCGACACGATTTGTCCAGGAAGGCGCGAAGGCAGCACGCTATATGAATCTCGTAATTGGATTTCCTACACGCAGGTTCGGAGCAATTCGATGTGACAATACCGAGACGACGGTTAACAACGAAACATTAGTACAGCAAAACCTGCAGGTACAATCTGTAATTTTAAGAAATCTGCCAGTCATTAGTACGAAATAACCTGTCATGGGACACATACGTCCCAGTGGTAGTCAAAGTGTTGTAACTTAATCTAATACTTGACAAGTCCCGAAACGTTAATGCCTTGGCCGGAGGACAGACTGTAGAACAGCCGTCCCTTACAGTTGCACCCATTTAAGAAACTATTATACGTTTCAGGCATTATCCCCCTAGTTGCCCCGTCGTAACAACGATCACAATACGCGCTACAAAAACGCGCAAATAATGTAGAAAGTCAAATTATTAAATTCCGTAGTCTGTATCGTTATCTAAATAACGCAACGGAATATTTATTATCTAAAATTACATTCGTGTCTTATGCCAACTACTAATGCGAATAGCACAAACGTTATGTGTAACGGCCGTTTTTTGCAATCAGTTTGACCACTGATTAGGAATAGATTGGACATCTTTCTCCAGATCTATAGAGTAGGAATATCTACAGGGTGTGCCTCCCCCTGCAGAGAAGAGAATTTTTGTCTCGTCTATACAGCGACTCCGAAAGCCATGTAACTGGGATGTGGCGTGAAGTTTGTTCGGAATAGCTCTGCAGATGTTGATTGGCATTACATAGCTAGTACAGATAGATCCAGTACAAAGGCATTGTGCACTTTATACATATGTTTCGTAGGTATGTTATCATATCTGGAATGATGTAGGATTATACCGATACCTTTCAAGAGATAAATGCAACGGCGTTTTGCTTGCTTATTTCAAATTTCACGGCTCCGATATTCATTTTTTGTTATAGCAACACAAGGGGGTATCAATAGCAGTTTTCTTAGATTTTATAGAGAATTTTAATGGTCTGACTAGTTTCTCTTGATAAAGTATGTTACAGCAGCATTCGCAAAATATTCCCTGTATCACGATGAACATCAAATTTTTAGATTAAACAGGTGGCGAATTAGAGATTTATTACGCCCTGAAATATTTTAGGGATGAAATTCATACGTTTTTAGTTTCTGGTACCATATGGTTAATCTATGTTCGTCCTTAGGAAACTAAAATAATAATCGTACACTATAAGTACTGGCAGAAATATTATAGTTGGAATGTGTGTAGTAATCAGGGGAAGCATACATATAAGAGGCAATCAAAAAGTGTCCGATATTGCAGTACATGTGTCGTTAAGAAGAACGATGCTTTCTTCCTTCGGACATTCATGCAGATCCGAAAGAACAGTAAAAAAATTTCAGATGTGTGTGAACTCCTAAGGGAATGGTTCAAATGGCTCTGAGCACTATGGGACTTAACATCTGTGGTCATCAGTCCCCTAGAACTTAGAACTACTTAAACCTAACTAACCTAAGGACCTCACACACATCCATGCCCGAGGCAGGATTCGAACCTGCGACCGTAGCAGTCGCGCGGTTCCAGACTGAGCGCCTAGAAGCGCTAGACCACCGCGGCCGGCACTCCTAAGGGACCAAACTGCTGAAGTCATCGGTCCCTAGAGTTACACACTACGTTAACTAACTTATCCTAGGAACAACACACATAGACACCCATGCCCGAGAGAGGATTCGAGCCTCCAGCGGTAGGAGCCGCACAAACCGTGACATGGCGCCTCTAACCGCGTGGCTACTCTGCGCGGCGAAGGAACAGTCACTGCGGTGATTACAGCCGTTATGAAATGCAGTTGCAGTTATGGGCAACCATCAGCTGCGTAATGGAATGAAGACAGTGAAAATGTGTGCCGAACCGGGACTCGAACCCTCATTTCCCGCTTCACGAGTGCGTTCACCTTAACCGCTTTGGCTATCCGTGCACGACTCACTACCAGACCCAGACTTTCATACGCCGTTGTTCCGTCCTGTTCCTTTTTAGTCGCACACATAATGCAATTCCCATAAGGAGCACGGCACTTTAATTGAAAATCGCTGCCTGGTATTGGCAGATAAATACGATATTGCAGGAAGGAAGACATATGGAAGCTTGGGTCTGGCCGTGAGTAGTGCACGGGTAGCCAAAGCGCTTAAGGCGAAAGCTCACATATAGCGGGAAATGAGGGTTCGAGTCCCGTTCCAACACAGATTTTCGTTGTAGTCGCTCCCTTATGCAGCTGATAGTTGTCCATATTCACAACTACGAATACTTTTCAAGCAAAATGTTTCAGTTCCAAGGCTGTGCAGTCCATCATCGGTATGTCAATCATCTGAAATCGGCGTGAATGTTGAGGCAATTGTCTCACCGGCGAATCAGATTGAAGACCCCCGTTTGGTAAAACATTGTGTCATACTGCGGAAGAAGTCCGTAACTGTCTACTGTACATCTTCGTTCGACAGGAATCTTCCACCTGTAAAGACCTTTTCTAAGAGATCAAAGGCATGTTAATCACATAGGGAGAGACCAGGACTACAGGACTTGTGCTCTAGCAACTCCCACTTGATTTGGTGTAACTTCTGCGTTACGACATTTACGATTTGAGGACGTTCGTTAGCATGTGGCAGTTTTCCCGGACGATTCACCTTAACTGCACGTCGTAATTTTCTCCATAGGTGTACCGTATCGTTCCCTAGTAATGGAGACACCAGGTTCCTTGAAATCAGAAAGCAAGGGACCCTGGTAATGAGAGAACAGGCAGGTCGTGACGGGTTGCATCAAGGCAGTGAGAAACCGAATGAAAAACACAACCAAAAAAGGTTTTATTTTTCAGTGCGAACAAATCAGTCACCCATGTTTGCCACTAGCATGATCTCCAAAAATCACTGGAGTTTCCAGAAACAGTATTCTGTTGTCGTTGTAGCAGATTGTGCAGAGAGTATTGCAGGAAAGCACTAGTTGGAAGGCCTCGGTAAGTCACATTGGGCTCCGCCGCAACCGCCTTTATTAACACTGCGCCGATATTGAACCTGCTCACATTACCGATCGTAGCCTGTGTGGACGTGAACACTTGCCTGCAGCGTGACGCATCGATAGTCCTATCAGACATCGAAAAACATCTCGCTGTAGGTTCTGTTGTAGTAGGTGAACAAACGGGTGCACATAATCTGACGGTGAGAATCGATAGCAGGCATATCAGGGGTCGACTAGTATGTATCGCCTTACATGTATTTCGACGTACACTTGCACTGCTGTCGACATGTACCAACGTGTACCACAACTCAGCACTCTATGCAGTTTCCATGGATGGTTTGAAAACCCGATTGTAGTGTAATTTCTCCCAAGCTAATGCCTGTACAGTGTCACACGCGGTGAGCAGAGGTTAAAATATCAGTCGATATTATCGTTGTCGTACAGAGGACGTTATTCTGGATGGTACGGTTGCTCAACACTTGTTAAGCGCTGAAATGGCAGGTGATTTGTTGCCCTGAATATGGCAATCTGCATTGTACAAGACATAACAGTCAATGGCGTCTCATGTCGTCATTACATTATCTGACATTCCAATCCGTTGCTTCCACAGCGTTGGAAGAATTGGAGATATCAGCTGTTAATACTTCACTGTGGAATGAAAATATTTGCACTGCTATTTTGTCTTCAGTCATCTGCGTTTTTTGTCTTTGATAGGTGGTTGGTTCTTACTCCCATATTTAGTCTTTCCAGATAGTAAGACATATGAGTACCAAGTAAGGATGAAATCGACCCAGTGGTTTAGGAGATATGGAACATAGGAACATACATACATATGTACATCCATTTTCACAACTCAGATGTGCAGGGTACATCACTTTAAGCCTGTACCACAATATTTCGGAAATGGAAAGTGTTATTGATGTGGGTTTTCACCAATAAACACACTGTACATATACTACGAAACTGTATATTTTGTGTGTGTGTGTGTGTGTTTGTTTGTTTGTTTGTTTTCACAATACCTATTGACACGAGCTAACTAAAAGGAGTGTAAATCAGAATGTTATTGTGTTTTTTGCACGTGTCTAGTGCGAGTTGTTTATGGGATACTATCTTGTGCAAAGCTACCACATCAGCACTTGTTTGTGCCATTCGATCTGCGTAACAGCTAGGTACGATGTTGTTTTGTTTACTTACACTATGTTTGTGTGTTCCCTGAACACACTGTGACTTTCTAGTTAGTCAGCATGTGACAGTCCAAGCAGTAGGTCGTTAGTGGACGACTGGATTTACCAGTGCTGAAAAAACCGTCATGATCATGGTGTATGTGGAGTGTGCCAATTGTGTAGTTGGTTCCTGTACAGAGTATGCGGCAAGATATCCCAATGGACGTTAACTATCTCGGCAATTATCTACCAACTTCTTCAGTCAGTTACGTGAAAGTGCTAGAGTAACACCTAGACAGTGTAACAGAAGGAAACAAGTGATGACAGAAAAGGGGGAAATTAATGTTCTTGCTGCTGTTGCAGTCGATCCACGCGTTAGGTCCCGCACAAACGCACGAGGAAGCGGCATGCGTCAGACAAGTGTCCTATGCATTCCCCATCGATATAGGTTTCATCCCTATCACATATTTCTCCATCAAGAGCTGCATGGAAACGATTATGTTTCTCATTCCAGATGCATCATGTATCTTGTTTAGTGATGAAACCACACTTACCAATCACGGCCAGCTAAACCACCGAAATGGACTAGTGGTTTGTTGACAACTTGTTGGCTTCTTCAGTTGAGACGTCAGCATCCATGGAGTGTAGAGTGCAGCGTGGGATGGTAGACCATCAGTCAAAACCCCATTTTGCATAGACGGAACACTGTATGCGCACAAATATCGCAGCCTCCTAATAGACCATCTGCCACGGATGCTAGAAGACGTTCCTCTATAGAATAGGAGGAACCTGTGGTTCCTACATGATGGGTGTCCAGCCTGTAGTGCACGAATTACTGCAGCATATCTTCTCTAAATGTTCGCAGATCGTTGGACTGGAAGCAGAGGACTTGTACCTTGGCCAGCACATTCCCCAGATTTGATGCCTGAAGAGTTTTCTTCTGTTGGGAAAGCTTAAAGATGCTGTCTACAAGGACATACCAACTACACCCAATGATATGCGACGACGTATTGCTGCATTCTGCTCGGACATCTCCGCTGAAATGCTGGCATGTATTTAGCAGTCGTTTCATACCACACTGAAAGCATGTATTACCACTGGCGGCGGTCGGTTTGAATACAACCTGTGGTGGTCAGTTGCCTCGTTACTGGTCAGAATGCACGTAACTAGTGTATGCGCTTGCGCTATTCTCTGGTGAATGCTACCACAGGCATTGCACAAGTGTTGGTGTGGAAACTATTCGAAATACATATCTTGTAAATGACTCGCACTAGAATCCTGCAACAAAAACCACTGGCATTTTGATTTATCTTACTTTTAGTCTCCTCACATCAAAAGGCATTGTTCTATTTAAGAAGTGTATGGTTGCCAAAATTACACTTTCAAAGTATTATTACAAACTGTTTGTTTGTACAAAAAATACAATTTTTAATTATTATGACAATCTGTTGATTGGTAAACAGTCCGAGACCCTGACTACCAATTCATTTGTGGAAACCACACATCAGCAACACTTTCCATTTCCGCAACATTGAAGGTTCAAGTTTTATGTAATTCACCCTGCATATGCAGTGTATATATACACATCTGAAAAGACTAACTGTGGGGTGGGGGTAAGAACAACCCACCTGCCAAAGCGGTGGGGATGGGGGTGAAAAACCAGCATAGCCCACGAGGCGAGGATGGCGATACTTCAGTTATCCAGTATTTGAGAATAACAGCACTTAGAGACTTGCACCAAAATTTATTAGACGTATTTCAAACCTATACGAAACTTTTCTTCTTGAAAGCAAAAATGTTTGTAGCTTACAACATTATCAGTCTTCATGCAGTGAAACTGCCACATGAGACATGACGTTTTAATTTATTTCTTCCTTATTACTAATTGTATTCGTGACACAATTTTCAGACATCATTCACATATACCACTGAGTGTTCCAGAAAAATTACATCATTGTACAAGACTTAACCAAGGAGATACCAGGTCATAAATACTGGTTGCGCAGAAACCTACCTCATCATGGAAGATGTTTAATTGCATTATTTCGTTACTACTAATTCTATTATTAACACAGTTCGCAGACAGTATCCACATATTCCTCTGTATGTCCCCACAAAAGTATAACATTGTACGACACATAGTTCAGTAAATATGATTTCGAATACAGCTGCATCACGCATTATGTTTTAATTTATTGATTGTTTGCTTCCAACTCTGTTCACAACACATTTCGCAGACGGCAGAGACATATACCACTGGATGTACTTGTAAAATTATATCATTGTACAGCACATAGTTCGGGAGATACGTCGTCATAAATATTGAGCCGCGCGAAAATGAAATTCAGGGCGAAATTCGCTAGACATACACTGGAAATAAGTGCTAAAATACGCGTAAAATACGTTAACATGTGTGAAATATATTTGACATGTCCGTATTCGAGCTTATAAGTGTAAAAACCTCATCGTAACTCAATAGAATGATTTCATTCAAATTTGGTCTACGTATTGGTTACAATTCGGAAAGAAATACTGTAGAAATACTGTAGCCTCCTAATGCGTTCAGTGTGATAACGTGGAGAGAGAATCGAATCTGAACACACAGCGAGGAGGAAGGAGGACATAGGAACTAGGAGCAGTCAGGAGGAGATGAACAGAGATAGGGGAGGAGGAAATGAACAGAGAGAGGGAAAAGGAGGAGACGGACAGAGAAAGCAAAGAAGAGAAGATGGATAGAGACAGCGAATAGAGAAGGCAGGTAGAAAGGTGGGGGAGGAGGAAATGAACAGAGGGGAGGAGGAAATAGAGAAAGGAAGAGGTGTAGGTGGATGAAGAGAGGGATAGGGGAGATGGACATAGAAAGGAATAGAGATGAATATGGAGAGAGGAAAGAGGAGATTGGCACAGAGAGTGGGGGAGGAGAATATGGACAAAGAAAAGGAGACATGGACAAAGAAATGGGTAGGACGAAGTGAACAGAGAGTGTGGGTGGCGAATATGGACAGAGAAACGGGGTAGTAGAGATGGATGGTGGAGATGAACAGAAAGAGGGATGAAGGTGATGGACATTGACAGGGGTGTTGGGTAAAGAGAGAGGACGGAGGAGAAAATGAACTTAAATTTATTTATTTATTTACACGTCAAGTTCCTGGGGTAAATAAATAACTAGTCAAAGCCTGGTTTCTCTGTTAGTATATATATTAGGTGGTGCATAAGTTCGTAGCGTTTTTGCTTTGCGCGTTGCTGTTCCGATTATTATAGGTTTACTTGTTGATTGCCATTTTCTATTTGTAGTTCACTGTTGCTATTTGAGTTTACATATGGTCAGTTTGTCATCTAGACATAGTGAGTGGAGCTGTGGACGGTAGAAAATGGAGAGCAAAATGGAGAAATGGGAACATTTCCAACTCATTCCTCTGTCTGAGTTCAGTAAAGGGGGAGGAGTAACAGAAGAATGTTGAAAATTAGGCGGACTGATAAGTTAAGAAATGAGGAGGATGTACTTAGGATCGTCAAGGAAAGAAATATATGGAAAACACTGACACTAAGAATTGACATGATCGGAAGACATCTATTAAGATATCAGGGCATAACTTCCACGGCACTAAAGAGAGCTGTAGGCGGTAGAAACAATAGAGAAAGAGATTGCGATACATCCAACAAATAATTAACGACGTAAATTGCAAGTATTACTTTGAAATGAAAAGGTTGGCACAGGAAAGGAATTTATAGTGGGCCGCATCATACCACTCATAAGTCTGATGACTCAAAAAAGAAAACAGGGCAGACACAGCAGCCAAGGCAGCAAAAAAAAAAAAAAAAAAAATTAAATAAATAAAATTAAAAAAATTGTTTCATTCCTCCATCATGACATGGGAAAGATTCAAAAATCTGGGTGTATGAGTGCCGCATTTTCTAAGTCATAATCACAAAAATCAGCGGGTGGCCATATGTACACTCTTTGACATAAAACTCGACCGGCGGCCGGCCGCTTCAGAGGCTAAGTCCGCGCCGATCGCGACATGGGACAATAAAACTGGCCAACTCGCTAATTCTCTAAGTCCGGTTATCTGCACAATCTGGCAACACTGCAGACTGCGGCACTTCCTGGAGGAAAACTTGTCCCATGATAGAGAAACACTAGGCTGATTACGCCTGTGGTCTAGCGGTAGCTTGCGTTGTTTCTGTTTGTAACGTCAGTGGATCGAGAGCAGCTGGCATAAAATATTTTTATAGCCTCTTCTGTCTGAAAGCTGAAGACGTGAATGTAATGGTAGCGCAGATTCAATCTATTTCGCTTTCTGACACACCGATATCAAAATTTTATCCAGTAACGATTTTGCGGCAGATTTCCTGCAGACTGTCCTCCTCTGGACGCCGTATGCGGCAAAGCTCCGGGATCCATTTGCTGACTACCGGCAGCGGCCGTGGCGACAGCAGCGGCGCTGCACTCCCCCGTTCTTTATCGAAAGCGCCTGCTCCCGCTCATCGCTTTTGATTATTTAAAACGCTTTATTATTAAATGTTGCTCCACAGAAAATTTCTACGATTTCCATTCACGCTCAAAAGCAACGGAGACAGACGCCCTGATTAGTAGGCGGGTATTATATTACATTAATCGGCAAGAGCTGAGTATGGCCCGAAATTGATTTTATAGACTGGGACGAAATTAAACCACCTCGAAACATTCGATGAATTTCTAAATGCTTCATACCTCGTTTCTTTTCCTTTCAAACTCAATTATTTGTGCAACTTTTGGTCAATGTTCGGATGTTTTCGTCAAGCCGGGGTGAGCGTCTGTGGTGTAAAGTGTATTACAGTTCTTGTTTCATTCCTTATGGTAACTCTATGCGATAAACTGTGTGAATACCTTGCAATGCATGCTCTGTAGCACTGCAGGAACACTGCACATTTGGAGTTCCATGTATGGGTTCATGAAGTATTTAATGTTGATCGGAAGTGATAGTTAAGGTCATCAGATTTACACCAGAAAAATTTGTCGTTTTGGAGGTTTCAGAGAACGGAAAGGAATTGCTAACGCCGGTGTTAGAAAACGTCTACAGTTATATGCTATTGCAAAAATTTAGAAGAGGGGAACTATATTAATCAACATGTGCACTTCATAAACAACCTTCTGACATGTTAGACCTATATGACGAACAAAACTCAAATTTATATCGTTGACAGTCGCTTTGAATCTTTTCAGGATCTATTTTACAGTGAAGCACCTTGGCATTTGCAAAGCAGACATCCATGATATTAACTTAATTTACTAAGTCGAATCGGACGAAGATTGATGTTTAAAGGCATTCTTCAGATTTCGTATAAAGAACTTTTACTCCATTAATTAAAATGGAAACTAAAAGGTTGTAGTCAGCGGCTTCCACCGAGATTGGAACTGCTATGTCATACAGTACGACCACCGCAACGCACTAGGGAACCTCTTTTTTTAAATTTTGCTTTTTTTCTTTTACTTTTTTGACGATTACCCCTTTTTTCTCTCTTATTTTAAATCTGGTCCACTTCAGGCGTTGGCTCCTGACTAAACCTACCCCAAGAGCTGCCTATATACTAGGGGAAATATGGGAATTCAAGGTTAAGGCTATCATTACAAACAAAACAAAATCTTCCTTTTTCTGAATTTTATTTTTATTTTGATTTTTGTTTTGTTTTTCTTTTTGTTCTGTAATTAATCACACGCCTTCTGCGCTCCGCTGGTAATATCTTGAGTCACGTCTTCTCGAAATTGGTGTGTTCCGTTCAGTAGTTCAGAAATGTTTATTGGTTCAAACTGGAAACCTTCTTCACTCTTGGCTTAACACATTCCAGCTGCGAGGCGGGTCGTGGAAAGCACTCCCAAGGAAGTTCGAAAAAAATTGTCTGTATTTTGGGTGGCGGACAACGACATAATGACGGTCGTTGAGGTATGTCCAAAAATCGAGTACAGAGTCTACAGTTTGTCCAACTAGGTAGTGAATGGCATGTCCGCGAATCCAATTCACAGCACTGAGCTTTGTCCGAGGAAAATAGTCACGTCCAGGAACTAATAATGAAAGGGGAGTATTCCTATTCAGAATGTCCCGCGTTAGAAAAGCCACAATATGACGAATAACCTCTGAGCTAACGACACACTGGCGACCACAGACGGACTATAGTCACTGCGATGTTGCCTGAGCCTCAAAACGGAACCTTAAAACACACAAACAGGTGTTACTTACGTGAAGAACGCCGTTCTTGGAATCCAGAAATTAATTATACTTTCTAAGTGTCTCATCTTACAGTGGATTCTATCGTACGAGTCTTCGATGTGGAAAACGAATGTCAAGTGAATTTAGCGAGGTAACGCCGGCCTACACCCGGAAGTAAATGCACTATCAGAGTGTTGACAAATACTTGCTACGACGCTGCCATTTCTCGGTTCTCTTACGAGGCAGCTCTTCAGCGAAATGCTTGCCGTGATTCTCCGATACGGTCCTTCAGAGTGGAGACGCGCGCGCACGTTTGGTTTTTATGCGGCGTTCTCCCCTGATGGTTTCTGACGTCGCCTTGTGGGCTATGTCTACATTTGAGACATTCAATTATCATTAATCCAGAATGATACAAGTTTCAGTTTCCGGCGTGGAAGAAGGCTGTTGACGCCGACATTATATCATTTCAACGAAGGGAAAGCAAAACGGGTCATTCAATGTTTCTCATTCAACATAAAGCATGTGAGATAATTTTCCGTAACGTTCATAATCACCTAAAAATTCAAACGAAGTAAAAATACATCTGAAGCTTATTCGAATTGAATATAATGTAAGATATCAAACGCTTTGCACCACGATGTCGAATTTGTCCACGTGCAATCTTTTGCAGCATACAAAAAGAATGCCATGATTACCACGAGAATGAAGAAATATGTTGGTACGGATGGAAGCAAGAAGAGACGCAGTCAACAAATATTCGATTCCTCATGGCATTCATTTCATTTGAGACGTAAGAAGAGTTAAAGCGGGATATTACTTTCGTTAACACGAAAGATATCCGCACATATTTATAACGAGGAAGTCTGCGTCTTCATACGTTTCCTCCATGAAATCTGTATACTCTCTTATATACTAAGTACCCTGATCATTGTTTCAGTAATGTTACCGTCTTGTTTGACCCCGTAACGATGAACAGATTCCAAATGCATGTCTCTGTATGAAAGTAGCTGTTCGAACCCTTCCTGGGTTGCTTTTTGTGTTTTATTGCTTGGAATTCCTGAAGCAGACACTGTGCCTTCTCCCCTTGTGGGTTAGGTCTCAAAACTAAACCGCTTTTTATACAATGGCATAATTTATTCAGACAGCATCAGCACAAGACTGTCAAACAAAGCCTTCCATTTACAGTTGCAACACTCTAACCAGCACTGACCGAAGTGTAATCCACGGTCATGGTCCGAAATTAGCAGCTGTCTGCTACTGTGGCAAAGTCCGTACTACACTTTCGATTCCGCAGCACCATTTTATCTGGTAACACTGTGTAGTTGCAGAGTTGTGCCAGCATGTCTGTCCTCACACTGCCAACTTTATGTATCTCACTTCTCCTGCAGCGTTGATCACGAGGAGCAGAAGTAAATGAGTGTATTCTGCATGACGTGACATTCAGTATTCCCTTCTTTCATAGCCACTCTTCATGTGCATCGATACCAAATAGGAATGTGAAAACTCATGCGAGTGAAAGAATGACAATTACAATTGTAACAAGAACAGTCAAATAATGAATGACGTTTATTCCAACGCAGAACGAGAATGGCTTTAAATAAAAAATTCTATATCTATATCCATATCTATTGATCTTTGAGTTGGCACAATGCAAATATATTCTTAGCATTTAGTTACTGAATTTAGTTCGGGATGTTTGCAGAGAAAAGGAAAAGTCGGTACTTCTCGCTAGTGTAATATAATGTGAACCACCAACCACCCTTTCCTTAGAACACGACTCAAGCAGGTCCCCAAGTAGGTACCAAGGCACTGCTGCATTCTGTTCCCTGACATTGCTCTGATGACGGTTAATGTAGATAGTTCCGACTATGAAATACAAAACGTATTGCAGGTTAGTTCCTAGGATAGTAACATTAAATTTGCGTTGTAGACGGCACATGAACGTGACGACTATCCATATTACTCGTCAATATAAAAAGACAATATTATGGGAATTTAGCAGGATTGCTCAACATGAATTCTGAAATTGGTTGACTGACCGCACAGGTGCTAAAAGTCTTCAAGAGTATACGATGTCCTAACCGCATTAGGAATATGAAGATCGTCTTCGACAGCTCGCAACTTTCACATTGCTATCTCCACCCTACTCCAGACAGCCCTCGGTGGAGTTGCACTAAGTTGCCGATGCAATGTAAGGCCTTCAAACCGACAACAGACCACATATTGAAAAATACAAGCGACTTCTCTTGCAGCGTAAGCTTATTGTAACTGATCTAAAAATTATTGGACAGGAACATTGTGCTATTCAGAAAAAGCTGTCCAGCATGTCCTCTAATCGCTCCTTGGTACAGTCGTTTGACTATTGAAAATGGTTCCAACAAGTCGCCACTAGAAAACACTGCTCTGTACCGCAATAACTCAAGATGTAAAGTAATACCACGGTACTACAAATATCAGGGAACACCTTATCACAGATAAGACTGCCCTTAAGGCTTGTAAGCTCACATTTATTACAATAAATGACATACCTGAAATGTTACCACTCTCATTATTACGTCAGATTGGTAATGCACGTAGTAAGTTCGTCGTATTCATGATTTCCTCTTCAAAGTAACATACCGTACTTATTATTTAACACAAAATGACATTAAAAATTTAAGTTATTCACGAGCAGCTAGTTGAGAATATGTATGAACTTCAAATGACACGACGAACCGTCTTGTTCCGCATATGGATTTAAACCCAGCTCATGCAGACTAAGCAAAGATTTCGTTACTGACGGAAACTAACAGTCATTCCTGATTAAGCATACAGAGAGTGATATACCTCGATTTTAGACAGTATCAGTTAGCAAATATCAACTTTAAATTACATAACGCAAACATGTTTAACAGACGCGAATTCCTACCCATCATCTATTGTCCCTGTTAACGAACTACGAGAGATGTTAAATACTGCTTCTTCACAAGTAACTTACTTGAAATGCCGTGAGGTAAAGCTTTGTGTTGGACACGGATTCGAACCCAGAACCTAATCGGATTGCTATCGAAGCACAGTCAATGTGACATATCGGATTTTCGCGGCAGTAGCTAGATGTTTTAACTGAAATGACGAGACGAAACATTAATTTTTTCCTTCCCAGAACTTCTACCCGGTACCTATCGCTGTTATATTCTAGAGAAAACGAACGTTAAATATGGGTTTGTTGCGCCAGCAGTGGTATGTGAGCATGTTTGAACTAGAAATAATATGACGAAGAGTTCAGCGCTCACTGGGAATAGAGCCTCACGTATATCGTTGTTGACTACACACAAAGAGACGTCAGCTACTGAATTTTTCTCCACCAGCTGCTCAGAATAACATCTTGAACTTACAGACATCTCGCAAATAGTTCTGTGTCTCACTGGGAGTTAAAAACGTCAGATATCGTTAGTGTTGACAACGAATGAAAATACATTAAAAATCAAAATTCTTATCCACCAGCAAATAGTTGTTCTCATGCTAGAGCTTGATAATACATAATTAAATCTTTAGTGCCGGGCCAGGATTCGATCCCATTCACGCGTAATATGTGGAGATGTTGAGGAATCTGCAGTTTTGAACAAACAACAAATTGTAGCCGAGCTGTATTGTCACGAAGGGATCAAATTCCGCGTTAAGGGCGGTCTGAGTTGCATTCCCAGTTCAGAACCAATCTTATCGACATACAGAAGCTCAGATAAAAGATGGAATAAGTGTCCTGTGACCATACATAGCGTTTGTTTCGTCACTTGAAATAAATAACTAGTATAAGAAAGGTTACTGGTGATAGAGTTTCTACATGTCGCCAATCCAGACTTTATTGTGGTTCAACCTACCGTCTACTTGGTAGAGAAGGAAAATCATCTTTAATGCGAATTTTCAGACCGCACTGCCATTACACCTTCTTCACTTGGTGTAGCCAGGAGAGAATGGACTCTGTCTCTCCCTATCTAAAATCATTGACAGAAGTGGGAATCCAACCCAGACCATAGGTATAACAACCTACCATCCGTCCAACAGACCACGAAATCCTCTTCTCTCATTTTTATATCGTAACGCCGTTGCGCCACACTGGATGAGAATTCTGACACACAGGCGTCCTGTAGTAATTTGCACCATGTTCAGTAAATTCATTTACTTGATTGACCGAATCACCATGAACTAGCTGCCTCGGCTACCCAGTGCATACATGCCACTCTATATTTTGTAATCACCGAAATAAAATCACGTAACTGCCACCTACACAGAACTGCCAACAGTGTAGGATGCAGAAGCTTAAATAGGAAGTGTTCCTTTCCACTTGAGCTATTCTATTGCGCTATCTGTTTGTAGAAAACGTCGTTCAGTAAAAAAAAGAAGAAAAGATGTAACTGTTTGTCTCCCAGAAGTCAAGATCTGGCCATACGCATAATCTCACAAAGCTGAGGAATCAAAAAGTTCTGGAGGAATAGTTGTCGAGCTCTGGAGCGGTTGTAGCTACGTGTCAGCTAGTAGCGTAGATAAGATGTCGCGAGTTCGAATACATTCAGTGCTACATTTTTTAAAACGCAATTCTGCTGTCTGCTGGAGTTGTCAATCTAATGGAACTTTGAACATACTTCCCTTCACTTCTCAACCCAAAGTAGTCGCATGTGGAAAAAGGGCTAACTACTGTGACATTTTGTTCTGTTCAGGTTTAATAGAGAGCAGGCAGCAGATGCATCTCGAAGATGTGTAGGGAGAGCGCATCATGCCATAATATGTCAGAAAAGTATTTTCTACATTAGCTGTCGTGTGGCAGTGAGATTTTATTCTTCTTCAAACTTTGTTTGACAGCTTTAACTCAGAACAAATTTTCTACATGCATGTAATCAATAAACTGCACGTGCATTGTCATACTGTCATAGATAACATCAGAGAATTCGCATACATCGTCGATGATTAATTTCTCTCTCATGTTTACTATTGTTTTAACAACACTAAAGGAAACCATACGAAAATTGTGCACTGTATTATAAGAAATGAAATAAAACTAACCACGAAAACCTTACGACGAAAGTATGTTTTAATAAAACCGAGTATCTGTACACAAATGTGCCTCTATCGACACGAATTAGTAAAATACTACTCACTTAGATTTTGATTGGGTCTGTGTTTCATTGGTATGCTGTGTCGTACTCAAGAGGTATGCAAATGTGGCATTTCATAAATATAGTTACGTATTCCTAGAAACCCAAAATTCGCTTGTCAGCAGCGGAAAGAGGCGTTGCCTGTTGTGCAGCAGTGTAAGTTTTTCAACATTGCACTATGAGCCGAAAGTATTTTCTTGCGATTTCCTTATCGATGTTTGATCCGCCTCCTTGTAGCTCTTTCACAGAAAGGATAAAAACGTTGCAGTCAGTAGACTGGAACTGCAAACCATAGCAGACGCTTTTCCACGGGTCAGCACGTTACCACAGAGTTGGCGAAGAGTTATGGGTCTGAGCGTCCTCTTACGACGGCAATAGTGCCTAGAACTCCTTAACCGCTATTTAAAGGTCGAGATTGGTTACGATTTCCACCTGCAACGACTTTCCTGGGCTGAAAACCGTAAATTTACAATCTTTTGTTACCCTTCAAGCGATAATAACTCAGATTATTCAATGGAAATGACAGGTAAAATCAAGTGAACTTTGAGGCCTAATTCCATGCACACCAGGAAGTAACTCGTCGATCACAGAGTTGCCAAACATACGTTTCCTTGTTGCCAAATCTCAGTTACAGTACCAGCAGGAAGAAGACGAACCAGCGGGCTGGGAAGTGACCATAGCTGGTGTCTCATGTCAGCAGGATGTAAAGACTCTTCTAGGCATCATAGGCTGGATGTGAAGCCATTTTGATTTTTCACAAATTCAGCAAATATCTTAGTTCGAGAAAATCCACTGTGAAGTGTGAAGTTGCTGGATAATTCGATTATTACTGTTATTATTACTATCATTTAATTCATACCGCTGCTGGAACACGACCGTAGTCTTGAGGTAAAACGCGAGACCAGCTAATATGACGTCTGGCAACCGAAAGCACATATCGACAAAATTTTTATCGCCCCTTTCTCTCGGTGCTGAAGCTATGAGTGTAATTCAAGCGAATCTACTATATAATATTATCTGGTTTCGCGTTTTACCTCAAGACTACGGTCGTAGTGAAGAGTAATGTACTAAGACTGGAGTCAAGACTTCCTCTGGGAAGTGCCGCAGTCTACATGTTGCCAGATCGAGCATGTTGCCAGACATAGAATTCTGAGAGGAGCACGACTGTAGTGTCCACCTTACGTGAAAGACTCGGCGGTCAATTTTTTGGTCTAAGACTATATCTACAACACATATTGCACGCTGAAGACCCAGAATAATTAAAAAAAACAAAAGTAGTTTATTAGAGCAACGTTAACCATAGCGTTCGAAGTATTCATAATATTGTATACGTGTGTGAAAATGCCCTCTAATGCCCACTCAAGGAAGACAAGGATACACAGTCTAGCTTCAATATTGTAAATACGCCTCAGTTTGTGGATGAACTCAGACTTAGGTTGATAATAATTTTGAATATTTAGCAGCACTGTACCAATTGGTGTTAAACTCGTTTTCAACCAATGATTCCCATAGCTACAGGAACACTACTTGTGATACCTCTTAGACAAAATACTTAAGCAGTGTTATCAGACGAAAAGATCAACCTGACACAAACTGTGGGAGGTTTGTTTCACAACCTTCGTACTTGGATAATGAGTTTTTTCCTATTTGAGATATCTGTGAACGTTGCTGCTTAAGACGACTTAAGCAGAAACTAAATTCCCTCAGCTTCGATAATGTTTAAAGAAATCGTCTTATCGGCACAACTCGTGATTTGTGAATTGTTTACCGGCCGCACTCTGCCGTATTTCGCCGGTTGGAAGGCAAAAGCTTACTGACAAATTTCAGACAGAAATTACTGTTACAGTGTACTTATGGAGCCAAATGAGTGGACTGCGGATTTTCCGGTGAGAAAGAGCACTGGCAAACAGTCTTCGCTACATGAGGTTATTTAAACTGGTGTCACTCTGAGCTAGAATTTATGGTCAGGTCAATGTTTCGGATGCGAGTTTTGCAACTGTGAAATACATTCCTACATTATAGAAGCGAATATTAAATTTGAACTAATATTGCGAAAAGTTTGTACTTGGACAGCTTAGAATGAAAATACTTCTGTTTATTTCAAAGGGAAACAATAGATTTTCTAAAACATTGTCTGTCAAACACAACTTGAAACAGGTCATGTCGACCAAATCATGTGGAAGAACTGACAGCGACATATATCGGAAGGCAGTAAGATCTCTTGCCTTTTGGTTTGTCAGTACTCGATAGCCATTTCTAGGTGCAAGTAAATGACGAAAGGCAGCGCGTTTTTGTCATCAAGTAACGTCTTCGTCAATTACTTTAGTTTTAATGTAATCTAAGAGTAATTGCTGATGTTTGATATTAACATGAAAAGGATTCCGTAGACAGGGAAAGAACCTGTTCTTGGGAAACTACTTCTATAGTAACCAAAAGGCATTAAATGATCTTCAAGCACTTGTGTTCCAGCAGCGGTATGAATAAAATGATAGTAATAATAACAGTAACAATCGAATTATCCGGCAATTTCACACTTCACAGTGGATTTTCTCGAACAAAGAAATTTGCTGAATTTGTGAAAAATCAAAATGGCTTCACATCCAGCCTATGATGCCTAGAAGAGTCTTTACATCCTGCTGACATGAGAATAGCATAATCTCTGCGTCAGAAGCTTGCTTCTACTTAACCATTTAATAGACTCGCATTTTTTTCCACCGTGATTAATTTTGTAAGCTAAGCACCAGGGGTTGGGAAATGTGGCCTCAATGGTCTGGTGGAACGAACTATCACAGGTGCAATGCGTGGGTTCAGGCATTTGCTTTTAAGAGGCACAAACAGATTCATTTTACCTCTGGTAACCTCAAGAGAAAGACGTTATAATCCAGAATCAGCATTAAGCATCACGTTCCTTCATTACCAACTGGGCAGAGCCAGTTTACGTTGGGAAATGACATAGCGGATGTCATTGTAAACAGAAATACAGTCGCCAGTAAGCTTACTTAGATTAGCAAATTTTAATTTATTTGATGAACCGATAGCCATTTAAAGGGACAGGGCTCTTAGTTTACTTGTACTTGATTGAACTAGAGACGCTGAAAAATTTGGTGCTGGACCGTGATTCGCATTCGTATCTCCTCTTTCGAGGATCTGAATCTCTTGGAACAGTATAGTTCAATCATTTCGTTCCTTTTCCCAAGACTGCAGTCTTCTCTAGGTCTCCTCCAAAGGTAAATATGTGGGTCCGAATCCTGATCCAGTACAAATATATTCATAATTTCATTTCCAGCTCTATCAAGTGCACACCCACCTGCTAGTGAAAATTAACGCGCATTTTTAATGTCTGTTCATGTGTTGCCAACAATCGCAATAGGTGTCTTTATTTCTGGTCAAACACGCACACATCTTACTGTTCGTGAGTAAGAAACTGATAACTTAGGCTACGGTCGCGGATGGACGGTAGGTGTGCAGTTCGATTGTCTCTTAGGCACAAAAATTTGTATCCTTATTTTAGATTCAGACACCTAGCGGCTCGTAAGAAAAACCGATACGTAACATTTGATTTTTCTTAGTTAACAATCCGATGACGTGTTGGGTTTGTATCTCCATCACAGAACTTCACATCATGCACTTCATCTCTAAATGCATGCACACTTTGTTACTTCAGAATGAAGGTATATCAGACATCTTTCGTGGTTAGATAACAGGGACGAAAGGGTCTTGATAGGAGTCACGGTTTATCACAAAACTTGTCGTCTTTTATTTTCAAATTTAGATTTGGTTACTGGTATTGGCAAAAATTTCGGTAATTCATGACTCTTTATGGCTAGTCAGCAATATGATGTGATTAGATTAGATTACATTACATTAGATTACTTCTTGTTCCATAGATCATGAATACGACAATTCGTAATGATGTGGAACGTGTCATTACAATGAAAGATTTCTTTAAATACCATGATTCAATTTCTTTACAACAATTTTGTACACTCTCATTCTTTTTTATCTCTCTCTCTCTCTCACACACACACACACACACACACACACTCACGCACACTCACACACACACACACATATAAACATTCTTTTTTATTTTTATTTGTATGTTGTGCTCGACTATCGGCGAGGCACGAAAACGCCTGTGAATGAGTTTCTTAGTTTTGAGTACACTTACTAAAGAAATATAAAAACAACAATGAGAGTTACTGATTTATGATGCTTAGTTTGCAGTCAGTTCTGAGTATTATTAGTAACTACGCCCCAGTCCCTAAACCTAGTTACAGTAAGCGAGTCAGACGCATTACGTATTCCAGGCCGTAGCAGCCGCGACTTGGAGACACCAGCTATGGTCACTTCCCAGCCCGCTGGTTCGTCTTCTTCCTGCTGGTACCGTAACTGAGATTTGGCAACAAGGAAACGTATGTTTGGCAACTCTGTGATCGACGAGTTACTTCCTGGTGTGCATGGAATTAGGCCTCAAAGTTCACTTGAATTTACCTGTCATTTCCATTGAATAATCTGAGTTATTATCGCTTGAAGGGTAACAAAAGATTGTAAATTTACGGTTTTCGGCCCAGGAAAGTCGTTGCAGGTGGAAATCGCAACTAATCTCGACCTTTAAATAGCGGTTAAGGAGTTCTAGGCACTATTGCCGTCGTAAGAGGACGCTCAGACCCATAACTCTTCGCCAACTCTGTGGTAACGTGCTGACCCGAGGAAAAGCGCCTGCTATGGTTTGCAGTTCCAGTCTACTGACTGCAACGTTTCTATCCTTTCTGTGAAAGAGCTACAAGGAGTCGGATCAAACATCGATAAGGAAATCGCAAGAAAATACTTTCGGCTCATAGTGCAATGTTGAAAAACTTACAATGCTTCACAACAGGCAACGCCTCTTTCCGCTGCTGACAAGCGAATTTTGGGTTTCTAGGAATACGTAACTATATTTATGAAATGCCACATTTGCATACCTCTTGAGTACGACACAGCATACCAATGAAACACAGACCCAATCAAAATCTAAGTGAGTAGTATTTTACTAATTCGTGTCGATAGAGGCACATTTGTGTACAGATACTCGGTTTTATTAAAACATACTTTCGTCGTAAGGTTTTCGTGGTTAGTTTTATTTCATTTCTTATAATACAGTGCACAATTTTCGTATGGTTTCCTTTAGTGTTGTTAAAACAATAGTAAACATGAGAGAGAAATTAATCATCGACGATATATGCGAATTCTCTGATGTTATCTATGACAGTATGACAATGCACGTGCAGTTTATTGATTACATGCATGTAGAAAATTTGTTCTGAGTTAAAGCTGTCAAACAAAGTTTGAAGAAGAATAAAATCTCGCTGCCACACGACAGCTAATGTAGAAAATACTTTTCTGACATATTATGGCATGATGCGCTCTCCCTACACATCTTCGAGACGCATCTGCTGCCTGCTCTCTATTAAACCTGAACAGAACAAAATGTCACAGTAGTTAGCCCTTTTTCCACATGCGACTACTTTGGGTTGAGAAGTGAAGGGAAGTATGTTCAAAGTTCCATTAGATTGACAACTTCAGCAGACAGCAGAATTGCGTTTTAAAAAATGTAGCACTGAATGTATTCGAACTCGCGACATCTTATCTACGCTACTAGCTGACACGTAGCTACAACCGCTCCAGAGCTCGACAACTATTCCTCCAGAACTTTTTGATTCCTCAGCTTTGTGAGATTATGCGTATGGCCAGGTCTTGACTTCTGAGAGACAAACAGTTACAGCTTTTCTTTTTTTTTTTTTTTACTGAACGACGTTTTCTACAAACAGATAGCGCAATAGAATAGCTCAAGTGGAAAGGAACACTTCCTATTTAAAATTCTCCATCCTACACTGTTGGCAGTTCTGTGTAGGTGGCAGTTACGTGATTTTATTTCGGTGATTACAAAATATAGAGTGGCATGTATGCACTGGGTAGCCGAGGGAGCTAGTTCATGGTGATTCGGTCAATCAAGTAAATGAATTTACTGAACATGGTGCAAATTACTACAGGACGCCTGTGTGTCAGAATTCTCTTCCAGTGTGGCGCAACGGCGTTACGATAGAAAAATGAGAGAAGAGGATTTCGTGGTCTGTTGGACGGATGGTAGGTTGTTATACCTATGGTCTGGGTTGGATTCCCACTTCTGTCAATGATTTTAGATAGGGAGAGACAGAGTCCATTCTCTCCTGGCTACACCAAGTGAAGAAGGTGTAATGGCAGTGCGGTCTGAAAATTCGCATTAAAGATGATTTTCCTTCTCTACCAAGTAGACGGTAGGTTGAACCACAATAAAGTCTGGATTGGCGACATGTAGAAACTCTATCACCAGTAACCTTTCTTATACTAGTTATTTATTTCAAGTGACGAAACAAACGCTATGTATGGTCACAGGACACTTATTCCATCTTTTATCTGAGCTTCTGTATGTCGATAAGATTGGTTCTGAACTGGGAATGCAACTCAGACCGCCCTTAACGCGGAATTTGATCCCTTCGTGACAATACAGCTCGGCTACAATTTGTTGTTTGTTCAAAACTGCAGATTCCTCAACATCTCCACATATTACGCGTGAATGGGATCGAATCCTGGCCCGGCACTAAAGATTTAATTATGTATTATCAAGCTCTAGCATGAGAACAACTATCTGCTGGTGGATAAGAATTTTGATTTTTAATGTATTTTCATTCGTTGTCAACACTAACGATATCTGACGTTTTTAACTCCCAGTGAGACACAGAACTATTTGCGAGATGTCTGTAAGTTCAAGATGTTATTCTGAGCAGCTGCTGGAGAAAAATTCGGTAGCTGACGTCTCTTTGTGTGTAGTCAACAACGATATACGTGGGGCTCTATTCCCAGTGAGCGCTGAACTCTTCGTCATATTATTTCTAGTTCAAACATGCTCACATATCACTGCTGGCGCAACAAACCCATATTTAACGTTCGTTTTCTCTAGAATATAACAGCGATAGGTACCGGGTAGGAGTCCTGGGAAGGAAAACATTAATGTTTCGTCTCGTCATTTCAGTTAAAACATCTAGCTACTGCCGCGAAAATCCGATATGTCACATTGACTGTGCTTCGATAGCAATCCGATTAGGTTCTGAGTTCGAATCCGTGTCCAACACAAAGCTTTACCTCACGGCATTTCAAGTAAGTTACTTGTGAAGAAGCAATATTTAACATCTCTCGTAGTTCGTTAACAGGGACAATAGATGATGGGTAGGAATTCGCGTCTGTTAAACATGTTTGCGTTATGCACTTTAAAGTTGATATTTGCTAACTGATACTGTCTAAAATCGAGGTATATCACTCTCTGTATGCTTAATCAGGAATGACTGTTAGTTTCCGTCAGTAACGAAATCTTTGCTTAGTCTGCATGAGCTGGGTTTAAATCCATATGCGGAACAAGACGGTTCGTCGTGTCATTTGAAGTTCATACATATTCTCAACTAGCTGCTCGTGAATAACTTAAATTTTTAATGTCATTTTGTGTTAAATAATAAGTACGGTATGTTACTTTGAAGAGGAAATCATGAATACGACGAACTTACTACGTGCATTACCAATCTGACGTAATAATGAGAGTGGTAACATTTCAGGTATGTCATTTATTGTAATAAATGTGAGCTTACAAGCCTTAAGGGCAGTCTTATCTGTGATAAGGTGTTCCCTGATATTTGTAGTACCGTGGTATTACTTTACATCTTGAGTTATTGCGGTACAGAGCAGTGTTTTCTAGTGGCGACTTGTTGGAACCATTTTCAATAGTCAAACGACTGTACCAAGGAGCGGTTAGAGGACCTGCTGGACAGCTTTTTTTGATTAGGACAATGTTCCTGTCCAATAATTTTTAGATCAGTTACAATAAGCTTACGCTGCAAGAGAAGTCGCTTGTATTTTTCAATATGTGGTCTGTTGTCGGTTTGAAGGCCTTTCATTGCATCGGCAACTTAGTGCAACTCCACCGAGGGCTGTCTGGAGTAGGGTGGAGATAGCAATGTGAAAGTTGCGAGCTGTCGAAGACGATCTTCATATTCCTAATGCGATTAGGACATCGTATACTCTTGACGACGTTTAGCACCTGTGCGGTCAGTCAACCAATTTCAGAATTCATGTTGAGCAATCCTGCTAAATTCTCATAATATTGTCTTTTTATATTGATGAGTAATATGGATGGTCGTCACGTTCATGTGCCGTCTACAACTCAAATTTAATGTTACTATCCTAGGAACTAACCTGCAATACGTTTTGTATTTCATAGTCGGAACTATCTGCATTAACCGTCATCAGAGCAATGTCAGGGAACAGAATGCAGCAGTGCCTTGGTACCTACTTGGGGACCTGCTTGAGTCGTGTTCTAAGGAAAGGGTGGTTGGTGGTTCACATTATATTACACTAGCGAGAAGTACCGACTTTTCCTTTTCTCTGCAAACATCCCGAACTAAATTCAGTAACTAAATGCTAAGAATATATTTGCATTGTGCCAACTCAAAGATCAATAGATATGGATATAGATATAGATTTTTATATTTAAAGCCATTCTCGTTCTGCGTTGGAATAAACATCATTCATTATTTGACTGTTCTTGTTACAATTGTAATTGTCATTCTTTCACTCGCAAGAGTTTTCACATTCCTATTTGGTATCGATGCACATGAAGAGTGGCTATGAAAGAAGGGAATACTGAATGTCACGTCATGCAGAATACACTCATTTACTTCTGCTCCTCGTGATCAACGCTGCAGGAGAAGTGAGATACATAAAGTTGACAGTGTGAGGACAGACATGCAGGCACAACTCTGCAACTACACAGTGTTACCAGATAAAATGGTGCTGCGGAATCGAAAGTGTAGTACGGACTTTGCCACAGTAGCAGACAGCTGCTAATTTCGGACCATGACCGTGGATTACACTTCGGTCAGTGCTGGTTAGAGTGTTGCAACTGTAAATGGAAGGCTTTGTTTGACAGACTTGTGCTGATGCTGTCTGAATAAATTATGCCATTGTATAAAAAGCGGTTTAGTTTTGAGACCTAACCCACAAGGGGAGAAGGCACAGTGTCTGCTTCAGGAATTCCAAGCAATAAAACACAAAAAGCAACCCAGGAAGGGTTCGAACAGGTACTTTCATGCAGAGACATGCATTTGGAATCTGTTCATCGTTACGGGGTCAAACAATAGGGTAACATCACTGAAACAATGATCAGGCTACTTAGTATATAAGAGAGTATACAGATTTCATGGAGGAAACGTATGAAGACGCAGACTTCCTCGTTATCAATATGTGCGGCATATCTTTCGTGTTAACGAAAGTAATATCCCGCTTTAACTCTTCTTACGTCTCAAATGAAATGAATGTCATGAGGAATCGTATATTTGTTGACTGCGTCTCTCCTTGCTTCCATCCGTACCAATATATTTCTTCATTCTCGTGGTAATCATGACATTCTTTTTGTATGCTGCAAAAGATTGCACGTGGACAAATTCGACATCGAGGTGCAAAGCGTTTGGTATCTTACATTATATTCAATTCGAATAAGCTTCAGATGTATTTTTACTTCGTTTGTATTTTTAGATGATTATGAACGTTACGGAAAATTATCTCACATGCTTTATGTAGAATGAGAAACATTGAATGACCCGTTTTGCTTTCCCTACGTTGAAATGATATAATGTCGGCATCAACAGCCTTCTTCCACGCCGGAAGCTGATACTTGTATCATTCTGGATTAATGATAATTGAATGCCTCAAATGTAGACATAGCCCACATGGCGACGTCAGAAACCATCAGGGGAGAACGCCGCATAAAAACCAAACGTGCGCGCGCGTCTCCACTCTGAAGGACCGTATCGGAGAATCACGGCAAGCATTTCGCTGAAGAGCTGCCTCGTAAGAGAACCGAGAAATGGCAGCGTCGTAGCAAGTATTTGTCAACACTCTGATAGTGCATTTACTTCCGGGTGTAGGCCGGCGTTACCTCGCTAAATTCACTTGACATTCGTTTTCCACATCGAAGAGTCGTACGATAGAATCGACTTTAAGATGAGACACTTAGAAAGTATAATTAATTTCTGGACTCCAAGAACGGCGTTCTTCACATAAGTAACACCTGTTTGTGTGTTTTAAGGTTCCGTTTTGAGGCTCAGGCAACATCGCAGTGACTATAGTCCGTCTGTGGTCGCCAGTGTGTCGTTAGCTCAGAGGTTATTCGTCATATTGTGGCTTTTCTAACGCGGGACATTCTGAATAGGAATACTCCCCTTTCATTATTAGTTCCGGGGCGTGACTATTTTCCTCGGACAAAGACCAGTGCTGTGAATTGGATTCGCGGACATGCCATTCACTACCTAGTTGGACAAACTGTAGACTCTGTACTCGATTTTTGGACATACCTCAACGACCGTCATTATGTCGTTGTCCGCCACCCAAAACACAGACAATTTTTCTCGGACTTCCTTGGGAGTGCTTTCCACGACCCGCATCGCAGCTGGAATGTGTTAAGCCAAGAGTGAAGAAGATTTCCAGTTTGAACCAATAAACATTTCTGAACTACTGAACGGAACACACCAATTTCGAGAAGACGTGACTCAAGATATTACCAGCGGAGCGCAGAAGGCGTCTGATCAATTACACAACAAAAATAAACAAAACAAAAATCAAAATAAAAATAAAATTCAGAAAAAGGAAGATTTTGTTTTGTTTGTAATGATAGCCCTAACCTTGAATTCCCATATTTTCCCTGGTATATAGGCAGCTCTTGGGGTAGGTTTAGTCAGGAGCCAACGCCTGAGGTGGAGCAGATTTTTTTTTTTTTTGTTATAGAATGAAAAGTGGCGGTGGCACTTAGTTTCTTTTTTTATTGCCATTTTCCTAAGGGGCTTTAAAATAAGAGAGAAAAAAGGGGTAATCGTCAAAAAAAGTAAAAGAAAAAAAGTAAAATTAAAAAAAAGAGGTTCCCTTGTGCGTTGCGGTGGTCGTACTGTATGACATAGCAGTTCCAATCTCGGTGGAAGCCGCTGACTACAACCTTTTAGTTTCCATTTTAATTAATGGAGTTGCAAACGGCTAGTAAAAGTTCTTTATACGAAATCTGAAGAATGCCTTTAAACATCAATCTTCGTCCGATTCGACTTAGTAAATTAAGTTAATATCATGGATGTCTGCTTTGCAAATGCCAAGGTGCTTCACTGTAAAATAGATCCTGAAAAGATTCAAAGCGATTGTCAACGATATAAATTTGAGTTTTGTTCGTCATATAGGTCTAACATGTCAGAAGGTTGTTTATGAAGTGCACATGTTGATTAATATAGTTCCCCTCTTCTAAATTTTTGCAATAGCATATAACTGTAGACGTTTTCTAACACCGGCGTTAGCAATTCCTTTTCGTTCTCTGAAACCTCCAAAACGACAAATTTTTCTGGTCTCAATCTGATGACCTTAACTATCACTTCCGATCAACATTAAATACTTCATGAACCCATACATGGAACTCCAAATGTGCAGTGTTCCTGCACTGCTACAGAGCATGCATTGCAAGGTATTCACACAGTTTATCGCATAGAGTTACCATAAGGAATGAAACAAGAACTGTAATACACTTTACACCACAGACGCTCACCCCGGCTTGACGAAAACATCCGAACATCGACCAAAAGTTGCACAAATAATACCCGCCTACTAATCAGGGCGTCTGTCTCCGTTGCTTTTGAGCGTGAATGGAAATCGTAGAAATTTTCTGTGGAGCAACATTTAATAATAAAGCGTTTTAAATCATCAAAAGCGATGAGCGGGAGCAGGCGCTTTCGATAAAGAACGGGGGAGTGCAGCGCCGCTGCTGTCGCCACGGCCGCTGCCGGTAGTCAGCAAATGGATCCCGGAGCTTTGCCGCATACGGCGTCCAGAGGAGGACAGTCTGCAGGAAATCTGCCGCAAAATCGTTACTGGATAAAATTTTGATATCGGTGTGTCAGAAAGCGAAATAGATTGAATCTGCGCTACCATTACATTCACGTCTTCAGCAGTCAGACAGAAGAGGCTATAAAAATATTTTATGCCAGGTGCTCTCGATCCACTGACATTACGAACAGAAACAACGCACGCTACCGCTAGACCACAGGAGTAATCACCCTAGTGCTTCTCTATTATGGGACAAGTTGTCCTCCAGGAAGTGCCGCAGTCTACAGTGTTGCCAGATTGTGCAGATAACCGGACTTAGAGAATTAGCGAGTTGGCCAGTTTTTTGTCCCATATCGCGATCAGCGAGGCCTTAGCCTCTGAAGCGGCCGGCCGCCGGTCGAGTTTTATGTCAAAGAGTGTACATCCCTACTTGCTCGTCATTAATTCGTTCGTGAACAACATGAACCATTCGTATCGTATATCGTTAGTGGTGACGAGAAACAGTGCCTTAATGTTTATTTGATGAAATAAATAATGGTTGAGCCCAAACAAATCAGCAGTTCCCCGTACAACGTCGTGCGCACTTCCACAAAAGATAATGTTACCCATCTGGTGACGGTGGGTGAGCCGTGTCCGCTCATTCATCGCTGAAGCTCCAAAGAAACTGATACATGCATGCGTAGTCAAATATAGAGATATGTAAACAGGCAGATACGGCGCTGCGGTCGGCAACGCCTATATACAACAAGTGTCTGGCGCAGTTGTTGATCAATTACTGCTGCTACGATGGCAGGGGCACGAGCGACGGGACACAGCACCTACGAGGCAGCTATGAAGAGGAGATCTTCCCGTACGACAATTTCACAAGTGTACCGTGAATATCAGGAATCCGGTAAGACATCAAATCTCCGACATTGTTGCGTTCGGAAAAAAATCCTGCAGGAACGGGACAAACGACGACTCAAGAGAATCTTTCAGTGTGACAGAATTGCAACCGTTCCACAAATTGCTGCTGATTTCAATGCTGAGCCATCAACAAGTGTCAGTGTGCGAACAATTCAACGAAACATCGTTGATACGGGCTTTCGGAGCCGAAGGCCCACTCGTGTACTCTTGATGAGTGCACGGCACAAAGCTTTACGTCTCGCCTGGGCCCGTCATCACCGACATTGGTCCGTTGATGACTAGAAACATGTTGCCTGGTCGGACAAGTCTCGTTTCAAATTGAATCTAGCGGATGGACGTGTACAGGTATGCAGACAACCACATCAATCCATGGACCCGGCATGTCAGCAGGGGGCTGTTCAAGGTGGTAGAGGCTCTGTAATGGCGTGTGGTGTGTGCAGTTGGAATGATATGGGGCCCCTAATACGTCTAGAGACGACTCTGACAGATGACATGCACGTAAGCATCTTGCCTTATCCCCTCATCCATTGTGCATTCCGACGGACTTGGGCAATTCCAGCAGCACAATGTGACACCCCACACGTCAAGCATTGCTACAGCCACTTCCAATGGCCACCAAACTCCCCAGACACGAACATTATTGATCCTATCTGGACGCCTTGCAAGTGCTGTTGGGAAGAGATCTCCATCCCTCGTACTCTTACGATTTATGGACAGCCCTGCAGGATTCATAGTGTCAATTCCCTCCAGCACTACTAAGTCGATGCCACATCGTGTTGCGGCACTTACGCGTGCTCGTGGAGTCTTTACACGATATTAGGCAGGTCTACTAGTTTCTTTGCCTCTTCAGTGTGCGTCCTTACCTCTTTGCCTACTGCCACGATCCGTCTCTGTCTAGTCGCCAGGTGGCGCTTCGATCACCTGTTAGTCGAGCCTTTGGTTGTAGTTTCTTGGAGGGGTTTTTTGACTGCATGGGCAGGCAGGGGCCAGAGGCACACGTGACTTACAATGAGCTGTTCACAGAGCATATGGGACTTATGTCACGTAGGTGGTTTACCATAGATTAAGGAGGCATAGTTACTGATGTGGGTGTTTTGTGCTATTAGCACCCTCAGAACACCAAATAAAACACTTGTTATCACGGAGACAGCGAATGTGTGGAGGTTATTCATACGAGCCACTCGCAGCGTCCTTTGCCAGCTCCGCATCGGCCATAGTTGGCTGACTCATGAACTACCTCCTACGTGGCAAGGACCTTCCTCAGTGTTGCTGTGGTTCCCACTTGACTGTGGTCCACATCCTGTTGGACTGCTCAATGTTAGCCGCCCTGAGGCGGACTTTTAACCTTCTCGCCACACTGCCTACGGTGTTAGGGGACACTGTCTCAATGGCTGATCTATTTATTTATTTATTTATTTACACGTCAAGTTCTGTAGAACCAAATTGAGTAGCAAACCTCCAAGGTCATGGAACATGTCAGTACTTGAAATTGCAACATAAAAGTAATAACAGATAAAAATAAAATTTTTATGAATCCGGAAAAAGTCAGTACATAAGTTTAAATAAACGCAATCAACAATACAACAAGAATCAGCTTAATTTTTCTAGGAACTCCTCGACAGAATAGAAAGAGTGACCCACGGGGAAAGTCTTCAGTTTAGATTTGAATGCGCGTGAATTACTGTTAAGGTTTCTGAATTCAAGTGGTAGCTTATTCAAAATGGAAGCAGCAGTATACTGCACACCTTTCTGCACAAGAGTTAAGGTAGTCCGATCCAAATGAATGTTTCATTTCTGCCGAGTATTAACTGAGTGAAAGCTGCTTATTTTTGTGGATAATCTAATATTGTTAACAAGAAATTACGGTATATATATATATATATATATATATATATATATATATATATATATATTGAGAGGCCAATGTCAAATTACGCAGGCTCGTGAACAGGGGTTGACAAGAGGTTCGTGAACTTACACCACTTATTGTTCGAACTGTCCATTTCTGACCCAAAAATATCCTTTTAGAATTGGCAGTTACCCCAAAATATAATACCATACGACATAAGCGAATAAAAATAAGCTAAGTAGACTAATTTTCGTGTTGGATGATCACTCACTTCAAACACCGTTCGAACAGTAAAAATGGCAGCATTTAGTCTTTGAACAAGATCCTGAACGTGGGCTTTCCACTACAGTTTACTATCTATACGAACAACTCCAAATTTGAAATGTTCAGTTTCACTAATCATATGCCCATTATGTAAAAGCGTCAGGTTTTGCTGAATTCTGTGTTACAAACTGTAAAAACTGAATCTTACTGTGATTTAACTTTAGTTTATTTTCTACAGGCAATGAATTTGCCATGAACTGCACTATTTGATCCCGAGCCACACAGCAGCTTTTACTATCAAGCTAGTGTCATCAGCAAACAGAAATATTTTTGAGTTGCTCGTAATACTAGAGGGCGTATCATTTATATAAATAAGGAACAGGAGTGGCCCCAACTCTGATCCCTGGGGCACCCCTCACTTGACTACACCCCTCTCAGACCCCACACCACAGCCATTCTCAACATCGTGAATAATGACCTTTTGCTGTCTATTGCTAAAGTAAGAGGAGAACCAGTTGTGAGCTACTCCTCGTATTCCATAATGGTCCATCTTCTGGAGCAATATTTTGGGATTAACACAATTTAAATGGCTCAAATGGCTCTGAGCACTATGGGACTCAACAGCTGAGGTCATCAGTCCCCTAGAACTTAGAACTACTTAAACCTAACTAACCTAAGGACATCACACACATCCATGCCCAAGGCAGGATTCGAACCTGTGACCGTAGCAGTCGCGAGATTCCGGACTGAATCGCCTAGAACCGCTCGGTCACCGTGGCCGGCACACAATCAAACGCCTCAGTTAAATTAAAAAATATGCCTAGCGTTCGAAACCTCTTGTTTAACACATCCAGTACTTCACAGAGAAAAGAGAATATAGCGTTTTCAGTTGCTACACGATATCTAAAGCCGATTTCTAAAGCCGAACTGTACATTTGATAGCAAATCGCTTTATGTCTTCTTCAGAGGGAGGTTTTTATCACTCAGTCCGAGGGTAGGCGTCTGGATTTCTCTCCAAGGCCTTTTTACCTGTTCCTCTCTCTTTATTGCTGTTTATTCGTCTTGATGTTCGTCTTTTCCCTATTTGTTTTTCTCTAGCCCTGTGTTTTTCGGCTGGAGTTGTTAGTGTGTTGCAGAGTGGCTGGATAATCTTTCTTTTCCCCTTGCGATCAGACAGCACAAGCCATCTGCTATATTATTTTAATACCTTCCACCGCTTTTTTCCTTTTAATACATGTTCTCCCCTTTTTGTTTGTTTCTTTTGTTTTGTCTTTCAGCGTGGTTCCCTGTTAGTTTCACGCCTTTTTACTCCCCCCCTTCTACTTGCATACGGAAAAAGGGAATAATAACTCAGTAGTTTGGCCTCTTTACTCTCCAAACCAACCAACCTTCATTTTCTGGAGCCTTTGGAAGTAAGGTACTCGTTACTTGATTGACACATGTGCTACCGTTTTGATATTGCTCCCGCTGCGTTGCATTGCCTGTGGTTCTCCATCACTCTGTCTCAAGAGTTAAATTTACCTGTTTGTACTTCTCCTTCCAACTATCTGAGCGCCTATATGATGTGTTTTAAAATTTCTTTTAATTGGAACTTGTTCAAATGGTTCAAATGGCACTAAGCACTATAGGACTTAACATCTGAGGTCATCAGTCCCCTAGACTTAGAACTGCTTAAACCTAACTAAGGACATCACACACATCCATGGCCGAGGCAGGATTCGAACCTGCGACTGTAGCAGCAGCGCGGTTCTGGACTGAAGCGCCTAGAACCGCTCGGCGCAACTTGTTCAATATCTGCTTGTCATTCGGGCGTGAAATTAATTGTTTCATATGTTTTGGGCCGAAACGTGTATTGGTGACCACTGAGGTCAAAACTGAGTTTTATTTGTATTGGTAGTTGTTGATTCCCAAAATGATGTAATTACCATAAAATTTCCTACGTCCGTGATAAGCAAACACAACCCAGTGGATCTTGGCTCATTTGAGTAATTTTCTAAATATAATTACTATTGCAGTTGTTGGAGTGTGAGCACTCAGGATTTGCCTGTTACCTCTTAAGTCACTTAAGTTAATGATTTGAGTATGCTATAATTTCTTGGTTATTACATTAACTTGCTATTATATTTTATTGTAAGATTAACCGGTTAATCCTCCTAGTAATTCTTATTGTGATGTTCTTGTTGTAATACATAAGATTGCGTCTTGGGGCCACACTCACAGTGAGTTTCTTGTTGTGATCTGAGCATTTTCATACGTTCTTTAACTATTATACATGAATTATATGTCTGCTTGTTTCCTTCCCCTTTCCGAGCTGTTCGTAGCGTTTGGAGGCACTGCTCCTGGGTGTTACCTGTTACCCACCGGTTCATTGGGTGTAGGCTGTCTGCGTCGGCTGTGTACATGTGCCCAGGTGGCTCGCCGCTTCCCGCCTCATCGTAGCCCCTGAGAGGTTGCGGCCTCCTGGCTTGCTAAGGCATACCTCATAATTTGAGTTTCTATCTCCTAGCAGTCTGGCGTGAATTTAACCAGAAATACCCATTATTCTAAACTATTTTACTCAGACCTAGTCGGCCGTACCTGCCCCATCCATGTTCTCCCTGTTTGAAGTTTGATTTTATCGTGATAGTTTTCATACTGGTGTAACTGACCATTTGTTAAATGGTATTTTACTATTTTATCACGTCAGTATCTTGATTATGCCTAAGAGGCTCATCTGATTGATCAGATATTGGATATATGTGTTGAAAATTGTTCCTGTGCTCGTTGCATAAAATATTAGTACTTAAAGGGACTCAGCTCGTCAGCTACCAGACTTGTGTAATTTTATGTTACTACACTTCTTGTAAGTTATATTCATTAATGTCAAGCACCTCCCTTTGTCCAGCAAAATGTCGGAATCATCATCTTTAGAATCATTGATGTCATTGTTTACCCAACGCTAAGCGCGTATTTGAGTTATATTTATTTGTAATACTTGCTTGTTAGTTCTTTCTAAATTGGTGCATTTTAATCATTGAAATTAGCTAATTAATCATCAGTTGGTTTAACTGATGAAATTTTGGAGCGACTTCCTGAATCATTTGTATTTTATTAGTGTTTTTGGTATTTGCGCAATAAAACATTGTACGACTCTTGTGAAGTAACAAATGACTTGTGATAAATGACCTGCACCTCTCCCACACCCGTTTAGTTCTTTCCTTATCCTGGGGCGTTCACTGACGTTTCAGTGTGGTGTACTACGAATTATTTCCCCGAGATGTAACCACCGCTGCTGACATTTATTGCCAACAACTGAAACGCTTCGCAGGCGCAGTCAAGAATCAACTACCAGGAGGACTGCGTTAGTGATGCTACTCCACCATAACGCCAATGTCCATCCTGCTAGACTGACAAAAGACATTGTAAAAGGGTTGGACTGGCAAGTCATTCGCACGCACCTTATTCACCTGATCTTGCGTCCTCAGATTTTCACTTTTTCATCACTCTGTCGAAGCCGTGGTCTATGGGTAGCGTCTTTGTGTAGTAATCAGTACTGCTCGATCCCGGGTTCGAATCTCGCCACTGTTTAAATTTCGAATAAAAATCACCAGCAACAGCGACCAAAGACTTCCGGCATAAGAAGTCACCCTCGGTCTACCAACAGGCTCACTAAGACAGAAGTTCAGGGCACTCTCTTGCCCTTTTGATTGGAAACTGTCTCTAAATGGCGAAAGAATGACCAACGGCATGAGGATGCAGGAGGCAATGGAAACCACTACATTAAAAACATGGTATATATCCACAGGAGGTGTGACATGTGATTACAAAAAGAATCATTATGATCTCTCAAGTGGTAAAAAATTTCGCACTAACCCCCCTTCGGATATTCGGGAGGGAACTGCCAAGAGGAGGTGACCACTGAAAAAGATCGAATAACCAAAGAAAGAGTAATGTTGTACAAGCTGGAACGTTGATTGTCAGAAGTTTTAACATGGTAGGGAAGCTAGAAAATCTGAAAAGGGAAATGCTAAGGCTCACTCTAGATGTAGTGGGGGGGTCAGTTAGGCGAATTGGAAAGAAGACAAGGATTTCTGGTCAGACGAGTAAACGGTAATATCAAGAGCAGCAGAAAATGGTATATCGAGATTAGGATTCTTTATGAATACGAAGGTAGGGCAATACTGTATTACTGTCAACAGTTCAGTGATAAGGTCGTTCTGATCTGAGCCGACAGCAAACCAACACTGACAACAGCACTACAGGTATACATACCGCCGTCCAAGCAGAGGTTGTTAAACGCAGAACAGAAAGCGGATACGTGCAAGGAGTACTTTGAAGGTCTCTACGAGAGGCAAGAATTGTCTGATGACGTGATAGAATAAGAAAGAAGAGTAGGCAGGGATGAGATAGGGGATCCAGCATTAGAATCAGAATTTAAAAGAGATCTGGAAGACTTAGAATAACATAAGGCAGAAGGGACAGATAACATTCCGTCGACGAAATTTCTGAAATCATTGGGGGGAAATGGCAACAAAACAATTATTAACGTTTGCGTGAAGAATGTATGAGACTGGCGAAATACCATCAGACAGAAAAACATCATCCACACTATTCCGAAGATAGCAAGAACCGACAAGTACGAGAAATGTCGCACGTTCAGCTTAAGTGCTCATGCATCCAAGTTGAAGACTAGAATAATGTACAAAAGAAAGGAGAATATAATGTAGGAAAGGTAAAGGCACAAGAGAAGCAGTTCAAGCATTGCGGTTGATAATGAAGGTAAGACTGAATAAAAATTAAGACGTATTCTTTGAATGTATCAACCTGTAAAAATATTGCAACAGTGTAAAACATTGTAAGATATTCAAAATTCTGAGATAAAGTTACGGGTAAAAATGGGTAACATACAATTTGTACAAGAATCAAGACGCAACGATAAGACAGGAAGACCAAGTACGAAGTGCTCGGAGTAAAAAGGGTGTAAGACACGAGTATAGCCTTTCACCTCTTTTATTCAATCTCTATAATGGATGAACCAAGAATGGAAATAAAAGAAAAGTTCAAGAAAGGGATTAAAATTCAGGGTGAAAGGTTATAAATGATAAGATTCGCAGATGACGTTGCTATCCTCAGTGAAAGTTAAGATGAATTACGAGATGTGCTGAATGGAATGAACAGGTTAATGACTGCAGCATATGGACTTAGAGTAAACTGAAGAACGACAGAACCAATGAGAAGTAAAAGAAGTGAGAACAGAGAGAAACAGCACCAGAACTGAGGATCACGAAGTAGACAAAGGTAAAGAAGTCTGCTACTTAAGTAGCAAAATACATCGTAACGAGCGGGGAAAGAAGAACATAAAAAGTAGACTAACACTGACAAAATGGCATCCCCAGCCAAGAGAAATCTGATAATGTTAGACGTAGGTCTGCATTTGAGCAAGAATTTTTTGAGAATATATATTTGGAGAACTGCCTTGTATGGTCGTCATACATGGACCGCGAGAAATCAGTAAGAGAAGAGATTTGAAGCCTATGTGATGTGGTGCTACACAGTAATGTTGAAAACTATGTGGACCGATAAGGTAAGCGATAAGGAGGTTCTCAGCAAAATTAGCGAGGAAAGCAACAAACGGAAAACACTGAAGTGAAGAAGGGGGAGAATGATAGGACATAATATTTTCCATGGTACTAGAGGGAGCTGTAGAGGGTAAAGGATGCAGAGGTAGACAAACACTATAATACATCTAGCATATAGTTGAGGACGTTTGTTGCAATGGCTTCTCGGAAATGGAAAGTCTGGCACACCAGAGGAATTCGCGGCAGGGCGCTTCAGACTAGTTGGAAGATTGATAACTCAATCAAACGATCGAACACCCTTCAAGGAACTTCCATCCCGGAGAGAAAGTTGTAACCTCCCCCTTACTAATCGGCCTATCCTGCTTGCGATATAAAATATGACCGTGGATCGCATGTATGCCTAATGGATTTTTATTAATTGGATAAGTCTAAATGTCCCAAAGAAATAATAATGATAAGTAGGAGGGAAGTGTACAACAGTCCCTTCTGATACAAAAGTCTACTAAAAATAAAAAGTAATTAAACCGAACAGGGTTATAATTCGGCAAAATGAAAGTTATTTTGTGCATTCACTTACGAACAACACTGGTCAGAAAAGGAGTACCACTGATCATGAATCTAAATGTTACACTAATGAACGAAAAGTAAATAATTAACAGTCGCCAGTCCACTATACATCCAAAATCGTCTACAAAATGATGGGAAAGAAAAACATGAATTATTAAACACTGACGTGACAAGTGAAGTTTATCACGTTTTTTTACACTAATTTTCAGTAAGTATGTAAAGGTAAAGAAATTTGAGAAGTCACTCTTACGTTATGTTTGGCATTAAATTTTGAAAAAAGCGATCGAGTAATGATTTAAAAATATTTAATTAAACAGTATGGTAGTATTGAACTTCGTTACGTGAACAGTGACTTTCAGTGATCTCAACATAACGTCATCAAAGAAATTTAGAAAAAAAGCAAGCACTTTTTACTTTGCCGTTACTTATTTTGTAAATTGGATTTCATATTATTGTCTGAACAACCAAGCCTTTTTATACTTTCTTGAACAGAGATAAATAATGTAATACGTACCAAACCAAACAGTAATGTGCTCCAAGCTATATGCTAAATAAATAAAACTTCCGCACTCTTAATTTGTGCATTTCTTTAGATTTGGATTTTTTCTAGTGATTGATTCTCAAACTTGAAAAATTAAATTGCTTTACTTTACTCATATACTGAAGCCTCTGTTGTACAACAGTTAATTGAAAGTAGACTGAGGCTAAAATTCTTAAAACTGAAATTATTCATTAATAAACTGGCTGTAAGTATTCTATTTGTTTCTTATGACACTCAGTTAGCATATAAGGAAATAAGATGGAACAAGGACCCTGCTTGGTAACAATGTCGGAGGACAATGAGGTCACAATCGCCCTGAGTTTAACTGATTATTATTTAAATAAATTTTATCAATCAAATCACATTCAGTTGTGCTGCTGGATTAGCCGTTAATACTTTCTACCAATGAACAGTCTTACTTCAGTGCTGTGCACACGACAAAACTCTGAGCCGACGACGGATCTGTGTTTCTGGAAATTCTGCTGTTGTTGAAGACGGCAGCATCTTGTGGAGCACAGCTAATTACAGGAATGGGCAATCATAATTAATACAGCCTGTTCCGCCCGTCCACTGCCCTTATTCCAGCTACTAGACATCTGGTTGGCACGCGTACATGATGCCACCGAAATGATACTGTCTACTGCGAGAGTGTTAGCACCATCCTACCGTACACAACAAGCACTGGAACTCGTCTCTCTCTCTCTCTCTCTCTCTCTCCACACGCTACGTGCAACAACTTACCCAAAGATTTTACAATGCACAAGCACTGCTATTATCGTCGCTAGTCAATGCAAATAACAATTCCTTTGGCTTTTTCCCAGAGCTTATAAGTTTCACAGTAAGACACAGATAAATACAATGAAATGTCAACAGACTTGTGCCTAATTTACACATACAGTGGAGCAATGTCCTTACTTATTAAAAGAAAGCATTTAAATTACAAATATTTACATAAAATTCAGCAAAAAATTATATACCGGTAGCAGGTGCAATGCATCTAGATGCATATTCGGTGTTACAAAGTGTTCCGAAATGGCTCGACGAGTTCTCCGCCTCAAAACCACGTGATTTCTGCAGTTGCGGAATCGAAAAATTACCCCAGCGTTGGCAGATAGTTTTAAATAATGACGGAGAATAAATTATTAATGTCTAAAATTTCTGTTATGTGTGTTGTTGAATTTATTAAACTTAAGGAATAACTCTACGACCTGCACCAACCCAATGTTTAACTGTAGCACTATCGTGTCTGTTTCTTAGAACACGATAATCTCGAAAACTATTTGACAAATTTTCATGGGGTTTTCACAGTTCAACTTAGTAGTTCGGATGTTTACCTCATCGACACGGTCGCCCACAAGTGATAGATATTATTTCGTTAGTTTATCTCAGTGACAGAATTATGTGCCTCAATCTTGTCTTTAAAAATGCAAAGTGAAATTAATTGAATAGGATATATGGATTTATTGATTTTGTTTTTTGCATTAAAAACTTAACTGGCTTGCTTTACTGGTTTCGAATAGATTTTTTTTTACATTTTACTTCTTTCGCAGGAACACTGTTTTACCTCAGAGAAGAAATTATTTCTGGAAGTTCACTACGTCAGTGATTGAGTTAAGCACCGCACTCTTATCTTTACACATATTTAAAAACATTGAATTTACTTTACTTGTATATACGATATCACTCATTTCGCCTTGTGTATTAAAAACATAACGACAGTGGCAAATGGTTCAAATGGCTCTGAGCACTATGGGACTTAACATCTGTGGTCAACAGTCCCCTAGAACTTAGAACTACTTAAACCTAACTAACCTAAGGACATCACACACATCCATGCCCGAGGCAGGATTCGAACCTGCGACCGTAGCGGTCACGCAGTTCCAGACTGAAGCGCCAGAACCGCACGGCCACACCGGCCGGCATAACGACAGTGCTTTATTTCCCTAGGTATGTTCTATTTATATGCTTTGTTAAGAGAAACGAATTTATTGAGTTTACTTTGTGATCTGGGTGCCTGCTCATTACTTTTGGATTTCGTTATTTTTAAGAGTAAAAGTGCCTACAAAATGATAGAGTCTTTCTGGATATACCAGGAAGTGCTGAATGACTAATCATTATCGGTCGCAAGTATCCAACGTCAATGGTGAGGGGAGACTTGTTGAGGATCCAGATCATCAGGTCTTACTTAACTCAGAAACTCCTTCAGACTACGGGGCGCGAATAATCCCAGACCGAGAGTGTCGGGCATTATCTCACTCCTCGCAACATATTATAAACAAGTCGTCCAGCCATAGACACTTAGTGTTACCCGTGAAGCCGATGTGGAGCCAAGTTGCCTTCGACTGGACTAACGCTAAACTTAGCATAGAGCCTGTTGCTTATGTTAACTCACAATGACCATTACACTCACGGATTACTCGCTGATACCCTAAGGCAGAGCGAATCGTTAATATTCAGTTGCACACCGTCCACTTTATCACTTCTTAGTTTTGTAAAGATAGTTACCCATCTCTGGATTTCAAGAGAGACCGCTACGGTTGCAGGTTCGAATCCTGCCACGGGCATGGATGTGTGCGATGTCCTTAGGTTAGTTAGGTTTAACTAGTTCTAACAAGGGAACCTCCCCATCGCACCCCCCTCAGATTTAGTTATAAATTGACACAGTGGATAGGCCTTGAAAAACTGAACACAGATCAATCGAGAAAACAGGAAGAAGTTGTGTGGAACTGAGAAAAAATAAGCAAAATATACAAACTGAGTAGTCCAAGTCTAAAATATGCAACATCAAGGAGTTTGAAAGCTGAAGAGCGCCATGGTCCCGTGGTTGGAGTGAGTAACTACAAAGCGAGGGGTCCTTGGTTCGAGTCCTCCCTCGAATAAAAATTTTACTTACTTTATTTTCGCAAAGTTACGATCTGACCGTTCATTCATTGACGTCTCTGTTCACCGTAATAAGTTTAGTGTCTGTGTTTTGCGACCGCACCGTAAAACCGTGCGATTAGTAGACGAAAGGACGTGCCTCTCCAATAGGAACCGAAAACATTTGATCGCGAATTCATAGGTCAACCGATTCCTCCACAGGAAAACACGTCTGAAATATTCTATACGACACTGGTGACGGCATGTGCGTCACACTACAGGAATATGTTGTCGACCCACCTGACTTGCACACTTGGCGAATGGGCAAAAAGATTCTTCTACCTAGCCCGATTTAGGTTTTCTTGTGGACTTGATAATCACTCCCAAAAAAGTGATGAAAATGTAAGAGTTTGTCACATAAACGGCAACAAATCAATGCAACAGTTTCACAGTCGCACAGTTTTCCCTGTGCTCTGTCAATACATACGTTTTTAACGTTTTCAAGTTTTTCCGTGTGTAGACCGTCAAATCCTGCATGTGTCCAAGCAAATCTGAACATGTCCTGGAATTTTGGAGAGCGAAGTTGATCATGTCTGAATGCATGAACTTTGATAATTGTCTGAAAATAAAAAATTAAAACTTTTCACTCGAGGGAGGATTGAACCACGGACCTTCCGTTCCGAAGCTGCTCACGGTAACCACGGGACCACGGTGCTCCTCAGTGGACACGTCTCTTGATGTGGCTTATCTTCAACACGGACTACTCAGTTTGTATATTTTGCTTATTTTTTTCATACTTCCATACTTCTTCCTGTTTTCTCGATTGATCTGTGTTCAATTTTTCATGGCCTATCCCTGTGCCAACTTATAACTAAATCTGAGGGGGGTGCGATGTGGAGGTTCCCTTGTAAGTTCTAGGGGACTCTTGACCTCAGTGGTTGAGTCCCATACTGCTGAGAGCCATTTGATTTCGAGAGATGTTGGCCGCTCGTTGTCCTTGTCTAGTTCCAGTTTCACAGTATTCTTCTGGGGGAAGGTTTTCATTGAATTTTGCATTTTATACTTTCTCACATACTTAGAAAACTGTAAAGGCTATCACTTTCCGTGTAACGCAACTGTGTAGTAGACTCTACGTCAGACAGCTCCGATTGCATGCGACTTGTAAACACTGGCTGCAGCGAGCGCTAGTAAACGCCCGTAATCGATGTCTACGACTGCCGGAGCGGAACTGCCCTAGATCACGGGTGCATTTTAATATCACAAAATTTTCTCTTTAAACTATGGACAGCTGATAAATAAACTGTAAATTAGATATAATTTATCAGTTTCTGTAAATCTGTTCTATGTGGCGCGACGTATGTCAGAATGCTTATTGATAAGTTTCATTAGTGTATCCCACATTAATTTTCTTGTTTTTAGAATAAAATGTGTGGTTGTTTATCGATTACTAATAGTAATAAATTCCACGGAGCCTACTAAGCCCTCATAATTCGACCACATGCATTGGCTCCCTCCCAGAACACTGTACAATAACATTTCAGATAACCTTTTTTTCTTATTTAACTGCAGAGCACTAGATACACAAATTCTTTAGCATTTTGTTTTAAATATTACTCTTCGAACACCGACAGTTTAGATACAAAGTTTTCCACAGTACCATTGCATTTTCTGTCTCACAACAGTTCACTAATTATATTTCCAAAACGCCATTATTCCTCTCTCGATTCTACTGTACTTTAATTGCCTCCATCTCACTTTTCCTCTGCTCTTACATAGAACTTAAATTGCAAAACATATGAATCCGCGACATTTACTCACATATAAAATTACCAGATTTGAGGTAACATGAATAGTGTTAATTAAAGAAAAAATTAGGAACCAAATAAACACATAAAGAAAAACTGCATCTCAACCACGTTACCATTCCATTTCGTAGAACCACGCAGCTGCAGCCACGCGTTTACAGACCTGAAGCATATTTACAGCCCTCCGTGTAACTCTCGGAAACGGTGTGCATTCCTCAACATAGGCATTGATTCGGTAGCGAGTTCGACGTCCGTCTCTGACATCACTCACCACGTTAGGTTGATGAGAGCCTGTTTACTGCATGGAGGCCTCTAGCCGCATCCGTCAGCATCTGAAATCAGTGCCATCGTAGCCATCATGTTACATCAACGTAACTGAGTTCTGTGCGGTGCAAAGCCTTTGCTCTGGACCGGTACTGTTTTCTGTTACAATATGGATCACTTACTAAAGTGCTGTAATAGTCAAACACAACATTTTTACAAATCAATAACGGCGTGATATGAACATCAATAACCAATACTTCCTTCACAAACTTTTTCTCTTTAATTTCTTATTTCATGTAAACATTTCAGTCTGTGCTTTCTCATGTGCCACAAACTGAAAGCAATTTCTTTTATAATCTTAAATACGTAACCGTAAATTACCATAGACATTTCAATACATAATGGAAGAACTCTTCAATGTTTGCATTCGGATAGTACCGAAATGGACTATTCCGCCACCAAGTTACGTAAGATGATAGGACGATTAATGATACTAGGGACAAGGTTTCATTACTGAATCAATCATAAAATGAAAATGTGTGGCAACAATTCAGGTTTTTCAACTTGAATAAATTCCCACACTAATAAGTGTTATACGCCACTACGAGAATAACATTACCATTCATAAAATTCCTCTGTATAACATTATATCCTTGCCCCAGCATCAGTACTAACAAATTTTTCTCAAAATATAGTCTCGCTTCTTGACAAACCTGACACTTTCATACGAGAACATGGAAACTCATTTCACTGCTGGGAACCTCACTCATATATGAGCGGCGCACAGTAGTCAGCTTTATAATCATCTTTACCTTTCTTAAACTAAGAATAAATCTTAGACCACATGTCATAATGCGTTTGCTTGTTTTCGGCACTGGCACTTCGTCAGTTGCTCTGTCTGAAGACTAATACATTTGTAAAGATTCTTCACAACCTATAAAATGAAGCCGGCCGGCGTGGCCGTGCGGTTCTAGGCGCTACAGTCTGGAACCGAGCGACCGCTACGGTCGCAGGTTCGAATCCTGCCTCGCGCATGGATATGTGTGATGTCCTTAGGTTAGTTAGGTTTAATTAGTTCTAAGTTGTAGGCGACTGATGACCTCAGAAGTTAAGTCGCATAGTGCTCAGAGCCATTTTGAGCCTATAAAATGAAAACAATGAAACCAACTGTTTTGATATGCTTTTAACGTTTGCCAACTTAGCTCTGGTCAGACTGATCGTAAAATTTTTAATTGAAGCTGTATTTTCAACAGTGTCTCTTAGTTTAAACACTCCTATAACGAACAGATTGTATTACAACAAAATATTATCCGAGATTTTTACGTATCCCGATTAATTTTAATCGTGAGTCAATCTTTCCAATGGAAAATGACAAGAATCCCACTAAACAGGAATACCTGACAACACCACTCAAAATGCAAGACTTTTTCTATGCTGCCAATGTTCTCGATGATATGGCGTCTATGTCTTCTGTCCGCTTCTCTCAACGGCTGCCGATAGATGACTCAATATTTTTATTTTTCCATTCATTACTGAAAGTCTTGGACCTCCGTCATCTAATTTTAAGGTAGACCATAATACGAGGTGCGGCTAGAAAAAAAACCGGACTGATGCTGGAAAAAACATTTATTAACAATTATTTACAATTTAATGTTATCTCCTTCAATGCACTCTCCTCCTCGGTCTCTACACCGCTCCATACGGATTTTCCACTGTTCATAGCAATGCTGCAGATCATTTTCGGTAAGTCCATACATTACTTCCGTCGCTTTTTCTTTTACTGCTTCAACAGTCTCAAATCTAGTTCCTTTCAAAACTGACTTGACTTTAGGGAAAAGAAATAAGTCACAGGGGGCCAAATCAGGTGAGTAGGGTGGATGATCTAAGATGGGAATGTTGTGTTTTGCCAAAAAGTCTTCACTGACAACGCACTGTGAGCTGAGGCATTGTCTTGGTGAAGGATCCATGACTTTTTTCTCCACAAATCGTTCCGTTTTCTCCGTACTCGCTCACGTAGGGTAGCCAGGGCGCTAATGTAGTAATGCTGATTCACTGTTTGTCCCTCTGGTACCCAATCAATGTGCACAATCCCTTTGATGTCAAAAAAATCAATCATCATTGCCTTGAATTTCGATTTTGACAATCGTGCTTTTTTTTGTCGTGGAGAACCAGGAGTTTTCCAATGCATCGATTGGCGTTTAGTTTCGGGATCGTAAGTAAAAAAACCACGATTCATCGCAAGTAATAACATTTTGTAAGAAGGTGGGATCACTTTCAATGTTTTCCAGGATGTCAGAAGAAATCATTTTTCGGCGTTCCTTCTGTTCAATTGTGAGACACTTTGGAACCATTTTTGAACACACTTTGTTCATCTTGAAACTTTCATGAAGAATCTGCCTAGCACTTTCCTTGTCAACTCCTGTTAACTCAGACACTGCTGTGATTGTTAAACGGCGATCTTGTCGAACAAGTTTACCGATTTTTTCAATGTTTGCATCAGTTTTTGCTGACAATGGTCTGCCAGTGCGAGTGTCATCACTGGTGTCTTCGCGGCCATCTTTAAATCGTTTAAACCACTCAAACACTTGTGTTCGCGATAAACAATCATCGCCGTACACTTGTTGTAACATTACAAACGTTTTACTTGCAGATTTTCCTAGTTTGAAACAAAATTTGATGTTAACACGCTGTTCTTTCTGTACACTCAACATTTTCCGACGCACAGACAAAACGTCAACTACTTTAAACAGACGCCACGGGCAGACTGAGTGCAGGAGGCAGATGAAACTCGAGCAGTAGGCGGAGCAAGAGTCACGTGTCAGACCACGCGACTTTCAGCCTTATTGCATTCGTTTTATTGTTTCACCAGTACTAGTCTGGTTTTTTTCTAGCCACACCTCGTATTCCATACATCTGATAATTCCTTCAGTTTGACACTGAATACACAATATAAAATCTGCACTTAAATTCCGTATCTAATAAAGATAAATGTAGACATTAGAGAAACCAAGAAACGTGAAGTAAAAATGAAACAAACACACACCAACAACAGCATCCTCTGTCTGTATTCATTTACAATTGTAATCAGCAGTCTTAGAATTGCTCAAGAATACTGACGATGCAGTTCTCTACGTGTACGACTACCCCCGTACCTACAGAAAAAGTATCTTGTGTGACACAGCAGCATCGAGCCTTCGAATTACCATTTTCGTTGCTATGTCGTATTCTTTTTGTTCAGTTTAACAGTTCTCTCTTAATGACGACATTACATTATTAATTAATATGCTTATCAGCATCCCATTGGGACTCATCGTCACCCCCTACCGAGTTCTGTTCTATTCTTGAACGTCTTCTCGAGGTTCTCCTGCTCAGCTGTTCTTGTATGCGTGCGCTCCAAACCTCATCGATCTTGACAAATTTGTTTACCAAGAACATCGCCCTACACTTCGTCGTCAACGTCCGTATCTTAGGTACTCCAAAACTCATACAGCAGTAGTCTTCACATTCTATTACCTGCAAAGCAAGACATCTATTCCATCGACGTTCAAATTATCCAGTCCGCTCCCTCTTTTTAGTTGGTGTAAGTTACAAAGAATCACCTCACGTTCAGGCACCCATCGTTTTCCCATAGTCCATGTTTCACGACCATGCAGTTCTGCGCTCCAAACATATATCCTCAGAAATTTGTTCCTCATGGCCTACGTTTGATACTAGCAGATATCTCTGTACCAGGAATGGCATTTTTTCCAGTGATGGTCTTCTTTTTATGTCTTCCTTGCTTGGTCCATTATGGGTTATTTTGCTGCCTAGGTAGTAGAATTCCGTAAATTCGTTTACTTCGTGATTCCCAATTCTGACGTTAAGCTCCTCGCTGTAGCCATTTCTACAGCTTATGCTCCTTCGTCTTTCTTCGATTTACTCTCAGTCGATATTCTGTACTTATTAGACTGTTTATTCCACACAACGAATCCTGTAATTTCTCTTCACTTCCACTCAACAGAGCAATGCCATCAGCGAATTATGTCGTATCCTTTCACCTTGAATTAAATACCACTCTTGATCTTTTCTTTCATTTCTGTCATTGCATCTTCGATGTACAAATCGAGCAGAAGGGGTGAAAGACCATATTCTTGTCTTACACCCTTTTTAACTCAAGCACTTTGTTCTTCGTCTTCTAATCTTATTGTTGAGTCTTTGTTCTGGCATACTGTATATTACTCGCCTTTCCCTATAGTTCACCTCTAATTTCCTCAGAATGTCGAACAACTTGGTGTATTTGATATTATCGAACGCTTTTCCCAGATCGATATATCCTATGAACACGTCTTGGTTTTTTCTAGAGATTTTTTTCCATTATCAGCCGCAACATCAGAAATGCCTCTTTGATGTCTTTACATTTCCTAAAGCCAAACTGATAGTCAATACCCTTAATTTTCCAGTCTTCTGTATATTATTCTTGTCAGCAACTTTGATGCATTAGCTGTTAAGTTAACTGTGCGGTAATTCTCGCAGTTCTCGCACTTCTCGGCATTCTCTGTCTTCAGAATAGTGTGAATGATGATTTTTCCGAAATTCCGATGGTATTTCGCCAGTGACATACATTCTACACACCAATGTAAGTATTGTTTTATTGCCACTTCCCCCCGCAATTTTAAAAATTTGTATGGAATGTTGTCTATCTCTTCTGCCTTATTTGACCTTAAGTCGTCCAAAGCTCTCTTCAGTTCTGATTCTAGTACTGAACTTCCCTTTCAGTTCCTGTTTCTTCTTCCATCGCGTCATCAGACAAGTCAATGTCCCTCATAGAGGCCTTCAATGTTCTCTTTGCACCTATTCGCTCTCTCCTCTGCATTTAACAGTAGAATTCCCATCGCGCCCTTATTGTTATTGCCCTTGCTTTTAATTTCACCGAAGGTTGTTTTGACTTTTCTGTATCATTTTCTTTCAGTTTCTTCACATTTTCCATGAAGCCATTTCGCCTTAGCTTTCCTGCACTCCATATTTATTTTGTTCCTATGTGACTCATATTTCTGAATTTCTGGATACACCTGCACATTTTTGTACTTCCTAATTTCGTCCATCAGCTGAACTATTTCTTCTACAATTCCTGGTTTCTTCGCAGTTGCCGTCTTTGTACATATGTTATCCTTTCCAACTTTTGTGATCGCTCTTTTCAGAGATGATCATCCCTCTCCAAATAAACTGCATACTGCGCTATTCGTTATCGCAGTATCTACAGCCTCAGAGAACTTCAGGCGTATCTCCTCATTCCTTAGTATTTCCGTATTCCATTTCTTTGCCCATAGATACTTGAAGTGAGTATTTGCTATTGCAGAGCTTCAAAATGGTTCAAATGGCTCTGAGCACTCTGGGATTTAACATCTGAGGTCATCAGTGCCCTAGAACTTAAAACTACTTAAACCTCACTAACCTAAGGACATCACACACATCCATGCCCGAGGCAGGATTCGAACCTGCGACTGTAGCTGTTGCGCGGCTCCGACTGAAGCGCCTAGAACCGCTCGGCCACACCGGCCGGCATTGCAGAACTCGATTACTTTTTCTCCTCTCTTGTTCTTACTATCAAGCCGGCATTGCAGAACTCGATTACTTTTTCTCCTCTCTTGTTCTTACTATCAAGCCCATAATCTCCCGTAACCCTATCTTTTACTCACTCCCTTACAACCGCATTTCAGTCCCTCATGACTGTTAGGTCATCATCTCCCTTTTCCTAATGAATTATCCGTTGAATATCCCTATATATTTTCTTTGTCTCTTCATCCTCTGTTTGCGACGTCTGCAGGTATACCTAAAGTGTTGTTGTCGGTGTTGGTTTGCTGCCGATTCTGAACGGAACAGTTCTATCACTGAACTTTTCACAGCAACTCATTCTCTGCCCTACCTTCATATTCATAACGAATCCTACATCCGTTATAGTATTTTCTACGTGGAGTTTTATAAAAATAGTAGTTTAGTGGAAAAGACAATATCCATTAACGGACATTTTGTTAACGTTTGTGGGGGAGAGCTGCACTACGTTGATCGATGATACTGTTTTGCTGTAGAACGAGGTGATGAATAGTCAGTATCTGTGAAAATGTAGCCAGCATTGTGCTTGTGTAATAATGAGTCCTTGTGAATAACAGTGGTTGGTGAAAAACCTTGTTGTACTGTAGTCTTCATCCCGTTACGCCGTGGTGTCGCATGCTAGCACTGTCTTAATTTTATAGAGGAAGCCACTTCAGTGCAAGGCTCTATATTGACAGAGTCACAGATAATCCTGTGAAGGAGCTACTATCAGTATGTCAGTACAAACATTGTAGTGCATATCAACAATTCATTGAACTACTCTACAGTTGAGTAATGTTTTGTTAAATCAGCTTGATTCGGAATTTCGTTGTGCCTGGAGATGAAGATATTGAAACTATTGGCACAACTTCAGTTTAATCAATTACTATTTCTGTATTATCACGGTCATTTCGTGGAACTCTACTGACTACAACATATATTCATTGTTATATTCGTAATGTATTCTTCCAACTTTGCATTTTCATGCATATGTTTTAGAGCAGTTGTTATATAATGTATTATGAAAATGAAGTCTCATTGAAGTCACTGATCCCACCTCTGTCAGCTTAGCGTAAATCATATTTTCTTTTCTAACACATGTTAAAGTAGAATTCACAAAACACAACGTCAGGTTTTCGACCTCCACTCGACAGTAGTAAGGTTTTAGCGTTAATAAATCAGTCACAAAATCATTTTGCTAGTCTGTAGATATAATGTAACCTTTGCACTTTATTGTATTTTGTTCACACGATAGCCATTATTATGATTTTCGTTTCAACACACTTCAAAAATTTGTTGTCACATATTTGGCATAAAAGATACAGGTGTTGCATACTGCACTTTGGTACTTCACAAAAGGCTTTGATTTTGAACTGAACAAGTCACAGGGCACCGCAACTGTCATACCCAACGATATACTGGTTGCCAGCGTGATTTATCAGCTTAATAACGTTTATCGTTCTTCTATCGAATCATATTTCACTTTTAAATCAGTATACAGAGTGGTTATCAGTCCCAAGCCGCTTGTGTCTCGATGTAAAATAATTTGACGTTTTTGGAGATAATCTAAAAGAAGGTACTCAGCAGAAGGAGGAATAACTTTTGTTGCTGACTGCGTGTCATGTCGTATGTCTAGGAACGAAACAATTACACTCGTTAATTTCATTAACCAGCTCCTAAAAGTATGCCCCTAAGAACATGGTCTGCAAAGTCAAGCGAACTGATTGTGTTACTGAAAAGCAACGTTGAGGAAGGCCGGGTGTAGCAGACGTAAAGAATCAACGAGAGTATTAATCTGGGAACGTAGTGTTACACACACCACCATGTCGAAAACCCTGCGATTCAGATTGCCAAACGTGCTGATCGCATTCTAATTGTTCAACACTTGATGTTTGGGAGTATTTCGCCAGACGAGCTACGTGATATGGCTTATTGGATGTCGTTAGAGAAATACAAACTTAATGCAGCACATTCTTTTCAGCGACGAGGCAACATTTCACAGCTGTGGATACGTGAACAGACGTAACCGTAGGACAAGGTCAGATCAACAGTGGAATTTATTACAGGTATTCGAGCGGGACGCACCAAAGGTAAATGTGTGCATGGAAATGACAAGATCGAAAAGGTGAGGATCGTTCATGTTTGCTAAGCAGACGGTAACACCTATCTTGACCAATTGGAAGAGTTTTTGGAGTAACAGTTGATTCAGGATGACACTTTGGATGCAGTTTCGAGACTACCGTAACGCAACTTTTCCTGGAAGGTGAATTAGCCACACATTGCCATGACTTTGGTCTCCACGCTCTCCCGACAAATTTTTTCGTCTAGGAATTTTATAAGTTCGAAGGGTATCAAGTACAAATCGGTAACCTTCAACAAGTGAAAAGCAGCAGTTTTTGCAGCTATGGACCGTGAGCTATGTTATCGAGGTTATTTCGGGCTACACAGGAACGACGGGACATGCACTTACATTTCCATGGTCAGTCACACTGAAATACACAAAATATGCGTTAATAAATATCTCAGTGCACGTTCATGTTGTTTGTAGTCCACAATAAAGTGTTTAAGTAACCGACTTTATAAGCGCCTTGTAGGAGGCCGTGCTGAAAAATAGTGAATACGAATTTTTTAAGCAATTAAAGTTTTTGAAATAAACGAACGCTGTTACCATTCTCCATCATTACTATCCACATTTACATATTTGCAGCCCTCTGCCTCTAGAAGGCTCCGAACTGTGGCGTGTAATATGACGGTGTCTAACGTAAGTATATCGATACGTGAGAAACGGGATGCCGTAATCGAGTTTCGAATTCCAATACTTCGGCCACATATGGAACACCCTCTCCTTCGGCATGAGAATGGCTGACATCTGCAACAATGCGACGTCTTGTATTCACTTTTGTCGACCATCTCCATACAATCCCGACTTGGCACCATCAGAGTTTCATCTGTTTCCAAGACTTAAACAACACCTTCGAGACTTCACTTTGGTAGTGATGAAGCATTGCAGTCAAAGGTAAGATTGTGGTTCCGGCAACAAAGACACACATTCTAAAGTGGCGGTATCAACAAATTGGTCTCTCATTGGGAGAAATGTATCAGCGTATTCACTGCTAATAACGTTTGTTTTATTTAATAATCTGTAAGATATTTCACATAAAAAGTTCGTTATTTTCAAGAACGAGCTAACACTTTTCCAAAACTTTTATTTAAATTTCAGACTTTATCGGCTGAACAAATTTTCTCAGATACCACGTAATTCCACATCAGTTAACTAAACTGCTTTCAGTGAAAGCAGAAAACTATTAGTGAACAAATCCTTCAGCCCACAAAAAAACCTATCATAGCTTTCGTCTGGAAAGTACTCCTGTATGGCTCTAAAGGTTGGGCTCTTTTGATTTAAGGCAGAAAGTTTTTAAGAAACGACAGAAAATGCAGCTCTGTAAGAAAAAAAACATTAAATGTGATGTAATTCTTCAGCTTCTCCCGGCGTACTTCATGTCGAAATATTTCACGGGTGAACTGCCGGACGTCGTTGTCTAACGGGAACAACATTGGACAAAAGACCACGTTGCCATCATCAGGTGCGCTAATGAGCTGACTGATGGGGGACCGGCATAGCGCTTTTATCTCCTCCCCCTCTCCCTCGGATCGGCCGCTCTATCGGCCGCCCGCGCCAAGCATCGCTCACCCCACCGCTCCCGCCGACCCAATGTTCCTTCCTAGGTTCGCACCCAGGTGCGCGCGCCTGCGGCATCTCTGCAGTTCCTTCGCCTGACCCCGAAGTCAGTTCGTTATCAGTATCTCATTCCTCTTGCTTACCGTTGTAATAGCGGGGTCCCATGCCTTGCTAAGCACGTACCAACTGTCATGATTTATCAGCGGTCCCCTTACTCGAATCTTAATAGATTCCTCAGTGACACACTCCCAGCATTTGGACTTCTGTTTCATATCCTAGGTGTTGTTATAGTCCACTCCATGCAATTCCGTCAGCCAATTTCTGCGACTGCCGACTTGTTAGGCTGCTGCAGTCTGGTATGGCGTTGGTGTTCTCAGCAACGATCTTCGACAGTACGCTCCGTCTGGACTATGTAAGCCTTACCACATTGGCAGGGTATCTGATAGGATCTGGATTTACGTAGTCCAAATTCATCTTTCTCACTACGAAGCAGTGCCTGGGTTTGGTTGGTGCACTTGGTGTTCTCGCAGAATTCGTCGCATTTTACCGGATAACGCGCCACAAAAAGGAATGACTGCAATGGCCGCTTGTACAAAGGGTGTAGGACGTGGGGCTCTTCGTATTTGGCACTCCTTGCAGGCATTCTTCCAGAAAATCACCCTCAGTTGTTTAAATTCTTCGTTGATACTTTCGTCGTCGGAGATGGTGCGAGCCCTGTGTACCAATGTTTTGAACACGCCATTCCTTTGAACCGAGTGGTGGCAGCTGACAACATGTAAGTATGGATTGGTGTGCGTCTTCTTCAGGTACACTCTGTGGCCCGAAGTGCCGTCCTCTCTTCTCCTAACCAGGACATCCAGAGATGGGAGTACTGCATCCGCCTCGACTTCCTTGGTGAATTTGACGTTCTGTTGTATGGAACTGAGGTGCGTAAGGAAGTCATTCAGTTTATCGCTGCCATATTGCCCTTTGACGAAAGTGTCGTCTACATACCGTTAGACACAGGTACTTTCCATTGCGCTGATTCCAGGGATTCCTCCTCGAAACATTCCACGTACATATTGGCGACAATTGATGAAAGGGGACACCCTATGGTTACTCCTTCCGTCTACTCGTAGTAGGTACCGTCGGAAAGAAAGTATGTAGAACGTCAAGACGTACCTAAAAAGACTGGTCATCTCTTCGTCAAATTTCTAGCAAATATGTTCTAAGAAATCTTGTTAAAAACTAAACTGACAAGGGTGTCCGTATGTTGATACTTGAAGTTGTTAAGCGAACAACAAAGTCCACAGTGTTGCGAATGTGGTGCGAGCACTTCCCAACGCAATAGCTAGGCAAGTGCTTTAGGTACTTAGCTAGTGATTATGTTGGAGCACCAGTGTTTCTGACAATGGGACGTAAAGGAACCCCATCGTTGTGAACCTTCGGCAGTCCACAAAGTCTTGACGAAACTGGTGCTATCTCTCTTAGCTTCTTAATAATCTCGTCTGGTAATCCGGATTCTTTGAGTAGTACCATGGCGTTTCTCTCCGCCATGTCGATAGGGTCAGTTTTGATCTTCCGGTAGCACTTCTAGCAGGCCCGGCATTTCTCGATGTAATTCTGGTGAGATAGGAGCACAGTTACATTGTCTTTGTAAGCTGGTGAGACGACAATGTCAGAATCTTCTCTTAGTTTCCTTATTGCTGCCCTCCCCCTGTTGGAGATATTCAGTTACATAGGTTTTGTTTGTGTGAGAGCGACAACAACTTTCGTGACGTATTTCTTCAGCTGGTTCAGGGAGAAGTGGTGCTGATACCTGTTGAACTGAACTGATGACATCTGTGACGGGTGCGGATTTAGGAGTGGGTCCTACATTCAGTCCTTTCTAAACAACTGACACCTAATCCTAATACAGTTCCTTGTTCGTGAGACTGATGATAGTCTTGCAGGGAAAACTGTGAGATTTTGCTTTCAGATGTGGGCTGGAATTTCCATGTTTGGCGTCCGGTGGGGGATGAGATAAAAGTGCTGCTCCGACCTCCCATCAGTCAGTTCATTAGCACACCTGATGGAGGCTATGTGGCCGTTTGCTGGAATATTGTACAGTTGGACTCCGACATCCAGCAGTTCACCCGTGAACCATTTAGACATTAAATTTAAACTCAGAAGAGTGTTCTTGGAGCCACTCTGTAGCACTTCTGGACGTGTGGAGTGTCGCATTGTCCTGCTGGAATTTGCCCAAGTCTGTCGGACTCCACAATGGACATGATGCAGGTGAACAGACAGCACGCTTACGTAGTATCACCTGTCAGAATCGTATCTAGACGTATCTGGGTCTCATATCACTCCAACTGCACATGGCACACACTATTAAAGTGCCTCAAGCAGCTTGAACAGTCCCATGCTGACATGCAGAGTCCATGGATTCATGAGGTTGTCTCCATACCCGTGAACGTCCATCGGCTCGATACAATTTGAAACGAGACTCGTCCGACCAGTCATCAACAGTCTAATGTCGGTGTTGACGGGCCGAGGTGAGACGTAAAGCTTTGTGTCGTGCAGTCATCAAGGGTACACGAGTGGGCCTTCGGCTCCGAAAGCCCATATCGATGATGTTTGGTTGATGTGTACGCTGACAGTTGTTGTTGGCTCAGCATTGAAATATGCAGCAATTTGCGTAAGTGTTGCACTTCTGTCACGTTGAACGATTCTCTTCAGTCGTTCTTGGTCCCATTCTTGCAGGATCTTTTTGCGACCACGGCAATGTCGGAGATTTGATGTTTTACCGGATTCCTTATATTCATGGTACACTCGTGAAATAATCGCACGGGAAAATTCCCACTTCATCGCCACCTCGTGCGCCTGCTATCACACCACGTTCATATTCACTTAAATCTTGAGAACCTGCTAGGGTAGCAGTAGTAACCGATCCCCCCCTCCTTAATTCTATTCACAACATTCACCAATTTCTCTACTTTGTGTCTGTACCATAGCAGTCTTTGCTAGTACTGACGTGGTGTACATTTGTCTTTTATATACATATACTTTTAATCTTTGAGTAGAATTCATATAACTGCTATTGTACACATCTTCTTTGAGAGTATTCCAATATTCTCACGATAATTTGTCAGTTTGTCCATGGTTTAGAGACTGTAATTAAATCTGTATAACTTGTGTGGTACAGCATGTTTAAGTCAGTGAAACATTAGGTTTAGAGATATATACTCACGTCTTCTGAATCTTAAAATTCAGTAATTCACCACCTAATACTCCCACACATCGCTTTACAGCCTGCATATAGTCTGTAAAAGGTGACCGTAAAGCGAATAGCTTACAACGGATAAACAGTTTCGTACAAATTTAACTGGATCTGTTCCAGTTGTTTGTAAAATAATGTAGTCGTTAGTTCATAAGGAATTTTATTGTTTTTATTCCCTATAAACATAGTTCATTAAAACTGAAAAAAATACGAAACAATTTAAAACAAATCCAAATCCAAAAAAAATGACGAGCAACCTATTTTTTCAGCCTTTTAAAATCCCTTGGATTTCCGGAAAGGTATATAAAAAGCGATTTTAGGTTAAAATCGCGTGCGGTACTAGCACCAAGGAACAAAGTAAATTGCTCTTTTGTCACCTTATATCAGAGGCGGGCACAAATTGGCTCAATGAGCAGCGCTCCAGCTCAGGTAGGAAAAGGTGCAAAGTTTGCGCTCTGGTGGAAGTTAAGCTTGTAGCCGCTTGCGCAGCTTGCCATAACAACTGGAGAAGGGACGTATATAAAACCAAATGTAAGCTTGCGACATTTTGGTGGTGTATAATGTATTGTTCTATTCAGTGGATTAGATTGTGGTGCTAAATAAATATGTTTAATTATACTTTCATTAGATTACGCGTAGGAAAAACAGTAATTACTTTGACACGTAGCAATTAAATACTCTATTGACTAATAACTATAGTCACGAAAATACAGTAGGCCAACATAAAGGCTCATTTACAGTACAACAAAACCAATGAACAACAAGGTAACATTAGGTTAAGTACAGAAATAAGTAAATGAATAAATATAGTTCACCAGCAACAAAACATAGGCTTACGTGTTCTAATACACTCCTGGAAATTGAAATAAGAACACCGTGAATTCATTGTCCCAGGAAGGGGAAACTTTATTGACACATTCCTGGGGTCAGATACATCACATGATCACACTGACAGAACCACAGGCACATAGACACAGGCAACAGAGCATGCACAATGTCGGCACTAGTACAGTGTATATCCACCTTTCGCAGCAATGCAGGCTGCTATTCTCCCATGGAGGACGATCGTAGAGATGCTGGATGTAGTCCTGTGGAACGGCTTGCCATGCCATTTCCACCTGGCGCCTCAGTTGGACCAGCGTTCGTGCTGGACGTGCAGACCGCGTGAGACGACGCTTCATCCAGTCCCAAACATGCTCAATGGGGGACAGATCCGGAGATCTTGCTGGCCAGGGTAGCTGACTTACACCTTCTAGAGCACGTTGGGTGGCACGGGATACATGCGGACGTGCATTGTCCTGTTGGAACAGCAAGTTCCCTTGCCAGTCTAGGAATGGTAGAACGATGGGTTCGATGACAGTTTGGATGTACCGTGCACTATTCAGTGTCCCCTCGACGATCACCAGTGGTGTACGGCCAGTGCAGGAGATCGCTCCCCGCACCATGATGCCGGGTGTTGGCCCTGTGTGCCTCGGTCGTATGCAGTCCTGATTGTGGCGCTCACCTGCACAGCACCAAACACGCATACGACCATCATTGGCACCAAGGCAGAAGCGACTCTCATCGCTGAAGACGACACGTCTCCATTCGTCCCTCCATTCACGCCTGTCGCGACACCACTGGAGGCGGGCTGCACGATGTTGGGGCGTGAGCGGAAGACGGCCTAACGGTGTGCGGGACCGTAGCCCAGCTTCATGGAAACGGTTTCGAATGGTCCTCGCCGATACCCCAGGAGCAACAGTGTCCCTAATTTGCTGGGAAGTGGCGGTGCGGTCCCCTACGGCACTGCGTAGGATCCTACGGTCTTGGCGTGCATCCGTGCGTCGCTGCGGTCCGGTCCCAGGTCGACGGGCACGTGCACCTTCCGCCGACCACTGGCGACAACATCGATGTACTGTGGAGACCTCACGCCCCACGTGTTGAGCAATTCGGCGGTACGTCCACCCGGCCTCCCGCATGCCCACTATACGCCCTTGCTCAAAGTCCGTCAACTGCACATACGGTTCACGTCCACGCTGTCGCGGCATGCTACCAGTGTTAAAGACTGCGATGGAGCTCCGTATGCCACGGCAAACTGGCTGACACTGACGGCGGCGGTGCACAAATGCTGCGCAGCTAGCGCCATTCGACGGCCAACACCGCGGTTCCTGGTGTGTCCGCTGTGCCGTGCGTGTGATCATTGCTTGTACAGCCCTCTCGCAGTGTCCGGAGCAAGTATGGTGGGTCTGACACACCGGTGTCAATGTGTTCTTTTTTCCATTTCCAGGAGTGTATATCTGAAATGGCATTCAGCAGATGATCTGGAGCTGTGCGTCTCTTTTCGCTGAAGAATAAGAGTTACATTTCGTGCAATCGGTCTCGCACTTGCAATTCGCAGAGCTGCAGTGATATGTGTATCAGTTGGAATGGCTCTTCGTGGAGATTTATTTATTTCCATTACAGAGAAGAGTTTTTCACACAGATATGTTGAGCCGAACGTTGATAGTAGCTTGGCAGCCATTTTGTGCATTTTCCGGAAATCTACTTGTCAGAAATGTTCATAAAAATGTGATAGGCTTGTTCGTGGTACGTATTGAGCCTTCAGTTCACTATCGCATAGAATCGGTAGCAACTCGCACTGTAGAGCAGACAGAACGTCATCAGTTATTGTAAAGGGCGCAGCATCCACTTTCAGATCATTCGATAAATTGTCCAGATTTCTATATCTCATGGAAAATTCCTTCACAAGACTCATAAGAGTACCTGAAAATGTCTGCCATTGATTGAATTAAACTAGATTTCAACAATGTCAATTTGGAAAAATGAGCTAACTCATCTTTCAACATCCGACGCTGCCAAACTCCAACATTTGCTTGAAGTCAGTAATACTGTCTGAAAAAGAGGTATGTGTGTTGTATGTTAAACGGGAACCTAGAAACGACGGAGACGCTCCGTCCCCGCCGCAGCCGCAGTGGTCCACAACCCCGCGACGACTACCGCAGTTCACTTCACCCCTCCGCCGCCCCACACCGAACCCAGGGTTGTTTTGCGGTTCGACCCCCCTCCCACGGAACGTCTCACACCAGGCGAGTGTAACCCCTATGTTTGCTTGGTAGAGTAATGGTGGTGTACGCGTACGTGGAGAACCTATTTGCGCAGCAATCAGTGACATAGTGTAGCTGAGGTGGAATAAGGGGAACCAGCTCACATTCGCCGAGGCAGATGGAAAACCGCCTAAAAACCATCCAGAGACTGCCTGGCTCACCGGACCTCGACACAAGTCTGCCGGGCGGATTCGTGCCGGGGACCAGGCGCTCCTTCCCGCTCCGGAAAGCCTTGCGTTAGGCCGTTCGGCTAACCGAGCGGGCTTGAAAAAGGGGTAATAAGTATGTTGTCTCCCTGCAACTTAAGATTAAGTTTATTCGTGTGGGATATGATGTCGGTGAGAAATTCTAACTCATTAATCCATTCAGGATTATTGAATTCATGGAAGGGACGCACTTGATTTCCTTGAATAAAACTATTTCGTCCAACAAGTCAAAAAAGCGGTTCAACATATTACCTCTAGCAATCCAACCAACTTCACAAAAGTACGCAATATCACCAAATTCACGCACAGTATCCTTCAGTACAGCTTTAACTTGTCAATGGTTCAGCCCATTGTTCTCACTATTACGGTCTTCACATTTGCCATTGTGACGTTTTGTGCGCACAGGTTTTGTTGATGAATAAAACATTGTACAGGTATGTACCTCACTTCGTGTTGTAGTAGTCTGCTTCTCAGAAGACCTACTCGCACAAGCCCTCGTCTACTTCTGAGCATGCAGGGTGCTCCATCAGTGGCAACTGAAACGAGCTATTCCCGCGGTAGACCAAATCTGATAAATACATCCTCCACACACTGAAGTACGTCATCACCTATTGTGGTGTCTCTGAGAGGGCATACATCCAGGACTTCCTTCCTTGCTACTCAGTTTGCATCAACACCTGTGATAAATATTGCCAGCAGGGCTGTGTCTGGTAAGTGGGTACTCTCACCTAATGCAGCAGAAAACACCAAGCCATTCGAAATGACATCCAATAACTGTTCCACAATATCGCCTGACAGACTTACGATACGATGAGCTACACTGCGCCGCGACAGACTCGAACTTGCGGAAGAACGTGATAATCGTGGACACTGTTCGTCTGCTACGACTTCGCTACACGAATTCACCGTCACAAAGTGGTCGGGACGAACACGCCATCAGCAAAGCTGTTCCGTAACTAGCACGAACAGCTGCATCGGAAGAGGAGGCATCAAATTCCTGTGTAAGAAATTAAAGGATTTGTCATTTCAAACGAAAATTTGGTTTATTAGGTACTATAATTAAGTTATATCGTACGTAGGTGCAACATTGTAATACTTACCGCTACTTTAGTTCCTTCCTCGCGTAGATTATTAAGAAGATTAAGTCGTATTTCAACCTCAGCGCTTCCCTACTGGTTGAAGAGATGTGTTTTGATCTTCTAAATTGTGCTTCTTTCGTGCCTAATATTTTACCTCATACCAAACATTGTGCTCCTCCTTCACTTTCGGTGAACAAATAATTACACTCCCAACTAGAGTTGAACTGTAAAATAGAACGCCGCTACACAGCACTGCTTTGACTAGCCATTTCGACTACACAGTGCACTGTACCATAGCATAATATACTCAGCCAGGTACATTCTGTGGCTATGTTTGTGCCTTGACTGCGCATATCGCGATCTAGTCTTTACAGCGAAAACTATTAGACAGACGTCGGCTGCTATCGGCTCCTCGGCTCCGCCCACGCTCATGAGACCTCGCCGGTAGCGCGGCTCCCTCATTGCCCACCTGTGCCTTATTTCAATATACAGACTTTCCACATTTTGAGATAGAAGTTCTTTCTGGCAATGAGTTTCAGCAGAGACCTCTCTAGTCTACACTGAAAACCTGTTCAGATCGGTATTCGTCCCCGTCAATAATTCTTTTCAGAATTTTGGGATATTCTTTAGCTGCGTCATTACCTGCCCCAACTCTTTCACCTCCCATTTTTGAGTTGTGCTAATTGTGGCCATTTTTGAATTTTTCAAACCGTGCCGTACTTCCTTGAAACGTTAACACTACCTCCCTCTTACCAGAAAACACTTTTAGCCTTTTGCTGGATAATAATTTGGCTCACTAGTATCCTTGGTTCAGTCCACGTATCTAATAATTTTTACACTTTTTCCATTATGGTGCTTCCTCAGCGAGTTAATTTTGAAAAACTAGAATGTACAGCAGATGGCGACTGCGTGTCGATTTCTTCTTTGCCGTTCCTAATACAATGCACTTCGTCATTCACATTGCAATAAAATTTTTACCCTAATTTCAGCTTCTGTGCGACATAAATGTTTTATTTTGGACTCCAGTGTGACAAACTTTCGTCTTCTCTTTTTATTAGTATCACCATCCATCTTCGAACGTTTTAGTAACACTTTTTCCTAAAAAACTAATGATTATATTTGAAAGAATTAATGTATTACTTACAAATGCAACGAAAATTCAGTATTTTTAATTCGTTCGAACCAAATATGCTTACAATCAAGCAATTTATTTAAAAGAACAGCGTAGCAACTAACATTTCAAACTACTGAGTCACTGGAAAACAATTAAGTGATAGCGCAGTAAATAGTGAAGACAAAGGCACAGAGGCACAAAGGCACAAATATCACAGAGCCACTTGAAGGGGGACTCTGGAACTAAACAGAGCGTAGCAGTTGGTCGTGTTACGAAACGCCATGGGCCGTAAATTGAAAAGAATAGCATTATTTTGAAAGGCCGTTATAGCGAAAAGCCGGATAAAGAGCGGCCATAAAGCGGGGTAGCCATGTCTAACTGAAGCATTACTATTTTGTGTCTTTCACGTAGATGCATATTAGGAAACAATGGTCTTCGTCTAGGTAGAAGTTCTCGCTGATGCTGTATGGACTTTTTATGTTCAGTTTTAAGATGTCTAATAATGACCTACAAAGGCGAAAGTCGGTTCACAGCAAAATATAAAATAAATATTATTATACAATACTAATGCTGTTTGTTTCAGACTTTATAAAATTAAATCTTTAAGTAAATGTATTTTGAACAAAAAACTTTTCGTATCTACACTAGAATAAAAAAAAACTAGGATGCTAAAACCAAGAGAAAAGGAAGAAAGAACGTAGTAGATGTGCTGCAAGTAACAGTCAAAATTAATGAGAAATGAAAAGCAATGCATGCAGTAGAAAACAGTTCCTGCAGTAATGCACACCCTTCACGTGTGATCTTGATTAATAATGAAGCCGTAGAATTTACGTCACACCATCCGTAAGCCTGAGTGTGATCAATTGGCGCTACTGAAAGCGCTTTGTGCACATCGTCTTCACACAGTTCTCCGGTACGCTCTTCCACTGCACTGCAGTCGTTTCATAGACATATTTCTAAAATTATTGAATTATTGTATGCAAATAAGACGCAGTAGGAGAAGGTACGCAATGAAATACTAGAGTGGGGCAACTACGCTTGTAACAAGTAGTGAAAATACCTCTATATTATATATTACCATATCCCTAAAAAATAAGTGGTACTCACTGGGCTGAACATTTAGCAACGAAAACTCAAAGTTATGCTTATCTACGAACGTCGGTATGTAGGTACATTTTGCCCCTTGCCCTCCATCGTTGATACAGCAGTTCTTTAAGTATCGTAATAAACTTCTAAAAACAGTGAAATGGCTTCATATGGCACCGAAACTAAAAGCTAACTAAACTCGCAGAGACGGACTCCCGCACTTTAATTGTTTATGAAACGCGGCCAGTGTAAACATACAGAACTGGCGGATGGAGCATCTGCCTCCGCCAGATATCCGACAGATTCGACGGAAAGAAAGACTCCGCCGAGGGGCTTCAAGGCTGAGCCCATGAAACTTTGAAATCCGATGTTATCCTATTTGCTGAGGTATCCTGTGTCAGGCCTTTACTGATGGCGACGCGCGGCGCGGAGGGACGTCGCTCGCTGGGCAGATAAGCTCCGCCTGGGCCAACTTCTGCCGACTGTGGTTGCCGAGCGTTATTTCCGAGTCCTTACGCTACCAGTATCTCTCTGGTCTGTCCCTTACGTACATTTCAGTGAGTCAGGCTGAGCTACTAGACATCGTTAATAGCTATCCCACGACCGTTATTACCCCACGGTCGATGACAGTAAGTGTTGATTTAACGCCAGTGCGCGGTGATACAAGAATCCGGTTCCAACCCTGGTACTGAAAGTAGAGGAAAAAAGAGGAAAAATTAAAGGTAATGCTGGCTGACGAGATGGAAACAGAGGTAAGCATTAAGATATGTAATTCTATGTTAGGAAAACTCTGTTTTAAAAAAGTATATAAATAAACCTCTACACATCATATCATTTTTGCCATTCGGTATTATCCTGATGCCTACGTCGCTACTACTTTATAAGTGGTCTAATGACCATCTATTGACCAAAAGCGTTAACAACATTAATAGCATGGTGAAGAAACAGTCTTTGTTGCAAGGTTGTAATTATTATCTACACTACTGGCCATTAAAAATGCTACACCACGAAGATGCCGTGCTACAGACGCGAAATTTAACCGACAGGAAGAAGATGCTGTGATACGCAAATGATTAGCTTTTCACATAAGGTTGGCACCGGTGGCGACACCTACGGCGTGCTGCCATGAGGAAAGTTTCCAACGGATTTCCCATACACAAACAGCAGTTGACCGGCGTTGCCTGGTGAAACGTTGTGTGATGCCTCGTGTAAGGAGGAGAAATGCGTAGCATCACCTTTCCGACTTTGATAAAGGTCGTATTGTAGCCTATCGCGATTGCGGTTTATCGTATCCCGACATTGCTGCTCGCGTTGGTCGAGATCCAATGACTGTTAGCAGAATATGGAATCGGTAGATTCAGGAGGGTAATACGGAACGCCGTGCTGGATCCCAACGGTCTCGTATCACTAGCAGTCAAGACGACAGGCATCTTATCCGCATGGCTGTAACGGATCGTGCACCCACGTCTCGATCCCTGAGTCAACAGATGGGGACGTTTGCAAGACAACAACCATCTGCACTAACAGTTCGACGACGTTTGCAGCAGCATGGACTATCAGCTCGGAGACCATGGCTGCGGTTACCCTTGACGCTGCATCAGAGACAGGAGCGCCTGCAATGGTGTACTCAACGACGAACCTGGTTGCACGAATGGCAAAACGTCATTTTTTCGAATGAGTCCAGATTCGGTTTACAGCATCATGATTGTTGCATCGGTGTTTGGCGACATCGCGGGGAACGCACATTGGAAGCGTGTATTCGTCATCGCCATACTGGCGTATCACCCGGCGTGATGGTATGCGGTACCATTGGTTACACGTCTCGGTCACCTCTTGTTCGCATTGACGGTACTTTGAAGGGTGGACGTTACATTTCAGATGGGTTACGACCCGTGGCTCTACCCTTCATTCGATCCCTGCGAAACCCTACATTTCAGCAGGATAATGCAAGACTGCATGTTGCAGGTCCTGTGCGGGCCTTTCTCGATACAGAAAATGTTCGACTCCTGTCCTGGCCAGCACATTCTCCAAATCTCTTACCAATTGAAAACGTCTCGACAATGCTGGCCGAGCAACTGGCTCGTCACAATACGCCAGTCACTACTCTTGATGAACTGTGGTATCGCGTTGAAACTGCATGGGCAGCTGTACCTGTACACGCCATCCAAGCTCTGTTTGACTCAATGCCCAGGCGTACCAAGGCCGTTATTACGGCCAGAGGTGGCTGTTTTGGGTATTGATTTTGCAGGATCTATGCACCCAAATTGCTGTAAATGTAATCACGTGTCAGTTCTAGTATAATATATTTGTCCAATGAATAGCCGTTATCATCTGCATTTCTTCTTGGTGTAGCAATTTTAATGGCCAGTAGTGTATTTACCAACGACGCATTTCGCCTGATTTAGGCACCTTCAGATTGGTCTAGTCAAAAAAAAAAAATACATATATGCTATAAGTGGCATGACCTCTAATTGCAAAATCTGAGTTACTAGAAACGGATTGTAGCACAACTTACTGATAGATAGTGTTAGGCACACGAAACGTCCCAGAAAATAACTACCACAAGTAACAACTACGCAAATAGTGCTAGTTTGTACATATTGGACTACGTTTCATGCCTCAACCAGGACACCGCGCAATGTATCCGAACATGTGACGAGAGATATTATTTCCTGGGACGTTTTGTATGCTCGGCATTCCAAGTGCCTAAAAACCTCTAATATAAATAACCTGTATTACAATTTCTTGCTATTAAAACTAATTTTTCAAAATGAGGTCATGCCAAATCTAAAAAAAAAAAAAGTATGTTTTTGTGTATGCCAATCTGAAGATCATGAACCAGGAGAAACGCATCATTGGTAAATAAATAATGATTACAACACTGCAATCAATACTGCTTGTTTCTTCATCATTTATTGCTGGTCGTTGTACCATCCGCTCTTTGAGTTGGAAAAAGCCATTTAGATCATTCACATCTTCGTAATGAACAAAGTTACAAGCACGGCAATCACACTGATTAATGTATGTAGGCAACATTTGCTTGATATATTTTCTATTTGGTTCTGGAAAAAAATTATTACAGGATGGTCAACATAAATGGGACACATCGTGAAATGGGATTAACATAATGTAGTCCTAAGTACGATTGACACTATTTTAGGGTATTTCAGTGCATGAAAACGAAACCCCTGTAGGGTAACTTTATTGTCCGTCTGTCTGTATGTCCGAATGTTAAGCCCCATTTTTCTCAGGGAGGGGTACAGGTATCAAGTTCAGATTTATGCCACATACTGAGGTCTATACCTCCTTGGTGATGTGAAACATTTAATTTTCTAAGTCAATGCGGACAAAAGGTACAGCCATTTACGTCAATTATTTTGATACCCGCAAACTCAATTATCAAAACCTATAGTGTATTTCCCGTTGATCTAGAATCACAAAATTTAACAAGAAGAGAAATTTCACAGTAAAATAAGGAAAACTCCCAACATTTCTTGTCTGTCTTGTCCGTCTGTTAACACTCCTTTTCTCAGCAAAGTTTGTCAAATACTAGCGTTCCGCTCCCTCGCTGGCGTAAAACATTCAAGCTTCTATGTCTATAAAATCAAAGGATACGGTCGTCTGTCGAGACATGTTTTTCTCCGGAACGCGTATAGGTATCGAGAAGTCTACGGTCCCTTTGTGGTGTAAATAATTTAATCTTCTAAGTCAAAGCTGTGAGAAGATACGCCCATGTATCCCACATATTTTGATACTTGCAAACTCGCTCATCAAAACCTATAGACGAACTAATTATATGGATCTTGGGCCTGGTGGTCCACTAGTAAAGCACGTGCATGGAAATCTAAAGGTGGGAGCATCGAAACTCAGCTGGACCACAGATTTTTCGGTCTTCGTTTTAATCTATGCTTTTACGTCTCAACCTCGTGAGGAGTCACCGTGTTTCGGATACAGCTGTAGTCCCCTTTCCCCAGCTGCATAAATGGGTTAGGTTTTGGACCCGCAAGTCGCCGAAGTGATGTCTAATAGAAAGATCTGCAAGAGCCGACAGAGCCTCACTGAATTATTACTATCTTCATTCATAATTAAGTTTATACGGAACCATTCGTGCGCGAGTCCTACCCACATTTGTCCAGTTTTTACAATCAGCTGCATTCTTGACGCTCCGTAGATTTTATTTGTAAAAATATTGTTTATGAATGAAACACCCAAGGAGAAATTACAGGATGAAATACTGGAAATGGGCAACTACCCGTGTAACGTCCAGCGACAATACCTCAACATCATAAATGCATTAATATTTCGTTGGCAGAGTTACCTTATTGTCCCGAATATAATTATTACCCTTTGTGCCCAAAATTTTGCCAGGAAAAATTAAGATTATCGGTATATTTTCGCCTCACTGAAATTTCAGCTATCGTGCTCTTTGCCTAGTTAGAGATGGAGCAACAGTATCGCTTTTGTTTGTAAATAAATCGTTGAATATAGGGTAACAATGTAAACTTCACAAGCTGCGACATCGTAGCGAAAAAAACACAGTGACCTGTATATGTAATAAGTTTCCTTTAATTTACGTCTATGGTCACAATCTTTTTTGTTTAACAGATTACCGGTTTCGGTCTTTAATGATCATCATCAGATCTGCAGTAAAAATTGGAAAAATATAAATACACTCGCAAACTGTATATAGCTTAAGAGCAATACATAGAGCATATTGAAACGTAGTACTGACAAAATTTACATTTGTGCGCTTTAAATATGAAGAGGCATACCTGTTTCATGAAAACAAAGTCCTAATGTACTGCAGCAATAGTGGCATAGTCAACTGTTAAAAGCGGAATCAGCACCAGCATCGTCAAATACATATAAATCACATCAGGTGCACGAGTCATGTTGTCAGTAGTTCCACTGTTTAAACCAAGCTGCCGTACAGTAGCCACAAGATGTTTGTGTTGTAAGTTGACCAGATGTCGCTAATGTCGACATACACTAATTTTCAATATTTAATTGAAACAGCGAAAATACAAGGGGGATACAATAGTTAAAGTCTGCAATAAGCTTATAAAGTCTACCTTTAGATGAAAACGAAATACGTAAAGAACTTAGCGTTTTAAAGCAGATCGCATTAGATAACGGCTTTTCTACAAACGACGTCACGCTCCCCTACAATAGACTAAAGAAACGTTTAACAAACAGCAGGCACACACACACCCACACACAAAAGAGAACCGGCAAAGGTAGAATAAAAACCATTCCTATGAAATATAACGGCAAAATGTCCCTGCAAATATAAAAATGTTTTAAAAAGTCTGATGTCAGATGTGGCTTTCAGGTCAATAACACCGTAAAACTACGAATAAAACATAAATTGAAAGGGAACTATGATAAATTAGATGGCTCTGGAGTATACAAGATTGATTGCAGTAATTGTGACAAATATTATTTACTGCCAAAATGAGTTTGTGCCCAATTTCTTTATTCACTGCACGCCTCCGTTGTATGTAGTGTGTTCGTAAGTTCACCTATTACTCAGTGCATCACATATTTACTTCGTTTTCATACATTTTACGCATGTTTCTAGTAGGTCCTTGTTCCTTTATTCATTACATAGACTGCATTAATTAGATAATGTAGATCATCCCCTGTCATGGAATTTTATCATTCTTTTCTTGCAACGGAGTACCGCAGGGTACGAGGGACCCTTTGCCCGTCACGTTCCTCCAACTACTTCCCGCCTGTGTGGAATTATGGCGTTAGCTCTAACACAGGGCACTGATTATGTACAGAACTATATTTTCTTTCATTTGTGGCTCCTTTAGCGATTTGTTTTATGTTGTTTAATATTACCCGGTGCAATATCAACGATGTTTAATATTTATGTCATTGTCTGGAATATTGGCACTAGAGCATATGTCAACCACTGTTTTTTCTCTCTTCGTCCTTTTAACAATATTATTTTGTCTTGTTCTTCTTTTTATTGCATTTTATTACTGTAACGCCTTTTACACTTTATAAGCTTATTGCAGACTTTAACTATTGTATCCCCCTTTTATTTTTGCTGTTTCATACTAGTGTATGTCGACATTAGCGACATCTGGCCAACTTACAACACAAACATCTTGCGGCTACTGTACGGCAACTTGTTTTAAACAGTGGAACTACTGACAAATGGTTCAAATGGCTCTGAGCACTATGGGACTTAACATCTATGGTCATCAGTCCCCTAGAACTTAGAACTACTTAAACCTAACTAACCTAAGGACAGCACACAACACCCAGCCATCACGAGGCAGAGAAAATCCCTGAGGGAATCGAACCCGGGAACCCGGACGTGGAAAGCGAGAACGCTACCGCACGACCACGTGATGCGGGCAACTACTGACAACATGACTCGTGCATGTGATGTGACTTGTATGTATTTGACGATGCTGGTGCTGGTTCCGCATTTAACATTTGACGATGCCACTATTGCTGCAGTACATTAGGACTTTGTTTTCATGAAACAGGTCTGCCTCTTCACATTTAAAGCGCACAAATGTAAATTTTGTCAGTACTACTTTTCAATATGCTCTATGTATTGCTCTTAAGCTATATACAGTTTGCGGGTGTATTAATATTTTTCCAATTTTTACTGCAGATCTGATGATGATCATTAAAGACCGAAACCGGTAATCTGTTAAGCAAAAAATATTGTGACCATAGACGTAAATTAAAGGAAACTTAATGTAAACTTCAATTATTGACGTTTCATTTAGGTACTGACTATTGTTCTGCTCACACTACAGATGTTGTACAATATACGAGTAGAACAGTCGTATTTTATCTCACAAGGGGAGGTCCGAAACGATGGGAATGAGTTTCTACACGCTGACGTAGGTCAAATTCCACGATATTACATCCTACAACCATTCACCCTGGTGAGCCCTCGTTTTCGAGGAATCGGCGGAAAACTTTTGGATTTTTTGCGTGGTACTCTACAGTCAATCCAAACTGGTTGTGAAGCATAATTGTAATGGTACCAGACTCAGATGTAAGAGGTTGTGTGTTAAAATCTCGTTAGTATTTCAATTTCTTTTTATTTTTAAATTTCATCTAAATGTCTTTCATCATTATTTTTATTCAGCTAATTGATGTAGACGCGATTTTTTTAAAATTTTTGTTCCTTTGACACATCATTTTAATCACTGTATTAACTTTTCGAATTGCTCTCATTTTTAATTCCCATCACTGATCTTCTAGTTGGAATCCTTGTGCATAAGAAGTTCGTTATTTAATTATTTTTATTTATGTACTAAAATATTTAAACATTTGAAAACGCCGATGTATCGATTAAAAAACAAAAGACAAATAATTTATTTATATGTGCAGTGGTGTCAAAACTGTAATATTTATTACAAGTTGTACATTTTCTTGTATAGCGTTCAACACACTATCATTTACAACGTAAATTCTAATTGCACTAATGACAAATTAACTCAGATGATGATTTAAACGAATGAAGGGATTGTAAGCGAAAGACAATCAAAATGGCCGGCCTGTGTGGCCGAGCGGTTCTAGGCGCTTCAGTCTGGAACCGCACGACCGCTGCAGTCGCAGGTTCAAATCCTGCCTCGGGCATGGATGTGTTTGATGTTCTTAGATTAGTTAGGTTTAAGTAGTTCTAAGTTCTAGGGGACTGATGACCTCAGATGTTAAGTCGCATAGTGCTCAGAGCCAGAACAAGCAAAATGAGGAATAGAAATAATGAATGCAGTAATATGGACATAACTGCAGGATGATGAAACGGATGAAATTAAATCAGTTTCAATAAACATCAATCATTAAAATCACATCCACAAAAATTCCAACTGGAAAACGAATGATGGGGATTAAAAATGAAAGAAATTGAAAAAGTTAAAACAGAGGTTAAAATGAGATGACAAAGGAATAGAAATAAAAAAATACGTTTAAACCAATTAACTGAATGAAAATAATGATCGATGTCATTTCATTAAAAATTTAAAAATAAAATGTTTGGAAGCACCTAACAAGATTCGAACCCACAAGTTTTTGCCTATAAGGTTAGTACTCTTACCATTACGCTACACAATTAGTTTGTACAGCATTCCTTTTTTAAAGTTGTAGAGCAACATGCAAAATTCCGGAAGTTTTTTCGTCGATTTCTTGCAAACGAGGGCGCAGCATGGAGAATGGTCGCATGGTGTAATATCTGCGAATTTAACCTACATAATCGTACAGATGGGTTCAGAAAGTCGATCCGACCCCTAGGGGCCTCTCCTTGTCAGAAGTAAAACTTGAGACTAGGGTTCTTTCCAGGTTCGGTTCACGTGAATTTTGCCACACGAGCGACTTATTTGGGCGCCCTCTCTCCCTCCCCACTCATCCCCACCCCAAACTTACGCCAGTTTTCGCTAATAATTTCTACAGGCAATGTACACAAATCTTGCGACTTGGCCGTCCCTCTCAGCTTGGTGACCCAAGCGACTGCTACCTATTGTGATATTTCCCGTACAAATATCTCATAGATGTAGCGCCTCTGGAGCCCCTTTCCGCTTGGCCCTGAAACCAGTCCTGATACTTTCCCTTGTACAAGATAAAAGAAAAAAATCTGACTCTAGAGACATAAGAGTTTACCTATATTTTTCTCTCCTTAATCTTCATGGTGATCAACGGAAATAATTGCTGACGATGGCTATAACTACGCTTTTACGTCGCTAAACTGTGAGATCACCACGCACCGACATAAACTAAAAAGGGACAAGTGTAGTTAAAAAGGGAGTGACTACGTAGCTCTCTAAAACACGAGTACTACAGTAACAGCAGACGAATACATGAAAAAAAGATCATCAAAACATTAACCTAAAACACAGGCAGGAAAAACGCGAAAAACCAGCAGGAAAAATACATTGAAAAAAGAACTAAATCAGTGAGGCTAGGTTACTACTTAATAGTAATGAATATTCCAGATCGTAACATGATAAAATCTCCCTTACACGATTTGGGTGAAGTAATTTCAAATTAGTTTTATGTGGCAAGTTGCTCTGTAATAGTGGTGGGGCTAACAAATCACCTTAGAGCTCAAGAAACAAGTGTACTCTGAAAGCCAATCGGCAGGCATAATCGCCCTTTGCACGGAACATTCCTTTCCACCCAGATTACAGTGTCAGTGACGTAACAATCCGCTTCGAGACAACAGTAGTGCTCCTGTTTGTAGTGGGGTTGGTGCAACGAAGCCAATATTCACAAGTACAAACGCGCGACGTCATTTCAAATAATCACGTTACGTAATGAACGCAGAACCTCGCTTCTGTGGACTTCATGCGTGTAATTACGTGTAACAGTAAGATACGTCGGAATTGATGCGACAGACAGGAACAGTTTACCCTGCTTCTGCTTCAAGATTTTGATATGCTCTGTAGTAATATGAGTCCACTTGTTTCTGAAAAATATTTCGACAACAGCGTGTTTTCTACTATACTGCAACAACATGGAACCAGACCAACCCTGTATTGGAGTTATAGTGTTCGAATCCACAAAAAAAGGATCGTAGACCTGAATTCAATGAACATCTTCGTTGCAAAATATACACCGTATAAATTCGTAGAGCAATTCATAGAATAACTCTATAAAAACATTCACCATGCTGTAGGAAGAATGAAAAAAAAATTCAAACGCACTCTAAAGAAATTAGTGACGAATTTAACAGACGGCTGAATAAGAATGATACTCTAGGTACATTTATTTAAATGTACAGTATACATCCAATATCGATTTACAGTAGAGATGGTGAATGACTGCTAATGCTGTACTGTCCGTATATGAATGGAAAGTTCGAGGGGAAGAAGGACTACATATGTAACTCATCTGTTGACACAGACCGTATGTACGGGTACCAGTGCACTTGCCCGCACAAAGTGATAAACGATCTCACAAAAATGTTCATTACCACCTCCTAGCTTCGTGAGGTCTTTTGAAAAAGTTCTTGCAGAATAATACTGTAGTAATCAACAATTGTAACTGCAAGCGCTCGAACAAGTTTCTTTGTGGCTATTATATGTTGAATTTACACGCAGAAACTCAGAAAACTAAACTGTTACAGCACACAGATGATATAATAAAATTCGCTCCTGGTTCGGAATTCGTAAACGATAAATGCGGTTACTTATCTGTTGCTGCGTCTGTCGCGGTCGGCTACTGCTGCCTGTCTGCCTACGTTTGTGAGTTGGACATATTTCTACATCTACATCCATACTCCACAAGCCACCTGACGGTGTGTGGCGGAGGGTGCCTTGAGCACCTCTATCGGTTCTCCCTTCTATTCCATTCTCGTATTGTTCGTGGAAAGAAGGATTGTCGGTATGCTTCTGTTTGGGCTCTAATCTCTCTGATTTTATCCTCATGGTCTCTTCGCGAGATATACGTAGGAGGTAGCAATATACTGCTTGACTCTTCGGTGAAGGTATGTTCTCGAAACTTCAACAAAAGCCCGTATCGAGCTACTGACCGTCTCTCCTGCAGAGTCTTCCACTGGAGTTTATCTATCATCTCCGTAACGCTTTCGCGATTACTAAATGATCCTGTAACGAAGCGCGCTGCTCTCCGTTGGATCTTCTCTCTCTCTTCTATCAACCCTATCTGGTACGGATCCCACACTGCTGAGCAGTATTCAAGCAGCGGGCGGACAAGCGTACTGTAACCTACTTCCTTTGTTTTCGGATTGCATTTCCTTAGGATTCTTCCAATGAATCTCAGTCTGGCATATGCTTTACCGACGATCAACTTTATATGATCATTCCATTTTAAATCACTCCTAATGTGTCCCCAGATAATTTATGGAATTATCTGCTTCCAGTTGCTGACCTGTTATTTTGTAGCTAAATGATAAGGGATCTATCTTTCTATGTATTCGCAGCACATTACACTTGTCTACATCGAGATTCATTTGCCATTCCCTGCACCATGCGTCAATTTGCTGCAGATCCTCCTGCATTTCAGTACAATTTTCCATTGTTACAACCTCTCGATATACCACAGCATCATCCGCAAAATGCCCAGTGAACTTCCGATGTCATCCACAAGGTCATTTATGTATATTGTGAAGAGCAACGGTCCTACGACACGCCCCTACGGCACACCTGAAATCACTCTTACTTCGGAAGACTTCTCTTCATTGAGAATGACATGCTGCGTTCTGTTACCTAGGAACTCTTCAATCCAATCACACAATTGGTCTGATAGTCCATATGCTCTTAGTTTGTTCATTAAACGACTTCTACGCGATCAGTCTTTAAAAACTGTTTTTCAATTTCATCTCCAAAAAGTCATTTCTAAACACATATTAATGACACTTGTCAGTTGCAAAAGGGTCAGATATATATTCTTTCTGTGTGAATAGTGTTTGCATGGGGTTGTCTGTTTAGGGAATATACTAGTAATTTCCTTAAGGGAACGAAGTGTTGTCTGCTTTAGGTTCTGTGACTTCCAACATTACTGAATCCGCACTCTGGTGTTCTGTGCCGTCTGCCCAGTTTAGTTGAGTGGGCGTTTTCGATGTGTCTTTGGCAGTTTCTAATGAGTGGCCTACTTCCTGGCAGTATTTAGTTACTCTTTTGGACAGCTTTCTGGTGTTCTCTTGCCTTGCTGGTGCAGAAGTTGGGACCTCTTCCAAATGTGGTGTCACTTTTGTATCTTTGCACGTCTTTTGGCTTAAGCTGCTCCTTATTTCTTTCGCTTTGTGACGCAGAGGTGACATACCAACCTGCGTTTTTCGATTTTCCGGGAAGAATTCCCTCTGGATGGACTCGTCTCAATGTCTAAGACAGGGTCAGCTTCTTCCATTCAGTTACATTTAGAAGCTGGTGGAGGACCTGCTTCTTGTGCAGTTACAGGAACCTGTGGCGGTTTTTTCATTTTTCAAAAAAAAAATATATATATAAAGTGTGTAGCCCCTCGACGTCCACAACGGGATGACGGCCAACACAAAAGGTCTACTGCCAGCTCTGCATATAGGTTAGTTTTCAATACGCGGCGGCTGCAGCTGGGCACTGGTGTTGGCTTCTCGGTCAGCATCCGCAAGCCTGCAACAGTTGGGTTCATCGTCGTCTAGTGTCCGACAGGTCATATATCGGATTCACAGTGTATGGTAGTGGTGGTGGTTTGTTTGTGCGTTAGTGTGCGAGCTTGTTGGCTTCCCTGGTGTAACCTTTTGGTCAGCTTTAACAGCAGCTGGCATATCCTGTCAATTTTGCTGATTTTCAGGGGTTGCAGATGTTATCGCTTGTGGGTGCATGTTAGCTCGCTATAGATGGTTATGTCCTAGCTAGTAGTGCCTAGTAGTGTCTGTGGCGGTAGAACTGTGACTGCTGTCGCAGGTGGTAGAGTTATTGGTAGGTTTTCATCTAAGAGTACACTAAGCTCCATCGCAAAGTCCGTCTCATGCACTGACGTCAGGAATCACAACGTTGTCACAGTGAGGGACCTCGCGGTCACGCCGGCCGGCAGCTGGGACACTCGCCTCTGTACACACTCCACACGAACGTGCCCTGGCAAGCTACAAGCCGCGCACGTTCTGGGTTGGTCATCGTAAATGACAATCGCTCTGTACCTACAGATATTTATGTTTGATGGGATGTGCTTTTGTAATTTAATCAGAAGTTTCCAAATTCCGTTTAGCACGGGAAATTTGTTTACGTTAGACCAGTTTTCCGAAATATATCTGAGCACTTTTCCGAAAGGTGATGTCGGGGCATCGATTATTTCAAAGAGCACCTCGGAGCGTCCGAATTCCAAAACCAAGATGAGGAACGATGACATCCCCAACATTCCCATCGGAATGCTTAAGATTAGGTTTTAGATTAGATTAATTATTCATTCCATAGACCCACAAAAGAGAGGATCCTCCTGGGTGTGGAAAATGTCAGATAAACACATTAGAAAAATGTAATTAGAAAAAATTGTGTTTCATTCATTTTAATGATCCTCAGTCAGCAATCAGTAAAATTATGTACATGAATTAAAATGAAACTTCTAATATTTACAGGTTTAATACTTACATCTGCTTTCATTAAATCCATCATTCACACAGTAGCTAGTTACTTGGCTATTATAACCAAGTATTGTCAAAAATTAAAGTGAATTATTCATTTCAATTATCCTCAGTTAAGAACAATCAAATTATATACAAGATTTAAAAATAAACTTCCACTATTTACAGACTTAAGACTTACATCTGCTCTCCATACATACATTATTCACACACTAGGTAGTTACTTGGCCGTTACAACAAAGTATTGTCAAAAATTAAAGTATAATAAATTTTCATTAAAATGGTCTACTGCACTTGTTGAGAAATTCATGGCTGGAATAGAAGGAGTTGGCCACCAAAAAATTCTTTTAAATTATGTTTAAATTGTGCCTTGTCTGAAACTAAACTCTTAATGGTTGCTGGTAACTTATTGAAAATATGCGTTGCTAAATACTGGACTCCTTTCTGAGCAAGAATAAGTGATTTTAAATCTTTATGTATATTGTTCTTATTCCTAGTATTGACACTGTGTACTAAGCAGTAAGTTGGAAACAGAGGTTTTATTTACAACAAACTTCATTAAGGAATAAATATACTGAGAAGCTGTGGTTAGTATGCCCAAGTCTTTGAATAGTTTTCGATATGATGTTCTTGGATTTACACTACACGTTACTCTTATTATATGCTTCTGTACTCTAAAAATTTTTTCTCAGTTTGTGTAGTTTACCCCAAAATATGATGTAATGGTGTGAAAATAAACAAAATATGACAGTTATTTTTTATATTTATATCTCCTATGTCCGACATCATTCGCATTGCAAACAGAGACTTGTTTAGGCACTTTAGCAGTTCGTTAGTATGTCGCTCCCAACTGAATTTATTACCAGTTTTAATCCCAAGAATGTTACACTCTCAACTTCTCCTGTTTCCATGTCACCATATTTTATAAACACAATAGAACGAAATCTCTTGGAAGTTCTCAACTGCATATAGTGGGTCTTTTCAAAGTTTAATGACAGTGCATTGGCTATGAACCACTGATGTAAAAATTTTATTAGATGCCCTTTCTAAATTTATATTTGATTTACTATTTAATACAATGTTTGTATCATCTGCAAATTAGACAAACTTGACATCTGGTAATGTAACAGATGACAGGTTATTAATATACACAAGAAAAAGTAGTGGACCTAGTATGGAACCTTGGGGAACACCAAATGTAATTTCTTCCCAGTCAGATGATGTCTGATTGCCTACTGCCTAAGTGTTATATAATAATACCCTTTGTTTTCTATTACTAAGATATGACTGAAACCACTTTGCAGCACTACCAGTGATGCAATAATATTTTAACTTACTTAAAAGAATGCTGTGATTCACACAGTCAAAAGCCTTTGACAGGTCACAGAATATGCCAGTTGCCTCTAATTTGTTGTCTAATGAATTAAGGACATTTTCACTGCAAGTATAAACAGCCTTCTCAATATCAGAAACCTTAAGAAACCCAAACTGTGACTTTGACAGTATGTTATTTTCACTAAGGTGCTGAAGTAGACACTTGAACATAACCTTTTCAAAGATTTTTAAAACAGCTGGCAAAAGTGAGATCAGTCGGTAATTTGATGGCACTTCTTTGTCTCCTTTCTTGTGGAGAAGTGTAACTTCAGTATATTTATGCCAGTCCAGGAATGTTCCTATCATAAGTGATCGATTACACAAATAACTTAAGATAGGACTAAGCACACATGAACACTCTTTTATTAACTTTGTTCATATGTTATCATAACCACTAGAATGCTTTGATTTCAAGGACTTTATGATTGATTCTATTTCTGTGGGTGAAGTAAGTGTCCATTCCATTTTACTGAGATTGCTTGTGTGCACTCGTCTCAGATGTTCCATTGATTAAATGGTTTGCAATGCAACATGGTTTCGTTTATTTTTAGAGCTATTTGTTCCTCCTCATTTCTGGTTTTACCTATCTCTGACTTAACTATATCCCATACTGTTTTTATTTTATTGCTGGATGTATTTATCTTCTTCTCATAATGCTGGTGTTTAGATTTCTGGATAACCTTCTTCAATATTTTGCAGTAACTTTTATAATGAGCTGTAATGCTAGTATCAAAGGTGTCCCTACATATCAGATAGAGTTTCCTTTTTGTCTCACATGATATCTTTATCCCTTGTGTGATTCATGGTTTCTTATTAGACCTCTGCTTAATTTGAGTTACCTTCATGGGGAAAAAATTTTCAAATGAGGTACTAACTTTACTAATGAATGTTTTGTATTTTCCATTTGTGTCTTGAATGCTGTAAACATCCATCCAATTAATTTCATTGAGGAATCTCCTAAATTTCTCAGCTTTTGACTGTTTTATAGGCCTTCTGTACTCAGTTCTGATAGATGTTTTATCCCGACTATTTTCAAAATTTAATGTTAGGTTTCTATGTCATGGTCAGATAGCCCATTTATTACTGGTTTTGTAATGTGGCTTGGTTGCCTAGAATTATCTATAAAGATATTATCAATGACAGTCTTACATTTGCATACCCTAGTTGGGAAATTTACAGTAGAAATTAAATTGAATGACAATTTTTAACTGATTTCAGTATCTATTCACTGACAGTGTTTTTCAGGACATCTACATTAAAATCACCAGAAACCACTAGTTCTTTGTTTTTTAATTTTAGATGAGACAAAAAATCTTCAAGACCGTTTATAAACAGGTTGAAATTTTCTGAAGGTGCTCTGTATATGGCTACTATTATGAAGGACTTATTATGGAATTCTATCTCTGTTGCACATGCTTCTAAGTGCAGCTCTAAACAAAATTTATTGCTGCCAATATTCTTAAATTTGAAACTGTTTTTAACAGATGTGGCGACTCCTCCTTTCTCCATATTTTGTCTACAGCATGTTCGATCCCCAGCACGCAGTGGTTCACCCTAAATGCACGGATTATCCAGGCACGCCTCCCTCCTCGATCCAAATTCTCATTGCCTCCCTACTCTACTTTAAATTCTCCCTTATCTTAGTGGCTAAGGCTCCTGCATTAATAAGCAGGTGACCTGGGAAATTTCCGGCCTTGGTACAAGTTTTCACTCGCCGCTTCAGTCTATATACATAAATCATAGCTGTATGAGACCAGTGAAGACTTTAAAATTGTGTCATTTCATTTGTACTGGTATGGTATTAGCAGATTTTGGACTCCTTCTAACGGTGTTGACCAACACAGTTTCCTTGAAATTCTAAAGGCAGTAGGAGTAAAATACAGAAACAAAAAGGTTATTTATAACTTACACACAAACCAGACAGCAGTTATAAGAGTGGAAAATCGTGAGGAGAGCCTGTGAGCTAACAAGAGAGTGAGATGGGGTTGTAACATACTATAAATTTTATTCAGTCTGTACAATGAGCAAACTGTGAATGAAAGCAAGGAGAAATTTGCAGGCAGATTTAACTTTCAGGAGAAGAAATAAAATCTTAGAGGCTTGCCGATGACGTAATTCTGTCGCGGACAGCAAAGGACGTCCGCAGCTCGTCGTCTAGTGGCTAGCGTCACTACCGTTGGACAATGGTGACCTGTCTTCGTTTCCCAGCCGAGTTAGGGATTTTCTCTGCCCGGGGACTGGGTGTTTGTGTTGTCCTCATCATTTCATCATCATCCTCATCATTCGTGACAGTGGCTAGACTGTACTGTGAAAAAAATTGTACTGTGAACAAATTGGGACTTTGTACAGGTGCTGATTACCGCGGAGTTGAGCGCCCCACAAACCAAACATCATCATCATCATCACGGCACATGACTAAGGAGAGTAGCTGAACGGAATGGATGGCGTCGTGAAATACAATATCAGTACCAAAAAAGACAAATGAATATAGACCGAGCCGGCCAGGGTGGCCGAGCGGTTCTAGGCGCTACAATCTGGAACCGCGCGATCGCTACGGTCGCAGGTTCGAATCCTGCCTCGGGCATGGATGTGTGTGATGTCCTTAGGTTAGTTAGGTTTAACTAGTTCTAAGTTCTAGGGGACTGATGACCTCAGAAGTTAAGTCCCGTAGTGCTCAGAGCCAGCCAATATAGTCCGGTTACCGATGATGAGGGAGTTAGATAACGATATGAGATGCTAAAATTTGCAGAGGGGTTGAACAGTAAAGTAAGTGGCGATCGTACATTGGTGGTATGTAAACAAGAGCTTTCTACTGCCAACGGCGTGCGCCTCTGTACTAAACTTCACTCCGTTCTTGCAAAGCCAAAAGTTGCGTTTTTGCTCCAGTACAGATACTGCACAGCACAACACAATTTATATAGTGCTGTTTCTAGTTAGTTTATGTCGTCGTAGGAAACAAATTCTGACTTAAAAAATTATTCCAGGGGTGATAGAGAAAACAAAAGCCACCTAAAAGGAGAAGGACGCAAGGCCGAAGCATTAATTAAATGGCTTGTGCATATTCACTTCAAACACAGTGTTTGCACTAACAAGGAAAGCGGTTACCTGTAGCGTGCGTAAGTATTCCAGTCAACGACATGGCAAGTATATGTTGGTTATCCTCACTTCTCACAACCTTTCATATCGGCCTGAAATGTAATCCCTTTGATAATAGGCAAAAGCCGGATAAGCGTTCAAGTTTACAGAAAACAAAAAAAAAAGTTCTACACCAAGTCTCAACTTCGAATTCTATAAATGATACAGACAAGTTTTTCAGTTATTTATCTTCCTGAGCTTGTCGACTGTCAACCAAATCTCTGTAGCTAGGTCAGCGATCATAAGCGTATACTATATTGAATGTGTAACTATTCATTCGTAACGTTCCCTTAAGTGGGACTTAATTCCCTACATACAAATATATTAGCGTTCCTTCTCGTAAAATAAAACTTCTGACGTAGTCGAGCTAACTCGTTTCTCTCTATGTCAATCGGGAATAATTCCGTCAAATTATCACTTATTCAGTCTGCTTAAAACAGTCACTATCTTTGGACCGTTATGATCCTAACTGATACAGTATTAATACGTTAGCGTTGATAGACGTTGTAATCGTTCAACGAATTAAGTCAAAAGACACTCATTAATTCTCTTTTCGTATAAAAACAAAGTAATATTGTTTAACCAGACTGAATAATGACAATTAATTGTCAAACGAAATCATTATGTTTATCTTCTAAAGATAAACTGTCTCTTTAAATTTTCTCACTTATCTTTCAAAGTAAACAATTCTATTATTTCAAACCAAACAGTCTAGTACTAATCACTATCACATAGTTTTGCATAATTATAAGGCAGATTTAATTATTTTTCGGCCAGCGTAGCAGCCCTTGTACTCAGTGAACTCAACCTACAATAGCTTTTCGTAGGTTTCAAAGGGCGAGAGCTGTGATCAAAGCTAAACACTCTTTCCCACTATACGGCAACAGCAAAACAACAAAAACAAAACAAAAATCCTAAATGGCACCGGTACTAAGGACCCCTACATTAATATTCATTCGCGATACGCGTCCCTGAATAAAGAATTCAAATATTGTTAAATTCCAAGTGTTAGTGTTGATACGCGCTATATATTGATGCTTCCTTAAGTTCTATCAACTTTAAAACAATCAAATCTAGCTAAGATGCTATTTCAATTACTTTCGGGGAACATCTTGAATGCACTCCAAGCAAAATCTGTGAATATTTCTGTTAGTGCCACATCCAAATCACAACCGCTATCGAGACACTACCTCGCTCGCATCAATACACACACTGTCCAATATCATACTCTTGCATCCAACCACTTACCTCTAGGAGTGTGAAACGGCGAACCAACAGTTCATCACAGAAAATCGGACGATTCCGATACCACAAGATACCACTCCAATAGGAAACACTAACACCTGACCGACCGCTGTGGCCAAACGGTTCTAGGCGCTTCAGTCGGTTATCGCGCTACTGCTACGGTCGCAGGTTCGAATCCTGCCTCGGGCATGGATGTGTGTGATGTCCTTACGTTAGTTAGGTTGAAGTAGTTCTAAGTCTAGGGGTCCCTCATGGAGTCACACCTAGTGATACGTGGCTGGCGACCACGGGGCCCCGAGCTGAGTCCTGTCATTGCTTCCACTTACTTATGCCAGGCTCCTCACTTTTATCTTTCCTATCTGGCCGCCCTCAGCCAGCTCTGGTTCTTTTCTGACCCTGACGCTATTAGGTTTCGAGGGCTAGGGTTCTTTCATTTTCCAACCTACACTTCTCATGCAGCGTCTGACCCGGAGCGGGCGGCTGCAAAAGGCGTCTGTATCCCATGTTAGGGGCGGCCTCCAGAACTGCGGAAGGCAACGGAATACCACCGCAGATTATCTTCCCTGCATAATGCAGTCTCCATTTTATGCACAAAAAATGGCTTCCTCTCATGTTAAATCAGTGTCCGGAGGTAAAATAGTCCCCCATTCGGATCTCCGGGGTAGGGGGGGGGTCAACTTGAAAGGAGGCAAAAAATCAAGACGAGAATTAGTACCTGGAACGTCAGAACTCTGCTACAAGCAGGAAAACTAGAAAACCTTAAAAAAGAGATGGAAAAGAATCATATGGACCTTGTAGGAGTTGCTGAGGTAAGATGGAATGGACATAGAGAGTTCCTGTCGGATAAATATGTATTCTGCTACTAAGGAGGAGAAGTAAAAGGAAGTAATAGAGTAGGAATGATTATGACAAACGAATTGGCTAAATGTGTGTATTATGTAGACTATGCAAATGACCGGCTTATTGGTGTAAGGCTGAAAGGAGCACAAAAAAATTTACTGATTGTCCAGGTGTATATGCTAACTTCAGAACATGATGACCAAATTGTAGAGGAAACATACAATGTAATAGAGAGAATAATGGACGAAAGTAAAAAATGCTGCAAAATAGTAATGGGAGACTGGAACGCCATTGTGGGAGAAGGGAAAGAGGGAAACACGGTAGGCAGTCACGGTATTGGAAAGAGAAATGACAGAGGTGAATGGTTAATTGACTTCTGCAGGGAAAGGCAGCTGATAGCGGCAAACACATGGTTCAAGAACCACAACAGGAGGCTCTACACTTGGAAATCACCAGGGGATAAATACAGAAACCAAATCGATTTTATACTGCTAGAAGAAAGATACAGGAATGGAATCAAGAAGGTGCACACATTACCAAGTGCAGATATTAATAGTGACCACAACTTACTTATGGCAGAAATAGAAATAAGAATGAAAAAACTGAAGAAGGCGACCATCGTGAAGAAGTGGGATTTAGAGAAGATAAGATCCAACAAAGAACAAATTGAGAAATGCTGTCTCGGGAGTTTCTAAACACATTACGAGACAAAGAAGCACCTGATAATGCCAACGAGTACTGGAATATGCTGAAAGAAGGAATCATTAAAGCAGGACAACAAAATATAGGCTATGTAAAAGGGATAAGGTCAAAAAAACCATGGGTCACACAAGAAATGATTTCCAAGATGGAGGAGGGAAGAAAATTTAAAAACAAGAACACTGAAGATGCAAGAAAGATATACCGAAGGTTAAATAATGAACTGCGAAGAGAAAAAGAGCAGGCAAGGAAAAAATGGCTAAAAGAGGAATGTGATGAAATTGAAGAACTGGACAGGAAGGGAAGATACGACTTACTATACAACAGAGTAAAGACTACGACATGGGAAAAAACAGAGCAGCAAGTGCTACTATGGAAATTTTGAGTAAAGACGAAGAGGTAGTGTACAAAGATCGTGACGGTGTCCTCCAGAGATGGGAAGAATATATAAAAGAGCTGTATGACACAAATAGCAAACCAGAGACTCTGAAACTTGAATCACACAACAGTGTAAGTGATGACGAGAAAGGACCGACCATCATAATGGAAGAGGTAAAGTCTGCCATAGCTGCAATGAAAAATGGCAAAGCGGTAGGTACAGATACAATACCGGGAGAAATACTAAAGTGCTTGAACCACGATGGAGTAAGAGAAATATTGAGGTTATGTAATAAAGTATATGACAGTGGTGAATGGCCTGAGGACTTTCTGACAACAGTAATGATTCCATTACCGAAAAAACAAGGAACCAATAAATGCAGCGAGCACAGGACAATCAGCCTCATTTCACATGCAGCCAAAGTGATGTTAAGAATAATTAATAAAAGACTAGAAAAAGTAATGGAGGAGAATCTTGGCTTTAGACGGAATACTGGCACCAGAGATGCAATAGGGCTTCTACGAATCATGGGAGAAAGGTTTATTGAAAAAGGAAGAGACCTATATATGTGCTTCATCGATCTAGAAAAGGCATTTGACAGTGTGGTTTGGGACAAGCTGGTGACTATAATGAGGGAAAAGAGAGTGGACTGGATAACGAGAAGACTTATAAACTCATTATATCTTAATCCCCCCCATGAACCATGGACCTTGCCGTTGGTGGGGAGGCTTGCGTGCCTCAGCGATACAGATAACCGTACCGTAGGTGCAACCACAACGGAGGGGTGTCTGTTGAGAGGCCAGACAAACGTGTGGTTCCTGAAGAGGGGCAGCAGCCTTTTCAGTAGTTGCAAGGGCAACAGTCTGGATGATTGACTGATCTGGCCTTGTAACAATAACCAAAACGGCCTTGCTGTGCTAGTACTGCTAACGGCTGAAAGCAAAGGGAAACTACAGCCGTAATTTTTCCCGAGGGCATGCAGCTTTACTGTATGATTACATGATGATGGCGTCCTCTTGGGTAAAATATTCCGGAGGTAAAATAGTCCCCCATTCGGATCTCCGGGCGGGGACTACTCAAGAAGATGTCGTTATCAGGAGAAAGAAAACTGGCGTTCTGTGAATCGGAGCGTGGAATGTCAGATCCCTTAATCGGGCAGGTAGGTTAGAAAATTTAAAAAGGGAAATGGATAGGTTGAAGTTAGATATAGTGGGAATTAGTGAAGTTCGGTGGCAGGAGGAACAAGACTTCTGGTCAGGTGACTACAGGGTTATAAACACAAAATCAAATAGGGGTAATGCAGGAGTAGGTTTAATAATGAATAGGAAAATAGGAATGCGGGTAAGCTACTACAAACAGCATAGTGAACGCATTATTGTGGCCAAGATAGATACGAAGCCCACGCCTACTACAGTAGTACAAGTTTATATGCCAACTAGCTCTGCAGATGACGAAGAAATTGAAGAAATGTATGATGAAATAAAAGAAATTATTCAGATTGTGAAGGGAGACGAAAATTTAATAGTCATGGGTGACTGGAATTCGAGTGTAGGAAAAGGGAGACAAGGAAACATAGTAGGTGAATATGGATTGGGGGACAGAAATGAAAGAGGAAGCCGCCTGGTCGAATTTTGCACAGAGCACAACATAATCATAACTAACACTTGGTTTAAGAATCATGAAAGAAGGTTGTATACATGGAAGAGCCCTGGAGATACTAAAAGGTATCAGATAGATTATATAATGGTAAGACAGAGATTTAGGAACCAGGTTTTAAATTGTAAGACATTTCCAGGGGCAGATGTGGACTCTGACCACAATCTATTGGTTATGACCTGTAGATTAAAACTGAAGAAACTGCAAAAAGGTGGGAATTTAAGGAGATGGGACCTGGATAAACTAAAAGAACCAGAGGTTGTACAGAGATTCAGGGAGAGCATAAGGGAGCAATTGACAGGAATGGGGGAAATAAATACAGTAGAAGAATAATGAGTAGCTTTGAGGGATGAAGTAGTGAAGGCAGCAGAGGATCAAGTAGGTAAAAAGACGAGGGCTAGTAGAAATCCTTGGGTAACAGAAGAAATATTGAATTTAATTGATGAAAGGAGAAAATATAAAAATGCAGTAAGTGAAACAGGCAAAAAGGAATACAAACGTCTCAAAAATGAGATCGACAGGAAGTGCAAAATGGCTAAGCAGGGATGGCTAGAGGACAAATGTAAGGATGTAGAGGCCTATCTCACTAGGGGTAAGATAGATACCGCCTACAGGAAAATTAAAGAGACCTTTGGAGATAAGAGAACGACTTGTATGAATATCAAGAGCTCAGATGGAAACCCAGTTCTAAGCAAAGAAGGGAAAGCAGAAAGGTGGAAGGAGTATATAGAGGGTCTATACAAGGGCGATGTACTTGAGGACAATATTATGGAAATGGAAGAGGATGTAGATGAAGATGAAATGGGAGATATGATACTGCGTGAAGAGTTTGACAGAGCACTGAAAGACCTGAGCGAAACAAGGCCCCCGGGGTAGACAATTTTCCATTGGAACTACTGACGGCCGTGGGAGAGCCAGTCCTGACAAAACTCTACCATCTGGTGAGCAAGATGTATGAAACAGGCGAAATACCCTCAGACTTCAAGAAGAATATAATAATTCCAATCCCAAAGAAAGCAGGTGTTGACAGATGTGAAAATTACCGAACTATCAGCTTAATAAGTCACAGCTGCAAAATACTAACACGAATTCTTTACAGACGAATGGAAAAACTAGTAGAAGCCAACCTCGGGGAAGATCAGTTTGGATTCCGTAGAAACACTGGAACACATGAGGCAATACTGACCTTACGACTTATCTTAAAAGAAAGATTACGGAAAGGCAAACCTACGTTTCAAGCATTTGTAGACTTAGAGAAAGCTTTTGACAATGTTGACTGGAATACTCTCTTTCAAATTCTAAAGGTGGCAGGGGTAAAATACAGGGAGCGAAAGGCTATTTACAATTTGTACAGAAACCAGATGGCAGTTATAAGAGTCGAGGGACATGAAAGGGAAGCAGTGGTTGGGAAGGGAGTAAGACAGGGTTGTAGCCTCTCCCCGATGTTGTTCAATCTGTATATTGAGCAAGCAGTAAAGGAAACAAAAGAAAAATTCGGAGTAGGTATTAAAATTCATGGAGAAGAAATAAAAACTTTGAGGTTCGCCGATGACATTGTAATTCTGTCAGAGACAGCAAAGGACTTGGAAGAGCAGTTGAATGGAATGGACAGTGTCTTGAAAGGAGGATATAAGATGGACATCAACAAAAGCAAAACAAGGATAATGGAATGTAGTCTAATTAAGTCAGGTGATGCTGAGGGAATTAGATTAGGAAATGAGGCACTTAAAGTAGTAAAGGAGTTTTGCTATTTGGGGAGCAAAATAACTGATGATGGTCGAAGTAGAGGGGATATAAAATGTAGGCTGGCAATGGCAAGGAAAGCGTTTCTGAAGAAGAGAAGTTTGTTAACATCCAGTATTGATTTAAGTGTCAGGAAGTCATTTCTGAAAGTATTCGTATGGAGTGTAGCCATGTATTGAAGTGAAACATGGACGATAAATAGTTTGGACAAGAAGAGAATAGAAGCTTTCGAAATGTGGTGCTACAGAAGAATGCTGAAGATTAGATGGGTAGATCACATAACTAATGAGGAAGTATTGAATAGGATTGGGGAGAAGAGAAGTTTGTGGCACAACTTGACCAGAAGAAGGGATCGGTTGGTAGGACATGTTCTGAGGCATCAATGGATCACCAATTTAGTATTGGAGGGCAGCGTGGAGGGTAGAAATCGTAGAGGGAGACCAAGAGATGAATACACTAAGCAGATTCAGAAGGATGTAGGTTGCAGTAGGTACTGGGAGATGAAAAAGCTTGCACAGGATAGAGTAGCATGGAGAGTTGCATCAAACCAGTCTCAGGACTGAAGACCACAACAACAACAAACATCTTAATCAAAAAGTTTCAGTTAAGGTCAGAGGAGAAAGTACAGACTGGATCAGACTAGGAAAAGGAGTAAGACAAGGATGCTGTTTATCACCTACTCTTTTCAACCTCTACTTGCAAAATATGATTGACCAACGCTCATCAGATGACAAGGGAGCAGGTATGGGAAGGGGAGGTTGGCAAAACTTATAGGTGACAGCATAGGTGGGGGTGGTGGGATCACTCATGGGAAAATTCCGGTAGTTGTGGGTGTTAGAGCTGTACCTTTTTTAGATTGAAGTCAGCTGATAGGTATTCCTGCTTAAGGGAAGTCTCTCTAACAAAGAAACCACTTTCTACAAAGCTTGGGTATCCGATTAATGAGGGAATTAGTATATTTCATCAAAATATACAAGGTATTCGAGATAAAGTTAGTGAACTGCTTATAGATGTTGACTCTGAAATTATTGGTATATCTGAACACTTCTTAAATAAGGAGATAATTCAGAGGCTTCCTTTACCAGGATACAGGTTGGCTGGCAGCTTTTCTAGGAGCTCTTTGCGGTGTGGGGGAGTAGCCATGTATGTGAGAAACGGTATCCCATTTGAGTCAATTGATGTTTCAAAGTACTGCACTGAAAAGGTGTTTGAATGTTGTGCAGGTGTGGTTAAATTTAGTGGAGCTAAACTTCTTACTGTTGTTATTTATAGATCCCCAGACTCCGATTTCACAACATTTTTGCTAAAGCTAGAGGAGGTTCTTGGTTCACTTTATAGGAAATACAAAAAGTTAGTTATATGTGGTGACTTCAATATTAATTGTATAAGTGATTGTGCAAGGAAAAGGATGCTGGTAGACCTCCTTAATTCATATAATCTTATGCAAACCGTATTCTTTCCAACGAGAGTGCAAGGGAACAGTAGAACAACCATAGACAATATTTTTGTTCATTCGTCATTATTAGAAGGGCATTCTGTTAGCAAAAAGGTGAATGGCCTTTCAGATCATGATGCACAAATTTTAAGTCTAAAAGATTTTTGTGCTTCAACACATGTTAAATATAGTTACCAACTTTTTAGGAAAGCTGATCCAGTTGCTGTACAGACTTTTGTAAACCTTATCAAGGAACAAGATTGGCAAGATGTTTATAGTGCTGATACAGTAGACGATAAATATAATGCTTTCCTCAAGACTTTTCTCGTGCTCTTTGAAAGTTGCTTTCCGTTAGAACGTTTAAAACAGGGTACTAGCACAAACAGGCAGCCTGGGTGGCTGACTAAAGGGATAAGAATATCTTGTAGAACAAAGTGGCAATTATATCAAAACGTTAGAAACAGTCAAAATCTAAATGCAGCAGCCCATTACAAACAGTATTGTAAGGTGCTTAAAAAAGTTATTAGGAAGGCAAAAAGTATGTGGTATGCAGATAGAATAGCTAAGTCTCAGGATAAAATTAAAACCATATGGTCAGTCGTAAAGGAAGTGGCTGGTCTGCAGAGACAGGTCGAGGATATAGAATCAGTGCGTAGTGGGGATGTCCGAGTTGCTGATAAGTCGCATATATGTACAGTACTTAATAATCACTTTCTGAATATAGCAGGTGAACTAAATAGAAACCTAGTCCCAACAGGGAATCATATAGCGCTCTTAGAAAAAAGTGTTCCGAGACTGTTACCTGAAATGCTCCTCCATGATACTGACAAGAGGGAGATTGGGTTAATAATTAAATCACTAAAGACCAAGAACTCTCATGGATATGACGGGGTATCTAGCAGAATACTGAAGTATTGTTCCACGTATATTAGCTCAGTACTTAGCCATATCTGTAACTTTTCCTTTAGCAGTGGTCGGTTTCCTGACCGATTAAAGTACTCGGTAGTGAAGTCACTTTATAAAAAGGGAGACAGGGATAATGTTGACAATTATAGACCTATTTCTATGCCATCGGTGTTTTATAAAGTTATCGAGAGGCTTGTATATACAAGGTTACTGCAGCATTTAAATTCACATAATTTGCTGTCAAATGTACAGTTTGGTTTTAGAAATGGCTTAACAACTGAAAATGCTATATTCTCTTTTCTCTGTGAGGTTTTGGACGGATTAAATAAAAGGTTGAGAACGTTAGGTGTTTTCTTTGATTTAACGAAGGCTTTTGACTGTGTTGACCACAAAATATTACTGCAGAAGTTGGAACATTATGGAGTAAGGGGAGTAGCTTACAATTGGTTCGCCTCCTACTTTAAGAACAGAAAGCAGAAGGTAATCCTCCGCAATATTGAGAGTGGTAATGATGTTCAGTCCCAATGGGGCACTGTTAAATGGGGCGTTCCCCAAGGGTCGGTGCTGGGGCCACTGCTGTTCCTTATTTATGTAAATGATATGCCTTCTAGTATTACAGGTGATTCAAAAATATTTCTGTTTGCTGATGACACCACCTTGGTAGTGAAGGATCTTGTGTGTAATATTGAAACATTATCAAATAATGTAGTTCATGAAGTAAGTTCGTGGCTTGTGGAAAATAATTTGATGCTAAATCACAGTAAGACTCAGTTTTTACAGTTTCTAACCCACAATTCAACAAGAACTGACATTTTAATCAGACAGAATGGGCATGTTATAAGCGAGACGGAACAGTTCAAGTTCCTAGGCGTACGGATAGATAGTAAGCTGTTGTGGAAAGCCCATGTTCAGGATCTTGTTCAGAAACTAAATGCCGCTTTATTTACCATTAGAACAGTATCTGAAATAAGTGACATTTCAACACGAAAAGTAGTATACTTCGCATATTTTCATACGCTTATGTCATATGGTATTATTTTTTGGGGTAATTCTTCTGATTCAAAAAGGGTATTTTTGGCTCAAAAACGGGCTGTTCGAGCTATGTATGGTGTAAGTTCGAAAACCTCTTGTCGACCCCTATTCAATAGTCTGGGAATTTTGACATTGCCCTCACAGTATGTATTTTCTTTAATGTCGTTTGTTGTTAGCAATATTAGCTTATTCCCAAGAGTTAGCAGCTTTCACTCAGTTAATACTAGGCAGAAATCAAATCTGCATGTGGAATGCACTTCCTTGACTCTTGTGCAGAAAGGAGTGCAGTATTCTGCTGCATCCATTTTCAATAAGCTACCACAAGAACTCAAAAATCTTAGCAGTAGCCCAAACACTTTTAAGTCTAAACTGAAGAGTTTCCTCATGGCTCACTCCTTCTATTCTGTCGAGGAGCTCCTGGAAGAGATAAAAAATTAAGCAAATTCCAGTGTTACATTCTTGATTTTCTTTATTTAAACTAACGACTTGTTTCATTTTATGTGTTTCTACAATCGTGTTATAATTTCATGTATTGACTCGTTCCATGACCATGGAGACTTCTCCTAAATGTGGTCCCACGGAACAATAAATAAATAAATAAATAAATAAATAAAAAAAGAAGAGTAGGGTGTTTGAGATTTGCTGATGACATGGTTCTTCTAGCCACAGGGGAAAAAGAATTACGGGATTTGGTGGACACCATTGCAACTAATAGAAAGAAATATGGAATGAAAATTAACACAAATAAAACAAAAGTATTGGCACTAGGAGGAAATAAGGAAATAAAAATTATGCTGAATGGAGAAATACTAGAACAGGTGCAAAATTTTAAGTATCTTGGAAGCAGGATAGACACCGACTGGAAGTGCACCACAGAAATTAAAACAAGGATAGCAATGGCCAAAGAGGCGTTTTATAAGAAAAGGAGAATCTTCTGCAGTGGTCTGGACAGAGAACTTAGAAAGAGACTCATAAAATGTCTTGTATGGAATGTTCTTCTACATGGCGCTGAAACGTGGACTATGAGGAAAAAAGACAGAGAAAGGTTGTAGGCTTTTGAGATCTGGACATGGCGGAAGATGGAAAGAATAAGCTGGATGGACAGAGTAAAAAATGAAGAGGTACTGAGAAGAGTGGGAGAGAAAAGACAGTTACTAGGTGATTGGGCATATATTAAGAAAGAATGGCGGACTGATAAAAACAGTTTTAGAAGGTTATGTAGAAGGGCAAAGGAAGCGAGGAAGGAAGAGATTCCAGATACTGGATGACATGATGGACGGTACAACATACAGCAGCCTTAAGAAGGAAGCAATGGATCGCAGAAAATGGAGAAGCAAAGGACCTGCTAATATAGCAGATAACTGATGATGAAGTCCAGGGGACTGATAACCTCAGATTTTAAGTCCCGTAGCGCTTAGAGCCATTCGAACCAACACTTGACACACGTGACCATTCGTCACTGCCAAAATTAATGTTCCCTTTCACCAAATCAAAATCTCACAAATCGTCCTTACCACAACTGAGATATTTCGTTGGAGCAGAACTCTAGTTTTAGAACCTAGCCAAACAAAAATGAATCATAGGTCCACTAGAGATATCATTCGAAGTCACTAAACGCCTCGGTAGTCAGCTCCATCTTGGCTCAGAACACAGTTAATCTGCACTATAACTTGTCTGGCCCCAAAAGAGGTCAACTACAAATTTTGCAGAACTTCCGTCTATGATTAGCTATACTAGCAATTTTCCTACGAAATTATATTAAGCACCTCTCTCATGTAGCTCTAGAGAACAGCTGTGTGAGATCCCTGTTAAATTCAATAGTGAAACATCAAATCTGACAAATGCATACCGCAACTTCGAGTTTTGACAATCTATTAATTATCAATATCAGCCGTCGGTGAACTCGTAGAGCCGGCCAGCGTGGCCGAGCGATTCTAGGCGCTTCAGTCTGGAACCGCGAGACCGCTACGGTCGCAGGTTCGAATCCTGCCTCGGGCATGGATGTGTGCGATGTCCTTAGGTTAGTTAGGTTTAAGTAGTTCTAAGTTCTAGGGGACTGATGACCTTAGATGTTAAGTCCCATAGTGCTCAGAACCATTTGAACTCGTAGAGTGGGTAGCTGCTCTGCAGTGTCTTACCATCCCTAGAGCCAATCCGGTGGTTGATTTCTGACACAACATACAAAATGGACTACATAGAAACATAGAAACATGGTGGATCTAGAACATGTTCACACAAATACAGTTAACAACTAACACTTACGGTTACAATCATACCGCAGCGATTTTTCGCACGCGAGTAACGGCGAATCTATCAAACGTGCTTGACACAGCACACGATGGCTGAAATAGGAAGGATACAAAAGCAGACTGGCAAATACCAAGAAAAGTATTTCCGAAGAAGTGGTAATTGTTAACATGTAATATTAATTTCAACGTTAAGGAGAAATCTTTCCTGAAGGCATCTAAGAAGTGTTGAAGGGAAACGTTAACGGTAAGCAGTACAGACGAGAAGACAACAGAAACATGTGAAATATGATGCTACCGAGGAATGCTGAAGATTAAATGGGCACACTGTGAGCCGTGACGACTCTAATATTGGCGATATGGCTTTGAACTTGTGCGACTAACTGCTTAGGTTGCCAATGTCGCGAACTGAGGTCCTTGGTCGGGGTATACTATGCGATCAAAAGTATCCGGACACTTGGCTGAAAATGATTTACAAGTTCATGGCGCCCTCCGTTGGTAATGTTGAAATTTAATATGGTGTTGGCCCACCCTTGCTTAGCCTTGATGACAGCTTCCACTCTCTCAGGTATATGTTCAATCAGGTGCTGGAAGGTTTCTTGCGGAATGGCAGCCCATTCTTCAAGAGGTGCTGCACTGAGAGGCGGTATGGATGTCGGACGGTGAGACCTGGCACGAAGTCGGTATTCCAAAACATCCCAAGGTGTTCTATAGGATTCAGGTCAGGACTGTGTACAGGCCAGCCCATTACAAAGATGTTATTGTCGTGTAACCAGTCCGCCATATGCCGTGCATTATGAACAGGTGCTCGATCGTGTCGAAAGATGCAATCGCCATCCCCGAATTGCTCTTCAACAGTGGGAAGCGAGAAGGTGCTTAAAACATCAATGTAGACCTGTGCTGCGATAGCGCACGCAAAACAATACGGGTTGCAAGTCTCCTCCATGAGAAACACGACCACACCATAACACCACCGCTTCCGAATTTTACCGTTGGCACTACACACGCCGGCAGATGACGTTCACCGAGCATTCACCATACCCACACCCTGCCATCGGATCGATCACCACATTGTGTACCGTGATTCGTCGCTCGACCCAACGTTTTTCCTCTGTTCAATCATCCAATGTTTACGCTCCTTACACCAAGCGAGGAGTCGTTTGGCATTTACCGGCGTGATGTGTGCCTTATGAGCAGCCATTCGACCATGAAATGCAAGTTTTCTCACCTGCCGCTAACTATCCTGTAATTGCAGTGGATTCTGAGTCAGTTTGGAATTCCTGTGTGATGGTCTCGATAGATGTCTGCCAACTACACATCACGACCCTTCAACTGTCGGCGGTCTCTGTCAGTCAACAGGCGACGTCGACCTGTACGCTTTTGTGCTGTACGTGTGCCTTCAAGTTCCCACTTCACTTTCACATCGGAAATAGTGGACCTAGGGATGTTAAGGAGTGTGGAAATCTCGCGTACAGACGTATGACACAAGTGACACCGTCGCTGATATGGAGTACCTGGCAGTAGATTGCAGCACAATGCACCTGATATGAAAAACGTACCTTTGTTGGGGCGTCCGGATACTTTTGATCGCATGGTGTATGTGTGTTTTGGTTTGGCATTTGGGGACTCTTACAGTCTAGCTCTGGTCTCGAGGAACGGTGGAAGACCAAATCGGTCTGCTCGCTTAAGAATTGGTAGCGGCGGGCGGCGCGAAGACGTGCAAACTGGTTGCCAAGTTCACGGCTTACTCAGAAAACTTAAGATCACCTCGAAGATCGGCTGTGTGGATTGGAGGCAATAACGCCATGACTGGAATCCTGCAAGCCCCGGTTCCGTCTCACCTGAGCTAAGTGTTGTTTTCTTATTTTTAGTACTTAATATGCCTGTGTTATATGGAATGGGGCCTGTTATATAAATGAGCCTTCTAGTGTTTGAGCGCATGACCATCAGTCAGTGTTTCGAATTCCCATTTGTGTTCTAGGCCATAAGATAATTCTCTGTGATTGGTTTCGTGAAGGGAATCGATCCGTGTGGGACGCAAGATGGCACCTGCTATTGAATCAGCAGGCGTTGATATGATCGGTGGTGAATACTAGTTCTTTTAAGAAATGTTAAATTTTACCTATTCGGCAAACGACGCGTTCCTGTTCCCTGGGCCCGGAGCAGAGGTATGTCTGCTGGCACAGCGTCTCTCGGGACGTTTCACGGCGTCTGGGTTGATCGGCAGTCGGCTGCCACTACCAGTTGCGTCGTAGTGCCACGAGGTAATTAAGTTGATCGTTCCATGTATGTCAATTTGGGCAATTGTACATTTATTAAGCGTTGTTGTTGATGTTAGGTTGCAATGTATGGGTGGCAATTTATGTTTAAATTTTAAACCTTTCCAGTTCTTCTGTTTCAGGGACTCTGTGTTTTATTCTTTAGGGGATTTTTCTTATTAACGGTTACGCAGTGATAAGCGGCCTTCGAACAGCTACAGTCAGTAGAGGGTCTTGTGAGCATCCCGTCATTTAGATGAATGTTGTCTACCTGTGCAACGGTCACCTAGGTGTGCTATTTCTTCGTGCATTTATCAGGTGTTATTACAATTCATTTGGTTGATAAAACTGTTTGTTGAACTTGCTTGCAGCCACTCTCAGTTGATGTAACTTTTCTTGTTTTTGAGAACTATGTACGTCCGATTTAGATGTCCTGCTCTTAATGGCACTATTGTTAAAGTTAATTTTTTTAATGAACTGAGCGATTGTTAGTACATTTAACGACTGTTATTCTAATTCATTTGGTTGATAAAGTTGTTTATTGAACATGCTTCCACCCACGCACAGTTGATCTGACTTTTCTTGTTTTTCGGAAATCTGTGCTTACGATTTTCGTGCCCTGATTGTAATGGTGTAACTGTTAAGGTTTTTTTTTTTTAATTATTTGAGTCTGTTCAACTTTTGGTCAGAATATCGATTCCTTTAATGAGTTTTTAAATTGTAATGTTAAAATTGTCATTAAGTAATGACGTGTAATAAACGAAACAACAAATGACAAATGTGAGGGTCCACCTGCCACGTTTTTTTCTAAACCTAGATGTGAGGTATCAACCGAGAAACTAGTAATGAGGACTGAAACGAATAGAGGAAAAAACGAATTAAGGGCACAAACTAACTAAAGGGACGGATGGTTTGATACGTCACAGCCAGAGGCGTTAATGAATTACCAGCCTGGTAATGTAGGAAGGTATTTGGTGGGTTGGTCGGGGTTGTAGAGGGAGACCAAGGCTTCGCCATAGTAGGCAGGTTCAAATGGATGTAGATTGCAGTAGTTATGCTGTGTTGCAGAGACTTGTACTCGACAGACTAACGTAAAGAGCTGCATCAAGCCAGTCTCCTCACGGAACACAACAACAACATCAACAACGACATTCTGACAGTACTCTGACTGAGAGACATAGAAATGATCTTCAACAACGAATGTTCTCATTCCACTGACGAATTAGTCTAAAGTGCAAATATAAGAGTAATCTACAATATCTGAAGAAAGAAGTTAGGAGTAATGTAGGAGGCAATAATATATTTTCACACTGAGAAGGCTGCTAGCGGATTTACTGCTTATGAACACTGTTGTTTCACGTCTGCGACGAAGAAGTACCGTAGAAAGTTCATGCCGGTTGACAAATAAAATTTCAAGCGGGCCAACAACAATGAAAAACTCTCTGAATGGAATAGATAGTATCTGCATAATATGGATTGAGGTTGAAGCTAATTTTTAAGATATTCTGAAAATTTTACAGTGGGTGTAATTGCGTAGGTTTCCGCGTCCAGAGTCTGTCGACATTAAAGTTTTCTGGGTATGGTACCGCGTCATAATGTATAAAACTACTGCTGCTGGAGAAAAACCAACGTTTCGGCCACGGTTTCAGGGGCCTTCTTCTGGGTCTAATGGTGAGGTACGCTGAGACCCAGAAGAAGGCCTCTGCAACCGTGGCCAAAACGTTGGTTTTTATCCAGCACTAGTAGTTTTACACATTATCACGCGGTACCATACCCAGAAAACTTTAATGTCGACTTTACAGTGGGTGTCGAGAACATTAGTTTCATCAACCATTGCACATCCTCCGCTGTGTAAGTGCACTGTGTTCTGTGGTTTTTCACTACACTGCTCCTGCATGTTTTCTAATCTTATCTGCGAATCTTGTATTAGGCAATCAGCTCTGTGTTTTGTTTTCCCTTCGAACCCACCAGAGAATTTCCTTGATTCATTTGTTACGAAATCGCCTGACCATATATTCTGCTCCCCAGTCAGCTTTCATATGTTTCCCAATGCCGTCAGAATTACATTTCCACTGAGTTTGTTCCCTGAAAGATTTATTTCCTAGTGGCTTCGTATTATGCCCTCTCTGAATAACGGCCAACTCAGATCTTTCTATCGCTCGCCAAGCATCCCTCAAATCTGATAACATACAATGAGTGTAAAATTTCCACTTCATAATAGATGAACCTCAGTTTAACTGAGCATTAAATACTTCTGCTCCCCAATTAGAAATTCTCCCCAACAGGCTCTATGATTTCATACTCAATCTGGACAGTTGATATGTTTTTACATGTTATTTTCCTGTACAGTAACTGAAATTTTGGCCTGACTTCAAACTTTCACTGTTAAGGTCTTACATTAAGTCTTGTAGTTTATCTGTATGGGAGAGAAACAGTACAATATCGTTATATGAACGAAACTGGTTCAGTTGCGTCCTATTAACCTGTATTTCTTTTCGATTGCCGACTATAGACATCTGGAACCTTCTTCTGTGGCTCCTGAAAACAATTTTGATATTACGGGATCTCCATGAGTGGCTTGTCTTTCAGTTCAGAGTCTCCGATTATGGTTATACAGTCTAATTTAAGTTACATGTTCTTCAGTATACTAGTAGAATAAATTGAGGCCTTGTTGGTCATGGGCTGTTGGTACAGATTTTTTTGGAACTAGTTCAAAAGTCCTGCAGCAAAGCTGAAATTTCAAAGCAGTACTTTATATGTATTTATTTTTTCTATAAATTCCTTTCCCATTTTAAGCAGTCCATTGTGTTATAGACAGTTCAAAAGCCTGCTTGTTATTTTTCTTCATTAAAATCCAGTGGTTGTTCTCATCGACTGGTGATCATTTTACTAATTATCTGTCAATTGACGAAACGAGACCGATAGGTTACAGCTTTGCATGTCTATCTGCATTCTTCTGAGGAAGGATGACCTCAACAACGTTCCACTTTTGGAAATTCTCTTCTTATGCAATTATTCGTAATTTTTTCGCGTTTCTTTTCTTTCGGTTTTAATCGTTTCTACTGAAATACCATCATCTCCGAGCGCCTTTCCTCATCTTTCATTACTTATACAACTCCATTGTTTTGAGTATTAACTACCAACGTTTCTGACACGCCTCTCGACCAAAACAACCAGCCAAATAAATATTGAGATGCCTGAAGAATGTCGACTTTGTTGAGTGCTATTGTGTCCTCTGCAATCTTAAATGGTGAAGTGGTGTTATTACCTAAGTTTCTACTTTGTACTTCGCGTTTTCAGTTAGCAAATTTTCTATGTATCTTTACACTTCCGCTTGAAATACTCAGACAACATACTGTGTCATATTCCCATCATCACCTACTTGAAATCTCGTTTACACTATAACGGCAGATTTGTACGATTTGAAGAGATGTTTCTTTCATTCTACAAAGAAAATGTTTCTTAATGGCAAGATCGAATCATGAATGACCGTTGTCAGTTTCACTGTAATACCCAATGATTCGCACTCAAGAAGAGTTCCACTGCTCCTGCTTCTGCATTACAATTTCCCCTTATCACTTCGTAGTACGATTTTCTCTCATTAACCAGCCAGTGTTTCCACAAAACTTCGGACTCGTCATCGGACCATGAGTGCGTTTGTCCATTGTTTTAACGAACCAAAGTTAATTTGTGAGGTTATCGATGTTGAGATACCCGCAAGAAACATTTGTTGACGACTCCACATCACGCAGAGCAATGTCTTTCCAAACATTTTATTTCATCAATCAACAATTCAGTGTAATGAGTCACTTAGCAATGAACTATTTTCTAGGAAGTATCGGACATTGCGAACATTCAAAAATACAAGAAAGTAATACACTGGAAAATTAAAGCTTGTGGCGTCCAGGACGGACTGGAACGAGAAGACGCCTCCATCCTTATTAGGGATTGAATCTGGGCCCCCAATTCTAGACCATTACGGGTACAAAAAACTAATAAACCAAAAAAACAATTTTGCGACTTGGGATAGATTTGTTATTTGACATGGTAAAACTTGTGCTCTCGGCTTCTAAAACACACGACAGTTGCAAGTAATATAAGTAGAATTTATGTCCTTTCAAACAGGCTGACTAGTTCTTTTAGCATGAGTGTCAACGATATCAACAAACGGACCTACATCAAACTTAATTGCAATTTGGTATTTTCTTAAAGCTGAAATACAAGCCCTCTTTTTTCTGTTGATACTGTTTTCTAACTGAACCAGTGGCGTAGTATTAATGACCGCCATAATATCTGCACACATTCAAAGGCTGAGAGGAAAAGTTTATGAATTTTGGTCGCTGGAACCTCTTCTCAGTCGCGTAATGCAGAATTTTCTCTTCACACAGCCCAGTACAATGACCTTTTGTGCCAGGTCTCCTCAAAAATGCGGCTCGCTCTCAATTGTGCGGCCACAGAGCGGGCGGCCGCTATCGCTTCCCGGGTGCGGTTTCACCGCAGCGCAACTTTGGCAGGCTGTTGAGCGCATTCAGCAGTTGGCCACACTTGCTCCCCGTGCTGTCCCATACACCTGTGCTGCGCCTGCTGAAGTGCTCAGCCTGTCGAAACACTCGTGACATGTTGTTGATTTCATTTGTGGTGTACAAAATCTCACAAGGCGCACAGCGCAAATCGCAATACTTTCCAGAATATTAGCACAAGATTTAGAAGATACAGTCAGTTATTTTGAACAGTAGCGGAAATGATAACTCCCAAAATATAATCGTATGGATATGTTCTACTTGGAATAATTACCGAAAAACATTTTTGTCATTTTTAACATTTTTATTGTTTTTTACTTTATTATTTATATTTCTCCGTGATTAATTACCTGTAAAATCTCAAATTCACAACAGCTCATAAATTATTTGATACAGTCCTACAATATCTTTATATCGATGGGTACAATGTCTATTTTTATTCATTGTCTCTATCTTCACAATACGGTGTTCTTCAGACATTTTGACGATATGTAACGGTAACTGCTGAGTAGTTGCTCCTATAACCAGCATCCCATACAAGAAAACAAGTTACGTCGTTACCTGTGATTACTCGCATCTTAGTTGCTTTGGCTGTGCACATCTCTCTTTAGAAGAGAACAACTCCAGGTAGTCAAAGGCTCGAACCGCGCACGTCAGCTTTCATGCGCCACATCTAAATCGCTGCAAATAATAAAATGAAGCTGTAATCCTGCAGCATGTATTGGCTAGAACTGCAAGTTAATAAAATACACAAAAATATAAAATAAAAGATAAATGAATAATTTAATAAAAAATATTCTATTCTAATGTCTGTAATTAATGTAGACGACAGAGAATTATGTTGAATAACGTTTATTAAAGACAGGACATCACAGACCAAAGGGAACTGGTCCTACGATAGTCAATTAATACACTCCTGGAAATGGAAAAAAGAACACATTGACACCGGTGTGTCAGACTCACCATACTTGCTCCGGACACTGCGAGAGGGCTGTACAAGCAATGATCACACGCACGGCACAGCGGACACACCAGGAACCGCGGTGTTGGCCGTCGAATGGCGCTAGCTGCGCAGCATTTGTGCACCGCCGCCGTCAGTGTCAGCCAGTTTGCCGTGGCATACGGAGCTCCATCGCATGCCGCGACAGCGTGGACGTGAACCGTATGTGCAGTTGACGGACTTTGAGCGAGGGCGTATAGTGGGCATGCGGGAGGCCGGGTGGACGTACCGCCGAATTGCTCAACACGTGGGGCGTGAGGTCTCCACAGTACATCGATGTTGTCGCCAGTGGTCGGCGGAAGGTGCACGTGCCCGTCGACCTGGGACCGGACCGCAGCGACGCACGGATGCACGCCAAGACCGTAGGATCCTACGCAGTGCCGTAGGGGACCGCACCGCCACTTCCCAGCAAATTAGGGACACTGTTGCTCCTGGGGTATCGGCGAGGACCATTCGAAACCGTTTCCATGAAGCTGGGCTACGGTCCCGCACACCGTTAGGCCGTCTTCCGCTCACGCCCCAACATCGTGCAGCCCGCCTCCAGTGGTGTCGCGACAGGCGTGAATGGAGGGACGAATGGAGACGTGTCGTCTTCAGCGATGAGAGTCGCTTCTGCCTTGGTGCCAATGATGGTCGTATGCGTGTTTGGCACCGTGCAGGTGAGCGCCACAATCAGGACTGCATACGACCGAGGCACACAGGACCAACACCCAGCATCATGGTGTGGGGAGCGATCTCCTACACTGGCCGTACACCACTGGTGATCGTCGAGGGGACACTGAATAGTGCACGGTACATCCAAACCGTCATCGAACCCATCGTTCTACCATTCCTAGACCGGCAAGGGAACTTGCTGTTCCAACAGGACAATGCACGTCCGCATGTATCCCGTGCCACCCAACGTGCTCTAGAAGGTGTAAGTCAACTACCCTGGCCAGAAAGATCTCCGGATCTGTCCTCCATTGAGCATGTTTGGGACTGGATGAAGCGTCGTCTCACGCGGTCTGCACGTCCAGCACGAACGCTGGTCCAACTGAGGCGCCAGGTGGAAATGGCGTGGCAAGCCGTTCCACAGGACTACATCCAGCATCTCTACGATCGTCTCCATGGGAGAATAGCAGCCTGCATTGCTGCGAAAGGTGGATATACACTGTACTAGTGCCGACATTGTGCATGCTCTGTTGCCTGTGTCTATGTGCCTGTGGTTCTGTCAGTGTGATCATGTGATGTATCTGACGCCAGGAATGTGTCAATAAAGTTTCCCCTACCTGGGACAATGAATTCACGGTGTTCTTATTTCAATTTCCAGGAGTGCAGATAGACAAATATTACCCTTATCAGATACAGTAAAGTTAAGTTGATAGCGTTAAGAAAATGGTAGCAAAAGCCCCAAATACAATAGACATCAAAGACACGCGAAAACTAAGTCCATTTCGTGATCACAATACATGAAGGATTCACCAGCTCAAAACATTTCAGATTTCAACATGATGGTTTACAAATTAAGTAACTAGTACTGTGTCTATGCGCACTTCCGTCTTACAAGCGGGAAAAGCTAGACGCCTGCTCTGGAGCCCATTTAGATACCTCAAAATATAAAGCCCCTTCAAAAGTTAAAGTATTGTAACGGTCGTTCCCCGCCCATGACCTATCTTCTATATGACTGAATCACGCGCGTTGCTATAGGCAGGTCTGTTTTCTTCCAGCATTCGATACTAAGTGTCAACAATAGCTCCAATGAGCTCTTCACCCGAAAAGTCTCTCTCTCCTCTTGACTCCCATAATGTTCAGCTACTATCACCTTTTTCATTGACTTAGGGTCATCCCCACAAAATATGCATCATTCTTGCGTGTTACAGACGTCATTTGAGTCAACTTTGAGTACTTTCCGGACTGTAATAATATATTACAACAACATTTATGTAAGTAAATGACATGAACTTTCGGTTACACTCAGATTATGTATATTAAATATACGTAATAGTTGGTTCACAAATAAATAAGTCAGCTTTCCTGCTCAAGTGTCCTTAAATATTGTTTAAATAATTATTTACGTCTCCTTGTCAGAAGCGTCATTTGGTTCTCTTTTCAGTTGTGATGACCGCTAACACACATGAATGACTACTTCTAAATTAGCTCAGTTTGTTAAAAGCACTCAACATTTAAATAAAGTTACTTGTAATGTAGTCAACTGTTCATTAAATAATTACGTGAGTAAAGCAATATGCGAGGAAATCATGCTGTAGTCTCTAGCTGTGTAAATGTGGAGAATATGATGTTCTGACAAATATTTGTATAACAAAAGAGTTAATAAAAACGTCGTCATAAGTCAACACATAAAACAATTACATATGAGTGACTGCTATCTTGCAACGCCATCGTGTGAGATATCGTTAATTAAAATTGCATGAATCAATTAAAAGTTGTTAAGAGGTTCATTGCGATAATGTTTATTCGCTGCGAAATATTAACTTTTGTACTTTTAAAAATACAGAAATATTATTGTGTCACTGGATCCGGCTCATTTACCTGTGATCACAGATGTATTCAGATTTGCTTTAGTACTTGATGTGATTTGTTATAGACTCTCAAACAGTTGTGTTGTTGTTGTGGTCTTCAGTCCTGAGACTGGTTTGATGCAGCTCTCCATGCTACTCTGTCCTGTGCAAGCTTCTTCATCTCCCAGTACCTACTGCAACTTACATCCTCCTGAATCTGCTTAGTGTATTCATCTCTGGGTCTCACTCTACGATTTCTACCCTCCACGCTGCCCTCCAATACTAAATAGGCGATCCCTTGATGCCTCAGAAGATGTCCTACCAACCGATCCCTTCTTCTTGTCATGTTGTGCCACAAACTTCTCTTCTCCCCAATCCTATTCAATATCTCCTCATTAGTTATGTGATCTACTCATCTAATCTTCAGCATTCTTCTGTAGCACCACATTTCGGAAGCTTCTATTCTCTTCCTGTCCAAACTATTTATCGTCCATGTTTCACTTTCATACATGGCTACACTCCATACAAATACTTTCAGAAACGACTTCCTGACACTTAAATCAGTACTCGATGTTAACAAACTTCTCTTCTTCAGAAACGCTTTCCTTACCATTGACAGTCTACATTTTATATCCTCTCTACTTCGACCATCCTCAGTTATTTTGCTCCCCAAATAGCAAACCTCCTTTACTACTTTAAGTGTCTCATTTCCTAATCTAATTCCCTCAGCATCACACGACTTAATTCGACTACATTCCAATATCCTCGTTTTGCTTTTGTTGATGTTCACCTTATATCCTCCTTTCAAGACACTGTCCATTCCGTTCAACTGCTCTTCCAAGTCCTTTGCTGTCTCTGACAGAATTACAATGTCATCGACGAACCTCAAAGTTTTTTTTTCTTCTCCATGGGTATGAATACCTACTCCGAATTTTTCTTTTGTTCCGTTCACTGCTTGCTCAATATGCAGATTGAATAACATCGGGGAGAGGGTACAACCCTGTCTCACTCCCTTCCCGACCACTGCTTCCCTTACGTGCCCCTCGGCTCTTATAACTGACATCTGGTTTCTGTACAAATTGTAGATAGCCTTTCGCTCCCTGTATTTTACCTCTGCCACCTTTAGAATTTGAAAGAGAGAATTCCAGTCAACATTGTCAAAAGCTTTCTCTAAGTCTACAAATGCTAGAAACGTAGGTTTCCCTTTCCTTAATCAAGCTTCTAAGATAAGTCGTAGGGTCAGTATAGCCTCACGTGTTCCAATATTTCTACGGAATTCAAACTGATCTTCCCCGAGGTCGGCTTCTAATAGTTTTTCCATTCGTCTGTAAAGAATTCGTGTTAGCATTTTGCAGCCGTGACTTATTAAACTGACAATTCGGTAATTTTCACGTCAGTGAACCCCTGCTTTCTTTGGAATTGGAATTATTATAATCTTCTTGAAGTATGAGGGTATTTCGCCTGTCTCATACATCTTACTCACCAGATGGTAGAGTTTTGTCAGGACTGGCTCTCCGAAGGCTGTCAGTAGTTCTAAAGGAATGTTGTCTACTCCTGGAGCCTTGTTTCGACTCTGTCAAACTCTTCACGCAGTATCAAATCTCCCATTTTATCTTCATCTACATCCTCTTCCATTTCCATAATATTGTCCTCAAATACATCGCCCTTGTGTAGACCCTCTATATACTCCTTCCACCTTTCTGCTTTCCCTTCTTTGCTTAGAACTGGGTTTCCATCTGAGCCCTTGATATTCATACAAATGGTTCTCTTTTCTCCAAAGGTCTCTTTAATTTTCCTGTAGGCAGTATCTATCTTACCCTTAGTGAGATAAGCCTCTACATCCTTACATTTGTCCTCTAGCCATCCCTGCTTAGCAGTTTTGCACTTCCTGTTGATCTCATTTTTGAGACGTTTGTATTCCTTTTTGCCTGTTTCATTTACCGCATTTTTATATTTTCTCCTTTCATCAATTAAATTCAATATATCTTGTGTTACTCAAACCACTGTAAGAAGCTATATTTCAGCGTGTCTGACACTCCGACAGGTCTTGGAGTATTATCTCGTGCACAAAGGCCATGCGAGCTACAGCCATCGAAATTCCCCATACACGAAGTTTCCCCGTTTCTTATGACGCTGCTAGCCTTTTTACCTGGACTCGATCGTACTGATCACCTAGTAGGAAGCTGGAACTGCCGCGGCACACCCTGAGACCTGGGCTCACTAGCTTCCAGCCGTATAATAAATTCGCTTAATTTGTACTAATTCTGCGTGACCCATCATCTCACTGAAATACGCGTAACGTTACACATGTTTGCGCTGTCACTAGCGATTAAAGCTGTGGTAAACATTACGGCAAAGTCGCTTTCTGTCACTATGCACTGACACTCAGCTCTTTGCGACACTTCAAATTTTGGCCTTACGGCGACTCGAACCCGGATATCTCGCTTCTCCCGAGTGGTCACTTTAACAACTTTGCCTATCCTAACTAGTCTCCAGAACCGAAACAAAGTTCCACATGTCACGTAGCCGAAACTATTGCGCTCGCACAACTTGTAACAGGGTGACAACTGTTACCATGCATGTACACTACTGGCCATTAAAATTGCTACACCAAGAAGAAATGCAGATGATAAACGGGTACTCATTGGACAAATATATTATATTAGAAATGACGTGTGATTTCATTTTCACGCAATTTGGGTGCATAGATCCTGAGTAATCAGTACCCAGAACAACCACCTCTGGCCGCAATAACGGCCTTCATACGCCGGGGCATTGAGTCAAACGGAGCTTGGATGGCGTGTACAGGTACAGCTGCCCATGCAGCTTCAACACGATACCACAGTTCATCGAGAGTAGTGACTGCCGTATTGAGACGAGCCAGTTGCTCGGCCACCATTGACCAGACGTTTTCAGTTGGTGAGAGATCTGGAGAATGTGCTGGACAGGGCAGCAGTCGAACATTTTCTGTATCCAGAAAGGCCCGTACAGGACTTGCAACATGCGGTCGTGCATTATCCTGCTGAAATGTAGGGTTTTGCAGGGATCGAATGTAGGGTAGAGCCATGCGTCGTAACACAGCTGGAATGTAACGTCCACTGTTCAAAGTACCGTCAATGCGAACAAGAGGTGACCGAGACGTGTAACCAATGGCACTCCATACCATACGCCATACGCCAGTATGGTGATGACGAATGCACGCTTCCAATGTGCGTTCACCGCGATGTCGCCAAACACGGATGCGACCATCATGATGCTGTAAACAGAACCTGGATTCATCCGAAAAAATGACGTTTTGCCATTCGTGCACCCAGGTTCGTCGTTGAGTACACCATTGCAGGCGTTCCTGTGATGCAGCGCCTCCGAGCTGATAGTCCATGCTCCTGGAAACGTCGTCGAACTGTTTGTGCAAATGGTTGTTGTCTTGTAAACGTCCCCATCTGTTGACTCAGGGATCGAGACGTGGCTGCACGATCCGTTACAGCGATGCGGATAAGATGCCTGTCATCTCGACTGCTAGTGATACGAGGCCGTTGGGAACCAGCACGGCGTTCCGTATTACCCTCCAGAACCCACCGATTCCATATGCTGCTAACAGTCATTGGATCTCGACCAACGCGAGTAGCAATGTCGCGATACGATAAACCGCAATCGCGATAGGCTACAATCCGACCTTTATCAAAGTCGGAAACGTGATGGTACGCATTTCTCCTCCTTACACGACGCATCACAACAACGTTTCACCAGGAAACGTCGGTCAATTGCTGTTTGTGTGTGAGAAATCGGTTACAAATTTTCCTCAAGTCAGGACGTTGTCGGTGTCGCTACCGGCGCCAACCTTGTGTGAATGCTCTGAAAAGCTAATCATTTGCATATCACAGCATCTTCTTCCTGTCGGTTAAATTTCGCGTCTGTAGCACGTCATCTTCGTGGTGTAGCAATTTTAATGGCCAGTAGTGTGTGCCATATAGTCACAGCATGCATTCATGTCTGAACGACATTGTATTGTGAAGATACAGACACTGCATAAACACAGACATGGTAGCCGTCAGTGATGTATCCACCCCTCAGCGGGCTAAAATGACAATACAGTATTTGTCTCCCTGTGCGGAAATCACGAGCTGTGCGAACACAATAGATGTGAAATAGGAAGTCTGTATCATTCTTGGAGGCGTCCTCGAATAACAGTAGTGGTTAAGGTGACCGATCGCGATAAGTAGGAAATCTGGATTCGAGTCCTGCTCCAGCACAAATTTTAATGTGCTGCAGACAGGTGATATCAGCGTTTAGTCGCAGAGTGCGAATCTATTTCGTAGTCTTTTTAATAGGTGAGAATTTCAAGCCATGCAGACAAGAATAGCCTAAAAATAAAATAACAGGTTCAGCGGAGCTTCTAACTAGAAACTGTAGAGATGAAGAAGTTAACACAGAAGAGGAATTCGTGTCGGGTCGCAGCGAACCAGTCAGGACCCGATGAGAATAAAAAAATATCGTGATGGTGGCAACATGTTGGAGATACATTGCGTCTCGCATGACAAACTCAGTGCCCTCTAGTTGTTCACCTAACCAATTTTCCGAAAATCAATTACTTACGCCTTGGCATTTGATCTTATAAAGTAACAGTATATATGATCACATCACGCGACACATTGATGCCGAAACAACCCTGAAAGGTCGTTTTAAGAACTCTTTGTAGGATGTTCTGGAACGGCTGATGACGATTCCTCCGAAAGATAGTATTCCACCGCACGGCGTAACTCTTAGAAGCTCTGACAGTGAACGCGACTGCAACCATTTCAAAGCATGAGATTACCTCGTGATATTCTTTAGCAAATGCAGGGACACTGCCAGCAAATAAACCGTACACATGTTTGCATATTGTGTATCACTGATAACTCATACAAACAACAGTCAAATGGATATTCAATGGCCGGCCGGTGTGGCCGAGCGCTTCTAGGCGCTTCAATCTGGAACCGCGCGACCGCTACGGTTGCAGGTTCGAATCCTGCCTCAGGCATGGCTGTGTGTGATGTCCTTGATTAGTTAGGTTTAAGTAGTTCTAAGTCCTAGGGGACTGATGACCTCAGATGTTAAGTCCCATAGTGCTCAGAGCCATTTTTGATATTCAGTTGCACAAGAGAAATACGAATTTAGAAATCCAGATATGACAAGGAATTGTATTCCAGCAGGGTAAAAAAATCTAGAAAAAGTCATCACGTTTATGTTTCTGCTTGAAGGTAGGAGGAGGAAGTAAACTGTTATGGCGGTCGGGGGAAGGGGGATGATAGTGAGTGCATTTTCATTTAAGAAACAAGGGTTCCGGGTTGCCAGCCGGAGTGGTCTCGCGGTTCTAGGCGCTTCAGTCTGGAACCGAGCGACCGCTACGGTCGCAGGTTCGAATCCTGCCTCGGGCATGGATGTGTGTGATGTCCTTAGGTTAGTTAGGTTTAAGTAGTTCTAAGTTCTAGGTGACAGATAACCTCAGAAGTTAAGTCCCATAGTGCTCAGAGCCATTTGAACCATTTGAACAGTTGCCTCAGCAACGGTTTCCGACAGCGCCATTTTGCCATGCACGGTGTTCATTAAAAACGGCGGCCCGCGAAAAACTTACAGACTTAGCCGTTACGAAAAGGCATCCACCATTGACCAACGATCATGTCCTTCCACATTATGACAACAACTCCACTTTTTTCCGCATCCTTTTGACATGCTTTTTATATCCTCCACTGCTAGTGCTGCCACCCTTTAACGTCGAATGTAGGCAATGGTCATATGAGTGTGACTAGACCATGTAGAATCAGGCATGTTCCATTACACAGTGTTCTGACAATGACGGCCAATTTAGTATGGACCAGCCACCGTGTTATCCTCCGTCAACAACGTTGCATCGCGAAACAATGTACATCTACATCTACATCCATACTCCGCAAGCCACCTGACGGTGTGTGGCGGAGAGTACCTTGAGTACCTCTATCGGTTCTCCCTTCTATTCCAGTCTCGTATTGTTCGTGGAAAGAAGGATTATCGGTATGGCTCTGTGTGGGCTCTAATCTCTCTAATTTCATCCTCATGGTCTCTTCACGAGATATACGTAGGAGGGAGCAATATACTGATTGACTCCTCGGTGAAGGTATGTTCTCGAAACTTCAACAAAAGCCCGTACCGAGCTACTGAGCGTCTCTCCTGCAGAGTCTTCCACTGGAGTTCATCTATCATCTCCCACACTGCTGAGCAATATTCAAGCAGTGGGCGAACAAGTGTACTGTAACCTACTTCCTTTGTTTTCGGATTGCATTTCCTTAGGATTCTTCCAATGACTCTCAGTCTGGCGTATGCTTTACCGACGATTAACTTTATATGATCATTCCATTTTAAATCACTCCTAATGCCTACTCCCAGATAATTTATGGCATTAACTGCTTCCAGTTGATGACCTGCTATATTGTAACTAAATGGTAAGGGATCTATCTTTCTATGTATTCGCAGCACATTACACTTGTCTACATTGAGATTCAATTGCCATTCCCTGCACCATACGTCAATTCGCTGCAGATCCTCCTGCATTTCAGTACAATTTTCCATTGTTACAACCTCTCGATATACCACAGCATCATCCGCAAAAAGCCTCAGTGAACTTTCGATGTCATCCACAAGGTCATTTATGTATATTGTGAATAGCAACGGTGCTACGACACTCCCCTGCGTCACACCTGAAATCACTCTTACTTCGGAATACTTCTATCCATTGAGAATGACATGTTGCGTTTTGTTATCTAGGAACTTTTCAATCCAATCAATCAATTGGTCTGATAGTCCATATGCTCTTACTTTGATCATTAAACGACTGTGGGAAACTGTATCGAACGCCTTGCGGAAGTCAAGAAACACGGCATCTATCTGGGAACCCGTGTCTATGGCCCTCTTAGTCTCGTGGACGAATAGCGCCAGCTGCGTTTCACACGATCGTCTTTTTCGAAACCCATGCTGATTCCTGCCGAGTAGATTTCTAGTCTCCAGAAAAGTCATTATACATATAATATGTGATTTAACGTAAGACCAGAACTTCCTAGGATTTTCTGTCAAGTCGGTATACAGAATTTTACTTTCGAATTCACTGGACGCTTCACGCATAGCCCTCCTTACGCTAACGTTGACATCGTTTAGCTTCTGTTTGTCTGAGAGGTTTTGGCTGCGTTTAAACTTGCAGTGAAGCTCTCTCTGCTTTCGCAGTAGTTTCGTAATTTTGTTGTTGAACCACAATGGGTTTTTCCCGTCCCTCACAGTTTTACGCGGCACTTACCTGTCTAAAACGCATTTTACGATGGCCTCGAACTTTTTCCGTAAACACTCAACATTTTCAGTGTCGGAACAGAAATTTTCGTTTTCATCTGTTAGGTAGTCTTAAATCTGCTTTCTATTACGCTTGCTAAACAGATAAACCTTCCTCCCTTTTTTTATATTCCTATTTACTTCCATGTACCTGGTACAGCCGAGTAAACTTCAGACGCCCTCTCTGCCCACGCAGGAAGCCGAGGACAGCAGCTCAAGCCATAAAGGCCGGACGGATTTTCATAAGAACAGTCCGCTGTATTATGGGTGCACCACTGTGCCGATTGCTTCACAGCATAGCCAGGCCTGATTGGTTGGTTGGTTGGTCTGAAGGAGGACCGTAGGGACCAATCTACGATGTCATCGGTCCCTTGTTCCGAAGGAAACAACGCCACAAGGGTGAGATTAAGACAATGAGACTTACAACACAAAACAGAATGAAAGGAAAAACCACAACAACGACTGAAGGGCAACAAACACTTAAATGGACAAAAGGGGACAAGAAAACCACAAAGACGCAAGAAACAGGTAGAAGAGATTAAAACAATTATGGCTGGCTGACCATAAGGATAAAAAGGAAAAGCCAGGCACTCTGCAACACATTAAAACCCCCATCCTGAAAGCACTAGGGTGAAGGACACACAGGGACAAAGGACATGTCCTAAAACTTAGAGCAGATGATAAAACTCACCCTCATGAATAAAACGTAAAACTAAAGCCGCTGTTGAGGCATTGTCGCCCAACACCGAAGGTAGGTTGCTGGGAACGTCAAAAGTCCGCCGCAGAGCGGCTAAAAGTGGGCAGTCCAGCAAGAGACGGACGACCGTCATTCATAAGACACAGCGACACCGAGATGGGTCCTAGCGATGGACGAGGTACAGGTGGTAAAGGCAAGGACACCAGTTCAGAGAGAAGGGATCGCACATGAACTGCAATTGTAAGCCCTGACATGGGCCGCCGATGAGGGAGATGAACCACTGTGGGCGGGAAAAGAAGACATAATTGGGATGCGCAGGAGAACTACGAATGTGTGCAGCGTAACTGGAGAACAACTGCGTATGCCTAAACTGGTCACCAGACTCGTCCTAAAAGCTCCTGTCGCTAGGCGAACGCCACAGTGGTGCACTGGGTCGAGTAAACGCAATGCTGAGGATGCCACTGAGCTATAAACCATAAACCACACTCCCATAGTTAAGGCGGGATTGAAGAACGGCTCTGTAGAACTGCAGCAGCGTAGAGCGATCTGCACCCCAGTTGGTGATGCTCAGGCAACTGAGGGCATTGAGGTGCTGCAACCCTTCCGCTTAAGCCTACGCAGGTGAGGAAGCCAAATCAATCGGGCGTTTGAAACCAGTCCTCAGAATCCATATGTCTGCACTACAGTGAGTGGATCCTCATTAAGGTAAAGTTCTGGTTCCGTATGAATGGTACGATGCCAAAAGATGTCCATAACATAAGACTTTGCGGTCGAAAACTGGTAACCATGGGTTAGAGCCCATGACTGCACCTTGTGGATGGCTCCCTGTAGGCTCCGATCAGCAACACCTATACTGGTGGAGCAGTACAAAATGCAGAAGTCATCTGCATACAGAGAATGTGAGACGGCCACTATAAATAGAGATACACTCAATACAGAGTCCTGTGGGATCCCACTCTCCTGGATATGGAGGGAACTACGTGAGACACCAACTTGGACACGGAAAGTACAAAGCGACAGGAAATTGTGGATAAAAATTAGGAGTGGGCCTCAGAGGCCCCATTTGTATAATGTGGCAAGGACATGATGTCACCAGGAGGTGACATACACTTTGTGTAGATCAAAAAAGATGGTAACCAGATGTTGGTGTCTGGAAAAGGCTGTTAGGATGGCAGATACGAGGGACACCAGATTATCAGTGGTAGAGAGACCCTGGCGTAAGCCGCCCTGACATGGTGCCAATAGGCCACGTGACTCCAGGACCAAACGCAACTGCTGACACACCATATGTTGCAGGAGCTTACAAAGAACGTTGGTGAGGTTGATGGGCCGATAGCTATCCATTTCAAGCGGATTTTCCCCTGGTTTAAGCACCGGTGCTCTCCCACCATTGCAATGGAAAGACGCCATCGCACGATCCTGATGAAGATGATGAGATGTCGCTCGTAGTCAGATGAGAGACGTTTAATCATCTGACTGTGGATCCGATCTTGTCCAGGAGCTGTGTCGGGGCAATGTGCAAAGGCACTGAGGAGCTCCCACTCTGTAAATAGGGCGTAATAGGGTTCACTGTGGTGTGTAGCGAAGGAGAGGGCATTCCTTTCCATCCGCCGTTTGAGGGTGCGAAAGGCTGGGGGGTAGTTCTCCGATGTACAGGCTCGAGTATAGTGTCCAGCTAAGTGCTCAGCAATGTCGTTTGCGTCAGTAGATAACATGACTTTGATGTTAATGCCAGAAACACTTGTTTGGAGGCTGGTACCCAAAAAGATGTCTGATATTCGTCCAGACTTGTTAAGGCGACGAATAGCATCCAATGGTCAAGACGTATCTCTCCCAACACTCCTGCTTTTATCTTATGATAAGCTGGCGAATTTGGGCACAGATCTGCTTAAAGGCTATGAGGTGCTCCAGGGAAGGGTGCTGCTTATGCCGCTTAGCTCGCCAGCGCTCCTTAATTGACTCAGCAACTTCCAGTGAACACTAAGGGACCGCCCTTCACCAGGGGCACCCTAAAGAGCGAGGAATCGCGTTTTCCGCCACAGTAACGATTGTTGTAGTCACCTGTTCAATCATCACATCCATGTTACCGTGTGGGGGAGAGTCAACGGTGACCGCTGAGGTGAAAGTTTCCCAGTCTGCCTTGTTTAAAGCCCAGCTGGACAGGCGTCCATGGGCCTGACGCTTGGGCAGTGACAGGAAGTTGGGGAAGTAGTCACTACCACACAGGTCGTCATGTGCTCTCCAGTGGCTAGATGAGAGAAGTCCCTTGCTGCAAAAGGATAAATCAATGGCTGAGTAACTTCCACGAGCCACGCTGAAATGTGTGGTTTCCCCAGTATTTAAGAGGCAGAGGTCGTACTGAGACAATAAAGTTTCGACACCTCGGCCTCAGCCAGTAAGTACTGTGCATTAAAATTTCCCAACATTAGTAAAGGTTTAGGGAGTCGATCAATCAGTGTAGCTAATACATTCAGGGGTACTGCACCATCTGGAGGAAGATATACATTGGAGACAGTTATTTCCTGTGTCGTCCTTATTCTGACAGCCACAGCTTCTAGAGAGGTTTGAAGGGGCACAGTTTCACTACAGACTGAGTTTAGGCCATAAACGCAAACTCCACCTGACACTTGATTATGGTCGCTACAGTTCCTGTAATATCCGTTACAGCCCGGAGGGCAGGGGTCTGCATTGCCGGGAACCAGGCATCCTGGAGGGCAATGCAGAAAGCAGGTGTAAAGCTTAACAGTTGCTGTAGCTCAGCCAGGTGCTGGAAAATACCGCCGCAATTCCACTGGACGATCCCGTCATTGTGATGCTGGGAAGGCATGGAACATTCAATAAGGCAGTATACTCTTCAGGGTCACCTGCTGCAACCGACTCATTGGCTATTGTGTATGAGGGTCTTGCGAGATCTAGGTCCTCAGCAGACGCTAGAATCTCCACCTTATCCCTGGACACAGAGCTTGTAGGTAGCGGTGGTGTGGGTGCCAACGCAATTTCCTTGGTCTTAGGGGTCGTTTTTTGGACTTTTCTCACTGCTCCTTGGGTTTGTCAGGCTGAGAGGGCTTCACTGATTCAGTCTCCAGGACTGAGGATGATCGTGAAGCACTACGACCAGCTGCTTTTTGCACTTCAGCCACTGGCAGGTGTCATCTTTCCCTTTAACAGAAACCTGGGAAGGGAGTGACCTAAGGGACCCCTTCCTGGCGAGAGGAGCTCCAGATGGTGCGGGAGCAACAGGGGGGGGGGGGGGGGGGGGGAGTGCCCCACACCATCAAGGGGGCAGGTGTAACCTTCTGGCTCTGAAAGCCGACTGGAAATCGCGGAAGTGATGGGGCTACAACTTTTCCCATAATGGCGGCGTATGAGGCGGTCATAGCCACAGGATGTACATGCTTACATTTTCTGTTAGCCTCAGTGTGGGTCACACGGTCCACGGTCTTGTACTCCACAATTTTCCTCTCTTTCTGTAAAATCCTGCAGTCTGGCGAGCAAGGTGAATGATGCTCTCCGCAGTTGACACAGATGGGAGGCGGGGCACATGGATTATTGGGATGTGATGGACGTCGACAATCTCGACATGTGACGCTGGAAGTACAGTAGGAAGCCATCTAGCCGAACTTCCAGCACTTAAAGCACCGCATCAAGGGATGGATATAGGGCTTGACATCACAGCGGTAGACCATCACCTTGACCATCTCAGATAAGGTGTCGCCCTCATAGGCCAAGATGAAGACACCAGTGGCAACCTGACTATCCCTTGGATCCAGGTGGACGCGCCGCACGAAATGAACACCTCATCGTTATAAATTGGCTTGCAGCTCGTCGTCAGACCGCAAAAGAAGGCCCTGTGAAAGATAATACCCTGGGTCACATCTAAGCTCTTATGTGGTGTGATGGTAACAGAAATATTCCCCAACTTGGTACAAGCGAGTAAAGTCTGTGACTGGGCAGAGGATGCTATTTTTATCAAGACTGACCAAGATCGCATTTTGGACAAGCCCTCCACCTTTCCAAACGTTTCCTCTAAATGCTCTACAAAAAACCGTGGCTTCATCGAAAGAAAGGAGTCCCTTTGGGTTCTCGTACATACGAGGTACTGGGGTGAATAAGTTTCACTGCCATCTTTAGCTGGGCGTTCCTCCCATGGTGGGGCCAGGGGGAGGAACGATTTAGGATAATACTTCCCTGCACTGTACTGATTTTTGGAACGCTTAGATGCCTAGAGCGATGGCTCGCCTATTGTTGTACTCTAATAAACATTTACGGTGTCAATACCGTTTCACTAACGCCTTACCAGGAGTCTGACTGGCCACCACTCACTAGCACTGCACCACTGTGAACTGCAACAGCAGAGATCACAACCAGGTCCTCGGTAGTAGTGCCACTTTGATGAGGGCTGAGGTGCAGAGGAGGGGCACACCACTCACTCAGCTCCTCAGCTGGCATCATATGGCAAAGAACACCACATTTCAGGCTTCCTGAAATGGTAGGGAGCTCGGCTGTGAAGTGGTGAAAACCATAATACTTTAAACAAATCTCTTTCAGTATTGAAAAACTTCATGTTGAGGTAGCTTGAACGTTTTCTTTTACAATATAATACGCGAGAAACAGACGATAGGAAATAACTATTTTGATCCAAATAAATTTGATTAAAAACAGCTCCCACCAAAAGAAATTATTGAACTGATAGTTAAAAACCTTAAGGAATTTATATTAATTCTTCAGCCAAAATATCCCAAAGATGATGCATGAACATTAACACAATAAACCTTTACTGTTAAAAGATGTTCTTAAGTAAAACAAAATACAAGGCGTACAATAGTAATTTCAGAAGCCGAGCCATGCAAGTTCTACAATGTGCTCGTAACCAACCACCTCTGTTTACCAGAACTTAACCATGGATCTTGCCGTTGGTGGGAAGGCATGCGTGCCTCAGCGATACAGATGGCCGTACCATAGGTGCAACCACAACGGAGGGGTATCTGTTGAGAGGCCAGCCAAACTTGTGGTTCCCTGAAGAGGGGCAGCAGCCTTTTCAGTAGTTGCAGGGGCAACAGTCTGGATAATTGACTGACCTGGCCTTGCAACACTAACCAAAACGGCCTTGCTGTGCTCGTACTGCGAACGACTGAAAGCAAGGGGAAACTACAGCCGTAATTTTTCCCGAGGGTATGCAGCCTTACTGTATGATTAAATGACGATGGCGTCCTCTTGGGAAAAATATTCCGGAGGTAAAATAGTCCCCCATTCGGATCTCCGGGAGGGGACTACTCAAGACGACGTCGTTATCAGGAGAAAGAAAACTGGCTTTCTACGGATCGGAGCGTGGAATGTCAGATCCCTTAATCGGGCAGGCAGGTTAGAAAATTTAAAAAGGGAAATGGATAGGTTAAAGTTAGATATAGTGGGAATTAGTGAAGTTCGGTGGCAGGAGGAACACGACTTTTGGTCAGGTGAGTGCAGGGTTATAAATACAAAATCAAATAGAGGTAACGCAGAAGTATGTTTAATAATGAATAACAAAATAGGAGTGCGTGTAAGCTACTACAAACAACATAGTGAACGCATTATTGTGGCTAAGATAGACACGAAGCCCATGCCTACTACAGTAGTACAAGTTTACATGCCAACTAGCTCTGCAGAGGACGAAGAAATTAATGAAATGTATGATGAGATAAAAGAAATTATTCAGGTAGTGAAGGGAGATGAAAATTTAATAGTCATGGGTGACTGGAATTCGAGAGTAGGGAAAGGGAGAGAAGGAAACATAGTAGGTGAATATGGATTGGGGTTAAGAAATGAAAGAGGAAGCCGCCTGGTAGAATTTTTCACAGAGCATAACTTAATCATTGCTAACACTTGGTTCAAGAATCATGAAAGAAGGTTGTATAAATGGAAGAATCCTGGAGATACTAGTAGGTATCAGCTAGATTACATAACGGTAAGACAGAGATTTAGGAACCAGATTTTAAATTGTAAGGCATTTCCAGGGGCAGATGTGGACTCTGACCACAATCTATTGGTTATGAACTGTATATTAAAACTGAAGAAACTGCAAAAAGGTGGGAATTTAAGGAAATGGGACCTGGATAAACTGACTAAATAAGAGGTTGTACAGAGTTTCAGGGAGAGCATAAGGAAACAACTGACAGGAATGGGGGAAAGAAATACAATATAAGAAGAATGGGTAGCTCTGACGGATGAAGTACTGAAGGCAGCAGAGCATCAAGTAGGTAACGACGTATCTGGTAGAAATACTTGGGTAACAGAAGAAATATTGAATTTAATTGATGAAAGGAGAAAATATAAAAATGCAGTAAATGAAACAGGCAAAAAGGAATACAAACGTCTCAAAAATGAGATCGATAGGAAGTGCAAAACTGCTAAGCAGGGATGGCTAGAGGACAAATGTAAGGATGTAGAGGCTTATCTCACTAGGGGAGATAGATACTGCCTACAGGAAAGTTAGAGAGACCTTTAGAGAAAAGAGAACCACTTGTATGAATATCAAGAGCTCAGATGGAAACTCGGTTCTAAGCAAAGAAGGGAAAGCAGAAAGGTGGAAGGAGTATATAGAGGGTCTATACAAGGGCGATGTATTTGAGGACAATTTTATAGAAATGGAAGAGGATGTAGATGAAGATGAAATGGGAGATACGATACTGCGTGGAGAGTTTGACAGAGCGTTGAAAGATTTGAGTCGAAACAAGGCCCCAGGAGTAGACAACATTCCAATAGAACTACTGACAGCCTTGGGAGAGCCAGTCCTGACAAAACGCTACCATCTGGCGAGCAAGATGTATGAGACAGGCGAAATACCCTCACACTTCATGAAGAATATAACAATTCCAATCCCAAAGAAAGCAGGTGTTGACAGATGTGAAAATTACCGAACTATCAGTTTAATAAGTCACAGCAGCAAAATACTAACACGAATTCTTTACAGACGAATGGAAAAACTGATAGAAACCGACCTCGGGGAAGATCAGTTTGGATTCCGTAGAAATAATGGAACACGTGAGGCAATACTGACCTTACGACTTATCTTAGAAGAAAGATTAAGGAAAGCCAAACATTCGTTTCTAGCATTTGTAGACTTAGAGAAAGCTTTTGACAATGTTGACTGGAATACTCTCTTTCAAATTCTAAAAGTGGCAGGGGTAAAATACAGGGAGGGAAAGGCTATTTACAATTTGTAGAGAAACCAGATGGCAGTTATAAGAGTCAAGGGGCACGTAAGGGAAGCAGTGGTTGGGAAGGGAGTGAGACGGGGTTGTAACCTCTCTCCGATGTTATTCAATCTGTATATTGAGCAAGCAGTAAAGGAAACAAAAGAAAAATTTGGTGTATGTATTAATACCCATGGAGAAGAAAAAAAAACGTTGAGGTTTGCCGATGCCATTGTAATTCTGTCAGAGACAGCAAAGGACTTGGAAGAGCAGTTGAATGGAATGGACAGTGTCTTGAAAGGAGAATATAAGATGAACATCAACAAAAGCAAAACGAGGATAATGGAATGTAGTCGAATTAAGTCGTGTGATGCTGAGGGAATTAGATTAGGAAATGGGACACTTAAAGTAGTAAAGGAGTTTTGCTATTTGGGGAGCAAAATAACTGATGATGGTCGAAGTAGAGGGGATATAAAATGTAGGCTGGCAATGGCAAGGAAAGCGTTTCTGAAGAAGAGAAGTTTGTTAACATCCAGTATTGATTTAAGTGTCAGGAAGTCATTTCTGAAAGTATTCGTATGGAGTGTAGCCATGTATTGAAGTGAAACATGGACGATAAATAGTTTGGACAAGAAGAGAATAGAAGCTTTCGAAATGTGGTGCTACAGAAGAATGCTGAAGATTAGATGGGTAGATCACATAACTAATGAGGAGGTATTGAATGGAATTGGGGAGAAGAGCAGTTTGTGGCACAAATTGACAAGAAGAAGGGTCCGGTTGGTAGGACACGTTCTGAGGCATTAGGGGATCACAAATTTAGCATTGGAGGGCAGTTTGGATGGTAAAAATCGTATAGGGAGACCAAGAGATGAATACACTAATCAGAATCAGAAGGATGTAGGTTGCAGTATGTACTGGGAGATGAAGAAGCTTGCACAGGATAGAGTAGCATGGAGAGCTGCATCACACCAGTCTCAGGACTGAAGACCACACCAACAACGCTACAGTCTTCACAAACCCATTGATTGTTTCAACGCTTTTACAATACAATAAGTAATATATATATATATATATATATATATATATATATATATATATATATATAAAGCACAAACACAGTTCACACTAACGTCCAATAAAATAACCGCTTCTAGCTCCAACAGCCGGTAGCACGTAAAATTTAATCATAAAGTTTAAATTATTATGCAACGGTCGCAGGCGAAAGAGCAACCATACATTAAACTATTTCGCTCGAAATTATTTTTCTGGGGGCTCGGCAGACTTACAGGCCGGAAACAAAGTAGCTCTTATTAACCGTACTATAACTTAATCGCAACAATCACCAGTCACTCAGGTCAGAATTACACGGCAGAGTTTGGTGAATGGCAACACTGTAAGTGCAAGCGAGCAGAACACATTACTTGATATTACAGTGTATTCTAAGTACAGCTTACACTGTGCTGCACTATGACCTCTTAACAAACCATAATACGACAGACTGAAGACCAGGATGATACAGACTGGTAAGATCCCTAGGACGATGCCGGTGATTTCTTGAATGAACTTCGTAATGGCTGGTGGTCACCATTCTAATACAGACGCTGGTATCTCAATGTAAGCTGGTCTGATACCACAGTAGCAATCACATCATGCGCGAATGAAAGTCTAAGTATGTGGCTTTGCTTGCCGTCCGTTCTCGCAATGGCTCCTGCCAAGGCATTGTAGAGGTAAATCCATTTGCTATTCCCCTGAGTATGCAACCCTCCTGAAGAATTCAGGTTTCTTCGTGGGACACTGAGCCCTTTTGCTTACTGCTACTGCACTCCACGCTACACTGCGCACTCCTGCGCTAGGGCCACCTGGGATAGCCGCGTGTTCTCCCCCTGTCGGAGTTCGAGTCATCCCTCTCGCATGTGCGGGTGTGTTTTCCTTAGCGTAAGTTAGTTCAAGTTAGATTTAGTAGTGTGTAAGCTTAGGGAGCGATGACCTCAGCTGTTTGGTCCCATAATACTTATCATACATTTCCAATTTCCTGCTCTAGGCCAGTCCCGGAAACACAGAAGATCGCTCTAGCTGACAACACTTACAAAACATTGGGCGTGCCGGCAAGGAAATGTGTGCCGATTAATGGTCGTGGCCTAGAGTTCCAGGAAATCGCCGTTAGTAAGTCAATGCGTCTTCTCAGTTTGTAGTCAGTCAGAAGTAAGGTGGCTTCCGCTCAACAGGAAACGCTTTGTGTGTTGCAGTTTGCAAAGATTGAGTCAATGATTTCGTCCACCGAGCTTTTGGTCGGCGTTTTGGCAGTGATCTGCCTGCACCCAAAAATATGGGGACTTCAGAACCCTCATGACGTTATTGAAGACGATAGAGGTTCTCCTAAAGTAAATGTTTTTTGGGCCATTTCTCGTGAAAAAGTGTACGCTGTCTTCATTTTTGAGACCCGAAGCACTTACCTTCAAGGGCTGCAGAGTTGGCTTTTTCCGCAACTTCAGGGGCACTCAGATGACTTCATTTTCTAATTGGATGGAGATCCACCACAATGGCACATCAACGTACGTAAGTTTCTAACTAGCACAATGCGATAACGCTGGATGGGGCACAAGGGACCCTGAGAGAAGGCCCTGCATTTTTTGCCTCCAGTTAGACAGGACGCTGTGCGATTTTTTCTTGTAGGGACATGTGAAGGAAAGTATATTCATCTGCTCTTCACCTCTTGACATAGAAGAATTGAAGAACAGAATAACAGCCGCCATAACTCCTGTAAAAGCAGATACACTATGTGGCCAAAAGTATCCAGACGCCTGGCTCAAAATGACTTACAAGTTCGTGGCGCCCTCCATCGTTAACGCTGGAATTCAATACGATGTTGGCCCACCCTCAGCCTTGATGACCGCCTCGACTCTAACAAGCATACCTTCACTCAGATGCTGCAAGGTTTCTAGGGGAGTGGCAGCCCATTCTTAACGGAGTTCTGCACTGAGGAGAGGTATCGATGTCGGTCGGTGAGTCCTGGCACGAAATCGTCTGTCCAAAACATCCCAGAGGTGCTCTATAGGAATCAGATCAGGACTCTGTACACGTCAGTCTATTACAGGGATGTTACTGTCGTGTAACCACTCCGCCAAAGGCCGTACATTATTAATAGGTGCTCGATCGTGTTGAAAGATACAATCGCAATCCCCGAATAGCTCTTCAACAGTGGGCAGCAAGAATGTGGTTCAAACATCAATGTAGGAAGAACTGTGCTGTGATAGTGCCACGCAAAACAACAACGGGTGCAAGCCCCCTTCATAAAATACACGACCACACCATAACACCACCGCCTCCGAATTTTACTGTTGGCGCTACACACACTGGCAGACGACGTTCAACGGGCATTCGCCACGCCCCCACCCTACCATAGGATCGCCACATGGTATTCCGTGATTCGTCACTCCACACAACGTTTTTCCACTGTTCAGTCGGCCAATATTAACGCTTCTTATACCAAGCGAGATGTCGTTTGGGATTTACCGGCGTGACGTGTGGGTTGTGAGCAGCCACTCGACCATAAAATCCAAGTTTTCTCACCTCCCGCTTAACTCTCATAGTACCTACAGTGGATCCTGATGCAATTTGGAATTCCTGTGTGATGGTCTGCATAGATGTCTGCCTATTACGCAATGCAACCCTCTTCTACTGTCGCCGGTCTCTGTCAGTCAACAGACGAGGTCGGGCTGTACGCTTTTGTGCTGTACGTGTCCCTTCACCTTTCCACCTCACTACCACATCGGAAACAGTAGACTTAGGGATGTTAAGGAGTGTGGAAATCTCGCGTACAGACGTATGACCCAAGTGACACCCAATCACCTGACAACGTTCGAAGTCTGTGAGTTCCGCGGGGCGCTCCATTCTGCTCTCTCACGATCTCTGATAAGTACCGAGGTCGCTGATATGAAGTACCTTGCCGTAGGTGGCAGCACAATGTACCTGATATGAAAAGCGTATTTTTTTTTGGGGGGTGTCAGGATACTTTTGGTCATATAGTGTACATTATATCATGAATTTTGCCATCGTCTAGAAGCTGTCCTTGCTTCTGCTGGTGGACACACAGAGCATTTTTAACAGTATAGCTAGAACTTTAAGATTTAGTGAGTATTTTCCGATTTATCTCATGTTTGTTGTATTTTTACCAATAAATATGGTGTTTTAGCCGGCTGGTGTGGCCGTGCGGCTCTAGGTGCTTCAGTCCGGAACCGCGTGACCGCTACGGTCGCAGGTTCGAATCCTGCCTCGGGCATGGATGTGTGTGATGTTCTTAGGTTAGTTAGGTTTAAATGGTTCTGAGTTCTAGGGGACTGATGACCACAGATGTTAAGTCCCATAGTGCTCAGAGTCATTAGAACCAAATATGGTGTTTTGAAATCAGGGCATTCTTTTTAAAACACCCTGTATAATGGAAAGTTCGGCTAATGAAGACGGAAGTGGAAAGCGATGACGCGCCCTTCTCTGCAAAATACATCACAGAGACTGATTAGTATTGACATCTGGTGACTGTGGTAGCCAGGGAGGATGTGACAATTCATCGTCGTGCTCACGAAGCCAGTTCTCAAGCATGAGAGCTGCCCTTTCGCCTTGGAACACAGTATCACCATTCGAGGATAAACTTTGTACCACGGGATGGACCTGATCTACCAAAATGGTCACACCATCCTTTGCAGCAATGCAACCTTTCAGAGTAACCACGGGTTCCGCGGAATAAGATGATACCGAGTCCTAAACATCACCGAACCCACACCATGTTTCACTCTTGGCAGAAAGCAGTCTGCGTCTTAGGCCGGGGTTCGTGAGTGTGACAGTCAGTTCTGCAGTGACGTCTTCAGCTTTCGTCTTCTTATTCTTCGTCACAATCGTCTTCAGTGATAGTCTGCCAGGATCTTTCTTCGGCGTTGTCCCGTAGCGGATGTTGTCTTCCGCTTTCCCTGTATGCGGTACAAATCTTGATACGTTGGCTCTTGAAACATCGGAAACTTCGACTCTCTTGGTAACGAAGGTAGCCACCAAACGAGCACCATAATTAGTCCTCTTCCGAATTCACACAGCTCCGACATAACGCACCCACAACTACACAGAACCACGACTGACACCTGCAGCGAATTGAGGACATTGCACAGGTGTGCCATTTGTGGCCAAATACGATACAACAGTGCAACCTGCAGGCCGCACTAGCATCGGTATTTATGTTCAAGCGTCCATTTCTCTCGGTGTTCCCATGTATTTGTCCACCTCTGTCTATGCTATGAGGCGCATGTTTCTTGCAGTGACTTTTCTCGAGTGAAAACTCCAACAGACTGTATTGATACGAACCGTACGTTACTCCTCTACGTAGCTGTACACATTTCGTAATTGTACCCCTGCGTTCGATGTGTCTACTGTTGAGTAAGTCTCTATGCTCACTTTAAAAGTCTTTCCATCATCTGAAGATGCGGAGTGAAATTCACAAAACTCAGTACCTCATATAACAGTTCGTAATCACTGGTCGTACTGAATTTCTTTGTACTTGTTTCTAGCCATAATTTTACTTACAATTTAACATGTGGACACAGACAGTTTGCACAGTTTGGTTGGAATCAGATGGGGGTACTAGGTTTATTAAAATAAATCTCAAAGCTTCTTTGACTGTGCTGTGGAAACTAGGCTGTAATAGGATATTCTAATAAGTTAATCTGTGTGCTAATCAGGCACCTCGACTACAAAATTTATTAAACACTCCTCTCTCTCTTACACTGTAAAGTCCACGAATAGAGACCACGATTGGGAAGCTTACAGATCACAGCCCCTCTTCGGCATAAAGTTTTACTTCGTGAGAGAGTTCTGAAATTTCTAGTAGTTACTTAAAGCCCCTGTTCTATAGTTCACTACATAAAACTTACGTAATTCACATTACGATTAAAACACAGGTAGACTACTGATTACAGAATTTGGATGTGTGTAATTTATTTCAAAGTAGTGCCTATGGATTTTATGAAACACAAAAAATATTTTTCACCATTAAAAGCTGTTAGTCCATTAACTATTTATTTACAACGTTTTGGCCTACGGAAATTTATCTCTAATAATTAAAGAGTGTTACTGTTCCGTGTAAAAAGTACAAAATGGTAACTTCTAAAACTAATGAGGAATTTATATGGGATCGATACGTAAGGAGTTATAATAAATCCCTGTAGAAATATAAAATGATAACTTCTAAAACTAATTAGAATAATTAACCGCTATCAGGAATCTCTATGAGACCGATACGCAGGGGATTCTAATGCAGCTCTAGATTCGTGTCAAACAGTCGGTTGTAGAAGCATTCCGTTTTTATCCGGGAATATTAGGCATTTCTCACTTGCTTCAGCACCATCGCTAGCACAACCGCACAATACATGTATATGGATCAAAGATTCATTGGGACTGCGAGAAGAGAGAGAGAGAGAAAGAATATCTCTGACTCGTGATATAGAATCTCTGTGGATATAATGTGGAACATTATGGGTAGTACTATGATGTTTACTTCTGATTTAGCAAATTTGCGGAGTATGATCGCAGCGAAACTGTAATTAGTGGCATTCTTGGAAGTTACCATTTGAACACTAAATGTAATTTGGTTAATCATGATAACATTTCATTTCATACAAATGGATGATGTATCCTGAAACATAGCTATGAAGATCATTTATGGAAAAATATAATTTCATGAATATAAAAGGTATGTTTACTTCTTTGTCTGTAACTCGTAGGAAACTTTGTATCCCGGGAAATCAGTGAAGCCTGCACCACGGTCGTTTATGCTCTGTTTTGAGAGATTAATTTCTAGACTTTTATCGAAATTAATAAGCAACTCGGTCACTGATTCTCATGCTGTAGGGTGAGTATGTCATAGCATCCAAGACGGCTTCCTCACTGCGTACGATTGTGTGTCTGACTAAGAATTTTCGGAGTCGCCTATAGCCGGAATTCTGCAGAGGCACAGAAAGTTTATTCCAGGTGCTGACTTCGACATCGAGAGAGAGTGTGACTACGAACTGTAACTGCATAATCATTTTGTTTTATAGACTTGAGAATTCAAACAGGAATTAAATTTATTCCTGGGAATGTGGGAGATATTTTTGTTAAAATACTGGGGCAGCGACTTCTCTTGTCCAACAGCTACCATTCAAGAAACTAGATATTATCCAGTCACAATAATTTAACTTCAATTTAATGGGGAGAGAAGTATGGTGTTTTATGACTTGAATGATCCTGGCTGTGACTTACTGATGTTATAGGTATAGGATATTCCGTTTTTTTCTTTTCATAAACTGCAGAATTCAACATTTCTGAATAGGTAAAGAAAACAATGGAATAACCTATTTCGGTATCAGACAATACGCATACAAGTTAAGCCCACTCTTCATTATTACAGGACCTTGATGCTTGTCTATTAGAAATAAAACGCTCCGACGAATTTCAGTTGAGGAGCAAAATGTTTATCGTACCCCAATGTATTAATCCCCAGTATTAATCCATGCGTGCGTATGAACGTCTCTCTCTCTCTCTCTCTCTCTCTCTCTCTCTCTCTCTCTCTCTGTGTGTGTGTGTGTGTGTGTGTGTGTGTGTGTGTGTGTGTGTGTGTGTGTGTGTCCGGGCTGAGAAAGTGGGCATTTTAAATATAAAATTCATATACAAGTACCACAGGTAGCAAAATCAAAGAGGTCATTGGAGAAATGAAAAGCAGCTGTATGAATATCAAGAATTCAGAGATAGGAAAATGAAAGAGGCCTTGAGGGAAATAGGAAGCAGCTGCACGAACTTCGAGAGCTCACGCGGAAATTCAAAGAAAGGATGTCTGAAAGGTGGAAGGAGTATGCAGAGGAGCTACACAAGGAAAATTAACATGAAGGCTATATTACGGAAAGGCAAGAGGACGTAGATGAAGATGAAACGGAAGATATTATAGTGCGAGAATACTCCGACAGAGCACTGAAAGACGAAAGTCGTAACAAGGCGAGTGACGCAGATGACATCCCGTCAGAAGTACTGATAGCCTTGGGAGTCAGCCACGACAGAAATCTTCCATCTGATGTGCAAGGCGTATCAGACAGGCGAAATAACCCTCGGACTTCAAGAAGAAAGTAATTATGCCAAGTCCACGGAAAGCAGGTGCTGATAGGTGTGAACATTCCGGACTGTCAGTGCAACAAGTCGTGATTGCTAAATCTAAGACAAAGACTGGTAGCAGGCCACCTTAGTGAAGATCAGTTTTGATTCCGGAGGTATAGAAGAACACGCAACAGAATACTGGCCCTACGACTTCTCTTACAAGATAGGTTAAGGAAAGGAGAACACACGTTTATTGCACTTGTAGATTCAGAGAAAGCTTTTGGCATTGAATATTCTCTTTGAAATTCTGAAAGCTATTTACAATTTTTAGAGAAACCAGACGGCAGTTATAACAGTCGAGCGGTACGAAAGGGAAGCAGTGGTTGAGAAGGGAGTGAGAAAGGGTTTAAGCATAACCACGATGTTATTAGAAATGTACCTTGGACAAGCAGCAAAGACAACAGACGAAAAATTTGGGAAAAGAATTAAAGTTCAGGAAGGAGTAATAAATACCGCGAGGTTTGCTTTGTAATTCTGTCAGAGACAGTAAAGGACTTGGAAGAGCAGTTGAATGCAATGGACACCGTCTTGAAAGGAGAATCTAAGATGGACATCAACGAAACCAAAACAAGGGTAATAGAATATAGTCGAATTAAATCAGGCGAAGCTGAGGGACCTAGAACAGGAAACGAGACCGAAAATAGCTGATTTTTGTTTTTTGCGCAGTAGACTAGCAATGACCAGAGAAGCATTTCCGAAGAAAGGAAATTTGTTAACTCCGAATAAAGATTGACGTGTCAGGAAGTCTTTTCTGGAGGTATTTCTCTCGAGTTGTAGTTTTGTATCGAAGTGAAAAAGGGGCTATGAACAGTCCAGACAAGAACACAATAGAGGATTTTGAAATGTGGGGCTATAGGAGAATGATGAAGATTAGATGGGTAGATTATGTATCTAATGAGGAGCTACTGAACAGAATCGGAGAGAAAATAAATTTGTGGCACGTCTTGACTAAAAGAAGGGGCCGCTTGATAGGACAGGTTCTGAAACATCAATGGCTGACCACTTTTACTCTGGAGGGATACCTGGTGGGGGAGGGGAGTAAAAACTATAGAGCGAGACCAAGAGATGAATACAGTAAGCAGGTTCAAAAGGATGTAGGTTGGAATAGTTATTCGGAGATAAGGAAGCTTGCGCAGGACAGAGTAGCATGGATGCAGCATCAAACTGATCTGCAGACTGAAGAAAAAAAAAGCAACGACAACATTACATTAATTCCTGTCAAATATGAAGTAAATATCAACAAAAAGTAAACTAGCTTCTGTGAGCCAGCCTAATATATAATAATAAGTTATATACAGATGATTATGGAAGATAATTTATGCTCCAAATAACTCGAACTTTTCCAAAAATATGAATTGTTTAAAAACTTGAATATGCAAATGACTTATTCAGATAGCTAAAAAAGCAGCGCGATACATGAGAAAGGCTGAAATTTCTCGTGAATTTTCTACTCATCCACTTTCGTAAAATGCCCTGTTGATTCATATGTCCTCACAAAGCATGAATCACACCGAACAGTGACTTTAAATAGCTTGAAGACCGTGCTAGATATAATGTTCTTGAGGGAGGCCATATGCTTCCATTAGGGAGCCGTATACCCTCGCGTGCTGCATGACTGACAGGCAACTAACACAGATATGTTTACAGGCCCAGCTTGCTTTCGTACAATGGCTATTGTTCGATGAATGTCAGCATACAGACTGCAGCACGCAACGTTACATGCTGGGAGATGGCTCACACCTCACGTTCTACGAACACGGAATCATCCATTTGTTCCAGGGGAGTGTAGGCGATCACGCGAAGTGCAAAGTTCATGTGCTGTCGTGTGTTAGCTAAAAGGCTAATCAACAACTTGTGTCAGCTGTATGAAGAGATACAGAGAACAGATAAAGAATAGGAGCGAACACAGTTTCAAAGTACTGCACTGAAAAGCTGTTTGAATGTTGTGCAGGTGTGGTTAAATTTAGTGGAGCTAAACTTCTTACTGTTGTTATTTATAGATCCCCAGACTCCGATTTCACAACATATTTGCTAAAGCTAGAGGAGGTTCTTGGTTCACTTTATAGGAAATACAAAAAGTTAGTTATATGTGGTGACTTCAATATAAATTGTATAAGTGATTGTGCAAGGAAAAGGATGCTGGTAGACCTCCTTAATTCATATAATCTTATGCAAACCGTATTCTTTCCAACGAGAGTGCAAGGGAACAGTGGAACAACCATAGACAATATTTTTCTTCAGTCGTCATTACTAGAAGGGCATTCTGTTAGCAAAATGGTGAATGGCCTTTCAGATCATGATGCACAAATTTTAAGTCTAAAAGATTTTTGTGCTGCAACACATGTTAAATATAGTTACCAACTTTTTAGGAAAGCTGATCCAGTTGCTGTAGAGACTTTTCTAAACCTTATCAAGGAAGAAGAGTGGCAAGATGTTTATAGTGCTGATACAGTAGACGATAAATACAAAGCTTTCCTCAAGACTTTTCTCGTGCTCTTTGAAAGTTGCTTTCCGTTAGAACGTTCAAAACAGGGTACTAGGACAAACAGGCAGCCTGGGTGGCTGACTAAAGGTATAAGAATATCTTGTAGAACAAAGTGGCAGTTATATCAAAACGTTAGAAACAGTCACAATCTAAATTCAGTAGCCCATCACAAACAATACTGTAAGGTGCTTAAAAAAGTTATTAGGAAGGCAAAAAGTATGTGGTATGCAGATAGAATAGCTAAGTCTCAGGATAAAATTAAAACCATATGGTCAGTCGTAAAGGAAGTGGCTGTTCTGCAGAGACAGATCGAGGATATAGAATCAGTGCGTAGTGGGAATGTCCGTGTTACTGATAAGTCGCATATACGTACAGTATTTAATAATCACTTTCTGAATATAGCAGGTGAACTAAATAGAAACCTAGTCCCAACAGGGAATCATATAGCGCTCTTAGAAAAAAGTGTTCCGAGACTGTTACCTGAAATGCTCCTCCATGATACTGACAATAGGGAGATTGAGTTAATAATTAAATCACTAAAGACCAAAAACTCTCATGGTTTTGATGGGGTATCTAGCATAATACTGAAGTATTGTTCTATGTATGTTAGCCCAGTTCTCAGCTATATCTGTAACTTTTCCTTCAGGAGTGGTCGGTTTCCTAACCGATTAAAGTACTCGGTAGTGAAGCCACTTTATAAAAGGGGAGACAGGGATAATGTTGATAATTATAGACCTATTTCTATGCCATCGGTGTTTGCTAAAGTTATCGAGAGGGTTGTATATACAAGGTTACTGCAGCATTTAAATTCGCATAATTTGCTGTCAAATGTACAGTTTGGTTTTAGAAATGGCTTAACAACTGAAAATGCTACAGTTTCTTTTCTCTGTGAGGTTTTGGACGGATTAAATAAAAGGTTGCGAACGTTAGGTGTTTTCTTTGATTTAACGAAGGATTTTGACTGTGTTGACCACAAAATATTACTGCAGAAGTTGTAACATTATGGAGCAAGGGGAGTAGCTTACAATTAGTTCGCCTCTTACAGAAAGCAGAAGGTAATTCTCCGCAATATTGAGAGTGGTAATGATGTTCAGTCCCAATGGGACACTGTTAAATGGGGCGTTCCCCAAGGATCGGTGCTGGGGCCACTGCTGTTTCTTATTTATATAAATGATATGCCTTCTAGTATTACAGGTGATTCAAAAATATTTCTGTTTGCTGATGACACCAGCTTGGTAGTGAAGGATCTTGTGTGTAATACTGAAACATTATCAAATAATGTAGTTCATGAAATAAGTTCGTGGCTTGTGGAAAATAATTTGATGCTAAATCACAGTAAGACTCAGTTTTTACAGTTTCTAACTCACAATTCAACAAGAACTGATATTTTAATCAGACAGAATGGGCATGTTATAAGCGAGACGGAGCAGTTAAAGTTCTTAGGCGTACAGATAGATAGTAAGCTGTTGTGGAAAGCCCATGTTCAGGATCTTGTTCAGAAACTAAATGCCGCTTTATTTACCATTAGAACATTATCTGAAATAAGTGACATTTCAACACGAAAAGTAGTCTACTTCGCATATTTTCATACGCTTATGTCATATGGTATTATTTTCTGGGGTAATTCTTCTGATTCAAAAAGGGTATTTTTGGCTCAAAAACGGGCTGTTCGAGCTATGTGTGGTGTAAGTTCGAAAACCTCTTGTCGACCCATATTCAATAGTCTGGGAATTTTGACATTGCCCTCACAGTATATATTTTCTATAATGTCGTTTGTTGTTAGCAATATTAGCTAATTCCCAAGAGTTAGCAGCTTTCACTCAGTTAATACTAGGCAGAAATCAAATCTGCATGTGGAATGCACTTCCTTGACTCTTGTGCAGAAAGGAGTTCAGCATTCTGCTGCATCCATTTTCAATAAGCTACCACAAGAACTCAAAAATCTTAGCAGTAGCCCAATTGTTAGCAATATTAGCTAATTCCCAAGAGTTAGCAGCTTTCACTCAGTTAATACTAGGCAGAAATCAAATCTGCATGTGGAATGCACTTCCTTGACTCTTGTGCAGAAAGGAGTTCAGCATTCTGCTGCATCCATTTTCAATAAGCTACCACAAGAACTCAAAAATCTTAGCAGTAGCCCAATTGTTAGCAATATTAGCTAATTCCCAAGAGTTAGCAGCTTTCACTCAGTTAATACTAGGCAGAAATCAAATCTGCATGTGGAATGCACTTCCTTGACTCTTGTGCAGAAAGGAGTTCAGCATTCTGCTGCATCCATTTTCAATAAGCTACCACAAGAACTCAAAAATCTTAGCAGTAGCCCAAACGCTTTTAAGTCCAAACTGAAGAGTTTCCTCATGGCTCACTCCTTCTATTCTGTCGAGGAGCTCCTGGAAGAGCTAAAAAATTAAGCAAATTCCAGTGTTACATTCTTGATTTTCTTTATTTAAACTAACGACGTGTCGCCTGAATATATTTCTTATATTTCATTTTATCTGTTTCTACAATCTACAACTGAATATGTTTCTTATATTTTATTTTATCTGTTTCTACAATCGTGTTATAATTTCATGTATTGACTCGTTCCATGACCATGGAGACTTCTCCTTAATGTGGTCCCACGGAAAAATAAATAAATAAAATAAAATAAAAAATAGAAGCATAAATCAGACATCACATGGTATGTGTGTGACAACTGCGGAATGTCACACGGTTAATTTACGTTACTGCTGAGGAAGTGGTACGACTTCAGCTCTGCTAATACTAAACATCAAATGATTAAGTTCTGCTAATATTAAACATAAATCGATTAATTTGCTTCGACCATCATACAAGTTTTTAAGATATTTTTGCTACACTCAATGATGCTGTTAATGTTTAAGTTAAGAAGAGAATGAGCTCTGAGCTTCAGTCAGTTCACAGTGGATGAAATAAAAATCTGTAATGTCCATTTTGAATTGCATCAGTTACGAACTATGTTATAGGGACTGTGAATATTGATTATAATGGAAGAAACATATAATTCTGCCTCAAGCACTAGGTTTTATTTCATCCACCACAAATTTCGGTTGTTAATCACCATCATGTGAAAGGTGTCGTGTACACTTTTGTTCTTAGTGGTAAGCCTTGACTATTTCATGTAGCAGCATGTGGGAACACTAATCTAAACTGTATCAAAAACGGAAAGAGCTGCCTATCGACATTCGTGATCGTAAGTAAGTCGCACATGACATTCAAAACAATAACATTTGCCTCTATTAGAGAGACCTTGAGGTCACTCTCTTTCTTTACTGCAGAGTACGTTAACCTCGAAGTTACGTTGTTTATACCATTGTAAAGTTCATGTGGAATGGGCTGTAAATAAGTGAGAGATTAAAGTTTTTGCAAGAATTAATTCCGAAATTTCCTATGAAATGCATTTACTATTATTCCTGGTGGATCTCCAGTAATTCCTTCTGTTGTGGATTCACTGTTGCCTTGAAGTCCACACAAAGTCTCAATTTTCCGGAAGGTTTTGGCAAAATTACTAAGGGTGATGCCCAGAGAGAAGCCTGCACACGTTCAATTACACCTTGTGATTCCAAATCGTGTAATGTTTTTGCGACCTCATCACGCAATGCGTGGGGAACATAGCGCGCTCTGAAAAATTTCGGTTGCACATTTGCTTTCAGTTCCAAATGTGCTTCATAGTTCTTAGCGCAACCGAGGCCCGGTGAAAAAATGTCTGCAAATTCTTCACATAGACAAGAAACACTGTCTGAAGGCACAGTCTGGTTCACTGATAGGACCTGATTTACTATAGACAAGTTAAACAACTGAAATAAATCGAAACCAAACAAGTTCACTGCAGAAGAAGAACGAAGGGCGTAAAATGACACAAGTTTCGTTTGTCCTTTGTACGTTGCAAGAAGGCTGCACTGTCCTAACACAGGGATCTCTTGACCTGATAAGCTAGTTAACTTAACATTTGCGGCACACAACGGAGGTGTGCCCAGCTGTCTGTACGTGTCTTGATTGATCAGTGAAACTGCAGCTCTGGTATCGAGCTGGAGTGGTATCACTTTGCCATAAATGTCCAAGTCTACAAAAAGTTTATTGTCCTGCTGTCTCGTGCCACATGCACTGACACTGGCACATAATCACTCGTGACTTGACGGGATTTCCGGCGATGTCGACGCACACTATTTGTGGGACGAACACAGTCACTGTTACAGAGAGTGGCACTGGGCGGAGTGGAATGAACTACATGAATTTCCATGGGCGAAGTTTCACGAGCCTGAGTATCCTTGGTTCGATTCCGATTCCGGCGCGAAGCAAAGGGCCTGGAATGGTTTTGAGCTTCCAATCTGAGCTTTTTCTGGCAAACACTCTGAACATGTCCTTCTTCATTACAATAAAAGCGAATAGCTTGGCGTGACGGGCAATTCTCACGCGCATGTCCAGTAGCACACCGCGGGCAGGATTTGAACACTGCATTTGCTTGCCGGCGCGGCACCCGTGGCTGAGAGCCTGGCGGCAGTGGCGCGGCCGGGCGCGAGGACTGTTTCCTGTTCCGTGCAGGTCGCCTGGCGGGGCGGTTAACCTGACACACAGGCGGCGAAGTTTCAAATGATTCCTGAGCAAAGTCAAGTGTGTCCTGCCGATCCAATATGTCCATCACTTGTTGAAGGGAGGGATTGACTAGTTTCAAAATCTGTTCCCTTATAAGAACATCAGAAACATTCTGTGCAATTGCATCACGTACCATAGTATCTGAATAAGGGAGTCCACATTGACACTCAAAAGCACAGTCCCTAGTAAGGCCTTGCAAGGTTGCAACCCATTCCTGATTAGTCTGACCTGCCGTACGTTTTGTATGAAAGAAGGTATACCGTTTTGCAACTACATTGACTGATTCTTTGAAATATGCATCTAATGCAGACAAAATTTCTTCGTAGGACAGAGTTGCTTCGTCGTCTCGGGGAAATAATTTGACTATCACATGGTACGTGTTCACCCCGACTGATGATAACAAAAAAGGCTGCCACTCGTTACCTTGAATTCTGTAGGTGGTGAGATGGAATCCAAATTGGCGTGACCACTCCGTCCAGCTTTCCAATGCAGCATCAAAAGGTCGAAAAGTTGGTGCATCAGCATGTTGTGGCTGTGTTAGCAGTGGAGCGGCGGCTGCCGCATAGTTTTGCATTGCACGTTGACACTGGACGAGCTGTCCAAGGGCATCCAGTAATGCCTGCGTCTGCTGATTCTGTAAGCGATAAAATTCGGACAGTACATCTGGAGATTGTGACGAAGCCATTACACAAGTAAATCAGGGCAATATCGATAAGAACGCGGTTTTGCCTCGTCGCCAATGTTATGGTTGGCAGGAGAGCCAACACCGTGTTACTAGAGGAGGCCACAAGGCACGCGTTTTAGCTCATGCAGGCTGGCGTGAGGTCTGGAACAGGACAAGGAAATTATAATTTAGAAAAACGGACGTAGCTGGTGGAATACTTAACTTTAATCCATTAATGATGAACGTCGGTCTTGACGGTACATGATTAACAATATCAATAGTAATTGATAATGGCGCCTTGCTAGGTCGTAGCAAATGATGTAGCTGAAGGCTATGCTAAACTATCGTCTCGGCAAATGAGAACGTAAGTAGGCAGTGAACCATTGCTAGCAAAGTCGGCTGTACAACTGGGGCGAGTGCTAGGAAGTCTCTCTAGATCTGCCCTGTGGCGGCGCTCGGTCTGCAATCACTGATAGTGGCGACACGCGGGTCCGACTTATACTACCGGACCGCGGCCGATTTAAAGGCTACCACCTTGCAAGTATGGTGTCTGGCGGTGACACCACACCTTCAACATTGTTCATTAAGGTGTCTGAACAACGCAAATTTATTTTTACAAGCTCTTAATACTGTTCGGGAATTGGGCTGCAATTAAAATGGTGGATAGCCCTTCTAGTAGCCAAATTAAAGCGACAGTTCGTTTAAGTCATACGAATAGCACCAATACATTTAGCAGCTATCGAAAACAGGTAAGTATTGGTTCAATTTTTTGCAATAAAACGAAGAACAACGTCGTATTGGTGATTAATTTGTTGTAATAAAGCGAAGAAAAAGTCGTATTGCTGATTAAAGACGTACTTCAATTGAAGACATCCTTTTCTGTCTAAGAAGTGCCCTAAAAGAATTACCTCGTAAACTTCACGATAAAGGATGACAGCCAAAACAGTTGCAGGATAAAATTTTTATTAGAATTCTTGACCAAGGTTTCGGTACATATAAATATACCCTCATCAGAAGTAAAAAATCTAAAATTACATCATGCAATAGAGATTAATAAATCAATTGTGCCAATTCTGATGAAGGTATATTTATATGTACCGAAACCTTGGTCAAGAATTTTAATAAAAATTTTATCCTGCAACTGTTTTGGCTGTCATCCTTTATAGTGAAGAATTTCAACAGTTGCTGTTGCAGCCATGTTTAAAATCTTGATACCTCGTAAACTGTCTTTTGTACTGTATGGATGGCTGAGACTAAGTTACGCTTTAATTCTTTTCCAATGTGTCAGTCTTTTCTATGATTTTATTCTCGGTGGTAGTTTGCGTTTTTCGTGCTTGATTTGTAAACTATTGTCCATGACAACTCAGTCCTGATGGAGCAATCTTAGATGTTCATTATGTCGAACATTACAGAACATACTACTATTAAATTAGTAAGAAAGCAACAGGAACCTTGAGAAAGAGGGGAAAAAATTGGAAGTAGCAATACGCGAACCAGTAATCAGGAAACTTCGTAATTCCTCACTGATATCCACTACACCACTATGACGCTGCGCAGCCTTAGTCTATGTGGTGTAACTTACGGCTAGTAACAGATTTAACCGCCGGTAAGTCATAATGTGATTTTAATTATAATAATATTTTAGCCATGGCGGGGTTGCTGGCATCGCCTTCCGAATTCCTAACGCCACTAGCACGACCTGTCGTGTGATGTCCCTCTCTAAAGCCACTAAGATCTTCGCTCGAGATTGTTGATGGGGACGGAGCGTATTGTGACGTGGCGAGTTTGGGAGTGGTAACGGAGTGAGAACGGTGTGAGAGGTAGGCCCGCCGAATGAGGCGAGTACTGGGATCAAGAGTCTTGGGCACGGAGTCCGGCGAGTAATTGCTGGGCATATTTGTGGGTCTACTTAAATCCGCAGCTGACTTCGAGTGCCGTCTTCTTGCGCAGCCTGGCCAGCCAGCTCTGGGATGTGACTCACCGGTGAGAGAGTTGAAACCAGTTTCACTGTGCTGAATTCAGGGCCTCCTTTGCAACCTGCAAGCTTCAGTTTCGATTCGTGAACTTCATTTAAATTTTTGTCTGTCCTTGTTCTATTTAGTAATTTTACTTTCCTCAAACTGTTATCATTGAAGGTCAGCGTGTTTTGCATTTGGTAATTTGTTAAACTGAAGCTCTTATCATTGAAGGCCTACCTGTTTCTATTTGTTAATTTTACTTCATTGGAGCTGTTATTGCTGAAAGCCTGCCTGTCCCATATTAATTAAATTAAGAGCTATTTCATAATATGGGTTACCTGAAAGTCGTATTAATCAAGCCCTTCCTACTTTTACTGCTCTCTTATTGAGATCTGGTATCTTACTCAATCTGTGTTGCAAGTAACTGAAATTATGATTGCCAATGGCCTATCTGTTTCACAGGTATTTGTCAGTAAGGTGTAACAGGAAAAGGCACATGATTGTACATGGGCCCTTTTTTCACCTTACATCTCTTCATCCATAATTGTAGTTTACGATATTTATAATAAATCTTACCAATAATGACATGTGATTATAAATATTCGATTTTGCGCACGAACTGACCTCGCAATTACGTCCCGTAAATGTTCGATGGGATTCATGTCGGGCTATGTGGATAGCCAAATCATTCGCTCGAATTGTCCAGAATGTACTTCAAACCAATCGCGAACAATTGTGGCCCGGTGAGACGTTTGGGAACATAGTCCATGAATGGCTGCAAGCGGTCCCCAAGTAGCTGAACATAAACATTTCTCGTCAATGACAGTTTAAGCTGAACCAGAGGACTCAGTCCATTTCACGCAAACAGAACGCGTACCATTATGGAGCCACCTACGATGTGCACAGTGCACGTCCATGGCTTCGTGAGCTCTGCACCACACTCGAAACACACCACCAGCTCCTGCCAACCGAAATCTGGACTCAACTCACCAGGCCACGATTTTCTAGTCGCTTACGTTCCGACCGATATGATCACGAGCCCAGGAGAGGTGCTATAGGCAATATCGTGCTGTTAGCAAAGGCACTCGCGTCGGTTGTCTGCTGCCATAGCCCATTAATGCCAAATTTCGCAGCACTGTCGTAACAGATGTGTTCGTCGTACGCCATAAATTGATTTCTGCGGTTATTTCACGCAGTGTTCCTTGTCTGTTACCACTGACAACTCCACGCAGACGCCGCTGCGTTCTCCGTGGAGAGAGGTATTGCCTGAAATTTGAGATTCTTGGCACATTCTTGAACTGTGGGTCTCTGAATACAGAATTCCCTAACGGTTTTCGAAATTGAATGACCAATGCGTCTAGCCCCACCTACCATTCACCGTCCAAAGTCTGTTAATTCCCGTCGTGGGATCATAACCACGTCGGAACTTTTTCACATGAACAGCCTGAATGCAAAATACACCTCCGCCAATGCACCATCCTTTTATACCATGTGCATGTCGTACTACAGCCATCTTCATATGTACGTATCGCTGCCCCATGTCTTTTGACACCTCAGTGTACTTCACACTCGTAGAAAACTGAGTATAGCTAGGATGTACATTTCTTGTCTGTCACAAGGAGAATTTTCTTCAATTACACATTTTGTCACTATAAGATAATGGTTCAAATGGCTCTGAGCACTATGAGACTTAACTTCTGAGGTCATCAGTCGCCTAGAACCTAGAACTAATTAAACCTAACTAACCTAAGGACATCACACACATCCATGCCCGAGGCAGGATTCGAACCTGCGACCGTAGCGGTCACGCGGTTCCAGACTGAAGCACCTAGAACTAAGATGAGGGATAAGAAAATATATAACAGCTGTGACTATAACATACTGAAAAGGAAGATGCATATGATGAAGTACATTGTAAAACCAGAAAAAAATACAAAAAATCCACGTACCACGAAGGAATTATCCGAATGGGATGGAAATCTATAGATGGGTTCTAAACGTACGGACAAACAAATGATTACAATTTCAGAAAATTTGATGAGTTAACCAAGCGAAAGAGCTTCAAAAACTGAAAGTTAGTAACGCGTTTATCTACTCCCGGCCCTAATGCAAGCATCTATTCGGACTATCATTTATTGATAGTCGTTAGATGTCCTGTACGGATATCGGGCCATGATAACCACTTGAGAATGAATTGAATATGTACAGTATTGTGTCCAAATATTTAAGGAAATTGGATTCCTCTTGAGTCGAAACTTTTAAAGAAGTTGTATTTCCTTTCAGAACGATTACTGAGTAAATTTTGCTTTGGTTTCTTTTTTTACTTTGATTTTGATCTCAAGCTCTTTACAAGTCCACATTACCTTTATTTATACTGTGTAATGTCGTAGTCGTCATTTAAGTTCGTGAAGTTGAGAACTGTATTATTGATATGTGTTGCTCCTGCAGGCTCCTCTTGTGTCATATCTCAGAACAGTCCTTGTATATTAATTATATATTTATTGCTCTATACATGGTAGTCAGAAACAGTCTGAGAAGCTCGTGTGTTGCAGGATAGGTTGTGCTAAGAAATAATTGTTGAGACAAAACTGGTACGTTGTGCAATTTCCGATTTCATTGCAGTGAAGTAAGTCAATTACGTAGTTAGGAGAGCAAATTCAAGCATTGTGCCAGAGACGGTGCTGCCAAACGTGTTCTTCGTTTGGCTGCCTCTAACCGAACAACAGAGCGATACAAAAACTGGACGTTGGATGGTAGCGAGTATTGAACCCAAGCCAACGGCTCAGTAGACTTGTCCACTATCATCTGAGCTAAGAGAACAACTGACGCTAATTGTATCAGCTAGTATAGCAGATGTGAAGAGCAGAAGGGGTGAATCGGAAAACGACGTACCGTATTATTTTTGGAAATCGGTAATTGTGAACCGCAAGTGCAAGCGCTAAAATGCGCTAAAGCACAGATATCTATGCGTGAGTTACAACTTGTTCAAACGCTCACGACCAGATAAAATGTCTTTCGTGGAAGCGAAAAATTTAAAATTAAAGCAATAACAGCCCTAGCTTGAAAAAATTAAGTCTTTTGACCTGCGATAGGCCTAGCAATCCAGTAGTGGATAAATCAACTGCTTTTAAAAAGGGAACATGCCTCTGATCACGGAACGGATTTAAAGGAAACCGACCAAGCAATGGAAAAGGATTACGAGATGGTTTACGACTGGGCACCTTAAACGTAAGGACTCTAACTGGGAAGTTAAAAGAAATTGTAGAAATTATGGAAAGGAGGAAACTGGACATCTTGGGACTTGCTGAGACTAGGTGGAGAGGAGTTGGTGAAAAACCACTAAGTAAAGGATGTAAACTGTACTGGATAGGGAATGAGAGGGAAAGAAATGGAGTGGCAATAGTGGTCAGAGAGGGTCTGCAGGAGGAGGTGGAAGGTATCAATGATCGAATGATAAAAGCCAGAGTACGAGTGAAAGGAAAAAGCATTGAAATCATCCAAGCATATGCCCCACAGGTGGGGTGTACAAAAAAGGAGGAGGAGGAATTTGAAGATGACATGCAAAAGCAGCTAAATGGAGGTAATCAGATTATAATAGGAGACCTCAATGCACATGTTGGCACAGACAGGAAAGGATTCGAGGAGATAATGGGACCAGAGGGCTGGGGGAACCGACATAGAGAAGGAAAATTGTTGCTGGAATTCTGCAAGAGGAATGGGCTGGCGATCGCAAATTCCTGGTACAAGAAGAGAAGTAGCCACAAAATAACTTGGTACAGAGGAGACTGGTCCCAAACTTCAGTAGTAGACTGTGTACTAGTGGATAGGCAGATGATGAGCAGCCTCACAGATGTTAAGGTCATTCCATCTGAGGCCTTAGCCAGTGACCATCGGTTGTTGGTAGCCACCCTGAGAGAGAAAAAAGATAGGAGGGCAACAGATATACAGGAGAAAAGGTTGAAGACATGGATGCTGAAAGAGGATGAACGGAGGACCCAGTACCAGACACTGATCAGGAAGAAGCTGCCAAATGAAGATCAGAGAACAGTGGAAGAAGAATGGGGAGATTTTAAGAGGGCTCTAGTTGAGGCAGCTGAGACTGTGTGCGGAAGAACTAGCACAAAGAGGAGAAGTAAGGAAACCCCATGGTGGAACAACATATGTAAAGAGGCAGTACTTCGAAAGAACAAAGCCTTCAGAGAATGGTTCCAGACCCGAACAGAGGAAGCTAGGGTAAAATATAAGGAAAGCAAGAAAGCGGCACAGACCATAGTAAGGGCGGAGAAGAAGAAGTGGATGGAAAAATTGACAAGAATGTTAGAAGAGGACAGTGAAGGGAACAAAAAAGTACTTTACACCATGGTAAGAAATAAGAGGAACGACAGAAGCGAGTGCCTGAGGATCATGGATAATAATGGAAGAGTTGTGGAGGAAATGCATGAGCTCAAAAAGATTTGGAAGGAGTACTTTGAAGATCTGTTGAATGCCGCCAAGCGGGTAACTAACAGCGATGGAGAGCCTAAGGCAGCAGACGATTATAATAGTGGGGAAATTGATGATCTAACTTGGAATAAAGTGGAAGAAGCCATAAAGAGGATGAAATGGGGCAAGGCACCAGGTTGGGACGAAGTAACAGTGGATATGATACGAGCAGCAGGAGAAGTAGGAACCCAGTGGCTATACAGAGTGCTGAGGGTGGTGTGGAAGGAGAACAGAATTCCTGAGGATTGGAAGAAAGGAATTATAGTCCCGATCTTCAAGAAAGGGGATAAAAGGAGATGTGAGAACTACAGAGGAATCACCCTGCTATGCCACTGTGGAAAAATCTATGAAAAGATCCTGGAGAAGAGAATAAGAAGCAGTATTGAAAGTAGACTGCAAGAGGAGCAGTATGGTTTCACACCGGGAAGATCAACAACGGACCTCATATTTGCGGTAAGGCAACTGCAGGAAAGGCACTATGAGTACGGGAAGGACTTAATCATGGCCGTTTTAGATATTGAGAAGGCGTATGACAGTATCTGTAGGGACAAGCTCTGGGATGTGCTGAACGCAAAAGGGATAGATGAAGAGATAACACGAAAAGTCAGAAAAATGTATGAGGGAAGTGAGAGTTGTGTGAAAGTGGGGAGGGAACGTACTGCATGGTTCAAGCTGGAAAATGGGCTGCGACAGGGAAGTGCACTTTCGCCTTTATTGTTTATTATTGTTATGGATGAAATCCTACAGCAAGTATCAGATGCAATTGGAGATCATAAAATGAAAGCAGTGCTTTTTGCCGATGACCTGATGTTATGGGGAAATTGCGAGAAGGAGGTGCAAGAGCAGTTAGATGTATGGGAGGCAACGGCAGCACAATATGGAATGCATTTCTCTGCAAAGAAAAGTGAAATAACTGTCACAACAAGGAAGAAGAATAGGCCAAATGTGGATATAACTTGTGGAGGGGAAAAACTACAAGTGGTAGAGAACTTCAAGTACCTGGGAAGCATGATTGAAAGTAAGGGGGGAAATGCAATGGAAATAAATGAAAGGTGCAGAAAAGCAGGGCAGTTCTACAAATGCATTAGGGGGCTTATTTGGAGCAAGGAGGTGCCACAGAAATCCAAGGGAATTATATACCGAACCTACTTTGTCCCCATATTGGCATACGGAAGTGAGACATGGGTAATGCACAAAAGCGACAAAAGTAGAATACAGGCTAGTGAAATGAAGTTCCAGAGGAGCAGGTTGAGTGTAACAAGACGAGACAGATTGCGAAATGTGTATGTGAGGGAAAGACTAAAGGAGGAACCAGTACAGGACAGGATAGAAAAATCAAGACTGCAGTGGTATGGACACATGAAGAGAATGGATGAGGGAAGAATTCCAAAGAGGATGTTTGATCTGCAACTGGAGGGGAAGAGGCCCAGAGGAAGACCAAGAGATAGATGGGTGAAGGGAGTGAAGGAATGTGTGACGAGAAGAGGAGAGAACTGGACGAAGATGGAAGAGGGGGAATGGTGGAAAGACAGAACACGATGGAGAGGCTTGTGTTCCCGACAGACCCAGCCAGTGGCTGGAAACTGTCCAAGATGATGATGATGATGACCTGATTTCGGCATTATTATGAGTGCCTTCATCAGAAGTAAACATTCAAACTGGCCTATAACATAAGTACAATAATTATGGGACATTTTTTTTTTATTTAAGTGTAAGTACTGACTAACAGTACAAGAAAGAAACAGTACTTACAAATGACGTATATAATAAATATCAAGCGATAAAGCTTTAGTCGCAAAATTTTAAAAAAGGATACATGGAAGGCAAGCCACTACGGGCTGCACACACATGTCAAGCCACAGGTAGCAACAGACTGAGGCGCCCGCGTTAGCAACTGAAAGCAGGTGAACATTATACCAAGAGAGCCATCTAGCAGCTGCAAATACAAATAGGCTACTATCATTCGAAGTATAGACAGATGAATATTATGATGAACATTATTTAGTGCATGAAGTAAAAGGAAATGTTTGACAGCAGCAAACATGGTAACTTTTTGACTACGTAAGAGTTTAAGGTTGAAAACGCTATTATAGAATTACAAAGGGGGCTGAATGACACAGCATGTAGAAAAACGATATAACATGAAATGAAGCCAATAAAAACCATTTAATAAACGAAAAAGCATGTGTCGATATAGATAGAAAAAAAATTCGGTAATTGCACGAGGAAACACGAAATTAAATATCACGTAACGACTTTGTACCGATGAAGACGTTTGTATTAAGTAATTGCAGCTGTTCATCAAGAATGGAGCCATCATTTGGAGAAAGATGTTTAAAAATTTCCAAATCTTCGAGAATATCTAATCTACGCCCTTTCTTCTCGGTGTGCAAAATGTTGATACCGTGAACAGCTTTAGGTGCGTGACCTGTAATGAAAAGGTGGGCGGCAAATACAACTTTTGGGTGCTAGTGCCATTTTTTCTTAAAATATGTTCTTTGTATCTAACTGTAAAGGCACGTCCTGTTTGTACTATGTAGTAAGAAGAACAGACCTTATAGACACCAGAATTTTCCACAGGGAACCACTCGATTTTAAATTACGAATTTTCAAACTATTATTGGTTGAAAAGGCGACATTACTGTTGTATTTATCACGAAGAAGGCGTTGAATCTGAAAGGAGATGGGCCCCAAGAGAGAGCAGAAAAAAACTTGTTTAGGTTGGATTCAATGTGAAACTTCTTTATTTTTACTTATATATAGTCCCATACTCCGAGACGGAGCGTGGGGGAACGATGCGGGAGTCCCGCACCACCGTACTAGCAAGGTCCAAGTGGAGGTGGTTTGCCATTGCCTTCCTCCGACCGTAATGGGGATGAATGATGATGATGAAGACGACACAACAACACCCAGTCATCTCGAGGCAGGAAAAATCCTTGACCCCGCCGGGAATCGAACCCGGGACCCCGTGCTCGGGAAGCGAGAACGCTACCGCGAGACCACTAGCAGTGGAATATTTTTACTTACTTGTCCTGAAATAAATGAGAAGGTGAAACTTCTAAATATGATGTTAGTTAAACTGCTGAATGCATACTCAATGTTCTTAAACTGCTGAGTGAAACTGAATGTACTGAGCTTACTTTCTCTTTACTTATGCTTATCATCTCGACACTGACCCACAATATCCTAACGCAACGCAACCTGACTGTTCAAAAATGATAATCTGACTACAAATAATTAATGCAAAAAACTGGCCCTGAATTAGATGAAATCCTGATAATAACCTATACATTACATAAGACACTTACCTCACAAAAAACCTCATTATCAGAACTTCTGTAATACAGCAAGCGCCAATACAGCAAGCTAAATAAAAGATTCTAACTACTGTAGCCTCTAACTACTAATGGCCATATGGTTAGCAAAGGAAAGATTTTGTTGCAAAGCAAACAATATATTTTTTTACCTTAATTATGTCACAACCGGTTCAGAAATTATATAATCCTGCATGGCATCCAGTTCCAAAAATTATATAATCATGAACAATGTTCAATCTCCAAGTTGGACACGTCCAGATCGTCCGCTTTTGCTAACACTTCAAAACCTCTAACCTTCATCAATGCTAATTACTCACTTCCAACCTCCATCACTGCTGGCTCTTCACCTCCAACTGCAAGTCTGACCAGCTACAGAGTCTCTTACAGAGTGTGCACAGTGCTGTCAGAGTTATTAATGCAGTCTATCGCGCTGCCAACACACAAACACATAAACAGGCTACTTACATAGCCGCCCTGCTCCTCTCAAAAAATTTTACAAAGTGTTTTGGGCAGTGGCCAAGACCAATTTGTTACAAAAAAGTTATATTAACAATATCAAATAGATCAAATGTACACAATTAGTAATATACTGTAGGTCAATAAATCAAAAACATTCACCTCACAGTCCCTAAAGACAGTTCTAATGATTCACCAGAAGAGTAGTCTGACAGTTTTACGCACAAAGTCTGAGCAGTAGAAGAAAATGCACACACAAGTAGGGGTCATCCATGCAGTCTTGAAGAAGTAGTGTTGTCCTCCCAACGGAAACACAGTGCTGACTCTTGACATGAAGACATGAAGGTTGGTAATGGGCCACAACAGAGCAAACCCACAGCAGAGTCAGTCGAAGTCTTGCATAATATTGGTAGAATTAGTAGGTCACCAGAGAGAAGACCCACAGTATTCATTGTAGAGATTACGCTAGTAATGGGCCACCAAAGGTGCAGACCCACTGTAGTCCTTGTAGAGATTATGGTAGTAGTGGGCCAACAAAGGTGGAGACCCACTGTAGTCCTTGTAGAGATGGCCAGCAGCCATTTGTTGTGACTGTGTGGGTGCACAATCACCATTGAAGAGACTTGTGGATAATATAACAAGTCCATTAACCACCACTTGTGCACTCACTAATTTCTTGCAATATCCTTAGAATCAGCAATGCTGTTAACCTGTCCCTTGCTGAGTATCAACACACATGCAAGCACTAACACAGTCATATAACCTTTGACATTTTATACATATAGTATGAACAACAGAAATGTGTGCAATAAAATGAATCCCCACTATTTACTTAATTTGAAGAACTGGTGTCTACACAATTACAATTTTACTGTATAAGAATACAATTGCAAAGGTACAGAAAACATCATTACAATCAAGAACATGGTAATACAGATAAATAATACAGGCTTTACAAAACGAATAAAAATAAACATATACATGAGTATTACAGGAATTATGACATAAGTAAATAAATGAAAAATGAGAATATCCTTAGAAACATTAACTTGACACACGAGTATTAAAAGAAGACATACAGAATAAATGATGTCCAAACATCTTCCCAAGGTAAAGAACATGTTACAAAACCAGATTAGGTTTGAGGATAACAGTATTCCTCGTCATAATGAATGCAGACTAGTATTAGAAGAGAAATAAATTCTACCAAATTTATCTCATCTGGTAAACACACAGAGACAGGAAGAACACAGTCATGCAAGGGTACGTAAACACATAGTGCAATAACACAAAAGGAAGGGACACGGTGTATTTTTAGTGTAACATTTGGTACAGCAGTAGTTGTGGCACTTCATTTCCAATCGAAAATTTCCTTTCATTCTCAGAGATCTCCCTTAGTTCAACATTGTTCCCAAAGAAAGTCCTATCTAAGCATGCTTTCTGGAATTATACTTTCACATATGTTTCTTATCTCATCATTTATTTCCCAAAATCCTACCTAAACCTGTTGTTACTATACCCTACTTACATTTGTTCATTTCCTTTTCAGAATAAATTCCTACTTGTGCAATACTCTTTGACCAAACCTTTTCCTTATAACTTCTCAATGTGTATCTTTCAAACTCATCACAGTCATTATCTTATATGGCATACCCCCTCTTAAACTAACTTAAATCTACTGAGCTCAGATACATAAACTAGAGAAAGAGGCAATCCAGCGGCACACAACAATTAACACAATAGCAATGACAAACAATGCATATTGGCAAAGCAAGCAGCAGCATGTTTTAATTAGCAAAGCAAATCCAAACTACAACTAACATAAGGCACTATGCAGCCAACAAAAAGAATAAATCATTGGTAAAACTGACTTAATACAGTAATACAAGGTAAAATTCAGTAGAACAATGCCTGACAAATAGCATCAGCAAATGCAGTAACTTATACCTAAACATGAGAAAGCACAAGCAGAGAAAATATTACAGTAAAGACAGAGATACAGATAAGGGAAAAGTCTATTCACATCTTAATGTCTATGTCACATCTTATCACCAAAGTAGTGCACCACAATAACTTATTCTAGCAACAAAGATTACTGAGTCCTTGAAAAGAAAATTATCTATGCAATTCCTGTTACTAGTCCCTTCTCCTGTTATGCTTCTTTCCTTTCCTAATGCTCCTTTTTTTAAGAAAGTAGATCATAAAATTATTATTTAAGGATTTGTTGACAGAAAGTATTTACATTAGCATATGTATCAAAAGTTCTTTTTTTGTTTTATGAAACCAATCTGCAGCACATCTACAAACTACATATCAAGTAAAACAAGCAAATATGTACAAAACAAGGAATAAAAACATCATTCACCAGCCATATAGCATTTCATAAGTCAGTAAAAATTCTCTCAACTCACGTAGAAGGATACTTGTCATAATCAGATGTGTAAACATAAGAATATTTCTCACCACTTCATAAGCATTTCAGTAAGTAGTATAAGGTAAGAGCTCCAAAGTGTAATCATATGTTCCAAGTAATAGTGTGTCATGTTTGTGGTGCGTTCTGCAAAGATATGTCAGTAGTGAGGTCAACGGCCTCTCTTTTCTACAGCTATGCGACCATTTGCAGAAGTCTGGCAAGTTTCAAAGTCGCTGAAGAGGTATGAGGAAAGTTTAAAGCCCACACAACAATAGGTATACTTCAAAGCCACTAGTGCACAGCTGGGCACAGCGTTACGTCAGGGTCACATACACACTTTACCGAAATATTTATGACAGTATTTTAAGTTACAAGAACAGTTACATACCAATAAAAGAAATTCACTGGTTGAAAATTTACGGAAGTGGTAGAAACGAAATCTCATGAATGACAGTGTCCAGAAATTTCGGTCGTCATTGTGGTACTCACATTCACAAATATACTCATCTTTCATAACTCTTAAAGTACGATTCTTGGTTTCTAACAATTTTTCCTCAAACCAGAGTCCCTAACCACCACTCATTATTCCTTACCTTATTACACATGTGCATACTCGTTGATACTTCTTCAATATTTCATCATAATAAACATGTAGCATAAACATATTCCTCATACAGCATCACCTTATCCATCGTAAACATATCTCAACATCATAATACATATTGTTGTCATAATAACATCATCATAATAGATCAATCAGATCTCAAAATCGTCATATCTTCTTTCAATAATGTCAAAACCTCTAACAAAAATTCTCTGTTCATTGCAAACGTACTTCAAAAATCGTGATCCCATGCAAAATGCATCACTCAAATCTCTCCTAGTATCACAATGGTTACAAAAATATATGAACAGTTACCAAAATACAGACAAAGTACAATTTCATAAGTGTGAAGTAATCCAATTGTGTAATTATCTAGACATATGTCAGTGACGTAGTGAAAGGAATATTTGCCTCTCTCAGTTAAATGATCAGATTGCTGAGTAGTTCTGTGTTAGAGAAGTATGGTACTAATGTGTAAAATTGTATAAGTAAGTACCATATTACCTAGAGCTCCTTGCGCTTGGCACAGGCATGGTACACAAAGTAGGCGTACCGCCATGAGGGTTACTGTAATTATAACCTCAAATGTTACCAATTAAAACTGCAGAATGAAATGTATCACCGAAAACATTCTCTGTATCAATGTAATTCAAAATTATGTCTAAAAATGTTCCAAATTCAAAAGGAAATCACTCAAATGCATGTCCTGTAGCGCTAAACTGTGCTTCTTGCTGTAAGATAACTTCTGTCATTGCTTAATGGTAAAAAAAATGTGCCAAGTGTCGTAGTTATCGTCGTTCATAAGCAACGTTCTCCACAAGTTAATGTTCTTATCTTATCATTTACAAAAGTAGAGTGCAATGCGTATAAATGTCGTAGTTATTAAGTTCATTGCCATGACCTTGAAAGTACTGTGCTGTAATGTATTGTTGTGTTACAAAAAATACCAGTCTTATTGTAGCTATGATACAAAAGTCATGACCAGAACATATTTGACTTTTCAAAAGAACACAGAAATCGTGCAGACATAAAACACATACAGCGTAAAAGCAATAACGAAAATTGTGTCCCTCATAAGTAGCGTCGTAGTGTAATCGTGTAGCTGTCAAACTAACCAAATACTCTGTCATCTGTGATCTCTCAGAAAGTACTTTAATTAAACAAATGTCTTTACAAGTAAACCAAAATGCTGCAATAAAACCTCATTAGTAGTATGTATTCCAAGTATGTAAACCTTATAGTCGTTACGTAATCGTGCAATTAACAAGCAAAATGTACACAGAGTAAGACTGTGTCGTCTGTTCCCTATAACAGTATACTGATAAAATTACTGTATTAATAAATTCCATAGGTTGTTGATTGTATAGTTAACTTCAAAACATCACTGCATGCTAAATGTGATAAAGCGTAATAGTAACTTCAAGTGAAAAGTTTGAAGACAAAAACTATGCCAGAAAGTAATATGGTAATTGGTTTTACACGAGAAATGTGGTGTATTCTCCTTTTTTTGTACTTTAATGACCAATTATGAGGAAAGCAGTAAGAAAATTGACAAAGCCAAGCCCGTGGATGTATATCATTACTAGAATTCTTGAAAGTTCTGAATTTTCGCGTGGTTATGATGAGCTTATAATCAAAGTAGTCGTGTCGCCGATTTGCAAATCGGCCATTGTTACGTTGTGTCGGTGGTTCCATCTGAAGATTCGGTGCACCTTGCCGAGTCCTTTCAAGATCTCCGAAATACCCAGTGTTATTACTTTATGACTCTTCAGTATTTTTAAATCCCACTTCCCGTGTCGTAGCGCGAGTATCCTCTGAAGTATGTAACACTTGCATCATGTGTGCCAATTGATCTTGTACTTCCCACATTTCTCTTTTGTGTTGCGTACTGACTTGTTTCCGACTTTGTTTGAATTTTCTAATTTCTTTGTATTCCTCTGTGTCTACCGGTCTTGTAACATTCAGATCATCATCTACATTTGTAGATACATTCGATAACTTCTCCGAAAGTTCGGCTACTTTTTCCAATAATATGCTGATTTCCTCCGTGTGTTTTTCTGAACTAAGTTCTAGAGTATCTACTGTGTTCTTCAAGTTTTCCTGATTTTGTACAAGTTGTGTGACCGTATCGGTAGATGCAACAAGATCAGTTTTAGCCTGTAAGGTGTCGTGATTTTCGTGAACAATAATCTGCAGTTCTTTTGTGTCAGCTTCATGATTCTGTAATGTGTCTTCATGTCACGAATAGATAGGCTGAAATTTTCACAAACTTGTGTTTTTACATCTTCAGAAACTTTTTGATATTCGATTCGATTTAGGGTGTCTCAGCGGTGAAATCATCACGTGTTTGTTCAAGTGGTTGTTCAATTGCGTTGAATTTTTTGGAAACGTTGCAGTATTTGTTTCTGATATTGTTCCATAGTGTCTAACTTTTGAAGCTTCTGCTTCATTTGTTTTGATTTTGTACCATTTGTTGCTGTATTAGTTCAATTGTGTCAAAGCTTTTGTTTCATTTGTTGCATAAATTGCAATAACAATGTATTAATGTCTGTTCCGTTGTGTCTTTCGTCAGTGCGTTTGCACTGGCCACATTCATATTTTGAAGAGCAGAAAATATGTTTTGACTTAACTGAGGAAAATGTGATGACGCAAAACCTGAATCTACGGTAGCTGCAAGATTTCGTTCTGTTATTTGGCAATCATGAGACGAACTGTTACCGACCGATCGATCAAAAATGTTCAAATGTGTGTGAAATCCTATGGGACTTCAACTGCTAAGGTCATCAGTCCCTAAGCTTACACACTACGTAACCTAAATTATCCTAAGGACAAACACACACACCCATGCCCGAGGAAGGACTCGAACCTCCGCCGGGACCAGCCGCACAGTCCATACCTGCAGCGCCTGAGACCGCTCGGCTGATCCCGCGCGGGCCGATCGATCGACAATACTTCTCTGTTCACTGATTGTTTCCATCCCCACACCGTTATTTACTGCCTGATCCATATCCGTATACACAATTATCAAATTATTGTGTTAAATATTTGTCACTTCGTTACTAGATAGTGCTAACAAACTACGCTCGTTTTCACTGTAATTTCTCAATTTACTTTCAGCCTAGTGTTGAGCTTTCACACGCCATAATTTGTAAGTAGGCTGTTTAGGTTTTTTTATTGGTAACGCCACCCTGTATAAAAATCACTGGCTGTGCTGTGTGCAGTCTGTGTCTAGTTGTATAAAAATCACTGGCTGTGCTGTGTGCAGTCTGTGGCTAGTTTGCATTGTTGTCTGCCATTGTAGTGTTGGGCAGCGGCAGCTGGATGTGAACAGCGCGTAGCGTTGCGCAGTTGGAGGTGAGTCGCCAGCAGTGGTGGATGTGGGGAGAGAGATGGCGGAGTTTTGTAATTTGTCATGAACTGATATATATATTATGACTATTAAGGTAAATACATTGTTTGTTCTCTATTAAAATCTTTCATTTGCTAACTATCCCTATCAGTAGTTAGTGCCTTCCGTAGTTTGAATCTTTTATGTAGCTGGCAGTAGTGGCGTCGCTGTATTGCAGTAGTTCGAGTAACCAAGATTTTTGTGAGGTAAGCGATTTGTGAAATGCATAGGTTAACGTTAGTCAGGGCCATTCTTTTGTAGGGATTTCTGAAAGTCAGATTGCGTTGCGCTAAAAGATATTGTGTATCAGGTTAAGCACAGTCATGTGTAATTGTTCAAAGGGGACGTTTCATATGTCGACCCTTAGCCGAGGATACCTCACTGGAATCTTGTGATTTTTTCCTTGTAGTTTGTGTAATTAGCGTAGATTTTGTTTATTGCTAGTGTGTAATCATAGAGAGAATTTCCTTTGTAGTTGTAGTTTTCATTCTTGTACAGTAAAACAGTTGTGGCATGCATGTAGATTTGCACCAAGTATTTCGCAGCTGCGCTTGCAATTAACTAGATATTATTTTCAGTGTTATGTTAATGTGTTCTCTTATTTTGCTCTTCAAATTGTGCTTTTCTGTGTTATCATGTGAAATATTGTGACAATAATGGCGTGTGAAAAACGTAATACTAGGCTCCAAAGTAAACTGAGAAATGACAGTGAAGACGAAAGCAGTGTGTTAGCGCCACCGAGTAATGAATTAACTAATGTTCAAAGTAGTAATTTGGTAATTGTACATAGGGAAATGGAGCGGGCTGCAAACAATGGTGTAGACAGTGAAACAATTAGTGAACAGGGAAGCATTATCGATCGATCGGTCGGCAACAGCTCGCCTCAGGAATCCGAAATGACAGGACACAATTTTGCGAATACTGCAGATTCAGGTTTGAGTCCTCACCGTTTCCGCAATTAAGTGAAGACACATTTTCTGCTTGTCAAAATGTAAATGTTGCCGGTGCAACTTCACTGCCGAAAAGCACTGAGGAACATGTTTCAGACACCAGTGCATTGTTATTACAGTTAATGCAACAAATGGGACAAAGGCTACAAAAGTTAGACACAACGCTTGAACAAAATCAGAAACAAATGGGACAAAATCTTCAAAAGTTAGACACAGTGGAACAAAATCTTAAAAAGTTAGACACAACACTTGAACAAACACGTCAAGATTTAACTACTGAGTTACATAACATTGAATCGAAATGTCAAAAAGTCTGTAATGACGTAAAAACACAAATTTGTGAGCGTTTTCAACCTATTTTTTCGCGGTATGAAAATGCATTACAGAATCACGAAGCAGCCATAAAAGAACTGCAAACCATTGTTCATGAAAATCATGAGACCTTGTGGGCTAAAATTGACTCAGTTGCATCTACCGATTCGGTTACGCAACTTGCAAAAACTCAGGAAAACTTAAAGGACACAGTAGATTCGATTTCAACACAAATGGACACTCTGAAACTTGGTTCAGAAAAACACACTGAGGAAATGTGTTCACTATCGGAGAAAGTAGCCGAACTTTCGGATCAGGTCACTAACTTATCTACAAAGGTAGATGATGATCTGAATGACACAAAACCGGTAGTCTTTAATGACACGAAAGAGTGCGAACAAATTAGGAAATTCAAACAAAATCTGAATCAAATTAATACGCAACACCAAAGAGAAATCCGGGAAGTACAAGATTAGTTGGCACAAGTAATACAAAAATTTCATATTTCAGAGGACACTCGCGCTCCAACACGGGAAGAGGAACTTAGAAATACGGAAAAGCCACAAAATAATAACCCAGGGCAGTTCGGAAGTTATGAAAGAAATTGGCAATGTGCACCGAATTTTGAGATGTAACCGCCGACACGACGTAACAATGACCGACATGCGACTCGCCGACATGAGGATTTTCACTATAAGCTGTTTATTACTACACGTAAATTCAAAACGTTTAAGAATTCTGGCAACGACATTCATCCACAAGCGTGGCTCCATCAATTCTCTCATTGTTTTCCTCCCAACTGGTCATTGGAGCACAGGTTAGAATTTATGTGTGGCTACTTGGAGAATGAACCAGCTGTAAGAATGCGATCGGTCATTCACGATTGCCACAGTGAAGGAGAATTTTATCATGCCTTCCTCTCAGCGTATTGGTCTCAAGCGACACAAGACCGAGTAAAACATTGCATCATAATGATGAAACATTTCGAACAATCTGAATTCTCCAGTCTTGTGAAATATTTTGAAGACATGTTGCACAAGAATCAGTACCTGTGAAACCCATACAGTCCCTCAGAACTCATCCGCATTTGCTTAATCAAATGACCTGAACATTTACGACATATTTTTTTAGCAGGACGTTGCAAAGACGACATTGAAGCTTTTCAGGGACTGTTACAAGAACTGGAAATTGACACTGACAATCGCGAAACACGAAAACAGGAGCACAACAATTACAGGTCACATCCGTCACAATTCCGTGACGACAGAAGCAATAACTTGACACGACAAGCCTATTCTTACAACGTAAATCGTGACCAAAACAGACACCACCCGTATGACAACCACTGGCAGAGTAAATGGCATTTACGTAGTAATGAATATAACAGAGATTACCTTAGAAACAGACAATATGGGAACCAAAACAATTATTATCAGGGGAGACAGAATAACTTCAGACGCAACAATTCAGCGCGCAGTTACGATTCAGGAAGAAATTCTCCACCACATGACCGACAAGAAAGAAATTATGGAATCTACCGACATGACGACAGACGAGATAATCATAACGACAGACCTGAATTTCATCAGAACTGGCGGGATTCAAACAGAGCAGGGCACTTTCGACAACGTGAATTTGTAGAAGTTAGGTCTCCTAATCCCAGTAACGATGCGCGCCAACAAAGAAACAGACAATGACTCGCACCGCAGGCAACCACGTGCGGCCGCTGGCTCAGGGAAAAATAACATAGACGCTAACCTTGAGAAAAATTCCAGTTTTCTTTACCGACGTATACCACATGATAATTGCGTTGAAGTTGAAACTCTGCGTACTAGGAAGAGTAAAGGTTTACACCACATTTCACATGTAAAACCGTTTATAGAAAGATAATCTGCTTTTTAACTTTGTCTTTGCCATAAAACTTTTCACTTCACATTTCTAGTATGCTTTGTCAGACTTAAGAAACTGTTAACATGCAACAATATTTGAAGTTAAACATCCAGTCTAGAACCTAGGGAACATTTTTAAACAGAAATTACGAATGTATTGTTATAGTGAACAGACGACACAGTGTTGTATTTGTACATTCTTGCTTGTTAGTTGCACGATTACGTAACGACTATCAGGCTTACATACTTAGGACACATACTGGTACTGCTAATGAGATTTTAATGCAACATTTTGGTTTACTTGAAATTTGGTGTATCATGAGGTAAGTACGTTGGCTTCTGCAGAACTTAGCTTTCGGAGGACGATAACTACGACACTTCCACAGAGATTATCTTACAGCAAGACGCACATTTAGCGCTACAGGACACGTATTTGAGTGATTAATTTCGCACTTAAAACATGCATTTTTTAAGATATTTGAAGTACAATGATACAAGGGTTTTCCGTGATACATTTCATTCCACTGCTGTAATCTGTAACACCTGAGGGTATAATTACATTAATCCTCAGGGAGGTACACGCTTACTTTGTGTACCATGTGTTTGGCAAGCACAAGGAGCCCTAGCTAATATGGTATTTGCTTATACAACTTAACACATCGGTACCATATTTCTCTAACACAGAATTACACAGCTATCTGATTATTTGACAGAGAAACAAACATCCTTTTTACTACATCAGTGACAGATGTTTACACACTTACACAGTTGGATAACTTCACACTTATGAAACTGTATTTTGTCTGTACTTTGTAAACTGTTCATATTTTTTCGGAACCATTGTGATATTATGAGAGCTTTGAATGATATATTTGGTATGGGATCACGATTTTTAAAGTACGTTTAAGGCAGATGACACTTTTGACATGAGCAGAGAATTTTTGTTAGGCTTTGAAATTATTGGAGGAAGCTACAACGATTTTGAGATTTGACTGAGGTGTTATGATATTAGTACGACGACGATGTGTATTATGTTGTTGAGGAATGTTTATTATGTTACGTATTTCTTATGATGAAATACTGAAGAAGTGTCGATGAATATGTATATGTATAATGAGGTAAGGAATAATGAGCAGTGGTTAGGGACTCTGATTTGTGGACCAGGATGTTGGGAACCAAGAATCGTACTTTAAAAGTTATGAAATGTATGTAAAAGCGTGAATGTATTGCAATGCCGACGAAAATTTTTTGGACTCTGTTATATTTACAGGATTTTGTTTCTACAGATTTGTACCGCAAATTCTTGATCTGTGAAATATTTTTATATAAGACTGTCACTGTAGCGGAAACTGGTGTCGTAAATATTTCTGTAAGAAAGTTAAGTGACCACCTGCACGTAATGCGTCGTGGGCACCCAGCTGGGCGACAGTCGCCTGAAAAAAGAAAAGCCATTAGTGTGGGCCTTTCAGAGGTACAGGTGGAGAAAAAAGAAGGGAGGCCATTATCCTCGCTATTGACATTCCTTTGTAGAAAGCATCGCAAACACGACACGCTCATAACTTGGAAACATTCTTACATCTGCACACCTGATTAGGACAAGTGTCTATCTACGAGAATTGAGAAAATTTCTACTAACTTATGAAATGCCTCATGACTACTGAATGATTATTTTATGCTTTACTTTGTTCATAGTTGCTTATTTCATTTGATATCTGGTTTCCAGCTGTCTTGCAGCATTGGTTTCATAAAATAAAATTAAATGCGTTTGCTAATGTGAACACTTTCTGTCAACGGATCTATTAAATAATTATTTTATGACCCACAGTCTTCGAAAAAGGAGCTCTTGGAATGGAAAGAACAATAAGAAGGGACTACTAACAGTAACTGCATATATCATTTTCTTTTCAAGTATTTGGTAACTTTTTTGGTAGAATAACTTCTTGTGGTGCACCACTTTAATTACTTAGACATTAAGATGTGATTATACATTTCCCTTATCTGCATTGTTATCTTTAGTGTACTATTTTTTCTGCTTGAGCTATGTCATGTTTAGGTATTTCATTTTCCGCTGCTGTTTGCCAGGCATAATGTTACTGAATTTGACTTTGTATTACGCTGTTAAGCCAGTTTTACTAATGATTTATTTTATTGTTTGCTGCACATTGCCTTATTTTAGTCGTAATATTGCAATTGCTTTGACAATTTCCGATTTATTTTTCATTGCTGTTTGTATTAATTGTTTTGTGCTGCTGCATTGCCTCGTCCCTTAGTTTATGCATCTGAGCTCAGTAGATTTAAGTCAGCTTAAGAGGGGGTAGACTATATAAGAAACTGACTATGGACAATAGGGAAAGAATGCATTGAGAAGTTATATGAAAAAGATTTGGGCCAAAATGAGTATTGTACACTGAGAAATAATTATTTTGAAAGAAATATGAATAGAATACAGAAAGCAGGTATAGATAGGACTTTTTGGGAATAATGATGAATGAAGGGAGATCTCCAAGAAGCAAAGAAAGTTTTGTTTGCAAATACTGCAATAAAACAAAACCTGTCCTTTCCTTGTGTTATCCCACTATGTGTTTATGTACCCTTGTTTATTTATCTTTTTCCTGTCTTTATGTGTTGACCTAATGAGATTTATGTTGTAGAATTTTTCAAATACTATGTTATTTTCTTTGTAAAGATGTTTAGACATTGTTTATTCTGTTTTGTTTTAATGCTCATGTGTGAAGTTGATGTTTCAAAAGTTATTCTGATCTTTTGTGTATGTACTTATGTCATAATTCCTGTAACACTGATGTATATGTTTATTTCTATTCTTTTGTAAAGCCTGTGTTACTACAAATGTTATCTGTATTGTTATGTTCTTTAATGATGTATTTTGTACCTTTGTTATTGTATTCTCATGTTATAAAATTGTAATTGACACCAGTTCATCAAATTAAGCAACTTGTAAGTTACATTTCACTGCACACGTTTCTGTTAGCCATAGTATATGGACAATATGTGAGAAGTAGGGACTGTTAGTGTTTGCACGTGTGTTAATAATTCAGCAAGGGACTGGATAACAGCATTGCTGGTTCTAAGGACAATTCCAAAAACTTTGTGAGTGCACAAGTGGTGGTTATGGACTTGTTATATTATCCGCAAGACTCTTCGATGGTGATTGTGCACCTGCACAGTCGCAGCAGATGGTTGCTGGCCGTCTCTACAAGGACTACAGTGGGTCTGCATCTTTGATGGCCCACCAATACCATTATTTCTACAAGAGACTGCAGTGGGTCTGCACCTCTGGTGGCCCACCAATACCATAATCTCTACCAGCACTACTATGGGTCTGCTCTGTGATGACCTACCTACAAATATTCTTCAAAACTTCGACTGACTTTGCTGTGGGTTTGCTCTGTTGTGGCACATTACCTGTCTGCATGTCAAGAGTCAACACTGTCTTTCCGTTGGAAGGACACTACTTCTTCAAGACTGAATGGAAATCCACTACTTCTGTGTGCATTCTCTTTTACTGTTCAGACTTTGAAAAAAAAGAAAAACACTGTAATTTTACTGTGATGAATCAGGACTATCTTTATAGACTGTGAGAAAATTTTAGCTTTTGAGCAACATTGTATCAATAAGTGCGTGCATTTGGTATATTTGTTATTGTAATTATGAAAAATTTTATCAAATCATTATTGGCCATTGCCCAAAACAATTTGTAAAATTTTTTGTGGGGAGCATGGGGGCTATGTAAGTAGTTTGTTTAGGTTTTTTTTTTGGTAACGCCACCTCTGTATAAAAATCACTGGCTGTGCTGTGTGTAGTCTGTGTCTAGTTGTATAAAAATCACTGGCCGTGCTGTGTGCAGTCTGTGGCTAGTTTGCATTGTTGTCTGCCATTGTAGTGTTGGTCAGTGGCAGCTGGATGTGAACAGCGCGTAGCATTGCGCAGTTGGAGGTGAGCCGCCAGCAGTGGTGGATGTGGGGAGAGAGATGGCGGAGTTTTGTAATTTATCATGAACTGATATATATATTATGACTATTAAGGTAAATACATTGTTTGTTCTCTATTAAAATCTTTCATTTTCTAACTATCCCTATTAGTAGTTAGTGCTTTCCGTACTTTGAATCTTTTATTTAGCTGGCAGTAGTGGCGCTCCCTGTATTGCAGTAGTTCGAGTAACCAAGATTTTTGTGAGGTAAGCGATTTGTGAAATGCATAGGTTAATGTTAGTCAGGGCCATTCTTTTGTAGGGATTTCTGAAAGTCAGATTGCGTTGCGCTAAAAAATATTGTGTATCAGGTTAAGCACAGTCATGTATAATTGTTCAAAGGGGACATTTCAAATTGTCACACTGTTTCACACGATAACACACACAAAAAAACAATTTGAAGATGACAAATAAGGAGAAACACTAAAATAGCACTGAAAATAATCAATATCTAATTAATTGCAAAGGCGACTGCGAGATACTTGGTGCAAATCCACAGGCATGCCACAACTGCATTGCTCATTACAGCATTGTATAAGAATGAAAAACTACAAGTAAAAAAAAATTCCCTATACAACTAAGCGTTAGTAGTAAACGATAACCAATTTCTAATCATGCACTAGTTATTCAAACTACAAGAGAATGAGAAGATTCCAGACAGGCATCCTCGGCTAAGGGTCGACAGGTGAAACTTCTTTATTTAATTTTTACTTACTTGGATTGAAATAACTGAGAAGGTGAAACCTCTAAATGTGATGTTAGTTAAACTGCTGAATGCTTACTCAATGTTCTTAAACTGCAGAGTGAAACTGAACGTACTGAGCCTACTTTCTCTTTACTTATTCTTTTCATCTCAAGACTGGCCCACAGTATCCTAGCGCAACGGAATCTGACTGTTCAAAAATGACAATCTGACTTCAAATCATTAATACAAAAGACTGGCCCTGAATTAGAGGAAATCCTAACACTAACCTATACATTACATAAGACACTTACCTCACATAAATCTTCATTATCCGAACTACTGTAATACAGCAAGCGCCAATACAGCAAGCTAAATAAAAGATTCTAACTACTGTAGCCTCTAACTACTAATGGCCATATGGTTAGCAAAGGAAAGATTTTGTTGCAAAGCAAACAATATATTTTTTACCTTAATAATGTCACAACCGGTTAAAAAATTATATAATCCTGCATAGCATCCAATTTCTAACACCACAGCTCTTATGCTGTATGGATTTATTTTGGTTTTTTTTTTTTGCTTCATTTAATGTTGTAACATTGAGTATCTGTAAATGTGTTTGATTGAACAGATAACACAAAATTGTATACTCTTTTCTTTGTCAAACCTTTGATGTCGTGATTTGATTCTATACAAAGTAGTGTATTTGCAATTCAAAATCTTTGTCCCATTTGGAGGGAATAAAACTTACTGTATATGATTGTAATTTTGTGTGAATAATTTTGTGTAGACATGTTAATATGTGCAAATGTTCTGTGTTATTCAATGCATTTGTTTGCTGTTATGTAAACTGCTGATCCTCACTTAGGAATCTTAGTAATTTTGTGTATAAAAGGTGTAGTGGTTCCCCTCGGGAATGGAACTGTGTAGCGCGCGCAAATTGTGGTTGGCCTAGGTGGAAAAGGTGGAACTGATAGTCAGTCGGGGACGAGCCAGCAGTCAAAGATGAGCTACGAGTCCGTGCACTGCCATGTAAAAGACGCATATGGTGCTGGTTCCGAGAGAGGCTCTTCCTGCTACTTTCCAATGCCTCGGGTGGATGGATAAATAGCTGGAACTATTCTGGAATTTGTATCTGTCGTCGCCACCAAGAAATGACAGAGTCCAGCAATTCAGTCTGTGAATCCACCTACCAACATGAAGTTGCCACCACGTTGCGCAATCACTGTAACGTAATACTATAATGATGTACAGTGAAGGATCAGCTTAATGGATGTGTTATTGTGCTAAAATATAAGGTAATTTATATCTGTATTTATGTACCTACCTTGACTTTTCTCCTCATTATAACACCTCTCAGGGTCCTTTCCGTTTGAACTAAAGTGATTACCGAGTGTCCTTACTGAAAGTACGTAAAAACTCAGTTTGCTAATTAATGTCTATTGGACAGAGTAATGCTAAAGTTAATGTGGCAAGAGAGTGAGTTAGAGTTAATGATCCTTGCTGAAATAGTTTTCCTAGTAAAACTGATTATTAATGTGTTGTTGCCAAATTCAAATTAAAATTTCTCAAGACTGATGCTTATAAAGTTTTCCTTAGTAAATGATCACATTACTAACTGTTGTTAATCCCGCAGAAAGTGAGTTAGTATCTTACATAAATGTTAATTTTATGTCTCATGGTACTAAAAGTGGAAAATTGCATAGTAGGAAATTATATGTTTATGATTACCAAGTGTTTGTCTCTCTTGTGTGCATATTAACAGTATAAAGACCACTCACTTTGTGTAAGTCCTGAAAGTAATAGTGTGTTTCGGTAGCTGTTATAATTTTGCAAATAGTTTGTGCTGTTCCAACTGTTAGCTTCAATCTTACCGTAAAGTTATGAGTGTGTCAGAGTTCATTGCACTTGCGTATGGCCAAGTATAGGTTGTGTTTATCCGTTAAAATTACTAATAACTATATTCTTCAATGAGAATGTTAATCATTCTTTTGCCTAGTTAGGCTGGCGACCGTTTTCCATTATCAGTTAAACAGTGCAGGTAAACAAAATTTTGTTTGTTACTTTTCGAATATTTACGTAATTCTGACTTTCACTTCCGATAGGCCACCTCCGTTAGGTACAACACGTTCAACTTAACAAAATTCCTCCCAGAGGGTAACACTGCTATGCTGCTTTGTACCATAATTGCTTTTACAAAATAGTTTTATGTCACAACCTGTTTCTAGCACTGAGGTTATGGTGCAGTAGTAACAGCAGACAGGAGTGTTATATGTTCCGAAAACTATATAACCCATAGTGAAAAAAAAATACAATCATGAATAATATTCAATCTCCAAGTCGGACGCTTTCGCTAAAACTTCAAACATCTAACCTCCAGCAGTGCTAATTACTCACTTCAAACGTCCATCACTGCTCGCTCTTCACTTGCAACTACAAGTCCGACCAGCCACAGAGTCTCTTACAGAGTGCGCACATCGCTGTCAGAGTTATTAATGCAGTCTATCGCGCTGCCAACATAGACACACATAAACAGGCTACTTACAAATGACAGAGGTACCGAGTGTAATAACTCTTAAGTTTCCTTTTTAAGGATGTCATCCACTACGCCAGGTTCATATTCATTATTAACAGCTATCGTTTTGATTAAATTAATTTTTTTCCAAATTTTTCTTTCTGGAGTGGAATAGAAGTAGCTCTATGAATAGCAGAGTGAAAGAAAGCTTTTTTATGAGATTGTGGGTGCATGGTAGACGCAGGTACGATCTGATCAGAATATGTTTCTTTACGAAAAATATTGAACGAGATTTTATTTTCTTCTACTGTCAGTGTCAAGTCAAAGTTCAATTGACGGCCGTCGTTTTCGAGTTCACTGCTGAAGGACGGGCGTCGTTCTCAAGTTCACTGGTGAAGGATATTTTCTAGTTAAGTTCATTTCAGAGGTTGAAAATACGGTCAATGCCATCAGCAGGTCCTTTGTAGATGACTAAAAATCATAAACATATCTGAAATAGGAGACAATGTTTAGTGCTGTAGCTGAGAAACAGTTGAAAAACGTTTCTTCTAGACGGTTAATGAAAATGTCAGCAAGGATTCCAGCTAACGGATTTCCCATAGCGAGCCCGTCGGATTTATGATACAATTGTTGATTACATTCAGAATAGTTATATTTGGCTACGACTGTGATTAGATTCACTGTCAGTGATATGTTCGTCTGAAAGTTATTTTCAGAAATTATGTATTTTTTTTTCTACGATCCTGAGCGTTTCTTGCACGGGAACGTTTATATAAAGATTTTTGTTGTCTAGTGAAAACAACTTGATATATGGACTGCATTCTAAATCTTTTATTTTATGGACTAAGGCGTGGCTATTGAGGATGGAATAATTGTTCTCGAAGATGAATGATGTTTTCAGAGTTTCGTGCAGAAATTTGGCTAAATCGTGGTACGCGCTTTTCATACTATTAGAAATCGGGCATGTCGGATGCTTAGGTTTGTGAATTTTGAATTGAGAACGAAGCCGTCGATCATCGTGTCATCTATGGCCTGTGCTGAACCGCAGTTGCCTGGGCGCCGGTTTTCGATAGTGCCATGCACGGTTTACTTCCACAGCGGCGCGCGGGATGTTTACAAACTTGGCCGTTTCGATAATGTTTCCACCGTTGCCTAGTGATCAATCCCTTTTGGACCTCAGATGAATCGACTTCACCTCCACTGCTAGTGCTGCCACCTATTGTCTGAGTGGTTATTGCACGTCAGCGGCGAATATAGGCGGTGGTCACATTTGTGACTTGACAGCGTATTAATGAGTGTAGTGGGTTCGGGATGGAGGGAGGAAGAAGGAGATCTTCCATCACAAACGAGTATCAAGTGGAGCAGTTTAAAGCAAACGAACATACTGCCAGAAATAAATATAACAGGTTTTGGTATACTAGGAGCAGTAATAAACGAACTGTTTGGAAACTATTCTTCTGAAAGAAATAATAGAACCTAAACTGTTTAGCAGATCTTCTATATGGTTTTTCCAGTTTACATTTTTATCAGTACACTCATCTCTGGATCTACGTCTTCTGCACAATTACTGATGAAAAATTAAACCGGAGAAAAAATATAGCAGACCTGCTGATACTTTCAGGTTCGGCTACTTCTGTCATAAGAATGATTGCCAATATTGAGGATACAGAAGTCAGTAATTTAATGTATTGTCCATTCACTGAGGTCTTCGAGATAATGTTTTGGGGATGTCCTCTCGCAAAAACTGAAAAACTGTTCATTGCGTAAAAGAAGGTAATTATAAACACAGTGGAGTGTAAAACTTAGTACGAAAGTAACTTTCACAATGTGTCACTGTCAAGTCACATAGCTCGACTACATGACTACCCATAGGAACTGCTGCTACAGATTTCTAAAGAAATGACGTTTTTGTTAAAAGAGAATAATTACTGTTAAGTCATTGCGATTTACGATCGTTCCCTTGGCCTGGTTCTTAACAATGTATGTAATCACCACGGACGGCAATGTATGCTCTGCAACGTACTCCCGTATTGCCACAAGGCTGATGAAGAGTTATTGTGGTAGGACATGCCATTGCTCACCAGCACGGGTGAGAACTGCTGGATCACGTGGAGTACTGCATATTGTCTCCTCCGACGCAGCGCACACGTGCTCGAGGGGCTTTAAATGGGAGAATAAGTGGACCCTGTCAATTTTCCGAATATCCTCTCGTTCCAAGAACTCCTCCACCTATGCATGTTGATTCTATCATGCATTATCTTCCATAAGAATGACGTCAGCGCCTAATGCACCCCTCGAAAGACTCACATGTCGAATGGGTACTCTGTCACAATACCGTTGACAGATGAGTGTATCGTGTTCAAAGATTTGGAGGTCAGTTTGCTCCACGCAACATTATGCCTCCGCACCATAACACCTGGACCATCAAAACTATAGTTCCTGGATGGATTATGTTGTCACCTCTCGTCATACGACGTTACATCCAGCATTCTCGATTGATCGTTTTGGCTGTATAGGTTGTATATGGTCAGAACACTGTTGCAGAAACAACGAAACAAATGTGCCAAATTTAAACAGACGCAAAATTCCCAAGATTGGCGATCTTTTACAAAAGCTCGAAATTTAGCGCGGACTTCAATGTGAGACGCTTATAACAGTTTCTACAACAAAACTTTGTCTCGAAACATGGCAGAAAATCCAAAGAGATTCTGGTCATATGTGAAGTAAGTTAGCGGCAAGAAACAATCAATGCCTTCTCTGCGCGATAGCAATGGAGATAGTATCGAAGACAGTGCTGCCAAAGCAGAGTTACTAAACAGTCTTTCGAAATGTCTTCACACACGAAGACGAAATAAATATTCCAAAATTCGAATCGAGAATAGCTGCCAACATGAATGACGTAGAAGTAAATATGCTCGGACTAGTGAAGCAGCTTAAATCACTTAATAAATGCAAGTCTTCTCGTCCAGACTGTACACCAATTAGGTTCCTTTCGGAGTATGCTGATGCATTACCTCCGTACTTAACAATCATATACAACCGTTCGCTCGACGAAAGATCGGTACCCAAAGACTGGAAAGTTGCGCAGGTCACACCAGTATTCAAGAAAGGTAGTAGGAATAATGCACTTAATTACAGTCCCATATAATTAACGTCGATATGCAGCATGATTCTGGAACAAATATTGTGTTCGAATATTATGAATTACCTCTAAGAAAACGGTCTATTGACACACGTTCAACATGGATTTAGAAAACATCGTTCTTGTGAAACACAACTAGCTCTTCATTCACACGAATTGTTGAGTGCCATTGACAAGGGATTTCAGATCGAAGCCGTATTTCTGGATTTCCGGAAGGCTTTTGACACTGTACCACACAAGTTGCTTGTAGTGAAATTGCGTGCTTATGGAATATCGTCTCAGTTATGTGACCGGATTCGTGATTTCCTGTCAGAGAGTTCACAGTTCGTACTAATTGACGGAAAGTCATAAAGTAAAGAGAAGTGATTTTTTGACGTTCCTTAAGGTAATGTTATAGTCCCTTCGCTTTCCTTATCTGTATAAACGATTTGGGACACAATCTGAGCAGCCGTCTTAGGTTGTTTGCAGATGACGCTGTCGCTTATCGACCAATAAAGTCAGCAGAAGATCAAAACAAATTGCAAAACTATTTAGAAAAGATATATGTATGGTGCGAAAATTGGCAGTTGACCCTAAATAACGAAAAGTCTGAGGTCATTCACATGAGTGCTAAAATGAATCCGCTAAACCTTGGTTAACGATAAATCAGTCAACTCTCAAGGCTGTAAATTCAACTAAATGTCTAGGAATTACAATTACGAACAACTTAAATTGAAAGGTTCAAAAATTGGTTCAAATGGCTCTGAGCACTATGGGACTTAACTGCTGAGGTCATCAGTCCCCTAGAACGTAGAACTACCTAAACCTAACTAACCTAGGGTCATCACAACATCCATGCAAATTGAAAGGAACACACGGAAAATGATGTGGGGAAGGCTAACCAAAGGCTGCGTTTTATTGGCAGGACACTTAGAAAATGTAACAGATCTACTAAAGAGAGTGTCTACACTACGCTTGTCCGTCCTCTTTCAAAATACTGATGCGAGGTGTGCGATCCTTACCAGATAGGTTTGACGGAGTACATGAAAAAGTTCAGAGAAGGGCAGCAATAGGGGAGAGAGTGTCACTGAAATGATAAAGGATTTCGGATGGACATCATTAAAACAAAGGTGTTTTTCGTTGCGGCTGAATCTTCTCACGAAATTACAATCTCCAACTTTCTCCTGCGAATGCGAAAATATTTTGTTGACACAGACTTACATAGGGAAAAACGATCACGACGATAAAATAAAGGAAATCAGAGCTCGTACGGAAAGATACAGCTGCTCGTTCTTTCCACACGCTATACGAGATTGGAATAATTGAGAATTGTGAAGGTGGTTCGAAGAACCTTTTGCCATGCACTTAAATGTAATATGCGGAGTATACATGTAGATGTATAAGGGCGTTCAAAAAGAAACGAGCTGGAGGCATAATTACAGAAACCAGTACCTGTATGTTAGAAGTATTGACGCTGGCTGTTGAGACACTTGTCCCAGTGTGACACAAGGCGGTGAATGGCTGTCTCATAAAATACTCGGGGCTGCGATGTTAACCAGCTCCGCATGTACAGCTGGACGTCGTCTTCCGAGGTGAATCGTTTGCCCGTCAGACCCTTTTTAAGGGGGCCAAAAATGTCGTAATCACATGAAGAGAGGTCCAGACTGTATGGAGGGTGGCCGAGAACCTCCCATTTGAATTTCTGGAGGAGTGCCGCGACTGTGTTGGCCGTATGAGGCTTTGCATTGTCGTGGAGCAGAGTCACCCATTGAGTATTGATTTGGTCGCTGGGCCAAGGGTAGTCAAGATTTGCGAGCAACGCTGGGCATTCACTGTTGTTCTGTGCTGCGGGAAGTGAATCAGAATGGGGCCATTTTTGGTTAACATGGCAGCCCTGGAAATTTTTGAGACAGCCTTCCGTGGTGATCACACACTCTATTAAGAAGCAGGTCAAGGGTGCCATCATAAATCGCGGTGACTTCAGTGTAATTATTGTCTTTGAATAAAAGTGTGATTTCTGTTTGTATCATTGAGTATTTCTTTCTTTCTTTTTGGGGGGTTACCTTCTGTGCAATACTGTATCAGTTATTTCTTCAATATGCTCTCAAAGTTCAGTCGAGCTTTGTTACTTGGCAGGGACACATCACGCGAAGATAATTTCGTCCGTAAGTTTTGCACGCCTCTGCATGTGTGGTGTTCATCCACATATTATGAGGACATGCTAATCGTAATAACGGCTCTGAATTTTTCGTGTGAAAACTCATAAAGCTTGTTACATAAAGCAAACCTTACAAACGTTCTAGAGCTTTATTCTTGATGTATATATTGTATTTATTTCCCAACATAGTCGCCGTTCCGACGAACACATTTCTCCTGACGATAGACAAGTTTGTTGATACCATCTCTGTAGAATGTTCGAATTTGTTGAGGGAGTCAAAAACTCGGTTCTAGTTGCATGGCTTCATCACTATCAAAGTGAAATCGCCGAGGTAGTTCTCTAAGATTTGGAAACAGATGTAAATCAGATGAGTCCATGTGCCGACTGTATTGAGAAAGATCGATAGCGAACATGTTGTTGCAGATTTCGCAGAGTTCGTGTGTGGTCTGGCATTGTCATACCGAAGGAGAGGGTGTTCGATGTGTGGACAAACCCTTGAAATTCGAAACTCAATTGTAGCATAATGTTTCTGACGCACCAAGATAGTCACAGTATGGAGCACTACGTTACACGCTACAATTCGGAGTTCTTTAGCGTCACAGGACTACAAATATATATCTGTGAAGAATAAAGACATAGAATGTTAATAAAGTTTGCTTTATTTAAAAGGCTTTAAGAGTTTTCAAGCAAAAAATTCGGAGGCATTACTTTAGAGCATGCTCTCGCATGGTAAGTCTGCAAGCAGTCGGGAATGTCAACCACAGACTCACCGTAAATACATTCCCTTACGAAATTTGTTATCAACGATCGACATAGATTTGAGAGTAACAGACATAATCACAAGTCCAAAAATCCTCAAAAAAAAAAATAGATTACATTATCCTTTAACAAGTACAACCCTACAAGATGTACGTATCTGCGTTATCCTTCAATGAATGTATCTTCGTCACAGAAAGGGGTAAAATATGCAACTATAAAGCTCTTTGACAATCTTACTGTCGAAATGAAATGTCTGAAAGATACCAGAAACGTTTTACAGCGCTATTTAAAGATGTTTCTTATTCTATGCCATAGAGAAATCTTTAATAGAAATAATTCGTCATATGTACAGAAATACAAGCCGAAATGTGAAGCATGCAGCTATACAATTTTTTTCTAATTTTGTAACTACTTTTCCGTTGCCACGATCTACATCGTAATGTCTATCGTGAATGTGATCTATGGAACACGTAACTATCTAACTACCTAACTGCCTACAATCTTTGTGTTTGGACTAAAGACGATTACAGTGAGCAACATGGATGCATAAATCCTCCCACTCTATGGCCATACGACCATCATGCTGCAACCTCAGAGATACACGTATTTTCAGTAAAAAAAATCATTCTGGGTTGCTTTGACAGCAGACGCTTTATTGATGCATTTCGTGTTTTTGAGGCATCATCAGAAGTTGTTTAAGAATCTTGGGTAATGCATTACTCATAAATAGCCATAATTTAGTCATGCGCCTTCGGCGAAGGCTTGCGGCTATGCTAAGATAGGACCCCACTTTGCCGAAGTTGCATACCAAATTATGTGTATTTGTGACAAATGCGTTGCCTGCAGTTCCTAAACTAATTCTGAAGATGTCTCAAAAAGGCGAAACTTGGGTGTGATCATTAGAACCTACACTGTCTTTCTTACTGAAAACATGGGTAAGTTTCCAAATCCTTATTTTTTTCCTTTCTTTTATAGTGTAGTCGTCGACTGACGCTAGAGAAGTGAATGAGTTGCAGGTACATAGAGATTTTCCCTTTCACTGAAAGAAGATCCTTATTGGATGCATAGGCAAATGCGGAGCACCTTGCGCGCTCTACCTCCGAGTGTCTCGTATTCGGGTGCGAAGGGGATGAAACGGCAGAGGCGGTCTGCATTCCGATAGCCACTCAGCGCCGCCGTAGCGCTACGCGAACACACGGCGAGAGTGGCCCGCTCCGCCAGTCGTCCCCAGGGGCGACACACCACGGCCGGCGAGCAAATGCTGTTTGGCCGCCTTCACTACGCACGGGGACAATCTCGCCACACAGGAGGCGCAGCGGGCGCCCAAACTGCGTTACGGCTGCAAAGGCGCCCACGCCGGCGCGCCTCCCACACGATGCGACGCCCCGTCATAATCGCCAGCTCGAGTAGAGCGGCCGTGTCCCGTCTCACCAGCCAGAACCCCCCCCCCCAACTCCCCCCCCTCCAACCCCCCGCCCACTACATCCTTACCAAGGTGTCGACAGCTCGCCCACGTTAGAGCAGCATGTCACTCTGAGGACGCACGCGCATCGTCTACGCACTTGAGATACACGTTTATTTCAAACTTTTTCCAAGACTGGGTTGGAAGCATAAATTATGGAAGGTGTTTTATGCTAACGAATAGTGACATTTTTGGAGATCGAAGATCCCTCTACAAAAACCGAGCGTGGTGGCGCAGTGGATAGCACACTGGACTCGCATTCGGGAGGACGACGGTTCAATCCCGCGTCCGGCCATCCTGATTTAGGTTTTCCGTGATTTCCCTAAATCGCTCCAGACAAATGCCGGGATGGTTCCTTTGAAAGGGAACGGCCAACTTCCTTCCCCGTCCTTCCCTAATCCGATGAGACCGATGGACTCGCTGTCTGGTCTCCTCCCCCAAAACAATCAACCAACCAGCCTCTACAAAAATCAACATGGATTCAGTAAACATATCTTGCGAAATTCAGGTCGTTCTGGCCTTGTTCCTTCTTAATTTCAGCTGGGTATTTGACACCGCACTGCTGTTGAGTAAAAAAAAAAGAAATCACAGGCTTACAGAACCAGACTCTGAACTAGATTCAAGACTTGCATGTCGCTCTCAACGCAACAAAATGGACTGATGTAAAGGTAATTTACGGAGCTCCCCAGGGAAATGTGGTGCGACCATAACTGTTTACAATGTATATAAATCATCTAGTAGAAAGCGTCGGAAGGTTTTTGAGACTGTTTGCATAGGATATGGTAGTCTATAAGAAAGTACCATCGCAAGAAGGCCGTATAGTTTTGCAGAATGACCTGCAAAGGACTGAAGAATGGTGCAGGAGCCTGGCAGTTGATCCTGTAAGTAAATAAATTTAACGTATTGCGTGTACATAGGAAAAGAAATCCATTACTGTACAACTACACTATCGATGACAAATTATTGCTAAGTGTTATACCTAGGAGACCACAAGAAGAAAAGTCACATAAAGCAAATAGTAGGAAAAACAGTTGCCACAGAGATTAGTAGGAAGAAACTTAAGGATATGTACCTCGCTGGCCGCGGTGGTCTAGCGGTTCTAGGCGCTCAGTCCGGAACCGCTTGACTGCTACGATCGCAGGTTCGAATCCTGCCCCGGGCATGGATGTGTGTGATGTCCTTAGGTTAGTTAGGTTCAAGTAGTTCTAAGTACTAGGGGACTGATGACCACAGATGATAAGTCCCATAGTGCTCAGAGCCATTTGAACCAATATGTACCTCATCCATGAGAGAAGTGTCTTACAATGCGCTTCTTCGACCGACTCTTCAGCACTGTTCAGCAGTCTCGTGCCATTATCAGTTAGGAGTGATGGAAGCGATAGACGAGATCCTACGAAGAGCGGCACGTTTCTTCAGGGGATCGTTAAGACGGCGCGAGTGCCTTACCGAAATGCATGGAATTTTATGCTGTAAAGTCTGTCTACGACGTAGTGTGTAAAGACTAACCAAAGATGTGTGTTATGCCCTGATTCTGAAATCATGCTCTTATGATGGTCGAAGTAGAGAGGATATAAAATGTAGACTGGCAATGGCAGGGAAAGCGTTTCTGAAAAGAGAAATTTGTTAACATCGAGTATAGATTTAAATCTCAGGAAGTCATTTCTGAAAGTATTTGTATGAAGTGTAGCCATGTATGGAAGTGAAACATGGACGATAAATAGTTTCGACAATAAGAGAATAGAAGCTTTCGAAGTGTGGTACTACAAAGAATACTGAAGATTAGATGAGTAGATCACGTAACTAATGAGGAGGTACTGAATAGAATTGGAGAGAAGAGAAATTTGTGGCACAACTTGACTAGAAGAAGGGATCGGTTGGTAGGACATGTTCTGAGGCATCAAGGGATCAACAATTTAGTATTGGAGGGTAGCGTGGAGGGTACAAATTGTAGGGGGAGTCCAAGAAATGAACACACTAAGCAAACTCAGAAGGATGTGGGTTGCAGTAGGTACTGGGAGATGAAGAAGCTTGCCCAGGACTGAAGACCACAACAACAACATGTTACCTCAGGCACAAAGTATTATTAATTGCAATAATTCATTACAAGACACAGTGAAATAATCCTTCGGCAAGACAGTCAATGACGTATACAGACACGAACCCAACGAAAATTCATCAGCCGCATTTTCTGTTAATCAACTTTAACTACGGCAAATGAAAAAAGCTTAATAATAACCAAAAGTAATAATCAACTGTCATTAAAATATTTTCTTATTAACAATAACATTTTTAGAGACATTATAGCTCCACAAATTCCACTGGCGGACGTTGTAACAGAGGTGCTGTACATCATGTAGAGATTTACTATTGGAATTTCGAATGGGCATTTTCCGGGAAGAGTCGGACAACATATTACTTCCTCCCACATACCTCTCTCGAAATGACCACGACGAGAGAATTTGAAAAATTAGACCTATTACAGAGGCTTACCGATCATTCTTCCCACGCACCATTCGCGAGTGGAGCAGAGAAGTACCCTTCACCACAAACTGTTAAGTGGCTTGCAGAGTGTGATATAGATGCATAAAATTGATGAATAACCGAGCCCGTTGTTAATGAGTTCTTTATTTTACTCCAACACCGATCTCGTATATAATATTTAAGTTGTTTTCTAGCGGAAACCGAAATGATAAAATGAATATTTTCATAATTTACGTGTCAGGAATAGGAGACTTCCGCAATCATGAAAAAACAATTTACACGTAAAGTTTACGCATGTACAATATTAGTCAGTAAAAAGGAAAAATATATCTCACATTGTTCTATGGTCAAGAGAAACCAATGATTATTCACAGGGGTGGCAAAAATATGGGAACACCAAGATCCCAAAGTATTAACATGCCAAATACGGTTTAGGAAAACCGGTACCATTCGAAATACCTTGCAGTCGTCTGTGGATGCAGGTCCTGTTTCCAACGGAATCTTACGCCATTCTTCCTGCAAATTAGTGGCAAGTTCAGATAACGATGATGAGGGTGGGTAGCAACAACACACTCTTCTCTCCAAAGTAGACCACCAAGGTTCTATAATACTGAGATCTGGTGATTGGTGGCCAGGGAAGATTCGAAGTTTCGACAGTTCATCCTCGTGCTCACTAAATCACTCCTGAACGATGCAAACAGTTTCAACTGGGGCTCTGTGGTCTCGGAACACAGCACTGCTATTGCAGAAAAAACCAATGGTCACCATGGGATGGACCTGATCAGCCAAATAGGTCACATACTCCTCGACAGTAACACGATCTTGCGGAGTAATCGTGGGGCCCATGGAATACCACAGAATGGTTACCCAAATTATCACCGAACCACAACCATTCTTCTCTCTTGGGTGGTAATCTCGACCAGAAGTTGAAAACATGTGAAACAAGACTCATCCACCAGACCAAATGACATTGTTCCATTGCTCCATAGACCAGGATTTAAACCTTCGTCACCGCTTCTCCTGTTACGACAATTTGCACAACTGATGAGTGGTTTTGGAATTCCAGCACGACTGCAATTCCCTGATTTCTGGAGATCCTTTGGTGGGCGTTGATTTGGTGGTGACAGGTGAAATCTGGTTTCGCAGGACAGAGCGGATCAGGTTGTGGAAACGGGCCAAGGAAAATTGCTGTTAATTATACAAGAACACATACAACTTTATTCCTCAAACCAATGCAGAGTTTTCTCTTTAAAACAACAAAGATCAATTCACGGACCAAGTAACTTCTCCAGAATAAGTTTAAATGATTGCTTTTAAAACACCTGGATTTACAGTAACGGTTGAAGACCGTACTTAAGTAAAATTACAATATCTTCTCGGGTAAAGGCCAAAATAACATTTCAGAGCAGTAAAGGAAATTCTTTAAAAGCCAAGCATTTATAAATTCCAGCTAAAGACCATATTAAGGAAAATTCAAGTTAATTCTTCGGCTGAAAGCCCAATTAAAAACTGATTATCTTTACATGAGAGACTTTAAAGATAGGCTACACAGTACAACAAAGAAACATCTTAAGAAAACTTGAAGTATCTTGTCGGCTGAAGGCACAAACAATTACTCAAGAATAGTTAAAGACAATCTTGAGATAAACATTTAAAGAACACGGCTGAAGGCCGTTTCAAGAATTCAAGATAATTAAAGAGAAACCATACAGACAGGGATTTAGATATGAAAGCCACAGATTCTGAAACAAACGCAGCTGAAGGCCTGAATACAGAGTAACAAGAATTTTCAATGAAACACGGCTGAAGGCCTAATCCTAATTTAGAAGTTCGGCTGAAGGCCATATACTAAAAATAAAACAGACAATATTAATATACAGCTGAAGGCCAGGCACAGTACCTGCGACCAAATAGAATGACAATCACAAACAACAATCCTTGGTTCTCAGGAGTGTTCCAAAGGTCGACCTGGGGAGGAAACTCTAACTACAGTTTAGGTGAGACAGACATCCAAGCGTAACACCAAACAATCGGGTTGCAGCACGACCCCGGCGGCTGACGAACCAGCCAACCGCCCAATCAATTCCCTTCCACCCTACCAACAGCATGACAACCAAAGTATCAGCGAAGACGAGGATCGCAGCAGGATTATGTCTTAATAATAATAGTGGTATAAACACATCCAAGGTACAATAAACACTCAAAGAGAACAAGAGAACAACACCAAGCTGTCGAGCTACACGCCATGCCGGACAGCATCAACAAGGTGAGGAAAACACACTGCCGCGAAACTACGCTAACGACCAGGGCAGGTAACCGGAACGTAACGGCCACAAGGCACAAGATACCGCTGGCGCACTTCACTAATAAATTATAATCTTTTCAAGGGTTAAACGCCGGCCGGGTGGCCGGGTGGTTCTAGGCGCTAGAGTCTGGAACCACGCGACCGCTACGGTCGCAGGTTCGAATCCTGCCTCGGGCATGGATGTATGTGATGTCCTTAGGTTAGTTAGGTTTAAGTAGTTCTAAGTTCTAGGGGACTGATGATCTCAGAAGTTAAGTCCCATGGTGGTTCAAGTGGCTCTGAGCGCCATGGGACTTAACATCTGAGGTCATCAGTCCCCGGAAGTCCCATAGTGCTCAGAGCCATTTGAACCATTTGAAAGGTTAAACACCATACACGGAGATGGATGCAAAATTTGCCGACTCCAACACGTCATCACGTAGCTGCTTGAGGGGACAGCGCAGGATGCAACAACCAGCAATCAACGAAGAGATGTCACAACAGTTGAGCTTTCATGACAGGTTCACTGATTACTCGACTCCAGTATGGCGGTAGGCGACGAACTTAGCAGTTCTCGCAGCTAGTGCCACCCAACTCCGACCGTGCATGCATGCCTCCAGCAGCCCCAGCCTGATCACACGCCGCAGAGACTTCCTTGCTGCTCCGCCACAACCGACCAACTGTCACACACACCATGACACAGAAATATAACTGCCACACCAAAGAAGTTACAGCAGTACTAATATCGATAAACGCTGCTGCTGCCACTGATGGAGGCATGTGAGCAACTCGTCCAGATAGTAACTGAGGGAGGAATAAGACGCCACTCGATGGTGACAAAATTCCCAAAAGGAAAAACGCCATTAGCGCGAGACGACCTGCTATCAACAGGGTTCGCGAGAGCGACAGTCAGCTCTGCAGTGACTTTTTCATGTGTTGTCCCCTCCTTTTTCTTGACAGTCCTCTTCAATGGCCATCCTCCACGATCACTTAACACACAATTTCGTCCGCGTTATGATTTAGCATATGATGTTTTTGATGTATCCTCATACTGAGGAGTGATAAAAAAGTATCTTGTAATAACACTGTTCATTATTGATATAGAAAAGAGCACTCAAACACAACATACGTGGATGAATGTCCACACAACTAAAGTACAAACAGAAGTCGGTCCTAGACGTTGCCTGAGATGCGCCTACACAATGAAGCCCACGAGTCGTGGTGGACGGCGGAGGAGGAGCAGCCTAGGATGATCTACATTAGGATCCAGCCTGGCAATTAAAGTATGTTCGTGTGACGGCGGTACTTTCGGGAGACCATAGCTGTCGGAGACCATAGCTCGGACGACGATAGCTGCACGAGGGACGACAGTACTTCAAGCAAGACGGGTGTCGGCAAATGTCGGAGGCGATATCCCCCTCGGACGATGATAGCTGCCGCTGGACGATGTTTGACGTGACGTGCCACCTGAGAGCGGCAGACAACGGTCCTGCGTGGCGTCAGCGACACATGGCCACGACGAGGGCGATACTCCGTACGATGATCTGCTGGTGCGGCTCTGAGATGTCACTAACTCTACCATGCTCCAGCGGCAGCTTAAATGGTCTCCTGTGGATTACCACCGTCGTGGCGCTGCGATGACACGTGACGTTGCGTAGGGAAGTAGTGTGCAGCCTACAGCACTCTGTGCCGGGACATCGGCTAAGTTGGCGGCCTCGGACGCTGACGTAGCTGCTGGCGGCTTCACTGTGCACAGTACCATGACTCTGCTTACAAACAACCTCAGGACGAGGCAGCGGCCACACCAGTTCCGCGATGCATCCTCGTTAGGGTGGTGGCTGGAATACGAAGGGGGCGGCCCAGCATACACCAAAGTTTTTCCGCTTGCCCTGTGTGCAATATACACTGAAGAGCCAAAGAAACAGGTATACCTGCCTAATATCGTGTAGGGCCGCCACGAGCACGCAGAAATGCCGCAGCACGACGTGGCATGGCCTCTACTAATGTCTGAAGTAGTGCTGGAGGCAATTCATGAATCCTACAAGGCTGTCCATAAATCCGTAAGAATACGAAGGAATGGAGATCTCTTCTGAACAGCACGTTGCAAGGCATCCTGGATATGCTCAACAGCTGCCAGCGGAAGTGTTTAACTCAGAAGAATGTACCTGGAGCTACTATGTAGCAATTCTGGACGTGTGAGGTGTCGCATTGTCTTGCTGGAATTTCCCAAGTCCGTCGGAATGCACAACGGACACGAATGGATGCAGGTGATCAGACAGGATGCTTACTTACGTTTCACCTCTCAGTCTAGACGTATCGGGGTCCTATATCACTCCAACTGCACACGCCCCACACTATTACAGAGCCTTCACCAGTTTGAACAGTTCCCTGCTGACATGCAGAGTCCATGGATTCATGAGGTTGTCTCCATGCCCGTAAACGTCCAACTAGACCCGTCCGACCAGGCAACATGTTTCCAGTCATCAACAGTCCAACGTCAGTACTGACGGGCCCAGGCGAGGGGTTGAGCTTCGTGTTGTGCAGTCCTCAAGGGTACACGAGCGGGCTTCCGGCTCCGAAAGCCCGTATCGATGATGTTTCATTGAATGGTTCGCACGCTGACACTTGTTCATGGCCCAGCATTGAAATCAGCAGAAATTTGCGGAAGGTTGTACTTCTGTCATGTGGAACGATTCTCTTCTGTCGTCGTTGATCCCGTTCTTGTAGGATCTTTTACCAGCCGCAGCGATGTAGGAGATTCGATGTTTTACCGGATTCCTGATATTCATGGTACGTCCGTGAAATGATTCTACGGGAAAATCCCCACTTCATCGCTACCTCTGAGATACTGTGTCCATCGCTCGAGCGCCGACCATAACATTACGTTCAAAATCACTTAAATGTTGATAACTTGCCATTATAGCAGCAGTAACCGATCTGACAACTGCGCCACACACTTGTCTTACATAGGCGTTGCCGACAGCAACGCCGTATTCTGCCTGTTTACATAACTCTGTATTTTAATATGCATGCCTATACCAGTTACTTTGTCTCTTGAGTGTAAATCTTCGTTACCGTGTATCTTGGAACAACATACACTTCTGCTTCTTGGGTCGCGGAAGCAACCACCTTATAAACACTAACTACTTGTTCATGTTCGAATTCACTGAGATCCAACTTAAGTCACTCACAACACAGAACACGGTTTCGAACACGACTGACGCGAAGTATTGAGGACACTGGCTAGCATCCTTATTTATATCCAAGCACGTATTTCTCGCTGTTTCCATATTTTTGGCCAACCTTTACTTTCTGAAATCAGCCCAATAGGGCAGCTACAAGACTTCTCTTCCAATGAATAATATATCCTGTTTTTTGTCGCCAGTAACCCTCAACGCCGATCTCCAGCAAGCCCTCATATACTCAGTCTCTCTCACTTTAGTACACCAGGACGTCTCCTTCCGGGGAAACTGAGGTCCATGGGTTTCAATGGCCATGGTGTTTATCCATATGAGTGACATGACTTGTTCGTAGAAGTCGTTTGGTTGTGATCGAGCGTAGACATTTAATCTCATGTCCATTTCATCCAAGTCACAGTGATTCTGTATCCCACACTTACCAGTGATCTCATCTTCAACAGGACCATAGAGCTTCCTTAACACTTCTTCTTCTTCTTCTTCTTCTTCTTCTCCGTCTATTTATCTACATAGCTCTCTCTCTCTCTCTCTCTCTCTCTCTCTCACACACACACACATCCACACACACACTTATTTTTCATCTCATGGGACAGTCGCAACCTATGTCCTCAATTATTTTCTGTACCTATCCCTGTCGCTGTTTTTCTCTACAGTTTTTACGCTCTACGGCTCCCTCTGGTACCATGGAAGTTATTCTCTGATGTCTTAACAGATGTCCTAGCATCGTGCCCCTTCTTCGTCAGGGTCTTCCTTATATTCCTTTCAAATGGTTCAAACGGCTCTGAGCACTATGGGACTTAACATCTGAGGTCATCAGTCACCTACGACTTAGAACTATTTAAACCTAACTAACCTAAGGAGATCACACACATCCATGCCCGAGGCAGGATTCGAGCTTGCGACCGTAGCGGCCGCGCCGTTCCAGACGGAAGCGCCTAGAACCGCTCGGCCACACCGGCCGGCTATATTCCCTTCCTCGCCGGTTCTGCGCAGAACCTCCTCATTCCTCACCTTATCAGTCCACCTAATCTTCAGCATTCTTCTGTAGCACCACTTCTCAAATGCTTCGGTTCTCTGCTGTTCCGTTTTTCCCACAGTCTATGCTTCACTAGCACACAATGCCATGCTCCTAACGTACATTCGCAGAAATTTCTTCCACAAATTAAGGCCTATGTTTGATGCTAGTAAACGTCTCTTGGCCAGGAATGCCCTTTCTGCCAGTGCTAGTCTGTTTTTGCTCTTCTCCTTGCTCCCTCTGTCATGGGTTATTTTGCATCCTAGTCACCAGAATTCGTTAACTTCATGTACTTCGTGTCCACCCATCAAGATGTTTTCTCGCTGTTCTCATTTCTGCTATTTCTCATTACTTTCGTCCTTCTTCGACTTACTCTTACTCCATGTTCTGTACTAATTAGACTGTTCATTCCCTCCAACGCCGGCCGGTGTGGCCGCGCGGTTCTAGCGCGTCAGTCTGGAACCGCGTGACCGCTACGGTCGCAGGTTCGAATCCTGCTTCGGGCATGGATGTGTGTGATGTCCTTAGGTTAGTTAGGTTTAAGTAGTTCTAAGTTCTAGGAGACTCATGACCACAGATGTTGAGGCCCATAGAAAAAAAATAAAAATAAATAAAAAATTTAAAAAAATAAAAAATAAAAAAACCCTCCAACAAATCCTGTAATAGTCTTCACTTTAACTCAAGATAGCAATGTCATCAGCGAATCATATCACTGATATCCTTTCACCCTGATTTTTAATCTCACTCTTAAATCAATCTTTTATTTCTGTCATTGCTTTTAGATATATTAAATGAACAGTAGGGGCGAACGACTACATCCCTGTCTTATAGCCTTTTTGATCCGAGGATTTCATCTACATCTACATCATACTCCGCAAACCACCTAATGGTGTGTGGTGGAGGGTACTTTCGGTACCACTATCTGATCCGTCCAACACTGTTCCACTCGCGAATAGTGCGTGGGAAGTATGATTGCCGGTAAGCCTCTGTATTGGCTCCAATTTCTCGAATTTCTTTTCCTCGTGCTCAATACGCGAGATGTATGTGGGAGGGGGGGGGGGGGGGGGGGGGAGGTAATATGTTGTCCAACTGCTCCTGAAAAGTGCTGTCCCGAAATTTCAATAGTAAATTTCTCCGTGATGCACAACGCCTCTCTTGTAACGTCTGCCAGTGGAAATTGTTTATCATTTCCGTAAAGCTCTCTCACCAGCTAAACGATCCCGTGACGAAACGCGCCGTTCTTCGTTGGATCCTCTCTATCTCCTCTATCGGTCCTACGTGATAGGCATCCCAGGTAGATGAACAATACTCAAGAATCGCGCGAACAAGCGTCTTATATCCCATTTCTTTCGTGAATGAGCTACATTTTCTTAAGATACTTCCGATGAATCTGTTGTCTGCTTTTACCACTATCTGTTTTATGTGATCATTCCACTTAAGGTCGCTCAGGGTAGTTACGCCTAGATATTTATACGTCAGACGCTGTATCCAGCTGTTTGTCATCGATACTGTAGCTGTACAGTAGAGGATTTCTTTTCCCGTGTATGTGCAATATGTTAAATTTACGTTCAGGATCAACTGCCAGAGCAATTCTTTGCAGGTCGTTCTGCAGATTCGTACTATCTTCAGGCGTTGCTACTTTGATACAGACAACTGCATCATCTGCGAATAGCATTAAACAGCATCCGAAGCTTTCTACTAGATCATTTAGATATATTGTAAACAACAACGGTCCTATCACACTTCCCTTTGGTACTCCGGATATTACCTTTAAATATGTCGATTTTGTTCCGTTTAGAGCGACGTGTTGAGTTCTGTATACAAGAAAGTCTTGAATCCAATCGCAAGCCTGCTCTGATACTGCGTGAGTTCGTTATTTTTGCATTAAACGGCAATGCGGGACGGTGTCAAATGCCTTTCTGAAATCAAGGAACACGACGTCAACTTCAGCGCCGTTGTCCACTGCGCTGTGGATCTCATGGAGGAACAGGACGAGCTGAGTCTCACAGGATCTCTGTTTGCGGAATCCATGTTGATTTTTGCAGATGTTCATTTTCCAAAAACAGCATAATTCTTGGGCATAAAACATGTTCCATAATTCTACAAACGGGAATGACCTGCGCTTTTTTCCAGTCGTTAGGTACCTTTCGTTGCTCAAGCGATCTACGATATATTACTGCTAGAAGGGGAGCAATTTCTTTCGCATAATCTTAATATAATCTTATAGGTATCTCATCTGGTCCTGACGCCTTTCCACTACTAAGCGATTGTAGCTGCTTTTCATTTCCGCTGTCAGTTACCTCAAAAATTGCCATTTCGACGTTCGTACGACGATAGAAAGGAAGGGCAGTGTTACGATATTCCGTGGTGAAACAACTTCGGAAGACCGAATTCAATATTTCTGCCTTCTCTCTGTTATCTTTCGTTTCGGTGCATGTGCGGTCGCTGAGAGAATGAACAGATGATTTTGACCCACTTACTGATTTTGCATACTACCAAAATCTCTTAGAATTTTCACTCAGATTGGCTGACCAAGCCTTACTTTCAAAATCATTGAATGATTCTCTTATTGCTCTCCTTAAGCTCTTTTTCGTTTCGTTCAGCTTTTGTTTGTCAGCTAGCTTTTTACTTCTCTTGAATCTGAGATGAAGTGCTCTTTGTTTGCGTTGTGTTTTTTTTAACAAGGCTATTAAACCATGGTGGATCTTTCCCATTCCTTAAAACCTTACCCGGAACATATTTGTCTAGGGCATACTGAACGGTGCCTTTGAATTTTCACCATTTGTCCTTATCACCGAATATTTTATGCTGACTGCTGAAATATTCTGAAATTTGTATCCTGTCACCCTTGCTGAGCAAATATTACCTTCCTTAACATTCCTTGTAGGACTCGTCGTCATAGATGCTGTCACAGCCTTATGATCACTGATACCTCCTTATACGTTAACTAATTCGATAAATTCAGGTCTGTTTGTTGCCAAGAGGTCTAAGAAGTCACCCTCACGAGTTGCTTCTCTAACTATCTTCTCAAGGTAATTTTTGTACAATACATCCAGATCAATGACAAACGAATCCCTGTCTCTGGCGCTAGTTTTTATGGCACAACACTCCAAATTTTTACTTGGCAAGTTGAAGTCACCTCCTGTTACAAGGGCATGATCAGGAAAATTACTAATGATATTCTGCTAGTTCTGTCTGGAGCGCTCTACAACTTTAGATCCTGACCCAGGTGGTGTATAAAAGCATCCATTCACCATTTTTGACGGTTCTTTGATACTCAGTTTCACTCAGATTAATTCACATTCTGAATCCATGATAACCTCGGTAGATGTTAATGAATTTTTTACTGCAATCAATTTGCCGCCACCTTGACGACTAACCTACCCTTACGATAACGATTCCAGTCTGAATTTTCTGAATTTGGGATTTTGTTGTCACTGACGTCTGGTTTCAACCAACTTTCTGTTCCCAATACTATCTGCGCATTTAACCTTCAGTACGCGATACTAATTCTGGAACCTTTCCTTGGATGCTCCTGCAGTTTACTAAGATCATATTAATCTTTTCTATCTCTGAACTGCGAGGAACAGGCAAATAGTCTTTGATCCCCAAGGAGGAGTTCTCTAGCCTAAAAAAGCCCCATTTGCATGCCACACGTACTCCGCTACCCTAGTAACCGCTTCCTGCGTGTAGTGCAAGCCTGACTTATCAAGGGGAACCCTTTAATTCTGCACCCGATGGTGGAGGTCCATAAATTCACTTCCGATAACGTCGCAGAGTCGTCTGATCCTCTGCTTATGACCTTCCACTCTACTCCAGGCCAGAGGACCGCTATCAGCTCTGGGTACGATACTACAAATAGACAGCCTGCACCTCGCGTGCGTTGCTAGTTGCCTTCACCAAGTCAGCCAACCGCCGAAAGGAGCCGCGGATGGCCTCAGAACCCAAGCAGCAGGCGTCATTTGCACCGAGGTGTGCCACTACTTGTCGCCAGCTGCACTCAGTGCACTTGACAGCCGCCGGCAGGGTCTCCTCCACATCATGAATGAGACTCCCCGGTAAACATACCGAATGTACATTGGAATTTTTTCATGCCTTGCCTGCTATCTCCCTGAGGGGCTCCATCACCCGCCTAACACTGGAGCTCCCAATGACAACCATACCTATCCTCTGTACTTGTCCGGACTGGACAGGAAAATCGACCGCTGGCCCAACAGGAGAGGCATCCCGTGATAGATCAGAGTTACCATCAACACTGGGTACTACCTCGGACCTGTTGTTAAGACATAGGGAGCCAGCCCCATGGCCTGCTCCTCTTTCGCGGCCGACTGTGTGTAAAATTGATATAAGGTCTCAAATGGCGCTACTGAGTTTGAAATGTATACAGAATTTACCAAAGGAGCATAAAGTAACACTAAAATTTGCTGTGCCGATTTCTCATTGTAATCTGAGACCGCAAGCTATTAAACAGAAATATATTTCTCTACTGAAGTTTATGTAATTGCTGATACCAGCAATTAGAAATCCGCTTTGTCGAAAAGTTACTGCACTAGATAAATATTCAAACTAGAATGCACTGATTTAAGCTGTATGCTGTCTACTAGCACAAAATTAAAACTTAGTGGCGTGACGCAGTTTTTGACGACGGGATAATTTACACTAGGAAGCCGCCCCTCACAAAGATATTCACAAGGCTTAAGCAAAAACAAAAGCTACGATTAATTTCCTAACCACTAGTCTACACAGTAAAATACACACGTATAGTTCACTTCTTTGCAGAAGCACGTGAAAGAAGAGAACAATTAATTTACTGCTGCTGCTGCGCGTCCTCTCGGCTCATCGGCTGCCGCTACTTCGTTCTTAGTCATCCACTCTTATTTTGCCCTCTTCTTTCTTGTATATATTATATATCACATGTCTTTCCCTGCAGATTTCCCCTATTTTTCTCAGGATGTCGAACATCTTGCGGCATTTTACTTTGTTGAAAACTTTTCCAGATCTATGAACGAGTTTTGCTTTTCCTTCAGTCTTGCTTCCAAGATCATCTGTAACGTCAGGACTGTCTCTCTTGTGTCTTTACCTTACCTGAAACGTAACTGATACTCATCTCACAGATCCTCAGTTTTCCTTTCCATTCTTCTTTATATTATGCTTGTCAGCAATTTTTAATCCACATAAACGATTTAAGATATAATCTGAGCAGCCCTTTTAGATTGTTTGTAGATGATGCTACCGTTTACTGTCTATTGAAATCGTCATAAGATCAAAATGATATACACGAGATATCTGCATGGTGCAGAAAGTAGCAACTGAGTAATAAATGTGTGAGGTCATCTACATGAGCACTAAATGGGATCTGTTGAATTTCAGTTACACAAATATAATGGCTGTCAATTCAACTAAGTACCTAGATACTTCAGTTACGAAGAACTCAAACTGAAACGATCACGTAGACAATGTTGTGGGGAAAGTGGACCGAAGGCTTCGTTTTATTGGCAGAACACCTAAAAGATTCAACTGGTTTATTAAAGAGATTGCTTACTATAAGCTTGTCTGTACTTTTCCGGAAAATTGCTGGGAAGTGTGGAAAACTTAGTAGGTGAGATTCACGAAACATATCGAAAAAGTTCAGAGAACGGCAGGTCGTTCCGTATCATCACATAGAAGGGAACAGAGTATGAAGGATATGACATGCGAATGAAGGATATGGTACGCGAGTTTGGCTGCCAATCACTGAAACGAAGGCTTTTTGCGGCGTGATATTTCCACGAAATTTATATCACCACCTCTCTCCTCCGAATGTGGAATATTTTGTTCACTCGCAACTACACAGAAAGGAATTATATTTTAATAAAATAAATCGGCTTGCACAGAAAGATTTCGTTTCTCCAGCACGCTTTTCGAGAGTGAAACGGAAGAGGTATAGTCTGAAGGAAATTAAGTTTGAACTGCAGAATAGTCATTCAGATGTATCCTTGCTTGACTTCTGCATCACACGATGCGTCCAAATGTTTAAAATTATGATCTTGTAGGATCGGCAAGTGCTAGATGTGTGATTTTCTCACTTCCTACAGCGAAGAATTTCAGTTCCTACGGAAAGCCATGAACAATATTGATAACTCACCGTCGTCTTCCCTCAGCCCTGTGGTTATGTTAAATATGTGCTTGAAATGGTTCCCAAGCTTCAGTTGTTCTTCTCAATCAATGAGACAAATTGTAGGCTGACGACTTTCTCGGGCATCCTTAACTCGATTCATCAGGATCTTACAGAGAATTCAGTAGTATGTCTTCTAAAATATGTGAAAAACAAGCGAAGTTCTTCGCTGTATTCCCACATTCCAAAGTGGCCGGCACAGTCCTCTTTGTTATATTTCTTTTGTAGAGGGCAGATGACCGCTTTCTTCCAAAGTCAAATGATTACTAAACAGTCCTGTGGATCTAAACCATTCGCATTTCTGACGGCTTGAACTGAGCACACTTGCAATGAAGTGTGTGAAAAACGCCCCCATACTGTAACACTACTTTCTCCGCATTTTATTGTTGGCACCACACATGGAGGCAGGTAAAGCGATGTCCAAACCCAAACCCATCCATTGTGTTACTACAAGTCATAGTGTGATTTCCCACTCCATATCACTCGTGTCCGATCATCCACTGTCCAGTGACGTCGTTCTTAACACATTAGCTATAGAAATGTCTGGCTGATGAGTAATTAACCTCCCACTGAATTCCATTTTTTTAGCTCCCTACGCAAAGCCATTGTGCTAGCTGGAATTCTGAGTGATTCCTTCCTCTAATTTCATGCAAACTATTACATCCACCGTCCGTAAGGTCCGACGGTCCCCGTCCGCCAGTACATGAGTTCTTGCCGTCTGTTGATTTAGGTATGGTGTGTATCTGAGCAGCCACAATCGTATTACCAATAGTCGACTTCGTCAACACACCACGCTCTTTTCTTTCATTTATTTATTTTTATATTTTTTTGAGTCGACAGTCTTCAGATTGGTTTGATGCGGCGCTCCACGATATCCTACCCTGCGTTAACCTCCGCATCTCAGAGTAGTACTAACACCCTACATTCTGATTTATTTGCTGGATTTATTCCAATCTCTGTCTTCTCCTGCAGCTTTTACCGTTTGTAGTTTCCTCTAGTACCGCGAAGGTTATACCCTGATGTTCAAAATGGCTCTGAGCACTATGGGACTTAACATCTATGGTCATCAGTCCCCTAGAACTTAGAACTACTTAAACCTAACCAACCTAAGCACATCACACAACACCCAGCCATCATATACCCTGATGTAATACATGTCCTATCATCCTCTTCCTTCTTACTATCAGTGTTTTCCATTTGTTCCTTCCTTCGCCGATTCTGCGGAGAACTTCGTTCTTCTTTATTTTATCAGTCCATCTAGTTCTCAGCATTCTTCTGTGGCACTACATATCAAACGCTTCGAGTCTGTTCTGTTTCAGTTTTCCCACTGCCCATGATTCACTGCCGTATCATGCTGTGCCCCAAACGTATATCCTCAGAAATTCTTTCCTCAGATTAAGGCCTATGTTTGATGTTGATTGTCTCGGCCAGGAATGCCCTCTATGCTGTGCTAGCTTACTGTCCATGTCTTTCTTGCTTCGTTCATGAAAAGTAATTTTGCTTCCAAGGTGGTAAAATTCCTTAACGTCGTCTACTTTATGGTAAATAGTTTTGACGTTAACTTTCTCGGTATTCTCATTCCTGTTTCATCTCATTTTTGTTTTCTTTTTCCGACGTACTCTCAGTCCGTATTCCGACTCATTACACCGTTCATTACATTCAACAGATCCTGTAAATCATGTTGATTTTCACTGAGGATACTGAAACGCCCGCTAAATCCGCAGGGCAGAACAGGTGATTAGGACTGTGTAAGGTCCAAATAAGATGTCATATTAACAGAATCATCCGTCGGTTCTTGGTAGAACAACATTATAATAATAAATGAAAAGCACCAGTTTGCTTTTGTTCTACAATATTATTTTTGTTGCTAACCGGTTTTTTTTCGGCTTACAAGGCCATCTTCAGACATTTACTGAGTATTATCACCAAAGAAATTAAATGTTAGCAGACAACATTGGAAGAGAAGTAACACATCTAGAGTGAAGTAGAAATATACAGTGAGTAACATCTTTGCAATGAAATAGTAAAAACTGAACAGTACATAAATAACAATGGAGTTGACAGGAAAACCTTTAGCACAAAATAGGAATAGCATGCCTACATAACAGTTTCTATTAATAAACAAAAATAAGTTAAGAGGTATATCTGTCTCACACAGTGATAAATTAGTATCCTTTGATGTCAGCAGTTTGTTTTCTAACATACCAGTAGTAGAATGTATTGACATTCTGACAGAGCTGATGCACAAGTCTAATGCCAATCCTGTGAAATTGAATGACTTGAGACTGGCCACACAGACCTGTCTTGCTCAGAACTATTTCCAGTTCCAAGGCACTCTTTATAAACAATTAGATGGCTTAGCTATGGGTTCCCCTCTTAGTCCACTGTTGGCTGAAATATTTATGGACCATTTTGAACAAAATTTTCTAAAAACAGAGCCTTTGAGTGCAAACATCAAATACTGGTTTAGATTTGTAGATGATGTCCTGTGTATGTGGACTGGTACTACAAGACAACTCAACACATTCTTGAAAAACCTAAACAGTCAACATAAAAATATCCAGTTCACTATGGAAATTGGCAACAAATCCATAAACTTCTTAGATCTCACCATTGACATCAGTACACACACATTGTTTCAAAATTTACAGAAAAACAACAACTACAGACACAGTAATACCTTCTTGCTCACAACACCCCATAGCTCACAAACATGCAGCTTTCCACTCAATGGTACACCGTCTCATACCTATTCCCATGTCCAGAGATGATTTTAAAGCAGAGTTATATACAATACAATTTATTGCCTCAGCCAATGGCTACAATCCACTTCTTATTGACCACATCTTGCACAGGAAACAAAAACGGAAAATTATACCCCTCCTCTATGCCCACCTGCTTCCCCATCCACTGTCTGCAAGAAATGGTGTACTCTACCATTTCTAGGTCAGGTATCACAGACTGTAGCCAAAGCACTGAAATCCTGCAAGTATAGGGTTTCCTACTATGTCAGGAACACTATAGCCCAGTCTGGTTTTAATAGCAAAGACAAGATCCAGTTATTAGCCAACAGTGGGGTATACAAAATCACCTGTTCTGATTGTGACAAATTTTACATTGGTCAGTCAGGCAGAGACATATCAACTAGGCTGGCTGAACATGAACGCAGCTGGAGGTTGCAGAATTCAGACTCTGCATTTGCTGAGCATGTACTGAGTGAGGGTCACAACTATCTGCCAGTGTCCCATGTACTTCACTTAACAAACAAAGGCCATAAACTCAACCTGCTGGAAGCCCTGGAAGTTAACAAACATCTTGCTCACAGTCCAGATCTCATCCTAAATGACCAGACACAACTCAACACTTCCCTCTCCTAAACTTCATATAATCATCTTTGTTGTTCATTACTTCCCACACTCTCTCTTCCTACATATTCCCATTTTCCTGTAGTCATTAAGTTGTTTTATTTGTTGCAGTTGTCTTTGTATTCCACATATGATGTAGTTTCAATAGTTAAGGGTTTGCTTTTAACTTGTACTTGTATTACTGTCCATGTTTAACTCCCCTTGTAGTTGCCTCATCAAATACTGTTCATATTTTACTTTGCTCATTTATTTAATGTAAATTGGTACACAGCCACTGCTTTGATTATAATATTAATGTTAAAATGCAGTACCACCAGACTCTCAAACTGTAGGTTCCCTCAAACACCACAATTTTCCTGCATTTACTAATTTCTGTTTATCTTATTGATATTGCTTAAGTTCCTCGTGTATTCTGTATTTACATTGACAACTGTCTCTTCTTTTTCAATCGGCTGTGTATCACTCTCCATGCTTCATACCTCTTGATGCAGCCTTTTCTAGTACTAATTTTATCTTATTTTATTAGTTTTGTTTATTAATAGAAACTGTTATGTGGGCATGCTATTCCCATTTTGTGCTAAAGGTTTTCCTGTCAACTCCATTGTTATTTATGTACTGTTCAGTTTTTACTATTTCACTGCAAAGATGTTACTCTCTGTATGTTTCTACTTCACTCTAGATGTGTTACTTCTCTTCCAATGTTGTCTGCTAACATTTGACTTCTTTGGTGATAATACTCAGTAAATGTCTGAAGATGGCCTTGTAAGCCGAAAACCGGTTAGCAACAAAAATAATATTGTAGAACAAAATAAGATATCGGTCAGGTTCACTCACAATTTTAATTTATTGTAATTTAATAACACCTTTAAACCAAAACGACACATAGCCGAACCTTTAGAACTACGAGTTTCAAAAAGGCAATTATCTCATGGCTGAGGGCCTCCAAACAAGAAATCTTAAAAGTCAACAAAATAAAAATGCAGTTAAAACAGAAAATAAAATAATTAAAATATACATGGTATCATAGCTAGGCTGGAAAGCCTCAAGGCTAAGGTAGATATAACAAACATATGCAAGGTTCAATACGGGCGGCTGAGGGCCACAATTAAATTTGAAAATTTTAAAATATATAATCTTAATCTTTTAAGGCAGAAGGCAGCAAGTTTTTGCTTAAAGGGTAATTTCAAGGATAAGGTTTTAAACAGCTTAAGGCCCACAATTTATTTTTCTAAATTCAAAATACATAAAGCCCAGTAAAAACTAGAATTTTTAAATCATTGGCTATGTTAGATTATTAACAAACAAACACCGGTGAGAAGGACAATAAAGGAAACGACACTCAGAAGCCTCCAGGGAGGTTGGTCTGCCCACGTTCACTTAGGTGAGACAGGTGCTGAGCCCAACTACACTTGATCCGTTGGAACCCAACCAGGGACCGACCGACACAACGACTTGCTTGCCACCAATCACTACATGAGAACTCAAACACGAAAGGTTACCAAAGTGATTATCCTCAATAAAATATGTATTAGCTGTCAAAACTACACACCATGTTGTGGTGAGAACAGGTGAGGAAAGAACACTGCCTGAATTTACGTCAGTGGCCAGAGCAGGTAACCAAAAACACTAACGGCCACAAAGCAGAAAATTTCGCTGGTGCACTTGAATTGTAGTCAACCAATATAGTTAATTGCACCGCATGGCGGCTAAATTTCAGCAATAGAAACACTCGGTGTTGCTCACAGGAAAACCTCCCCAACAGTGAACCACCGAAACGAACCACACAACATGAAAGGACGTGGCTTGGCCAGTTGAAACTAGTATTCAACTTTGACATCCTAGGTCAGTGAACCACGAAGCTCGTAGCGATCGACAGCTCCACACATACTCCGACACTGCACAGAGACCGCCAGCGGACCCAGCCGACTGTACCGCTTGGAGATAACTTCCCTGGTCCGCAGCAACCGACCGACTCCTCTCAGAATGCCGACAACATCTAAAATCGTCGTCAGTGGAAATAACGCCAACTATACACACAACCTGACAAACACTTGCAATAAGACCTGAGCGATACCCAACAGTAACAAAGCACACACGAAGACAAATGGGGAGTCGATGCACACACACACACACACACACACACACACACACAGCAGACTCTAGAACGATCGGTGAGCCAAAACGCGTCGTCCGGGAGGACGACCGACTGACGATCCACCAAGACCATGTGCCGGCGCAAGTGGTGCGTGGCGGCAATGGTCGGGCGAGCCATGTCGACGCAGACCTCGTTGCTGCTCCAACCCGACAGCACTAGTGCCGCATTGCAACTCCCCGACTGCGCTCCAGACGCGTTCCAACTGACTGGCAGACCCGAACTCGCAACCCGAACTCTCTTACGACAGACAATGGCCGGGAAGTAATAGCAGTCGAGCAAAGATACTACGAGAGGGGATATATCGATAAGCGCTGCTAGCGCCGGTCACGGTCAGGCAGAGCAGCAACTCAGTGACGGTAGTAATTTAAATTAACGTAGTGAGGTGGAAGTACGTTAAAAACAGGGTGTAAAATACATGATGGCGGGAACACGTGCCACGCACGGCTCAGATATCAATGTCATCACGAGTCTTGTCATTCACATCCTTCCCCCCCTGAATTTTAACACCAATCTTAAATCTTTCTTTTCTTTTCGTCATTGTTTCTTCGGTGTACAGATTGAGCAGTGGGGATGAAAGACTGCACCCATGTCTTACACCCTCGTTAATCCGAGCACTGCCGCGCTGGATAACCGCGACGTCTTAGGCGCCCTATAACGGTTCGCGTAGCTCCCCCCGTCGGAGGCTCGAGTCCTCCCTCGGTCATGGGTGTGTGTTGTCCTTAACGTAAGTTAGTTTAAGTTGGATTAAGTAGCGAGTAAGCTTAGGGACCGATGACCTCAGCAATTTGGTCCCATGAGATCTTACCACAAATTTACAATCCAAGCACTTCGTTCCATCATGATTTTCGTGCATCTTGTGTACTAGCCGCCTTTCCTTATAGCCTATTTTGCTCAGAATTTCGAACATTTTGTATCAGTTTTACCTTGTCGAACGCTTTCTCAATAAGACGAATCCTATGAGCATGTCTTGATTTTTCTTCAGTCTCGCTTCCATTACCAAGCGCAACGTGATAACTTCCTTACCTTTCTTAAAGCCAAACTGATCGTCGTCTAACAGATTTTCTTTTTCATTTTTCTGTTTATTACTCTTGTCAGCAGTTTGGATGCATAAGCTGTTAATCAGCTACTTTGCGTGCCACTTGCCAATTGACTTTAAAAAATCCGAAGACATGTTATCCATCCATTCTGCCTTATTTGATTTCCAGTCATGCAGAGCTCTTTTAAATTATTTCTCTAATACTGGCTTTCTCATGTCACTCCTGTCGACTAATTTCTCCTAACACGTCATCAGAAAATTCGGCCACACATTTTGTTCCTATAATGCAGTGGTTTTCACTTCCTTCCGCAACTTGTTGTCGATGATTACTGATGATTCTTCCATCTAGTAAGGGCAGTTTCCCAACCCAAGAGCAAGACAGTGCCCTGGATCTTTGCACTTTCCTCCGCCCTCTTTGACAAAACTGTTGGTAGAACGAGGGTGATTCTCTAGACCGGAAGTTTTTGGCAGCCTCTACTGTTGTTTTTCTTCAAAATTCAAGCAATGGCTGGACTCGAATCCGAAACCCAAGACGTCATCTTTATTAGTCAAAGAAGCTACCCTGAAACTAAGATTTGAAGTTCAACTGCAAAAAAGTTGTAAAAACTGACTCAGTTGGTAATTCATGGTTTAAGAGACAATATCGCGGTTGCAGATAGTCTGTGAAACCCAGTTATAAATGTCAGCTCCGAAGCATATTATGTACGGATGGTGTTAACCCGCTCGGTATCAGCTAAGGTCTGAAGATGGTGCACTGAAGCACTGAAACTGGTAGCTATACAATAAATAACCTCATAAGGACGGCTGTAGGTGTTTCATTTCATTTTCCTACACATCGTATTATAGTTCTTGTACTTGACAATTACCGTTGCATTCCCCTTGTCAGCAGAGAGGACCACAACGCTCTCCTCACTGCGTAGTGCAGGCCAATGCTCACATTGGTGCATCGTGCAAGAATGATAAGATCGCTGATAACGTGCTCCATGAGCTGAGCCATCGACGCAAGACCGATGACGAGGAGGAAGAAAAGAAACTTGCTTTCTTGTCTTTCTATGGCTCCGTGTCCGGCAAGATAAGCCACCTGCTGAAACAACACAAGATCAAATCGATCTTCAGGCCTCAGACGAGAATCTGTCAGTTACTGAGACCACTTAAAGACGTAGCAGGGCTTAGAATGTCTGGGATACACGACATCTCGAATATGGCCACTCTTATATCGGACAAACATACGCAGTGGGGAACAACGCAGGAAGAAGCATGAGAGATTTTATCGCCTACGTTACGCCGAGAAATCTGTTTTAGCTGAGCATGGTTTAGCAAACGGACACCGGACAAAATTTGACCAAACACCCGTCGTGGCTCGCACAAACAGCTTCTGGTATTGTGTAATTAAAGAAGCCACTGAAGTAAAAGCGACCAATAACATCCTAAACGGAGACGGTGGCCTGCAGCTGATCTAGGCTCGGGATCCAGCGATCGCGACGTTGAAGTGGGTGCATCGAACCTCGAGTCAACAGATACCCATATATGACGATGCCATAGGCATCAGTGACGCTACAGCCGACAACTAGTGTATATAAGGGGCGACCCAGCAGCCTATTGGCAATTATACCACTTCGCAATGGCCAAGAAGTATTTGGTCGAAAGCTCGTGTAATTTTAATTACCTGACGCGGTTGAAAACCCGAGAACCTTTCATTCTACCATCATGTTGTTGTATGCTATAGTGCCTTCAACTTCTATGGCCTCTGAGGTTTTGTCTCATGACTGGGAATATTTATTTATTTATTTATTTATTCTTTTAACCCTTCTGCCTCTGTTTGTAGAGACTGTGCATGTTTTGGTTTAAAGGAGTTGTGTATCAGCGTGATAACGTCAGTAACAATATTAGTAAAGATACCATATGGCTGACAGTGGAGAAAAAGAAATTTAAAAAGAAAAATTGGACAGACGATTCGTTAATGAATTTTTTACACTGCAGCATAGTGTGAGCTGATGTGAAACTTCTTGGCAGATTCAAACTAGTTGGTAGCCCGATACTCGAATCTGTCATTTGCTTTTTCGGGAAAGTGCTTTACCAACTGATTTATCTAAACACGACTCAGGACTAGAGTTTTAAAACCACTGTAGGCTGTAGTTGTCTGTCATAAGTAAGCATGGACTGCCATTGTTTTCCTATTAGTCTTGGTCAGTTATTATCCTACCTACTTTATCTGTATGTTATGTGTGTTGCGTTACCGTCGGGCGTTATCTAATTTCGAACGTGTTTTCGTACTCAATAAGTGGGTTACTACATTGCCCTAAAAACCAGAGGCGTTGAACCGTGTAGAAATTGGGTGAGGATATGTAAAGGGCTTTGTAACTTGTCCATTATTAGAATGAAACCAGCGTACTTAAGCATACATCATCGCTCGGAAGTGAGGAAACCGTATAGTAAAAGAACCATCGGAAACAAGACAGACGACACGTCTAGGCACTGTGGAGTCATATGTTACAATGCAATGGCTGTTCATCTGCAAGATCACTTTCAGAAATGTATGAAACTTGTGACAAGGAACCCTTACCATTAGAAAATATCTTTATGACCCCTTTTGAAAATACTATTAAGACGCCGATGTCTACTATGTCTGCAATCTCAATTTATGAATGATCTAGTCTCTCGAATGCCATACCATTAGTTTCATCAGGCACTCCTACAACATTTTCTAACACAGACGTAGACGAAGTCTTACCTAGAGCTGTTATATGCTTCGGGAGCCTTGTTATCAATGCTAGAGACCCAGTATTGGAGGATAAATTTTATTTAATTCATCCTGTTTACGAACCACGTTACCACCATGCTATGGGTACAACATTGCTCAACGCTAAATATCAACATATTCAGGCTGTTGTCACAGATAGGGTTAATTGATTAAATTCTTTCACTTAAATTTCTGATGTGTGGACAGATGAGTAAGAATACCAAATGAATACTTTGATTGTTACGACACCAAAACCAATTTTATTCAATAGTTTTCGTTCTGGTGAGTGCAGAGAAACAGCGCGATTTATCGCCTCAAGTCTTATTACAGTAATTCAAGATATAGGGGACGAAAAGTTCATGGCGGTGATCACCGGAAATGCAAGAAATATGCAGGCTGCCTGAAGAATAGAAGAAGAAAAGTACATCAGCACCACGTGCGGAGGTCGTACAGCTCATAGCATTAATCTTCTCATCAGCGACATCGTGGCTGTACCTATACTCCAGGAGCTATTCCGGCTTAGTAAGCATTCAAATTCAGTCAGGTACCTCAAGTACGCTGAAAGAATAATGAAGGCAGTCAACAGTAGTAAATGATGTAACAAACGTCTCATAGAAAGACATCCGCTTGTTTCAAGATTGCTTCTTATCGCACGGGCTTGCGAGGCCTGTACCGAGGAAAGATGAACCAACGCTTTAACAAAAATCCATCAGTAAATTTTTATGAATTTTTCCAATCTTGTGACTAAAAAAATCAAATTAGGAAATCGTAAAATTTCATTCATATAATGAAAATCACAGGTGGGTCTCTGAGGCCCGATTGTAGTTAAAGGGTTCATAAAACCATGTGCGGCAGACAAAACACAATGTATGCTCGATGAAAACTCTGGAGAGCAGCTTCCCAATGTGCTGCTTACGAAAGACATTATTTTTCGTCGAATTAAAGATCTCGCAGGTTGATTCAACAGTTGGTCACTTTCGATGTAACAACTTCGTCTTCGAAATGGATAGTCGATCGATGTTGCTGGACTGGCCATCCTGCTGATAATTTTACGACATCCATATGAACATACAATCGAAACAGACTTTCTTATGTGTGCATCGCTGGCAACTAACACTACTGGAAAAGAAATTTTTGAAATGATTAACAATATTTTGAAGTAAACGAATGTATTGATATGCGTACAGATGAGGCCAAGGCAATGACTGATAAAACAACAGAAGTGGTATCACTAGTAAAAAGTAGATAGCCATGCTGTAGTTCCAGCCACTGTGTCACGCATAAAGAAGCAGTAAAAATAATCAGTTACGTTAAATCACGCCTTCTTCCATGCCAGTTGAATTCAATATTGTGTGATCATGGGAGCTGACATAAACCACTACTGCTCAACTCAAAGGTGAGACGATTATCTCGGGGTGTAAGATCTTAACAAGATTATTCGAAGTAAGAGATGAATTACAAGCTTTTATGACTGACCTTTTTCAAAATGAAAATACCGTTAGAGTGATGTGTCTTGGTTGTTCACACTATCTTTTCTGGCAGATATGTTTGGAGAAATTAATGAATTAAATCTATCTTTCCAAGTAAAACTGACGGCTTTTTTCAGTACTAATATTAAAATAACCACCTACAAAAAAATTAGATTTGTTTGTTTTGGTGAGAGGGAACTACAAAGCTTTTTGACACTGAATGTGTTCGTTGGTGAGAAAGCCAAATTACCAAATGAAATATTCGCAGAATTGGTGCAACGTCCCCATTATATGTACGAATTTTTGGGGGATATTTTTCTGAAGATCAGAACAGAAAACTGAAAATGAATTCTTGGGGTCAGAAATCATTTGAACTGAATTTTCAGAAGCCAGAAAAAAATGTCAAACGAAATCTATGTTCTTTTTTAGAAATGATATCAGATTCAAGTGTGAAATCAACGTTCAAAACAATTTCACTTGATTATTGGTGCTGAGTTATGGATAAATTTCCACGACTTGCCACACAACCTCTCACTGGTCTTCTCCTGTCTCACTTGTGTGAAATGGGATTCTTACCATATGCAGTTACAAAGACAAAATACCACAACAGATTGGACGTTGAACCTGACATGCTTCTTAAATTATCCTTTGTCAAGAATGACATCAAACAGTTGGTCAAAAAAAATAACAAAAGAGCAATTTCATAACCCCCTCCGCGCATTAAACAGAAATAATTTTATTAATTTACAGTGGAATAGACACAGTGGTATTTTGTGTATTGCATTAGCCTGTTGCGTGTTGTACACTACGTTACTGTAGAAGTCTGTAGTGTTAACCTACATGTCAGTGTATGATTTTCAATAAATGATTATAGTTAAATAATGAACACACAACCAAGTTTTACTTCTTCTATGGCTCCATTTCTAAAATATTCAGTATTTCAAAAGTGTTCCGTCGGCAGAAAACTTTTAGAACCGCTGACAGCATTAAGAAAAGGAAAGTTGCTACTCACCATATACCGGAGATGCTGAGTCGTAGATAGGCACAACGAAAAGACTGTTCCAAATAAATCTTTCGGCCCTTAAGGCCTTAGCCAAAAATACACACAAACAAACGCACACACAAACGCAACTCACACACAAGACTGCAGTCTAAGGCAAATGTAGCCACACTGTGTGTGTATATTTTTGACGAAAACCTTACGGGACGAAAGATTCATTTGTAACAGTCTTTTTCTCTGCCTCGTGATGACTGGGTGTTGTGTGATGTCCTTAGGTTAGTTAGGTTTAAGTAGTTCTAACAAGGGAACCTCACCATCGCACCCCCCTCAGATTTACTTATAAGTTGGCACAGCGGATAGGCCTTGAAAAACTGAACACAGATCAATCGAGAAAACAGGAAGAAGTTATGTGCAACTATGAAAAAAAGCCAAAATATACAAACTGAGTAGTCCATGTGCAAGATATGCAACATTAAGGAACCGCGAGCTCAGGAGCGCCGTGGTCCCGTGGTTAGCGTGAGCAGCTACGGAACGAGAGGTCCTTGGTTCAAGTCTCCCCTGACATGAGAATTTTACTTTCTTTATTTTCTCAAAGTTATGATCTGTCCGTTCGTTCATTGACGTCTCTGTTCACTGTAAGAAGTTTAGTGTATGTTTTTTGCGGCCGCACCGCAAAACCGTGCGATTAGTAGACGAAAGAACGTGCCTCTCCAATGGGAACCGAAAACATTTGATCGCAAGGTCATAGGTCAACCGATTCCTCCAAAGGAAAACACGTCTGATATATTATATACGACACTGGTGACGGCATGTGCGTCACATAACAGGAATATGTTGTCGACCCACCTAACTTGGCGAACGGGTAAAAAGATTCTTCTACCTTGCCCGATTTAGGTTTTCTTGTTTAGGTGTAGCGTCACCATACTACGGCGCAGTTACTTCGCATCGGAGGGACGGATAATAATTGTCTGAAAATAAAAAAATAAAATTTTCACACGCGGATTGACTTGAACTAAGGACCTCTCGCTCCATAGCTGTTCACACTAACCACGGGACCATTGTGCTCCAGAGCATACATTTGCCTTAATGTTGCTTATGTTGCACATGGACTACTCAGTTTCTATATTTTGCTTTTATTTCATAGTTGCACATAACTTCTTCCTGTTTTTTCGATTGATCTGTGTTCAGTTTTTCAAGACCTATCCACTGTACCAACTTATAACTAAATCTGAGGGGGTTGCGATGGGGAGGTTCCCTTGTAAGTTCTAGGCGACTGTTGACCTCAGAAGTTAAGTCGCATAGTGCTCAGAGCCATTTGAACCATTTTTTGAACAGTCTTTTTGTTGTGCCTATCTGCGACTCAGCAACCCCGCTATATGGTGAGTAGCAACTTTCTTTTGCATAATGTTGTCACATTGCATCCTGGAATTTCCATTGTAAAACAAGATTTAAATAATATCAACAAATCGGGGCCTAATCGCGTCAAATATACTAACATAAAGTCAACGTCCAGTTCACTGTATTACCTTTGATATAAGAATAGCAATAACTGTATGATGAAAATACGTTATAAGTTACGCAAACAAATAATACCAAATGACCTACTGTGTAGACTATTCGAAGTATGAAACGTCCCCTTAGAAAAATTGTACATGACTGTGCTTACACACAATATTTTTAGCGCAACGCAATCTGACTTTCAAAAATCCCTACAAAAGAATGGCCCTAACTAACATTAACCTATACGTTTCACAAATCACTTACCTCACGCCGGCCGAAGTGGCCGTGCGGTTAAAGGCGCTGCAGCCTGGAACCGCAAGACCGCTACGGTCGCAGGTTCGAATCCTGCCGCGGGCATGGATGTTTGTGATGTCCTTAGGTTAGTTAGGTTTAACTAGTTCTACGTTCTAGGGGACTAATGACCTCAGCAGTTGAGTCCCATAGTGCTCAGAGCCATTTGAACCATTTGAACTTACCCCACAAAAATCTTGGTTACTCGAACTACTGCAATACAGCGAGCGCCACTACTGCCAGCTAAATAAAAGATTCAAACTATGGAAGGCACTAACTACTGATAGGCATAGTTAGCAAATGAAAGATTCTAATAGAGAACAAACAATGTATTTACCTTAATAGTCATCAAAAGTCATAATATATATACCAGTTCATAACATCCAGTCTTACAAATTTCAAAACTCCGCCATTTCTCTCCCCACATCCACCACTGCTGGCGGCTCACCTCCAACTGCGCAACGCTACGCGCTGTTAACATCCAGCTGCCCAACACTACAATGGCAGACAACAATGCAAACTAGCCACAGACTGGACATAGCACAGCCAGTGATTTTCATACAGAGCGCTACGTGGCGTTACCGATATAAAAACCTAAACAGCCTACTTACATTGCCCCCATGCTCCCCACAAAAAATTTTACAAATTGTTTTGGGCAGTGGCCAATACAGATTTGAAAAAAAATTTCATAATTACAATAACAAAGAAATCAAATGCACACACTTATTGATACAATGTTGGTCAAAAGCTAAAATTTTCTCACAGTCCATAAAGACATTCATCACAGTAAAATTGCAGTGGATTTTTGTATCTCAAAGTCTGAGCAGTAAAAGAAAATGCACATGGAAGTAGTGGATTTCCATGTAGTCTTGAAGAAGTAGTGTTGTCCTTCCAATGGAAAGACAGTGCTGACTCTCAACATGCAGACAGGTAATGGGCCACAACAGAGCAAACCCACAGCAGAGTCATTCGAAGTTTTGAAGAATATTGGTAGTTAGGTCATCACAGAGTAGACCCACTGTAGTCCTGGTAGAGATTGTGGTATTGGTGGGCCACCAGAGGTGCAGACCCACTGCAGTCCTTGTAGAAATAATGGTACTGGCGAGTCAGCAAAGGTGTAGACCCACTGTAGTCCTTGTAGAAATAATGGTATTGGTGGGTCATCAAAGATGCAGACCCACTGTAGTCCTTGTAGAGATGACCAGTAGCCATCTGTTGTGACTGTGCAGGTGCACAATCACCATTGAAGAGTCTTGCAGATAATATAGCAAGTCCGTAACCACCACCTGTGCACTCACAAAGTTTTTGGAATTGTCCTTAGAACCAGCAATGCTGTTATCCAGTCCCTTGCTGAATTATTAACACACGTCCAAACACTAACAGTCCCTACTTCTCACATATTGTCCATATACTATGACCAACAGAAACGTGTGCAGTGAAATGGAACTTACAAGTTAATAATATGATTAACTGGTGTCAATTACAATTTTATAACATAAGAATACAATTACAAAGGTACAAAATACATAATTAAAGAACATAACAATACAGATAACATTTGTAGTACAGGCTTTACAAAAGAATCGAAATAACATATGCATCAGTGTTACAGGAATTATGACATGAGTACATACATAAAATATCAGAATAACTTTCGAAACATCAACTTCACACATGAGCATTAAAACAGAACAGAATAAATAATGTCTAAATATCTTTACAAAGAAAATAACATATTATCAGAAAAATTCTACAACATAACTCTTATTAGCTAAACACATTAAGACAGGAAAAACACAAATTCACATAGTGTAATAACACAAAAACTCAGGACAGGGTTTGTTTTCAGTGTAACATTTGGTACTGCAGTCCACCCCAAAACTTCATTCCATATATATTTCCTCTTATTTCAACATTTGTTTCCACCAAAAAAAATCTATCCAAGCATGCTTTCTGTATTTATATGTTCACACATTTCGTACCTCATTATTTATTTTCCATTATCTTACCTCATCATTTATTTCCAAGAAAATCCTACCTAAACCTGTTGTCCCTAAACCCTACTTTTTTGTTCATATCCTCTTTCAAAATACTTTTTTGGCCAAACCATTTTCTTATAGCTTCTCAATGCATTTCTTCCAATTCATCACAACTTGTTCTCTTATATGGTCTACCCCATTTTAAGCTAACTTAAATCTACTGAGCTCAGATGCTAAACTAAGGGATGAGGCAATGCAGCAGCACAAAACAATAACACAAACAGCAATGACAAAAAAATGCAAATTGGCAAAGCAAGCAGCAATATTACAACTAATATAAGGCAATGAGCAGCAAACAAGAAAAATAAATCAGTAGTAAAACTGGCTTAACAGAGTAATGTAAAGTGAAATTTAGTAGCACTATGCCTGGCAAACAGCAGCAGCAAATGCAATAACTTGTATCTAAACATGACATAGCTCAAGAAGAAAAAATATTACACTAAAGACAACAATGCAGACAAGGGAAATGTATATTCACATCTTAATGTCTATGTAATTAAAGTGGTGCACCACAACTTATTCTACGAGAAATATTACCAAGTAGTTCAAAAGAAAATTATGTATGCAAATCCTGTGAAGGGAAATGATTATTTGTGCTCATTTTTCTAAGAAAGTACATCATAAACGTATTCTTTACTGGGTCTGTAGACAGAAAATAGTGATATTAGTACATGTATTAAATTTTATTTTAACCAATGCTGCAGTGCAGCTAGAAACTTGATATTAAACAAAATGAGCAAATATATACGAAGGAAGGCATGAAACATCATTCATTAGCCATATGGCATTTCATAATGTAGTAAAAAAATTTCTCAACTACAAAGACAGTAGTCATAATCAGGTATATAGACATAAAAATATTTCTCGTCATTTCATTAGGCATTTCAGTAAATATCATAAATTAAGAGCTCTATAGTGTTATCATATGTTTTCAAGTTTGAGCATTTCGTATTTGCGATGCTTTCTACAAAGGAATGTCAATAGCGAGGATAATGGCTCCTTTTTTTTCTCCACCTGTGCCTCTGAAAGGCACACACTAATGGCTTTTTTTCCAGGCGACTGTCGCGCAGCTGGGTGCCCATGACTCATTATGTGTAGGTGGTCACTTAACTTTCTTACTGAAATATTTACGACACCAGTTTGCATTACTGTGACAGTCTCATATAAAAAATTTCACAGGTCGATATTTGCGTTGCAAATGTGTAGAAACAAAATCCTATGAATATAACAGTGTTCGAAACGTTTTCGTCGGCATTGTGATACATTCGCGAATTTACACAAATTTGATAACTCTTAAAGTACGATTCTTGGTTTTCAACATCCTTTTCCACAAATCAGAGTCCCTAACCACTACTCATTATTCATATATGTATTCGTCGACACTTCTTCAGTATTTCATCATAATAAATATGTAGCATAATCAAATTCATCGTATACGGTAGCATCATCTTATTGATCGTAAACATACCTCAACAGCATAATACACATCGTCGTCATAAAAATAACATCATAACACCTCAGCGCTCCTTGTGCTTGCCAAACACATGGTACACAAAGTAAGCGTGTAACACCCTGAGGATTAATGTAATTATACTCTCAGGTGTTACAGATTACAGCAATGGAATGAAATGTATCACGGGAAACCTTTGTATCATTGTACTGCAAATATCTTTGAAAATAAATAATTTAAGTACGAAATTAATCACTCAAATACATGTACTGTAGCGCTAAACTGTGCGTCTTGTTGTGTGATAATCTCTGTGGAAGTGTCGTAGTTATCGTCCTCCGAAAGCTAAGTTCCGCAAAAGTCAATGTACTTACCTCATGATAAACAAAAGTGAAAAGCTTTGAGTATAGATATCTTAGTTATTACGCTTATTGCCGTGATGAAGAAAGTACTGTGCTGTAACGTATTGTTGTGCTATGGAAAAGGCTGTCTCATTGTAGCTATACCACAAAAGTTACTACTAAAACATGTTTTACTTTCCAGAATAATTCAGAAAAACTGTGCAGATATAAAACAGAAACACCACAAACACAACAATGTAAATTGTGTCACATATTAGTAGCGTCGTGATATAATCGTGTAGCTGTCAAAGAAACCAAATACTAAGTCATCGGTAATCTCACATAAAGTACTTTAAATAAAGAATGTCTTTTCAAGTAAACCAAAATGTTGCATTAAAATCTTATGAACAGTATATGTTCTAAGTATGTAAGCCATATATTCGTTACGTAATCGTGCAAATAACGAGGAAGAATGTACAAATAACAACACTGTGTCGTCTGTTCACTGTAACAATGTATTCGTAAGTACTTGTCTAAGTTGCCTAGATTCTTGACTGGATAGTTAACTTTAAAACATAGATGCATGTTAACAGTTTGTAAGTGTGACAAAGAGTTCTAGTAACGTGAAGTGAAAAATTTTATAGCAAAGACTAAGTTAAAAAGCAGATTATCATTCAAGAAACGGTTTTACATGTGAAATGTGGTGTAAACCTTTACTCTTTATAGTACACAGAGTTTCAACTTGAATGCAATTATCATACGGTATACGTCGGTAAAGAATACCAGAATTTTTCTCAATGTTAGCGTCTATGTTATTTTTCTCTGAGCCAGCCGGCGCACGTGGCTGCCTGCGGTGCGAGTCATTGTCTGCTATCTCTTTGTTGGCGTGCGTCGTTATTGGGATTAGGAGGTCTAACTTCTACAAATTCACCTTGTCGAGAGGACCCTGCTCTGTTTAAATCCCGCCAGTTCAGATGAAATTCAGGTCTGCCGTTATGATTATATCGTCTGTCGTCATGTCGGTAGTTCCTGTAGTTTCTTTGTTGTCGGTTAAGTGGTGGAGAATTTCTCCCTGAATTATCACTGTACGGTGGACTGTTGCATCTGAAGTTATTCTGTCTCCCTTGATAATAATAGTTCTGGTTACCATATTGTCTGTTTCTATGGTTATCTCTGTCATATTCATTACTACGGAAATGCGCTCTTTCTCTGTAACTATTATTACTCTGCCAACGGTTGTCATATGGGTGGTGTCTGTTTTGGTCACGATTTGTGTTGTGAGAATAGCCTTGTCGTGTCCAGTTATTATTTCTTTCATCGCGGAATTGTGACGGATGTGACCTGTATTGTGCTCGTGTTTTCGCGTCCCGCGATTGTCAGTGTCAATTTCTAATTCTTGTAACAGTTCCTGAAAAGCTTCAATGTCGTCTTTTCAACGTCCTGCCAAAATAATATTTCTTAAATGTTCAGGTAGTTTGATTAAGCAAATGCGGATGAGTTCTGAGGGGCTGTATGGATTTGACAGGTACTGATTCTTGTGCAACATGTCTTCAAAATATTTCTCAAGACTGGAAAATTCAGATTGTTCGAAAGGTTTCATCGTTATGATGCTATGTTTTACTCGGTCTTGTGTAGCTTGAGACCAATATGCTGAGAGGAATGCATGATAAAATTCTCCTTCACTGTGACAATCGTGAATGACCGATCGCATTCTTTCAGCTGGTTCATTCTCTAAGTAGCCACACATAAATTCTAATCTGTGCTCTAATAACCAGTTGGGAGGAAAACAATGAGAGAATTGATGGACCCACACTTGTGGATGAATGTCGTTGCCAGAATTCTTAAATGTTTTGAATTTACGTGTAGTAATGAACAGCTTATAGTCAAAATCATCGTGTCGGCGAGTAGCATATCGGTCATTGTTATGGCGTGTCGGCGGTTCCATCTCAAAATTCGGTGCACCTTGTCAATTTCTTTCATAATTTCCGAAATGCCCTGTGTTATTATTTTGTGGCTTTTCCGTATTTCTAAGTTCCTCTTCCCGTGTTGGAGCGTGAGTGTCCTCTGAAATATGTAATTTTTGTATTACTTGTGCCAACTGATCTTGTACTTCCTGGATTTATCTTTTGTATTGCGTATTAATTTGATTCTGATTTTGTTTGAATTTCTTAATTTGTTCATACTCTTCCGTTTCAGTGATGGGTACAGGTCATGTGTCATTCAGATCATCATCTACCTTTGCAGATAAGTTAGTGAACTGATCCGAAAGTTCGGCTACTTTCTCCGATAGTGTCCTTATTTCCCACAAGGTCTCATGATTTTCATGAACAATGGTTTGCAGTTCTTTTATAGCTGCTTCGTGATTCCGTAATGCATTTTCATGCCGCGAAAAAATAGGTTGAAAATGCTCACAAATTTGTGTTTTTACATCATTACAGACTTTTTGACATTTCGATTCAATGTTATGTAACTCAGTAGTTAAATCTTCTCGTGTTTGTTCAAGTGTGGTGTCTAACTTTTGAAGCTTTTGCTGTGTTTGTCTCTGATTTTGTTCCATGGTGTCTAACTGTTGCTGTGTTTGTCTCTGGTGTTGTTCCATTGTCTCTAACTGTTGCTGTGTTTGTCTCTGGTGTTGTTCCATTGTGTTTAACCTTTGAAGGTTTTGTTCCATTGTGTCTAACTTTTGAAGATTTTGTTCCATTGTGTCAAACTTTTGAAGCTTTTGTCCCATTTGTTGCATTAATTGTAATAACAATGCACTGGTGTCTGAAACATGTTCCTCAGTTCTATTCGGCAATGCATTTGAACCGCCAATATTCGCATTTTGAAAAGCAGAAAATGTGTCTTGCCTTATTTGAGAAAACGGCGAGGACGCAAAACCTGAATCTACAGTATTTGGAAGATTGTGTCCTGTCATTTCGGATTCCTGAGTCAAGCTGTTGCCGACCGAACGATCGATAATGCTTCCCTGTTCACTAATTGTTTCACTGCCTACACCATTATTTGCAGCCCGCTCCATTTCCCTATGTACAATTACCAAATTACTACTTTAAACATTAGTTAATTCATTACACGGTGGCGCTAACACACTGCTTTCGTCTTCACTGTCATTTCTCAGTTTACTTTGGAGCCTAGTATTACATTTTTCACACGCCATTATTGTCACAATATTTCATACGACAACACAGAAAAGCACAATTTGAAGAGCAAAATAAGAAAACACATTAACATAGCATTGAAAATAATATCTCGTTAATTGCAAGAGCAGCTGCGAAATACTTGGTGCAAATCTACATGCATGGCACAACTGTTATACTGTACAAGAATGAAAACTACAACTACAAAGGAAATTCTCTCTATGATTACGCGCTAGCACTAAACAATAGCTACACTAATTACACAAACTACAAGAACAAAATCAGAAGATTCCAGTGAGGTATCCTCGGCTAAGGGTCGACATATGAAACGTCCCCTTAGAACAATTACACATGACTGTGCTTAAACTGACACACAATAATTTTAGCGCAACGCAATCTGACTTTCAAAAATCCCTACAAAAGAATGGCCCTGACTAACATGAACCTATACCTTTCACAAATCACTTACCTCACAAAAATCTTTGTTACTCGAACTACTGTGATACAGCGAGCGCCACTACTGCCAGCTAAATAAAAGATTCTAACTACGGAAGGCACTAACTACTGATTGCCATAGTTAGCAAATGAAAGATTCTAATACAGAATGCATTTACCTTAATAGTCATCAAAAGTCATAATATATATAGCAGTTCATGACATCCAGTCTTACAAATTTCAAAACTCCGCCATTTCTCTCCCCACATCCACCACTGCTGGCGGCTCACCTCGAACTGCGCAACGCTACGCGCTGTTAACATCCAGCTGCCCAACACTACAATGGCAGACAACAATGCAAACTAGCCACAGACTGCACACAGCACAGCCAGTGACTTTCATACAGAGCGTTACGTGGCGTTACCGATATAAAAACCTAATCATCCTACTTACAGACGAAGCAACCTTTTGCTCTTTAATCAAGGAGCAATAAATTGAATAATATGTGTAAGAACATCCTCGCATCATAATACTACATTTCCCTCGAAATTGGTTCTTTGAATGTGTCAACAAATATGACAGACTAATTTGTTCTCCTATTCATTCAAATGATTTTCTAAAGCAGAAATATAAATTTCTCATTACGTGTCCAGTAACAGCGGGAAATGGCAGCTTCTCAGCTTTCACAGGGTGTTTCTAATATTGAATAATTTTAGCTTACGCAAGTTCAAAATATTGAATGTTCCACGCTCATGAAAAAAGACTAAGATACGTGTTCGGGTTACGAAATTAAAACAAAGACTGGTTTGTACAGCCTTTTACTCGTCAGAGAGCCTGTGCCCTTTCCCGAGTTTCTGTTTGGTTTTTCTAATGAAGTCCCCACCTCTCTTCCTCTTCCTCTCTCTTGATTTCTCTAGCACATACCCCTACATCCACAGGCGTACGCTCACATTCGAGCACACACACTCTTTTTGTGTTGTCCCATGGCAGCTCTTCCACTGATCGACCGGATTTAATTTCGGCGTCACCATTCCGAGAGGAGATTGGTTCCAGCCCTGCAGCACAGAAATGTGCTCCGCGAACTGTGTCCTCTGTGGATTGTACTTTACATAATGCGACATCGAGTAATCCGATCTGTCGCTGGACATACCAGTTCTATATGAATGCGTTGCCCACATACAGTGGATTACAGTTTTGCAGTGCTAGAAGGAAATGATCCGCCTTCGCAGAATAAACAAAGAAATGAACTCTTAGTATCTTCATTTCGTGATGGATGACTGAAGCTTTCAAATTAGGAAAAACACAGAGAGATAGTATTGTAATAGAAGGGGACAGGGTTACGATACATGCTCAAAAGGGAAATAAGTAACAATTCCCAGAATAGCTTTTATATATTTTTAGCTTTCCGTACCTCAGTCAGTAAAAAATTTACGCTTATAGCATCGCTTTGTTTGTTCGTCTGTCGGTGAGTGTCTGTCTGTCCGACTGTTAAGACCCCGTTTTTCTCAGGAAGCGTAGAGGTATTAATTTGCAATTTGTCGCATAAGGTCTAAGTCCATTGGTGGTGTAAAAATTTAAGCCTCTGCGTCACTGCAGTCAAAAGATACGCCGCTTTGTCACATATTTGGATACCACGTATGTATCGATACTGATAACAGGCAAATTCTTCATTCGCGGTATGGATGAACTATCTGTATATACACTGATGTCCAAAATTAAAGTAACAAACCGTTATTTCCCTGTCCTGTGTCTAATTCATGATATAGTCATACAAACTGTCTGTAAGATCTTGTTCTGCACGGAAAATGGCATTCCGGTCAACATACAACCATGCTAACGTTGACGTCAGGGCACCTATGAAACGAGGTGGTATTTGCCGGGTAGTCTCGCACCACAATCGCTGTCTACGTAGTCACAGACGGTGCAGTATGACACAGAGAAGATGCCTACCCGATCCCTGCAGTGGAGAGTCATAGAAAGAGCAGAAGCAGGACAGTCGCAAATTGATGTGGCCTCGTGGCTTAATGTGAATCGTTCTGTTGTTTCTCGGATGTGGTGACAGTTTATAGGGACTGAAACTGTATCCCGACGACCAGGGCAGGGCTGACCAGATGTGACTTTAGAAGAGAGGGCCGGAATTTGGCACGACAGTAGCGCCTCAGTATTGTATGACAACTGGCATGCTAGCTCGCAGCATCCACTGGACGAGTTGTATAAAGGCAAACGGTCTCCAGAAGGCTTCGGCAGAGTGGGCGTCATTGTCGGAGACCTGCTGCATGTCTACCTCTGACTCATCTTCACAGATGGGAACGTTAGAGTGGAGTCATCAACATGCCACCAAGGCGGTCGAACAGTAAACCAATGTAGTTTTCACAAATGAGTCCCGATTTAGTCTGGAGAGTAATTCTCGTTGGATTCGCATCTGGAGGGAACGTGGAACATGATTTCACGACCTGAACATTGTGGAAAATGCCCGATGTCGGGGGAGTATCCGTAATGGCGTGGGCAGGGATTATGTTTACCACTCGAACCCCTATCCATGAAATTGTACGGGTGAATCAACAAGTTTAACTGCTGTCAGGTATCGTGATGAGATCTTGGGACCTCGTTTGTGGTGGTTGCGAGGTGCTGTGGGCCCAGACTTCGTACTGATGGCCGATAATACTCGACCTTGTGCAGTATGGGTAGTTGGTTTTCTTGGAAACGGAAGATATTGCACGCATAGTGTGGCCTCCTCGCTTTCCCGATTTGAATCCCATAGTCTGGGATGCGTTAAGGAGATGGCTTACATCACGTCAGCATCCACCAACTAATCTCCTAGACTGCGAGAAACTCTGCAGGAAGAATGGGCGTTATTGCCTCAACATAAGACTGATATTCACAGAATGCCCCATTCTTGTCAGGCCTGTAGTGTTGCCAGGGGGGGGGGGGGGGGCATACCCCATACTAAACATATTACCCGGTTGTCGCAATGTGTGTGCAAATCCGTTAAGCTATAAAAAACGAAGAACATTTTTATCTGCAGTTATATATGTTGCAGTTGTTCACTTTCTGAATTCTTTGCGTTGTTTTTACTTTACTATCACCTGTTTGTACAGAATAAAAGCAACCTCGCAAACTTTCAGTTTGTTGCTTTAATTTTGAACACCTGTATATATACATAACTAAGTTTGTCCGGAACCCTTTGTGCGCGAGTCCTGTTAGCATTTACTTGGAATTTTTTTTTCATCGGTCTTCTCACCTGTTGATGAGGCAACAACGAATCTTCTACTGTGCCAACCTTTTCATTTCACAGCAGGACTTGCTGCTGCCAATATCCTCAGTGCGTTTATCCATTTACTTCCCAGCTAGTCTGGTGTGGCAATATAAGACAGCAGAAGAAAAGCTGGAGTTCCAAATTTCGTCTTTAAGAAATCATACACTGACTCACGCAGGAGGATCTACAGACATACGATCATTTACGGTCACATAACTTCGCTACAAAGGACATAAAAACAGGCATCCCTGTCATAAGTAACGGAAAGAACTGAAGAAAACCACTAAATAGTAGAAAAAACAAGTCGCCAGATCTGGATGAAATCCTAATTCGGATTTCAGAGAATACTCTATGGCCTTGGCCCCTTACTTAGCTTGCATTTATCGCCAATATTTCTCCTAGCGCAAACGACTGAGAAAAGCGCAGGTGACTCATTTACATGAGAATGATCAAGGAACGGACCCGAAAAATTACAGACTAATATCATTCCCCAAACAGCTGCTGGTACTTTCGTTACCGAAATTTATTCTTCATATTTCCCCTTCCAATAATTTTTAAAATGATTGCAAGGACAGATGGCTTGGCACGCTCAGTATACAATAGGACCACAGTTTCATCCACCAATCGCCATAAACGAAAACTCCTCTCTCGACTGAGGTATACATTGTGAAAGTGTGAATATCAAGCAAATATTCAGTACGCTAGTGTCAAATTTAAAGCTCTTTCTCTGTCTACACCCTCTACCACCGAAAAGTCACCCTTCTGCTCCAACTGGACGAAGGTAACTGAATTAATGATAATCCACTGCAGACTAAGTCGCAACATGCAAAATAAAGAGCAACACTCACTAATGCTGCTAATACAAATTCATAAATAACAAGACAAAACAAGAAACTAGAATAGAATGTTTTATTATTACTGTAGCAAGTCAACGATATTTAGTATATGCAGGTAATAAAAGAATTTAACGTATTTGTATCAATGTTCTACTGCAAACGCATTACCCAATTTATTTAGTTTTAGTGCAGTCTTTGCACTGACTGGAATAAGTATTTAAATGATTTTGTTTCTAAGTTACCTGAAGTGAATACCAACAGTGAGAAACTATGTATGCGAACTCAGCAAAACAATACTCAGCAGAACAATACAATCACAATATAATAATAATAATAATAATAACAAAGGAGAGTTTACCAACAGTTGTAAGATTCGGCGAAGGAAACGTGCAAGACGACAACACGACAATCGAATTATTGTAATTTTTTATACCTATGGTATGTGAAGTTGAGAAAGTAAATGTCTGTCACACAAAGTAGTCTGATGTGACTCAAATATTCTCCAGAAAATAGACTTCGGAATCCTCTGAGTGACTTCAATTCACTAGAGATCGGATAGTTTTTGACGGACCGCGTGGCACTGTCGATAACGCTCGAAACTAGTAATCACTAGATTGCAGGTTTGAGTCTTGCTTCGGACTTCTTTTTTGCTCCTTTTTCACTCTGTTCAAATAACTACGTCATTTAAATACAAAATTATTTTATGAAAAACACACTTTCTTTAATTTATAATTACATACCGCAAGCATAATTCAAGTTTTCATTACAAATAGATTGATAAAATTGCGATTGCAAAACTTCAGCACTTGTACAGTGTGTTCGATGTCATGAAAACTTTTTCCTGTTTCTTCGACGCATATCGCTCTGGTTCGTGTGAGACCACAACTGCAGTACAAAACAATGTACAAGGGTGTTTGATTTTTAACCCAGTGTTTTTTGAATTTTTGCCCCAACAAATTAAACTGTGGCACTTTTATTTAAATTGGGAATTCTGTATTAAGAGTCACTTGTAAAAGACTGGAAATTACGAATTTATATTTGAGTGGAAAACTAAAATTCTGAATGCAGTGTGCAATTAGAAATAAGACGTGCATTTTTCCTAAAAAAATAATCGTTATGTACATAACTATCATATCCTGTGAAAACAATTTCTTTCATCATTTACCGACTTTTCCATCTCTACGGATCGTCACACCCAACAGACACAACAGCTCTGCTACATCTTACAATATTTATTGTTCCAAATACGTTTCACATATCTCTGGTCACAAAAGGGGTACATCCACATATAAATATTTTGGAAAAAGGTATTGTTATAATGTTAAATATCAGTTTAAACTCATGATACTGCTGTCACAGCATGTTCAAGCGAAATGTGTGGCTGATGGAGAGGACAGTACAGAGTCGTGTTTTTGTGTGACCTGAGAGGTAGGAAATTATTCGGGTAATCAACGAATTGAAAAACGAAGCAGTAATAACAGCTTTAATACTTGAAATATAAAAATACTAAAATGCATGACGTTTCGGCCCTGTTACAGCGGCCTTCCCCAACTTTGATAGCGCAAGTTATGATATGTATTACGTTTGATATGTTCCACACATCTGTATGAGGAAGTAACATACGAGGCAGCCCTAATAAGGGTTTCTCACAACCCTAAAAAAAAAGTATACGCAAGCCTTAAGACGGTTTTGTCACTCTATCTACATACAACACTTCACAAAAAATTAGTATAATTATTGCAGTGAAAACACATTTGGAGTGGTCAACACCCTAAAATGTGCGAAATATGTCATGCCACATACATAACAATTTTTAAACTGATATATCTTGATAAAGCTCAAGGGGCCGAAATTAATTCCTAAATTGTGAAATGAAGTGAGATTTTCAAAATGGAGCACCGTCTATGAAGTTAAATTACTTTCCTCAGTAAGTCACAGCAGGCGTGGGCACGTACATACAACTGGCAATTCTGACAAAAGCGGAGATCACCTGGCTGACCCTCAACTTTTAACTGGATGCGTCTTCTTCATTTTATAGTTGAGATGGTTTTCACGTAGAGTGAAACAATCTATTTCTGTGTAAGATGAATAGTTAAGCACAACCATAACTCTTCACCCCCTACCTAAATATCACTATGGCTATGGTGGTTATATAGTGATGGCGTGATTGAAATAAAAACTCTGAATTTTATTGACCCCTTCTAAATCATAACCCCAAATATCTGGTCTCAAGTAGATCATTCATACGTCAACAGTATACTGGAGATATCAGATCATTACAATCATAAACACTCGTACTACAAGCGCTTGTGTCAAGTTCGTGAGTACTGCAAGCTCTCGGCTAAGGAGTAACCTGCCTCATAACTTTGGAGAAGCAACCCGTGTCTCTCGTTTTAAAACTTAATTCTTAAAGTGTTCTAAGTCTAAAAATTAATGGTATCCGTTTCTATATTCCTCACTATATATACACCATTTTGTGTAGTCTCAGTATTGTTTAAAGCTTTCCCGGCGTTCTGATTGTTCCATAAAAACACGGGAGAACTGCCGGATATCAGTAACGTTCTGCCACGATATTTCGGCGCAGAGTCTTCTGGCCATCTTCAGGTGAATGCCACTGTAGTAGTACCGGCGAGTACGCGCTGAGCTCCGCTATTTAAAGCCTTCTGAGGTGACATTGCGCATGCGCTGCTCAGCGTGCGCCTTCATAACGGCTCCGTGCGCTGCACTTCGCGCCCTCCACTGTGAAAACCTGGCGTATCGGTGTCAGGTCGATTTCCATCTTTATGCAGATAACTACGTCGACTACGAAGTTTCTCTATAACAGGATTCCAAGCAGAGTTTAGCTGATAACCGCTATCGCGATTGATGTGAGTGTCGTTGTCAGACAATCTTATTTCCACAGATTCATTGATAATCGAGCTCCAAAAGTTTGATGTATGGGCCAAAATTTTTGTGTCGTCGTAATTCATGGAATGGTCTGTGGAAATACAATGTTCGGCGATTGCGGACTTGGTGGGTTGGAGAAGGCGAGTATGCCGTTGGTGTTCCACAATGCGTTCCTGCACAGTTCGTGTCGTTTGCCCTTTATATGATTTGCCGCATTCACACGGAATTTTGTAAACACCTGGTTTACGCAGGCCCAGGTCGTCTTTAACGGATCCCACCAGTGACGAAATTTTGGAAGGAGGACGAAAGATGACTCTCACTTGATAGGCAGAATATTGAGAAAGTATCAAGTGAGAGTCATCTTTCGTCCTCCTTCCAAAATTTCGTCACTGGTGGGATCCGTTAAAGACGACCTGGGCCTGCGTAAACCAGGTGTTTACAAAATTCCGTGTGAATGCGGCAAATCATATAAAGGGCAAACGACACGAACTGTGCAGGAACGCATTGTGGAACACCAACGGCATACTCGCCTTCTCCAACCCACCAAGTCCGCAATCGCCGAACATTGTATTTCCACAGACCATTCCATGAATTACGACGACACAAAAATTTTGGCCCATACATCAAACTTTTGGGGCTCGATTATCAATGAATCTGTGGAAATAAGATTGTCTGACAACGACACTCTCATCAATCGAGATAGCGGTTATCAGCTGAACTCTGCTTGGAATCCTGTTATAGAGAAACTTCGTAGTCGACGAAGTTATCTGCATAAAGATGGAAATCGACCTGACACCGATACGCCAGGTTTTCACAGTGGAGGGCGCGAGGCGCGGCGCACGGAGCCGTTATGAAGGCGCACGCTGAACAGCGCATGCGCAATGTCACCTCAGAAGGCTTTAAATAGCGTAGCTCAGCGCGTACTCGCGCGCCTTTCCGAGCTGGGATGCCGTGGGCGAAGGACGTGTGTTGCGATGCGACGGGTGTGGCGGATCGCTGTCCGGCGGAGCTTGCTCCGTCCGCGGCCCCATCCGGCCCCCCACCTACAACGACCCTGCACTCGAAGACGGTAACGACTGGGCCTACAAAACGGACGAAGACAGCCGCAGCCGGCGGCGTTATTGCGCTGCCTATGACCGCCGCAATCTGCACCTCCACCATCACCACCACAACCATTACCACCACAACCATCACATCCACAGTCATCTGCCCCTCCCCTGCCACTCCCGGTTGCAGTTTCATTGATGCAGTCATCAATGAAACTGCACCTAGGGCTATTAGGGATAACTGCGCATCAGGGCCCCCTTCATGTGGGACAAGCCCGCGTGCGCCGAGATCTAGATCCCGCTCCCCCCTCCCTCTCCCCGCCGTACCACCACTAGACATGCCGGACTTAGGGGATGCTGTATGCGCTCCTAAACCGCATCCGGCACCCAACGACGACATCTCGTCGTCCGTAATGTCAGAAGCTGACCTAATGGAGGGACTAGCAGAACACATGATTGCCCTCCGCGATGCTGCGGAGGAGGGGGGCCTGCAGGTCGACCCTGCTCGGCGTCAGGCCCTCTTCTATCCGAACATGACTGCCGCGACCGACGACAGCGACGACGGGAGCGTGATGGAGTTTGATGACGACCGTCGGCGCCCGGTCGCTGAGCGTCGGAAGCGGCAGTTAGCCTCGTCATCAGACTCCGAGGCCAACCAGCCCGCCGAACGCGGCCTATCCAAAAAGAAAAAGGCCATTGTTGACGCGGAGGGCTTCCAGGTGCCGCGCAAAACGGCACCTCGTCGCCAATTCACCACGTCACTGTCCGACGTGCCCGTTAGCAACACTTTCGCGGCTATTGATGGTGCCGCAGACACTCCTCCCACTCCCCCGCCCCCCCAACCATCAGCCACCCCTCCCCCCCCCCCTCCCATCTACATACAACACAAAGGACCCTACAAAGAGCTTCAAGATATCCTAACTACTCACACTGAGTACCCCTTCCGTATCAAATGGTCTGGAGCAGATAATTATCGCCTGCAACTCCAGTCCGCCGCAGACCTTGCTAAGACACTCCATATCCTCAGTAAGTGCAACATAGGTTTCTCCACCCCCCCTAAAAGGACCCGCCGCCTTCGGGTGGTTGTCAGAGGGCTCCCCATGGAGTACTCTGATGACGACCTGAGGAAGGCGCTCACGGCATCGAACATAACCACCACAATCATATCCAGGATCATTTCCCCTCGTACCCGACTCCCCACCCCACTCTTCTTCGTCTCCGCCCCTGACACGCCGGAGAACCGCCACCTCCTAACCCTCTCACTCATCGATCGCGTTTGCGTGACGATGGAGAAACCGCGCTCCAGGAGGATGACCCTGGTATGCTACCGTTGCCAGGGCCTGGCGCACTTCGCGGGTGATTGCACCCGCCAGGTGCGTTGCGTGAAGTGTGCCGGGGGACACGCCTCCTCGGAGTGCACTAAACCCCGAGACGCCCCCCCTACCTGTGCCCGCTGTGGAGCAAATCACACGGGCAGTTACATGGGCTGCCCAAAAAGCAAAACGTACAAGGCAAGCCAGAAACGATTTGCAGGGCCGGCGGCGGCGGTCCGCCCAGCCACCAGTTACTCTGGTGCCCTGGCGGGTTCGGCGCCGTGGGCCCACCCCCCCCCCCCATGCGTCTCGCTCCCATCCCACCCCTCCGGGCTCCTACCCACCCCCCCCTCCTCTCCATCCCTATCCAACCCCCCCCCCAACAGCCTTCCCTCACCTCCCTCCCCAGCAGGTGTCAAGCTCTGCTTCCCCCTCCCCACGGCGGGTGTCACGCTCCGCTGCTCCTTCCCCATCCCACCAGCAGGCGTTAAGCACTGCTACCCCCTCTCCCACCTCAGTACAGTCCCAGCAGCACCCTCTCCCCTCCCCATCCTCTGCTCCCACCCACCTCAACGACCTCATCACCCATGTTGTTGAAGCACTGACCTCAGCAATCTCCACCACCTTCAACTCCCTCCTCCAAACCATCCCACACCAACTTGCCACTGCCCTCTCCCAATCCATGTTCCCCGCCACCACTACCACTCCCATTCCAACCAGTCATGGCTGTTAGACATCATGGATTGACAGCCATGATCTGGAATGCCAATGGTCTCCCCAAACAACAGGGGGAGTTCCGACAGTTCCTCCTCGATGAGAGGGTTGATATTTGCCTTGTTGCAGAGACACATCTCAAACCCGGTGTTTTCGTCCGTGTAGCAAACTACTCCTGCTACAGGACAGACAGGCCTACCGCCTATGGTGGCATGGCGGTGTACGTTCGCAACTCCCTCCGCCACCACCCTATTTCCCTCCCCCCACTCAACACTGTGGAAGCCACTGGCGTCGTCGTCCACACGGTGAGGGGTCCCATCACGTTTGTGGCTCTTTATAGACCACCACGAGGCCTTCTAGAAACACCGGACTACGAAGCATTGCTGTCGCTCGGCAACGACGTCTTCGTTGGCGGTGACTTCAATGCCAAACACGCTGCCTGGAACAGTAGATTAACAAACACATCAGGTCGTCGACTCCTCCGGGTCGCTGAGCAGCATCATGCCCGCACCATTGGCCCGCACGACCCCACCATTTACCCCTCTGGAGGACATCCCCCAGATGTTTTAGACATCGCAGTGGTGAGAGGGCTACCCAACCCCATCACTGCAGCCACCCGCATCGCTCTTGCCTCTGACCACCGCCCGGTCATCTGTTCCATCGATCTCGTTGGAACCCCGACCGCGCCGAGTGATGGCCTGAACATCCGCGGTATTGACTGGCAGTCCTACCAGAGACGGGTCGAAGCAGCCCTACCCACAATCCCTGCTGCCGATCAAACGGACACAGATCGTACCCTAATACACCTCGCCACCGTTGTCCTAGATGCTGCAACAGCAGCGACCCCTCACCGCCCACACCGGCCCCCAGATCATCTGCGTCCTCTCCCCCACCATATCCTTGCCCTCATCACAGAGAAAAACCGGATCATCCGAGAATGGCAGCTCACTCGGAACCCGGCAACCAAGCGCCTCATCAATAGACTGCAGCGCCAAATCAAGGCTGCGGTGCAAGACCACCGCAATCAGGAATGGGAGAACAAAATCTCTGCCATTGACCTGAGTGACCCGTCCGCCTGGCGGCTCACAAAAAGCCTTCTGAGGCGAGGGCAACGGATTCCCCCACTCCAGGTCGGCAATGACTTTGTGTCCGAACCAGATGCCAAGGCTAACGCCTTGGCGGAAGTCTTCGCGCACAACTTCACCCTGGTCAATGACCCCGTTGACCCCGACCATATCCGCCTGGTAACGGCACGCCTCCCTCAACTCCTTGCCGTCCAGGACTCTGAGGATGAAATCACCCCCATTAATGAAGAGGAGGTAGAACTGCAATTGCGGCACCTCCAATCCAAGAAAGCTGGCGGCCCCGACAAGCTGACGAATGCCCTCCTCAAGCAGCTACCCCCAGCTACTATTCCCATCCTGACGGCCACCTTCAACAACATCCTCTCAACCAGGCAATATCCCACTGCCTGGAAACATGCTGAAGTGGTCGCCATACCCAAGGCTGGGAAGGATCTTCGTTCCCCTGCCAGCTATCGCCCCATCAGCCTCTTGCCCGCCATCTCCAAGGTGTTCGAGAGGCTGTACCTTAAACGACTGCTCATCCACATTGCCCGAGAACGAGTCCTCCCTGATGAGCAGTTTGGCTTCAGGCAGGGACATGCAACCACTCACCAACTCCTGCGCCTTGTAGAAGAGGCACTGGACGCCATAGAACGTAGGGAGTACTTTGGGGCCATACTCCTCGACGTGTCCAGAGCGTTTGACTTGGTCTGGCACGAAGGGCTGCTCTACAAATTATTTTCCCTTGGCTTCCCAGTGTCCCATGTACGGCTTATAGCCACATACCTGGAAGGCCGCACCTTCCATGTCAGGATCCCAGATGGGAAATCCACACGACGACGAATCAGAGCAGGAGTACCACAAGGCAGCGTACTTGGACCGCTACTCTACTCCCTCTTTACAGCCGATCTGCCCTCTGCGCCGAGGGTACAATTAGCTCTCTACGCAGATGACACTGCACTCTTCTCTCGTTCTCGGAGTGCGGCAGTTCTTCAACAGCGGCTCCAGGGGGTTACAGATTCCCTAACCGTTTGGGCTAGGACCTGGCGTCTGGCATTTAATCCCTCCAAAACCCAAGCCCTTATCATCTGCCGACGCCGTATTCCCATTCGGCTCCCTCAGGTGGCGGTCCTTGGTACCCCAGTCCCCTGGACTCGTACTGCAAAGAACTTGGGTGTTACCCTGGACCAACGCCTATCCTGGCGCCCCCACATCGACGAGGTGCGTCGTAAAGCAATGGGGCGGCTATGCCTGCTCTACCCTCTCATCAACCCCACCTCTTCCCTCCCCACGCACCTTGCTGTTAGACTGTACACCTCCCTTGTTCGCCCCATCCTTGAATACGCGGCGGTGGTGTGGGGCAATGCTGCCCCCACCCACCTCCGCCGACTCCAAACTATCCAGAACCGGGCTCTCCGGCGTGCCCTCCGCCTCCCCTTCGACTTCCCAACCCACAAGCTCCACCTCCTGGCTGAAGTGCCGCTCCTTCGTACCCGCATCCTCTCTGCAGCCCAGTCCTTTTACCAACAAACCCGTCTCTCTCCTAATCCCTTAATCCTCTCCCTGGGTACCCGTGTTCACCGTCTGGCCACCACCCGATGGCCAGACCTTTTATTTCGCCCCCCATGACTTCACATACAATAGCCATCCCACCTCGCGACAATCACTCTCTCACACCATAGACCCTTCCCCCCAACATGTCATGTCATTCACCCCCCGCCAACCCACACCCCCAATCCCCACTGTCGGCCTAATTCATGACAGGCCTTTCCTCTTTCACTCCTTCATCTGTCACCCTCTGACTTCTTTCTCTCTCCCCGCCCCCCCCAACCCACCACTCCAAGACTCACTGCCGTCACCATCAAGACGCCGCTATGGAGAAGAAGAAGAGGCCAGGACAATGGCCTTTCGTTTTTCACTCTCTCCCACTATTCCTCCTCCTCTCTTTAACTCTGTAATGTAGTCGTAAACCCCGGCTAGTCTATGGGCCGTTCGTTTTCCACCAGCCTTCTACTGTCCCTCCTACTGTCCTGTCTTCTTAAAAAAAAAAAAAAAAAAAAAAAAAAAACGGGCCAGTCAATTGGGCCTTTCGTTTTCCCACTTCTTAAACTATCACTCTCGCTATCCTTTCATCTTTTTAAAAAAAAAAAAAAAAAAAAAAAAAAACACACAGCACAAAAGTCAAGAAACTACACCCGTCATGTCACACCCACATTCTCTCCACATGAAGTAAGAAGGAGAAGCGCATCAAAAGCGGTAGAACTTCGCTCACAGCTGAGGGTTCACCCCTCCACCATGTGCGTCGTCGTCGTACTCGCGCGCCTGTATTCCCACGTCCCGCCCGGTCTCCATCTCTCCACCCTCCTTACCCTCTCCCAAGGTGGCTTCCGCCAGCTCCCTCTCCCTGATGATGCCCTCTTCCCCTCCATCTACCCCTCCTACCAACTTTGATCCTCCCGCCCTCCTCCTGTACTTACTCCTCTGGGCACCCTCCCTCCCTTCTCTCCCTTTTCCATCCCTCCTCCTTTTCTCCCCCCTCGTCCCCCGGGCCTCCCCTCCCCTGTCCCTCTCCTCCTGCCCCCAAGCCATTGGCACCCTCTTTTCCTCCCCTCTCCCCCACCTCACCCCTGTTCACCTCTTGGCAGGTCCCCGGACTCGCACACGCTCAGTGGACATTCGCGCGCCGGAGATCACCGCCATCAGTGTATCGTGTGTGACGTCATGTTTAGTGTTCAGTTTCGCCGTCACACTCCATTGTTCACCAGTGCCCTCGTCTTCTTCAGTGTTTGTGCGTTGTGTCACCAGTTCGTAGTGTGGATTGTCATCGAGTGTGAACGGCTTCTTGTGCTTTTATGTTCATGTGTCTCCTGTTTTTTCCCGCCGTTTTTCTAAGTGATGTCTCTTCTCAGTTTATCTGCTTGTACTCTCTTCGGCTGAAGAGCGGCGTATTGTGCTGCTGCCAGCCTACCTGATTGTTCAGGTGTCAAAATAACAATAAAGTAAAAAAAATATAAAATAAAAGCGTACTCGCCAGTACTACTACAGTGGCATTCACCTGAAGATGGCCAGAAGACTCTGCGCCGAAATATCGTGGCAGAACGTTACTGATATCCGGCAGTTCTCCCGTATTTTTATGGAACAGTCTCAGTATTGTTTACGAGTCTCATACGTTATTTAACTATCTGCCTCATTTTCATTTTTCCTCCTGTTCCCTATTTTTTTTTTTTGTTATTGTGTTTCTAATTTTGCCATATACTGTTCTTTTATGTACTATCATGTAATCATATGTTGCTTTTATCACGTAAAAACGAGTGTATCTCCATTCTAAATTGTACTGAGCTTGCCCTCATACAGAGATGGGCTGCAGCCGCATATATAATTCAGTTATTGGAATAGGCATGTATGAACCGTTGAAATCTGTAAGCTGTCATAGAGGCAAGATATTAGGTATTTCCCTAGTATCAGAAACAGTGGATGAGAAAGTCGAAGGACCAGTCACTTTATTGTACTCATTTACAGATTCATATTACCTTCAGTTTCTACACATTCAGTTATACATGGAATTGAAAAACATTACTTCGGCATAAGGAGTTCAGGTTTAGTTTATTCACAAAGTCACCCCACCCCTAATTTCTATGACATGTGCAACAATGTATATATGCAAAACATTTAATGAATGGCCTACCCATTGACCAAAAATTACTCCATTTCATTTTAGATGAGAGAGCTGAAGGACTAATTGCTTTCTTTAACTCACTTACAGATTCATATTACCTTTAATTTCTACACATCCAGTCACACATAGTGCTGAAAACTTGCTTCAGCATAAGGAGTTCAGGGTTGACTTATTCACTAAGACTGCCCCCTATTTTCACATGTGCAACAATATACAAGTCAAACATTTAATGAGTTGCTACCCGTTGAACACCTATGAACCATGGACCTTGCCATTGGTGGGGAGGCTTGCGTACCTCAGTGATACACATAGCCGTACCGTAGGTGCAACCACAATGGAGGGGTATCTGTTGAGAGACCAGACAAACGTGTAGTTACTGAAGAGGGGCAGCAGCCTTTTCAGTAGTTGCAGGGGCAACAGTCTGGATGATTGACTGATCTGGCCTTGTAACACTAACCAAACCGGCCTTGCTGTGCTAGTACTGCAAACGGCTGAAAACAAGGGCAAACTACAGCCATAATTTTTCCCAAGGGCATGCAGCTTTACTGTGTGGTTAAATGATGATGGCGTCCTCTTGGGTAAAATATTCCGGAGGTAAAATAGTCCCCCATCGGATCTCCGGGCGGGGACTACTCGGGAGGACGTCGTTACCAGGAGAAAGAAAACTGGCGTTCTATGGATCGGAGCGTCGAATGTCAGATCCCTTAATTGGGCGGGTAGGTTAGAAAATTTAAAAAGGGAAATGGATAGGTTAAAGTTAGATATAGTGGGAATTAGTGAAGCTCTGTGGCAGGAGGAACAAGACTTCTGGTCAGGTGAATGGAAATGGAAATGAGCGTTTGGCGTCATTGGCCGGGAGGCCCCTCGCGGGGCAGGTCCGGCCGCCAGATCGCAGGTCTTATTACAGTCGGCGCCACATTGGGCGACCTGCACGCTGGATGGGGATGAAATGATGATGAACACAACACAACACCCAGTCCCTGAGCGGAGAAAATCTCCGACCCAGCCGGGAATCGAACCCGGGCCCAGAGGACGGCAACCCGTCACGCTGACCACTCAGCTACTGGGGCGGACGTCAGGTGAATACAGGGTTATAAATACAAAATCAAACAGGGGTAATGCAGGAGTAGGCTTAATAATGAATAAAAAAATAGGAATGCGGTAAGCTACTACAAACAGCATAGTGACCGCATTATTGTAGCCAAGACACATACGATGCCTACACCTACCACAGTAGTACAAGTTTATATGCCAAGTAACTCCGCAGATGACGAAGAGATTGATGAAACGTGTGATAAGATAAAAGAAATGATTCAGATAGTGAAGGGAGACAAAATTTAATAGTCATGGGTGACTGGAATTCGGTGGTAGGAAAACGAAGATAAGGAAACGTAGTAGGTGAATATGGAATGGGGTTAAGGAATGAAAGAGGAGCCGCCTGGTTGAATTTTGCACAGAGCATAACTTAATAGTAGCTAACACTTGGTTCAGGAATCGTGAAAGAAGGTTGTATACATGAAAGAGGCCTGGAGATATTAGAAGGTTTCAGATACATTATATAATGGTAAGGCAGAGATTTAGGAACCAGGTTTTAAATTGTAAGACATTTTCAGGGGCAGATTAGACTCTGACCACAATCTATTGGTTATGAACTGCAGATTAAAACTGAAGAAACTGAAAGAAGGTGGGAATTTAAGGAGATGGGACCTGAATAAACTGACACAACCAGAGGTTGTGGAGACTTTCAGATAAGGCATTAGGAACGATTGACAAGAATGGGGGCAAGAAATACAATAGAAGAAGAATGGGTAGCTTTGAGAGATGAAATAGTGAAGGCAGCAGAGGATCAAGTAGGTAAAAAGACGAGGGCTAGTAGAAATCCTTGCGTGACAGAAGAAATATTGAATTTAATTGATGAAAGGAGAAAATATAAAAATGCTGTGTATGAAGCAGGCAAAAAGGAATACAAACATCTCAAAAATGAGATCGACAGGAAGTGGTCATTCGAAAATACAGGGAGCGAAAGGCTATTTACAATTTGTACAGAATTGTCATTATTGATGGCAGTTCTAAGAGTCGAGGGGCATGAAAGGGAAGCAGTGGTTGGGAAGGGAGTGAAACAGGGTTGTAACCTATCCGCGATGTTATTCAATCTGTATATTGAGCAAGAAGTAAAGGAAACAAAAGAAAAAATTGGAGTAGGAATTAAAATCGTTGGAGAAAAAATAAAAACTTTGAGGTTCGCCGATGACATTGTAATTCTGTCAGAGACAGCAAAAGACCTGGAAGAGCAGTTGAGTGGAATGGACAGTGTCTTGAAAGGAAGAAATAAGATGAACATCGACAAAAGCAAAACGAGGATAATGGAATGTAGTCGAAATAAGTCGGGTGATGTTGAGGAAATTAGATTAGGAAATGAGACACTTAGAGTAATAAATGAGTTTTGCTATCTGATGGTCGATGTAAAGAGGATATAAAATGTAGACTGCCAATGGTAAGGAGTGCGTTTCTGAAGAAGAGAAATTTGTTAACATCGAGTATAGAATTAAGTGTCAGGAAGTCATTTCTGAATGATTTTGTATGGAGTGTAGCCATGTATGGGAGTGACACATGGACGGTAAATAGTTTGGACAAGAAAAGAGTAGAAGCTTTAGAAATATGGTGCTACGTAGGAATGCTGAAGATTAGATGGGTAGATCGCATAACTAATGAGGAGGTATTGAATAGAAGTCTGGGGAGGAGAAATTTGTGGCACAACTTGACTAGAAGAATAGATCGGTTGGTAGGACACGTTCTGAGGCACCAAGGGATCACCAGTTTAGTATTGGATGGCAGCGTGGAGAGTAAAAATTGTAGAGGCAGGCCAAGAGATGAATACACCAAGCAGATTCAGAAGGACGTAAGTTGCAGTAGGTACTGGGAGATGAAGAAGCTTGCACAGGATAGAGTAGCATGGAGAGCTGCATCAAACCAGTCTCTGGACTGAAGACCACAACAACATGTAACGTCTCTTAGCAAAAGACATATTATGTAATAAAGAGAAAACATTGTGTGTGATGTTTTGTTCTTGTATAAAATTAAGTACTGTTTTTTTTATTTATTTTAGATAATATCTGTGTCGGCGAGTACTGAAACCGCCACAGACGATAAATATCAAAGAAAGATGAGAATATGTGACTAGTATAAATAATACAGAACGAACATTAATTTCTCTGTCGTTTTCTGTGACGTTATATTGTACGTTAGCGTAGCATTCTTTTGTCAAGTTTGTAAGAGGGACGCCATTAAGTAAAGTTTTGGAAAGGTGTGTAATTAATTGAATTGTGTAAATGTTTTGAATAGAGTTACTTAGTGGAACCTTGCATTATGATTTGTAATAAGCTTGCCTGGTATTTTATCCCATCCCTTTAAGACATTTTCAGTTATTTAAATATTATTCGTGATGCAGAGCTGCGCTACGAACGAACGAGCCGTTGCCGCGGCGCATTCAAATTGCATTAAATGAAATCTATCATACCGCAAAGAAGCGGGCAGGTAATAGTGAAGTAAAATTATTTCTTTCAGCTTTCGGAGTTGCAGAGAAGAGCAGCAGATTTTATGATGTGTTTTACAGGTTGATGCGGACTGCTGATAATATATTACTAACAGTGCAAAAAGATAATTTCTTTCATAACATAAAAGAAATCTTGCTGTGCGTAGTTCTGGTCCGGCAACCTTATAGTAAAAACATCTTTTTTCTCCGATAATAGTCTCATGTTCTCGTGTTAGTCGTGGTACTTAATATTGTTTTACTGTTAACAAAAATCCACTGCAAAATTATGATGTTGAACAATCATTGCGTACTGTAACATCAGTATTGATAACGAAGTAATTTTCATTAACCTTTTCAATAACTATAAAGTAAGGAAGATATGTTGAACTTTATGGTGAGTTACAGTAACGAAAAAATGTTCCTTTAATAGAAAGCCAGATCCAGAACAATAAGAACATAATATATTTTGTTTTGTTGAAAATTAATGATCCAAAGAAAGGCATAGCACAGGATCACTAAAAGGTATTTCGGGTTTCTTTTCGTAGTAACGAATTTTATCTCATAAATTAGTCGTTCCGCGAGTAATAGTAAAACAAAGCAAATAGAAGAGAGACAGAAGAGAAACTGTCGCCCAAAAACGCGGGGCTCGAATTTGCAGTGGCCACGAAAATAATAACTGTTTTATGTGTTTTCTTTCATTGTCTATTGTTATATACATGTATGTACACTCCTGGAAATTGAAATAAGAACACCGTGAATTCATTGTCCCAGGAAGGGGAAACTTTATTGACACATTCCTGGGGTCAGATACATCACATGATCACACTGACAGAACCACAGGTACATAGACACAGGCAACAGAGCATGCACAATGTCGGCACTAGTACAGTGTATATCCACCTTTCGCAGCAATGCAGGCTGCTATTCTCCCATGGAGACGATCGTAGAGATGCTGGATGTAGTCCTGTGGAACGGCTTGCCATGCCATTTCCACCTGGCGCCTCAGTTGGACCAGCGTTCGTGCTGGACGTGCAGACCGCGTGAGACGACGCTTCATCCAGTCCCAAACATGCTCAATGGGGGACAGATCCGGAGATCTTGCTGGCCAGGGTAGTTGACTTACACCTTCTAGAGCACGTTGGGTGGCACGGGATACATGCGGACGTGCATTGTCCTGTTGGAACAGCAAGTTCCCTTGCCGGTCTAGGAATGGTAGAACGATGGGTTCGATGACGGTTTGGATGTACCGTGCACTATTCAGTGTCCCCTCGACGATCACCAGTGGTGTACGGCCAGTGTAAGAGATCGCTCCCCACACCATGATGCTGGGTGTTGGCCCTGTGTGCCTCGGTCGTATCCAGTCCTGATTGTGGCGCTCACCTGCACGGCGCCAAACACGCATACGACCATCATTGGCACCAAGGCAGAAGCGACTCTCATCGCTGAAGACGACACGTCTCCATTCGTCCCTCCATTCACGCCTGTCGCGACACCACTGGAGGCGGGCTGCACGATGTTGGGGCGTGAGCGGAAGACGGCCTAACGGTGTGCGGGACCGTAGCCCAGCTTCATGGAGACGGTTGCGAATGGTCCTCGCCGATACCCCAGGAGCAACAGTGTCCCTAATTTGCTGGGAAGTGGCGGTGCGGTCCCCTACGGCACTGCGCAGGATCCTACGGTCTTGGCGTGCATCCGTGCGTCGCTGCGGTCCGGTCCCAGGTCGACGGGCACGTGCACCTTCCGCCGACCACTGGCGACAACATCGATGTACTGTGGAGACCTCACGCCCCACGTGTTGAGCAATTCGGCGGTACGTCCACCCGGCCTCCCGCATGCCCACTATACGCCCTCGCTCAAAGTCCGTCAACTACACATACGGTTCACGTCCACGCTGTCGCGGCATGCTACCAGTGTTAAAGACTGCGATGGAGCTCCGTATGCCACGGCAAACTGGGTGACACTGACGGCGGCGGTGCACAAATGCTGCGCAGCTAGCGCCATTCGACGGCCAACACCGCGGTTCCTGGTGTGTCCGCTGTGCCGTGCGTGTGATCATTGCTTGTACAGCCCTCTCGCAGTGTCCGGAGCAAGAATGGTGGGTCTGACTCACCGGTGTCAATGTGTTCTTTTTTCCATTTCCAGGAGTGTATTTAGTGATAAATGTATGTATGTGTCTCATGATTAGTGCCATGTATTAATGAATGTACAAATGGTCCAAATGGCTCTGAGCACTATGGGACTTAACATCTATGGTCGTCAGACCCCTAGAACTTAGAACTACTTAAACCTAACTAACCTAAGGACAGCACACAACACCCAGTCATCACGAGGCAGAGAAAATCCCTGAACCCGCCGGGAATCGAACCCGGGAACCCGGGCGTGGGAAGCGAGAACGCTACCGCACGACCATGAGATGCGGGCAATGAATGTACAAACATTCTTTCATGAAAAAACGCACCACTGCAAGCGAGTCAGAGGAAACGATCCTGTAAGTACTGAGAAACTGTAACGACTACATAATCCGGGGGCAGCCGAACCCCGAAATCAGATAAACTAAAGGTAAGACTACAGTGTAGTTGTCCTGTTTGTAGAAGCTTAACTCCAGTGAAGGGATCTCATATCGCTAGTGGTGTGCCTAGTTTGACGTTAGTATTTATGACAGGGCAAAGTTGAGTGTAGATAGTAATTTTTAGTGTGCAGTGTATTGTAGATAAATTAACATATTTTGTGAGCAAGTAGCAAAACTGTCAGATCTTGTGTTCGAGTAGGTAATTTATGAATATGGTTAAATTGCGTAGTCAACGTCCGAGCAATATGGATACTGAGGAACAGCCATTAGTTAGTGCAGGAAATGTAGAAACGGGTGCATTAAGCAGTACAAGTACTCTCTTTGAGGATATACCATGCGAAAATGTGGGGGCAGAAGCACAGGAAGTGGTGCCACAGCCCACCAGTGCTCAAGGAGATGTAGATAAAGAAATTGCACCACCCCCAGAAAAGCAGGAACCAGAGAGTGGTAATCTGCCTGGTGGGTATTCACTTCAGGCGATATTAGAGCGAGTTCTGGATTACCAGTCAAAATTTGCGCAACAACAAGCTGAAAAGGACGAAAAAATTGAGATCTTTCTCGCACAGCAAGCTGAGCGAGATCGCCAGTTAGCTGAGCGGGACCAGCAACTTGTGCAATCGTTAGAAATTATGAAACAGAATTATGAGTCGATACCTAAGGCTGTGCAGGAGTTGACTGTACAGGTCAACAACCTGCAAGTAGCAAACACTAACATTGTAGACGAGATAGGTGTCTTAGCCAACCGATTAGAAAAGCTAGAAATAGATTCCACACAGCTTGTAGAGCAGAAGTGGAATGAACAAGCGACTAAACTTCAAACCGAATTCAACTCTTGGCTAGAAGCAAAGGAGAGCAAGATCGACAAAAATATTAATTCTAAGGTACAAGCAGCCATGGCAGATAGAGATTCCGAATCGTTCAGTACCGCAGTAAATAGTCAAGTACAGAACGATGTGCAAACCATCAAACAAATACTCAGTGAGGATATTCCGCAGTGGCAAGTGAATATTAACAAACGGATATCCGACTTGGAAAATGGTTTAGCACAGAGCAGCAAACTTCTTGAACAAGAAACTATGTCGCCAACAGCCGATGTTTTTGGCAACGCACAAACTTATACGCGACGCAACAATGGTGAATCTTTAGGCGATAATGCGAAGAGCTGTAGCTTCGGTTCGGAGCACACAGCCTATGTCCCAGGAGCAAACCAGTATAGTCCAAAAATATTGGTTGAAGAAAGTTTGATCAAAAATAGGCAGTTTCAAACGTTTACTACTGAACGGAAGCCAGTACACCCAGTAGTATTCATAAAAAGCTTTAAAAATATCTCGCGTAGTGTGTGGAACGAAGCACAGAAAATTCAATACGTAATGTCATACATTCAGGGTGATGCAGCGTTGTGGGCTACGGAAGTATGAACAGTTCGAAAGGGCGTTTTTGTCGAAATACTGGTCGCCTTGTATACAAGAGCGGCTAAGAAAAGAAGTATACAATCCCGAACCGTACTCACCCCGTCTTGGGAATCTGAGACGGTATTTCGAGAAGTATATAAACAAGACGCGCCACTGGGATGAGCCTATCTCACCAAGAGACATAATAAGACTCCTAAAATCATATTTACCCATTAATATCAAAGAGAAACTAATACACGTACCAGAGAACGACATGGAACATTTTCCTGTCTGTTCTAGATTCAATAGACTTAATCCAGGAAGACGCAAAAGCGGAATAATGGATCAGGGTGTAGACATGACAGAAATAATAGTGCACAAAACCACAACCATGGAAATGGTGGGGGTGGTAACAAGCGGCAAGAGCACTCGCAAAACTGTAATAATGGTAGAAGTCAGAACGGGTATGGGCAACCGTCCCATAATAAAAAGCGTCGATTTGACTACCGGTACGATTCCGGACTGCCAGGGACCAACCGCTGGAAAAATGAGCGAGGTCAGTGGCATAGCAAATACAGCGACAGTAATCTAAATTGGAATCAGAATCAGCGACCAAGCCCAGAACGGCAAGGTAATGACCGGTACGATAACAACAGACTACCACTGCAAAACGCGCCTATTGCGCAGTCGTGGCGGCCTACAAATCAAAACGTACACATAGTAGAGGTCGCGGACAATAGCCGTCCAAGTACCTCGCAAGCTAGCCATCCAACAAACTAGAATCGGCCACGATATGCTCTCTATCGCTGGCCGAGGGGTGGAGTGAGAGCAACACGAATGACAATAATATGCCTGGAATACATATGCTGCGATACAACGACGATATCAGTATGGATAAAGATCTACTGACCGAACCGCATGAATGTAAGAAAGACAGCAACGAAAATGTGCAAGCCATAATAGAAGCGAATATCAATTATGTTGCCGTGAATATAATCATCGACACAGGTGCCTCAGTGAGTGTAATGAGTACAGAATTGTTTAAAGCGCTGGGGAAAGGACGTAGCATACCAACTTTCCCGGTTAATAATTGCAAGGTGTCTGGAGCTATAAGTGCACAGAGCCAATTAGTTAAGTACCAGGTGCAGGTGGAGATTTGTAAGGAGGGCGAAGCCATAGTGAGCTCGTTCCTCATTGTTAAAGGGTTAAAGGTGGCCTGCATTCTGGGAGTAGATTTTCTCCGTGAGAGGGACGCAGTGATCGACCTCTCCTCGGGAAAACTAAGCATAATTAATAAAGGTAGAAGGATTGAGTTGTCTATGGTGAAATCGAAGGAGGTACTTGTGCCATGTTGCAACCGAATAAATATCAAATGTAGGAACCCCTGGGTACTACACCTCGATGATTATTCACATGTGGAAGATCTCTATTATCCTAGTATTGAAGACAGAAATTCTGAAACAAATGTTGATGCATTTCAAACCAAAGTACAGGAACCTGAAAGTTTAAGCAACATACAAAAGCAACAGTTGACGCAGCTGCTGTTGGAATATACAATGGTATTTGCCGACCGACCAGGAATAATCAAGGGGTACCAATATCACATAGAGGTGATGCCCCACAAAACATACTGGCGCGCATCTTGCTCCATCCCTTGGTCGAGGAGGGAAGTAGTGGCTAAAGAGATTTGAAAAATGTTAGAGTGGGATAGTAAAATTATTTATTCAATGACATGTCAGATGTAAATGGTAGTAGTTATGAGAAGATTTCAATTGTGTTTTAGAGTATAAGTATGTTAGCTTTAAGAAAGAATTTGTGTGTATTTAAAATTTTGAGGAAGCAAGACATAAATAAGTAAGCATAGCATGAAAGTAGAATCTCAGTAAACTGAGCAATAGCATGCAAATTGAAGACTTTGTTTACAGACAATTAGAGTCATTAAAATACTATATGCTGACCAAGCAATGAATAATCTTTTTGTTGATAAAATAATGATTAATATCTTGAATCATTTTTCATTTGTAGTAAGTAAGTACAATTAATGATGAGATTTCATATAGTAATGTAACAGGTGTAATTGTGTTAGAAGTAAGGAACCCTGAGAGAGAGTCTCTACTGGCCAAAAATTGACTTTGTAGTACGAAACAATTATGTGATGTAACGTTTACTGCCAATAGTGATCTGAGAACGACACTGGAGCAGAATTCAATCAAAAACAAACCCGTTCCGTGTAACCTACGCTTTGTATGTATCGATGCTTCAATTGAAGCCCGTGTACTTGGTACACGTCCTTGAATATTAATTACGCAGTACGCGAATCAAGTCAATCAACGCGAAAACTACACTGTAGTCCTGTAGGACAGATCATTTAAAAAAAATACTAATACTAAATGAAGTATTTATTGAGCAATATGCCAAAGTCCAGCTGTCATGCACATGGTAAAATCTGTTTGCTAGATGGGTGATAACCTGGCAAGATACACCGAAAAAGGAAAAGAAAGCTATGTACCAAAAATCACACACCTTTAAATAATTACAAAAAAGCCATATATGCCTAGTAATAATACTAAAAGTGTGTAATGACCTGGTAAACACAATGGACTCAATGTAGATGAGAGTGATTATGCTAAGAACAGCTGATATGCATTAAAAAATAAACTGTGTGCGTAAACAATCTAGGAAAGGACGGAATATTGTGTGTAGTAGGGACAGAAAATGACGTATCTGCACCAATATATACGTCGGTATAAGTCAAGTGTTGAGTGACTACCTGTCGTAGTGCAGTGCTCAACGAACAATAAATTTACTGTGTGTAAAAACGGTAGTTAGTGATCCGTTCGGAGTCGATTCAAACAAACATCGCTCGACGGAAACATTTAGTGTGTGTGAACCGAAACATTTTCGCGTGTTGAGAGACGCTCTGGCAGCGTATCGACCGCGAGAACAAATGAAAGTGTGTAGTACAACGTGCGTGTATGGAACCCTGAATACCAGTGTCACAATGCGATTTACTTGTGAAGCCACAAGAAACCCGTTATCACGCCAAAACATCCTGTGCATACCAGAGAAACGACTGCTTACTGAACAATAAACGCTTTTAACCAAGTTGCATTTTCTTCCACAGCTAATAATCTGTATCCTTAAAGACAGTACACCGTTGTGGAATATTTGTTTCATGCGTTATGACGGTGAGCCATGCGGAGAAGCAGAGACGAGTGCCGTGCCGACAGCCAGCCGGTCGCGGAAAACAACTGCAACACGCCGACATTGGTGAATGGTTCGGTGCGGTTCGCGACTGCGCAGGCGCCATCCCAGCACGCCGTCGCTGTTACGGCGAGCAGGTCGTCGACCCCAGTGGTCGTTGGCACGCCGCGTTCCAGACGACGCTACGCAACAATTGCTTCGCACCGCCCGCTCCGTACGACATTGTCGACATTCAACCGAAAATTACCAATTACGCTGTTAATGTACTAACATGAGAATGATTTATAGGACACGAAATTTCGTGAAAAACAGTTTTTCTTTAGTTTACTGCGTATAAACTCAAAACATTCACTTGTTCGATGATATATGTGATATGTTTTCGTCATATTAGTGAAGCAAACTGACACGAATGCCATACCATGGTATAACAGTTATCCTGAGTAAGTGTAGAGACAATTCATTACACCACTGTAAAACTATTTAATGCTTGACTTTTAGTGTGACACAGAACACAAATATTACCACGAATGTGAAAGAGAGTAGAAGGTACATTTTCAACACGGGGACTAAAAGTTCAACATTTTATCATAAATAACCTTCGTTATCTGTGAACATTTGATAAATGCCAACCGTTTTTGATGAACAATCAGACTGCGTTTTACAACAAACCAGGCGAGATGACCATGGCTCCGGCGCAGTTTTCCCAGGTTTTCTGACCGCACATAGCCCGAATGGGGGAGCCAGAAAACTGTAATGACCCTGGGACTAGGTTTACGGTCACCTCGCAAAGTGTGAGAAAACCATAAAGAGTCTGATTAAAACTATAGTGCAAAATAGCAAACAAGTGAATAGTGAATATTCCAAATAAGCTGACAAACAATGACAAAACGGACGTTAGTGGCAGCATATTGCCGAACATTCTTAACGTTAGTCAATTGCTGCCAAAGGGGAATTGTAACGTCTCTTAGCAAAAGACATATTATGTCATAAAGAGAAAACATTGTGTGTCATGTTTTATTCTTGTATAAAATTATGTACTGTTTTTTTTATTTATTTTAGATAGTATCTGTGTCGGCGAGTACTGAAACCGCCACAGACGATAAATATCAAACAAAGATGAGAATATGTGACTAGTATAAATAATACACAACGAACATTAATTTCTCTGTCGTTTTCTTGGAGTTACGTGAGTAGGATAGCCTGTAACGTTATATTGTACGCTAGCGTAGCATTCTTTTGTCAAGTTTGTAAGAGGGACGCCATTAAGTAAAGTTTTGGAAAGGTGTGTAATTAATTGAATTGTTTAAATGTTTTGAATAGAGTTACTTAGTGGAACCTTGCATTATGATTTGTAATAAGCTTGCCTGGTATTTTATCCCATCCCTTTAAGACATTTTCAGTTATTTAAATATTATTCGTGATGCAGAGCTGCGCTACGAACGAACGAGCCGTTGCCGCGGCGCATTCAAATTGCATTAAATGAAATCTATCATACCGCAAAGAAGCGGGCAGGTAATAGTGAAGTAAAATTATTTCTTTCAGCTTTCGGAGTTGCAGAGAAGAGCAGCAGATTTTATGATGTGTTTTACAGGTTGATGCGGGCTGCTGATAATATATTACTAACAGTGCAAAAAGATAATTTACTTTCATAACATAAAAGAAATCTTGCTGTGCGTAGTTCTGGTCCGGCAACCTTATAGTAAAAAACATCTTTTTTCTCCGATAATAGTCTCATGTTCTCGTGTTAATCTTGGTACTTATTGTTGTTTTACTGTTAACAAAAATCCACTGCAAAATTATGATGTTGAACAATCATTGCGTACTGTAACATCAGTATTGATAACGAAGTAATTTTTATTAACCTTTTCAATAACTATAAAGTAAGGAAGATATGTTGAACTTTATGGTGAGTTACAGTAACGAAAAAATGTTCCTTTAATAGAAAGCCAGATCCAGAACAATAAGAGCATAATATATTTTGTTTTGTTGAAAATTAATGATCCAAAGAAAGGCGTAGCACAGCATCACTAAAAGGTATTTCGGGTCTCTTTTCGTAGTAACACATTCTATCTCATACATTAGTTGTTATGCGAGTAATAGTAAAACAAAACATATAGAAAAGAGACCGAAGCGAAAAACAACAACACCCCATTGAACTAAAATTACTCATTTCATTTCTAGCTACAGGGATATTTGGAATTATTGATGTATGTCACACCCATGGATGAAAGAAAGCCGCATGCACGTTTCTAAATTTGAGAGTTGTTCTGAATGTTCTTCATTCTTGTTAATGAAGGGATGGAAGATGAGCAAAACTGGATTAGAACTTCTTTAGTGTCGACAGACAAAGCCATGCCATAGAACAGACTTCTGCACAAGGTTTTGTTTTCTGACAGTCTCTTGTTAGTAAGGTTGAAAATCGCACATAGACAATGATAGAAAAAACGAAAATAAGTACAAAGAGCAAGGCTTACAAATTTAAAAGCTAACAACACTTAACACATCTTCTGGTAAACCTTTCGGGATGTAAGGTCGTGGTCCATGAAACTCTTCAGCTCCTAACGTTTCGTCCAGAGCTGCGCTGGACATCTTCAGAGGGGTGTTTCTCCTCCGGCGAGTCTTGCCGGACCTTACATCCCGGAAGGTTTACCAGAAGATATGTCATGCGGTCGTGAAAGCCTTCATACTAACACGTAACACAGCCACAAACTGCATCAGTCTAACGAAAGATATAACTTCTATCTGAGACTGGTATACCTCACTGGCTCTAAAAAGGTCTTAACCAAGATTTCAGCATACAAACAGACGAAAAATACTTGGAGAACCTCACAGTTAAGTCAGAAATGATCACATACAGCATCAAAGAAACGACAGAAGAGAGGTAAACATTGATCTGACAGGAGAGGTATTAAACAATGAAACTAAAACATAACACAGATGAAATAAACACAGGAAACTAATACAATGCAGACTCCATAATACTAACAGAAAGAAACTACAGGAACACATCGTCATCATTACGAGAGGGGATAAAGGAAGCACGATGGTTCTCATAGATGCAGATCAATACATCTGTAAAACACAAGAGCTGATAATAAAAATAAAATTACAAAACTGAAATTGGATCCATCTAATAGGTTCCAAAAGAAATTGAGAAACGTTCGGAAAGACTTTTAACATACACTGGAAGACAACCAAAAAAGAAAACGGTTACAGACAAATCTTAGTGCACCTTCCCCCCATTACCAGCCAAAGCTATACAAGAAAGGCCTCCCACACAGAGCCAGTGTAAATCAAAGAAAAGCTTCCACATACTCATTTGCAATATAAATGTTAACAATAGTATCACAAAGCCACAAGAAGGTAGAACTATATGAAACATCATACACCTGATTTAGTACATAGGAGACATACAGCTTCCAAACAGTCACACTTCTCTCATCACATAAATAAACCACTGAAACAATCAAGCTGCCAGTAATGGAGCACAGCTATTCCCAGTTCAATAATTCAATAATTAATTCTATCTACAAGACCGAGGATTACCAATCGGGTCCCCAATGTCTGAAACCATAGCAACATATTTATCAACCTTGTTGAATTAATCATATTTAACAAAATAGTGCCGAATATGTACGACATCCTATGCTGAAGCAGATATATGGATGACGTCTTGCGCCTGATAGGTGAAGCAGGTAGTGACAATTGATTGGTTACATACAGATGTAGTTGCCGTTCGTGGTAAAATACACTTATGCTCGTAAATTAAGGTTAATGCTGATACATGGTGAAACAACGCTCTGGTGGGCAGTTTGTGGGTTTAAATCACCTCGGGGTATGAACGTGCGATACATTTGACCTGAGATCGTCGCACGGTGCTGCTGGCAGCAGTCCACATACGCAGAGGTGTGTTGGTGCATGTCAGAGTACGGTGAAGCAAGTAACTGTGCAGACGTTTTCAGACGTGATAATCAAGTAACTGTGCAGACGTTTTCAGACGTGATAATGATGACTGTATGTTGAAAATGGCTCAAAGAACCCATACTGATGACGTTATGGGGGGTAGAATACTAGGGCGACTGGAGGCAGGTCAAACACAGCAGGTAGTAGCACGGGGCCTCCGTGTCCCATAAAGTGTTATCTCAAGATTATGACAACGATTCCAGCAGACAGGAAACGTGTCCAGGCGCTACAGTACGGGACGTCCACAGTGTACAACACCACAAGAAGACCGATATCTCACCATCAATGCCCGTAGACGGCCACGGAGTACTGCAGGTAGCCTTGCTCGGGACCTTACTGCAGCCACTGGAACAGTTGTCTCCTAACACACAGTCTACAGACGACTGAACAGACATTGTTTATTCACCTGGAGACCTGCAAGGTGCATTCCACTGACCCCTGGTCACAAGAGATCCCGTAAAGCCTGGTGTCAAGAACACAGTACATGGTCATTGGAACAGTGGTCCCAGGTTATGTTCACAGACAAGTCCAGGTATCGTCTGAACAGTGATTCTCGCCGGGCTTTAATCTGGCGTGACAACCCCTTAATGTCCTTGAAAGGGACCTGTATGGAGGTCGTGGTATAATGGTGTTTGGTGGGATTATGATTGGTGCACGTACACCCCTGCATGTCTTTGACACAGGAACTGTAACAGGTCAGGTGTATCGGGAACCATTTTGCACCAACCAGTATGTCCGCCTTTTCACGGGTGCAGTGGGTCCTGCCTTCCTCCTGACAGATGATAAAACCAGACCTAAACCCCATCGAGCACCTCTGGGATGGCCTCAGTCGACGTATCGCTGCACGTCTTCAAACCCCTACGACACTTCAGGAGCTCCGACAGGCACCAGTGCAAGAATGGGAGGCTATACCCCAGTAGCTGCTCGACCACCGGATCCAGAGTATACCAACCTGTTGTGTGGCGTGTGTACGTGTGCATGGTGATCATATCCCATATTGATGTCACGATACATGCGCAGGAAACAGTGGCGTTTTGTAACACATGTGTTTCGGGACTATTTTCTCAACTTATCACCAATACCGTGGACATACAGCTCTGTGTTGTGTGTGTTCCCTGTGTGCCTATGCTATTAGCGCCAGTTTTGTGTAGTGCCACGTTGTGTGGCACCACATTCTGCAATCATCCTTAATTTATGAGCATGAACTTAAATTTTACGTATACCGAAAACCGACAACAACAGACACAATATTATACACCATATATCACATCACCTGAGCCATCAAAAGCAGGTAGCACTTAAATAAACCACCCACAGACTAACCACAGTACCAGTGCACACAAACAACTACCAAAAAGAAATGAATACCATAATACAAATAGCCACAAACAATGAATACAAAGAAAACTAAGTAACAAAGCTGAACAATGAAATCGAGGACAGGAAACTGCTAACATCCAGCTATCGTCAACACAAGGACTGAATCTCACACAAACAAACACACAAGGCACAAGAACAGGAAAACACAGTGTGGAAAAGAAACAGGACACAAAATAACATATACAATGACAAACAACCACAAATGCACAGAGAGAATATCTAATATTTTCAGTAAACAAGATACAAAAATTGCCCACCGAACCAACAATTCGATTGAAGTGTGGTTTCCAAAAGCAACAGGAAAAACTGATCTATATCAGAATCCGGGAGTATAATTAAATGCAATACATGTGATATAAGATACGTAAGTAAGACAAATAGGATATTTAACACTAGGTACGAAGAACCAATCAGAGCATGGAAGTACTGACAAACCATCCCACTTCTGCAGATCATTTACACGAACACCAATATGGAATTACCAGCAAAGACACAGACATGGAAATTATAAGGATAAATGATAACAAAAAACACCTCCTCATCCTACAAGGAAAGTACAACATTCAGAAAAGCATGACAAAAAATAAACAATTCACAAATGGTCAGACCAACCTGGCAAATTGTACACTATTTAAACTAATTGACCACTTAATACAACATTACACACACACATATAATCACATTGCCACATATGTCAGTCACACACTACCAGGCCCTATTCCCCGCTACCATCTCCTCCCAGTTTCTTTCCTGTAATCATTATCGCCCCCCCCCCCCCTCCCAAATTTTATCCATAGCTGCCAAATCCCTCACGTTTCACTCACGTGACTCCAGGACATATAAGATATTTTCAGTATCTTATACTCACTCACACACACACACACACACACACACACACACTCACCAAGAAGTAAAAGTTCCATAGGATGGCAGCTCTCACAACCTACACGAAAAACAAATGAACAAACGTAAACACTGTAATACCGTGCTAAGTGCGAACACGTGTAACTGCAGCTATATTTCTAAAGCGTGGTAAAGTGCAAACAACCCCCGTGCAGCGTAGGAGAAAGTGCTTTCAAAAAAAGCTGCCAGGTGTACATGCACAATCAGTTTCTTTCGACCTGAGCCTTCGCTAAGAACCAAAGAAAAAGCAGTGGTTTGCAGAAAATGTGAACACGAGACAGAAAAACAGTAAATAAATTGCACGCCAACTTTACAAGCAAACACGGTTTTTAATCTGTAACAATGGAAAAGTGCAAATATTTGTATCCATATTTGAAGAAGGACCACAGAAGATGCGAAACACATATAGGTTTACAATTCTCTTTCATTATTTGCAATAATCTTAATACGACGAAACCAATAATAATTGATCGTGTGTAACTTTTTTTGAAGATTTTCCCAGTACTAAGTTTGTTTGCAAGACCTACAGAAAGTATCGCCAACGTGATATTCAGTTTGTTCTTTCTCACATGTTATCCTGCTAACTATGGATGAAAGGCAACAGGAAGATTCCATTTACCTAGATTACCCCACTGCAGACTGTTAATGAACGCACGAACATACAGAATAGGTTCCCTGATACTTGAGTGGTTCGAAGACTTCTTAAGTAATAGAAACCAGCAAGAAAAAGAATCCTGTAATATTCGAATACAGCATTAGCAGTGTGCCGCTTGACACAGTCATACCGATTAAGTAGAAAGGCGTAACGATGCAAAGAGAGAGAAAATGGAACGAGCATGTAAGAATTGTGGTAGGGAAGACGAAAGGTTGACTTCTGTTTGTTGGGAGACTATTAGGGATATGTGGTTCATCTGTAAAGGAGACCGCATATAGGACTCGAGTGCGACCTATTCTTTAGTACTGCTCTAGTGTTTGGGTAGCGCATCAGGTCGAATTAAAGGAAGACATCGAAGCAGTTCGGAGGCAAGCTACTAGATTCGTTACCGGTAGGTTCGAACAACACGCAGCCATTACGGAGATGTTTCGGGAGCTCAAATGGAAATCCCTGGATGGAAGGCAACGTTCTTTCCGAGGAACACTATTGAGACAGTTTAGGGAAGTGGCAGTTGAAGCTGGCTGCAGAATGACTATTGCCACCAACGATCATTTTGCGTAAGGACCCTGAGAATGAGATTAGAGATATTTGGGCTCTTACAGAGGCATATACCGGGTGCGACAATAAAGTAATGAGACTGATTTTCCGTAAGATGTGGCAACCCTGCAGGCTTGCGTAGGCACAATATCTTTGACTTTGGTCTATAAGCTGCTTCTAGTCCAAGTGGCACATCGATGCAACTGGTCGCGAGTTGTGCTGTAAAAGGTTAACACGTGTTTATGTCTCTCGTCACGGAAATGAAACTGCATAATATTGAGCAACGGTATGCCATTTCTTTTTGCATTAAATTGAGTGATAACGCGATGACAACATACGGTAAGTTTCAGAAGGCTTTTGGAGAGGAGGCTATGTCAAGAGCTCAAGCTTTTCATTGGCATAAAGTGTTCAGTGAAGGCAGAACGAATGTTGAAGATGAAGACCACAGTGGGCGACAATCTCGCTGACAGATGTCAACTTGGCCAGGGTACATGAACTCGTACGATCTGATCGAAGATTATCAGTGAAAATGATTGCAGAAGAACTGAACATCACTTGAGAATCGGTTCATCTAATAATAACTGAAGATGTTGGTATGAGAAAGATTTGTGCAAAAATTGTCCCCAAAAATCTCACACGACAACAGCGAGAAACACGGGAAAATGTGGCAGCCGATCTGTTAGAGCAAACGGAAATCAATCCAGAATTGTTGAGCCGTGTTGTCATTGGTGATGAAAGGTGGTTTTTTCAGTACGATCCAGAGACAAAACGCCAAAGTTCGCAATGGTGCTCAAGGGGATCACTGGGACCAAAAAAAGTTCACATGTCAAAGTCAAAAGTGAAATGCATGCTTGTGTGCTTCTTTGATTCCAAGGGAATTGTTCATAAAGAGTGGGTGCCTCTTGGACATACAGTTAACCAATATTACGACAAAGAAATTTTAGAAAGACTTTGTAAAAGAGTGCTGATAACTGGATTCTGCATCACGATAATGCGCCATCCCATACTCCTCTATCAGTACAGAAATTTTTAACTTCAAAACAATTTCAGTACTACCACAGCCACCTCATTCATCAGATATCGCTCCGTGCGACATTTTTCTATTTTCAAGAGTCAAAACGGCGTTGAAGGGACACCATTTTCAAACAACACAAGATGTCCAAAAAACTGTCACGAGGGTCTTGGCGGGTATGACTGTGTAGCTCATTTGAAAACAACTAGTGGGAAATGCATCGATACCTCATCGAACACACAGTTTGCCAGCTCGACTTACACGCATACACCCAATGAGGCCAAACATGACGACCACCTGCTTAGTAACGTCTGTTCGACCTTTCGGGTGCAATACAGCTATGATCCTGCGCGGAACTGGACAAAAGCTTGGCAAGTACGTGGCGCCAAATGACTACGCACGCATCACGCATTTTCGATAAATTTCGGGCCGGTTGTGTGTGGGTGCACAGCAGGCGCCCAATAATGTCCCAGATGCGTACCGTCAGGTTCGGATCGGGCGAAGGCTCCATGACAGCTGTGGATTGCGTGTACATTATTGCATCTCTCAATGCATAATGTAATGTCCCCTGCGACAGAAAGAAGGATCCTTTATTGTATGGTTATATGATAGCGGAACAAACACTGGTAGCAGTTACTTCTGTAAAATATCTGGGAGTATGCGTGCGGAATGATTTGATGTGTAATGATCATATGAAATTAATTGTTGGTACGGCGGGTACCAAGTTGAGATTCATTGGGAGAATCCTTAGAAAATGTAGTCCATCAACAAAGGAGGTGGCTTACAAAACACTCGTTCGACCTATACTTGAGTATTGCTCATCAGTGTGGGATCCGTACCAGATCGGGTTGACGGAGGAGATAGAGAAGATCCAAAGAAGAGCGGCGCGTTTCGTCACAGGGTTATTTGGTAAGCGTGATAGCGTTACGGAGATGTTTAGCAAACTTAAGTGGCAGACTCTGCAAGAGAGGCACTCTGCATCGCGGTGTAGCTTGCTGTCCAGGTTTCGAGAGGGTGCGTTTCTGGATGAGGTATCGAATATATTGCTTCCCCCTACTTATACCTCCCGAAGAGATCACCACAAATGTAAAATTAGAGAGATTCGAGCGCGCACGGAGGCTTTCCGGCAGTCGTTCATACGCGACTGGAACAGAAAAGGGAGATAATGACAGTGGCACATAAAGTGCCCTCTGCCACACACCGTTGGGTGGCTTGCGGAGTATAAATGTAGATGTAGATGTAGGTTCGAGTCCTCCCTCGGGCATGTGTGTGTATGTGTGTGTGTGTGTGTGTGTGTGTTTGTGTGTGTGTGTGTGTGTGCGTGTGTGTGTGTGTGTGTGTGTGTTGTTAGTTTAAGTTATATCAAGTAGTGTGTAAGCTTAGGGTCCGATGACCTCAGCAGTTTCGTTCCATAGTACTTACCACAAATTTCCAAAATTGATATCTTAGTCATAAGTCGCAGGGGATATTCTATTACGCATTAAGGGACACAATAATGTTCACGAGTTCAAAACCTTCAGTTACTGCCACATGTTTCACGGAACTCCATGTGTTTGTTCCCACAGCATAATACTCACCATAAGGACCGACCTCCATGCCATATTACCGGCTTGGTAGTGGAAGGCCGTTCTCGAAGTAAAAACTTCGTCTTCCTTTTTTCATAGTCGCCTTTGATGTCTGCATATTTCCCAGTTAGTAGATTCCTTCCTTGATGTGTTATATAGCTATATTGGAAGTCCGTCTACACTTGGTATGATTTCTAACATGGATTCCAAACATTTTCAAGCCGCAAATTTCTGACGTGATTTCAACACTTAATAGGTCACATTACTCCATTTTTCCAGTGATACAGCTATATTGTGTGTAGATGTTTTATCATGATTTTCGATTTTTTGCCCATTTACGACTTGGTGGTGCACGAGGTTTGCGTGGTATAGGCCATTTATTGTTGTTATTTGTGTAATTTTGCCATCCTTGTCCAAGCTTCTGATTACAAACGAGCAGACTCCTTAAAAACTGGATTTCCTTTGGCGATACGCCATCCGATCCACAGTATTTTCCATGCCACTGTAGTCATGTTTGCGGTATAAACTTAAGAACATAAAACAAGACCACTTATAAAAGCAGTAGTGACTAAACTATGTGCGCTTTTCAAATAAAAGTAGCGAGGCAGCACTGTGGGTACAACTGAAGTCTTCGTTCAGAGGCCAGAGCACAACTATCCCACTCTTTCACGAGCCAAAGGATTCCCTGTTCCCTGAACACCTGTGGCTGTGACAGGAGCCAGCCCTCCCCTCTGTCCTTCAGTTCTTCGTTCGAGGTGAAGCACTTCACCATGAGATTTTTTTTAGTGGACCACTTCAATTTGGCCATTACACTTTGTGTGGACTCGTGGACATGTGGACGCGTTCTATCGTGGAGCTGAATAACTCCCTCCGTGACCAGCTCAAGCCGTTTGTTCTTGGTGGGCTTTCGTAGGGTACAAAGTATCTCATAGTAAACGTTACTGCTAACGGTTTGTCGTGAACGAGAAATTCGATGAGAATAGGGTGTCGAATAGAACGGCAAGCATCATCTTACCTTCTGAGGTCACAGCTTTGAACATTTTAGAGGAAGGTAACGGCACTACTTTCGCGTCTCTAGATGTCTCTCTACGTTATCCCAATAGACATATGAAAATTTAAGCAGGTTTGGTTGTTAAGACATTTCGTAGCTTTAGTTTGAACACTCCTTATATTTCAACATTTATTTCATACGTCACTCAGTTTATGGCGGAACATTAACAACCATTACGAAAAAGACAATGTCATTTTTATCAGCCTGATTCACAGAACCAAACTGAAATTTTTGCACCTTGAATGCAATGGTTATAGCAGGCGTAGCGTACCAAACAAGCAAGGAGGCAGAGTCATCACTCAAAATAATACTAAATGAAACTGCTTAATGGGATGGCTTAAGAAATATCAACTGTTTTTACCATATTTCTTACGTTACTGACAAATATGAAGCTGCAGCTTCAACATATGGTACTCTCACAGGGCGTTCGAGGCTGGGGTGTATGGGACGGACTACAACCAACGTAAGGAGTTCAGAGAAGCATCCGTTATTACTTTTGAGAAGCGATAGCAATGACAGACAAGCCCTTCAATCGAGACTTCCAGCCGTCTTTGAGGGAACTGACATCTGTTTTGTTCTACGGAGTTGCTACCTACATATCGGCAACTTCAGGAAGCCCAGTGAATCAAAACGGAATAGCTATGATGAGAAAAATCTTTCTGCTTCATAAGCATATTTTCATTTTTGCGCTAACTACCTAAAAAACCGCCGTCCACTCTCACTTTGATATATTTTGTTTTGATGTTTTATCTAGTAACAGTTCTGTGTCTTCTCGAACAAACTCTATATAAAATTTTATTTGTAATGCAGTACTCTCAGTCACCTTTGTCGAATGTGGGGCGATCGTGTGCAGTGTTCGCCATGTGGAGCGAAGCCAAAAGCATCAATATTATTGCACTGCGTCGCCATTGTCCGGGACACGATAGAGGGCAAGTGATTGTGCCGAGTGTTCCACTTCGCATGAGAATCGCAGGGCTTGCATATGAAGAACCTGGCTGGTTAGCTGTTCTACATCCGAATCTCATTCAAGTGACAGTGGTGAATGCAAGCAACCTATTCTCGTTCCTCTTTTATGTTACAAAGAAGCATGAACACCGGCCTAATACGATAATTTTCCCAACTATGTGGTTGTTACAGAAATAGCACTTTACCAAAGTTAGTGCCATCTGGAAAACCTTAACATTAGACCCTCTAAGACACACATTCATCATACTTTTTTTTTTTTGTCATCAGTCTACTGACTGGTTTGATGCGGCCCGCCACGAATTCCTTTCCTGCGCTAACCTCTTCATCTCAGAGTAGCACTTGCAACCTACGTCCTCAATTATTTGCTTGACGTATTCCAATCTCTGTCTTCCTCTACAGTTTTTGCCATCTACAGCTCCCTCTAGTACCATGGAAGTCATTCCCTCATGTCTTAGCAGATGTCCTATCACCCTGTCCCTTCTCCTTATCAGTGTTTTCCACATATTCCTTTCCTCTCCGATTCTGCGTAGAATCTCCTCATTCCTTACCTTATCAGTCCACCTAATTTTCAACATTCGTCTATAGCACCACATCTCAAATGCTTCGATTCTCTTCTGTTCCGGTTTTCCCACAGTCCATGTTTCACTACCATACAATGCTGTACTCCAGACGTACATCCTCAGAAATTTCTTCCTCAAATTAAGGCCGGTATTTGATATTAGTAGACTTCTCTTGGCCAGAAATGCCTTTTTTGCCATAGCGAGTCTGCTTTTGATGTCCTCCTTGGTCATTGGTTATTTTACTGCCTAGGTAGCAGAATTCCTTAACTTCATTGACTTCGTGACCATCAATCCTGATGTTAAGTTTCTCGCTGTTCTCATTTCTACTACTTCTCATTACCTTCGTCTTTCTCCGATTTACTCTCAAACCATACTGTGTACTCATTAGACTGTTCATTCCGTTCAGCAGATCATTTAATTCTTCTTCACTTTCACTCAGGATAGCAATGTCATCAGCGAATCGTATCATTGATATCCTTTCACCATGTATTTTAATTCCACTCCTGAACCTTTCTTTTATTTCCATCATTGCTTCCTCGATGTACAGATTGAAGAGTAGGGGCGAAAGGCTACAGCCTTGTCTTATACCCTTCTTAATACGAGCACTTCGTTCTTGATCGTCCACTCCTATTATTCCCTCTTGATTGTTGTACATATAGTATATGACTCGTCTCTCCCTATAGCTTACCCCTACTTTTTTCAGAATCTTGAACAGCTTGCACCATTTTATATTGTCGAACGCTTTTTCCAGGTCGACAAATCCTATGAAAGTGTGTTGATTTTTCTTTAGCCATGCTTCCATTATTAGCCGTAACGTCAGAATTGCCTTTCTCGTCCCTTTACTTTTCCTAAAGCCAAACTGATCGTCACTTAGCGCGTTCTCAATTTTCTTTTCCATTCTTCTGTATATTATTCTTGTAAGCAGCTTCGATGCATGAGCCGTTAAGCTGATTGTGCGATAAATCTCGCACTTGTCAGCTCTTGCCGTCTTCGAAATTGTGTGGATGATGCTTTTCCGAAAGTCAGATGGTATATCGCCAGACTCATATATTCAACACACCAACGTGAATAGACGTTTTGTTGCCACTTCCCCCAATGATTTTAGAAATTCTGATGGAATGTTATCTATCCCTTCTGCCTTATTTGACCGTACGTCCTCCAAAGCTCTTTTAAATTCCGATTCTAATACTGGATCCCCTATCTCTTCTAAATCGACTCCTGTTTCTTCTTCTATCACATCAGACAAATCTTCACCCTCATAGAGGCTTTCAATGTATTCTTTCCATCTATCTGCTCTCTCCTCTGCATGTAACAGTGGATTTCCCGTTGCACTCTTAATGTTACCACCGTTGCTTTTAATGTCACCAAAGGTTGTTTTGACTTTCCTGTATGCTGAGTCTGTCCTTCCGACAATCATATCTTTTTCGATGTCTTCACATTCTTCCTGCAGCCATTTCGTCTTAGCTTCCCTGCACTTCCTATTTATTTCATTCCTCAGCTACTTGTATTTCTGTATTCCTGATTTTCCCGGAACATGTTTGTACTTCCTCCTTTCATCAATCAACTGAAGTATTTCTTCTGTTACCCATGGTTTCTTCGCAGCTACCTTCTTTGTACCTATGTTTTCCTTCCCAACTTCTGTGATGGCCCTTTTTAGAAATATCCATTCCTCTTCAACTGTACTGCCTACTGCGCTATTCCTTATTGCTGTATCTATAGCGTTAGAGAACTTCAAACGTATCTCGTCATTCCTTAGTACTTCCGTATTCCACTTCTTTGCGTATTGATTCTTCCTGACTAATGTCTTGAACTTCAGCCTACTCATCATGACTAGTATATTGTGATCTGAGTCTATATCTCCTCCTGGGTACGTCTTACAATCCAGTATCTGATTTCGAATTCTCTGTCTGACCATGATGTAATCTAATTGAAATCTTCCCTTATCTCCCTGCCTTTTCCAAGTATACCTCCTCCTCTTTTGATTCTTGAACAGGGTATTCGCTATTATATTCGCTATTACTAGCTGAAAATTGTTACAGAACAAAATTAGCCTTTCTCCTCTCTCATTCCTTGTCCCAAGCCCATATTCTCCTGTAACCTTTTCTTCTACTCCTTCCCCTACAACTGCATTCCAGTTGCCCATGACTATTAGATTTTCGTCCCCCTTTACATACTGCATTACCCTTTCAATATCCTCATACACTTTCTCTATCTGTTCATCTTCAGCTTGCGACGTCGACATGTATACCTGAACTATCGTTGTCGGTGTTGGTCTGCTGTCGATTCTGATTAGAACAACCCAGTCACTGAACTGTTCATAGTAACACACTCTCTGCCCTATCTTCCTATTCATAACGAATCCTACACCTGTTATACCATTTTCTGCTGCTGTTGATATTACCCGATACTCATCTGACCAGAAATCCTTGTCTTACTTCCACTTCACTTCACTGACCCCTACTATATCTAGATTGAGCCTTTGCATTTCCATTTTCATATTTTCTAGTTTCCCTACCACGTTCAAGCTTCTGACATTCCACGCCCCGACTCCTAGAACGTTATCCTTTCGTTGATTATTCAATCTTTTTCTCATGGTAACCTCCCCCTTGGCAGTCCCCTCCCGGAGATCCGAATGGGGGACTATTCCGGAATCTTTTGCCAATGGAGAGATCATTATGACACTTCTTCAATTACAGGCCACATGTCCTGTGGATACACGTTACGTGTCTTTAATGCAGTCGTTTCCATTGCCTTCTGCATCCTCATGTCGTTGATCATTGCTGATTCTTCCGCCTTTAGGGGCAATTTCCCACCCCTAGGACAAGAGAGTGCCCTGAACCTCTACCCGCTCCTCCGCCCTCTTTGACACGGCCGTTGGCAGAATGAGGCTGACTTCTTATGCCGGAAGTCTTCTGCCGCCAATGCTGATTATTTATCAAAATTTATGCAGTGGCGGGGATCGAACCCGGAACCGAAGACGTTTTGATTATGAATCAAAGACGCTACCCCTTTTTTTTTCTTTTTTTACGCTACCCCTTTTTTTTAGCTTTTTGATTTATTTTTGTTTTATTTTTATTTATATTTTTTTTACCAGTAAAAGTGTAAACGAAAAAAAAGCTCTTTATTGGTACAAACTTAAATACAACAGAAATGCCATCCTACCGGCGAAAATAACACAAGACAATATACTCGTACAAGGCGAGGAATTTTTTTTTTTTATGAACAAGGTGTAGGGAATAAAAGAATAATAATTCTGATATAATCTAAGAGGTGTGAAGCAATATACAGTGGAGTGAGGGAAAGACCAGTGTTGTCTGGGGTAGTGCATTAAAGAAAGGAGGCGCGTGTCCATGCGCCTACTCCACTGTGGGTTACAATGTAGAAAGTAGCGCGGGGAGTCTCAGATGTCAGCAGGGGGGGCGGGAGTGCTGTCGGCGTGTGGCACCATCCAACTGAGCGGGGGTGAAGTAAAGATCGCATGTAGGTAATTGGCGAAGAAGGCGCGGTAGCGCGGTCGCTGTTCGACTTCACTGTGGGCGGTTTGTAAGTACTGCCAGAAATCAAGGCGTGATTTGTCGCCACCATTATACATGTAGTTGATCGTCCATCCCTTGACCCATACAATCGCATGATTTTTGGAGGCGGGGAAATAAGTATTCTCAGGATGGATAAAAGTCCGTGGGTCAATCGAGTCCGGCGGAACGCGGAGGTAACAGGCAACGAACTGTTGGGCAAGTTTCCAGACGTCACTGGTGGCAGTACAAGTCAGTTGATGGACATCGTCATCCACGAGGTGGCAAATGGAACAAAGTGGAGAGTCCTGTAGTCCGATGGCGTGAAGGCGATGGTTTGTGGCGAATTTTTCATTTGCGACTTGGTACCATGTTGCCCGGACGTTGGAGGGAAGAAAAGGCTGGTGGATATGACGCCAAACCGTGGGCCACCGCTTGGACGTATGTCTGAGTTCGATATTGTTGCTGGATATGGAACGAAGGAGTGGGGTGTAAAAATCTTTAGGTCGAGGAGAACCCGTGGTCGGTAAGTGTGTGTGAGCATAACTGAAGTCGACGATGAAATCAGAAATGTGCGTCAAATGATGCTTGATGTGTCCGACTGGTACTGGTGGTGTTATGGTCGCGGGCACAAGAATTTCCAGCAAGCTGCGCGTAAGGGAGGTGCCCCCGTGCCACTGCTTGTGCATGGTGGACATGTACAAGGACGCCGCTCGGAGTCGCACATTGACAAGGCCGAGGCCTCCTGCTCGCGGGGGAAGGGTGAGCGTGTCGCAGCGGACCTTAAAGATCGTACCGGCCGTAAGGAAGTATCCGAGGGCAGCCTGGAGGCTGCGTCCAATAGTTGATGGCAGCGGGAGGACCTGTGCGATGTGGACCATTCTGGCCGCCACATGTTGATTGAGGTATTGGACACGTTGTAAAGAATCGAGTCGTCGGAGAAGATTTTGTCGCACCGTCGTGAGGATAGTTTGGAGTGCACGCCGAAAATTGATGGCAGCGGAGCGGCGCACGGTGGAGGTGAAAATGATACCAAGATATCGTAGTTGTTGTACACACGGGAGAGGTGCTAGGTCTTCGTGTGAGAGGCCGCGTCCAATGGGCATCGCCGCGGATTTAGCCACATTCATGTTACTGCCCGCTGCAATGCCGTACGTTGTTATCAAATCAAGTACCGTGTGTGTTTCACTCCGTGAGCGGATCAAGAGGAGGAGGTCGTCCGCATACGCACGACATCGAAAACTGTGCTGTCGCAAAGTGAGACCAGAAAGGTGGCTCGTCAGACTCCCGATGAGTGGCTCCAGGCTTATGGCATACAGTAGGGTCGAAAGTGGGCAGCCTTGCCGTACGGAACGCCGGATCGCCACTGGTCCCGCCACACGGCCGTTAACCTGAATCAGAGATTCGGCGGTGCCGTACAGGCGCCGGATCACGTCGATAAAGGCTGATGGAAAACCCGTGTGGTTCATCACTGAGAACAGAAAAAGATGCCGTAATTTGTCGAATGCGCTGTCAAAATCGATGGCAACCACTGCGGCGCGGAGTCTGCACGCCGCTGCCAGTGCAATTAAATCGCGACATTCTCCTGTGGCCGTTTGTATATTAACTGAGCCGCCCGGAGTTGTCTGTTCCGGGGATAGAATGCTAGGCAGGATCTTGCGGCATCGCGTTGCCAGTAGGCGTGTAAAAATTTTACAGTCTGCGTTAAGCAGAGTCAGGGGACGGTAATGTGCTGTCGTCACACCTGGTGTCGGTTTGTGGATGGGTATAATAATTCCCGTGACGGACGGCGGTACGGCGTTCCCCATCGTCAGCAGTTCATTAAACATCGTTGTCCACCGTGACGCCATTAGTGTGAAGAAAGCGCGATAAAATTCTATCGGCAATCCGTCGACACCAGGTGACTTATTCAGAGCACCTTTTTTGATTGCATCGTGGGTTTCGTCACGTGTAATGGGCTCCATCAGCTCGTCCGCTTCGTCGCTGGTGAGGGTGCGAGTTACGTGTGGTAACACAGACTCCTCAGCGTGGTTGTTGGTAGTCTCCTCCTGGTACATTGTGCGGTAGTGATCGACAAAGGCACTGACGATTTCGGCCTGGCAAGTGACGTGCTGGCCGCGACAGGTGGTGATCTCGGTGATGAGTTGTCGTCGTCGATGTTTCCTATCGGAGGCGATATGATGCATGCTCGGATGTTCTTGTTCCGCCGAATCTTGACGTCGGGTTCGCACCATAGCCCCCTGCAGTCTACGGCGTGTCAAAGTTACAATTTGCGCCTTAATCCTGCTGCGTTCCCTCTGGGTGTCGGGGGTGGGCGGTTGGGCGTCCAGGTCGCGGAGAACGGCGTAGAAATAGTCGGTAGTGTGCCAGCGCCACATAGCAACTTCCTTTCCATACTGAATCAAAGTACGTCGAATGGCAGGTTTGGCACATTCTAGCCACCAGGTCAAGGTCGTGCAGTATTGAGGTAAGCGACGTTCACAGGTGGCCCATGTCTCGGTAACACGTTGAAGACATTCGGGATCATGAAGATGGGAGGTGTTTAGCTTCCAGGGTGCACGACTACGCCAGACCACTTGCTTGGGGAAGAGAATGTTGCAGATGTAGGCACAGTGGTCCGAAAGGCCAGGGGCCAAAGTTCTGCACCTTGGACTGCAGGTGTGAGTTCCCGAGAGACGTAAATTCTATCAAGGCGGCTCGCGGAGTGACTCGTCTGGTAAGTATGTCCAGGCGCGTCGCCGTGCCGAACTTCCCAAGTGTCGCGGAGCAACAGATCTCGGACGACAAGACGCAGTTCTTGACAGGTGTTGTAGTGGGGCACTTGATCTTTAGGGTGCAAGACACAATTAAAATCACCCCCAAGCAAGTAATGGTCGCAGCGTCCAAGAAACAAAGGAGCGATGTCTTCTGAATAGAAGAGTGCCCTGTCGCGTCTGCGGGTGGAGCCTGACGGAGCGTAAATGTTGACGATACGCGTCCCCATGACGGTGACGGCCATGCCTCTGGCAGATGGAAGGTATGTGATATCGGCCACTGGAATACCTTCTCTGGCGTAGATGGCTACGCCGCGTCCCAGGTGATCACCAGGAGAAGGATAAGTGTTATATCCCGCGACGTCTGGAAGTGTGGCCAGGTGTACTTCCTGTAGTAGTGCGATATCGACGTCCGACGCCCATATCATGAAGTTTCACGGGTGAGCTAATGGTGTTAGTGTTGATCGTCGCTATTCGGTAGGTTTGGAGCCGTACCCCGCCGTGGAGGGGAACTCCACCGGCGGATCTAAAAGTCGATTTATTTAAAGTATTATCTTCCATCGAACGATATTTCGTAGACAGGACAGAAGACAGAAATGTCATGAACGCTTAGACAACACAGCTGCTGGTCGAGAATTTAACAAGAATATTGAATCATTCTTCCAATAACCCTTACGTTGATATACATGGGAATCATAAATTAATACACGACTCTCGTCGCTGGTGACAAGTCAAAAATCCTATAAATTATATTATCATCCCCGTTTGCAACCTGCTGCACCACACTATGTACAACAAAGAGCATTTTCAGCGTTTTGCTCTAGCTATTCCCTGTACCACCATAATTTTCATTCAGAATGGACTCTTTTCTGTCCATCAGACCGAGGCATTCCGTTCTGCTTTGGAATTTTTGCCTGGTCAGTTGCCCTTCCGTGAATTTTCTGTGGAAATTTCTCTGTATTGGACAGGAAGTTCTGTTGTTCCTGTTTTGTTCGTCTTCTTTTTCCGTTTTTACTGTTATAAGTCGTCACATGGTCATGTTTATGGAGTATACTATCTTCATTTTCAATACAAAATTTAATTCTCTTGATCGCAAACTTGTAAAGTGATTACTGGTTTCGGAGCAGTCATCTACAGGTCATTAAAATTTCGTTACAATGAGTAACTCGTCACATATATCACCACAACACATATTGTTCACTTCATTATTTCAATTTTAGATTAATCACTACTTTCGTGGAATTTCATAATCAGTATGCTTAACGTAGCCGACTGTATTATTTAATGTACCCACAGTTTCAGACGCGTTTTTCATATCCGAATAGATATTGGTAAACTTTTCAGTTTCCTATTTGCTCTTTCCGTGTTCCCTCTTGAGTAAAATTTGAACCTAAAACATTCCTGATTTGTTTCATTCTCTTTTTTGTTTAACATTAGTGTTTACGCCCCATAAAGAAATTTTGCTTTACTGAAAGTTGTAGTGTATTTATTTTGTGTATTCAGAAATGAATTTTCTTGTTGTAGGTATCTACTAGGCGTCCAAAGGTTATTCCATTTTGCATCAGCTAATTTAAAAACACTTATTTTCCAAGCCGGTCTCCTGAATTGTTTCGCCTAAATAATACAGCTCAGAAACTTTCTTTATTCCTTAATCTAGTTTCAGAATTTTTGAGTATCATATTGTTGCTAGACATAACATTGAGAGGCCTACTCTTTCTACTGTTTTGTACTTGTTACAGTACTCTGAATGTCTTGGTATGGATTATCCAGATCTACAAAAGTTAAACAATGCAGCCTGATATTGGTTCTTTCTAATTTGACTTGTTCGTCAATTTCAATGTCAGATTTTAGCTTCAGCCACTCTTGGATTAATATTTCTAACACACAGTTAAAAAATAACGAAGAAATTGTGTCACCATGTCCGACTCTTGTTTTAATTCCAAATTGATCGATATTTCTCACCTCAGCTTTACCTTACATTTTGTATCATCCAGTGTTTCTCTAATAACTACAGTGATCAGAAACTATTCTTTTCGGTTTTGGGAACGAAACTTATGTTCCACTGTGTCATGAACTTTTTTTAAATCTAGGAAGATACACGCTACTTCCTTATTCTAAGTTGTAGTAAAAAGACTAAAATCTGTTCAAATTAAGATAGTGGCCTATTTGGTTCGAGTTATGCTTGATATTCCCATTCAAGTAGTTATGCTCGGTCTAGGATGCACTGAGACAGAATTTTGTCCGTGACAAGAAGAAGGGAATCCATGTGCAATCATTAACATGAGTTCTGCCTTCTTACATAGCGAGTTTATCAACGCAGTTTTGTACTCCGTCCAGAATACTCTCTGTTCGCCAAATGCCATGCATGCAAATTTCTTGTAAGGTTTTTGGACCAGCTAACTTAACGATCCTGCAACAATTACGCCTTCACGAGACGCTTTGTTATCATCCAGTTTTTTAATTTGGTTTTTGTGAGTCTGATTTGGTTTTAGAGAACTTTCTGGCCGAAATCTTTGTGGGCTTACTGACATGAAGAATATTCTTGAAACATTTGGAAAGATCTTTTTAATTTGTTGGTCGTTAAGCCCAGTTGCCCATTTTCCTTCACGAAACAGATTTTTGAGCTTCCTTGTCAATGGTTTATTTAAAGTCCTGCTGTTACTTAATGTCACAGAGCTGACTTTTCTCCTATTGTCTTCTTATTTATCTAATTCATTTGGAAACTTCGTTTTCTAATTGCCAGGAATTGCCATGTGAATTCTGTAATTTGTAGTTATTCCATGTGTTGAATGTATGCTGTCGAAGAGGGGACATCTGAAACTCATTTTCTTAACTTTTAAGGCGTGATCTACTCCTATACTTGTTTATTTAAGTATCTGAAAGCTACCAGTGCAGTAGGACGTGGATTGTGATTTCGGTGCGATCAGTTTGACGTTCACCTACGTTACTGTTCGACGATCGCCATTTTTGGAAGATTTCGCTTAAAATTAATTTACTTAATTTTAAGATTGAGTCATACCACTCTATTTCCGTTTCGAGTGGTCCGTTCGGGTATAAGTCATTCACAAGTCGTTTTCCCAAATTTTCTCTCTTTTATTAATTGTGCATTAGAAACAGTTTTTATAATTTTCGTTTCACTTTGTGGAATTTTCGGGATTATATATTCTACCATTTCACAGCACGTTACTTTCATGAATTTATTTTATTTTTATAGCTGCATTTTATCTACACGAATCAACAATTTTGGCAATAATCTGATTACAATAGGTGCTACCTCGATTATGGAACTAGGGACGTCTCGGGAACTGCGAATAAAGCATCTGAGGCTTTACATAGTCTGTTTCATTTTTGAAGAGGGCAGCTTCTGTAATTGTTTTCTAATCTGAATTTTTTTCTTTCACGGCTCAAATTTTAATTTTTTGGTCTTTGTTTCCCCTAAATTTTAGAGTTTGTCTGACAAGAGTGATTTAACGTTGCTTTTGCCAAAGAAGACAATTTTTACTTGATGCTTGAGTGACAAGGAGATTTTAATTTCCTGTGATCTGCGATATAGTGTCTCAGAGTAGTCTTCCCAGAATTAAATCGACTGGTTGCGCTACTGGTGAAGGATTTGTTACCACCTGAGATAATTTTGTGATTGCTCAAACGCTCCATTGTATTACTTGGAATTACAGGGTGGAGTTAATAAAAGAGCTCAGTAGTTAAGACTGAAGAGGTTGGATCCAGAATTTTACTTCCATCAATTCCTCTGGTGAGCTGACTACAGCACCGCTTTCTAGATATCGGACGCAAAGTAAACTTAGTTGAAGGAGATGCCTCCTCCTCTAGTTCCACTGTACCGAAATCCATTCTCCCCACCTTCAGTGCAGTTCAGGTCTTCGTTAATGGCGCGCTTCCAGGTGTTCCGCCGATTTGTTGTTTCCATCCGCTTGTTATTTTTACTAACTAATATTGTACAATGTGTCAGGGTCCTACACTCGCTATACAGCTTCTGTGTGTGCCTGTAATCTGAGGAGAGAGATCAAGTAGTGTTTAGTGGATTACAGAAATACTCTTAGCAGGTTTTGGGTCATTTGTTGAAAACGAGTATAAATGGAGAACAGAGGTTCAACTATAAAAGGGAAACCAATGGGGCTGACCAAGAGATTATTAATAAAGAAATAGAGATGGGTTCAGATACAATTACAAATGATGTGAAAAAGGTATGGATAATACAGCAAATATTACTGTAGGCAAATTATAGAAGAGTATCTAAGCTTACAGCTAATATGAAAGGGGTAGAATTTTAAGGTTACAGCTGAAATGAAATGGGTAGAATTTGCAGCCACAGCTTAAGTAAAAGGGATGGAATCTACGATCGATACTGAAGTATAACATGGTTGGAGACCCAAGATAGATCTATGAAGGAATTAAGTGAACAGTTGATAAGACTTATAAATCAATAGGGCAAGTTTAACTGAAAAATAGCGAAAGATGTAGAAGAAAAGTTGCAAGAAACAATAACAGGGTTAAACCAGGAGGTAACGTCTTCTGAGAAGTAAATGAAGGACACTTTTTCAGACGAAACAGAGAATATACAAGAAAATAGAGATAAATTAGAATAACAAGTGGAAAAACAGAAACAGGACTTGAAGCAAATTCTGGAGGACCAAGCAAACGAATGCAAGAAAGAAAAAGAGGAAGTTCAAACTAATTGTGGTCAGAATTTTCGAAAGTGCAACACGAAGACTAAAGAAACACTGAAAAGAAGAGGCTGTCTCTTAAATACAAAGGACAGTGGACTCAGTTTAAAATAAATTTATGAACCAGTAATAACACACACAAAAGAATAGAACAGTTTCATTAATATCGTTTTGTGCTCAAAGAATTGTTGCACCCAGTTTATTTCATAAATCATTCGAAGAATCAGTTTCAGAAGGGTTGGACAGGAACGATACATTAAAACGAGCACAGTTCACCATTCGCAAGAGAAAATCTAGACATGTTTTCTGATATTTAGGAACGTTTTGAAATTTCTGTTTCGGAAATATATTGATCAAAAGCTATGCAGGAGGAAGTAATAGAGAGTGTAAGAAGGAAACCCAGATAGTAAAGTCAATCAGGAAAACATTAAAGGAATACTGTGAAGAACTGGCCCATAATTTCATACTTTTGTACCATTCCAGGATAGACAAGGATATCATAAATTCATTCATTAAATCGGAGCCTATAATGAAAGAGGAAACATGATAGATAGCAATCATTCAGTCATACTCTAGCAGAATTTTTGGAAAATGTTGAAAGAAATTGTCAAATGGGAAGGGGATTATAATTCAAAACACTATGAAAATTTTCAGGAGAAGAGGACATTGTGAATAATATGAGTCCTATAGGAAAAGGTTCAAAATGGTTCAAATGGCTCTGAGCACTATGCGACTTAACTTCTGAGGTCATCAGTCGCCTAGAACTTAGAACTAATTAAACCTAACTAACCTAAGGACATCACACACATCCATGCCCAAGCCAGGATTCGAACCTGCGACCATAGCGGTCGCTCGGCTCCAGACTGTAGCGCCTAGAACCGCACGGCCACTCCGGCCGGCAAGGAAAAGGTCCAAGTAATTTTACAGGATATGGTACTACCGCAATCATGGGGGAGCAGCATGACAAATGAAGAACAACATGCCACAATAGTGAGGGTGCAGTCTCCCAGATGAGAGGAGAGGATCAACTTACTCACAGAATTGTTGAAATTAATACCCCCATTATTTAATGGTTTCATTTCAAACAACAACAAAGAAGACAACTTGTATAGCAGTGAATTGTTTACAAACAGAAGGGAGAAATATCTAATTTAGAGTTAAATAATAAAATAAAAGAGGATCTAGAACTGAAGAAACTGTATGCCTGTAATAGTCAGAAACCAAAGTGTGAGGTGATAGTTAGGAATTATGTGTAAGATGGGGAAGAGATGATAGAGAAGATGTTGATGAATTCTAAAAGATGAGTAAACATAATTTGAGGGTGAGTGGTGTACAGGAGAATACAGTGAATGCGGGTACAAGGAATGATTTGAAAAATATTATTGATCTCAAATGAACTAGATTTAAACGATATAATAGTAAGATTGATAACATAATGAATGAAACAAGGGAAACAGAGTGTGACAACTAGGAACTGAATAAAAACAAATTTCAGCAGAGATAGTCACTACCATGATGAAACATAATGTATCAGAAATATGGGGAAGTGTATGAGGTAAGGACTTAAGCATCTACAAATTGTGAATATAGGATACAGATAGAACGGAAAATTGTTGCGTTTATTTCTCTTTTCTGAATGGTTTTTGAGGATTAGATGAGAAATTTTGTCTAAGATTTCAGGTAACTTAACAGTTGTGTTGCATCACAGTGAGCAACTGCCAAAGGTAAACCATAAAAGTAACTGACCACATTATTGCACTTAAGTAGATGTCATGATCTATTTCAAAAATTGCCAGAGTTGGGATACTTAAATGATGTATGTGAGTGCTGACATAGGTGTGTGATATGAATGTATTTCCTTCTCTTGTTGGATTATTGTGTTTGACATGCCACATGATGTTTGCTTTGTGTTGGAATGTACATTCTAAAACACCAATGAATACTGCCATTGTTGATGCCAATGTTTACTTGAACTACAAGGTAGGAACAAAGAGTTTAACAAGACTTGCTTACTTTATTTTACTGTTTGAGTGTATTATTTTTGGAGGGGATATTATCATTTTCCTCAGTGCTTGTTGAACAGTGTTCTTGTCAGTGATAAGTCTGTTTCAGAGATATGAAAGCATATCTATTTATGTCATTGTTCTATAACAGTACTAGTTCTCGACACATTTATGTAGCTGTGTATAGGCCCCCATTCGAAGATTTTCAGCTATTACTGAAAAATTTGGAACTTTGTTGTGCTGTCAGACAAAGGGAAGTAAATTATTGTTTGTTGGCATTTCAATGTAGAGTTTCTGAAGGCGACTGATAAAAAGAATAAGCTTGAAGTATTACTTGCTTCTTTCACCTTAACATCTGTTATTGAATTTCCTACATGAGTAGTACAGAAAAACAACACACTGATAGATGATGTTTTTTTATAGACCATGATAAATTTAATCAAATCAAAATTTCTCCTGTTAATAATGGTCATTGTGATAATGAAACACAGCTAGGTATGGTATGTGATATAGCTCCTTACACTAATGCAAAACATTCCTCAAAAATATGGTGTTCAGTTAAAAATTTAACAAATGCAAATTTTAGGGAAAGCTGGCAAAAGTTAGATGAGTGAGATAAGCTGTACAGGGACTTATACTAATTTAAATTTTAATCTCTTTATGATACCTTTGGGAGCATATTTGAAAATAGTTGTCCTAAGAAAACAATGAAACATAATTGTAAGAAACCATCTAAAAAGCTATGGTTTACTAAAGAGGTATAAAGATCTTGTAAGCAGAAAATGGAAACATGTTATAGCTAGAAGGAGTAATGATCCAGAGACAGTGAAACATTGTAAAAATTACTGCACTGTATTAAGAAAAGTTATTAAAAGTCCAGAAGTATGTGCATTATGTCTTAGAGTGGCACCTCTGGCAATAAAACAAAAAAAATTTTGAATGTTGTTAAAAGGGAAATAGACAACTGAGAGAACAGGTAGACTGAATTTCTACCAAATTCAATCAAAAATGTGTTAACAAAAAGTAAGAAGAAGAAATTATTTTTAATGCAATTTGAGTTATATTGAAATTAAACCCACCTCTCCTGCTCAGATTAGGAAAACAATAAATTCACGCAAAAGTGAAAGCATACATGGAGTTGATGGCATTTCTAGCAGAGTACTAAAAGCCTGTTCTCAACAGATAAAATTCTTATCCATGTATGTAGTAGCTCATTGGAACAGTGTATTTTTCTGGATAGACTGAAACATGCTATTATTAAATCATAGCATAAAGAGGGGGATAGGTCTGAAGCCAACAACTACCACCCAACCTGATTTGTGATAGCTTTATCTTGAAAAAGTAATATACTCAAGTGCAGCTTCACATATTTGTAAAAATGTCAAGTTGGTTTACAGATTTTTTCAACAGAAAATGCTGTATATGTTTTAACTGATCAAATATTAAATGCTCTGAATAACCAAACATCATCCATTGAGACTTGTGATTTCTCAAAGTCTTTCAGCTATCACAAAATTCTTCTAGGTAAGCTTGAGTATTGTGGTATAAATTGGACAATACACAAATGTTTTAATTCTAATTTAACTGGAAGAATGCAGAAGGTTGAAATTCATGGTACAGATAGTCTGCAAAAATCAGCAGAGTCCTAACAGGGAAGGTGCCAAGAATGGTGTCCAATAGGGTTCAGCATTGGGCCCCTTGTTGCTCTTAATATACATTAATGAATTGCCACTCCATAGCCATGAAGATGCAAAATATGCATTAATGAATTGCCACTCCATAGCCATGAAGATGCAGAGCTAGTTCTTTTTGCTGATGATGTAAGTGTAGTAGTAACATCCAACAAACAAGAACTATCTGAGGAAATTCTAAATAATGTCTCTCAGAAAATTTTAATAAGTGATCCTCTGCAAATGGACTCTCTAAATTTTGAGAATACACAGCATACACATCCCATAAAGAAAACGGGGTAGCATCATTGATAAATATAGACTTTGAACAGAAATTTGTTGCTAAGGCAGAATAGTCAATATTTCTGGGTGTGTGCACTGATAACAAATTCAATTGGAAGAAAAACACTCTTGATCTGCTGAAATATTTCGGTTCGGCTACTTATGCTATTAGGAATATTGAAAATTTTGGCAATAAATAAATAAATATATATATATATATATATATATATATATATGATATAAGACAAGATTAAACCTTAAAGTCCGTGTTTTTCAGCCAGTTAATTAAGCTGGGTGTGAGAGTGAACAAGTCATCAGGAATTCCAGGGTATGAATGAAGTGGACAGTGTTGGACTAAATGTTCAATTGTCTGCTCTTCTTTATTACAGTCACACATTAGTGAACTGATCCTGCCCCATTTGTACCTGAAGTAGCTACAACAACCATGACCAGTCCTTAACCTGTTCAGGCAGCACCAAAGTTTCCTCAGTAGGTCAAAACTGTTTGGCTTCTTTGTGGGATCAAGGTGATGGGCTCTTGTTCCCAATGTTTTTGTTGACAATTCATGCTTTATATTCATAGTACCTTCACAATACATATGTTCATTTATGAAATTTTTTATTAACAACCAATCTCAACTCAAAAATAACAGCAAAGTGCACAGATACGACACAAAAAGAAAGGATGATTTTCGCTATTCTGGGTTAAATCTGACTTTGGCACAGAAAGGGGTGAATTATGCTGCCACAAAAGTCTCTGGTCATTTACCAAATATCACTGAAAGTCTGACAGATAGTCAACCAGCAAACTAAAAGGATTTCTGAATGACAACTCCTTCTACTCAATAGATGAATTTTTAGATATGAAGTAGTAATTGAAAAAAATTTATCATTTAAAGAAGACTTGTGTCAAACCATCACATCCAGCATATTCATGATCTACGGCACAGGCATTAATATAATGTAATGTTATGTGATGTAATGTAGTGGGAATAGTGCTCAACCTTATGTTTTGGGGCAAATTAGTGATGTCAAAAGCAGGCTCGTATTTTAACGGGTCTATATAATCCAATAAAGAGTTGAACACAGACGTACCTAACATTTTATAGTGTATCTGGGTAATATACTCACTGTGCGTGTACACTTTGCATTCCGACTGCTGTTACACTATGTAAAGATATTGGTGACAACATTTGTTAACTATTAGATACATACGATGTTTGTAAATATTCTTTTTGATATTCAAGGCTTTCTCTCAAAAATGTTTGTACAATATCATCATCATTATTGTCATCATAATCATAATCATTAGCTTTGTCAGACACAAGATCTGTGACTGCTGAAAAAGAGGACAATATCATGTGAACACGAGTTTACAACTGGGATTTTAATTCAAATGTTATTATAACAGACTCTGAACTCTTAAATTTCAATAATGATAAAGAAGATAACAAAATCCTAAGATAATGTATCTACAATTATTATCTTAATTGAAATGTATTCATAACAAACTGTAGCCCTTACACTCAACATTTTCCTCTCATTCACCCACACACCGCGGCAACATGTGGATTCATGCACATGACAACAAATGCACCTTGCAAAAACTGAATCACGTATATGCGCGACAAAGAGAATAGTAACTGATGACAAGAACGTTAGAAAAACTTACTGATGTAGAAGTAATTCTATCCTGAGCTTGTTAGTTGATTGAAAAATTGTATTCTGTTCCATACTTTCTTTGTGCAATGAAATCAAAAGAAAATGTTCTTCACGGCTTCACAGAATGGATGCAGCAGGCAGCATGTTTTTTGATACCCTGGCTATTCACATGTAACATGTGAGAGATGTATAGCGTTGTAGTGACTAGGTACTCAACAACATAGTCCTTGATATGGTAAGTAAACATCATCTTGCATGCATTTCATAAGTAAACGCGTTGTCTGTGGCGGGCTCCCGCCACATGAATACCTCGCCTCTTTCCTTCTCCGTTGGTTACTTCAGTGTTTTCTTGTTAAATTATACACCAGTGTGGAGAAACGCTTCTACTTCTAAAACTATGTCGTATCTATGCGTTAACTAGTAAGTCTTTTGAAACGCTGGTAGTTGATGGAGCAGGGAGTGAGAGGACTAGACCACAAAACGTAAAATTCTTTGTAAATTTTATTTGATTCACAGGGATATTAGGAAAGGATTTTTAAAAGAAAATTTTGAATACAAGCATAAAGGAACAAAAAAATGGTTATTTTCTTTTACTTTATTTACTTTTCTTTACTTTATTTACTTTTCTTTCCTTTATTTACTTTTCCAAAGTACATGGTCATAATTTTTCTTTGAAATTAGCAGATAAAGGAAAAAATTTCAATCAGACAAACAATTTCCTTCTCTGTCGTAAGTGCGCGATCAAGTAGCTTGGTACATCATTTACAGCCGATTAATCATTCTCACCTGATCGTATGACTCACTAATTCAGTTACAAAAAGCAACACACTACGAGCCCAATTTATTGCAATCATATTGCCGTGTGCCACATGTCTGCAAATGTAATCCACAAGAGCAAACTAGTGGCTGGTGTTAGCAAGTGAACACTAGAGAGCCAGCACAAAAAAAACTGATAAAGCAGTAAATTAAACAGATGACCTGATAATTTGGTGAGATGTCGAAATATCACTTGTGACATAAGGTGAGGCAACACAATTAAAGAAACGATATGTACTATATGTGTGAGATCTAGTATCGACAGATAGACAATATTTTCCTGTTAGATGTTGACAGACCCTTCTGAACCTGCCACATTATTCATATTGTACCTTAGATTCAATGTCTGAAGGAGTCTTCAAACGCAGAACAGTTTTAATAGGCCAGTTCAGGAATAGTCACTGAATTTCACATTTTAATATGCTCTCTGGAGGATTCAGTATCACATTGGTTGCTTTATAAATATGATAACATAGTGTTTTCTTGTTAAATTATACACCAGTGTGGAGAAACGCTTCTACTTCTAAAACTATGTCGTATCTATGCGTTAACTAGTAAGTCTTTTGAAATGCTGGCAGTTGATGGAGCAGGGAGTGAGAGGACTAGGCCACAAAACGTAAAATTCTTTGCAAATTTTATTTGATTCACAGGGATATTAGCAGAGGATATTTTTAAAAGAAAATTTTGAATACAAGCGTAAAGGAACAAAAAAATGATTATTTTCCAAAGAACATGGTCATAATTTTCCTTTGAAATTAGCAGATAAAGGAAAAAATTTCAATCAGACAAACAATTTCCTTCTCTGTCGTAAGAGCGCGATCAAGTAGCTTGGTACATCATTCACAGCCGATCAGTCATTCTCACCTGATCGTATGACTCACTAATTCAGTTACAAAAAGCAACACACTAGGAGCCCAATTTATTGCAACATAATACAACAAAATTACAATAATCAGTATTAGCGACTATACGAAGGGAACACAAGCACTTGATTAGCACTGAAAATGATTACAGTCAAAACAATACTCTTGACATAATTGGCTCGGTAAATCATTATGCATATTAAAGGATAAAATAAGATTGATCTCACCCCATAAAAACAGCTATATTCCCCTCCACCGATGTTACTTTTCTTTTACTTCCACAAAACCCAGCTAGGAGCATTACAAATCACTGCGTCGTTAATGAATTACTTACTACTAATTGGAATTTAACCAAGCTCAAGCTTACTAGATTCAAGAAGTTCATAATTTTGTGGGTGAAATTTATGAATCGTAGTCATGGAAACTAAATATCTTTATTCAACTGCCACATAGCATATTGAGCTGGTTCAAAAATGGTTAAAATGGCTCTGAGCACTATGCGATTTAACGTCTGAGGTCATCAGTCGCCTAGAACTTAGAACTAATTAAACCTAACTAACCTAAGGACATCACACACATCCATGCCCGAGGTAAGATTCGAACCTGCGACCGTAGCGGTCGCTCGGCTCCAGACTGTAGCACCTAGAACCGCACGGCCACTCCGGTCAGCCATGTTGAGCTCCCCGTAGTCCTGTTTCCAAAACTTGCGACCAAGGGCTTGATGCCCACTCGGCTGTAGACGCAGACTTCCGTCTACTGGCCGTGCAGCACACACAGGGAACGATTACGGCTGAATGCCACACTGCGTCAACGTAGTTATCACGCTATTTCTCATGGAGTGTGAACACTGATTACAATCCATCTGAAATCCAAGCTACTGCTTCCGAACTAAGAGCCAGTAAACACTGCCAAGGAGACACATCATTACATTTTCTTCCCCGTCTCTTCGTATGCCCCAATATGGAAGCCATGACACCTGTCAGCAACTCGCAGACAAACATTCTCTCTGATGCACCCGCATCTCATCGATACAACCCAGTACATGGCTCAAACTCCCTGCCTCTCATACCTCGCCACCTAATACTTTGCTGTCCTTGATTTTTCCATGGCTATGCTTCGTACCCGAAAGGTGATCGGTGTAAGGACCTCCAAAATTTTATAAGGAACCACGAAACGGAGCACTAATTTTCAGGAAATGTCTCCCACTGCCCTTCTCTCGACACAGTTGTTTTTGATGGAAGCCAAATTCCCAACATTCAGCAAGACAGTGCGTCTTTCTCGGTTGTACCTTTCAGCCACTCTCTGGTATGCAAGCAGAATACTTTTTCATGCCGCAGATCAATTGCTCTTAATTCCTTAGGATCCACTTCCTCAAACAGTAAATCGTCAATATCCTATGCATTTGATGTTGGTGAATTTAGCAGATACGTCAACACCAGTTTCGCCATAGTAGTTTTATGGGACTCGTGGACTGCGGAATTGGAGGCAAAGAAGTTAACCCACAGCAGGAATTTGCCCGAATTTCTTCATAACGCCCATGAAAAACAATCAATGCAGATTTTAAATGGCGATTCACCCAGTCTGTACACGAATGTTGCCGGTAATACGGAACGGTGGTGAGGAAAAAAATTCTTGCAAAACTCCCTAGATGTGAATGTGGAGCGATATCACTCACCATAACCTCTTACAGACCAAAATGAGAACATTTGAGTTGTTGAATAGTGATATTAGTGGTCATTTCCCTGCTACGGAATAACCGCTCAAAGCTGCTAAAGGCGTCTACCGCGACAAATATATATTCGCGTTACTGGTCTACGGGAGCAGCCTCAAATAGTCGACGAATATCTCGTCACGATTAGCGTTTGACAAACCCCTACGGGTATTTGAATTAGGCTTGCACAGCCACACTCCAACCCTGAGCCGCAATTGTTCCCATGACAGAATTCAAAATAGGCCAAGTTGGTTGCTCCTTAATTATTTGAATCGTATTGTAATTAATTAATAGTCCTCTGCACAACGATCGATAGAAGCACTGAAGGACTGCTGGCACCAGTTGCTTCAGTAGACGACCCTTTCGCCTTACATAATGATGGGTGTGATCCTTTATTCCTATACTATCCACTCAGTGACTTACTTCCCGTTAATGCATTTTACTGCTTCCCAGAACTTCATCCTCATCCTTTCTTTTCCTGCAAATTTTCGAATAAGAAGGTTGTTCTGGCGTAACAACAAGCGCCGGAATGGAGAGAAAGAACGCAAGACCAGAGAAGGTAGTGAGTAGACGACAGCCAGTAGTCCGCTGACAAGGACCGTGAAACGACAGCAGCGACCTCTGCAAGAAGTGAATATAAGCGCCGCTCCGGCCTGCCTAGGCCAGACATTAGTCGAGTATTGGCACAGCCTAGCAGAGAGTGCTATGAGAACGATTATTAGTGATCAAAAAAAATATGTGACGGTCTTGCCTGAACATTGTGTATAGCAAGGACTCGGATTTATGTTGCATGTCGCCCACTGCTTGCGACACTTTTGTGAATTAAAGTTAAGTATTGTCAATCTGCTTTACAGAAATAAAACTACTAATGTTATTCGCTTGAATTGTTGTATAGCATTCCGAGAACGCAGCATCCCTTAGGCACCCTATACGAGATGAGTGGGCAAGACCCAACTGGCGACAAGAATCCTCCGAACCCAGTGCTCGAACGCCATGAACTTTCCGTTATTATTGTGCTGGCGCCTTAGTTCCCTCTTGTTTTACTTTGCAGGGGTGCTCGCTTTGCTTTAACAGTCTCTTGTCGTTTCTGCTAATCAGTGTTTTCAGGTGGGCATTGCAGAAAATCTCTTTGAACAAATGTTTGTCTTTTGTTGCATTGGTGTCTTCCAAAATGTCTAGCTTACTTTTCCTGCCCCCTCCTCAGGCGCCACCCGCCGCAAGCATTAGATGCCACACGGCTAATGGAGACGTATCATTTTCAGACGCAGCAAATAAGTAACCACCTTTTCGAAAGTTTCGTGACCAAGAAGAGGAATGGCTCGAGCGGTTATCAGAGTTCGAGGCACACCTGCTAGCCCACAATGTTGCAGGTACTGTGAAACTTTCCCATCTATTATAAAAGGTAGGAAGTGCAGTGTTCAGGTTAACTCAAAAACTCTTTCCTAACGCCACTCCTAGTGAACTTAGTTACGATCAGGTTATTGCTTCGCTAACTAACTATTATGACCAGCAAGTGAACGTGGTGGCAGCTAGGTATCAATTGTTTAATTGCAAAAAAAAAAAAAAAAAAAAAAAAAACAACCCCGGTCAGAACAAACTTATCGCAAGTGGGTAGCAGATTTGCAGGGTATGACAAGGAAATGCTTATGTAACGCAATCGTGTACAACGTACCTGATGCCAAACCCCGAGAACAAATTTTGAAACAATCCGATCCGTCATTTCAGCAGGTAATGCAAATACGCGATCAGTACTATTCCTGTGCCTTGTCGGCTCACATATTTGAGCAGCCAACTATTTACCGGGTTGAGTCCCTTGCTTGCGATCGCCCCATTCCGCATCAGTGGCGTGCGCTAGCCACGCGAAGTAAACAACATTCCACGACGCATAAGCAATTCGTTAAACAGGCGGCTACACAGGCGAATGGAATTAAGTCATGTCCTAGGTGTTATTCACGGCACAAACGCCAAGATTGCCCTCCTGACAAGATCAGTGTTATGGTTGTGGTGGGAAAGGACAAGTGCAATCCATTTGTTTGCTATGGAACAAACATAAGAATTCGGCCCACTCACAAAAACCTAGTCACAAGGCCCATGTCATTCATACAGTATATTCAAAGTCTGGAACAGGCAAGTGTGCAGTTTCTTCAGTGATTCAACAGTCGAACAAACTTTTTGTTTACTTATTTGTGGGAAACTTGTGAAATTTCAGTTTGATAAAGGTGCCTCTGTCACATTGCTAAATCGTCACACATATGAACTGTTAGGCTCCTGATGCCTGCCTAAAACTAGCACGCAACTGACATCTTATAATGGACAAGACATTCCCATTCTTGGAACATGTACTTTGCTTGCCATGTATCGCTCACATACGCGAACAGTGACTTTTACAGTGTTGCAATCACGTGAGTGTGAGAACATATTTGGTTTTGGTTCCTTTGACTTGTTTGGCTTTAACATTCAGGACAAAGTGTTGTCAGTGTCCGCGTCTAATGCAAAAGACAGTGTAGCTAGCTTGCTAAAAGAATTCCCAGAACCCTTCTCTGAAAGTTTAGGCAAAGCTAACAATTTTTTTGCACCTATTACGCTCAAAGATAATGCTCAGCCAAAATTTTGCTAGGCCACAACCGTTCCCATTGCAGGACAAAGTCACTGTTGAACTTAGAAATGGTTCAAATGGCTCTGAGCACTATGGGACTTAATCTCTAAGGTCATCAGTCCCCTAGAACTTAGAACTACTTAAACCTAACTAGCCTAAGGACATCACAAACATCCATGCCCGAGGCAGGATTCGAACCTGCGAGCGTAGCGGTTTAGCGGTTCCAGACTGTAGCGCCTAGAACCGCTCGGCCACACCGGCCGGCTGAACTTAGACAACTGCAAGATAACAGGATTATTGCGCCCATATCAACTAGTCGATGGGCACGTTTACTGGTTTTTCTCCCCAAACCTTCAGGTTGCATTCGCCCCTGTGTTGACTAAGTCTACAGTCAACCCACAACCTGTAATTGATACTTACCGACTGCCACGCCCAGAGGATCTCATAGACAGATTAGGCTTGATTTGAGCTACGCTTATCTTCAGGTACTGCTCGATGAAGAATCTCAAAGTGTGTGTAGGACAATAAACTTCCGTTTATCCGAAACAATCGGGACGGCGGCCGGGTCGGATAACGAAAATTTCGGGTAAATCGAAGTCCCCTTGTTTCCGCGCGTAAAACACCCCGAATTGCGTCAAACCGCTTAATATGATCGTAAAACGTGCGTAGGGTACGTAGAATGTTATTGATATGGTTGTGAATAAGCCTGCATGTTTTAACTGAAAAAAATGTGTCGACGTGTTAAAAAGGTGCCGAAGTATGATTGAAAACTCAAAGTTTTTAAATGCCGAATAACAAAGCTCGTTTATTTTGCGTTCTAACAGAAAAAATCCTCCTTTTTTAGCAGCAGAAAAAAACAGGAGTTTTAATATTATTACCTACTCTTCCGAATAAAAAATAAACTACTTTACAAAATTTTGTCTAGAGGAAGTTTGAAGTAAAAAAAACAAACACATGGACGATGAAGTTCTAGGACGCTTCATTAGAATTTATTTTTTGGTAAAGAAGACTACAATGGTTTTTTGTGTTTTGGCTTGAGAAACATCCTCGTGCGGCAATATATCTCCAACGTTGGAAACAAACGATATGGGGATAAGTCCCCCCCCCCCCCCCCCTCTTGTTGGCTCATGTACTTTAGGGCGGTTTGGATCGCTTCGTAAGCGACTGTGTGAGGAATCTCTTTCTCTGTTATTTAATCAGAGACACATTCTTCTCACGCCTTCTGATTGGTAGCAATTTTGACGATTTCTTCCTCAGTCAAATCAAAAAAGTCATTTTCCGTCCACTCTTCAAAGTCTTCGAAGTTCGCGTCTTCACAGCCCGGTAGTTTCTCCAGTAAGTTCACCTAAATTACGTCATTTTCATCTGTTTCTGGAACGTCGGTTTGAGTTTCGGTGTTGCCTCCTTCTTCCCACCACTGATGAGTTGCCTTATGGTCTGAGCTTTTTCCAAGACCTAACGAGAGAAATTGGAGGAATTCGATTCCAAGCTTCAGCAGTTCAACGAATGACACATAAAACACCGATATTTTTAAGAGCTTGCACAAAATCTTCTTCAGCATCAATTGCACCGATTAATTATTTCAGCAGCTTGCGTCTACAATGTTTTCTCATCGCCTCAAGAACTCCCCCTGCGGGTCTGGGGATTAGAATAGACCCAAGGTATTCCTGACTGCCGTAAAAGGCGGCTAAAAGGAGTCTCACACGTTTCGGCCTTTATGTGATTGTCCCCTGTAGGGTTAGACCTATATTTTTCAAAATTTTCCCGAAGAGCGAGCCAAATGGGGAAGGGCGCCTTACATGGTGCATCGTGTCCATTGTGCCTTGAGATCTTTAGCCCACTTTCTCGTCGTCACATTTCAGTCCAGTTCATTCTCCATCTCTTTGACGAGGACACCTTCCTGGGTGCGTTTTCCACCATGCACCATGCCCCTCTCTGCGCCAACGATGACCATGGAGTTCTTTGCACCTCATATCCAGCACGGTAGCCAGTACATTGTGGTGGAGCCGCCATGTACCCTGTTGGTTCTAGCCCCCTGGCAACACAGCGATCGCTCTGCTGAATCCTGCGCCGTTAACTCCCCACGTATGCCATTGAGTAGATACCCGTCATCACGATAAAATAAGAGAAATCAGGGCTGACACGAAAAAATTTAAGTGCTCGTTTTTCCCGCGTGCCGTTCGAGAGTGGAACGGTAGACAGACAGCACGAAGGTGGTTCATTGAACCCTCTGCCAGGCACTTTATTGTGACTAGCAGAGTAATCACGTAGATGTAGATGTAGATGACATCCTGGGGCATCTAGACTCCCTGCAAAAGCCATCCTGCCAGGTCGCTTTTGCTGCGGCTGAGTGGCGCCCATGGGGAGGGCCCTTGGTCGGAGTGGGTGGCATCAGGGCGGATGACGCGCGATGAAGCGTACCATATCATCACTTGCTGGTGATCAGAGACCAGCTGTCTCTAAGGGTTCCAAGTCTCAGTAAAATGCAAGAAAGTACGATCCTAAATCACACCCCTACCTGGCCACACCATGGGAGGAACGCCAGGCTAAGGATGGAAGTGAACCTTATTCACACCAGTACCTCGTACGTATGAGAACTAACGAGATCTCCTCTGTTTCGATGAAGCCACAGTTTTTCATAGAGCACCTAGACGACAAGTCTGTGGAGGTGGAGGGCTTTTCCAAAATGCGCTCTTTGTCAGTCTTGATAAAACAGCGTCCTTTCCCAGTCACGGGCTTTACTCACTTGTAAGAAATTATGGAATTTCTCTGTTACCATCACGGTACATAAGAGCTTAATTATGGTCCAGGGTATTATATTCCACAGGCACCTTCTTTTGCAGTCTGACGACGAGCTGCTCGCCAATTTAGAGCGACGAGGTATTCATTTCGTGCAGCGCGTCCATCAGGGTTCCAGGGACAGTCAGGTTGGCATCAGTGCCTTCATCTTGGCGTTCGAGAGTAACACATTAACCAAGAAGGTCAAGGTGATGGTCTACCACCGTGATGTCAAGACGTATATCCCTCCCCTGATGTGGTGCTTCAAGTGCTGGAAGCTTGGCCATATGTCTTCCCACTGTACTTCCAGCATCACATGTCAAGATTGTGGATGCCAATCACATCCCAATACTCCATGTGCTCCACCTTCCACCTGCATCAACTGTGGAGAGCATCATTCACCTTGCTTGCCAGGCTGCAGGATTTTACAGAATGAGAGGGAAAATCATGGAATACAAGACCCTGCACTGACTGACGTACACTGAGGCTAAGAGAAAATACGAGTACCTACAGCCTGTGGCTAAGACCTCATATGGCACTGCTACAACAACACTTCTATCCACATCAGTTCCGCAAGTTCCTTCGGGCTCTCAGAGCCAGAAAGCTACACTTGCCCTGTTGATGGTGGTGGTGGTGGTGGGGGGGGGGGGGTAATTACCCCCCTGTTGCTCCCATACCACCTACCTCGGGAGCACTGCTTCCACAACCATCGAGGACACCAGACCCCACTTCCCAGCTGGAGAAGTGTAAGTCTTCTTGGGCTCCTCTCACCAGGAAGGGATCTCTTGGGTCACTCCCTTACCATGTTTTTGCTAATGTGAAAGAAGTCCTGGAGACTGAATCAGTGAAATCCTCCGAGCGAGAGAAACCCTAGGATCTGCGAGAAAGGCCCAAAATGAAGACTCCTAAGACCAAGGAAATTGCGGTGGCACCCACACCACCACTACCTGCAAGCTCTGCGTCTGGGTATGAGGTGGAGATTCTGGCGTCCACTGAGGAGCTAGATCTCACTGGAACCTCAGACACAATGGATATAGACTGCTCAGGCGATAAGTTGGTGGCAGCAGGTGACACTGTGGAGTAAACTGCCTCATTGAATGTTCCTTGCATTCCCGGTCTCATGATATCATCCTCCAGTGGAATTGCGGCAGTTTTGTCCACTGCCTGGCTGAGCTACAGCAACTGTTAAGCCTTACACCTGCTTTCTGCATTGCCCTCCAGGAAACCTGGTTCCTGGCAATGCAGGTCCCTACCCTCTGTGGCTATAAGGGATATTACAGGAACTGTAGAGACTATAATTGAGTGTCAGATGGAGTTTGCGTTTATGTCCTAGAATCAGTCTATAGTGCAATTGTGTCCCTTCAAACCCTCTTGAAGCTGTGGCTGTCAGAGTGAGGACGACACAGGAAATAACTGTCTGCCAAGTATATCTTCCTCCAGATGGTATAGTACCGCTGAATGTACACTCCTGGAAATGGAAAAAAGAACACATTGACACCGGTGTGTCAGACCCACCATACTTGCTCCGGACACTGCGAGAGGGCTGTACAAGCAATGATCACACGCACGGCACAGCGGACACACCAGGAACCGCGGTGTTGGCCGTCGAATGGCGCTAGCTGCGCAGCATTTGTGCACCGCCGCCGTCAGTGTCACCCAGTTTGCCGTGGCATACGGAGCTCCATCGCAGTCTTTAACACTGGTAGCATGCCGCGACAGCGTGGACGTGAACCGTATGTGCAGCTGACGGACTTTGAACGAGGGCGTATAGTGGGCATGCGGGAGGTCGGGTGGACGTACCGCCGAATTGCTCAACACGTGGGGCGTGAGGTCTCCACAGTACATCGATGTTGTCGCCAGTGGTCGGCGGAAGGTGCACGTGCCCGTCGACCTGGGACTGGACCGCAGCGACGCACGGATGCACGCCAAGACCGTAGGATCCTACGCAGTGCCGTAGGGGACCGCACCGCCACTTCCCAGCAAATTAGGGACACTGTTGCTCCTGGGGTATCGGCGAGGACCATTCGCAACCGTCTCCATGAAGCTGGGCTACGGTCCCGCACACCGTTAGGCCGTCTTCCGCTCACGCCCCAACATCGTGCAGCCCGCCTCCAGTGGTGTCGCGACAGGCGTGAATGGAGGGACGAATGGAGACGTGTCGTCTTCAGCGATGAGAGTCGCTTCTGCCTTGGTGCCAATGATGGTCGTATGCGTGTTTGGCGCCGTGCAGGTGAGCGCCACAATCAGGACTGCATACGACCGAGGCACACAGGGCCAACACCCGGCATCATGGTGTGGGGAGCGATCTCCTACACTGGCCGTACACCACTGGTGATCGTCGAGGGGACACTGAATAGTGCACGGTACATCCAAACCGTCATCGAACCCATCGTTCTACCATTCCTAGACCGGCAAGGGAACTTGCTGTTCCAACAGGACAATGCACGTCCGCATGTATCCCGTGCCACCCAACGTGCTCTAGAAGGTTGAAGTCAACTACCCTGGCCAGAAAGATCTCCGGTTCTGTCCCCCATTGAGCATGTTTGGGACTGGATGAAGCGTCGTCTCACGCGGTCTGCACGTCCAGCACGAACGCTGGTCCAACTGAGGCGCCAGGTGGAAATGGCATGGCAAGCCGTTCAACAGGACTACATCCAGCATCTCTACGATCGTCTCCATGGGAGAATAGCAGCCTGCATTGCTGCGAAAGGTGGATATACACTGTACTAGTGCCGACATTGTGCATGCTCTGTTGCCTGTGTCTATGTGCCTGTGGTTCTGTCAGTGTGATCATGTGATGTATCTGACTCCAGGAATGTGTCAATAAAGTTTCCCCTTCCTGGGACAATGAATTCACGGTGTTCTTATTTCAATTTCCAGGAGTGTATTAGCTGCACTGATTGATCAACTCCCTAAACGTTTCCTACTTTTGGCCTTGTGGCCATGGCAGAAATGTCGAATCTTTGCTGTCTCAGTGCGACCTCTGCCTCTTAAATACTGGGGTCACCAAACATTTCAGTGTGGCTCGTGGAAGTTACTCTGCCATTGATGTATCCATTTGCAGCCCAGGACTTCTCTCATATATCCACTGGAGAGCTCATGACGACCTGTGTGGTAGTGACCAATTCCCCATCTTCCTGTTACTGCCCCAGCGTCAGGCCCATAGAGGCCTACTCAGATGGGCTTTAAACAAGACTGAGAAACTTTCACATCTGCAGTCACCATTGAATCTCCCCTACACGGTAACATCGATGTGATGGCTGAGCAGGTGACGACAACAATCGTTAATGAGGCGGTAAACGCGATCCCCCTTTCTTTAGGGTGCCCCCAGCGAAAGGTGATCCCTTGGTGGTCGCCGGAATTCGCTGAGGCAATTAAGGAGCGTCAGCGAGCTCTACAGCGGCATAAGCGGCACCCTTACCTGAGCACTCATAGCCTTTAAGTGGCTCCATGCCCGAGTTCGCAAGCTTATGCGAATAATTATAGGCCTATTTCGCTTACGTCAATCTATTGTAGAATAATGGAACATGTTTTGTGTTCTCGTATTATGACGTTCTTAGATAATACAAATCTCCTTCATCATAACCAACATGGATTCCGCAAACAGAGATCATGTGAAACTCAGCTCGCCCTATTTGCCCAAGAAATTCACAGTGCCGTAGACACTGGCGAGCAGATTGATGCCGTATTCCTGGACTTCAGGAAGGCATTTGATACGGTTCCACACTTACGTTTAGTGAAAAAAATACGAGCTTACGGAATATCGGACCAGGTTTGTGATTAGATTCAGGATTTCCTAGAAGAAAGAACACAACATGTCATTCTTAACGGTTCAAAATCTGCAGATGTAGAGGTAATTTCGGGAGTACCGCAAGGAAGCGTGATAGGACCTTTATTGTTTACAATATACATAAATGACTTAGTTGACAACATCGGTAGCTCCGTGAGGCTATTTGCAGATAACACGGTTGTCTACAAGAAAGTAGCAACATCAGAAGACTCGTACGTACTCCAGGAAGACCTGCAGAGGATTAATGCATGGTGCGACAGCTGGCAGCTTTCCCTAAACGTAGATAAATGTAATATAATGCGCATACATAGGGGCAGAAATCCATTCCAGTACGATTATGACATAGGTGGTAAATCATTGGAAGCGGTAACGACCGTAAAATACTTAGGAGTTACTATCCGGAGCGATCTGAAGTGGAATGATCACATAAAACAAATAGTGGGAAAAGCAGGCGCCAGGTTGAGATTCATAGGAAGAATTCTAAGAAAATGTGACTCATCGACGAAAGAAGTAGCTTACAAAACGCTTGTTCGTCCGATTCTTGAGTATTGCTCATCAGTATGGGACCCTTACCAGGTTGGATTAATAGAAGAGATAGACATGATCCAGCGAAAAGCAGCGCGATTCGTCATGGGGACATTTAGTCAGCGCGAGAGCGTTACGGAGATGCTGAACAAGCTCCAGTGGCGGACACTTCAAGAAAGGCGTTACGCAATACGGAGAGTTTTATTATCGAAATTACGAGAGAGCACATTCCGGGAAGAGATGGGCAACATATTACTACCGCCCACATATATCTCGCGTAATGATCACAACGAAAAGATCCGAGAAATTAGAGCAAATACGGAGACTTACAAGCAGTCGTTCTTCCCACGCACAATTCGTTAATGGAACAGGGAAGGGGGGATCAGATAGTGGTACAATAAGTACCCTCTGCCACACACCGTAAGGTGGCTCGCGGGGTATAGATGTAGATGTGGATGTAGAGTGCTGGGAGAGATACGTCTCGACCTTTCGATGCCATGTCTGGACGAAGATCAGACGTCTTTTTGGGTAACAGACCCCAACAGTTGTCCCTGGCATTAACAGCAATGGCGTGTTGTCTAACGACGCAGGTGCGATTGCCAAGTGCTTTTGCACCCTCAAACAATGGATGGAAAAGGAAAGTCCGCTCGTCACTACAGGCCACAGTGAGCTCTATAACGCCCCATTTACAGAGTGGGAACTCCACAGTGCCCTTGCACATTGCCCCGACACAGCTCCTGGGCCAGATCGGATCCACAGTCACGTGATTAGACATCTCTCATCTGACTACAAGCGACATCTCCTCGTCATCTTCAACCGGATCTGGTGCGATGGCGTCTTTCCATTGCAATGGTGGGAGAGCACCATCATTCTGGTACTCGAACCTGATAAAAAAAAAAAAAAAAGCACAGCTTGATGTGGATAGCTGTCGTCCCACCAGCCTCACCAGCGTTCTTTGTAAGCTGCTAGAACGTATGGTGTATTGGCCGTTGGGTTGGGTACTGAAGTCACGTAGCGTATTGCCTCCATGTCAGGGCGGCTTCCGCCAGGGTCGCTCCACCACGGATAATCTTGTGTCCCTCGAGTCTGCCATCTTAATAGCCTTTTCCAGACGCCATCACCTGGATGCCGTCTTTTTTTATTTACGAAAAGTGTATGACACCAACTGGAGACATCATATCCTTGCCACATTATACAAGTGTGGTCTCCGACGCTCTCTCCCTTTTATCCAGAATTTCATGTTTCTTCGTACTTCCCATGTCCAAGTTGGTACCAGGACAATGGGGATCCACAAGGCTTTGTATTGAGTGTCTCTCTATTTTTAGTGGCCATTAATGGTCTAGCAGCAACTGTAGGACCGTCGGTCTCACCATCACTGTATGCAGATGACTTCACCAGTATTGGTGTTGTTGAGCGGCGCCTACAGAGAGCCATCCACAAGGTGCAGTGATGAGCTCTAGCCCAAGCTTCAAATCAAAAACACACAGGCAAAACTTGACAACACTCGAGACAAAGCTTTTGACTTTTGAAACCAGGCTGTGGCAGCTATCGTATGAAATCATTCGATACATCTATCCCCTCTCCCCTGTCCTACCCAGGCCAAGGCGGCAACACAACAGTGCGTTGTACGTTCACTGTTAAATTGTTAAACGCTTGGCTTTGCCTGATGTACCGACAACAGGCGAAAAGTGTTTGGCGCCGCACTCTCATTGTCGGTTTCGGCAGGGCTACGTCGCCCTGCATAGAGTAATACTGTACGTACTGTACTTCCAAGGAGTTCCAATAGATGGCAGGCAATGGCATGAAATGACGCTATACGAACAAGAAACAGGCTAAAACTTCAACCAACACACGCACGAATTGACGACACTCGGACTACTGATTAGCAGTAGACTGCCGAAAATGCCAGAGAATGCGTGGCTCCAGGCGCAGACAAGTTGAAACTTGTCAAATGTCAGTCTAGCTTGCCAAAAGCGTAGCTGCGCGATGCGTCAGACAGCGCCAAAGTGAGCTGCAAAAATCGTAAAAATTTATTCGAATAAAGCAGATTTCGGATAAAACGATTCGGACAGACTGGAGTTTACTGTAAATACTCATTTGGGTTTGTTTAAATATATGCATTTTCATTTTGGCAGTGCTTCGGCACCCGCCATTTTTCAACGGTATTTGAAACAGCTGACTGCGCAAGTACAAAACTGTTCATACTATTTGGACGATATTGTGATAGCAGGTCGTACACCTAAAGAACATATTGCAAATTTAGGTGCTTTGTTTCGTGTGTTATCTGATGCAGGACTAAAGTGTAGACTGGACAAGTGTGATTTTCTTAAACCTGAGTTGCAATATCTCGGCCATGTCATCAACAGTCAAGGTGTACATGCTCTTCCGGCGCATTTGTTAGCCATACGAGCCTTGCCAGTTCCCCGCAATAGCACAGAATTGCTGAAAGTTTTAGGGAAAATAAACTATTGTATTCGGTTCATACTAAATTCTGCCAAATAGCGGCACCATTGCATCGCTTGCGTCGCAAGAATGTCCCTTTGTTTGGACAGATAAGTGCCAAGCAGCTTTTCGAAAACTTAAAGATGCATTGATCAGTGATCGGTGCTTAGTTCACTTTGATCCTGCCAAACCAGTTGTGTTGCAAGTTGATACTTCCTCTTTCGGAATCGGTACAGTGCTTTCGCAAAAAAATTGACAGACCTATTGCTTTGGCATCAAAAGTGTTGTCCAAAGCTCAGTGTAACTATTTACAAACTGAAAAAGAGGCTTTCGCTATTTTGGATGCTGTCACCAAATTTCACCACTATTTGTATGGCTGAAAATTCTAATCAGTAACGGATCACAAGCCTTTGCAGTCCTTGTTTCATCCGACGAAACCAATTCCTGTACGAAGTGCCCAAAAATTTCAAAGATGGGCTTTGCTGTTGTCTCATTACCAGTACGAGATTATGTATCGTCTGATAGCTCAACATCGTAATGCGGACGCACTTTCACGTCTTCCGATTGGCCCGCCGAGCTGAGTGGTTGCGCGGTTAGAGGCGCTATGTCAGGGATTGCTCAGCCCCTCCCGCCGACAGTTGGAGTCCTCCCTCGTGTGTGTGTGTGTGTGTGTGTGTGTGTGTGTGTGTGTGTGGTGTGTGTGTGTGTGTGTGTGTGTTGTTCTTATCATAAGTTAGTTTAAGTTAGTTGAAGTAGTGTGTAAGTCTAGGGAACAGTGACCTCAGCAGTTTGGTCCCCTAGGAACTTACCATAAATTTCCAATTGGCCCTGATACAGACTTTCATACTTCTGCTGCATCTTGTTGTCACATAAATGCTCAGCATACTGAATTGCTTCAGTCTTTCCCGCTGAACTATAGGAAAATTGCACAGGCCATGGAAGCCAATCCAGATTTGAACATTTTGCTAACATACATTCGCACATCTTGGCCTCGTTCCTTGCATACCATAAAGAAGTCTGTAGTGCGCCAATACTTTGCACTTCGGCATGGTATCGCTGTACAGAAAGTTGTAATTCTTGTTCAAAATGACAGCAGCCGGCCGGCCGGAGTGGTCGAGCGGTTCTAGGCGCTACAGTCTGGAACCGTGCGACCGCTACGGTCGCAGGTTCGAATCCTGCCTCGGGCATGGATGTGTGTGATGTCCTTAGGTCAGTTAGGTTTAAGTAGTTCTAAGTTCTAGGGGACTGATGACCACAGCAGTTAAGTCCCATAGTGCTCAGAGCCATTGTTTGACAGCAGCCAGTCACGTGTGTTTATCCCTAAAGCTTTGCAAAAGAAGTTGCAGCTATTTCACCGAGGACACTGGGGGATTGATCGTACGAAACAGCGCGTCGACTCCACTTGGCAGGACATGGGCGCCCAAATAGAACGGATGACGTCACATGTGCGGAAAATCAGTCCGCTCCGCCGCAAAAATTCTCTGCCTGGCCTAAATCGCAATTGACATGGCAATATGTGCACATAGACTTTGCGGGACCTTTTTGGAACACTCGTTGGTTGGTTGTGATTGACTCGTATAGCAAGTTTCCTTTTGCTGTGCCAATAAACTCGACAACGTCTGTAGCACAATTCAGATATTGTCATTGATCTTTTTGCCTCGAAGGTTACCTGAAGTAATAGTGTCAGACAATAGGCCTCGGTTTACTATAAATGAATTTGAAACATTCTGTGAACGGATACAGCATCTAACTAGTGCACCGTTCCACCCACAGCCAAACGGCAAAGCGAACGTTTTGTCAGAACCTTCAAGCAGCAAATGGCCAAACTTCGCTCAGCACACACCAGGGATCAAGCATTGTAACTGTTTCTCCCCTCATATCGTTCGCACTCACGAAAAGGAACACTGGCGGAGGAATTGCTTCACGACCGCCGCCATCGCACACTGCTCCACCTGCTCCACCCTCCTCAGATTCCGGTGCCGAAGGAAGGATGCAAGTATCGCTTGGCGCCACATGATACTGTCTTTCACAGCGTTTTTCAGCGGCGGCAGACGTTTGGTGCGAGGCGAGATCGTCCGTCGACTTGGCGCTTGCATCAGGCCCAGATGGCTTGCAGCACCGCCATCAAAATCGACTTCGCCTTTGTCATGTACACGATGATCTTTCAGTCTCTCTTCCCCCAGATTCACAGGTCCAGAGCACAGCGCAGCCACAGCAGCCGCGAGAGTGTGTCATCACGTCACTGGAGGATGATTCCATGCAGATGGAGCCTTCGCCTCCTCCGCCTCCGCCCGTCCTACTGATGGAGCTGGACCCGCCCACACAGCAGCAGTCACCGCTTTCTTCGTCTGGTTCATGGCAGCAGGAGGTTAACGCGTACTCTTCTGGTTGTTTTCCGTAGGACGTTTCCGCCAGTGCGCTGGCCGGATGGCGGGGTACAGCCGGAAGCTTGAAGTCCCCTGCAGCTATAGCTTCCGGCCCGACATTGCGCCCACACTACTGCATCCTCCGCCGGGGTCGCACTCCCGACACGACGATGGTCCGTCGCTTTGGGGGGTTGGGAGGGGGTGGGTGGGTTGAGGAATGTTCTGGCGTAACCACAAGCGCCGGAACGAAAAGGAAGAACGCAAAACCAGAGAAGGCGGTGAGGCGACGTCAGCCAGTAGCCCACTGACAAGGACTGTGCCATGACAGGAGCGACCTCTGCAAGAAGTGAATATAAGCGCCGCTCCTGCCTGCCTCGGCCAGACATTTTAAGAGTGTTAGTACGGCCTAGCACAGAGTGCTACGAGAACAGTTAGTAGTGATCCACAAAACGTGTGACAGACTTGTCTGAACGTTGTGTTTAGCGAGGACTCAGATTTATGTTGCATGTCGTCCATTACTTGCGACACCTTTGTATTAAAAGTTACGTACTGTCAATATGCTTTATAGAAATAAAACTACTAATGTTATTTGAATTGTTGTATAGCATTCCGAGAATGAAGCATCCCGTAGACATTCTATATGAGATGAGTGACCAAGACCCAACAGAGGCAATTTCTGTTAGGATGCGGCAATTGAAGAAAACATTTTCACTCGCTTCCTGAGGCTCAGCAGCAGTCCTCTCCATCTTCGACATATGACATGAGACGTCCTCCAATTGCTTATTTGATGTGCTCCACCAGAAGCTTGAATGCAGATAAGCAGTCTGCCGAATATTCTATACTCCCGGCTTTTCGGGGCCTTTTCAAGCTCAGGGTTTGATTATCAGTCTCCAATTTAAAGTTTTTAGGCTCGATGTATAAACAAAACTTATTTAAACTAAATAACGTGGGCAGAACCTCTAACTCATAAACTGAATACTTCATTTCAGCACTGCGCAAGGAGTGAACATGTAAGGAATAAGAGTAGGCCAGTGTTATTCATCTTGTTCCTAAAACAGAACCGCTGCTGCCCTGGCATTCCTTGCAACTGCTTGAAGCACAAATTCTTCTCCAGAATCTGCGATCACTATAACTGGCATATCACTCAGAACCACCCTCATGGCATCAAACGCTGCTTATTGGCTCTCAGACGAGCAAAGAAACTCATCTTGTTTCTGGAGTTTATTTTACCAACGCCAACTGCACAGATTTTCGGGTGAAGTATCGAAAAATATTGATCATCTCAATAAATAGAGCTATTCCTTCTATGTCTTTTGAGGTTGGATAATAATGAATGATCCTGGTCATTTCCTTATCGATTTTAATACTTTGAGCCAAAGCTAGATGTCCCAAGAAGTAAATTTTGGAACATGCTAAGTTATTCTTGCTAAGCTACACAGTAAGACAGACTCGTTTAAGTGATCCACAACCTACCTTAAATGCTCAAGACGTTCAGTGAAAATTCTACTAAAACGATCACGTCATCCAAATAATTTTGAAATCTCCCAAAATGGAATACAGTAGACGAGGTAGCACTACACCTCCCACTTCCAAGCCAAACGGTTCTCTGTGTAAGTAGGCTGTTTAGAGTTTTATGTTGGTAACGCCACGTAGCACTCTCTATTAAAATCACTGACTGCGCTATGTGCAGTCTGTGGCTGGTTGGATTCGTTGTTGGAAGTTATGCGCCAGTGTAGTGTTGGACAGTTGGATGTGAACAGCCTGTAGCGTTCGGCAATTGGAGGTGAGCCGCCAGCAATCGTGGATGTAGGGGGAGAGATGTTAGAGTTCGGAGATGTTAATATGAGCGGACGGTCTGGACGTGTGTCCGTCAGAAAAAGGAAGTTTGTTAAACTGGTTGACATGAGACTTTTGAACACTATTAAGGTAAATAAATTGTTTGCTCTCTATCAAAAATCTTTCATTTGCTAACTATATGCCTATCAGTAGTTAGTGCCTCCAGTAGTTAGAATCTTTTATTTACCTGGTAGTATTGGCGCTCACTGTATTGCAGTAGTTCGAGTAACGAAGTTTTTTGTGAGGTAAGTGATTCGTGAAGGGCATAGGTTATTGTTAGTCACCTCTATTCTTTTGTAGGGATTATTGAAAACAGATTGCGTTGCGCTAAAATATTGTGTGTCAGTTTAGAAATGATCAGAATAAATAAAGAGAAAGCAGTCCCAGTACGTCCATTTTCACTCTGGAGTTTGAAAATCAGGTAACGTAGAAGTTTTACGAGCACAGTCATTCTTCACATTCAAAGAGGAAGTATCATATGTCGACCCTTAGCCGAGTATACCTCACTGGAATTTTCTGATTCTTCCTTGTTTTTGAGTAATTAGTGTAGTCATTGTTTATTGCTAACGCGTAATTGTAGAGAGAATTTCCTTTGTAGTTGTAGTTTTTCATTGATGTAGTGTAAAACAGTTGTAGCATGCGTGTAGATTTGCACCAAGTATTTAGCAGCCGCGCTTATAATTGATAAGATATTATTTTCAGTGCTATGTTAATGTGTTTTCTTATTTTTGCTCCTCAAATTGTGCTTTTCTGTGTAATCGTGTGAAATACTTGATCATCATAGCGTGTGAAAAACGTAACACTAGGCTCCAAAGTAAACTGAGAAATGATAGTGACGACGATAATAGTTTATCAGCACCATCGTGTATGACTTAAAAGATATTCAAAGTAGTAATTTGATAATTCTGCATAGGGAAATGGACCAGGCAATAAATAATGGTGTATACAGTGAAATAATCAGTGAACAGGGAAGTATTGTCGATCGATCGGTCGGCAATAGCCCGCCTCAGGAATCCGAAATGACAGGACAAAATCTTGCAAATACCGTAGATTCAGGATTTGCGTCCTTACCCTTTACTCAGTTAAAACTCTCTCTACTTTTCAAAGTGCAAATGTTGCCGGTGCAAATGCACTGCCGAAAAACACAAAGGAACATGTTTCAGCACCAGTGCATTGTTATTAAAATTAATGCAACAAATTGGACAAAGGCTTCAACAGCTAGACACAACACTTGAACAAGGTCAAAAACAATCACAGCAACGGCTTCAAAAGTTAGACACAATGTAACAAAATCAGAGACAAACACAGAAAAAGCTTCAAAAGTTAGACTCAGTGGAACAAATGCTTGAACAAACGCGTGAAGATTTAACCCCTGAGCTACTTAAAAGCGATTCGAAATGTCAAAAAGTCTCTAATGACGTAAAAACACAAATTTGTGCGCATTTAACCTATTTTTTCGCGTCATGAAAATGCATTACAGAATCACGAAGCAGCGATAAAATAACTGCAAACGATTGTTCATGAAAATCACGACACCTTGCAAGCTAAAACTGACTCAATTGCATTTACCGATTCGGTTACTCAACTTACAAAAACTCAGGAAAACGTAAAGAACACAGTAGATACGCTTTCGACACAAATGGGCACTCTGAAACTTGGTTCAGAAAAACACACGGAGGAAATCAGTTCGTTATCGGAGAAAGTAGCCGAACCTTTGGATCAGTTCACTACAAAGGTAGATGATGATCTGAATGACCCAAGACCGTTAGCCTTTACTGACACAGAAGAGTAAGAGAAAATTATGAAATTCAAACAAAATCAGAATCGCGCAACAGAACACTACCGCCGGGAAGTACAAGATCAGTTGGCACAGATAATTCATGAATTACCTATTTCAGAGGAGACTCGCTCTCCGACACGGGAAGAAGGATTTAGAAATACGGAAAAGCCACAAAATAATAACATAGGGCATTTCGAAAATTTTGAAAGAAATTGGCAAGGTGCACCGAATTCTGAGATGGAACCGCCGACACGACGTAACCATGACCGATTTGAGACCCGCCGACACGATTTTGTCTATAAGCTGTTCATTACTACACGTAAATTCAAAACATTTAAGAATTCTGGTAACGTCATTCATCCACAAGCGTGGTTCCCTCTCATTGTTTTCCTCCCAACTGGTCATTAGAGCACAGAATTAATGTGTGGCTACTTAGAGAATGAACCAGCTGTAAGCATGCGATCGGTCATTCGCGATTGTCACAGTGACAGAGAATTTTATCATGCCTTCTTCTCAGCGTATTGGTCTCAAGCTACTCAAGATCGAGTAAAACATAGTATCATAATCACGAAGCATGTTGAACAATCTGAATTTTCCAGCCCAATAAATATTTTTGAAGACATGTTGCACAAAAATCAGTATTTGACAAATCCGTACAGTCTCTCGGAACTCATCCGGATTTGCTTAATTAAATTGCCTGAACATTTACGACACATTATTTTGGCAGGACGTTGCAAAGACGACATCGAAGCTTTTCAGGGACTGTTGCAAGAATTGGAAATAGACACTGAGAGTCACGGAATGCGAAAACAGGAACACAACAATTACAGGTCACATCCATCACAGTTTCAAGACGACAAGATTACTTTCACCCCCTGTGGGTCCAGGGTAAGAATAGGCCCGAGGTATTCCTGCCTGTCGTAAGAGGCGACTAAAAGGAGTTTCAACCGTTTCGGCCTTGGGGTTTGATCTCCATTTTTCAAAATTCTACAGAAGTACGAGCCTTTTGGGGAAGGACGCCTTACGTGGTGTACCACTGGTCCTCAGTGCACTAAGACCTTGGCACTCTGCATTGTAACGGCGTTGTCACCATACCCACTATTCCTCAAATTGGGCCTAAACGCCTGATGGGTTGTACAAGTTACGCCCATAGTGCGTCCCCATCTGCACCTACAATCATGATGGACTTTCCATGGCACCCGAAATCCAGCACGGTAGCCAGCCCGTTGTGGTGCGGTCGTCATGTACCCTCTAGGTTGTAGCCCCCTGACAACACAGGGATCGTACTGCCGATACCTGAGCTGCACCCTCCCCATGTCGGCCAAGGAGTAGATGCCCGTCTCCTTGGGGCATCAGGACTCCCAGCAACGGTCATCCTGCCAGGTGGCCCTTGCTGAGGCTGGGTGCCGCCCGTGGGGAGAGCCCCTGGTCGGAGTGGGTGGTATCGGGGCGGACGTTTCGCAGATGAAACGTCAACATGTATCAGGTCGCTCTGCGGCCGAGTCTTTCAAAAGGAAAGGTACTGTGGTACTGTCTCTGGTTCTGGTTCTCCTACCCTTTCCCCCTTGGCCACTCCCTGGGAGGCGGGACAGGCCCGCCGGCTTGGGGCGAAGTACTTCCCCCGCTATTTGGTCTGTTCTCGAATTCTCGAACCGATGGGGGGACGTTCGCCACCTCCAAGCCCATGTTCTTTGTTCAGCACATCGAGGACATCTTCGGGGAAATCGAGGCTCTCAGTAAGATGCGTTCGGGGTCCGTTCTTATAAAGACCACCTCCGCCACACAGTCGGCGGCGCTCCAGGCGTGCGACCGACTAGGGGACATCCCAGTGTCCATTGTCCCACATCTGGCAATAGGACGCAGGGGGTTATTTTTCATCAGGACCTCCTGCTGCAATCTGATGAGGAGCTCAGGGCCAACCTGGAGCGCCAAGGCGTGCATTTCGTTCGGCGAGTCCAGCGCAGCCCCAAAGACCGTCACATCGACACCGGGGCCTTTATCCTCGCCTTCGAGGGGGACGTTCTCTCAGAGAAGGTAAAGGTGATATGCTACCGGTGCGACATGCGACCTTACGTCCCGCCTCCTATGCGCTGTTTTCGGTGTTTGCGCTTTGGGCACATGTCGTCATGGTGTGAGGCTGAGCCCCTTTGTGGCGATTGTGGACGTCCTCTTCGTGAGGAACATACATGCACCCCACCACCTTGGTGCGTTAATTGTCCTGGCATCCACTCGCCTAGATCCTTAGACTGCCCCGCGTATCAGAAGGAGAAGAAGATTCAAGGACTCAAAACTTTGGATCGTCTCTCTTATTCTGAGGCCAGGAAGAAGTATGACCACTTCCATCCCATGACGTTGACAACTTCGTTTGCCTCAGTCGTGTCCACTCCTTCCACGGTATCCTCACCCGTATCCTGTCCCCCCTCCGCCTCCTCCCCCAACCAGGGTCTATGCCTCCACCTCCCAAATCCCTCCCTTCCCAATCCTCCTCCCCCGCAGCCCCCACCCCATCTGCCCCAGGGGCCACCCTTCCTCCTCCTCCCCCCCCCCTTACCGCCTGAGAAGCGATCCTCTTCTCAGGCGTCCATCGGGGAAATGTTCTGGACCCCAGCTTCTGAGGTCTGGCGTTCCAAAATGGACCCTGTGCGTGAGGACCTTCTTCGGGTCCAGCCCACCATCCCTGTGCCTCCTCGAACTTCCAAGAAGGCCTCCAAGAAGAAGTCTCTATCCCCCTCTCCACACTGGCGTGTTTCGTCTGACGCTCCATCCGTGAGTTGCTGCTCCCGACCGTCCTCAGTTTCGCCGGGACACTCTGCTGCCAGGCGCTCAGCTGGCTTCTCGTCGGCAAATGATGCTGCCCCTCCTACACAACCTGGGACAGCGGCCGCAGCTGGCGACGACTCGATGGAACAGGATCCGCCTCCCGCCGGTTGTAGCGTTGTTCCCTCGAAACCTGGCCCTCCGCGGCCATCGAGGTGACCAGCTCTTCCCCCGTCTCGTTCCCCCTCTTTTTTGACTAGCGATGGCCTTGTTACATTGGAACATAAGAGGTATTCGCTCTAATCGGGAGGAATTACAACTGCTCCTCTGCCTGCATTGTCCGCTCGTCCTTGATCTCCAGGAAACCAAGTTGTGCCCGACTGACCGTATTGCCTTTACCCACTATACCTCGGAGCAGTATGACCTCACCCCTGTGGATGGTATTCCAGCTCATGGTGGGGTCATGTTGCTCGTTCAGGACGATGTCTATTACCATCCCATCCCATTGACCACCCCACTCCAAGCAATAGCTGTCCGTATTACTCTTTCTGCTTTTACTTTTTCAGTTTGTACCATCTACACTCTATCGTCATCCGCAGTTAGTCGAGCTGAAATGATGCACCTGATTGTTCAGCTTCCCCCGCCATTCTTATTGTTTGTGACTGCAATGGCCATCATCCCCTTTGGGGCTCTCCTGCATCCTGTCAAAGAGGCTCACTCTTGGCGGATGTCTTCAACCATCTCAATCTTGTCTGCCTCAATACTGGCGCCCCGACTTTCCTCTCGGACTCTACTCATACCTACTCCCACTTGGACCTCTCGATCTGTTCTACCACTCTTGCCCGTCGGTTCGAGTGGTATGTCCTTTCTGACACCTATCCGAGCGACCACTTCCCCTGTGTCGTTCGTCTCCTGCACCACACCCCATCCCCACGTCCTTTGAGCTGGAACATACTGAAAGCTGACTGGGGACTTTACTCCTCCCTGGCGACCTTTCCGGACCACGATTTTCTCATTTGTGACAGTCAGGTCGAATACCTCACAGCTGTTATCATCAATGCTACCGAACGTTCCATTCCTCGTACTACCTCTTCTTCACGTCGCGTTTCCGTCCCCTGGTGGAACGAGGCTTGTAGAGACGCTATCCGTGCTCGACGACGTGCTTTACGCACCTTTCGCCGCCATCATACGTTGGCGAATTGTATTGGATACAAACGACTCCGAGCGCAATGCCGTAGAGTCATCAAAGTCAGCAAAAAAGCTTGTTGGGCCTCTTTCACCAGCTCCTTTAACAGTTTTACTCCCTCTTCTGTCGTTTGGGGTGGCCTGCGCCGGCTGTTGGGCATTAAGGCCCACTCCTTGGTACCTGGCCTGACCTCAGGTAATGAGGTCCTCGTTGATCCTGTGGCTGTCTCCAACGCCTTCGGCCGGTTTTTCGCGGAGGTTTCAAGCTCCGCCCATTACCACCCTGCCTTCCTTCCCAGGAAAGAGGCAGAAGAGGCTCGGCGACCTTCCTTCCACTCGCTGAATATGGAAACTTATAATGCCCCCTTTACTATGTGGGAACTCAAATGTGCGCTTGCACTGTCCCAGTCCTCTGCTCCAGGGCCAGATGCCATTCACGTTCAGATGCTGGCACACCTTTCTCCAGCGGGCAAAAGCTTCCTTCTTCGTACCTACAATCGCGTCTGGACCAAAGGTCAGGTCCTCATGCGTTGGCGTGACGCCGTCGTTGTTCCTATACCCAAACCCGGGAAGGATAGACACCTTCCTTCTAGTTACTGCCCCATTTCTCTTACAAGCTGTGTCTGTAAGGTGATGGAGCACATGGTTCATGCTTGGTTAGTCTGGATTCTTGAATCTCGACGGCTACTTACCAATGTCCAATGCGGCTTTCGTCGCCGCCGCTCCGCTGTTGACCACCTTGTGACCTTGTCGACATTCATCATGAACAACTTTTTGCGAAAGCGCCAAACGGTAGCCATGTTCTTCGATTTGGAGAAGGCTTATGATACCCATTGGGGAGGAGGTATCCTCCGCACTATGCACAGGTGGGGCCTACGCAGTCGCCTGCCCCTTTTTATTGATTCCTTTTTAACGGATCGAAAGTTTAGGGTACGTGTGGGTACCGTATTGTCCGACATCTTCCTCCAGGAGAACGGAGTGCCTCAGGGCTCCGTCTTGAGCGTAGCCCTTTTTGCCATCGCGATCAATCCAATTATGGATTGCATTCCACCTAATGTCTCAGGCTCTCTCTTTGTCGATGACTTCGCGATCTACTGCAGTGCCCAGAGAACATGCCTCCTGGAGCGCTGCCTTCAGCGTTGTCTAGACAGCCTATACTCATGGAGCGTGGCAAATGGCTTCCGGTTCTCTGAAGAGAAGACGGTTTGTATCAACTTTTGGCAATATAAAGCGTTCCTTCCGCCATCCTTACATCTCGGTCTTGTTGTTCTCCCATTCGTGGAAACAACTAAGTTTCTAGGGCTCACGTTGGACAGGAAACTTTGTTGGTCTCCGCATGTCTCGTATTTGGCGGCCCATTGTACACGTTCCCTTAATGTCCTCAGAGTTCTTAGTGGTTCATCTTGGGGAGCAGATCGCACTGTCCTGCTTCGCTTCTATTGGTCCATAGTCTGATCGAAGCTGGATTATGGGAGCTTCGTCTACTCGTCTGCTCGGCCATCCATCTTACGCCATCTCAACTCCATCCACCATCGGGGGTTACGTCTTGCGACCGGAGCCTTCTACACTAGTCCTGTCGAGAGTCTTTATGCTGAAGCTGCCGAATTACCATTTACCTACCGGCGCGACGTACTGCTGTGTCGGTATGCCTGCCGGCTGTTGTCTATGCCCGACCACCCCTCTTATCAGTCCTTCTTCGCCGATTCTCTCGACCGTCAGTACGGGTTGTATGTGTCTGCCCTGCTGCCCCCCGGAGTCTGCTTCCGTCGCCTGCTTCGACAATTGGATTTTGCCCTCCCTACCACCTTCAGAGATGGTGAGAGCCCGACATCACCTTGGCTCCAGGCTCCGGTTCATATTTATCTCGACCTCAGCTCACTCCCAAAGGAGGGTACTCCGGCTGCAGTGTATTGCTCACGGTTTGTCGAACTTCGTGCTCGACTTGCTGGTCACACCTTTATTTACACCGATGGCTCCAAAACTGACGATAGTGTTGGCTGTGCCTTTGTCGTCAGGGCCGCCACCTTTAAATACCGGCTCCTCGACCAATGTTCCAGCTTTACGGCCGAGCTTTTTGCTCTCCATCAAGTTCAGTATGCCCGCCGCCACCGCCATTCATCATATGTACTCTGCTCTGACTCACTCAGTGCTCTTCAGAGCCTTGGAGCTCCCTATCCGGTCCATCCCTTGGTTCAACGGATCCAGCAGTCCCTCCATTCTTTCGCTGATAATGGTTCTCCTGTCAGCTTTCTGTGGGTTCCCGGACATGTAGGAGTGCCTGGGAATGAGGCTGCAGATGCTGCAGCCAAGGCTGCAGTCCTCCTGCCTCGGCCAGCCTCCCATTGTGTCCCGTCATCTGACGTTCGTGGGGTTGTTTGTAAGAGGCTTGTGTCGTTGTGGTGGGATGCTTGGTCATCCCTCCAAGGAAACAAGCTCCGGGCAGTAAAACCGCTCCCAATTGCTTGGACGATCTCCTCCCGACCGTCTCGGCGAGAAGAGGTCCTTCTGACCAGGTTGCGGATTGGGCATTGCCGGTTTAGCTACCGCTACCTGCTCTCCGGTGACCCAGCCCCGCAGTGCCCTTGTGGTCAGGCATTAACAGTGCACCATGTTTTATTGTCGTGTTCCCGCTTTAGTCAATCTCGTGTTGTCCTGTCCCTGCCATCTACTTTACCGGATATTTTAGCTGATGACGCTCGAGCAGCTGCTCGTGTTCTGCGTTTTATAACTTTGACTGGCTTGTCCAAAGACATCTAACTTTTTTACTTATTTTATCTGCATCTTTGTCAGGACTTTCTGGTGTCCCCCCCTCCCCTTGAGTTTTACTAGATTCCATGTGCTCTAACAACTGTGACTGGGCGCTAATGACCTCAGTAGTTGAGCGCCCTTAAACCCTGCAAAAAAAAAAAAAAAAATTACTTTCATACCGCAGATCGTGATCAAAACAGACACCTGTCGTATGTCAGCCACTGGCAGAGTAATAGTTACAGAGAATAATCGCATTTCCTTAGTAATGAGTATGACAGACAACCGTACTCATACAATATAGGAACGAGAACAATTATCAACGGAGACAGCTAACGCATCTTGAGTGGGGATGGGCGGTAAGGACTACACACTAGGGTTTACCAGTTAATTGAATATCCTATTCGCCCTTGTTTGTAAAGCCAATTCGGTCTGTCAAAACATTGAAGAACTGATTCAGAAAATTCAACATCTCTTGAGCATCTCCTGCTCTAAGATGACCCAAATGAAATTTACCTCATGCCTCTTCCACTGCGTTAATACCACTGATTTGAGTATACTATCACAGTGTAAACTTCTTCTCAGGCTGAAGTTTAAACAGGAACTTATGTATGTAGGCTGTTTATGTTTTCTTATTGGCAACGTTACGTAGCGCTCTGTATGAAAATCACTGGCTGTGCTGTGTGCAGTCTGTGGCTAGTTTGCATTGTTGTCTGCCATTGTAGTGTTGGGCAGCTGGATGTGAACAGCGCGTAGCGTTGCGCAGTTGGAGGTGAGCCGCCAGCAGTGGTGGATGTGGGGAGAGAGAACACTATTAAGGTAAATACATTGTTTGTTCTCTAATAAAATCTTTCATTTGCTAACTATGCCTATCAGTAGTTAGTGCCTTCCGTAGTTTGAATCTTTTATTTAGCTGGCAGTAGTGGCGCTCGCTGTATTGCAGTAGTTCGAGTAACGAAGATTTTTGTGAGGTAAGTGATTTGTGAAAGGTATAGGTTAATGTTAGTCAGGGCCATTCTTTTCTAGGGATTATTGAAAGTCAGATTGCGTTGCGCTAAAAATATTGTGTGTCAGTTTAAGGACAGTCATGTATAATTGTTCAAAGGGGACGTTTCACTTATTCCCAGAATAATCCAAATTACACTCTGTTTTTATTGTAAACTCATGGCCCAAAATAACGCACAAAGAAAGACCCCTGCCTGAATTTTCACTTTGGCCCGTTCCTTACCAAGCAGTGGCAAATTTTCCCCATTGACGGTATGGCATTGTTATTTAACTGCCTTTAAGGGTAAGAATTCACGAGGGAGCCTATAACTTCAATACCAATTATCGTAACATACGAAGAAAGAACTCTAGCTATCAGGAAATTGAATCTAACAAATCACAAACCAACTCCCAATTAATAGCAGTGCAAATGAAAAGATGACCATGATTCACCCCGATGTTCTCACTACAATATTTTGGTGGCCAACTGCTTCACCGATACCACCAGCATTTCTTAAGATGCGGGCCTGAAGCTCAAAATCTCTAGTAATATGCCCCAGCTGATTACGTCAGAAACAATTCCAGAAGAAAAATAATCTTGTTTATTTCTTTCTGCCCTCAGCTTCACTGAACTTGCTGTAACTTATTCTGATTGTACTCCTCCTTCGATCGTTAAGGTGAAAACTGCCCATGGTCGCTACTAAGTGATCAGGTTCCGCAAAATTCTCCCTTAACCCTTTGTTCTACTCCTTCCCCTACAAATGTAGTCCAGTCCGCCATGAGTATGAGATTTTTATATCCCTTTACGTAACTGAATTACCCGTTTAGTATCCTCAAATACTTTATCTCCTCATCGTCAGCCTGCGACATCGACATGAATAACTGAACTATCGTTGTCAGATTGCTGTTGATTCTGATAACAACCATACCTCTGAACTGTTCACAGTATCTGACCTACCTTCCTATTCATAACGAATCCTACTCCCGTTATACAGTTTCATGCTGCTGTTGATATTATCCTAAATTCATCGGATCCGAAATCCTTGCCTTCCTTCCGTTTCACTTCACCGAGCTCCACTATATCTAGATTGGGTCTTTGTATTTTTATATTCGGATTTTCTAGCTTCCCTACCACGTCCAAATTTCTGACATTCCACGCCCCGACTCACAGTACGTTATCCTTTTACTGGTTACTCGATCTGTATCTCATGGTCACATCTGTTTGCCAGTTCTTTCCTGGAGATCCGAATGGAAAACTAGTCCGGAATATTGTGCCAGATCATCTTGAAACTTCTGCAACTACAGGCCATATGTCCTGTTGCTACGCATCATGTGTTTTTAACGCAGTGATTTCCTTTCCCTTCTGCATCCTTGTGCCGTCGGTCACTGCTGATCCTTCCGCCACCGCAGGGGCAATAGTGTCCTGAACCTCTGTCCGCTCTTCAGCTGTCTTTAAAAGGGCGTTGGCAGAATGAGGGTGACTTCTTATGCCGGAAGTTTCCGGCAGCCAAAGCTGATGATCGTTGCTCAAAATTTAAGTGACGATAGGGTGTATCTACGACAGGACGACTTGACTGGCGTAGTGGTAATAAATTAAATATACTAATCTTAAAAATTGGAGTCGTGAATCAGTCTCTCTATTAGTGAAAACCGTATCAGAATACCTACAATAGATCCTGAGCTTAGCCATTATATACAATTAGCAAAATGCGATGGGGACTAGATTTCATCATAGTTCATCCAATTTGGACAAAATATTTATGAATTATGTACACAGGTCCTCTCGTGGTCAGAAAAAGGCTGGAAAGCTTGTAAGGGTTTTGAAGGATAGGTTATGCTAAGAAATAATTGTTTAGAACAAATTCTATACGCTGCGCCGCTTCCGAGTTAGTTAGCATTTAAGTTAGCCAATCAGGGCGTTGTGCACTTAAATTCAAGCAGCCCATGAGATAGAATTTGTGTCAGTTGGTTCATAAAGTTGATGATAGCGCACGAGGCTGCTTAAGCTTTGACTCGCGTTCTGTCATTATTACCGTGCCAATTTCTGTATCGCTCTCATGTTCGGCTTTAGGAAACCAAACGAAGAACCCGTTTGGACACACCGTTGCTGGTGTTCCTCTTGAATTAGAGCGCGTAATGGCGTCACTGGTTAACTTCAATGTTAATTAACTCGGAAACGGCGCAAGGTATCGAATTTTTTCTTAACAATTATTTCTCAGCATAATCTACCCAGCAGTACCCTTACAAGCTTTGCAGACTGTTCCTGACTACCCTGTATATTAGTAAAAGAAAGTATCAAAATTCCTGTGGTAGATGCTGACACTAGACTTCACATACAGGCAAAAATGTTCACATGTGTGTGAAATCTTATGGGACTTAACTGCTAAGGTCATTAGTCCCTAAGCTTACATGCTACTTAACCTAAATTATCCTAAGGACAAACACACACACACACACACACACACACACACACACACACACACACCTATGCCCGAGGGAGGACTCGAACCTCCGCCGGGACCAGCCGCATGGTCCGTGACTGCAGCGCCTTAGACCGCTCGGCTAATCCCACGCGGCTCACATACAGGCAGAAAAACGCGGTGGAGTGTAGAAGCTATGTGTAGATTCTGGACAAGCTTTGTTGCTCTCTGGAGTTGAGACGGTTGTCAACTTCACCAGATACCGCCTCTTCTGTAGGTGACTAGCTTGTAGCTCCCATCCTTGCCACGAGATGTCACTACAAATGCCAAAGAAACATGGAAATAATAACAATCCATATGTCACAGAATCACAGTTATTATAAGCATAAATTATATGTAACAGTCCACGTATATCAGTCTATTCGTCAAAACCATATCAAAATCGTGGGACTTCATAATATGTATAGCTAAGAGGGGTGTTTTCATTCGACAGTGAGCCACACTGACACTATATAGAATTTGAGATAGACGATATGACAGGGAGAGGGCTTTTATAATGTAGAGCAAGAAATAAGGAACCAAAATGAGATGCATTATGTGGGAGAGAGAAACGTGGAAGAAAAGTATCGTAGGTATCACAACAGCGCATCGCCCTGTTTTTGCTTCTGTTTGCTTCAAAGACGGTTGTGCAGCAGACGCACTAAAGATCAAGTTGCTGATAAGGAGAACGCAGAAAAGGCCAAGTTCATCCGATATGCAAACTGCTCTCTACACAGCTCCCTCCGAAACAGCCGTAAGGACTACGTTTGTTGATCCAGCTGCGATACTAGAATCTCAGTCCCTTCTTTCAGTATGAAGCTTAGCAGCCTTTGCATGTGTTACTCTTACAATAAATGGATAGTGGAATTCGTAGAGAGTACCTGTTTGCGTTGTCTCTTTTTTTTATATATCATGTTTTCCTGTTTCGTGAATGCCGGTGACAGGATCGCAATATTTTTCAACTATGTTGATATAGCCTTCTAAGAATTTGGAAGAGGCATGTATTTAACTTTGCTGACGTGTGGTCGGCGGAAGAGGCATATTTTCTTGCTTAGTTGTGCTGAACTATGTGGCGCTTTCAACTTATTTAATTTGAAGTTTTTCCTTCCTACTCTGCCAGTAACTCTTCATTGGCTCACTACGATTCTGTTTATGTTCTTCTATCCATTCTGAATTTCACCACGTAGGCTATCCACCAAATTTATCAATTATGGTTGTAAATGTTTATTCATGGATATTGTTTTCTGTTATGTCTTCGTTAACTCCTGTTAGCCAATTGTGGTTTCTCGACGATAAGGAAAAGTCCACAATTTTCTTTCTGAGCTTTTTGTTACTTGTTCTACACAGCTGACCGTAAAAATATAATAAGCTTTTCGTGAGGTTAGCTGCGATTTTTCTATCTGATAAGTGTCCTGTCTCTTTATTCAGTATATAAAGATATTTATAGTCGATCTAATGCCAACGAACGGAACTATTCCATATGCTTGTTGTTAACGAACCGTTATCCTATTTATGTTAATATTTGTTGAACTGGCGGTGATTTAGGATTAAATCTAGTTGAAAGTAATGGAAAACCATGACTGTTACACCTTTTGTCTGTTTTCTTATATTTATAGTGGAGATGAGTTTTCTCATATTTATAATGACAACAGACGAGTCTGCTGGCGATGGGAAACCGGTGGTTGCCTTTTTTGCAACGCAACTGTTAACAATGAAAATACTGGTTGCAATGATTTGTAGGCTTTCGTCTCTTTCGGACATGCTATGGTATACTTTATGTAAGGATCAGGACAGGTAACGTAAACTGAAGGCAATCCACATTGCCTTCCAAGTTCAAGAAAACTTCACATTTCCGCGAGTTGCTTCATCCTTATATTCCAAAGCGTTACCACCCATAAACAGTCCATAAGATTGTGGTCATAACGTCGTACATTCCGGTGAAACAATCCTGCGCCGGCCGCGGTGGTCTCGCGGTTCTAGGCGCGCAGTCCGGAACCGTGCGACTGCTACGGTCGCAGGTTAGAATCCTGCCTCGGGCATGGATGTGTGTGATGTCCTTAGGTTAGTTAGGTTTAAGTAGTTCTAAGTTATAGGGGACTGATAACCACAGCAGTTGAGTCCCATAGTGCTCAGAGCCATTTGAACCATTTTTGAAACAATCCTGCCTTGGTACACACTGGTACTAGTGGAGCGTTGGATATCAAAACGAAAGCAGCAGCCCTTCCCTGCTCTTCATTTATTCTTTTTATTGTGATTCGCATGTACTTACGCTTTTACTACCGCATTCCTAATTCTTTCAACCAAAAACAGTCGTCAGTACAACTCTGGGAAGGATGATGGCAGTTGGCAGAATGTAGATACAAATGAGTGTCAGTGGCTTTCCTATACACACTGTGTTCAATAGCGCCGTTCGTTCTGCTCTTGACTAATACGTCCAAAAAGAGGAGTTCATCATCCTGTTCCACCTTCATGGTGAATTTGATTGTGAGTACGTAGAGTGTTCATATTTTGAAGGAACTCCTGAAGTCTTTCATGTAATAAAATAGAACACTTACAGCTGTCCTTCCGATGTTATGTATTAAATGGCCACCAGTTCCTGTGCTTCAGTACACCATCTTCAGGTCTTAACTAACGTTGAGGGGGTTAATTTCAATCATATACACGAGTCCATCAGTGCCCAACATCCATGGACTGGTTTCCATAGACTACTAACAACAACGATGTTGTGCCTCCAACCGTCAACTAACGTTAGGTTACGTACCCGTTGCTAGTCCAGCAACAAGGGAAATTATCTGAGGATATTGGAGATTCTTCAATGCAACCTCTGTACGGCATTAACATGGTTTATAAGTTGGGATCCTTAATTCGAGCGCTGAGCGAGGCTAACATTGAACATGAGTAGATTTTCGCTTATGTGTTTCTGGACTAGGATCCCTTTTCAGATTGATACATTCACTCTTCTCAGTCATCCCTGAAAGTCTTTAACATCATCGGAATCATACACACACACACACACACACACACACACACACACACACACACACACACACTTGCACACTGATATGTCAGAACATTATGACCAACGACCTACTATCAACATGAACTCGTCCAGGAGATAGCAGCATCACCAGGCGAAGAATGACTGCTAGTCACTCACTCACGGTCCATGTACGAGTAGTATCTGAGAGCCTGCTGTCCATGTGAAGAATGGGGAAAGTGCTCGATCTACCTTAGTTTGACCAAGGGCAGATTGCAATGGCCTGGAGACTATGCACGAGTATTTCGGAAGCTGAACGACTTTTCGGGAGTTCGACGAGTGCTGTGGCGTTTTTCTTCAACTCGTAGTGGAACCATGGTGAAATCACGTCCAGACGTCGTGGAGTGGTCGGCTACCCCCATTACAGATGTCGGACGTCGTAGGCTGGGCAGACTGGCAAAACGACAGGCGGCGAAGTATGGCGAAACTAACATCAGATTTTAATGCTGGCCAGAGTAAAAGCCTGTCTGAAGACACAGCGCACCGAACACTAACGAAGGGGCCTCCGCAGCCGACGACCCATGCATATGCCAATGTTAACTCCACAACATCGGAAATTCCGATACCTTCTTCATGATGCCGACGGGAGGGCGCGAATACGTCTTTTTTCCAAGGGAACAGCTCCTGGACACCTGTGCTGCGAGACAGAGACACGCTAGCGGTGGCTTCATTATGCTCTGGGGAACATTCACGTGGGCACCGGGGGATCCACTGGAGCTCGCGCAAGGCACCATGACAGCCATGGAGTATCGCACACTAGTTGCAAACCACGTACACCCCTTCATGACGATCGTTTTTCCTTACGGCAGTTGCATTTTTCGACAGAATAATCCGCCATTTCACAAGGCGGGGTGTGATTAAGTGGTTCGAGGAACACAGTGGAACATTTCAGTTGATGTGCTGGATCCCCAACTTGCCAGATGTGGACCAGATCGAACATATCTGGTATGTGATTGAACCTGGAGCCAGAGCTCCACAGGAGCTCCACAGGCCTGTCCCCGGAATTTATGGGAATTATATGAGTTGTGTGTGCAGATGTGGTACCAACTCTATCCAGCGACCTACCAAGGTGTCATTGCTTCCCTGCCACGACGCGTCGCCGCTGTTATCCGTACAGTTGGACGTACAGTCATTAGGTACGAGATCACAATGTTTTGATTGATCATGGTATATTCACTGGTGCCCGTTTAAGGCTTTACTAGTATTATGGGCGAAAGCTTGTTTCCTAGAAATATTACAATGTCAGGTATTAAGTCACTCGGATAACTGAGCGCAAACTCCTGGTTTATTTTAATTATGCATGCGCTCTAGTACCTGTGCAACTCATTACTGTTAATAGGACAAGCTCGCACGACCTCAACCAAACTCCACTCTCACCGAAATACTGCATCACACTGGAACATTCTTTGGATTTTTTTCTGCAGCTCTAAATATACTGTAACAATTAGCAAAAAGAGCACCACAGTAGAGATTGTGTGTAAAGGACGCCTAGCCAGTCTGGAAATATTTTAGGATTCGGTTACTAAATTTTATAGTGAACTGTTTTCTATGCCTTTCAACCGCACTCACAGTCGCTACGTGTCAGCAGACGCCATCTTTCCAGTGCTTTGCTGGAAAAACGAGCCATACGCCTCCGTAGACCAGCAGGAAGCGTCGTAACCGAGTTACTTGGAAGCTGCTGGCGGCGCCTTGGAGTAGAGAGCTCAGTATCGTCTCTCTCTTTTATTCCAGCTATGAGACACAGCGGACAGCTTCGGACTGACTGCCTCTGTCCTTCTTCCCTTTTAGCTTTTCTAGCGAGCGAATAGCTTGAGCCATCTGTCTTTGGCTCTGTTCTTTCCGAATGGCCACCAGCCTTCTCTCCCTCTTCCTATAACCTCGTGCGCTGACTTCACTTAGAGTAGCGCGCGCACACTTGCAGTCAGTCCGGGCAATTCCCACGTACCCTCCAAAATTTAAATTGCTACGCTCTTTCACTTCAAAACTCCGTTCAGACGCCAATTGTCATCCATCCGCCTCAGTACAGATGAAATTCGCAGCTTATGTGAAGAAAGAACATACTATGGGAACATGGACGTCCTTAACGATATATTGCAATTTTGTGCCAATATTACAGTTTCCTACTTCAGTCGCTGTTAAAAGCTGCACGATTTATTAGTGACATACGAATATTTTTACTGGACCAGCTCTCCAACTTCGATTTCTCACTTTGCCCGAGCGGTCGTCTTAAGCATATCTGGGCACGCCTCTTGAACCAATGCAGACTTCAATATGTCGCCGTCTGTCTATGTCCTGCACTCGACGATTGCTGCGCTTCCCGCACACGAGAGGCTTATTTACACTACTGGCCATTAAAATTGCTACACCACGAAAATGACGTGCAACAGACACGAAATTTAACCGACAGGAAGAAGATGCTGTGATATGCAATGATTAGCTTTCCAGAGAATTCACACAAGGTTGGCGCCGGTGGCGACACCTTACAACGTTCTGACATGAGGAAAGTTTCCAACCGATTTCTCATACACAAACAGCAGTTGACCGGCGTTTCCTAATGAAACGTTGTTGTGATGCCTGGTGTAAGGAGGAGAAATGCGTACCTTCACGTTTCCGGCTTTCATAAAGGTCGTATTGTAGCGTATCGCGATTGCGTTTTATCGTATCGCGACATTGCTGCTCGCGTTGGTCGAGATCAAATGGTTCAAATGGCTCAGAGCACTATGGGACTTAGCATCTGTGGTCATCGGCCCCCTAGAACTTAGAACTACTTAAACCTAACTAACCTTAGGACAACACAGACACCCATGCCCGAGGCAGGATTCGAACCTGCGACCGTAGCAGTCACGCGGGTCCAGACTGAAGCGCGTAGAACCGCACGGCCACACCCGCCGGCTGGTCGAGATACAATGACTGTTAGCAGAATATGGAATCGGCGGGTTCAGGAGGGTAATAATGAACACCGTGCTGGATCCCAACGGCCTCGCATCACTAGCAGTCGAGATGACAGGCATCTTATCCGCATGGCTGTAATGGATCGTGCAGTCACGTCTTGATCTCTGAGTCAACAGATGGGAACGTTTGCAAGACAACAACCATCTGCACGAACTGTTTGACGACGTTTGCAGCAGCATGGACTATCAGCTCGGAGACCATGGCTGCAGTTAGCCTTGAAGCTGCATCACAGACAGGAGTGCCTGCGATGGTGTACTCAACGACGAACCTGGGTGCACGAATGGCAAAACGTCGATATTTCGGATGAATCCAGGTTCTGTTTACAGCATCATGATGGTCGCACCCGTGATTGGCGACTTCGCGGTGAACGCATATTGGAAGCGTGCATTCGACATCCCGATACTGGCGTATCACCCGGCGTGATGGTATGGGTGACATTGGTTACACGTCTCGGTCACCTCTTGTTCGCACTGACGGCACTTTGAACAGTGGACGTTACATTTCAGATGTGTTATAACCCGTGGCTCTACCCTTCATTCGATCCCTGCGAAACCCTACATTTCAGCAGAATAATGCACGACCGCATGTTGCAAGTCCTGTACGGGCCTTTCTGGATACAGAAAATGTTCGACTGCTGCCCTGTCCAGCACATTCTCCAGATCTCTCACCAATTGAAAACGTCTGGTCAGTGGTGGCCGAGCAACTGGCTCGTCACAATACGCCAGTCACTACTCATGATGAACTGTGGTATCTTGTTGAAGCTGCATGAGCAGCTGTACCTGTACACGCCATCTAAGCTCTGTTTGACTCAATGCCCAGGCGTATCAAAGCCGGTATTACGGCCAGAGGTGGTTGTTCTGGGTACTGATTCCTCAGTATCTATGCACCCAAACTGCGTGATAATGTAATCACATGTCAGTTCTAGTATAATATATTTGTCCAATGAATACCCGTTTATCATCTGCATTTCTTCTTGGTGTAGCAATTTTAATGGCCAGTAGTGTATTATTTTCGCGACTTGAGTCGGCATGTAATACCATTTTGCAGTTTCCGTGTTTTACGGTGTTCTATGCAATGTCCTTCAAACAGTGAACGACGTTGTAATGTAAAGACGCGGATTTTGTATAAGCACAGACGTTGCAATCATCGATGATACTTATATGCCTCCACACGCTAAAACGAAGACAATAAAATATTTGCCTCCAGCTCTGCAGTAATCGTGAAACACGTGACCACAAGTGCTGTGGACGACGTGACGTACGGAGGTCTGGTTAGATCCTGGAGAAGTGACGAACAATAGAAGTTGTTAAGGCGACCGCTCGCGTAAAGTGGGAAATCCTGTTTCGAGTCACGGCCCGCCACAAATTGTTTTGTGTCACTAATAATTAGTGCCGTTGCAGTCTAATCGTAAAACGCTAAAACGAAGACAATAAAATATTTGCCTCCAGCTCTGCAGTAATCGTGAAACACGTGACCACAAGTGCTGTGGACGACGTGACGTACGGAGGTCTGGTTAGATCCTGGAGAAGTGACGAACAATAGAAGTTGTTAAGGCGACCGCTCGCGTAAAGTGGGAAATCCTGTTTCGAGTCACGGCCCGCCACAAATTGTTTTGTGTCACTAATAATTAGTGCCGTTGCAGTCTAATCGTACTGCAACAGCAAATACATATCTTCTGCTACACACAGCTGTAGACCGTAGCAGTAACCATGAAACACACACTGCAAAAAGTACTGTTACAGGCAATGACATAAAATTTATAAGTTGAAACGAGTGATGTACCCTTAATCATATCCAGGTCGATCGAATTACTATGCCCGATTACAATATGGTGCATGATGCAAAAGATATCGATTTATACAAAAGCTTATGTTCTATGCTCCAGATATTTCCATTAAGTGCAAAATAGTGGTCTGACGAGATGCTACTACGCTATTTTGTTAATTGGATCTTTAGAGTATAAAAAAGTCAAGGTGACTGACAAATATCCTAAAACATATTCTCAGTATGTTATTTCCAAAATTTACTTTTGAATCAAAATGCTACAGAATCCTTTCCCACAAAGTCATTTTGTGGAGAACAAAATATAAAATAGAAATGAACAGATAAGGAACTAAATCGTTTGGAAATGGAGCAAAAGGATATTTTTAATCCTCCTGAAACCTACACAAACATATTGTGCCGTACAGGGAGTGGCAGGACTGTTTTGAGCAGTGAGTGATAATTACTATTCGAAATTTTCATTTAATGAAAATATCAAACAGTTTTACAATGAACTTTAACAAATTATTAAAAATGGCAATGTTGAACCATTGGAATAGTAAAACAACTGGGGACTGCAAACCAAAATAGATACAATTAACCAAAAATTATTAAAATGCATAACACAAAATAAACTACTATAGTTAGGCCACAGCAGCACTTACAAGCTTCCTATAACAGCGAGAACTCTTACATATAAGCTTGCTCAGAATTAAGGTACATTCACTCTGGCCAATAGAACAGTTATAATTTACCGACAATATTGTCAGATTAGGTAAATTGAAAGTGGAGGAAGTGGGGAGAAAGAAAAGAAAAGTGAAGGAACTAATGATATCAGCTGCATCGAAACATTTTGCGACTCAGCGGTGACGAGTGAAAATGTGTGCTGGGCTGGCACCAGGACCTCCAGATTACTGGGCAGTTGTGTTAACCACTGCACCACACGGACACACTGTTTATCGCAAATGGACGGACTACCAACCGAGCGAGGTGGCGCAGTGGTTAGCACACTGGACTCGCATTCGGGAGAACGACGGTTAAAACTCCAGTGGAAGACTCTGCAGGAGAGACGCTCAGTAGCTCGGTACGGGCTTTTGTCAAAGTTTCGAGAACATACCTTCACCGAAGAGTCAAGCAGTATATTGCTCCCTCCTACGTATATCTCGCGAAGAGACCATGAGGATAAAATCAGAGAGATTAGAGCCCACACAGAGGCATACCGACAATCCTTCTTTCCACGAACAATACGAGAATGGAGAACCGATAGAGGTACTCAAGGTACCCTCCGCCACAAACCGTCAGGTGGCTTGCGGAGTATGGATGTAGATGTAGATGTAGATGTAGATGTAAACCCCGCGTCCAGCCATCCTGATTTAGGTTTTCCGTGATTCCCTAAATCACTCCAGGCAAATGCCGGGATGGTTCCTGTGAAAGGGCACGGCCGACTTCCTTCCTCGTCCTTCCTTAATCCGATGAGACCTCGCTGTCCGGTCTCCTTCCCCACACAACCAACCAACCAACCGGACTACCAGGTGTAGAAGTATGAAACCGGAATTTCCCTATAGATGTTGCTAGCCGTCAGTGTAAGACCCGTGAGACAGCGTTTGCAGCGCCATCTGCTTCCTGTTAAGGGCTGACGACGAATGTCAATACACATTAACCCAAGTTCCATTCATCGGTATTTGTTTGAAACTCGGAAACATGTCGAGTTTTGTGCCTAGAACTACGACTTGTGGACAGCGTTGGTTTTCTCTTATAATTTGAAGAAAACTGCTGGAGAGTCGGATCGAATACTTGTCGAAGCTTTCGGCGAACATCCTCTTGGGAAAACACAGTATTTCGAGTGGCTCTAAAATTTCAAAAGTGGTGATTTTGACGTGAGAATCGACGAGCGCGGGAAACCACCGAAAAAGTTCTAAAGTAACGAATTACAGGCATTATTGGATGAAGATAAACTCAACAGGAACTCGCGAAACAATTGAATGTGACGCAGAAAGTCGTTTATCTTCGGTTAAAAACTATGAGGAAGGTGCAGAAAGTGGGAAAATGGGTTCCACATTGACTGAATGAAAGACAGTAAGCAACTCGAAAGACCATTTGTGAAATGGTGCTCGCCAGGTACAAAAGAAAGTCGTTTCTCCATCGAATAGCGACAGATGATGAAAAATTGATCCTAAGCGTCGTATACCATGGGTGCATCCAGGCAAACCATCGACATCCACTGCAAGACCAAATCGCTTTGGAAAGAAGACAATGCTCTGGGTCTGGTGGGATCAGAAGGGTGTCATCTATTACGAGCTGCTAAAACCTGGTGAAACCGTTAACACTTATCGCTGCCAACAGCAAATGATCGATTTAAATCGAGCATTAAATAAAAAACGACCGGAGTATGGAAAAAGCCGAAACAGTCATATTGCTCCATGGTAACGCCCCATCACACACAGCAAAGCGCGTCAGGGAAACGATCGAGTCGTTCGATTGGGAAATACTAGCGCATGCGGCTTATTCTCCAAACTTGGCTCCGTCCGATTCTCATCTATTTGCATCACTGGGACACGCTCCCGCTTAACAACGCTTCAGTTTGTATGAAAATGTACGAAAATGGCTCGCTGACTAGTTCGATTCAAAAGAACTTTTTTTTGGTGTGGCATTCATAGCCTGTTTTGAGAGGTGGGGGAAATGTATAAATAGCAATGGAAATTATTTTGAATAAAATATTGTTTATCAGTTTCAAACAACAGACGTGTAATTATTGCAACGAAATTCCGGTTTCATACTTCTGTATCGACACGACCTCCGGCCGACCCACATTCCCCGACCCACATTCCCATCTGGCACCACCTATCTGCAGTCCCGGTCCATATCCTCCATGCTTGCTAATTTTAGATTCCGGCTGGAGGTCGAACGTAAAAGTGCACTCGCACTAAAGGTTGCGGATTTATTGCTCATCGAGATGAATAAATTATATCAATGCGTTGTGTCTGTTTCTCTGTACATGTCCGAAATAACAGACACCACGCATTCATATAATATTGTCAAATAAAAGGATTATCGAATCTGTTTGAGAATAAAACAAGTTCTTGAAATGAAATAAGACTTTATGCTCAGAACGGGGTTATAACAATAACATTAATCAGAACTTGCAAGGCTTCAACCACAGTCACTGCAAGAGGGAACCAGACTGACACTCAAGCACTCTAGCAGAAAATATGCCAAGGGTTTATTTCGATTACATCTGCTCACAGGTGACGTCAACAGGTACAATAACATATGAAGTTCAATGAGTACTAAAGCGCAACTGCACTAGACTGCACAACTGCACTAGCATTCAGAAACAGCTATAATTCTCGTATGGGCGCACTACCAACTGCATCTGGAAGATACTGTAGGTAGGAACCACTTGTGGCAAAAATTAAGGAAAAGCACTGTACGACAACACACTCACCCAGCCCAGTATGTTGTCCCAAAATCGTGCCTTCCAGTAACATGCACGACGGGACGTACAGCTCTGTGGCATAGTCCTAACTCAACCTCGGCTGTCCAAGCACGCTGTCAAATCCATCCAGCGCACTCGTAGGGCGGTGCCTCCAGGTTCCCTGTGTTGCTACTCCGATGCTCCCCATTGTCCGCTTTTCTGTCCAGATGGCGTCGTACACGGCTTCGCGCTGGCCCACGTATCGCTGTCGCGGCAGCAAACTTGCTGGTGCGATTTTTCAAATTACCGCGGCTGAGTGACGTGACACAACGTCCTTCCCGCCACAGATTTCGAGGGCTGGGCGAAGAAATGAGTCTGGAAAACTCTTACGTGCCATTTAGTGACACGAAAGCTGTCATAGGACTCACGATTTACGCCAACTTTACAACTGCGAGGGGCGTTCAGTAAGGAATGCAATACATTTTTCTGAAGAAAAATGCAGTGTTAAACTATTTTGTTATTTCCACATGCGTTTCACCTTCATTTTGGTGACTTCGGACTGGCCCACGAAAGAAATACAAAATTTCATAATAGGGGCTTGACCCCAGTTCGTGGGATTGGATTGCAAAGAATATATTAAACAATTTACAGATATTTGGTAGCGATAAGTACATGGGATATTGCGCCTAGGAAGTCCTAGAAGGCAAATGCCCCTTGTCAAAGCTTTAAAAATACTGGGTGGTGTCCTATAAAATAGAACAAACGTGAAACCGACCTAAAGATATTTTTCAAATATTATGTAACCTACTTTGTCTACAAATTGACAACCCACACTAGAAATAAGAAGGGAGCAGCAGATTACGTTATCAAATGTGGCGCAGTCCATTGCCTACGGTAAAGCTATACATCATAAACATACGTAGGCATATTCTGGTAGCTCACATCACATTGGATATGAAAACATACAAGGACCCTAATATTAGTGCATGCAGCTCTTGGCAGATAGTGTCCAGTTGCTACACCTCGTCATAACGACAACCGTGGCAGTTATTAACTAGAAGGCATATTATGGTTTGGGGAATGAAAAAAATTAAGTTTTTTGATTCTTACTCTGCACCCAGTAACGTATATCTACCACAAGATTGATTCTTGCTATCAACTTTGACATTGAGGAACCTCTGTATTTTATAGTTAACACTGGCTTCTTTTAACATTTATGTGACTGGATATTATGTTTAAGCTTGTATTTGCATTTATCAGCGCACCACTGAAGTGTATTTTACGACTTAGATGCTGCACTTGCTTGGCAACCGGACATAGTATTGACACTGTTAGTCAATAGTGCAAAGTAGCTGGTATAGCACGATCTCGCGCGTCGGGGGGAGGGGCAGGGGCGTAGATTCTGGTTTTAGGGAGATTCGGGTATGCTATAAAACTACTTGGAACACTCATTGGTATTTAGAGCCCCCTATTTAATTCCTTGTCTTCCCATTGGGCATGTATTTTTGATACGCTTTAGTTTTTAATTTTGTTCATCCTGATTATTCTGGATATTAATGTAAGAATTTTATCAGCAATTTTTAGAACATCAATCACCTATAATAACTCTCATAACTGTCCGCCCCCCCCCCCCCTCCTAGCTGAGTGGTCAGCGCGACAGAATGTTAACCCTAAGCACCCGAGTTCGATTCACGGCTGGGTCGGAGATTTTCTCCGCTCAGGGACTGGGTGTTGTGTTGGCCTAATCAACATCATCTCATCCCCATCGACGCGCAAGTCGCCGAAGTGGCGTCAAATCGAAAGACTTGCACCCGGCGAAAGGTCTACCCGACGGGAGGCCCTAGTCACAAGACATTTACTGTATATTTACTCTCATAACTGTTGGTATGAAACATTTAGCAACTCAACAGTGCCGTAGCTCACAGCGTGCAGGTGTCATCTGTCGAGAGCTATGTACACTAGTCTTAGGGTCCTTGTATGTTTTCATATCCAGTGTGATGTGTGCAACCAGAATATGCGCTACACCTCCAGCATGATTTTGAGGTATAGCTCTACTCTAGGCCTGATTCCGTTTGGTTTGCACTGGACTGTGTCACATACCGTAACAAGATATTCTGCCGCTTTCGTCTTATTTCCAGTATGGAGTGTCAATTTATGGACAAAGCAGGTTACATTTTCTTAGAATACCTTACGATTAATTTCTGATTTATTCTATTTTATAGGGCTCTGTACAGTGTTTTTGAAGCTTTGACAAGGGGCATTTACCTGCTGGATATTTTATGCGCAGTATCCCGTGCATCCATCGCTACCAAATATCAGTAAGTTGTTTAATATTCGCTTGGTAATCAAATCTCACTAAATGGGGTCACGCCACTATAACGAAATTGTGTATTTCTTTCGCAGGCCAATTCGAAGATGGCTAAATAAAGGAGAAATTTGTCATTGGAAAATAATGCAAAAATTTTAACACTGCAACCAATACTGCTTGTTTCTTCAATTTTCGTACATTCTGATTGCTGGATCAACCCCATTATAAAGTGGAAAAAGTTTTAAATTTTCTTCTCGGCCAGTTTAGGTTGAAAAATGCGGAATTTGTTGTGGGATATCATGGAATATTCCCACCTTTAGCCCCTATAGTTTCATTCAGTTTCGATAGGTGACGGCTCTATGCGTAGCCTGCATAATGGCGTCTGTAATGAACTGCGCTCCAAGCAGACAGCTATCAGCAAGTTTCCTTTGGTGGAAAACCAGAGCATCGCAGGTATTCAAGTGCGCTTGCAGACTGTGTACAGAGACCTGGCCGTGAACAAAACCACGGTGGGTCGTTGGGCGAGGTGTCTGTCTGATCTCCCGCGTGCTGGCCGGCCGTACACAGCTGTGACTCCTGCAACGTTGGAACGTGCGGACACTCTCATTCGAGGTGACTGATGGATCACATTTAAACACCTTTGCTGCACAATTGAACGCCTCTGTTGCTAATGCTGACACACTTGTCCACCAGCTGGGGTACTCAAAGACTGTAAAGAACAACGAAATTGCCCAGTGATGGATGCAATCCGCGGGAAGCAGTACGTAGATGAAGGAGAGCTTACTGCAGCGCCGCGAGGGTTGGCCTCGCCGTCTTGGGCGCCTTGTCACGGTCCATGCACCTCCCCCCGTCGGAGGTTCGAGTCCTCCCTCGGGCACGGGTGTGTGTGTGTGTGTGTGTGTGTGTGTGTGTGTGTGTGTGTGTGTTGTGTGTGTGTGTGTGTGTGTGTGTGTGCTTTGCCCTTAGTGTTAGTTAGTTTAAGTTAGATTAAGTAGTGCGTAAGCTTAGGGACCGATGACGTCAGCAGTTTGGTCCCATAAGACCTTACGACAAATTTCCAAGTTATTGATGCAGCAAGGCGTTGGCTCCAGCGTCGACCAGTGGCGTGGTACCATGCAGGCATTCAGGCGCTGTCAGTAAGGTAGCGTAATACTGTCGAATGAAACGGAGATAATGTTGAAAAATACTTTTGTAGCCAAAACAATGGGGAATAATATGGTGCATTGGAATTCTGAATAAAATCAATCTGCTTTCAGAAACAAATGTGTTGCATTACTTACTGAACGATGCTCGTAAAAATGGTTACCACCTGCAACGTTAAAATCATGATCAACGCAGTAGCATTAACAGTCAGATCATAGTAGAAACTTTCACAAGCGTAAGTATACAAAATAATTCTCTGGTTCCATTTTCCTGTAATAAACAATCCCACACCCACACGCCTTCGTCTTGGGAATATGGCCTTTACAGATACGTTGGTTCCATGGATCCTTCACCAGAAACGTACCCGAGTTATGAATCTCACAATTTCAACAGCTGAATCGAAGCAAAAGCTTACCCAAGACTTCATCGGGCCTTCACTCGCTGCACAAGAATTCTTAACGAAAGTTTGGTCTCTCCGTTTCAATTATGTGGGCCTTATTCGCACTTAACAGCGCAGAGAAATTCTTTCATGATTTACTCCTAAATATTTTCTTGTCCGTTTCCACGTGTCTCAGTTTTGTGCACTATCAACCTTCTCCAGCAAGAAATCATTCAAGGACCACAGATTGGAAAGGAGTTGCAACGGCGTTCTTCCAATAGAAAATGACCGCTGGGCTTTCGGCGGTATTCTCTTCTCCCTCAGTCCTAGCCTTGCCTTACTTGAAAAAAACGAGTAATGCCCGTCAGATAGAGGAAGTTGTGGCGGAGTCTAACCGTACGTCTCTACAGGCTGCATCATTATTTACTAGTGTCAGATGAACTGAACTCTTTAAGGATAGACAGTTTTTGAGTGATAACTTCGATACAGTGCTACTTCTTTTATACAAAACATCGCTAAGTCCGTGCCAATCTGAAGTTTCAGTTTCATCATTCACCCACAATCACGCTCACTCGTAGCAACCAGCATATTGTATTTAACCGTACCTGTTACCCGAAGGATTTTCTGCCAGAGAATGCTCACTCAAGTATTCCACAACTCGATCCCTTTCAACGTTCAGTTCTCCGTCTCTACTTGCACAGCATGTAACACAGACTTTGATTAATTCAAAAGTTATAGTTCACACACAAAAAATCCGGAATTTCGGGTACCCGTCTGACTCAATTGTTCGCAGTTATTTTGCAGCACTCCATGCTCAAAATTTAACTCATTAAACCTAAAATTATTACATCTATTCGGGACTCCAAATTCACACGTCCTACTTCGAACTTAATGTAGTTCTACAAAGCAATTCCTTAGCCCATGCAATTCGAGCGAACGCACTCTCTTCTCATTGGCCGAGAAACGTTACAACCAGTGATCTGTCTGTACAAACCCGCGCTATCTAGCGGCTTTTATATTTGACCAATCACCACTTAATAGGCTTTACGAGAAATTTATTAAAAGAACAAATTAACAGAATCTACAAATATTAAAATAACTCCATCTCTAAATAATTGGATAATATAAAAATGTTTCTTCTCTCCCTGTTACCATAAAGTGGCGAAATACAGATTACAAATTTCCCCTGGCCGTATGATTTATTTCACTCTGTAGAAATGCAGTTCTCACTGTAACGTTACTTTGTCAACAGACCAATAATATCCATTTATTATATTACTTCGCATTCACGTGTTCATTCACACTAACAAGTAAACATATAAACTCAGCAATATCAATAAAAGACTTAACATTCGCAGAAGATAAGGTTTCAGTTCCAGAACACATGGTTTCTATTACTTCAAATTACATATTCTGTACGACTGCGACACAGTTTCGGTCACAGCCGTAATAATTAGGAACTGCTGCTGGATCGGCGCGCAGGCCTACCACTCTAAACTCATGACCAGTTGTCTGCACGAAGCTGCTCGATACCGTTTACAGACTTTTTTTTTTTTTAAGTCATCAGTCTTCTGACTGGTTCGACGCGCCACGCCACGAATTCCTCTCCTGTGCCAGCCTCATCATCTCAGAGTATCACTTGCAACCTACGTCTTCAGTTATTGGCTGGATGTATTTCCGTACAGTTTTCACCCTCTACAGCTACTGCTAATGCCATGGAAGTTATTCCCTGATGTCGTAACAGATGTCCTGTCAGTCCGCCCTTTCTTCTAGTCAGTATTTTCCGTATATTCCTTTCCTCAGCGATTCTACGGAGAATCTCTACATTCCTTACCTTATCAGTCCACATAATCTGATAGTAGTAAAATTCTCTTGGCCAGGAATGAGCTTTTGCCCTTGCTAGTCTCCTGACTCCGTCCGTCATGGATTATTTTGCTGCTTAAACAGCAGAATTCCTTGACCGTCTACTTCGTCATCCCCAGTTATGACGTTGAGGTCCTCGATGCCCTCATTTTTGCTGTTTCTCATTACTTTCGTCTTTCTCCGTATTACTCTCAATCCGTATTCTGTACCCGCTAGACTTTTCATTCTATTCAACTGATCCTGCATCCCTTCTTCACTTTCACTGATGATAACAATGTCATCAGTGAATCTTGACACTAATATTCTTTAACACTGAATTTTAATTCAGCACTTGAATATGTGGTTTATTTTTGTCATAACTTCCGCGATGTACAGACTGAACAATAGGGGCGAAAGACTACATCCCTGTCCTACACCCTTTGCGATTTGAGCACTTCGTTCTTGGTCTCCCACTCTTATTATTCCCTCTTTCCACATATTATATGCAAGTTGGAGCAACCGGCTCCGCTCAGGGAGTTGATATGAGACTGTATGGTAGTTGGAATAAAAAAGTAAAGTAAAAGAGGTAAAAAAATTATTGAAAACCTGTTATAACTACTTACAATACTTGTAAAAGTATAAGAGGTACAAAATGTTTGTTGGAAACATTCTAACTATTTACAATACTTGTTTATAAACAACATTTTTCATTTTGTTTTCCGGGGTATATATGCACAAATTTTTCGAATTTCCTAGTCAAGAGCAAGCTACGTATAGTTGACCGTGAGGGAAGCACGACTCTTTGAAGTTGATGCCGAAATATTTTAAAGTTTGTCCTTCTGCTTTTCAATTGTAAAACTGTAAGCTAATTGATTGAAAATTACAGTCTTTTAAATTGGAGTGGCTGTTCAGTAGAGTTCAGTAGTTTTCTGGGAATAAATAGTGTGCGTCCTTTGTACATTCCAGTCATAAATTCCGCTTCGATGATGTTATTCAACGTTATTTGACGATCATTCTTGTTCCATTACATAGTTTTGGTGAGCTGAGATTTCTGAGTAATATGATCGAAGATTCAGTTTTAGGTCTCTGTACGGAAGCTCACACTTCCTTCAACGTTTACCATCTGTCGATCGATTTCTATATTCTCTCTTCACCAACAATTTTATTCTGAATATTAAAGTTGACATCGTGGACAATATTATTTTTAGCTGCCAAAATTGCCCCTTAAAATAGCCTGTCCGGACTGTTATAGTTGTGAACAATGTTTTTATAAATTTGGTCGATGAGTTCGTTTTCAGCAATGGCAATGTTGCAGAAATCACTGTTGAATTTAATGACACCAGTCGTCTGGTCAGTAAGTTATGAGTCTTCATCTATTTGTTGAGAAAAAATGCTAATGTTTCGCCTTTCGATAGTCTGGTTCTCATATTTTTTGATAGTCGCAGTATTTGTATGTGTGTCCAGAGATATGGTTTTTTTAAGCATGCATTGATCTCGTCACCTAGTTTTGACTTAATAACTGAGAGTATGAGTACAGCTCCTCCATCAATCCAGAGATTCCTCATATGTCTCGTAATGTTCTGTCGATGGCTTAGAGTGATTTTTCATGTGCCATTGTGCATTCTTCACAGAACATAATTTTAGCTTGCTTTAGAAGTTCTGATATATCAAGAGATTCTGGTATGGAGACTGTCGGTTGAAATGGGAAGCCCTGATGCTGTGTCGTCACCAATCGTGACTACACCTAGGAGTGTAGGGCTGACTCTGACATGTTCACAACATTAATGAGTATGCTGAAGAAGGGATTCGAGGAAACTAATAGGCAGCTTGACCAAACTAATAGGCAGATTGACCAAATTAGTAAGCAAATGAAAGTTAAACTTGCTGCTGCTACTGACCAAACTAGTAGGCTGATTGACCAAACTAATAGGCAATTTTACCAAACCAATAGGTGGATAGAAGAAACTAGTGAGCAAATGAAGGATGACTCCGATCGACTACTGGCAGCCATAAAAATGGTGGGGACGCGTGTTATAAAAAGATAGACACACTTACGTCTCGATTAGATCAACATACAGGCGAAACGTTTTGACAGAGCTGAAGTCAGTGAGGTAAAAGAGGAACTCCACAAAAGGGATGAGGTCTATGATAAAGAATTTGAAACACTGGATGGGGAGGAGAAGGAGTTTAAACACAGTGCAAGCTGCTGTGCTGAATCAAGATGCTTACGTACGCCATATGGAGCAGGTGTGCAATGAAGTATCCGAGACCCAGTCACTCGTGGGTCAATAGGTCAAAAATGAAGTAAAGTCGTTATTCTGCAATGGAGGCATAACAGGAGGCAGCATACTTGGTGTACAAAATGATGGAAATTTTAGGAATTTTGATCCAAACGAAAAATCGCATCTGAGGGACTATTTAGACCAATTTAGCGTGTGCTACCTGAACTATGGGATGGCGAGCAGAAGATACGCTTTGTTGCATCGAGAATGGAAGGCGAAGCTGGTACTTGGGGAATGAGAATAGGACAAAAATACGAGACGTATGTGGAGTTTGAGAGGGAGTTTTTAAATGTGTGCAAACCCAATCAAATTCTGACGGACAGTGGTCCACAGTTTATTTCAAGAGAGTGGAAGGAAATGCTACAGAGGAACAATATCGAACAACTCTCTATAGCGAATTACAGGAATGGCTCTGAGCACTATGCGACTTAACTTCTGAAGTTATCAGTCGCCTAGAACTTAGAACTAATTAAACCTAACTAACCTACGGACATCACACACATCCATGCCCGAGGCAGGATTCGAACCTGCGACCGTAGCGGTCGCTCGGTTCCAGACTGTAGCGCCTAGAACCGCACGGCCACTCTGGCCGGCAGCAAATTACAGACCGGCATCCAACCCGGCAGGGAAATTGTGAAGGAAGTGAGCTGCATGTGTCATACTTATTGCCACCGCAAGCACAGAAAATGGAGGGATTGTTTAGAGGAGTTCGAAGGAGTAATGAATAGTATGCCTCATGCCATGATGGGATTCGCACCATACGAAATTCTGCTTAACCAGCCACCTGAAAGTATATTTTCTGAGATTTTGTTTAACTCCCCAGCCACAGATCGAACATGGGGTGAAAAGATAGTTAGCCGTGGAACGGTTAAGTGAGAATGCTCAGCAAAGAAAGGAGAAGCACAATAGAGTAGTGCGGCCCATCAGGTACGAGGTAGGAGACCTTGTGTTAATTAAGAATCATATGCATTCAAGCAAGGTAAACCGAAAGATACAGAAATTCCACCATGTCTACAAGGATCCGTATCATATTAGAGGTGTCTAGTGTCCAAATACTCTCCAACTGGAAGCTGTAACGTCTGGGAGCGGAGAGGGCAAACATCATGTGGAAAATATTAAACCATATTATGAGCGGTATATAATATATCTTATATACATAATATAATATAATATAATATAATATAATATAATAATTTTGAAACTAATATGAATAAGTAAACAAACTCACCAGCCAGCAAAGTTTGCAAAGGCACGTGCTATTCGATTGCACAGAGTGGGAACTTTGATATTGTGCAGGCTGCAGCACAATAAATGAGAAAAACTAAGGTTGGTTTCTTCTTCTTTCTTCGCCAAAACAGTAACTAAGTAAACACATAAATAAAATTTTTAAACTGTTGTGAAGTGTATTTTACACATTATTAGATATCCTGCCTAAGTTCTTTTCGTATAAACGTGTGTTTAAAAATAAAACATTCCCAGTATCGATATGTTTTGCTCAATGGGTGTCATTAAATCAAAGCTCAGATATTGAAGACCACAGAGCTTTCACATTAATTACAGTAATGGAGGGTTGACTTCACACTTCCCCGTAATTTCTACAAGTCGGGTTTTACATACTGAGGCCCACACATGTTACTGTATTTAAGAAACTGCTGATTAGTTTATCACAGCTTTTCAGGGGTCCCAGTATTTTCACGGGGAAAACAGAGTAGGGTTAAGTAGAAGCCGACAACATTCTCGGATTAATAACGTTTCAAACATTTTATTGTAGATTGCCGTACTGACAGCTTACCTCAAAATATTTTGAACGATCGCGAGGATGATACCAGACAGACACCCAATGTTAAATTTTCATTCAGTCACCACGTAAACTATGCATATTTCCAAACTTGTGTTGTCGAATTTCGTTCTTAAGGCTTATTTAAACTAAGTTGTTTAACAATATTAAAAATTGTTGTCGTTTTGCCTCGGGCATGGCTGTGTGTGATGTTCTTAGGTTAGTTAGGTTTAATTAGTTCTAAGTTCTAGGCGACTGATGACCTCAGAAGTTAAGTCGCATAGTGCTCAGAGCCATTTGTTGTCGTTTGTAAGCGCAGTTACAAGGTTATAATGAGTTCAGAGCAAAAAATGCCGCCACCCTAAGGTGTCTTTCCTAGGCCCGTGCCTATCGGGCATATATGTAAATCCGCCACTGATAGTCGCCTCTCTGCCGAGCGCAGAGCAACAGTGGGGAGTCGTGGCGTAGTTTTCGTGGAACGTGGGCGGCGTGTTGCGGTCATGCCGCAGCTGCAGCACCTATATTACAAGTTATGGTGAAGTAACTGAAAATGTTTGCTGCATAAGTTTTGCGTTTAATTTCAGTGTTCACGACGCAGTATCAATATCTATCCAAAAGGTGATGTTTCTCCGTTTCGTGTGTCATGTCGGGAGTACAACAATCAACCGCGTTGCGGTTACGGAAAAATAATGTGGTCAGATACGATCCAAATTGCAAGTTCTAAGTGAAAGACATATACATCGTTTTGATTCACTGAATATCACGAGCACAGGTACTTTATCGTTCATATATCATTCCCGAAATTTTATGGAACATCTGCGTCGCGATTCGGCCACGCGCACGCTCGTATTATAAAACACTGAATTGTTGGAAGAACTCTACCAATCGTTGACCGATTTGTCGTCTATGCAGCGTATTTTTGCATTGAATGCCACCATTGTGACATGTATTTGGAGTAGAACACGTTAACTGTGGAATAATGTTAAGCCAGCCGTGTGGCCGAGCGGTTCTAGGCGCTTGACTCTGGAACCACGCGAACGCTACGGTCGCAGGTTCGAATCCTGTCTCGGGCATGGGTGTGTGTGATGTTCTTAGGTCAGTTAGGTTTAAGTAGTTCTAAGTTCTAGAGGACTGATGACCTCAGATGTTAAGTCCCATAGTGCTTAGAGCCATTTGAACCATTTTTTTGAATAACGTTAATTGTGAACAATGCGGCCCCACTTTGTGCGAGTGCTTAACAGAATACAGTGATCAGTTAAAACTTCCGGGCTGAGAGGCCGTGGTCGATGTACACTCCTGGAAATGGAAAAAAGAACACATTGACACCGGTGTGTCAGACCCACCATACTTGTTCCGGACACTGCGAGAGGGCTGTACAAGCAATGATCACACGCACGGCACAGCGGACACACCAGGAACCGCGGTGTTGGCCGTCGAATGGCGCTAGCTGCGCAGCATTTGTGCACCGCCGCCGTCAGTGTCAGCCAGTTTGCCGTGGCATACGGAGCTCCATCGCAGTCTTTAACACTGGTAGCATGCCGCGACAGCGTGGACGTGAACCGTATGTGTAGTTGACGGACTTTGAGCGAGGGCGTATAGTGGGCATGCGGGAGGCCGGGTGGACGTACCGCCGAATTGCTCAACACGTGGGGCGTGAGGTCTCCACAGTACATCGATGTTGTCGCCAGTGGTCGGCGGAAGGTGCACGTGCCCGTCGACCTGGGACCGGACCGCAGCGACGCACGGATGCACGCCAAGACCGTAGGATCCTACGCAGTGCCGTAGGGGACCGCACCGCCACTTCCCAGCAAATTAGGGACACTGTTGCTCCTGGGGTATCGGCGAGGACCATTCGCAACCGTCTCCATGAAGCTGGGCTACGGTCCCGCACACCGTTAGGCCGTCTTCCGCTCACGCCCCAACATCGTGCAGCCCGCCTCCAGTGGTGTCGCGACAGGCGTGAATGGAGGGACGAATGGAGACGTGTCGTCTTCAGCGATGAGAGTCGCTTCTGCCTTGGTGCCAATGATGGTCGTATGCGTGTTTGGCGCCGTGCAGGTGAGCGCCACAATCAGGACTGGATACGACCGAGGCACACAGGGCCAACACCCAGCATCATGGTGTGGGGAGCGATCTCTTACACTGGCCGTACACCACTGGTGATCGTCGAGGGGACACTGAATAGTGCACGGTACATCCAAACCGTCATCGAACCCATCGTTCTACCATTCCTAGACCGGCAAGGGAACTTGCTGTTCCAACAGGACAATGCACGTCCGCATGTATCCCGTGCCACCCAACGTGCTCTAGAAGGTGTAAGTCAACTACCCTGGCCAGCAAGATCTCCGGATCTGTCCCCCATTGAGCATGTTTGGGACTGGATGAAGCGTCGTCTCACGCGGTCTGCACGTCCAGCACGAACGCTGGTCCAACTGAGGCGCCAGGTGGAAATGGCATGGCAAGCCGTTCCACAGGACTACATCCAGCATCTCTACGATCGTCTCCATGGGAGAATAGCAGCCTGCATTGCTGCGAAAGGTGGATATACACTGTACTAGTGCCGACATTGTGCATGCTCTGTTGCCTGTGTCTATGTGCCTGTGGTTCTGTCAGTGTGATCATAGGATGTATCTGACTCCAGGAATGTGTCAATAAAGTTTCCCCTTCCTGGGACAATGAATTCACGGTGTTCTTATTTCAATTTCCAGGAGTGTATAAAATTTACCACCTGACGTTTCGTCTCCATCTGCGGGAGACATCTTCTGAGGTCGTCCGGCTACTGCCACTGAAGCTTCAGGTACTCTCGTATTTATAGAGCGCATAGAGGGCACCACCATTCGTCACGTGATGCCGACGGTATGCCTATCTTTGGAAGGCGTATTCTCGATTAAGAGTAATCGATTGTCAATAGAAATTCACAAACACCGTAATAATTTTAATAGAAAAGAGGAAGTTTGAAACTTGGACAAAATATGGATGTCGACGTTGCGCCAGTAGAATGACAATCGATTACTCTTAATCGAGAATGATGACGCCTTCCAAAGATAGGCATACCGTCGGCATCACGTGACGAATGGTGGTGCCCTCTATGCGCTCTATAAATGCGAGAGTACCTGGAGCCTCAGTGGCAGTAGCCGGACGACCTCAGAAGATGTCTCCCGCAGATGGAGACGAAACGTCAGGTGGAAATTTTATACATCGACCATGGCTTCTCAGCCCGGAAGTTTTAAATGTAGACAACACCGGCCGTGAAAGCCTACATTGTATGAGAATACAGTGAATTCTACCAGATCAAATTGTTGGTGTGAGTGGTTCCTCTGCCTGCTAGACAATAGTAATTACAGGACACATCATAGCAGGCTGTGCAGAGAGCAGCAGATCAACCACCGCGGGAAGGACCAGGTACGAGGGTTTCGGCACACGGTCGTTAATATCCAGCCCCGTTCCTGTGTCTCTCCCCACACCATAATGCGGAGAGTTGGCCCTTTGCGGCTCTGTCGTGTTCACTTCTGATTTTGGCGCTCACCTATGCGACGCCACACACGTGTACGACCATCATTGGCACCAAGCCAGAAGCGACTCTCATCAATGAAGAAGACACGTCTCCATTCGTCTTTCCATAAACGCCTATCGTCTTACCACTGGAGGCGGGCTGAACGATGTCGAGGCGTGAGTGTTAAGACGCCCTAAAGGGTCGCGGGACCACAGCTCTGCTTCGTGGAGACCGTTGCAAATGGTTCTCGCTCATAGCCCTGGAGCAACGGTGTTCCTAAGTTGTTGTGAAACGACGATGCGATGCAGTACGGTACTTCGAAGGTTGTGACGGCCTTGGGGTGCATCTGTGCGTCGCCGCTGTTCGGACACAGGTCGACGGGGCGTGTGCACCTTCTGCTGACCACTGGCGACAACACCGATGCACTTTGGAGACCTCAAGCCGAACTGTACGCCCTCGCTCAAACTCTGTCAGTTGCACAAACGGTCCTTGCACACGCTGTCGCGGCATGCTAACAATGTTGGAGACACAGACGAAGCTCCGTATGCCACAGCAAACTGGCTGCCACTGGCTCTGGCGGCGACCAACCGCTGCGCAGCTTGCAACATTCCACGGCCGAAAACGCGGTTCTACGCAGCGCTGTGCGTTTTAACATCGCATGCACGGCCCTCTCGTAGTGTCCAGCGCAAGTATGGTGGGTCTTATTCATTTGCGACAATGTGTTCATTTTCCAGGAGTTGTCCCCGATGGTGAGTCTTCATCGGAGGTGAGGGTATCATCTGGAGTGCCTCCGGGAAGTGTGGTAGGTCCACTGTTGTTTTCTATTTACATAAATGATCCCTTAGATAGGGTGGATAGCAATGTGCGGCTGTTTGCTGATGATGCTGTGGTGTACGGGAAAGTGTCGTCGTTAAGTGCCTGTAGGAGGATACAAGATGACTTGGACAGGATTTGTGATTGGTGTAAAGAATGGCAGCTAACTCTAAATATAGATAAATGTACATTAATGCAGATGAATAGAAAAAAGAATCCTTTAATGTTTGAATACTCCATTAGTAGAGTAGCGCTTGACACAGTAACGTCGATTAAATATTTGGGCGTAACATTGCAGAGCGATATGAAGTGGGACAAGCATGTAATGGCAGTTGCGGGGTAGGCGGATAGTCGTCTTCGGTTCATTGGTAGAATTTTGGGAAGATGTGGTTCATCTGTAAAGGAGACTGCTTATAAAACACTAATACGATCTATTCTTGAGTACTGCTCGAGCGCTTGGGATCCCTAACAGGTCAGCATACGTGCAAATTCAACTTGGAAATTGAGCATGCGCTCGAACATAGCTCTTAATGACTCCATTAGTAGAGTAGCGCTTGACACAGTCACGTCGATTAAATATTTGGGCGCAACATTGCAGAGCGATATGAAGTGGGACAAGCATGTAATGGCAGTTGCGGGGTAGGCGGATAGTCGTCTTCGGTTCATTGGTAGAATTTTGGGAAGATGTGGTTCATCTGTAAAGGAGACTGCTTATAAAACACTAATACGGTCTATTCTTGAGTACTGCTCGAGCGCTTGGGATCCCTAACAGGTCAGATTGAGGGAGGACATAGAAGCAATTCAGAGGCGGGCTGCTAGATTTGTTACTGGTAGGTTTGATCATCACGCGAGTGTTACGGAAATGCTTCAGGAAGTCGGGTAGGAGTCTCTAGAGGAGAGGAGGCGTTCTTTTCGTGAATCGCTACTGAGGAAATTTAGAGAACCAGCATTTGAGGCTGGATGCAGTACAATTTTATTGCCGCCAACTTACATTTCGCAGAAAGACCACAAAAATAAGATAAGAGAGATTAGGGCTCGTACAGAGGCATATAGGCAGTCATTTTTTCCCTCGTTCTGTTTGGGAGTGGAACAGGGAGAGAAGATGCTAGTTGGAGTACGAGGCACCCTCCGCCACGCACCGTATGGTGGACTGCGGAGTATGTATGTAGATGTAGATGGAGTGTAGAAACATTGGGCGTTGTTCGGAAGTACGGTGCATACTCGGCCTAGTGCGCCAGTTTACATGATTCGTGGATTGTCTTCTACTGGAATTCCTTGTTTTCATCTTCGATAGGTTTTTCTTGTTGTGTTCCATACGCTGGACGCTGACATGTAGTAGGCCTAATATTTACGCGAATCGATCCGTTTGGCACAGTTGGTAAAAAGTTGTTAATGTTGTGTTCTGAAGTGGTCCGCTTGCAATGTTTCTGATAGTGACTTTTGTGAAGTACACTCTCTGTCCACTTTCCAAATATACTTCCAGGTGTTGCACAGTTGGTTCACATTCGTGATTGGGAAAACCGAAAGTCCGCCACCCTACTTAGTTGCTGTTGATGTATCTTGCCTTTTGATAAATGAAGATCTAGTCGTTTCTATTTTGTATTCGCTGTCTTTGGCTATTTGAAATACTGTCATATCTCTACCTTTGTTCGCATACTTACAGACATATTCGACAGATTTCACTGAATTGCCGTATTCCACGTTTATCTGTGCTTGGAACATTTTGGAAAGTGTTGTATGGTACTATCCACTGATTATCTATTTCCATTTCGTCGCTGCTCGTATTCGTATTTTCTCTGTGAAGCCACCGTATTTGAGTGATAGCCATCAATTGCGGGTTGTGTGTCGTTCAAGTATGATTTTGTGTATCTTTTGTCCATTTTCCACCACTCATACATGGCGAATTTGGATTGAATGGTCCGCATGGTCAGTGATCATGTTTTTCACTATTGTGTCGTGCAGTTCGGAAGCTTCTTGTGAACTGATAAATCGGCTGAGATTGTTTTTTTTTTTTCGATATCCCTGGGATAAATTCTGTCGTATAACCACACAAGATTGTGTGAGTGAGGCAGTCCTCCTTTTTGTCATTCGATTGTGTAACGATTCCAAACATGTAGTATTTTATGATGACTTCAGTAAATCTCTTTTTTTTTGTTGGAAAACTTGGGCTGCTATGTCGTGTCGATGCAGGAGGGCTTGTCCGTATCTTAGCTGTTTTTTAATTTCTGGTCACTACGAGTTGCATGAAAATGTTACGAAGTGGTCAGGTTGTCCGTATTTTCTTATGTAGATCACGGCATCTTGAATGTTTTCATGCATGTGTCTCTGACTTCCTATGTATGATGAGGGTAAGGTTACCATTGTTCAAATGCCATAAGTGTTTCCGTCATTTATGGTTGCGTGTTGAAGGTGGATGTATTCATCCGAGCATAGTCTTCTGATTGAGTCGTACATAAAGCATCCGTTCCGCTTCTATTTTTGCAGGTAAGCATAGAATTCCTTGCAATTGACTATTTTTTTTCTACGCCTGTTTCAGGTTGAATTTTTTGACATTAAAATGACATCCGTCCTCTCCGTGCAGAAATATTAATGGATATTGAAGGGTATCAAATGAACGGTGTCTCTCTGCAGTGCGTTGTAGTCCTTCTCTTCTTCGTTGTACAATTATGTCACGGCTTGTGTTTTCATTGACCACAATTACGATGGCGACTTCGTCTAAGTGAAGTGCATTAAATCGATGTACGTGTTCTCCATGTGGCCTCTTATCGGCTCGAATCATAACTTTATAGTCATCAGAAATTGTTCGGTGTAGTGCTGTTTTGAATATGTGACTCAGTTGATTGTATTTGTGTAAGATCCTCCGTACACCTCGGACTACTTCTCGCCTCAGTCCACTGACATTTGTGCATCGCTGAATGATTTCTGTTTCTTCGATGGAATATACTTGTAGCAATGTATGGTCTTCGTTTGGTAGTGTTGGCAACGATCCCATATTGTGGTGGATTAGTCCTTGGACGGAAATGAAATACAATCGATTTTATCTCTGTTAGTGTTGATCGAACTGACACTGAAATAAGTCATTTGGAAGCAGGCGTCGTACGCTTTTATATTTTGAAGAACTTCTTTTGATTCTGGCGTTTCCCAGGGCATGTAATGTAAAAATTCCTGCGGAGATGCTTTCAATGGAGCTAATCGAACTTTTCTACTCGTGCAACACAACCCTGGTGTTCTTCTACTGAATTTTTTTGCGTTGCAAAATTGGCAGATGTTATCCATTTTCCCCATTACGACGTGTTTGTGTTTGTTATATTCTTTCGTCGGGTCGCAGTGGAATGTTTCATTTGTTAGGCTGTACTGTTTACTTGTCCTCGTCAGCACAACTTGTAGGATGATATTTTCATGGCAGGTTTGAGTTCGCAGTCTTTTACTATAAGGTTGTGTCGCAATTCTCCAGTCTTCAGTACTTTCATTTTGTTGTTCTTCCATCTCTCTGTTTCTTTTCATTCTCGTTCATTCCCTCTCGTTGGGGACTTCAAAAATGGCTCTGAGCACTATGCGACTTAGCTTCTGAGGTCATCAGTCGCCTGGAACTTAGAACTAATTAAACCTAACTAACCTAAGGACATCACACACATCCATGCCCGAGGCAGGATTCGAACCTGCGACCGTAGCGGTCACTCGGCTCCAGACTGTAGCGCCTAGAACCGCACGGCCACTCCGGCCGGCTCGTTGGGGACTTATACGTGCTCATTCTCGTTCGGTGGTAACTTAAACGTGCTCCTCGCTCTTCGTCTGTTTCGTTCTTTCGCCGTTCTTTTTGTTTTCGCCGTTTTTATTCAAAACTAACAAGATCTCCTCCTCGTTTAAGTTTGGGCTTTGTCTAAAATATAAATCAAATCAACTTTTTACCAACAAATACACTAAGTACACTTTACACACTTTCACACTTTATTTTCGATTTATATTCTGTCAGTGTGTCACTTTGACTACTCACTCTTCAATGTTTGTTTTTATTCACTCACTGTACTACTTTTTTGGTTCTTCCCTTCGCCACTGATAAGAAACTGACGATCGAACCCACAACGTGTCTTACTTTATACACTCCTACGTATGGGTAGCCCTACCAGCGGCGAAGAACATACCAAAAAGGTTTCGAATAGTCCACAATGCTCCAGAACGTTCCACACCATTAGAGAGTGTTATGGAATGTTGCACAATGATCTGGGATGTTCTGGGATTTTCCCGAACATTCTAGAATCTTCCCGAATGTTCCAAACTATTCCCGAACATTCCAAAACATCCCAGATCATTGTGGAAATTCTGGAACATTCCGGAATGTTATGGAGTCCTCTAGAGTACTCTCGAATGTTCTGGAATGTTCTCGAATACTGTCAAATGTTCTAGAATGTTCTAGAAATTTCTAGAGGGCGAAACTTCCCAGCCCTTGTATCTTCAAAAGCAGGCCCTTCACGTAAAAATGAGAATCTTCTTCAAGGATGGGAGATAGACGGTTACCATACCATATAACTCCCTTGACCGTACAGAGACTCATTTCTGAGTTTTTAGCGGCAAGCACATTGTGCACTTACTTTTATAATATACTCAAAATTGAGTACCCGTGCTTCCCTATACCTTTCCCCAACTTCTTTCAGAATTTCACTATTTTACATTGTCAAACGATTCTTCAAAGTCGACAAATCCTATGAATGTATCTTGATTTTTCTTCAGTCTTGTTTTCAATATAAACCGCAACGTACCTCCCTGATACCTCTATCTTTCCTAAAGCCAAACTAATCGTCAGTAACAGATCTTCACTTTTCTTTTCCATTCTTCTGTACAGTATTCTTGTCAGCAACTTGGACGCGTGAGATATTAAGCTGACGTGAATTAATTCTCGCACTTGTAGCCTTTTTGGTATCTTCAGAATTGTGTGGATGACGTTTTTCCGAAAGTCTCACATATTTTACACATCAAGGTGAATAGTCGTTTTGTTGCCACATCGCCGGCCGGTGTGGCCGAGTGGTTCTAGGCGCCTCAGACTGGAACCGGGCGACCGCTACGGTCGCAGGTTCGAATCCTGCCTCGGGCGTGGATGTGTGTGATGTCCTTAGGTTAGTTAGGTTTAAGTAGTTCTAAGTTCTAGGGGACTGATGACCTTAAGTGTTAATTCCCATAGTACTCAGAGCCATTTGAACCATTTTGTTGCCACATCCCCCAATGATTTTAGAAATTCCGATGGAATGGGATCTATCCCTTGTGCCTTATTTCATTTTAAGCCTTCCAATGCTCTTTTAAATTCTGATTCTAAAACTGGATCTCCTATTTCTTTCCTGCCAACTCCAGATACTTCTTCTGTCGCTTCTTCAGACAAATCCTCCCCCCTCATAGTGGCCTTCAATCTACTCTTCCCATCTATCCACTCTTTCCTCTGCATTTAAAAGTGGAATCCCCATTGCACTCTTAATGTTACCGCCATTGCTTTTAATTTCGCCGAAGCTTGTTTTGACTTTCCTATATGCCGATTCAGTCCTTCCGATTTTAATTCTTTTTCGATTTCTTCATATTTTTAATGCAATCGTTTCTCCTTAGCCTCTCTGCGCTTCTTATTTATTTCACTCCTAAGTGACTCGTAACTCTGTATTCTTGAATTTCCATGAATATTTTTGTTCTTCCTTCTTTCATCGATCAGCAAAATTATTTCTTCTGTTGCCCATGACTTCCTCACAGTTACCATCCTTGTACTCATATCTTTCATTACAACATAGAGACGTTCATTCCTGTTCAACAGAGCCCTCTTCTAAGCTATTGATTATCGCAATATCCGTAGCATCAGGGTATTGCAATGGTATCTGTTCATGATCAGTATCTCCGTATTCCACTTCTTTGCACATTTTCTTCCTGACTAATCTCTTGAAGCTGTATGCGGACAATACCTCGGCACCGATTAATTGGAAATTATATAAGGCTCTTAAAGACGTTTGTAAATTTGGACCTCAATCAGGGAAGAGCTAATCATTTGAGTTGAGTAATATAGTTGAAATGTCTTTGTTGGGAAATCTGTGGCTAAGATTACACTTTAATAGCTTTAAAAGGCCGTTTAAGGCGAAGGGTTATCAGTGCCGATGACTTTCCGCAGATTTATTTTCCCATGTCTCATTAGTCACTAATTGTCGTGAGAAGAAGTTTTCATTTCATTTTAGCCTCATTCCGGTTTTGGATTTTGTAAGCAAAAAGTATAGCGTTCTAAGAGTCAGGGTGCGGAGTGTAGAAATTTGAACGTGGTAGGGACCCACAAAAGAAGAAAAGGCAAATGCAAAGGCTCAGTCTAGATATAGTGAGTGTCAGTGAAATGAAATGGAAAATGTACAAAAATTTCTGATCAGATGAGTGTAGGGCAATATCAACAGCAGCAGAAAATGGTGTAACGAGAGTAATAGGAAGGTAAGGCGGAATATGTGTGTGTGTGTGTGTGTGTGTGTGTGTGTGTGTGTGTGTTTGTGTTTGTGAATTCCTAAGGGACCAAACTGCTGAGGTAATCGGTGCCTAGACTCACACACTACTTAAACTAACTTACGCTAACAAGGGAACCTCCCCATCACACCCCCCTCAGATTTAGTTATAAGTTGGCACAGTGGATAGACCTTGAAAAACTGAACACACATCAATCGAGAAAACAGGAAGAAGTTGTGTGGAACTATGAAAAAATAAGCAAAATATACAAACTAAAAAGTCTATGCGCAAGATAAGCAACACGAAGGATAGTTTGAGCACAGGAGCGCTGTGGTCCCGTGGGTAGTGTGAGGAGCTGTGGAAAGATAGGACCTTGGTTCAAGTCTTCCCTCGAGTGAAAATTTTAATTTTTTATTTTCAGTTTATGTGACAAACTCTTATGTTTCCATCAGTTTTTTGGGAGTGATTATCACATCCACAAGGAAACCTAAATCGGGCAAGGTAGAAGAATCTTTTTACCCATTCGCCAAGTGTACAAGTTAGGTGGGTCGACAACATATTCCTGTCATGTGACGCTCATGCCGTCACCAGTGTCGTATAGAATATATCAGACGTGTTTTCCTGTGGAGGAATCGGTTGACCTATGACCTAGCGATCAAATATTTTCGGTCCCCATTGGAGAGGCACGTCCTTTCGTCTACTAATCGTACGGTTTTGCGGTGCGGTCGCAAAACACAGACACTAAACTTATTACAGTGAACAGAGACGGCAATGAACGAACGACAGATCATAACTTTGCGAAAATAAAGAAAGTAAAATTCTCACTCGAGGGAAGACTTGAACCAAGGACCTCTCGTTCCACAGCTGCTCACACTAACCACGGGACCACGGCACTCCTGAGCTTACACTAGCGTTGATATTGCCTATCTTACACATAGACTACTCAGTTTGTATATTTTGCTTATTTTTTCATAGTTCCACACAACTTCTTCCTGTTTTCTCGATTGATGTGTGTTCAGTTTTTCAAGGCCTATTCACTGTGCCAACTTATAACTAAATCTGAGGGGGGTGCAATGGGGAGGTTCCATTGTAAGAACAACACACACACACATGCCCGTGGGAGGTATCGAACCTCCGGCGGGAGAGGCCGCACAATCCGTGACATGGTGCCTCAAACAGCGCGGCCACTCCGCGAGGCACGGAGAGTGAGTTACTGTGTACAATTCAGTGGTAGGGTTATTCTCAACAGAATAGACAGCAAACTAACACCGACAATTATAGTTCAGCTATACATGGTGAAGTCAAAAACTAAAGATGAAGACAGAGAGAAAGTACATGAGGGTATTGAACAGGTAATTCAGTACGTAAAGGGAGATGAAAATCTGATAATCAAGGGGGGAATGAGGTTGTAGGGGAAGGAGTAGAAGGAAGGGTTACACGAGAATATGGCCTTTATACTAGGAAGGACAGAAGAGACTAATTGAGTTGCCCTATAAATTTCAGCTAGTAATAGCACATACTCTGTTCAATAACCACAAGAGGAGGAGGTATAATCGGAAAAGGCAGCGAGATACGGGAGAATTTCAGTTGGGTTTCATCTTAACCCGGCAGAGATTCCGAAATCAGCTACTGGATTGTAAGGCATACACAGAAGCAAGAGTAGACTCAAATCACGGTTTACTAATGATGAAGAATAGGCCGAACTTTATGAGACTAGTTAGGAAGACTCAATGTGCAAAGAAGTGGGTTACGGAAGTATTAAGAAATGAAGAGATATGCTTTAAGTTATCTGAGACTACAGACTCTGTGATTATGAGTAGCGATGTAGGCAATTCAGTTGAAGATGAATGCACTTCTCTAAAAAGTTGGTAAGAAAAACATAGGTACTAAGATGACTGCTGAGGAACCGCGAGTAATAGAAGAAATACTTCAGTTGATCGATGAAAGAAGGATATTCAGAGAAACAAACACAATTCACAATTCACTTACGAATGAAAATAGGAAATGCCGGAAAGCTAAGTAAAAGAAAATATGCAGAAATCGGAAAAGAAATGATCGTCAGAATGGCTGATCAGTAAATAGAAAAGTCAAAACAGCCTTCAGTGAAATTAAAAGGTAGAGCGGTAACTTTAGGAGTGCAACGAGAATTCCAGTGTTCAATGCAGAGGAAAGAGTGTATTGGTGGAAAGGGTACACGCAAGCAGAGGAAGGTGACTTGTCTGATAACATGGTAGAAGAACAAACAGTTAATGAGATAGAAGAGATAGGGGATCTTGCGTTAGAATCAGAATTTAAAAGAGCTTTTGGAATCTTCAAATCGAAAAAGATTTCATCAGAATTGCTAAAATCATTTGGGGATGTGGCACCAACACGATTGTTGAAGTTGGTGTGTAGAAGGTATGAGTCTGGCGGTGTACCTCAGAACTTTCGGTGAAACATCATCCAAAAAATTCCGAAGATAGCAAGGGCCGACATGTGTGAGAATTATCGCACAATCAGATTAACAGCTGATGCATCCAAGTTGCTGACAAGAATAATATATGGAGGTATGGAAAAGAAACCTGTGGAGCTGTTAAATGATCAGTTCGGCTCGAGGAAAGGTAAAGGCACCAGAGAGCCGTTTCTGGCGTTGTGATTGATAATGGGAGCAAGACTAAAGGAAAACCAAGACACGTTCATAGGACTGGACGACCAGTAAAAGCGTCTGACGATGTCAAACGGTGCAGGAAGTTCGAAATTCTGAGAAAAATAGGGGTAATATATAGGGAAAGACGGGTAATATACAACATGTACAAGAAGTAAGAGATAAAAATAAGAGTGGAAGACCAAGAATCAAAGAGCTTGGATTAAAAATGGTGTAATACAAGGACGTCTCCCTTCGCCGCTTCTGTTGAAGCTATACATAGAAGAAACAATGACGGAAGTATAGGTTCACGAAGGTGATTGAAATTCAAGGTGAAAGAATATCGGTGATAAAATTTGCTGATGAGGTTGCTATTCATAGGGAATCTGAAGAAGATTTACAGGATCTGTTGAATGTAATGAACAGTCTAACGAATACGAAATATGGATCGAGTGTAACCAAAAAAAAGTAAGTACTGAGATGTGGCAGAAATGATAACAGCGAGAAAACTTAACAATAGAATTGAGGATTAGGAAGTAGATTAAGTTAAGGAATTCTGCTACCTAGACAGCAAAATAACCCGTGACGCACGAAGCAAGGAGGACTTAAACAAGAGGTTAGCACCGGAAAGAGAAATCCACTAGTATCAAACATAGGCCTTAATTTGCGGAAGAAATTTCTGAGAATGGTCGTTTGCAGAAGAATGTTGAAAATTAGATGCGCCGATCTGTATGAGGAAATTCTGCCCATAATCGGCGAGAAAAGGAATATGTGGAAAACACTAACAAGAAGAGGAGAACGGTTGATAGGACCTCTGTTAAGACATCAGGGAATAACCTACATGGTAATAGAGGGGACTGTAGAGGGGAAGAACTGTAGAGGCGGTTCTAGGCGCGCAGTCCGGAACCGCGCGACTGCTACGGTCGCGGGTTCGAATCCTGCCTCGAGCATGGATGTGTGTGATGTCCTTAGGTTAGTTAGGTTTAAGCAGTTCTAAGTTCTAGGGGACTGATGACCACAGCTGTTAAGTCCCGTAGTGCTCAGAACCATTTGAACCATTTGAAGAACTGTAGAGGAAGTCAGACGTAGGCGTAGAACGCAAGCGCTGCTATGGGTTGAAAAAGTTGGCACAGGAGAGTAATTCGTGGTGTTCAAAAATGGCTCTGAGCTCTATGGGACTTAACATCTGTGGTCATCAGTCCCCTAGAACTTAGAACTACTTAAACCTAACTAACCTATGGACATCACACACATCCACGCCCGAGGCAGGATTCGAACCTGCGACCGTAGTAGTCGCGCGGTTCCGGACTGAGCGCCTGAACCGCTAGACCACCGCGGCCGGCAGTTCGTGGTGTGCTGCATTAAAACAGTCAGAAGACTAATGACTTAAAAAAAGAAGTGATGACTCCAGCTTGCGGCGGTAGTGAAGATGGCGGGTTCAGGATGTGGTAGAATGCCTGTAATCTTCCGGATGTCCGTGACGTTCGATTGCGTTTAGCATGTGTCCCCAAGATATTATCGCACCCCGGCGATCAGGGCCTTCTGCTTTAGGGAATATCGCGGCAATGAAGTTGCTGAGCCACCTCTTCTGCAATGATTTCTTCCATCTGTTGTTCCTCGTCTGTGTCAGCTGCCAGGTAAAGTGGAAGTTTAAAATAATCCTCATTTATTGTTCAGTCTTGGGTTGCACATTTTCAATTGTACGACATATTTTGATCATTCTGTATCATTTCCAGATCTAAGTAGTAATCTGAAATGAGTTTCCGATTAGACAACACAGGCTACCGACGCAACTACTTAGGTCTAGAGATGATCCAGAGTGATCCAAACATTGCGAATAACAGTAACAACACTCAATCACTTTTACAATTATCAAAAAAATATAACAATTAGAAAGTCAAAAACGATGAGGTGTTTCCAGAAACTGCATGTGTGACGTATAATTTTATATATATAAATTATCGGTGCCTACAGTGTCACGTCTTTCAGCGTCACATTGATCACTTAAGACTATTTCCATGGATTCGCCCTCAGATTTCTCCCTCACATCACAAAATTGTCGTCTGATGTAGTACACACTTAAAAAATAAATTCCTTTTAAAGCACAGTTTCGTATATAATTTATATTCAAAACCTTACACCTGTGTCACAGAACAAATCCTACATCGAGATTACTTTACACAAGTTTAACGGAAGAAATGCTTCTGATAATTATTACAGTATTTGAAGAACATCAAAATATGAACAGGCTGAAATGAACAAACAGTATATGAGACTGTGTTAATCAATTCAACTGTAAAAAGCTAAGGAGCATATTATTAGCAAGATGAGAAATATGCAAAAGTGAAATGCCAAAATGAGCACTTCTCAATTGGTAGTAAATCAAAACAATCCGAATGGCTGAAAGAGAGCACAATAACATGAGCTATAAACGAATAAGAGCTAAGCAACTAAGCAAATAAGAGAATAGGCAAAAATGAGATGCCAACAAAATGAGAACTGGCCGAACTCCGTCGGCACTTATATACGGTTGCGCTCGTGGCGGCACCTCGCGGCCCGTACGCAACACTCGCGCCTGCGATCGCAATGCACTCTTAACACTCGCGGCGGCGTCTAGCGGCCCGTACACAAGTTGTGGGATTGCTGTCGAAGATCGACCCTTAATCTTGGAGGTGGTCTATTCGCAACTATCGGTTTCGCGTCAGTGTAGGCGCATCTTCATGTTAAGGTGTCAAGAATACAAATCACTGTGTGAAATCTTTGAAATTGTCGAAATAGCAGAACCATAATGTTGGCATTGAACAAAAAACAATAATAAGTACTGAAAATGGTTAATTTTCATCTACATGGTTCACTGGCATAGTGTTGGCATTGAACAAAAAACAATAAAAAGTACTGACAATGGTTAATTTGCATCTACATGGTTCACTGAAATTGAAAATGAAAAGCATTAGAATTAGAAGGACATAATAGATAACAGAATATTTTCTTAGAGAAGCGGTTCAGAAGACAGGATTTCAGGAAAGAGAAAGATTTGCGAAAGGAAGAAAGTGGACTCAGGAATAAAAGGGACGAAAATCTCGGAGGATGAAGGACGTCTGGGAGCAACGAAAATTACGCACACAGAAGCAAAACCAAAATTTCTCGAAAAGGGATAGTGGAATAAATAAAAAATTATCATATTTTAGAATTTTGTCATGGATTCCTAACAAGTGCGAGAACGTCAGGTCACTGCTCATACAATTGTAGTGGCAGACGTTACAAGAGAGGCGTTGTGCTTAGGAGTAATTGAAATACCAGAGAGGCTACATTCTAAGTACCGCCACATGATATGTTCATGACGGTAAAACCACAGAAAATGCTACGAATAAGTGCGACAGTCGCTTTTCGTTCACACCTTACCGAATGGAACAGAAAATGAGGTAAAATACACTGGTGCACGAAAGTCCCTCCCTGCACACACTTTAAGGTAGCTTACCAAGTGTAGGTGTAGGTATAGCGAAGAATCACCCGACTGTGTTACTTATGACGTGGCAGAGGCATCGCACCCTATCGGGACTGACTCTGATATATATTCGGAGAGGAGTATAGCCACTGATTGAAGTAGTGGCGTGCCCTCTATGAAACGATAATCTGAAAAATAAGCTCTAATGTTTTGTTTGTCTGATCTGCTGCCAGTTGCATTTACCATTAGATACGGGTGAGTTACCGTGTCAAAATGGCTCGGAGCACTATGGGACTTAACATCTGAGGTCATCAGTCCCCCAGAACTTTGAACTACTTAAACCTAACTAACCTAAGGACATAACACACATCCATGCCCGAGGCAGGATTCGAACCTGCGACCGTAGAGGTCGCGCGGTTCCAGACCGAAGTGCCTAGAACCGGTCGGCCACAAAGGTCGGCCCAGTTACCGTATCTCGGAGTATCTTGGTGGCCTCGGTGTAGCTAGTTATCCGTCCTTCTCAGTGTGAATCAGCCATGTACGTCAATGGATTTTAAAATTGTTGAATATTCATCTGTCTCTCCTTAACGTACTTTTTAAGCAAAATTGTCTGCATGTAGGCTGTACTTCTGCATTTTACGCTATATGACTATATTTGCCTTAGAGAGGAAACAGTATGACCGCTAGTCTACCAACTTTCGCGCTTGATCTTTGCACAATTAATCATCATCCCTGAAAATGAAAGAAATTCCATTGTCAGGATTTCGCCAACAACAGACGAAAGCCGACCGCTGTGCCCGAGAGGTTTTAGGCGCTTCAGTCCGGAACCGCGTTGGTGCTATTGTCGCAGGTTCGAATCCTGCCTCGGGCATGGATTTGTGTGGTGTCTATAGGTTAGTTAGGTTTAAGTAGTTCTAAGTCTAGGGGACTGATGACCTCAGGTGCTAAGTCCCATAGTGCTTAGAGCCATTTTTTGAACAGACGGTGCGGTAGTCATTCTTCGCCACCTAGTGTGCTGTTGTGTTGGGTTAAACTAAATCTCGAAGCACGGCTTCAGAAGGCTAGGTCGTACGATATTGTTAATGGCTATGGAATATAAGCTTGGAGATCTCCTTGGTAACTTACGACAGGAACAGTCTGTGTGTCGACGTGAAGTCCATCGCCGTCACCGAGCGAGGTGGCGTAGTGGTTAGCACACTGGACTCGCATTCGGGAGGCCGGCGGTTCAATCCCGTCTCCGGCCATCCTGATTTAGGTTTTCCGTGATTTCCCTAAATTGCTTCGGGCAAATGCCGGGATGGTTCCTTTGAAAGGGCACGGCTGATTTCCTTCCCCATCCTTCCCTCACCCGAGCTTGCGCTCCGTTTCTAATGACCTCGTTGTCGACGGGACGTTAAACACTAATCTCCTCCTCCTCCATCGCCGTCTCGTTAATTCCATCGTCATTCATAAACTAATACTGCACTACATAATGATTAAAGCAATCACCTTCAGCTGTCAAACTCATGTCTGATCTGAGAACACAGTACCGTAAACCTGCCTTGGCCACCGAAGCTAAACGATTATTAAGGGAGTCATCGGTATAGGAATTGTGGCACGTACATTAAAGTATTCTCAAACGTAGAGATTCCAAAAAAGTGTGAAATGGCTTATAACCAAATTTCGTGCACTGCTTATAGCGTCCGTGTCTATGCCGTTTTCCCTATCCATTTAGCATAGAAACTTCGCGTCGTAGCTTGATTTAAATGCAGTTCAACTTACTTAAGCCACATGACATCAGTAATCAGCTATTAATTATTTCTCAGACCATTATTATTTGTAGAAGATCTGGTGCAATCTAACATGCAAGTCGTATCCCATTGCTCTGTGGACTACCTCAATAGCTCAGGAAAGTTAGAATCAGCTGTTTTCGCTACGATAAGCCGAACTGAAAATTGATATTCAATTGTCAGTATTAAAAAACGAAAAATGCATTTGCAGTGTGGTAACAAAATTTCCCGTGATACATTTAGATTCCTCTGGCTGTGAAGAAAAAACTTTCTCATTTTGTTTTCAATGTTTTTTGTTTCGTTTGGTCTGAAAGGTCTGCGAACGTTTAATGTAATTTTCGCTGTGACATGACTGAGAACAGGTGTGGATTCCGCGGCGCTAAGGCAGCTTGTCATCCATTCAGGTGACTGGACACATTCGTTTCCATTATTACAGCGCTAATTGTTCTTCACGATTCAGTTGCGACGAATATTCGATGTGCGACCATCAGATTATAAATCACAAACATGCCCACTCGTCGTGCAACATCCAGGAACGAGTTCATCGGTACGGCGCTGGACTGTGCTGTATTTTATTTTCAGGTGTGTGTGTGTGTGTGTGTGTGTGTGTGTGTGTGTGTGTGTGTGTGTGTCTGTCTGTCTGTCTTTCTGTCTGTGTCCAACAACACAGTAATGTACAGACAGGGAAGTTAATAAAAAGTTAAAAAAAAGATGTATCAGCTTCCAATTAGCATCGCAAAACCATAACAAATTATGCAAAGCCCGAGTGACCATTGATAAAATGTGCATCACTGTTAACTACCCGTAAAATCACAACAAATTAACCACAGCAGTGTAGTATTTATGAGTGTGTTCCACTTCCGTAACTTAAAAAAGTGAGGTAATAATGAAAGTCTGTAACAGACTTAGCAGTCTCCGTAACAACGCACGCTACTATGCTGGTGCATAAACTGCTTACCTAAGGCTTTGTTCTAAAGTCAGGTCGATGTTGAGATCATTATAGACACGAGTATCTTTTATTGACCCATACTTAGGAAGGAACTATCTCGTATTTAGAGTTGCATGATGTAGCAAAAAGCTGAGTATAGATCATCACATGAGGATTTAAATGCCAGTCTTCCTTAAGAAGACTACATTTTCTTAACCCGTTGGTTCCCACTGTCCACATTTGTTGACATAAAAATGTCATTATCCTTAATTTTTGTGTAATGAAACAGTAAATAATTTTTTAACTGTTGAACGACAGTTGGTATTACGAGACAACATAGCTCTGCGTTTGAATTTCGTTATTGTAACAGTTCCTCATGAGTTCTGACAGACGACAGAAGTAATCTTTAGCGTCAATGTATTACAAGAAAAGGTAACCATTTCACACTGTTTTAAATGCTAAAAATATATCAATTTTGTTTTCATATTATGTATTATTATCTATAGTAACAACTAAACAGAATCAATACCGAATGATGAATACATGTATTTCACAATAACCGTGACAATATGCTTCCTCAAAAATATGTGCCAAAAGTAAAAATAAGCAAAAGCTGCCATCCAAGCGCTTGTGGAAGCAGGAGGAAATTCCTTTCTCCTGAACGTACGCAGAAGTAGTGACAATGGCTACAGAAAGATTTTTTTCATTTTGATTTATCTGAAATATTTTTGATGAAGAAGTTGTTGGTTTCATTATTTATTGTACTAACAACCGCAGCAAAGAAAAGAGGGAAGAACAGTTTATGGTTTCTGCAAGTGATATATAAAGTTTCATTGTCATTTTTTTGTTAGTGGGCATAATACTGTCACGTTACAGAGCGTGTTGGAGGGGGGTTGGAGAGGGGGGGGGGAGGGGTTGTGACCCATTGAGACTCATCATCCAGGAGTCCCAATAGCTACGATTAGGAACAAGTTTACAGATAATTTGCAAGTTTTCCATGCGTGTGATATTTCTAAACTGGACGTCACTGACAAGCTTGCCAATATACACCATTTGTGGCCCGTGTCAAATGCTTTGTCCATCCATGCTATTTTGAATAATGATGGCAGCATGGTTCCTTGATTTAGCTGTCATAGTACAAAACAGCACATACATGGAAAAGCGGTGTGTTTTGATTACAAAATTAGTCACGTCTCTGAGGGATCTTGGAACTCTAAAAATGGGAATTTACGATGGCACAGAAGCTATTACAGCAAATAGGGTAGAAGGAGCTCCTATCCTTCCTGCCAACTCCATGAAACAGAAAGACTTTTACCTTTCATCAGGTAACGCCGACTAATAGATTACTATAGTACAGTACAATGACAATTGTGGCTTCAAGAAAAGACGTGTTCAATCACTAGGTTCAGCAAGGAGATGGTCGAATGCAGATCAAACTAAAGTAACACTAGCCTGATCTGCTTGTGTTGTATCTTCCAGTACACATATGGCAGGAGTGGATCGTCTCGATGAAAATGTTTCTGCCTGTCTTATAAGCATCAGAAACAGCAAATATTCGATTATTAGTTAAAATGCAGGCAGAACAACCTGTGCCACTTTCATTGTTCTGAGAGCTTACATTTTGTAAAATAACGAAAATGTATCCCTTACAATTGCGTAGTACTTGTACTTAATATTTCTATTAACAATAACATGATTTTTGCCATGTAAGTGTGAAATACATTATTATTTTTTTACTGAAGTCAGCCATAAATCTGTATACGACGTGCAATATATGTAATTGTTATTTGTCAGAAAATAAATGAATTAAAATTCAGAATCACAAAATCCAGTTATACCAAAAAATGCAGGTCATCTGCACTATTCACACAACCCACATAAGTTGGCGAACCAAACCGTGCGTGATTTATTTAAATTTTATTTGAAGAGGTTAAACTAGTGACAATGCAAGCGTTCACCCAGGTTTCGACAGTTTTAAAATTGTCTGCTCGAAAAGGTTTTAAGGGCCATGTTTCATCACATGGTGATAAAGTTTATTGAATAAAACGGCTCTTGCCATGTGAGACATTCAGCTTACGGCTTGGGATTATTTGTGTTCGTAACTTAAGACATAGTACTTCGGGTATGAAATGCCAGGTGCCGTTGGTGCTTAACGTAACGTTCTTGTCGACCTAAAAGTTGACTTTTGCTATCTGTCACATGCACACTGTTGTAATCCAGTTGCCAGCATTGTCTATTAATGTATGTAAATCAGCTTTTGCGTCGACAAGAGCCTTATGATAATTGAGCCACAACACTTTGCGTTCAGTTTTCACACCTGAAATACTATGTTGCTGCAGTGGTAAGTCATGGCTTGTGATTATTTGTGTTCGTAAGATGAATGTGTCATATTTTAACGCCGGAAATGCATATCCTCCTATTTCCATCTATTGTACTATAATTTGTTTTCCTTATTTTTGTTACCTGAATATATGACATTTCTGTGTCTTTACATATTGTAATTGTTTTACTATTTGTATATATATATTTATGCATTTATGTCGATGTATAATTGGTTTGTTTCGTAAATATTATTTGTATTTTTACGCTGGGTCTTGCCTACCATTTGGCGTATGGTCACTGTGGACCAAAGAAATGTACGGAAAAGCTGAGTGAAGTAGCGCATTTTAACAACATGTTAAAACGCGTTACTGACAGAGTGAAAACTTGCGATTTATGTCAGAAAGTGAAGGTTACCAACTGTACGAGTCGTGGTCTTATGCAAAGTATAAGGCCTAACGACACCTTTGAATTACTGTGTGTGGACTTGTACGGACCTTTGCCCAAGTCATCAGGAAACTTCGCCTGCATTTTAGTAGTGCTAGAAGCTTTTTCCAAGTTCATCAAACTATACCCGATTAGGAAAGCTACAGCCAAAGCGGTCTATAGCAAGCTTGTGAACGATTATTTTGTTCATATTGGTAAGCCCAAGGCGATTCTATCAGACAATGGGGCACAATTTACTTCTAAGTTGTGGAATGAAGGCATGGAAAGTAATGGGGTCGAGGTGATCCATATTTCAGCTTATTGTCCGGCTGGGAATCCCGCTGAGAGGTATATGCGCGAGCTAGGCCGACTTTTCCGTACCTATTGCCATCACAACCATAGGGCTTGGGCAAATATGTAGCAGTATTTGAGAGAATTATGAACACCTTGAGACATGAATCTACGGGATTTTCTCCAGAGGAAATCCTGTTGGGTGACAGAAGTAAAAGTTTAGTGGAAGAGACAATTAAATTCCCTCCATGGATTGACATTAGTAATTGTGTGAAAAAAGATCGTTTGCGAGAAGTAATGAAGCTAAAAGCCGATGCTCGCATACGTCGTCATGACGCTAAAGTGCGTTTTGCTAAGTTTGCAATCGGAGACTTAGTACTTGTAAAAGCTCATGAGAAATCGAGCGAGATAGACAATGAAATCTCTAAATTTAAGTTTGTTTATAGTGGACCATATAAAGTCATTGGTATACCTCACACAAATGCTTATTGCTTAGAGTATCCAAGCTCTGGAAAACTATTAGGTATACGGAACATTGTAGACCTGAAATTGTACCAACCTAGGATTGATTAATACCACAGAATGGGTAATTTGTACAGTATGTAAAATAGAGTGTAAGATTTAACGATTTGCTAGATTGCCATGCTTTTGACTGACCGAGGTCATTAAAGAAGTTGTAATTAATAAGTAATTAATTTTGATTAATCGATTTAATTTTAATCAATTTAATCATGATCTAATCAACTGAAAACTCCAAGCTGCTAGTTTAAGTTTTCAGCTGAGTCACAGTAGATTAAGGAATGTAAATATGATTTTGTAAATAGATGTAAGATTCCATAAATATGTGATTTACTAGTCATTGCCGATGTACTTAGACGCTGTTTTAAGTTTCAGGCTAGTACATGCGTGTGATGATAGACAGTGTTGAGTTATCCACTGTGATAGTGTTTATGGACTCCTTGAGATTACTCGGGAGTGAGTTTTACCGAAAGAATTCAGTGAAACGGACGTTCTGGAAATGCCGTTAGAAGGGCGAGAGAGATCGAGCGTGCCGCACAGGCGGGCGCAACAATACTGGCGGGGCGGAACCGCTGTCGGCTCTTGTGCCGCTGTCGGCTCTTGTGCCGCTGTCGGCATTCTTTGTACTTGCGAGTACGGAAGGCGGAGTTGTTTTTCTTCCCGGACAGCTGATATGAAAGAATTCTGTTGTCAATATTTATGTTTTTGTCGATCTGCTGTATATTATTTTCTTGTTTAGCGTTAATTGCACACTCATGACGAGAATATTAATTATGAAAAGTTTATATAAAATACGTATTCTATGTAATTAATTATTAATTTGCGTATTTTGATATACCTGTTTTCTATGACCATGTAATCTGATTAATTTTGTAAATAGTATTCCATTTCTTGATACTGCTAGGAATTTAGATTTTTAGAATAGCTAAACCTTTTTCTGTGTTTTCTATGAATTTTAATATGTTGTCAACCTGTTTTATTTTGATCAAGATGACAGAGTGGAATAAGATTAGGAGTGTCTCCACTCAATTATTATCGTCTAAAAATTGGTTTATGGTTAATTAGGCGAATGCTAAATTTTGTTGATGTTTTGAGCATATGCATTTCCGCTGTTTCTTTTTTTCGACATTTTCTGAGTCTGTTTACGTTACACGAACATCCTCAGACAATGTGGGGCACGTGTATCGCCGGAAATGCATATCCTCCTATTTCCATCTATTGTACTATAATTTGTTTTCCTTATTTTTGTTACCTGAATATATGACATTTCTGTGTCTTTACATATTGTAATTGTTTTACTATTTGTATATATATATTTATGCATTTATGTCGATGTATAATTGGTTTGTTTCGTAAATATTATTTGTATTTTTACGCTGGGTCTTGCCTAGGGAAAACTGCAATCGAACGATTACATCGATAGGTCGTGTGAAGACTCAAAGTGTGTAGGATCTTTGGTAGTGTTAACTCTGCCGCGTGGAGCGCGGGCAGAGCTGTGGGAGTCTGGCTGGAGTAGCGAGTGGAGCAGGTGTGTTGTGTGACGCTCCCGCGAGTTGCCGCGCTTTCGGGGTTTGGCAGCATGTAATTGCGCTCGACTCGCGATGATAGTTTCTGACATGGTGTCGCGGACGGGAAGCATTAGCTGGCGCACATCAAGAGCCCGTTTCGCCTGGAGACCGTGTCGAGAAGAAGGCGCGCCAACATCCAGCTTCTGCAACAGCGACGGCCGACAATGAGTGACTGTCGCCACCTCCTCGATCGACGGCTTCAAACCTTCAATCAACCAACAAGGAAGACTAAAAGCACGTAAAGTTTCAGAACTGTATGGCAGACCTCAGCTTTTCAAATTGTTCCATTTGCCTCGCAAAATTACAGCAGCTTAGCATGAACCTTTGTTGCTCATTGTCCCAATTGCATTGCCAAGCAGGGTCCCTTCCTTTTCCGAAATGAACCCGAGTGTCGTTGAAATTCAAACGCCAGCATAATTCCATTTCACTGCTTTAATTTCAAAGTTCAATTTAAGTATTCATAGCTGGCTACAATAGTTAGATTACACAAGCACAAATTAAGAGTGCGAGTTTTGTTACCGTATTTTAGTTTACCTGTGACTGCAGCTCAGCTTGGTACGTACTAAATTTTACTATTGTTAATTGTTCAGAATCGTTTAATTCAAGTTCAAAGTTAAATCTCTTCTTTCTAAATTGCGTAGAGTCAAGTAGCTTTAGAAATGATCGTTGAGGTAGTCCAAGACTAACTGTATTTCGATGTGCTTCAGAAAGAAAGCTCACTATTAACTTCAGTCACTAAATTAACTTTCGATTTTCCGGTTTCATTAATTCTTTTGCTAAATTAAGTGTAGCGAAATTTATTACTTCTGACAAACTTTCAGTTTTCACACTACACGTGTCAACCCTCAGTTGCCACGCTTCTAGTGCTAATTATATGTGTAATAACCTTTCTTTTTCAGTTATTATAGTAATTGTCCATAGGACTGGCGACCGTAATTTCCCCCAAATCTCAAATATCTAATTACCGCTAGTTGATTGTTAACGTAACGGCCGCACATTTACTTTCTTTATTAACTTTATCCCTATTTCAAAATTAATTTCCACCAGTTTCACTTGCATTTTTCCTTTCATTTAGATGTAACCCTTTCCTCCCTCTTTACCGACAGGTTAACTTCGGTGGCGGTTGCTTTTCCAAAATTCCCATTAGGTACACGCGGTTTCATTTTCACTGTCATTAAGGTCGATAAGTGAGGGGGAGGTTACACGTGGCGACCGTGACAGGACAATCTTCAAATTTGAGGTTGTTCTGGACACGAATTTTGCATTGTACAAATCACGTAACAAAGTACTGGTTACGAAATGGTCGATACGTCAGCGAGAATATTAGTGTGAGGAATCCTAATTAGATTTGAGATTTGGCATTTATATTGAAAATTATTGAAATGAGTGAAGGCAACAATTACCAAAATTTGGTAGGCTTGGATAAGGAACAATCGGTCGAACAGTGGGAAACGCGCACCGCGGTACCCACTGTTCAGGGACAGGCGGCTAGCATGAGAGACGCGACCGCCAAAACGCAACAAAGAGCAGAAATGGAATTCCACACTTTAGAAAATGTTTCGGAGTCGGAAGTGAAAATCAAATGCGAATCCCTTGATGACGAATACGGGGGGACAATTAAAGAGGAAGCCGCTACGGAAGTAAAACCGGTAGTTTCCGGGAATTTAACTGATTTATTGAATGTTTTGATTAACGAAATCAAGAGTCAATCGGCCAAGCAAGAAGCTCAGTCTGAAAAATTTGAACGGATGCTAGACAATCAGAACAAAGCTATTAACGTTGTTATCAACAATGTTGGAGTTGTTAACACAAAAGTTGATAAAATCAAAACAGGAAATGATAGGCGTTCAGGCGGAAATTGCGAGCATAAATACTCGTTTTAATTCCGAAATTAGCAGAATCGAGGAAAGTGTAGGAGAATCATTTGCTCCGATCATCGAGAATAAGGTGACGGAACAAATTCAATTAGTGAAAAAAGAGGATCAAAAGAAGGTGGAAACTTTAAAGGCTTTAGTATCCGAAGTAGATACCAAAGTGACGAAGCAGGCTAATACCTGCGAAAAGAAAAAGAGGGAAGTGGAAACGCTTGCGACAACCACTTGCCAAGTAATTACGAGAATGTCGGAATTAGAAAGGAAACTTGACGAAAAACAGAGCTATGTGCCAATCTATTTCATTAAGAATTGTGAAAGAGTTTTACCCAGATCATGGACAAATGAGAGAAAAATTAATGCGATTATTGATGTGTTGGCTGGTGATGCCAAGCTTTGGGGCTTAAACCTCAACATTACGGACCTGACTTTTGACGAATTTAAAAATTTGTTTCTGGCTGAATACTGGTCAGAGCAAAAACAGCAAAGTGTCTGGCGCGAATTTGTCGTATCGAGGCCTTTCGATGCGAATTCGCGCGGCTCGATGAAGGAGTTTAGTGAGGGCTGGATCCGCAAGTTGGAATATTTGCGTGATCGCCGCACGGAATCCGAAATAGTCTGGGAACTCTACAAGAAGCTTCCAGATGATACAAAACGCTATGTAGGAAGCAATCGCAGGACAATCAATGATTTCCTGGGAAGAGTTGAGGACGAGGACTATTGGCGCAATAATCGCGACAGTGGTAGAGGCCGTGGTAACAACAACGGGCACCACAGCAACCACAACAACGATAACCATGGGAATAATGCATACCGCAACCATGGCAGCAATAACAATAATGGTTCGGATCGTAATAACAATCGGTACAATGCAAATAATAACAGGAATGACGGAAACCAGTATCATACTAACGTGATACGGGCTTCACAGAATAGTAATAACGCCAGAGGGTGTGATCAGCCGCCTCAGCAGCATCCGGGGACCGTATCTGCTGGGACGAGACAAGGAAACCATTAGCCGTGCCGGTGAGGGGCCGACCGGGCGTGGAGAAATTTTGGCGGCCCAATAGCAGGAGAAAACCCAGGTGTCGTCGATATGAAAATTCCGTGTGGAATAATCAACGGCGGGAGAGTGTGCCAGTATTAGGAGAAAGGAGTGCGCCCACAAGTAGTAGATCAGCTGTAGACACGGCAGTAGAAAATACATTCACTGTCAGTGAGAACAATTTAAGTGGTGTTCCGGAAATCGATTATAAAGTGGCAGCTGTAATACCCACAGCGGAACTGGAGATTGAGTTTAAGAATGATTCGCAAGTGTTGAAAGAAGATCAGATGTCGGATAAAACGTCCGTCATCGAGCGAGGGGATGCAGAGAGGGATGAGGTCTGGTTAAGGCAGTTCGGTCGCTTATACGACGAACTAAGAGATTATAGGGGCCTGTACGGGAGAAGTGTTTATGGGGAGCGCGGGCAGGATTTGCCGCGTCTCGTCCCGCAGGAAGATAGTGATTGTGAAGTGATAGAAAGTTCTGGCCCTAACCGGCAGACTTTACCAGAAATAGTTGATGTTAAGGGGGAGCACAAGCAAGATGCGTCGTGTTTCGTCCCGCAGGAGTTGAATGTTGAAGTAGTAACGGAAAGTTCTGGCCCTAACCGGCAGACTTTACCGAAAGTTGTAGTGGTAGAAGTAGCCGACCAATCCGACGCAAAACTCCAGTTTAAACATTGCGAAAGTATTGAGGAGAAAGATTACGAGAATTTTAGTGATAGCCGGACACGATTGGTAGAAAAGCATGTGGATTACAGCGTGTATGAGGTTAGAGCTGACATTATACGGTCAGACGATGGCAGTGTGGGTTGCGCAGATCCAGAGGAAGTAATTGCAGATACTACTGCGCACATTCCTCCAGGTAGATTGGCAGATGAGATCGATCTGGCTAAAGAGGAATCAACGAAGGTGACAATTAGTGAATTGATAGCAAAGCAACACTCGCTAGTTGACGAGTTACAGGAAAAGGTTTCGGTATTGGAGGCGAAGCTACAGACAAAGCCTCAGGACAAACGTGTTGAAATTAAAACTGTATGTGAACAGAGGCTGAAAAAGCCGCCAGATAAGCCGGATTTGGGATCAAAGCCGGATGGTTTTTTCTGGAATGACCTGGATATAGACGAGGATTTACTGTGGGAAAATAAAGAAACAGTCGAGGACAAGTGTAGACGGGTAGTAGTCTCTGTTAATATGCACGACCTACAACTAAACGTGTTGATTGACACCGGTGCAGAATTGAGTGCTGTATCTGGGAAAATATTTGAGTTACTGAAAGATAGGCCTGGCATCGTAGTTATGCCAGTAACAGGAGTGAAAATTATCGGTGCTACTGTGAAGGCCAGTAAACCGGCCACAAAACAGATTTTTGTCCACTTCGAGATATGTGGGGCACGATTTGAACAAGAGTTTGTCGTCGTGCCAGACTTGACTACGGAAGTAATTATCGGGTTAGATTGGCTATTAAAGTACCGTGCAGTGATTAATTGCGAAAGCAAAACTTTGACATGTACGTCACAAGATAAAACAATAGTAGTTAGTTTTGACGAGGCAGGAGACGGTGTGCATAGGCAATACCAGCCTATACACATTGTTAACTGGCCGGATGCTATTGACGTAGGTATGAATTTGAACTACTGTAATGTGAGGAATCTCGGCATTGACAATAGTGTAGAAAGTGAATTGGAAAGTATTGTAGACGGTGTGTCAAACGTAACACACGAACAAAGACGAGGCCTGTATGAAGTAATAATGAAGAATAAGAGTGTGTTTTCAGACAAACCGGGACTTGTGGAAGGATATAAATGCAAGTTGCATGTGATTCCGTACGAACCATTCTTCGTGAGACCGTATGCTATACCGCTGTCCAAAAAGGAAGCAGTGCAACGGGAGATAGATAAGATGATCGAATGGGGAGTGATTGAAAGAAGTAAGAGTCCATATAATAACGGTTTGGTCATTGTAGCAAAACGGGATGGTAGTGTGCGTATTGTGATTGACGCACGCACGTTGAATAGGGTCGTTCAACGTGAAACAGACAGACCAGAGAGTATGGAGGACATTTTGCAACATTTTCACGACGTTAAATTCATGACTAGCCTCGATCTGACGGCTAGTTACTGGCAAATAGAACTCGAAGAAGAATCTAGGCCATACACCGCCTTCTTGTTTGCGGGCAGGTGTTATCAGTATAGAGTACTGCAGTTTGGACTTAATATATCTGTGTCCGCATTCATCAGGGCCCTAGGTAAAGTGCTAGGACCGGCTTTGAGTTCAAGATTAACTGTATATGTTGACGACCTATTGTTGGCCAATGCCACTTGGCATGACCATTGTGACCTGTTAGATGAAGTTTTTAGAGCATTGCGCCGTGGCAGAATGACTCTAAAGCTAAAGAAATGCGAATTTGTGAAGCAGGAACTGAAATTTTTAGGGCATGTAATTACCACTGCTGGTATTACAAAGGTCCCAGAGAAACTAGAGGCAATAAGGAATTGTCCTCCACCCAAGTCTAGGAAACAGTTAAAAAGTTTTCTAGGGCTAACAGGATTTTACCGTAAATTTGTAAAAGGACAAGTGTTTAATGATGAAAATTTGAATAACCTCTTACGCAAAAACGTTCCGTTTGTGTGGACTGACGGGTGTCAGGCCGCTTTCGAGAGATTAAAAGACGAGTTGTTAAGATCTAACATACTATTTCATCCTGATTTATCGCTACCCTTCCATCTGGGAACGGATTCGTCGAATTATGGGGTGGGGGTAGAACTGTTACAAGAAGTTGGTAAAGAAGAGGATAAGGAACACCGGACGATAGCGTTCGCGAGTCGAACTTTATCAAAAAGTGAGCGAAACTACACGATTTCTGAGAAAGAGTGTCTCGCTATCGTGTGGGGATTCAAAAAGTTCAAGGGTTACCTATGGGACCGTAAGGTGATTATTCATACGGACCATAAGGCGCTCACTTATCTGAAGGATTGTAAACTACTTCACGAAAGACTGACTAGGTGGTCGCTGTATTTACAGCAATTTAACTATGACATCTGTTACGTAAAAGGGACCGACAATTGCGTAGCGGATGCGCTGTCGCGTTTGCCCGAGTCTAATCAAGAGATATTGAAAGATGAGTCATATGAAGTGGTCAAATTATACTATTTTAAAGAAGTTGAGGGACGTAAATTAATAATGAACATCTGTAAGAATCTACGTCGTCATCAGAACGAGGACGGTTGTTTAAATATGGTGAAAACCCGATATGACGAAAGGAGTCCAGAAGGAGAAAAATTAAGGAAGTATTACAAGATATACGATCATATCTTGTACATATGTAAGAGTGAAGATAGTAATATTTGGCGGGTATGCTGGCCCACCAAATACGTCACGGAAATAATTGACTACTACCATTTGGCGTATGGTCACTGTGGACCAAAGAAATGTACGGAAAAGCTGAGTGAAGTAGCGCATTTTAACAACATGTTAAAACGCGTTACTGACAGAGTGAAAACTTGCGATTTATGTCAGAAAGTGAAGGTTACCAACTGTACGAGTCGTGGTCTTATGCAAAGTATAAGGCCTAACGACACCTTTGAATTACTGTGTGTGGACTTGTACGGACCTTTGCCCAAGTCATCAGGAAACTTCGCCTGCATTTTAGTAGTGCTAGAAGCTTTTTCCAAGTTCATCAAACTATACCCGATTAGGAAAGCTACAGCCAAAGCGGTCTATAGCAAGCTTGTGAACGATTATTTTGTTCATATTGGTAAGCCCAAGGCGATTCTATCAGACAATGGGGCACAATTTACTTCTAAGTTGTGGAATGAAGGCATGGAAAGTAATGGGGTCGAGGTGATCCATATTTCAGCTTATTGTCCGGCTGGGAATCCCGCTGAGAGGTATATGCGCGAGCTAGGCCGACTTTTCCGTACCTATTGCCATCACAACCATAGGGCTTGGGCAAATATGTAGCAGTATTTGAGAGAATTATGAACACCTTGAGACATGAATCTACGGGATTTTCTCCAGAGGAAATCCTGTTGGGTGACAGAAGTAAAAGTTTAGTGGAAGAGACAATTACATTCCCTCCATGGATTGACATTAGTAATTGTGTGAAAAAAGATCGTTTGCGAGAAGTAATGAAGCTAAAAGCCGATGCTCGCATACGTCGTCATGACGCTAAAGTGCGTTTTGCTAAGTTTGCAATCGGAGACTTAGTACTTGTAAAAGCTCATGAGAAATCGAGCGAGATAGACAATGAAATCTCTAAATTTAAGTTTGTTTATAGTGGACCATATAAAGTCATTGGTATACCTCACACAAATGCTTATTGCTTAGAGTATCCAAGCTCTGGAAAACTATTAGGTATACGGAACATTGTAGACCTGAAATTGTACCAACCTAGGATTGATTAATACCACAGAATGGGTAATTTGTACAGTATGTAAAATAGAGTGTAAGATTTAACGATTTGCTAGATTGCCATGCTTTTGACTGACCGAGGTCATTAAAGAAGTTGTAATTAATAAGTAATTAATTTTGATTAATCGATTTAATTTTAATCAATTTAATCATGATCTAATCAACTGAAAACTCCAAGCTGCTAGTTTAAGTTTTCAGCTGAGTCACAGTAGATTAAGGAATGTAAATATGATTTTGTAAATAGATGTAAGATTCCATAAATATGTGATTTACTAGTCATTGCCGATGTACTTAGACGCTGTTTTAAGTTTCAGGCTAGTACATGCGTGTGATGATAGACAGTGTTGAGTTATCCACTGTGATAGTGTTTATGGACTCCTTGAGATTACTCGGGAGTGAGTTTTACCGAAAGAATTCAGTGAAACGGACGTTCTGGAAATGCCGTTAGAAGGGCGAGAGAGATCGAGCGTGCCGCACAGGCGGGCGCAACAATACTGGCGGGGCGGAACCGCTGTCGGCTCTTGTGCCGCTGTCGGCTCTTGTGCCGCTGTCGGCATTCTTTGTACTTGCGAGTACGGAAGGCGGAGTTGTTTTTCTTCCCGGACAGCTGATATGAAAGAATTCTGTTGTCAATATTTATGTTTTTGTCGATCTGCTGTATATTATTTTCTTGTTTAGCGTTAAGTGCACACTCATGACGAGAATATTAATTATGAAAAGTTTATATAAAATACGTATTCTATGTAATTAATTATTAATTTGCGTATTTTGATATACCTGTTTTCTATGACCATGTAATCTGATTAATTTTGTAAATAGTATTCCATTTCTTGATACTGCTAGGAATTTAGATTTTTAGAATAGCTAAACCTTTTTCTGTGTTTTCTATGAATTTTAATATGTTGTCAACCTGTTTTATTTTGATCAAGATGACAGAGTGGAATAAGATTAGGAGTGTCTCCACTCAATTATTATCGTCTAAAAATTGGTTTATGGTTAATTAGGCGAATGCTAAATTTTGTTGATGTTTTGAGCATATGCATTTCCGCTGTTTCTTTTTTTCGACATTTTCTGAGTCTGTTTACGTTACACGAACATCCTCAGACAATGTGGGGCACGTGTATCGCCGGAAATGCATATCCTCCTATTTCCATCTATTGTACTATAATTTGTTTTCCTTATTTTTGTTACCTGAATATATGACATTTCTGTGTCTTTACATATTGTAATTGTTTTACTATTTGTATATATATATTTATGCATTTATGTCGATGTATAATTGGTTTGTTTCGTAAATATTATTTGTATTTTTACGCTGGGTCTTGCCTAGGGAAAACTGCAATCGAACGATTACATCGATAGGTCGTGTGAAGACTCAAAGTGTGTAGGATCTTTGGTAGTGTTAACTCTGCCGCGTGGAGCGCGGGCAGAGCTGTGGGAGTCTGGCTGGAGTAGCGAGTGGAGCAGGTGTGTTGTGTGACGCTCCCGCGAGTTGCCGCGCTTTCGGGGTTTGGCAGCATGTAATTGCGCTCGACTCGCGATGATAGTTTCTGACATGGTGTCGCGGACGGGAAGCATTAGCTGGCGCACATCAAGAGCCCGTTTCGCCTGGAGACCGTGTCGAGAAGAAGGCGCGCCAACATCCAGCTTCTGCAACAGCGACGGCCGACAATGAGTGACTGTCGCCACCTCCTCGATCGACGGCTTCAAACCTTCAATCAACCAACAAGGAAGACTAAAAGCACGTAAAGTTTCAGAACTGTATGGCAGACCTCAGCTTTTCAAATTGTTCCATTTGCCTCGCAAAATTACAGCAGCTTAGCATGAACCTTTGTTGCTCATTGTCCCAATTGCATTGCCAAGCAGGGTCCCTTCCTTTTCCGAAATGAACCCGAGTGTCGTTGAAATTCAAACGCCAGCATAATTCCATTTCACTGCTTTAATTTCAAAGTTCAATTTAAGTATTCATAGCTGGCTACAATAGTTAGATTACACAAGCACAAATTAAGAGTGCGAGTTTTGTTACCGTATTTTAGTTTACCTGTGACTGCAGATCAGCTTGGTACGTACTAAATTTTACTATTGTTAATTGTTCAGAATCGTTTAATTCAAGTTCAAAGTTAAATCTCTTCTTTCTAAATTGCGTAGATTCAAGTAGCTTTAGAAATGATTGTTGAGGTAGTCCAAGACTAACTGTATTTCGATGTGCTTCAGAAAGAAAGCTCACTATTAACTTCAGTCACTAAATTAACTTTCGATTTTCCGGTTTCATTAATTCTTTTGCTAAATTAAGTGTAGCGAAATTTATTACTTCTGACAAACTTTCAGTTTTCACACTACACGTGTCAACCCTCAGTTGCCACGCTTCTAGTGCTAATTATATGTGTAATAACCTTTCTTTTTCAGTTATTATAGTAATTGTCCATAGGACTGGCGACCGTAATTTCCCCCAAATCTCAAATATCTGATTACCGCTAGTTGATTGTTAACGTAACGGCCGCACATTTACTTTCTTTATTAACTTTATCCCTATTTCAAAATTAATTTCCACCAGTTTCACTTGCATTTTTCCTTTCATTTAGATGTAACCCTTTCCTCCCTCTTTACCGACAGGTTAACTTCGGTGACGGTTGCTTTTCCAAAATTCCCATTAGGTACACGCGATTTCATTTTCACTGTCATTAAGGTCGATAAGTGAGGGGGAGGTTACAATATGACAATAACGTTGTAGCTTTATTCAATGCAATTTATCAGCATGTCATATGACAAGGTCCATTATGATTGCTGAAGAAGACAATTTTAAAATCGTCAAAACCTATGTCTACTCTTTGAATAAACCTTTGTATGCAACTGATTAGCTGCTTAGTTGCAACCTCTCAGAGTTTTTCTTTGTACTGTTGCTGAATTCACAGGTATATTTAAGATTTTAAAATTTATTTTAATAAAGTTATTGGTCTTAACCGGGATTAGGAAACAAAATACTAAAAATTGAAAGTCAAAGGAAAGAACTATTGTTATCTACATCTACGTATATACTCCGCAAGCCACAGTACGTGGCGAAGAGTACCCTGTACCACTAATAGCTATTTCCTTTCCTGTTCCACTCGCAAATAGAGCGAGGCCAGAACAACTGTCTATATGCCTCCGTATGAGCCCTAATTTCTGTTATCTCCGTGGTCCTTACGCGCATTGTTTGTTGGTGGCAGTAGAATCGTTCGGGAGTCAGCTTCAAATGTCCGTTCTCGAAAATAACGTCGTCTTCCCTCCAGGGATTCCCATTTGAGATCCCGAACCATCTCCGTAACACTTACGTGTTGTTCAAGCTTACCGGTAACAAATCTAGCAGCCCGCCTCTGAATTGTTTCGATGGCAATCCGACCTGGCACGGGTCCCAAACACTGTAACAGTACTCAAGAATGGGTCGCACCAGCGTCCTATATGCGGTCCCCTTTACTCTTCCCTAAAATTCTCCCAATAAACTGAAGGTGACCATTCATCTTTTCCACCACAGTTCTTACATGCTCGTTCCATCTCATATCGATTTCCAGCTTTACGCCCAGGTAATCAAAAGACTTAACTGAGTCAAGCAGGCCACTAGTAATACTGTATCTCAACATTACAGGTTTGATCTTTCTAGTCATCCGCATTAATTTAGGTTTTCTCACTGTTAGGGCTAGCTGCCATTCATCACACCAACTGGAAGTTTCGTCTAAGTCGTCTTGTATCCTCCTGCAGCCACTCAACTTCGACACCTTACCATACACCACGGCATCATCAGCTAACAACCGCAGACTGCTGCCAACCCTGTCAGCCAAATCATTATGTATGTAGAGAACAACGGCAGTCCCATCACACTTCCCAAGGGGACCTCCTGACGATACTCTTGTCTCTGATGAACACTCGCCGTGTCAGCCGTGGTGTCCGAGCGGTTCTAGGCGCTGCAGTCCGGAACCGCGACTGCTTCGGTCGCAGGTTCGAATCCTGCCTAGGGCATGGATGTGTGTGATGTCCTTAGGTTAGTTAGGTTTAAGTAGTTCTAAGTTCTAGGGGATTGATGACCTCAGATTTTAAGTCCCATAGTGCACAGAGCTATTGAGCCAACACTCGCCGTCGAGGACAACACACTGGGTTCCATGCTATAAGAAGTCTTCAAGACACTCACATATCTGTGGACTTATTGCATATGCTCGTACCTTCGTTAACAGCCTGCAATGGGGCACCTTGTCAAATGCTTTCCGAAGATCTAGAAATATGTTACATGCCTGTTGCCCTTCATCCATAGTTCGCAGGATATCATGCGAGAAAAGGGCAAGCTGAGTTTCGCAAGAGCGATGTTTTCTAAAACCATGCTGATTCGTGGATATAAGCTTCTCACTCTCAAGAAAATCTATTATATACTCAAGGATTCTGCAGCAAACAGAAGTTCGGGATATTGGCCTTTAATTTTGCGGAAACGAATGGGTTAATCAGTGTATCTCCTGTTTCGCTCTCAGCGTGGAAGAAGGTGGTTAGAAGCTGCGATGAATGAAATTTTTGTAACCAGTATTTGATCGACAACTCACCATAATATGCGTTAATACACTGGGCTAAACTTGAAGCCGCTACAATGTGTTTCGTCTAGAGAGGGCACGTGACGCTACTACCGGTAATCCATTGTCAGATGCCGTCATAAGACTCAGTTGCCATCTCGGCAATATTCGAGATGAGCTAGCTTCTTGTTGACAGCAAGTTTTACCCCCTTCCTTACCTTAATTTTTAAGACCAATCCACAACACAAAATTTATACTACACTGCACAGTCACACATCAGCCATTCATATGAGTCAGGTATGTGCTCTCATAGTATACCACGGAAACGGTATGGAGTGGCCTTAGTAATTTGTGGCATATTATTCTTTAACTAGTCGTGCTAAAGATGGCTATTTAATTGAGGTATACAGATATTAAATTGAAAGAGGAGTTGGAGGGGATGTATTCGGCTTTAGGAGATGTAGCACATCCATAATAAATACCTACATTACAATTAAAACAGAAGAAAGTAGTTGAGTAAGATCTGATCCTCTACGTGCTACATGTGAAAAAGTCGTCAAAGATGTGAAAGGGTTAAAAAAAATAACATGACTGTGGATGTAATGCAGTGGTACCCAAGGTAACTTTGAATATATACGAATTTCAGACAAGCCATATCCAAACGCTATTAATTACAGTTTTAACGAAACTGTTTTCTTTTTTCAAGGTATTCCACGTCTGCTGAAACGAACCTAATTTGTTCTCAAACCTTTTACATGTATAAAAAAGTGGAGGAAATGAGATGAATATAGAGACCAAGACGACTGACACAAATCAGCTTCCACGTCTTTTCCATGTTTATGTGCCAAATCAGTAAATTCATAAATTTCTCTGGTGTACCTTGCCAACATCACAAGGAGATGATGGATGGATAGATAAAGTATATGAGGATATTGTATGGGTAGTACAGCATGTAAAGGGAGATGAAAATCTAATTATCATGGGGGTTTGGAACGGATCTGTAGGGGAAGGAATGGAAGAAATGGTTACTGGAAAATATATGCATAGCAGTGGGAATGAGAGAGAAGAAAGACTGAGTTCTACAATAAATTTGCGATGGTAATAGCAAATACTCTGTTCAAGAATGACAAGAGTAGGAAGTATACCTGGAAAAGACGCGGAGACATGGGAAGATTCCAGCTGGAATATATCGTTGTGACAAAATAAAACACCTACAGCCGCCCTTATGATTTTATTTTATTTTGTTGCAACCAGTTTCAACGCTTCAGTGCATCATCTTCAGGCTGTTGTTGATGTGCTGCGGGTTAATATGATTCCTATATACATATCACATCAGTTGCTAGCGTTACTGCATACGCAGACAATGTGTCAGCACTCCAACCATCAGGCAGTTGCCAAATGGCAGTTGATGGTTGGAGTGCTGACACATTGTCTGCGTATGCAGTAACGCTTTTTGGATTAATCCAGTTCACCATAGAAATGGAAAGTGATAACAGAATATGTTTCTTGGATGTTTTAGTTATGAGACGGTCCGATGCAAGTTTGGCACATAAAGTTTTTCGGAAAGTAACACATATGGACAGATATTTGCATAAGAACTCCAATCACTATCCATAACAAAAGATAAGTTTCATTATAAGTTTTGTCGATAGAGCCGAACGGTTGTGCACATCGGAACACCGGGACGCAGAAATAAGACATCTAAAGCTGGCCTTCGAGAAAAATGGCTACTCAGGGAAAGAGGTGAAGAAAATTACGCGACCAAGGAACAGAAGACCGAAAGACAAGGATGAACCACAACGACGGAAAAATACTGTTTCTCTCCCTTTTATTAAAAATAAACGGATCAGATCGGTAAGATTTTAGAGAAACATGACATCAGACCGGTCTTTAGACCAACAAAGAAAATAAGTCAAGTACTGCGATCTGTGAAGGCTTAACGCCCTCCTCTGTCGACGTATGCTGTATACAAAATTCCGTGTAGGTGAGATAAAGTTTAAGTTGGAACTACCAAGAGGAGCGGCTAAAAGAGCATAAATGTCTTTTCCGACTAGGAAAAACAGAGAAATCAGCTCTAGCAGAGCATGCTCTTCAGTCAGGAAACCACGAAGTGAAGTTTTCTGAAACAGAAATTTTATCTACAGCCAGTAGCTCGGCCACCATTGACCAGACGTTTTCAATTGGTGAGAGATCTGGAGAAAGTGCTGGCCAGGGCAGCAGTAGAACATTTTCTGTATCCAGAAAGGTCCGTACAGGACCTGCAACATGCGGTCGTGCATTATCCTGCTGAAATGTAGGGTTTCGCAGGGATAGAATGAAGGCTAGAGTCACGGGTCGTAACACATCTGAATTGAAACGTCCACTGTTTAAAGTGCCGTCAATGCGAACAAGAGGTGACTGAGACGTGTAACCAATTTTTAAATTAATTTCATTGCTCTAGCAAACAAATATTTTAATATGCCCATACACTTTCGCAGCCGGCCGGGGTGGCCGAGAGGTTCTAGACGCTGCAGTCAGGAACCGCGTGACCGCTGCGGTCGCAGGTTCGAATCCTGCCCCGGGCATGGATGTGTGTGAAGTCCTTAGGTTAGTTAGGTTTAAGTAGTTCTAAGTTCTAGGGGAATAATGACCTCAGAAGTTAAGTCCCATAGTGCTCAGAGCCATTTGAAACTTTTTTTTTTAATTCACAACAAAACACAGGCGATTTCGTCACATGGAATCATACAGCACGTAGGTTTTCACTACATTTCATATTTTACTAACTGTAAAGCCTCTTCATGAATGACCGAGCGAGGTGGCGCAGTGGTTACCACACTGGACTCGCATTCGGGAGGACGACGTTCAATCCCGCGTCCAGCCATCCTGATTTAGGTTTTCCTTGATTTCCCTAGATCACTTCAGGCAAATGCCGGGATGGTTCCTTTGAAAGGGCACGGCCGCTTTCCTTCCCCATTCTTCCCTGATCCGAGCTTGTGTTCCGTCTATAATGACCTCATTGTTGAAGGGACGTTAAACACTAGTTTCGTCCTCCTCCGCTCCATAAATGTTTTGATGCAGGTAAAAAGAACTGCATCCCCAGTAAATTTTATCAAATTGTGAATAAAATACTCTGTATCCTTGTGAAGCAAACCAATAACTAATACAAGATGTATCAGAAATTTGAAATCTTCATGGTTTAATTGACATGTCTTTGTAAACTATACTTGCGGCTGGTTTCTGTATCAGTTATAAGCCTTATATTAAAAATTTCGCCAGTAAATACTGTTTATAGGTACTAATTAACTTCAAACGTCATCACAAAATGAAAGTCATCTACGAAATTTTTGTTCTGCGAGAGCGACTATTAATGTTCAAATAGTATCCTGTTCTTTGCATACGATCATGAGAACGACCTACAGGTACTGAGAAAAATACTTCAAAACTAACTGCAGCCGCGCGGAATTAGCCGAGCGGTCTATGGCGCTGCAGTCATGGACTGTGCGGCTGATCCCGGCGGAGGTTCGTGTCCTCACTCGGGCATGGGTGTGTGTGTGTTTGTCCTTAGGATAATTTAGGTTAAGTAGTGTGTAAGCTTAGGGACTGATGAGCTTAGCAGTCAAGTCCCATAAGATTTCACACACATTTGAACATTTTTGAACTAATTGCAGGATATTACAACTATTTAATTTACTTCATTACTACGAAAAACACATTTATGCTAATTTGTCGAATTTACTTACACTCTTGAGAAGATCGATTTAAAGTAACTAATAAATCGGAACCACAGAGAATGGCCCAGGTTGTGTCGTGAGGATTGTGTCGTCACGTGACAGATCGTCATATAACCACAACACACAGGTTCGTGTGCTTAATAATAATCCTCCAAAGAAACTATGATTATTAGCTCTGGATGATAAACGATTTTCGTGACTCTGTGTAAATGACAAGTTTCAGGACTGCTTCCAGTACCAGCAGTTTATACAGCGTTCCTGAGTCCTTCCGTCCCCTTTCCTTCCTTTATGGCAGAGTCCCCAGATGACGGTCACCCTCACCCACCCTCGATTTTCTAACTACATTTCTCTTAGTTCTGAGCCCATGTACCATATGCTATGGCCGCAAATGTCAGTTACTCTATGAGGGAGCAGCCATGTACTGCATCTACTAACTACTTGTGAACATTGTGTGCTTACGTACAGTTCGTACTCTTATTTTAACTGTCAGTGTGGTGTGTTCTGAGGTGGGGAGGGTTAACGATATTGGTTGTTAGCTAGACACATACGTGAAAAGCCGCTCAAACACTTTACACAGGATGGCCTGTACGCCAGACCAACTTTCGTTAATTCAATATGTGGACTCATTCCCGGTTCGATACACATCGCGCGTGGCAGCTATACAAGTATATCTCGTTAACTCTTTCATATAACAAACTTCATAATTCCATGCCCTCACAGCTTCGTTTAGCATTGAAAAATGTAAATATTATCGCGTCGTAGTTCGCCTAATAGTTAGACATAATTACGATTCTGTGAGGGTTTATGAAATACTGGTTCAAAACTAACAGTTATTACCGTTGGAACAAAACGATTCTTCTATATATAGACCTTCGGAAACATAAACAAGAGATGAAACTGAAGTTTTAATTACATTCTTTGTTAAACCGAACTTTGCGCCATCTAAAATTAATAGAGAAAACTTGTACGAGATTTATCTTTCTGCTATATACTGTAGCTGGACAGTTTACATTTGTTGTGGCAGCTGTAATTACTATTCCAGCAGACACGAAGCAGCTCGTGCCTCAAAAAGAAAAGAAAACTAATTTCTACAGGTGGAGACCAAACGCAGATGACAGTCCCGTGCAGAATTTATACAGAAATGCTTTTTCTACGGTAATTCCAGTGGTGTTGCAAAGGCTGAAGTGGAGGACAAGTGCAGATGGCAAAGAAAGTAACAAAACTTCAAAACTGGAGGCAGAAGAAGGCGTCAGAATTTCTCCGTACCTGCGTTCTCTAGAATTGTTCTCGGAACGCGAAACAAATGTTGCAATCGCTGGATAAGACTATTACTATCAATGGATAGAAAAAAAATATATTTCAGCCCACTGTCATGAACGCCTGTCGGCGTAATAGCTTTTAAGCTAATAATTCACTTCACAATAATTTAAAACTTAATATTATAAATCGCCATCGTTATCGCTGAGAGGGTCATATCTTTTGTCACATATTAATACCTAGCACAATTGTTAGATTGTAATGGCCATTCATCAGGAACTTAAACAGTTATGACGAAAGTGAATATACATGAAGGTCTAAACCTTAGCAACTACATTGTTTCTACGAAAGATATAGTCTGTAATACACTTTTTACGAGGTCGTGTTCATAACATTTACAACTAATCAGATACAGGAGTTGGACAAAAATATGGAAAGGCAAAAACACTTACTGCCATTTTCTCCATGTGGGGTACCACAGCCGTATCTTGATTGAAGGACTTTTCGAAGTTTTCCACCTCAGCTGTCGACACCCATTACGCTTTAAAATGGCCTGTGAGACCGAAATTGCCCAATAGGGCAATATAGAATAAACTAAACATGTGTGAAAAATAGTCGAGATGTAAAACTTCGAAAGTCCTTCAGCGAGATTTTAAAATGTATGTTACGGTGTAGGAAACCCGCCGTCATACACAATATTTTCCAGTGTTCTCACAATGAATAAATAGAGATTGTATACAGTTTTCAAGATAATATTATTTCTTTTTCCCTGAAAAATAGTGCTAAGTTCAACAAACGATATTTGCATTGCGATTACGCACCCTTCTCTCCAAAGATGACCACAAAGGCTCAGCAACACTGAGATCTGGTAGCTGTGGTGGCGAGGGAAGATTCGATAATTCATACTCGTGCTCACAAAACCAGTCATGAACAATGTGTGATGTGTCAACAGGTGCTCTTCCGTCTTGTAACACGGCATCACCATCGGGAAACAAACATTGTACCATTGAATGCACCTGATCAGCCAAGACTGTCACATAATCCTTGGCACTAATGCGGCCTTGCAGACTAACCATGGGGTCCATAGAATGCCAGGATAGGGCTCGCCAAATCTCACCGAATCCCCGTCATGTTTCACTATAGGGCGTAAACTCGGCCTGAAACTGGAAACAGTGTGCAACAAAACTCCTCGGACTAAATGATTTTGTTCCAGTGCTCCTTTGTCCATATTTAATGGTTTCGGCACCACGTTGTCCTGATACGGGCGTTTGTCTCACTGGTGAGTGGTTTTGGAATTCCAGATCGCATTACAATTCCCAACTGAAACAGCTTCCTTCGCTTTGTTTTGGTGCTGAAGAGGTTCGTGAGAGAGACTCCCAGCTCTGCAGTGACTTCGTCCTGTTATTTTTCGCCACAGTCGTGTTCAATGACCGCCTGTCCTTACCATTCAACACACACTTCCGATAGCGCTGTGGCTTAGCCGATGATATTTCTCCGCTTTTCCTGTATGTGGTGCAATTCTTCGATACGGTTCCTTTTGAAATACCAAACACTTCGGCTGCGTTGGCATTTAAGCACTACCATGCGAGCATCAATTTGGCCACGTTGGAGTTCACATATCTCGGACATAAAGCAATCACAGAACACTGTTTTTACGATTGACAGATCGAGCGAGATGGCGCGGCGGTTAGCACACTGGACTCGCATTCGGGAGGACGACGCGACGGTTGAAGCAAGCGTCCGGCCTTCTTAATTTAGGTTTTCCGTGATTTTCCTAAATCGCTTCAGGCAAATGCCGGGATGTTCCTTTGAAAGTGACCGATGGGAGTGATGACCTCCCTGTTTGGTACCATCCCACGAATCAACCAACAGCCCATACAACTACAGTTGTAAAATATTAAGAATGTTTCACAGGTGCCGCTCGTGGTCAAATACATACAACAGCACAAACTGTAGGCTTGGTTAGCATCTGCATTTATGTTCATTTCTTGTAGTGTTCCTATATTTTTGCATAATCCCTGTGCATGGGTATATACAAAGGACAGAATGTTAAGTCACGAATTTATTTGCCTCCTGAAGAGAACCATAAAAAAGGTGAAGAATACGTCACTGTATATACGTAAAATTGCAACTAGTCACTTTTTTGAAATAGTTCTTTATTCATCCCAAGAACCTGTTTTCGAACGTTTTCAGGTTCATCTTCAGATGTTGTACAGGAATTTACATAGCTACACTACTGGCCATTAAAATTTGTACACCAAGAAGAAATGCAGATGATAAACCGGTATTCATTGGGCAAATGTATCATACGAGAACTGACATGTGATTACATTTTCACTCAATTTAGGTGCATAATTCCTGAAAAGTCAGTACCCGGAACAATCAACTCTGTCCGTAATAACGGCCTTGATACCCCTGAGCATTGACTCAAACAGAGCTTGGATGGCGCCTACAGGTACAGCTGCCCATGCAGCTTCAACAAAATATAACAGTTCATCAAGAGTAGTGACTGGCGTATCGTGCATTATCCTGCTGAAATGTAGGGTTTCACAGGGATCGAATGAAGGGTAGAGCTACGGGTCATAACACATCTTAAATGTAACGTCCACTGTTCAAAGTGCCGTCAATGCGAACAAGAGACGACCGAGACGTATAAACCAATGGCACCCCATACCATCACGCCGGGTGAGACGCCAGTATGGCGATGACGAATACACGCTTCCAATGTGCGTTCACCGCGATGTCGCCAAACATGGATGCGACCACCATGATGCTGTAAACAGAACCTATATTCATCCGAAAAAATGACGTTTTACCATTCGTGCACCCAGGTTCGTCGTTGAATACACCATCGCAGGCGCTCCTGTCTGTGATGCAGCGTCAAGGGTAACCGCAGCCATGGTCTCCGAGCTGATAGTCCATGCTGCTGCAAACGTCGTCGAACTGTTCGTGCAGATGGTTGTTGCATTGCAAACGTCCCCATCTGTTGACTCAGGGATTGCGACGTGGCTGCACGATCCGTTACAGCCATGCGGATAAGTTGCCTGTCATCTCGAGTGCTAGTGATACGAGGCCGTTGGGATCCAGCACGGCGTTCCGTATTACCCTCCTGAATCCACCGAGTCCATATTCTGCTAACAGTCATTGGATCTCGATCAACGCGAGCAGCAATGTCGTGGTACTATAAACCACAATCGCGGTAGGCTACAATCCGACCTTTAGCAAAGTCGGAAACGTGATGGTACGCGTTTCTCCTCCTTACACGAGGCATCACAACAGCGTTTCACCAGGCAACGCCGGTCAAAGGGTGTTTGTGTATGAGAAATCGGTTGGAAACTTTCCTCATGTCAGCACGTTGTAGGTGTCGCCACCGGTGCCAACCTTGTGTGAATGCACTGAAAAGCTAATCATTTGCATATCACAGGATCTTCTTCCTGTCGGTTAAATTTCACGTTTGTAGCACGTCATCTTCGTAGTGTAGCAATTTTAATGGCCAGTAGTGTATTTCAAGGATAAAGCTGGGTGCTGGCTTGCGACAATACAGGCGGCTTTTGTTGTTTGTATCCATCTGTCTGCTTCCATTGTGATGGCCAGCTGGTATCACATCACTCACTTTTACAGAATATGTATGCATGTACACTGTAAAAACGAAACTTTGCCAGCGTCCAGCATGTGCTTTACAACTGTTACTTGTTCTTTCAGGAAAGTGTCTCATGCCGTATTTGATATAACGACTCCATGCAACCAGTAAATAGTCGCAAAGAGCAGTAATTCCTGATTTACACATGAACTGCACTTCGGTACCACCGTCACAAGCAGGAAACTCTAACCAAGAGTCAATGATATAAATCAGAAACTAATCTTCAAGCACCATAGCGTGAGCTGTTAAGTTTGGTCCGGGTCTCGAGAGAGAGAGACAGACTGACAGACAGACAGAGGTTGAAGCCAGAGAGATCTGAAACATTGTCACAGATGTTGATAAGACATTGAGGGTGTGAGGCCTTGAGGATCTTTCTCGTCTCCATACTTCATCATGTGTGCAAGACGCCATACTGCCCCGACTAATATAGAGAATAGTGTGATGCTATAATTGATTGCATACATGAACCCCATATGAAGTGAATGTCTTTCTTTCTAAAGATACCCCATTAGCATGGCGTTGGAATAAGAAAAACTGCAAGCATCGGTATGCCACTACAGAACGTTCTACAGACGTATGCTGTGTTCAAGTCCCTCCATACACTTAAATCGTTTGCTGCCGGAAGTAGTCGTCCACTGAACTACAGCTGTAGTAACAGAGGTGCTCAATAGCAGAGTTACCATTTTACACGACAATCTGAATTTTTTCTACCTGAATGTACCTCGATGCGATTCTATGAAGTTATCTTCTCTCAGATCCACTGGTGGAACGACTGTCGTGCTAGACTTCAGATAGGGAGGTGCCTAATTTCTGCAGATGTGATAAGCGAATATGAACATACTTGTTTGCGTCTGGTAGTTTCATTTAGCGCTGTTGTGGTGGTGGCATACGCGACCGTCGTATTAATTACTTATACTTTCCATTACTGTTAATGCTAACACACAGTTCAGGTCTACGTGTAAATATCAGCATTAAGTACGATTTATGCTGTTTTCATACTTTAAGGTGAAAATTTGATTTCTGCTTAGAGGATGCTGCAGTTTCCATCGACAGGAATCTATAATCTCATGTGCTGCTAAAGGACACTGGTGTAGCAAGAGGAGAAAATTTGCGTCGAAGCAATAAGGGCTTACGTCTTACTTAAGCTGCATGCAGAGTACTGTTACGGACTCTTTTTTTGTCTCCGAAACTGATCATTTAATATTCATTTCTTTTTAAGATGTTCAAATCCATGTTGATATGATTAGTTCAGTTAATCGGAATTTTGTCTCTGGTTTCTTTCTTTTTTTATGTCCTTCCCTGTGGAGGCTTCTCTCAGATTTTGATCGCATCATTTGCTAACACGTCATCACCACAGACGCAAATACTTTGAAATTGTAGTCCGATAACTGAACAACGCTAATCGCAGTTACGTAATGCGTTATGTGGACGAAATTCTTTTGCAATTCGGAGACTCGCGGTTGCTTTTTCAATATTTTGTAGCGGAATCAAACAAATTACGCAAATGCGTTACATTTACTGATCATAATTAGAATAACAACGGTATTAATTTCCTCACTTTGTCGTTTGCTAACGTATTGCAAAATGGTTCAAATTGCTCTGAGCACTATGGGACTTAACTTCTGAAGTCATCAATCCCCTAGAACTTAGAACTACTTAAACCTAACTAACCTAAGGACATCACACACATCCATGCCCGAGGCAGGATTCGAATCTGCGACCGTAGCGGTCGCGCGGTTCCAGACTGTAGCGCCTAGAACCGCTCGGCCACTCCGGCCGGCAACGCACTGCAGAAAGTCGTTGTTGGTATTTATTATTTCACCACGACCAGGTGCCTCTATATCGGCAGAAATGTAGCGTCCTACCAATTTAGAGAAGCTTATTTCCTTTCAGATCCTCCTTAAACAAAATACTTGCATTACCTCAGACTGTATATTGTATAACCAGAGAATTGTATTTGTAATATAATGTTACAGTAAATACTGAATATTACGACTCAATAGTTGACGTGGTTTTCTAATCTTTGGTGTGTACAGAACAAAGGTAATAACTCTCCAGGGCGCTTTAAGATACAAAGCAACTAACTTTTATCATTTTGCCATAGATTTTGTTAATAAATTGCTTAACTTATACCAAAAAACACGGTACATAAATTGTGTTCAAAGTTCATACCATATTACGTCGACCCTTATATTATAACATTATCATCGGTCATAACAGATATCTAGTTTCCGGAGCCTACGACATATTCACTTCATTCAGAACGCAACGCAAATATATTCAGGCAGAAAAGCCGACATTTTGAAACACGACACGAAGGATATAATGAAATGGGTGGGAGGGAATGAGGTGGTCAGTATATTCATACCTTTCTTTCTCGTGGACATTATAACTAAAAGCACTAAGTACGTAGCGTAGGCACTAGCTGACGTGTCTTCGTGTGAAGCAGAAAGGTACCTTAATGCTTTTCTGTGACGGAATTAATATTCATGAACATTTGCCCGACTCCACATGCAATACACTGAACGAATTGCACTCCTTAAAGATCGGGGTTTCCTCGACGTACGTCAGCTTATTTCTTTGTTCGTTACGTGCTTCTGTTATTCGCGCTCTCCTTTCACGCTTTGCGTTGCTCTGTTCCAGGTCGTATAGACGAGGCGCCCGAGCAGCGCACAAGCCTTAGACGTCTCCCTTACTTCTTGGCTTCATTCTGTTCTTTCTAGTTTGCCTACACGAAAGGACGCTTTACCCGACAGTTTAGACGCGCTACCTGCTGTAATGTACAGTTTTAGAAATATGTTTCACGCTTTTTTTATCTTAGTGTTACCTGACGAAGACCAGATGACAACTTGAGTTATTTTTATTTTTTCCTATTTTTTCAGTACTGATTTTTCTTCTCTCCATGCGCATGTGGTTTTCTGTCCCCTGTCTACGTAGTCGTTCGTTGTTATTTATTATACCTTGAAAGCCTATTACATTTAACATTTTATTCTTTGAAATGTTTCTTTTTATTTCCGATTCTTTGGTTCTATTCCTGTCTCGTTCTTCCCTTATTTCTGTAGCCCCCTATTGTCGACTAGTTCATCTTCAGGCATTCAAACTAATATAAACATTGTGGCCTTACCACTGTAGTATAGTGTTTTAGGTTTGTATTTCTAGAGACGTATTTTCTGTTGAAGAAATTTTTACTTAAACCACCTGCTCTTCCGAATTGATAGCTCTTACATCTGCTGCAATCTTTTCTTATCCATTCCCCCGTGTGATTTTTTCAAAATACACTCCTGGAAATGGAAAAAAGAACACATTGACACCGGTGTGTCAGACCCACCATACTTGCTCCGGACACTGCGAGAGGGCTGTACAAGCAATGATCACACGCACGGCACAGCGGACACACCAGGAACCGCGGTGTTGGCCGTCGAATGGCTCTAGCTGCGCAGCATTTGTGCACCGCCGCCGTCAGTGTCAGCCAGTTTGCCGTGGCATACGGAGCTCCATCGCAGTCTTTAACACTGGTAGCATGTCGCGACAGCGTGGACGTGAACCGTATGTGCAGTTGACGGACTTTGAGCGAGGGCGTATAGTGGGCATGCGGGAGGCCGGGTGGACGTACCGCCGAATTGCTCAACACGTGGGGCGTGAGGTGTCCACAGTACATCGATGTTGTCGCCAGTGGTCGGCGGAAGGTGCACGTGCCCGTCGACCTGGGACCGGACCGCAGCGACGCACGGATGCACGCCAAGACCGTAGGATCCTACGCAGTGCCGTAGGGGACCGCACCGCCACTTCCCAGCAAATTAGGGACACTGTTGCTCCTGGGGTATCGGCGAGGACCATTCGCAACCGTCTCCATGAAGCTGGGCTACGGTCCCGCACACCGTTAGGCCGTCTTCCGCTCTCGCCCCAACATCGTGCAGCCCGCCTCCAGTGGTGTCGCGACAGGCGTGAATGGAGGGACGAATGGAGACGTGTCGTCTTCAGCGATGAGAGTCGCTTCTGCCTTGGTGCCAATGATGGTCTATGCGTGTTTGGCGCCGTGCAGGTGAGCGCCACAATCAGGACTGCATACGACCGAGGCACACAGGGCCAACACCCGGCATCATGGTGTGGGGAGCGATCTCCTACACTGGCCGTACACCACTGGTGATCGTCGAGGGGACACTGAATAGTGCACGGTACATCCAAACCGTCATCGAACCCATCGTTCTACCATTCCTAGACCGGCAAGGGAACTTGCTGTTCCAACAGGACAATGCACGTCCGCATGTATCCCGTGCCACCCAACGTGCTCTAGAAGGTGTAAGTCAACTACCTTGGCCAGCAAGATCTCCGGATCTGTCCCCCATTGAGCATGTTTGGGACTGGATGAAGCGTCGTCTCACGTGGTCTGCACGTCCAGCACGAACGCTGGTCCATCTGAGGCGCCAGGTGGAAATGGCATGGCAAGCCGTTCCACAGGACTACATCCAGCATCTCTACGATCGTCTCCATGGGAGAATAGCAGCCTGCATTGCTGCGAAAGGTGGATATACACTGTACTAGTGCCGACATTGTGCATGCTCTGTTGCCTGTGTCTATGTGCCTGTGGTTCTGTCAGTGTGATCATGTGATGTATCTGACCCCAGGAATGTGTCAATAAAGTTTCCCCTTCCTGGGACAATGAATTCACGGTGTTCTTATTTCAATTTCCAGGAGTGTATTTAAATTTAGTGAATGGCTCTGTTTCACCTAGTTGTGCTTGTATGTATTTTTGTGTACTTTTTAATATTTGGCATTAATTTTGTTTTTTATCTGAAATTAAGGGACCATTTTTATACGTTGTTCTTTCCCGAACATTTATTTGAGTATTTGCTTCTGCCAGATTACCCGAAATTATGGAATGCAGAATCTAGGCTGTTTCCTTTACCTTCATTTGATTTTCTTTCTAGAATTTGGCTACAAATTCATAGATTTTATCTATTTTATTTGTCATTTACTTACGGCCTTACTTTACTTTGTAATTTTTTTCTTTAACTAGTTAAAATTTAATAGTAAAAATAGCACTTTCAATAAAAGTTTCAATGGCATAAAGTTTGTTTCTTATTCACCCGTGATGGGCTACGCTCTCCACCTTCCAAACATGAAAGGACCATTTCTCACTGTATTCTGTATACTCTGTTAGCTTTAATGCTATTCTTATACTTGATGAGCATGCGATATGATTCTTTAGCTTCCCCTGGCGTATTTGTTAACTGAACAATCGTCAGCAGTACTGTCGGCAATGTTACAGTCTGCACTGTTTTTGTCTGAATTCAGTTGACTTAATGAATAATTTCCGCTTTTGTTCCACTATTCATTAATTTTTTGTAATACTTTTTACTGTTACTGATGGAAAATTCATGTTTTTTTACCCTTGTATACTATAGTTAGTAACTACGTGTACGACCAATGACGTTATTACCTCTTAGGCACTATAGACTGTGATCTCATTTTTTTGTTACTTAATTGTTCCTGACAACACCTATAACACCTCGGTATGCGACACCGAAAAGCAGATGATTATGAATATAATGTTTCAGTCGTGTTTCTGTATTCAGTGTAAGAAAATGTGGTATCTAAGTGAGATGTGTAACTCAATTCCAAACAGAAACATTTTCGCAAGACAGAGTCTTCGGAAAGAAGAAATATTCGTCGTAGAACAGTATTACAAGCATTATTATGTAGATTCAGAGAGTAACATTATACAACGCCAGGTACACTGGGCCTTTACTGGACGATTGGAAGTTGTGATACTTGCGAGGCAATTGAAAGCAAAGCTTACACTTGTCTCAGAGTTCAAGCGTTCCAAAAATCGGTGTTTCGGTGGCTGAGAACATTTTTATTTCGATACTCCACGAGTGACGTCATGTGTCCTGGTTTCGGCAGTTCTGAGGTAGCTTTTTTTATTTTGTGGACTCATCAAGGTCGAGACTGCATAATAATTCAGTGGGACTATGTGGTTCAATTTAAAGAATCATTTTTATCGCACAGCCGTAGTAGCCAGTATAACCGGCCGCAGCTCGTGGTCGTGCGGTAGCGTTCTCGCTTCCCGCGCCCGGGTCCCCGGGTTCGATTCCCGGCGGGATCAGGGATTTTCTCTGCCTCGTGATGACTGGGTGTTGTGTGATGTCCTTAGGTTAGTTAGGTTTAAGTAGTTCTAAGTTCTAGGTGACTGATGACCATAGATGTTAAGTCCCATAGTGCTCAGAGCCATTTGAACCATTTGAACCCGTATAACCATCGTAGCGTCAGAACATTGCGATCGTGATCAGGTTGTAGTTTCGGAAGGGAAGAAGGATCATGTTGAAAATCATACATGGGTAAAATAACATCATAAGTTTGCCTTTGTGGTCGGAGGAGTACTTCAAATGTGAAGAGGGCCATACACTGCCTAATCAAAAGTATCAAGATAACATTGGAGTTAGTCACTAGAGACACTCCCGCAACTTTAAAAGAAGGTGGGGTGTTGTGTTTGCAGTATGGAAGTAGTAACAAGCAGGAGAGTTCAGTGACTTCACACGTGGACTTATCACTGGATGTCACCTGGTTATCAGATCTATTAGTCATTCAAACCCTCCTAGACTTACTAAATGTAGAAGGATATGTATATATTTTATAACACTGTCTGCTACGTACATCAGAGACACAGTTCTCACACGATGATTGTATCAGAGTGACAATGAACACTTGTAACCTCCCCCTCTCTTATCGACCTTAATGACAGTGAAAAATTAAACCGCGTGTACCTAATGGAAATTTGGGAAAATCAATCATCACCAAAGTTAATCTGTCGGTAAAGAGGGAGGACGGGTTACATCTAAATGAAAGGAAAAATGCAAATGAAGTTGGTGGAAATTAATTTTGAAAAAGGGTAAAGATAATAAAGAAAGTAAATGTGCGGTCGTTACGTTAGCAATTAACTGGCGTTAATTAGATATTTGAGATTTGGGGAAAATTACGGTCGCCAGTCCTATGGACAATTACTGTAATAACTGAAAAAGAAAGGTTAATGCACATACAATTAGCACTAAAATCGTGGCAACTGGAGGTTGACACGTGTTGTGTGAAAAACTGAATGTTTGTCAGAAGTAATAAATTTCACTGCACTCTGACTTAATTAATTAATTAATAAAACCGGAAAATTGAAAGTTAATTTAGTGACTGAAATTAATAGTGAACTTTGATTCTGAAGCACTACGATATTAAATAAAATAAGTTTAGTCTTGGGCTACCTCAACAATCATCTCAAAAGCTACTTGAACCCAGGCAATTTAGAAATAAGAGATTTTACTTTGAACTTGAATTAAATGATTTTGAACAATTAACAATAGTAAAATTTAGTGCGTACCAAGCTGAGCTGCAGTCACGGGTAAGCTAAAATATGGTAACAAAACTCGCACTCTTAATTTGTGCTTGTGTAATCGAAATATAGTTCTGTTTGGTTATTGTAGCCAGCTATAAATACTTTAACTGAACTTTGAAATTAAAGCACTGAAATGGAATGATATTACTTTAATGCTGGCGTTTTGAATTTCAACGACACTCGGGTTCATTTCGGAAAAGGAAGGGACCCTGCTTGGTAATGCAATTGGGACAATGAGCAACAAAGGTTCATGCTAAGCTGCTGTATTTTAGTGATGCAAATGGAACAGTTCGAAAACCTGAGGTCTGCCATAAAACTTTACGTGCTTTCAGTCTTCCTTGGTGGTTGATTGAAGATTTGAAGTCGTCGATCGAGGAGGTGGCGACAATCACTTATTGTCGCCCGTCGCTGTTGCAGAAGCTGGATGTTGGCGCGCCTTCTTCTCGACACGGTCACCAGGCGAAACGAGCTCTTTATGTGTATCAGCTAATGTTTCCCGTCCGTGACACCGTGCCAGAAACTATCACAGCAAGTCGAGCGCAGTTACATGCTGCCAAACCCCGAAAGTGCGGCAACTCGCGGGAGCGTCACTCAACACACCTGCTCCACCGCCCTGCTCCAGCCACACTCTCATCTGCCCGCGCTCCACGCGGCGGAGTTAACACTACCAAAGATCCTAAACACTTTGGTTCTCCACACGATCTATCGATGTAATCGTTCGATAGCATAGTTTTCCCTACGCAAGACCCAGCTTAAAAATACAACTAATATTTACAAAACAAACCAATTATACATCGACATAAACGCATGTATATATATATATATATATATATATATATATATATATATATACAAACTGTAAAACCATTACTGTGGTGTCACCGCCAGACACCACACTTGCTAGGTGGTAGATTAAATCGGCCGCGGTCCATTTAGTACATGTCGGACCCGCGTGTCGCCACTGTGTGATCGCAGACCTAGCGCCACCACAAGGCAGGTCTCGTGATACGAACAAGCACTCGCCCAGTTGTACGGACGACCTAGCTAGCGACTAGATGTACGAAGCCTTTCTCTCTCATTAGCCGAGAGACAGAATAGCCTTCAGCTAAGTTAATGGCTTCGAACTAGCAAGGCGCCATTAGCCTTACAGTGATTGTAATTAAAGTCTCCTGTGTATAGTCAAGAGCGATGTACCACAATGATTGATTAAAGATAAGTATTAATCCAGCTACGTACTTTTCTTCATAGCATTAATTACGTAGCCTGTTCCAGTACTTCACGCCCATCTGCGTTAGTCTAGCGTGCATTTTCAGCCATCTCTATCTACAAGGTGTTGGCCCAGCTGCCGACACATCACATGGCGACGAGTCTACAAAGGATCTTGTGTTTTACTTTGCCCTAATTTATTTGTGTCATGGCTTCGCCAGATTTACTGTCCGAATTTTATCGGTTGCAGAATCAGCAGACGCAGGCGTTATTGGATGCCCTTGGACAGCTCGTCCAGGGTCAACGTGCCATTCAAACCGATGCGGCCGCCGCCGCTTCACCGGTACCGCAGCCACAACCTGCCGTTGCACCACCATTTCGAAGTTTTGATGCAACCCACGAGACTTGGCGGGAATGGTCCCGCCAGTTTGCCTTCCACCTCACCGCCTACAGAATTCAAGGTAATGAGCGGCAGCCATTTTTGCTTTCTTGTGTCGGTGTGTCCACCTACCGTGTGATAGTGAAATTGTTTCCCCGACGTGACGTAGCAACTCTGTCCTACGAGGAAATTTTGTCTGCTTTAGATGCCTATTTCAAAGAAACAGTTAATGTGGTTGCAAAACGGTATACGTTTTTTCGTACAAAACGTACGGCCGGTCAAACTAATAGGGAGTGGGTAGCAACATTGCAAGGACTTACTAGGGACTGTGCCTTTGACTGTGACTGTGGCCTTTCTTATTCAGATACAATGGTACGTGATGCAATTGCACAGAACGTTTCTGATGTTCGCATACGGGAGCAAATTTTGAAACTAGTTAATCCCTCCCTTCAACAAGTGATAGACATATTGGATAGACAAGACACACTTGACTGTGCTCAGAAATCTTTTGAAACTTCGCCAGCAGTGTGTAACATTAACCGGCCCGCCGGGCGAGCTGCGCGGCCCGGTCAACTGCCCTCGCGCAAACAAACGCAGCTGCCGCCGCGCTATAAACCAGGTGTGCCGCGCCAGCCCACAAATGCAGTGAAATCATGCCCGCGGTGTGCTACTAGACATTCGCGTGAACATTGCCCGTCACGCCAAGCTATTTGCTTTTTCTGCAATAGGAAAGGACATGTTCAAAGTGTTTGCCAGAAAAAGCTCCGATCAGACAATCAAAATCATTCCAGGCCCTTTGCTTCGCGCTGGCATCGAACCAAGGACACTCAGGATCGTGGACCTTCGCCCATGGACATTCATGTCGTTAATTCCACTTCGTCCAGTGACACTTTCTCTAACAGTGACTGTGTTCGTCCCACAAACACTGTGCGTCGACGTCGCCGGAAATCACGTCAATTAGCAAGTGATTCTGTACCAGTGTCTGTTCAAATTGCACAAAACAGTCGCTCTTGTCGTCAGCAGGACAATAAACTTTTTGTCGATTTGGACTTTAATGGCAAGGTCATACCATTCCAGCTCGATACCGGAGCTGCAGTTTCATTGCTCAATCACGACACGTACAAACAACTGGGCGCACCTCCGTTGCGTGCCGCAAATGTTCAGTTAAAAAGTTGTTCCGGACAGACAATTCCTGTGTTAGGACAGTGCACTCTTCTTGCAACATTTAAGGGACAAACAAAACTTGTGTCATTTTACGTTCTTCGTTCTTCTTCTGCAGTGAACTTGTTTGGTCTAGATTTGTTTCAGTTGTTTCACATGTCTATTGTAAATCGGGTGCTATCAGTGAATCAAACTGTGCCTACAGACAGTGTTTCTAGTGTATGTGAAGAATTTGCAGACATTATTGCACCGGGCTTAGGTTGCGCTAAAAACTATGAAGCACATTTGGAACTGAAGGTCAACGCGCAACCGCAATTTTTCAGAGCGCGCAATGTTCCTCACGCATTGCGTCAGGAGGTCGCAAGAACATTGAACAATGTAGAATCACAAGGTGTGAGTGAATGTGCGCAATGCCTCTTCTCTTTCAGCTCCGCTTCATCGCGTACGCCGTGCAGGTGTTCCGTTTCTCTGGACGACGGCATGCGAACGCGCTGTTCGCCAGTTGAAATCGGCGTTGCTTTCTCATACTTGCCTCACGCCTTTCGATCCCCAGAAACCCCTTTTGTTGATGATAGATGCATCGGATTTCGGGATCGGTGCTGTGCTTGCGCACAAAGTTGGCTCCCATGATCGCCCTATTGCCTTTGCGTCCAAATTGCTCTCGTCTGCGCAAAGAAATTATTCCCAGATAGAGAAAGAAGCTTTGGCTCTCGTGTTTGGTGTTACTAAGTTCCATGATTTCTTGTATGGTCGTCACTTCACCATCATCACAGACCACAAACCTTTGACATCGCTTTTTCATCCGACCAAGCCTGTACCTCCACGTACAGCGCAGAAATTCATTCGCTGGTCTATTTTCCTCTCGCAGTACCGCTACGATATCTTGTATCGGTCCACTGCTAAGCACGGCAACGCTGATGCGTTGTCCCGTTTGCCTGTTGCTGAGGATAAAGCATTCGATTCTTCCGAACTTGCTTGCATGTTCATTGATTCGGAAACCGATGAAGTGGTCGAATCGTTTCCGACTGATTTTCATCGTGTAGCTACAGCCACAGCTGCTGACCCTGTCCTTGCTACTGTTTTGCGTTTTGTTGCTACGCAATGGCCTTTGTCGAAGTCTCGGATCGAGGATCCGTTGGTTCGCAGATTTTTTGCTCCCAAGGAGAGACTTTTTGTTCGACGTGGTGTTTTGTTGTTGCGTTCTGATAATGATCAGTCCCGAGTCGTGGTCCCACGTCGCGTTACAGTCCTCTGTTTTACGGCTTCTTCACCAAGGATATTGGGGTATAGTGCGAACGAAACAACTTGCTCGTCAGCACTGTACTTGGTTCGGAATCGATGCTGCGATTACGAATATGTGTTCTTCTTGCATGGCGTGTGCCGAACAACAATCCGCACCGCCGCGGAAAGTCTTTGCATGGCCAAAAGCCACTTCCCCTTGGCAACGCTTGCACATTGATTTTGCTGGTCCATTCTGGAATGCTCGATGGTTGGTTCTGGTCGACGCCTTCAGTAATTTTCCTTTTGTTGTCCGGATGTCTTCCACGACGTCCTCCGCCACCATCCAAGCGTTGTCTGCTATCTTTTGCATTGAAGGTCTTCCGCAGACTATTGTTTCCGACAATGGCTCACAATTCATGTCCGCAGAATTTCAGTCATTCTGCCAGGCCAATGGTATTCAACATCTGACATCCGCGCCGTTTTCGCCTCAGTCAAACGGTGCCGCTGAACGATTGGTCCGGACTTTCAAGTCACAGATGTTGAAATTGAAAGAGTCGCATTCTCGGGAGGACGCGTTGTTGCTCTTTTTGTCCTCGTATCGCTCTCAGCCCCGCGATGGTCGCTCGCCGGCTGAGTTGCTCCACGGTCGTCCTCATCGCACCTTGATGTCTTTGCTGCATCCGCCGCATCAGGTTCCTTTGCTGCGGCAGACTCCTGCTTTTGCTCCTGGCGACGTTGTATTTTATCGCACCTATCGAGGTCCACGGCGTTGGCTCGCAGGGCGCATTCTTCGCTGCCTCAGCCGCGCGATGTATTTGGTTTTGGGGGCCTCTGGTGAGGTGCGTCGGCATCTCAATCAACTGCGCCTCTGTCGTCGCACGGGTTCTGCCGCTCCCCGTCTGCTTTCAGCGACGGTGCCGTCCGGTCAGCGCCCTGGGGACCCATCTACTGGCTCGCCTCATCCCCAGGTGTTACCGACGATGCCTTCCATTTTGCCCCATGGCGACGCGCCGCCGCAGCTGCCGCCGCCGCCGCCGCCTGTTCTCCCGCCGGCGCCGCCCGCATTCGACGCTTCGCTGCAGCCGCCAAGCGCCTCCCTGGGTCACGCGCCGCCGATCGCTTCCCGTGACCAGCGGTCCTCCGCCATGGAACTCCCGCCCGCTCCGGACCACATGACGTCATCGCGCGTCGGCTACCCCGACGCAATGGAGGTCGACCCTTCGGCCCCTCCTGTTTCTTTACGGGCGCATACACCGCATGTTGACGTGCACCCTGGACTAGGTTTTCAGGCGTTTCCTAGCTCCCCTCGGACCGAATGGCCGGGTGCGGGTGGCACAGCCTCGCCTGTTGTTAGGCTCCCCACCTCATCGCATACGTCAACATGGGGTCCTCCCCACGGCGGGCGGAAGCCTTATCTCACGACCGTTCGCCGATTTGCGGGGGAGGAATGTGGTGTCACCGCCAGACACCACACTTGCTAGGTGGTAGATTAAATCGGCCGCGGTCCATTTAGTACATGTCGGACCCACGTGTCGCCACTGCGTGATCGCAGACCTAGCGCCACCACAAGGCAGGTCTCGTGATACGAACAAGCACTCGCCCAGTTGTACGGACGACCTAGCTAGCGACTAGATGTACGAAGCCTTTCTCTCTCATTAGCCGAGAGACAGAATAGCCTTCAGCTAAGTTAATGGCTACGAACTAGCAAGGCGCCATTAGCCTTACAGTGATTGTAATTAAAGTCTCCTGTGTATAGTCAAGAGCGATGTACCACAATGATTGATTAAAGATAAGTATTAATCCAGCTACGTACTTTTCTTCATAGCATTAATTACGTAGCCTGTTCCAGTACTTCACGCCCGTCTGCGTTAGTCTAGCGTGCATTTTCAGCCATCTCTATCTACAAGGTGTTGGCCCAGCTGCCGACACATCAATTACACTATATAAAGACACAAAAATGTCATTTCTTCAGGTAACAAAATACAGAAAAAATTTATAGTACAATAGATGGAAATAGGGGGATATGCATTTCCGGCGTTACACACTGCCATAAAGTCGTCAAGCAAAATCTGTGGGACATTGGTTTTTGCGCGATAACATTCCTGAAATGAACTGACCTGATCAGAGTCCTGGCATAAACACAATGGAACACAATCAGGATGACTTACAACATCGACATCACTCCAGATCACAGCGTCCAACATCAGTACCTTCTCTGGTTTCAGCTCTTGAGGAAAACTGGAATGCCGTTTCTCCACACACATCCCGACACCACTCTGAAAATAAGTGTGCCCAGCAGAGTTCAAGTCTTCATATTGCGAAAGATGCATAAACTCCACATCAATGCTCGCTAATATGTGTCCGGATACTTTTGGTCAGACCATGCAGATGACAAACTGTGGTCACCTCTCTCATTTTCAGTTAATACGGACTTCTACTTGGACAGTACCTCTTGCCCACGTCAAACTGTTCTGGTGGATAGAATAGTAGCAAGTGACTTCAATTAGTACGTAAACTGGCCATCGCCGTATACGAATCTGAATACTGCAGTGTTTCTCGAAAGCAACGGTAAAAATTATACCAGTGCCAATGATGCCCCCCAACCTTCACCGACGGCTTCATTACCTACGTTGAACGTCAACGGGCAATAACCACTCACAGACAGCAGCTGGCAGCAGTGGACGCTACAAAAAACGAGCCGGGCGGATGCGGAACACTGAAATAACTTATGATCATAGAATGAAAGCTTTCTCGACCGGATGACATACATGCTGGTAAACCTTTCGGGATGTGAGGTCGTGGCCCAAGAAACTCTTCTGTTCCTGACGTTTCGTCCAGGACTGCGCTGGACATCTTCAGAGACGCTCCTCCACTGAGTCGGACGTCCGAGAGCGACATATACACTGTAGGAAAGGGGGCGTGGTCGAAATAACACGTGATGAGCAGAGATAATCCTTGTCAAAGATAAAACTTAACTATCGATTGTCGTCGTGTCAAAGATAAAATTGTCTAGCGACTCTGCAGAGCTATTGTCCATATGTCGTAAGTTTCATTGCCTCCTGTTTTCTATTAAAATTGTCCTGATGCTTATAAATTTCAATGACTTCTCTACATAGTCATGGATAATAATTTGACGTTGTAGATAAAACTTATGTCTCAGGAAACTTCACATCGTGGTTTCCTGACTGAAGAGCATGCTCTGCTACAGCTGATTTCTCTATTTTACCTAGTCCAGCCTTCAGTACAAGTAGCACGTATGGCTGATTCATTATGTGTGTGAGTTTTGCTCATATTTCACAACTTCCACCAAGATATGCGAAATTTGGTTCAAAATCTCAATCGTACATGGCAACCGAGTGAATACCATTCGGTTGAGCCACACGCTGGAGGGCACCTAACGAGCTGTTTGTGCAGGAGCAGGACAAAAATACGGAAACACTGCGAGAAATATATGCTTCAACACAAATGCAGACGCTACACAAGCCTGAAGGTTGGCACTGTTGTAGTTGGCCACGAACGGTACCTGTGCAATGTTCTCAATACATGGCAGGTGTCAGTCATTGTCAGAACAGTATTCTTTTTAGCTGCGATTGCATACTGTTGGACCTACGTGAATTATAACGAGGGCGAATTGTTGGCGCTGTTATGGTGGGTGCTTCAGTAACCCAGACAGCAGAAGTGTGTTGAGTGATGGCGACTGAGTCATTGAAGTGTATTGTGACTAAAAAATAAGAGGACGGTAGCTGCAAAAGGCATTGCAGAACTGAATGTTCCGCTGGCGAAACCTCTCAGCGCCAAAACAACACGGGCTAACTGGAACCCCAAAACCAAACACCAGTGATGTTAATTTCCGTAACAGGAAGACGTGTTGCTGAATCCGTAATACCTCGACAATGGAGCAATGTCCTTTGGTTTCACGCTGTTTCCAATTTCTGGCCGACTTTACGTCCCAAGAGTGAATCGCGGCGGGGGTTTGGTGATGATCTGGGTAACCACATCGCAGTAGTCGATGGTCCCCATTGTTACTCTGTAATGTCGCATTAGTTCTAATGATTATATGACCATTTCTGGCTGATCTGGCACACCCCATCGATCAGTATGTGAAAACGTGCGCTTCCAATATGTACCAGAACACAATGCGTAAAAGTGATATTTTTTCAAGGCATCTACCTCGGGTGCTATTCGAGATAAAAAGGTAGGATGAAGTATTTTGGATAACCCTTCAGCTTGGAACCATCTGTATAACCAACAGAAGGATCGTATTACTGTAAGTGTTCTACAGTACAAAGTTTGAATATTACATATCTCTTCCGGATTAGTGATATGAAGCAATGCGTTGGCCATTTTTACATTAGATTTCGTCTATGGTGCGCTTTGAGGATCTTGTGGAGGCACCATGTAGTTCATGGGGCGTTCCTGAGAAAACTTGAAAAAAAGTTTTCAACATTTTTTTCTCCGTCAGCAGCGGAGATTCCAATAAGTAACCGCAGCAAATAGCTCAGATTTTAATGGTAAATTCTCTAGGTATTTATGCAAAGAGCCACCCCCCTCCCCCTTCCCTTTTCAAAATGTTTTATCCGTTATCGAGAAACAACCTAAAATCTTTTTTTCTTTTGGGTGCCGAATCCCAGCTGCGTATTAGAAGAAAGCCATCAACAGCAGATGGCTGATTTTCTTACGATATGTTCCTAAGATCAGGATCTACAACGCCTGTGAAAATTTTCTTAATCCATTTATTCGTTTCCGTAATAAAATGGTTCAAAGTTACCCAATTTTTACGCGAAAAATCCTATGTGGACCGAAAAAGCATCCTATAAAGTAACATAACACAGAGAAATATGCTGCAAAGTGTCTACGTTATCTTCAGAAGGATTCTGGGAACCCAGTGTTGTAGTACTGAAAAGGAGCACTTAGAAAATATTTGTGAACGAAAAATCCGATCTGAGACGCAAAATTAGTTTTACTTTAATTCAATTTTACGTAAGTAAACCATCAAACTATTACAAACTCAATAAAATATTTTTCGTATTTGTAACATTCTTGGCTGTAACAAGGAAAAGAAGCAACCAACGGAAAAATGCTCCTATCGGAGCACAGAAAAGCTGAGTATGCTACTATTTATTAAAAGGCACTGATTAATTAAAAGACACTGACTGAAAAGTTTGTTACCATCTGCATCATTCTACCTTACTCAGCAACTTCAAAAATTTTACAAAAAATTTTGGCAGAGTACATTCACGATTTTTATGCTGTGAAGGAGAGAATATCAATCTGAAAGAGACAGAAAAATAATAAATACTGGAAGATAGGCTGTGGTTGTGGTATAGAAAGAGCGAAGGAGAGAATGCCGTTGTGTGTGAGGGAGACGGGGATAAAGGCAGTAGAACATAGTTGATAGCGAGAGAACAGTGCTAGGAAAAAGAGTGAATGAGATGGTGCTCCAGCGCGACAGGAATAAAGAGAAGGAGACGATGGAAGTGGGTGAGGAACAGACGGAGTCTATTACAGTGACAACGAGAAAGAGAGAGACAGCGGCAGTGAGACAGCAGCAGTGGGAAAGAATGAATGAGACAGCAGCAGCAAGAGATGGCAAGAGGGAGACACTGACAGTTGAAACGTCCCCTTTGGAAAATTATAAATTACTGTGCTGGTAAACCTCTTACGTTATTTGATTTCCAAACAGCTGAGCAAAACTGAACCTGCTCAGACATTTCGCTCTTTACTTATTCTGATCATCAATAAACTAACAAACAATATTTTTTAGCGCAACGCAATCTGACTTTCAATAATCCCTACCAAAGAATGGCCTTGACTAACAATAACATATACCTTGCATGAATCACTTACCTCACAAAAATCTTCGTTACTCGAACTACTGCAATACAGCGAGCGCCAATACTGCCACCAAAATAAAAGATTCTAACTACTGAAGGCACTAACTACTGATAGGCATAGTCAGCAAATGAAAGATTTTGATACAGAACAAACAATGTACACTCCTGGAAATTGAAATAAGAACACCGTGAATTCATTGTCCCAGGAAGGGGAAATTTTATTGACATATTCCTGGGGTCAGATACATCACATGATCACACTGACAGAACCACAGGCACATAGACACAGGCAACAGAGCATGCACAATGTCGGCACTAGTACAGTGTATATCCACCTTTCGCAGCAATGCAGGCTGCTATTCTCCCATGGAGACGATCGTAGAGATGCTGGATGTAGTCCTGTGGAACGGCTTGCCATGCCATTTCCACCTGGCGCCTCAGCTGGACCAGCGTTCGTGCTGGACGTGCAGACCGCGTGAGACGACGCTTCATCCAGTCCCAAACATGCTCAATGGGGGACAGATCCGGAGATCTTGCTGGCCAGGGTAGTTGACTTACACCTTCTAGAGCACGTTGGGTGGCACGGGATACATGCGGACGTGCATTGTCATGTTGGAACAGCAAGTTCCCTTGCCGGTCTAGGAATGGTAGAACGATGGGTTCGATGACGGTTTGGATGTACCGTGCACTATTCAGTGTCCCCTCGACGATCACCAGTGGTGTACGGCCAGTGTAGGAGATCGCTCCCCACACCATGATGCCGGGTATTGGCCCGGTGTGCCTCGGTCGTATGCAGTCCTGATTGTGGCGCTCACCTGCACGGCGCCAAACACGCATACGACCATCATTGGCACCAAGGCAGAAGCGATTCTCATCGCTGAAGACGACACGTCTCCATTCGTCCCTCCATTCACGCCTGTCACGACACCACTGGAGGCGGGCTGCACGATGTTGGGGCGAGAGCGGAAGACGGCCTCACGGTGTGCTGGACCGTAGCCCAGCTTCATGGAGACGGTTGCGAATGGTCCTCGCCGATACCCCAGGAGCAACTGTGTCCCTAATTTGCTGGGAAGTGGCGGTGCGGTCCCCTACGGCACTGCGTAGGATCCTACGGTCTTGGCGTGCATCCGTGCGTCGCTGCGGTCCGGTCCCAGGTCGACGGGCACGTGCACCTTCCGCCGACCACTGGCGACAACATCGATGTACTGTGGAGACCTCACGCCCCACGTGTTGAGCAATTCGGCGGTACGTCCACCCGGCCTCCCGCATGCCCACTATACGCCCTCGCTCAAAGTCCGTCAACTGCACATACGGTTCACGTCCACGCTGTCGCGGCATGCTACCAGTGTTAAAGACTGCGATGGAGCTCCGTATGCCACGGCAGACTGGCTGACACTGACGGCGGCGGTGCACAAATGCTGCGCAGCTAGCGCCATTCGACGGCCAACACCGCGGTTCCTGGTGTGTCCGCTGTGCCGTGCGTGTGATCATTGCTTGTACAGCCCTCTCGCAGTGTCCGGAGCAAGTATGGTGGGTCTGACACACCGGTATCAATGTGTTCCTTTTTCCATTTCCAGGAGTGTATTTACCTTAATAGTGTTCAAAAGTCATGACATCCACCTTTACAAATTTCTTTTTTCTGGCGGCCACACATCCAGATCTTTCGCTTATAGTAACTTCTCAAAACTCTGGCATCTCTCTCCCCACATCGACCACTGCTGGCGGCTCACCTCCAACTGCACAACGCTACGCGCTGTTCATATCCAACTGCCCAACACTACAATAGCGAATATTCCTACAATGCCAACCAGCCACAGATTGCACACAGCACAGTCAGTGATTTTCATACAGAGCGCTACGTGGTGTTACCAACATAAAAACCTGAACAGCCTACTTACACAGTGAGAGGAAGCAATAGTATAGGACGACAGAACGAAGGGAGGAGCGATTTACAGCGATAGATTATTGGGTATGATCGAGCTATGGTTACGAAAGTTTGTTGGAGTGAGAGGTGAGTTGCATGTTAAAAAGAGCACGAATATTTTCGCATCCAGAACTTGTGAGAAAATCTTTAAGGGTGCTGAGGAAGGTAGAATGAGATAGCTGGTACACGACTTTGCAGTCGGGGTGTTTTAAATAGCTATGTATTCCCCTTTTTTGTGCTCCGATCTGAGCATTTTTCTGCTGGTGATACACTGTTTATTCCTCCATGTTGATGCTGTATGCCAAGATGTCAGGGCCCCCCGTTCACACACCTGGCATCGTCCACGACCGGTTTTGTGAGCACTAGGATGAGCAGTCGCATCTGCACTGGCCCCTACAGTGACCAGCTCTCAATACTGTAAGGTCTCTGTGTTCGACTTTGAAGAGAGGGATGCGTGGTTGCTATCCAACCGCATTACCGTTACCTGAACTTGCTATTTTTTTACAAGAAGAATGGTATAAGATTTCTTGAAAACCACGCAAGAACAGCATTTATTCATTCGGAGACGGCGAAGCTATTTTGAATGCCAATGGGTCTTTTAGATCGTATTAAGTGTGATAATGTCTTTCTGGTGTTTCCATACTTTAATCTCGCCCCACGTCCATACCAGATACCACAGAGACGCTCGTGTAAGAGGATCCTTACGTACCTACCCGCGCAACATTGGCCAGCACAGCTTCTGCTGTGACGTCATTTTACTAACCAGTCGGCATCTACTCCGGCTGAACTAGCAGCAGAATAAACCCACTTCGTTATGGTGTATGCAAGGCGAGCCGAAAACCACAGTCGGCGCCATGTGTGTGTGTGTGTGTTTGTGTTTGTTTGTGTGTGTGCGAGCGTGTGTGTGCGCGGGGTGGGCGTTTTGCGGGCTAATGGTGGCCCGCATTAGCCGGCGGGCAGCGCGTTTGATGGCGCATCAGGCGCGGCCCGCCGGTTATCCCGTATGCGGTCTGGGCCGGCCACTGCCGCGCCACTCAATTACTGGCCTCGCAGCGACAATCGCGTCTGCCCGGCCCCGGCCCGGGAGCGCGCCGCCAGCCGCGTTACCTATTCACCGGCCGCGCGGCGCCCAGGGCGGCTACTGGCTTATTTGCGGTCTCCGCCGGCCGCCGCGGCCCCTTCGCAGATGGATGGTCGGTCAATAATGTACGCCGGCTCGAATCACTTCTCCTGACGGCAGTAGCGGTGGCAGCAGCGGTGGTGGGCTGCGGCAATGGCCTGTGGCCGACGGCCTCCGGTGGCTTGCGGCTCAGCGTGGAACGCCACCACACGGGCTGGCGAAGTGCGTTCACTGTCGAGTACTCACCCAACTCGCGACACTTGCAACGACCGTCTGATAAGTAAATTACGTACTCCCAACCTTTTTTTTTAATTTATTGGCCTTGGCCTTAACCATTTAGCCAGAGAACTGAATAACTTCAGATATTTATTTATTGTCAAATTATAGACCTGTTACCTGATGTTTAAAACAGGTCGTACATCTTACAATTTTCGTTTTTCATCTTTTTACAGTTTTCTTTTCTTTTGTTTTATCTACAACATTCACAAAGAATGATACTTTTCAAAATAACAATAAGGTTGAAATATAAATAAAATTTTATTGTTTTTCTAAGAAGAATATAAAAAGATGATAGGATAGAAGAGAGACTTGTTAGTACCATCGCCGAAATAATAATGTCGTGTGACGAGGGCCTCCCGTCGGGTAGACCGCTCACCTGGTGCAAGTCTTTCGATTTGACGCCACTTCGGCGACTTGCGCGTCGATGGGGATGAAATGGTGATGATTAGGATAACACAACACCCAGTCCCTGAGCGGAGAAAAATCTCTGACCCAGCCGGGAATCGAGCCCGGGCCCTTAGGATTGACAGTCCGCCGCGCTGACCACTTTTTTTTTTTTTTTTTTTTTTTTTTTAAATCTCATTTTGTTCGCTTTTGGTCGTTGCGTCTGCTCGAGGCGGACGTCGTAAGACATCCGTTTAAGTTCGTTGTTGATCTATTAACTCAGTTTTTTTTTATTACAGAGGGCAGCTAACCCTCTGAGCGAACACGCTGAGTAGTTACCGTGCCGGCTACCACTCAGCTACAGGGGGCGGACCATCGCCGAATGTGACTGACGGTGAATACCTCGGAATGGTTTCTTCGAGGCGTTGACCGCCAGTCGCACACACACAGAAACAATCTCTCTCTCTCTCTCTCTCTCTCTCTCTCACACACACACACACACACACACACACACACACACACACACAAACACACACACACACAAAATGGTTATTAGTAGAGAAATAATATTCCTTATCCTATTTATTACTAATGCTATGTATTAACTACTTTAGGTGCCCATCCATGTACAGCATTTGGTTATTTCTTGGCTAGATCGCCACCACCTTATGCTTATTTACTGTCACATCTCAGCTTCCTCCTCCTGTTCCTCCTCATTGTCACTATTTTCGCTGTCACTGTAGGTATCGCTGTCCACCCTCTGGAGATTGTTGTTACGCTGCACATAGGCATGTCTCTAATGTCGTGTCCGCATGTACTCTTCTTCGTCCCTTATTGCTGTGTATATATCAATGTCTGTATCTGTTTACTCTAAGTGTAGTGTATGTCTATTGTTCGCGTATTGCCAGCAGAAAAACACAGTGTGTTCTGGGGAAACATCTTCCCCGCATGTGCATGTAGGTGTCTGCCTCAGACTCACGCGGTTTAAGTGCGTGGGATAAGGTCCATGTCCGGTTAAGAAATGTACCATACCGCGGCTGCGATCGATATGTCTCATTCTTAACTGCTTCCTTATGTCAGGGAGGAAGTCGTGCAGTCTAAGTCCCTTATCACTTACATCCCACTCACCTTGCCATGTATCCAAACGCCAACTTTTAAGGTGACGTATCGTCTCTATAGGCACACCGGTTATTATGTGTACCTTATCTAGTCTCCCCACCTTTAACCAGTACCTTGCAGCTCTGTGTTTGATCGTGATATCTATGGGGCATATTCCGAGCACCACACATAGTGCATCCGCTGAGGTGGTACCGAAGGCTCCTGATAGCCTAAGTAGGACACTTCTCTGCCCTCGTCTGACGGATGCTTTGTTGGTGACCACGTTCAGTCTATGTGCCCACGTGCTAGCTGCGAAGCTGAGTACTGATTCGAAGAGCGCACAGTGGTATGTCCGTATGAATGGTAGAGGTAGTCTGTACTGTTTTGTATTTAGCCTCACCAGTTTGTGTAGCATTTTTTCTGCTTTTTCTGTTGTTAGCCTTGTGTGTTCGTGGAAATTCAATTTTTCATCTACGTGTACCCCAAGATAGCACGTAATGTGAGCTCGTTTGATGTTTGTGTCCCCAATTTTAACCGAAGGATTCCTTCGGAATGATCCTTTCAGTAAAGTGTATGTTGTTTTGTTTTCGGCTATCCTGAGTTTGTTGTTGTGACACCACTGAGCAATTGTTTGTAATCTTCCACTGGCTTTCTCTTCTAACTGCGCTCTGTTGTTTGCAATGACTACAACTAATAGGTCATCTGCGTAGGCGACAATTCCGTCTGACCTGTCATCCCCATCCAGAAGTTGTAGGAGGGGTTCGATTGTTATGTCCCAGAAGATGGGGCCGCAGATCGACCCTTGAAGACAGCCTTTGGTAATTCTTTTAATTACTTTCGGCTGTCCATCTGCCATTCGACTACTCGGTCTTTACAGTATTATAGAAAACTGTTGTACAGTGACTGCGGTACCTCCAGATGTATTAGCCTCTGAAACAGTGCGGGCCACCAGAGATTATCAAATGCTCCGGCTATGTCAGTCATTATTGCAATGGCGTATTTCTGTTTTGTGGTGTTAACTATGTGCAGGGCCTGGTTGAAGGTATCATATATTGATCTGCCAGGTCTGAAGCCGAAATGGTGTTGGCTCATACCCCTCAGAGCTCTGTGTGTGTGCAGGCGCTTACACAGTAGCGTCTCCTGAATCTTTGCTAGGGTGTTTATTAGGCATATTGGCCTGTAAGTCTTTGCATCTGAAGGATCCCTGTCCTCTGATTTCTTAATAATGACTCCTTTGGAGGTTTTCTATACTGTAGGTACCCTGCCCAGACGTGAGGCATCGTTCAGTAACGTTGTTAGGAGCGGGGTGATCTGCGGTGCTAGTTTTTTTAGTGTTTCCGAGTCGATACCATCTGGTCCAGGTGCTTTCTTGTTTTTGAGCTCTGAGATTGTTAGCGCAACCTCTTCTTGCGCAAAAGGACAGGTGACAGTTGCAGTGTTGTATGGTGTGAGTAGGTTTTCTCTTAGTGTCACATGATATTGTGTGTCTGTATCGATAACGTCGTCAGGGAGCAGTTTATACACCAGAAACTCCGCTGTATTCCTCCATCCCCTCGTCATCGTGCCGTCATCCTGCCTCAGCGTTCCCAGAACTAGTGGGCTTCTTATCTTCTCTTTCAGTATTTTGTATGGTTCCCCCCAATATATTTTGCTCTGTTTGTGTTGTTACAAATAGCTCCCATTGTTGTCTACGCTTGTTGTATAGGGTCTGTCTATACAAGTCTTGTACCTGCCTATATGATTCAAGTCTTATTCGTCTGTCCCTATCAGCTATTGCCCTTTGATATAATTTTCGTTTGCGTCTTGCATCTTGTTTCGTGAGTTGGTTGGTCCGTGGTACTGGTGAGCGTTTTGTGTTCTTTACTGTCGATATTGAAGAGTTTTGTGCACGTTGTATTACCTGTGTTAACTTGTGTGCTCTATAATCGGTACTTCCATTGATGTTTTCTAGATCGTGTTGTTGGATAATTTCTGTTAATTTGTTCCAGTCTGCTTTGTACAACAACAAGTGTCTGATGTGTGATTTGGTCATTGTGTTCTGAGTGTGAGTTAGTGTGTATGTTATGACATTATGATCACTACTGGTTATGTTGTCGTTTACAGTCCAGTTTGTTACTATGCCATTGCTGCATTATTTGCTGGAGTAAAGTCGATATTACTGCTCGTACCATCGAGCCCTGCATATGTTGGTATAGGTCCTTCCGTATTCATTACATGTAATTGTGTGTCTTGTGTTAGGTCGGTGATTATGCGTCCTCTGTCATCTGTTCTGTCTGAGCCGCAGAGGGTCGATCTGGAATTAATGTCAGCACTTATCACTAATTTTTTGCCTAGGTCTCTGGTGTAGTCTGCGTACGGCTGTATTTGATGGCTGTTTTGGGTGTACATGGATGCAATAACCCATGTGACGTTCCCGTTAGTTATCTCTATGGTAAACAAGTGTTGATTGCATAACTTTGTTAACTAAATTATATTATAAGTTGTATTTAGAATTACTATTGCAGCCTTACAGTCATTGGTGCCTGTTATTGTGGTAGCAAGTTTTGGTAGACATATCAGTTGCCCATTTCTATTATAAGGTTCTTGTAAGCACATGATGTCTGCCTGCAAGTCTTGTGCTATTTTAGGAATTTCCGCGCTGACTGTCGTACTGTTTTTTTTATTATGTTGTAAGATATTCGTTTTTTGTCTATGTGTTCTGAGTGTTTTACGTGTACAAAACATTTACGGCCGGTCTGTGAGTAATCGAAATATGTTCGTCCGTGTGCTCTTACATGATCTATATATATTTTGTCCAAGTCGAATGATTCTGACTCTCGCAGACATACCTGGAGCATGAGGTCGAGCAGTGGCTCTGCTGATGTGAGAATATTTTCTATCCTTAGAATGATTCTGTCTGTCTGCTCAGTAATTGGAAAACAGAGAAAATCTCCCTTTGGATGGCACAATCTAAGTAGCATCCGCTGCTCTGTCTGCAGTATCTCTTTTTTCTCTAGCCTACTTAAAAGTAAGTTAAATTCTAAATTACCATAATTAGGTGTAGCTGACTTGCTGGTGGTGCTGGTTTCTGTTGCGGTCTCTGAGGTGGTACTAGACTGACTGCGGCTTGATGTTGGCCGCTGATTGGGAGACATTTTAAGACCTCTTTGGGATGTCACACGGTTACATTTCGTTTTGTCACACGCTTCTTCAATGCTTTTTGCTTTCACACGTTTTTCACTGATGCTGATGTTGCTTGCTGGTGTGGTGTCGGCGATGGTGGAGATTTGTGTGGGACTGACTGTAAGTGTTATGTTGTTTTTGTTGATGTTTGGAGTGGAGGTTGTTTCTAGACGCACGTTGATATCGTTGCAAATGTCGCATGTCAGATTTGTCCTCATCTAATTTGTCTACTTTTATAAGTCTGGGTCCGGTAGCTCTGAGTTTTGTATTGGTCTGTGGCCTGACTGTTTCGATGTGTTTTGATTCAGGGTCTACGTGCCTGTCTGTTCCTAGTTCTTTTTTCCCGGGGTGAAGAGTGCCTCCCGAGACAAATTTGACTGGTTTGATGTACTGTTCACATTTACGTGTGTTGTAGGGTTTTTCATGTGATGATGATTCTGGTATGTGTTCATCTTGTGTATGTGTGATGTGATGTACTTCAGTTGAGAGAAATTGTGAAGGAGTATGTCGGTTCTGAGTGTACATTTTCTTGTGCACAATATATGTAAGCTCATTTTCCAACTCATCTATCCTCTGCGGCTGGCCGTGGTGGCCGAGCGGTTCTAGACGCTTCAGTCCGGAACCGTGCTACTGCTACGGTCACAGGTTCGAATCCTGCCTCGGGCATGGATGTGTGTGATGTCCTTAGGTTAGATAGGTTTAAGTAGTTCTAAGTTCTGGGGGACTGATGACCTCAGATGTTAAGTCCCATAGTGCTCAGAGCCATTTGAACCATTTTATCCTCTGCGTTAATGTTATTTGGAAGTTTATCCAGTGGTGTAATTGTCTTTTAATTTGCTTTGCTACCTCGTACTGGATGGAGCCAACGATTGTCATGTCATCTATATATTCTATCGTATTAATGCAGCTATCCTGTAACGTCGTTGAGTGTGTTAGAGGCGGGATGGGTTCATTATCGTCGTAATTCTCCGGCAGAAGATTCATTTCTCTTCACGAGGAAATTGCTCTTTGGTAGCTTCTCTGTAATATTGACGGTGATTTGTATTTATGTGTTTTGGGTGATTGGCTTTGGACGTTCGTGTTTCTGGTGTGTGTGCTGATTTTAGCTGCCATAGTCTATATTGTCCAGGAGCCGGTCATGCTACTATTCATAGGTCTGACAATAACCTCCTTTTGTTTTATTGCAGACGCGGCCTCTGTATTAGCAGGTGATGCAGACGCAAATCGCGGACGTGCACTCACTGCGCTTGTGTCCTTGGTTGCCGCACTTGGTACACGTAACGTCGGCCTTTCTGCGGGTTTTAGTCGTATGTCCTAGGTCACAACACTTAAAACACTGGTTTACTACTGTATAGTCTTTCACAGAAAATGATTCGAGGTCTGTGTAGACTCTCTGTCTTCGTGTGAGGACTCTGTACAGGTGTGGGCTGACCTCCAGTATCTGGTGACTGAAACCCTTTCCCTTAGGCCCTGTTTTAAACCTTCTTTTGACCTCTCTGTCGAAGTCTTCTTTCGTCGTGTCACCGCTTAGATTCTGCTCGTAAAGGCTTTCTAGATACTCTTCGTCGGTAAGTGTATATGGCACGTGATATACTGTCACGAGTGGCTTGCGTTTTCGCGGTCTTTCACAGACAATGGTGTGCAGGTCTTCAGTCTTTTCTATTATTTTTCGACAATCCTCCTGTGTTTCCGTTTCTACTGTAACTGCAGTCGGGGTGGTTCTAATTGATTTTATATGTATATTCTCTTTCCTGGGATTTATGTTCTTGGTGATTGTCTGTCGAACAGCTTTGGCGTCTCGATTTGCTGTCGATTTGATACACAGGGTGTTACAAAAAGGTACGGCCAATGTTTCAGGAAACATTCTTCACACACAAAGAAAGAAAATATCTTATGTGGGCATGTGTCCGGAAACGCTTACTTTCCATGTTAGAGCTCATTTTAACAGTTCTCTTCAAATCACATTAATCATGAAATGGAAACATACAGCAACAGAACGTACCAGCGTGACTTCAAACACTTTGTTACAGCAAATGTTCAAAATGTCCTCCGTTAGCGAGGATACATGCATCCACCCTCCGTCGCTTGGAATCCCTGATGCGCTGATGCAGCCCTGGAGAATGGCGTATTGTATCACAGCCGTCCACAATACGATCACGAAGAGTCTCTACATTTGGTACCGGGGCTGCGTAGACAAGAGCTTTCAAATGCCCCAATAAATGAAAGTCAAGAGCGTTGAGGTCAGGAGAGTATGGAGGCCATGGAATTGGTCCGCCTCTACCAATCCATCGGTCACCGAATCTGTTGTTGAGAAGCGTACGAACACTTCGACTGAAATGTGCAGGAGCTCCATCGTGCATGAACCACATGTTGTGTCGTACTTGTAAAGGCACATGTTCTAGCAGCACGGGTAGAGTATCCCGTATGAAATCATGATAACGTGCTCCATTGAGCGTAGGTGGAAGAACATGGGTCCAAATCAAGACATCACCAACAATGCCTGCCCAAACGTTCACAGAAAATCTGTGTTGATGACGTGATTGCACAATTGCGTGCGGATTCTCGTCAGCCCACACATGTTGATTGTGAAAATTTACAATTTTATCACGTTGGAATGAAGCCTCAACCGTAAGAAGAACATTTGCACTGAAACGAGGATTGACACATTGTTGGATGATCCATTCGCAGAAGTGTACCCGTGGAGGCCAATCACCTGCTAATAGTGCCTGCACACGCTGTACATGGTACGGAAACAACTGGTTCTCCCGTAGCACTCTCCATACAGTGACGTGGTCAACGTTACCTTGTACAGCAGCAACTTCTCTGACGCTGACATTAGGGTTATCGTCAACTGCACGAAGAATTGCCTCGTCCATTGCAGGTGTCCTCGTCGTTCTAGGTCTTCCCCAGTCGCGAGTCATAGGCTGGAATGTTCCGTGCTCCCTAAGACGCCGATCAATTGCTTCGAACGTCTTCCTGTCGGGACACCTTCGTTCTGGAAATCTGTCTCGATACAAACGTACCGTGCCACGGCTATTGCCCCGTGCTAATCCATACATCAAATGGGCATCGGTCAACTCCGCATCTGTAAACATTGCACTGACTGCAAAACCACGTTCGTGATGAACACTAACCTGTTGATGCTACGCACTGATGTGCTTGATGCTAGTAATGTAGAGCAATGAGTCGCATGTCAACACGAGCACCAAAGTCAACATTACCTTCCTTCAATTGGGCCAACTGGCGGTGAATCGAGGAAGTACAGTACATACTGACGAAACTAACATGAGCTCTAACATAGAAATTAAGCGTTTCTGGACACATGTCCACATAACATCTTTTCTTTATTTGTGTGTGAGGAATGTTTCCTGAAAGTTTGGCCGTACCTTTTTTTAACACCCTGTGTAGGGTAGTGGTCTGTTTTGTTTTAGCCTGTTCTATTCTTCGAGCCTCTTTGGTTTTGGGCTCTATTGTTATGACGCCAGCATATGTCAGTGTCTGTGCTTGTGTTTGCGCTTGTTGTCTGACTTTATTAGTTAGTTCTCTAATTTGTTGTTGCAAGTCTTGGTTCGCAACACGCAATTCCCTAATTTCATCGTCTAATTTCTCTGTCTTCTCTTGCAAAGTTTGTATTTGTAAGTCTTTGACTGGATTCGAGGCTCTCTGTAGTTCAAGTCTTAATCGCCTATTTTCATCGTTTAGGCAGGACAATTTAGCTTCAAGGCTAGTTATTTGGAAAGCTAAGGGAAACACTTTGTCTCTAATGACGGTTAACAGAGCAGATGAAACGTGCTTAGGCTTTAACTCTGCTCCTGTTTCACTCAATATTTTGTCTATAGCTGTTATCTTTTGACTGGGGGGGACATAGGCACAAGTTCTTCCTCCGTGTGTTCTATTCCGGGCGTGACGTTGATGACTCGAGCTAGCGTCTTACCCCATGCTTTCCTTCTTCTTCTGTCGGCCTCTGGTGTGGTGGTGTCGCTGCTTTGTTTGTTGGAATCCAGGGCCGAGCGTAGGTAGGCGGTTGTTTATCAACAGCAGGGAGCACTGCTGTTGTCGACGGCGGGGCGCGAAGCAGCTGGTGCTCGGTGCCGACGCGTCGGATTCCGCTGCGGCTGGTGAGGTGCCACAGCGCGCGGCTCGGAGTGCTGACACGCGAGAACCAACGCGGCTGACTTGTGAAACCGATACGCGCTCGGCCAGCGGGAGGGCGACGGCCTCTCCATTGACGAGTTGCACACGACGAACGCACTAGAAGTACTTTAATCTCTCTCTCTGTTTTATATACAGTATTTAATTTAATGACTAAACGAGAATGGACTACGTAAGATAACACTTCCGGTACCCGAGAATTAAATATCTGTGTCAACAATCAAATTTTTACGGAGAAAATCGGCATCTGAATACGGAGCCACATCACAGTTCAATCGACTCGGCAGCCATCTTGGCTTCAGACATTAGAAATTACATTAATTCCACTTGAACTTCATGGTACACTCTGTACAGGGTGTGGCGAATAAAAGTGGCCCAGAGAACAGACTTACAAGGTACAAAGAAACACAGCGGAGAGAAGGAAATACATTACTAACCGGACTGTGGTGGATGTTGAAAGTGATCGCCATTCATCTCTTGGCACTTCTGGGCCCTGGTCAGCAAGATGGTGAAGGCGGATCGAAGTTTTGCTGGTGGAATTGCTGCAGTCCCACCCGAAATGTTTTGCTGCAATTCGCGAAGACTGCGAGGGTTGTTGCGATACACCTTAGAATTGATGGCTCCTCACACAAAGTAATCACACAGTGACACGTCAGGTGATCTGGGTGGCTATCTAGGGCCACGACCAGACTGACCACTCCTAACAAGTGTGTCAGGCGTGAAGACTATGTAATTGTGCCCCAAGGTTCCGCCGGCTGTATGGGCATTTGCTCCATCCTGTTATAAGTAAATGTAGGTCTTTTCCCCTCCCGTTAATGCTGCCACAAATGGTTCCAAAATGTTCGGATGTAACGGACAAAAGTCAGCATCTCAGGAAAGATGATGGGACCATTAACGCGGCGTGCAGGCACTGCACACCAACCCCAATCTTCTGATCATGCAATTGTATTTCGTGGAAGTTATTCGGATTCTCCACTGCCCAGTATCTGTGGATTCTGTGAGTTGACATAAACCACTCAGATGAAACCAGGCTTCATCAGACGTAGAGAATAAATCCATGTCCAAGACATTAATTGCTATCTCAGTGAACAGCCACTCACAAAACTGGAGGTGCTGAGGATTTTAATGCATGGACAACAGACACTCGGTAGGGATGCATGTCCTGGTCGAATATTCGTTCCCATGATTGACATGAAACGCCGGTCTTTTGCGACGGGCGCCGCGTTGCACTGTGACGCATTTGATGGTGAACTGCAGCCACATTTTCTGGTGTTCGGGCACGTTTCGGAATGTTCTGTGATTTATTCAAAACAGATACTGTCTGACGCCATTTTAGGACTAAGCATTGCATGACACTCTTTGTCGGCACTTTGACATCATTAAACTTCTCAGCAAACAACTGATCACACCGTTTCCACGTCCTCGTTGTCACGTAACGCTTTACAACGAACACCCGCTGCTTCACTGTGAGCACCATCAGCACCATTGTCGGCTTTGCTCCGCTTCACTCACATTGAGACAGACCGCACTACGCTCTGAACCGGTGTGGACCACATAGTGGGCGTACACGCGTATCCTCTTCTAGCAGAAACCAGGCAGTGCTGACACAGTCCATGGTGGACAACTGTCGAAACGGGTCCGTCACTGATACACTGCTCTGATGAAGACCCTAAGAATTGTGTAGAGTTGTCTGCCATAGCGTGAACACCCTAGTATCACCTGGTTGTCTGTAGTCTCAGTTGGATGGATTTAGCAGTACTTTCATCCTACAAAGATTTGAAGGATAACAGCCATGATCCAGCCGGATGTGCGTTGTAGTAATACTCGGCTGTATTGCTGTATAATGTGTTCGTCTGGATTGCTGTGAGATCTCCCACGCCTCTGACCATTCTTGACGGACCATTACCTTTACGCCAGCAACAAAATCTGCATCTGGAAGGCAAGTGTAGTAAGGTCGACCATCAGTCACTCTCAGTTTCGCCAGGTGGCTCGCTATCTCCTAGCATGAGACACCAGTGTCCCTTGATCCATAATAACTGGACACATTGATGTTAACTTCCACACTGAAAAATTAACTTAATTACATATAGCACATGGCCGTTAGTGTTGAAGTGCCGTTGCTGCTTCTCCAGGTTTCCCAGTGCACTCCCCGAATCCGTTAAAATAAGGATGTCGTCAAACTGATTTGTCGTATATCAAACTGCCTTCTTAACTGCGAGAACTTCGGCAGCGAAGATACTGGCTTCCGTCAGAAGCTTAAACAAGCCCAATAAAGTGTATCCCTGCAGAAGTAAGAAAATTCGGTTGTCTCTCTTGTTTTGGAGACATCAGAGCATATCTTGACTTATGAGGGTCACGCTGATGCGCTCAGATAGGAAACATCAGTAGAAATAGTGAAAGTTCGATCCGACGCTCTGGGTTGATAGAGAAAATCGTGGGTCGTTAGTTCAGTACTTCACATTCCAAACCAGATTCAGGAGGCAGAGTGCTTGTTAGGATGAGAGGTATCACATATCTTTGCTGCCTGAAATTCTGTACCACTAGAGGTGCCCTTCTCCTTCGAATCCTATCGGAGTACCCATTGTCATCGATAGAGCACTTGAGACTTTGAAGAATAGTATGTACTTTTTGTGCTGCATTACGAAGGATGAATTTCTGAACCAAGCAAGTCCTCCGGAACTGTAAGGAAGTCTCCCTTGCCTCCACCAAAAGCGCATTCATAGTCTTCATTGCCATAAGACATTGGTATGGCACAGTACTACAGAGTATCGATCTTGCTCAGTAGAATTATCGAAGCATTACCACATAAAGTGCATCTATAATTCAATATAGACCGAATCATGCCATAGTAAAGAGTGAGTAGGACTGTAACATCAGTTCCCCACCATACGCAGGATACCGCTCATAGGATAATGAACGATCGAACGACCTTGGAAATCAAATATTCGTCATGTGTCTACTGCCAACAAAGAGTCCATGTCATTTGACTGAGTTCCTTACTGGAATGATAAAAGGCCCTAATTGTATCTCGGGCGTTGTTATCGTACGTATCTGCCGTGTAAAGACAATCGCCGAGAACTTGGTATCTGTCACACTCATTCCAGTTCTGCACGTTCCCGAGAACATCACGTCCGCCATTCGATCCAACCACCATAGCGTCATCCTCAGTCTGAGAGAACACGTGTACAAGCGGATATCATCGGCGTACTTTAGGATTTTTACTGAAGGATCAAAGGTTATGCCAAGGTCTGAAGAGTACACTGCATAAACAATAGGACTTAAGATGGACCCTTGCGGCACATCTGTAGATCAGGTGCGGTCCATCCAAGGTATTGTCCTGTTATCTGACATAGATTACACGTTGCCGTAGGAGACAGTATACGCTGCGGATAATGAGGTCTGGCACACCAATCAACTGGAGCTCCCATAAGGACGTTCACGTCCTCACTCTCGTATACACCAGAAAATTCTGTTTCGAACTAGCGTAGTAGGTAATTACGGCTGCCTGTGTACCGCGGCTCACTAGACCGTTGAACAGGGCACGAAGAGAATTAGATAGCAATTTTTGGCGGTCATCACTCTTGTGAATGCTTTCAGGCGGCCACCCATGATATCTCCCGCATGAACCATGGACCTTGCCGTTGGTGGGGAGGCTTGTGTGCCTCAGCGATACAGATGGCCGTACCGTAGGTGCAACCACAACGGAGAGGTATCTGTTGAGAGGCCAGACAAACGTGGGGTTCCTGAAGAGGGGCAGCAGGCTTTTCAGTACTTGCTGGGGCAACAGTCTGGACTGATTTGGCCTTGTAACACTAACCAAAACGGCCTTGCTGTGCTGGTACTGCGAACGGCTGAAAGCAAGGGGGAAACTACAGCCGTAATTTTTCCTGAGGGCATGCAGCTTTACTGTATGGTTAAATGATGATGGCGTCGTCTTGGGTAAAATATCCTGGAGGTAAAATAGTCCCCCATTCGGATCTCCGGGCGGGGACTACTGAGGAGGACGTCGTTATCAGGAGAAAGAAAACTGGCGTTCTACGGATCGGAGCGTGGAATGTCAGATCCCTTAATCGGGCAGGTAGGTTAGAAAATTTAAAAAGGAAAATGGATAGGTTAAAGTTAGATATAGTGGGAATTAGTGAAGTTCGGTGGCAGAAGGAATAAGACTTTTGGTCAGGTGAATACAGGATTATAAATACAAAATCAAATTGGGGTATAGCAGGAGTAGGTTTAATAATGAATACAAAAATAGGAGTGCGGGTAAGCTACTACAAACAGCATAGTGAACGCATTATTGTGGCCAAGATAGACACGAAGCCTACACCTACTACAGTAGTACAAGTTTATATGCCAATTAGCTCTGCATATGATGAAGAAATTGATGAAATGTACGATGAGATAAAAGAAATTATTCAGGTAGTGAAAGGAGACAAAAATTTCATAGTCATGGGTGACTGGAATTCGAGAGTAGGAAAAGGGGGAGACGGAAACATAGTAGGTGAATATGGATTGGGGGAAAGAAATGAAAGAGGGAGCCGTCTGGTAGAATTTTGCACAGAGCATAACTTAATCATAGCTAACACTTGCTTCAAGAATCATAAAAGAAGGCTGTACACACGGAAGAATCCTGGAAACACTAGAAGGTATCAGATAGATTATATAATGGTAAGACAGAGATTTAGGAACCAGGTATTAAATTGTAAGACATTTCCAGAGCCAGATGTGAACTCCGACCACAATCTATTGCTTATGAACTGTAGATTAAAACTGAAGAAACTGCAGAAAGGTGGGAATTTAAGGAGATGGGACCTGGACAAACTGATTAAACCAGAGGTTGTACAAAGTTTCAGGGAGAGCATAAGGGAACAATTGACAGGAATGGCGGAAAGAAATACAGTGGAAGAAGAATGGGTAGCTCTGAGGGATGAAGTAGTGAAAGCAGCAGAGGATCAAGTAGGTAAAGCGAGGAGGGCTAGTAGATATCCTTGGATAACAGAAGAAATATTGAATTTAATTGATGAAAGGAGAAAATATAAAAATGCAGTAAATGAAGCAGGCAAAAAGGAATACAAACGTCTCAAAAATGAGATCGACAGGAAGTGCAAAATGGCTAAGCAGGGATGGCTAGAGGACAAATGTAAGGATGTAGAGGCTTATCTCACTAGGGGTAAGATAGATACTGCCTACAGGAAAATTAAAGAGACCTTTGGAGAAAAGAGAACCACTTGTATGAATATCAAGCGCTCAGATGGAAATCCAGTTCTAAGCTAAGATGGGAAAGCAGAAAGGTGGAAGGAGCATATAGAGGGTCTATACAAGGGCGACGTACTTGAGGACAATATTCTGGAAATGGAAGAGAATGTAGATGAAGACGAAATGGGAGATACAATACTGCGTGAAGAGTTTGACAGAGCACTGAAAGACCTGAGTCGAAACAAGGCCCCGGGAGTAGACAACATTCCATTAGAACTACTGACGGCCTTGGGAGAGCCAGTCCTGACAAAACTCTACCATCTGGTGAGCAAGATGTATGAGACAGGTGAATACCCTCAGACTTCAAGAAGAATATAATAACTCAAATCCCAAAGAAAGCAGGTGTTGACAGATATGAAAACTACCGAACAATCAGTTTAATAATCATAGCTGCAAAATACTAATGCGAATTCTTTACAGACGAATGGAAAAACTAGTAGAAGCCGACCTTGGGGAAGATCAGTTTGGATTCCGTAGAAATATTGGAACACGTGAGGTAATACTAACCTTACGACTTATCTTAGAGGACAGATTAAGGAAAGGCAAACATACATTTCTAGCATTTGTAGACTTAGAGAAAGCTTTTGACAATGTTGACTGGAATACCCTCTTTCAAAGTCTGAAGGTGGCAGGGGTAAAATACAGGGAGCGAAAGGCTATTTACAATTTGTACAGAAACCATATGGCAGTTATAAGAGTCGAGGGACATGAAAGGGAAGCAGTGGTTGGGAAGGGAGTGAGACAGGGTTGTAGCCTTTCGCCGATGTTATTCAATCTGTATATTGAGCAAGCAGTAAAGGAAACAAAAGAAAAATTAGGAGTAGGTATTAAAATCCATGGAGAAGAAATAAAAACTTTGAGGTTCGCCGATGACATTGTAATTCTGTCAGAGACAGCAAAGGACCTGGAAGAGCAGTTGAATCGAATGGACAGTGTCTTGAACGGAGGATATAAGATGAACATCAACAAAAGCAAAACGAGGATAATGAAATGTACTCGAATTAAGTCGGGTGATGCTGAGGGAATTAGATTAGGAAATGAGACACTTAAAGTATTAAAGGAGTTTTGCTATTTGGGGAGCAAAATAACTGATGATGGTCGAAGTAGAGAGGAAATAAAATGTAGACTGGCAATGGCAAGGAAAGCGTTTCTGAACAAGAGAAATTTGTTAACATCGAGTATAGTTTTAAGTGTCAGGAAGCCGTTTCTTAAAGTATTTGTATGGAGTGTAGCCTTATATGGAAGTGAAACATGGACGATAAATAGTTTGGACAAGAAGAGAATAGAAGCTTTTGAAATGTGGTGCTACAGAAGAATGCTAAAGATTAGATGGGTAGATCACATAACTAATGAGGAGGTATTGAATAGAATTGGGGAGAAGAGGAGTTTATGGCACAACTTGACAAGAAGAAGGGACTGGTTGGTAGGACATGTTCTGAGGCATCAAGGGATCACAAATTTAGCATTGTAGGGCAGCGTGGAGGGTAAAATTCGTAGAGGGAGACCAAGACATGAATACACTAAGCAGATTCAGAAGGATTTAGGTTGCAGTAAGTACTGGGAGATGAAGAAGCTTGCACAGGATGGAGTAGCATGGAGAGCTGCATCAAACCAGTCGCAGGACTGAAGACCACGACAACAACAACAACAACAACCCATGATATTGTCTCTTCTACCTATTTCTTCTTGACACAGTAGCACTAAACCCCAACTCTCCATTATTTATCGTAATTCTTTCAATCTGTGTCATCTTCTTGCAGTGACTCGAAAACTTACCGCCTTGCATGATAGATAGAAATCCTGTCGTACGTTTCTAATAAAATACGCGACGCATTCAGTAAGTAATACAACACATTATTTACTTGGCAGTTTTGGTTAAAAATTCGACATTTGTTGTGGGATATCGTGAAATATTTCCGTTTCAGTCCCGATAGCTGGCGGGGTTATACGTAGCCTACAGAGTGGTGTCTGTAGAGGAAGTGCCTTTCAAGCAGAGAGCTGTCACTGAGTGTCTTTTGGCGGAAAACCAGAACATCGCAGATACTCACAGGCGCTTGCAGAATATCTACGGAGACCTTGCAGTGAACAAAGGCACGGTGAGTCGTTGGGCGAGGCGTTTTTCATCATCGAAACAAGGTCGCGCTAACTTTTTCGATCTTCCGCCTAGCGGCCTGCCGCACACAGCTGTCTCTTGCAGTATTGGAGCGTCCGGGAACTCTCACTGTAGGTGCCACAAGAATGTAAACGAACTTCTCTTGTTCCGTGACACCGCAAGGTCTCTTAGAAGTCTGTGCACCCGAGAGGAGTTCACAAAACTTTGTTGGACTGTTCTTCCTCATGCACCTTACAGCCCGGGGCTCAAATCTTCCAACGTCCCTCTGTTTGAGCTAATGAAGGATGCCCTTACCGGGAAGCTGTCCGTGAATGAGGGGGGGATTATTTATGCAGCAAGGCATCGGCTCCGACGGCGGGCAACACAGTGGTTCTTTGCGAGCATACACATCTCCCAATAAGGTGGCGTAAAACCGTCGCACACAATGTAGATTATGTTGAAAAATAATGTTTTATAGCCAGTAGAATGGGGAATAATGTGTACTAGAGTCCTCATTAAAACCAACGTACTTTCAGGAAAAAAAAAGTATTTCATTGCTTATTGGTCAGCAGCTCGTGGTCTTACGGTGGCGTTCTCGCTTCCCGCGCACGGGGTCCCGGGTTCGATTCTCGGCGGGGTCAGGGATTTTCCTGCCCCGGGATAAATGGATGTTATTGTGTCGTCTTCATCATCATCATTCATCCCCCTTTACGGTCGGAGGAAGGCAGTTGGAAACCACCTCCACTAGGAACTTGCCTAGTCCAGCGGTGCCGGTCTCCCGCATCGCCCCTACGCTCCTCGGAGTATGGGACCTCATCACTTCTCATCATTGCTTATTGAATACCCCTCATGTTAAGTTGTAATTCAATAAGTAACGTCGATCAAGAATTATACACGCTCGAGTCACATTAATGTCAACACCGCCTATGTCCGACGTTAACGTGCAGTAACCACTCACAGACGGTAGATGGCAGCACTAGCGGTGGAGGGCATGGGGAAAAGAGTGCAGTCATTGTCTTAACGCGGAGACGGAGCGATTTGTCTCACGTCCAAAAGGGCACGATGGTTGGCTTTCGGGCCAAGGCTGCAAGCACTTACGCAACGGTTAAGTTCTTAAAATATTCGCATGCCGCCGTGGTTAAAGTATACCGTGCTTGGGAAACTGGCTCTATCGAAAATCGGCGCTGCGGTAACTGTGGTGCACCACGGGCCTTAATGACAGGGATAAACGGCGGCTGCGGAAACGTTGTACTGAGAAACTGCTAAACAACTGACCGCCCAGGTGAACCGATGGGCTACCAAGAATGTCTCCTCAACAATTGTTCAGTGAACGTTGTTGCGTTTGGGCCTACTCATCGGGCACCTGGTTAATGCACCAATGCTGGCTGCTCCTCATAGGCGACGAAGGCTGGAATTTGCATGTCAGTTCTGCCTCTCGACGTCCAGTGAGTGGCGACAGATGGTGTTAGGTGAATCACGTCTTTTGCTCCATTGGACAGGTGGACGATGGCCAATGGCAATCGGTCGCCGACAAGGACGAGGAAGTGTGGACGATCGACGTTAATATGGCGAATTGGAGTTACTGGAATGACGAAGAAAAGATCTGAAAAAAAAGACTGCCATGGTCGTAAAATGTGCGAGTGGGAGGCAATTGTTGAAGAGTGGAGAAGTAAAGACAGATGACCGTTGGAGTCGACGGCGTGAAAGGTCTAAAAGCGACCACCCTGCAACAAGGCTTCAGGCTGAAGGAGGGAGCGTTATGGTCTGTGGAATGTTTTCGTTGAGTTCCCTGACTGATCTTGTCATTCTTGAAGGCACATTGGATCAATAAAAGTAGGGTTCTATCCTTATGGACGACATCCATCCCAACATTTAGTTTGTTTTTCCTCAGCCGATCGCATCTACCAGCAGGACAATAGGAAATGTCCCATAACTCACAGTGTACGTTCGCGGTTCGAAGGGCACCAGGATGACTTTATCGTACTCAGGTGGCCACCAGACTCCCTGAATGTAAACCAATCGAGGATCTGTTCAACAATGTTCGCGCGATGGGTGATCAACCGAGAACCCTAGCGTAGCTGGCCACGACATTGTAATTGGTATAGCTCCACATTCCAGTCTGTACCTTCCAGAACCTTACGGACTTTCTTGAAACGTTATATTTAAGAACCTTGTTAGGTTACTACGTGCCAAGTTTCACGGTCGTCATAGCATTAGTTCAGGAGATGCAAGAAGCTAAAATTCGAAATTTATTCGGGCACCTATTTTTTTGGACGATTTACCTAAAATTTTCTGGCTCAATATGGCTCATAAAATTCTTTTCATTGTAATTCTTAAGAGAACGCATAAAGTTGTACAAGCTGGCCAAATTTTACACTACTGGCCATTAAAATTGCTACACCACGAAGATGACGTGCTACAGACGCGAAATTTAACCGACAGGAAGAACATGCTGTCATATGCAAATTATTAACTTTTCAGAGCATTCATACAAGGCTGGCGCCGGTGGCGACACCTACAACGTGCTTACATGAGGAGAGTTTCCAACGGATTTCTCATACACAAACAGCAGTTGACCGGCGTTGCCTGGAGAAACGCTGTTGTGATGCCTCGTGTAAGGGGGAGAAATGCACACCATCACGTTTCCGACTTTGATAAAGGTCGGATTGTAGCCTATCGCGATTGCAGTTTATCGTATCGCGACATTGCTGCTCGCGTTGGTCGAGATACAGTGACTGTTAGCAGAATATGGAATCGGCGGGTTCAGGAGGGTAATACGGAACGCCGTGCTGGATCCCAGCGGCCTCGTATCACTAGCAGTCGAGATGACAGGCATCTTATCCGCATGGCTGTAACGGATCGTGCAGCCCCGTCTCGATCCTTGAGTCAACAGTTGGGGACGTTTGCAAGACAACAACCATCTGCACGAACAGTTCGACGACGTTTGCAGCAGCAGGGACTATCAGCTCGGAGACCATGGCTGCGATTACCCTTGACGCTGCATCACAGACAGGAGCGCCTGCGATGGTGTACTCAACGACGAACGTGGGTCCACGAATGGCAAAACGTCATTTTTTCGGATGAATATAGGTTCTGTTTACTGCATCATTATGGTAGCATCCGTTTTCGGCAACATGGTGGTGAACGCTCATTCGAAGCGTGTATTCGTCATCGCAAACCGTCGTATCACCCGACGTGATGGTATGGGGTGTCATTGGTTACACGTCTCGGTCACCTCTTGTTCGCATTGACGGCACTTTGAACAGTGGACGTTACGTTTCAGATGTGTTACTAGCCGTCGCTCTACCCTCATTCGATTCCTGCGAAGCCCTACATTTCAGCAGGATAATGCACGACTGCATGTTGCAGGTCCCGTACGGGCCTTTCTGGATACAGAAAATGTTCGACTGCTGCCCTGGCCAGCACATTCTCCAGATCTCAAACCAATTGAAAACGTCTGGTCAATGGTGGCCGAGCAACTGGCTCGTCACAATACGCCAGTCACTACTCTTGATGAACTGTGGTACCGTGTTGAAGTTGCATGGGCAGCTGTTCCTGTACATTCCATCCAAGCTCTGTTTGACTCAATGTCCAGTCTTATCAAGGCCGTTATTACGGCCAGAGGTGGTTGTTCTGGGTACTGATTTTTCAGGATCTATGGACCCAAGTCGCGTGAAAATGTCTTTACATGTCAGTTCTAGTATAATATATTTGTCCAATGAATACCCGTTTATCATCTGCATTTCTTCTTGCAGTAGCAATTTCAATGGCCAATAGTGTATTTCTTTACAAAAACTATAGCCCGAGATATTACAGCTCAAAGTCGCCAAAACTTCACGCTGGTTCTGCACGAGTCGTATTCAGCCGAGAAATATTCAGCACAGAGAGGGGTTGAGTAGCGCGGGCCGATCCGGTCCCGGCGGCGGCTCCGAGAGACATGCACCCTGCACAGGTAGCCGGATTACGCCGCAGGCCTCGGCGCCTCAGCGCGCCAAGCAGGTGGCGCGCATTCAGCAGTCAAAAGGGTTTCTTAATGAGCGTCTCGCGGCGGTCCCCTCTGCAAAAACGTAGTTGTTCATGATTTTGACAGGTAGTCACAGTAATGTGAATGGACAGTTTGTAAAGTCACAGGTAAGGAGCAAACATAAAACGCTGCCGACCTTCTTATCTTTTCGCTTGTGTAGTAGGTGATGATGTGTATCCATTTTAGAGAGAATCACACGGAAATTGTTTGCTGTTGCCATTTCTTGAAATACACACTTTACTTTATGTATGGAAGTTCATTCAGGTTGATAATCAGTTTAAGAATATCTGCAGATGTAAAAGATTGTACCTCGCATACTCAAACGCTGTTATGCCAGTTGATGGGAACAACGGAAAGAAAGCGTTATATACATATTTCCTGATATTAATCCGCAAATAACGTCATTTAAAATTATGTTCCCATGTTGTGTGTCTGCTCCTTGGTCCAATTTAAATTCCTTATTCCTTGGAATCCATTAAATATCTTACTTCAACAAAGTACGTTTCGTCCTTTTGTTTAATTTCCTTCAGCATCACTTTTCAAACACCTCGCCTTTACTGTAGTCTTTTCAACATGTACATTCTCAGAAATTTATTTCTGGAACTAGGCAACGGCCTTGCCGCCGTGGATACACCGGTTCCCGTCAGATCACCGAAGTTAAGCGCCGTCGGGAGTGGCCGGCACTTGGATGGGTGACCATCCGGGCTGCCAAGCGCTGTTGCCATTTTTCAGGGTGCACTCCGCCTCGTGATGCCAACTGAGGAGCTACTCGACCGAATAGTGGCGGCTCCGGTCATTGAAACCATCATAACGACTGGGAGTGCAGTGTGCTGACCACACGCCCCTCCTATCCGCATCCTCAGTGAGGATGACACGGCGGTCGGATGGTCCTGATGGGCCACTTGTGGCCTGAAGACGGAGTGCTTTTTTATTTCTGGGATTAAAATTTATATTCGGTACTACAATACTTCTTTTATCGAGAACTGCTCTTTTTTCACGTCTTAATACGCTTCTTATGTGCTCCTTGCTTCACCGAACAGGTGTCACTCTGCCTCAAGGTTAGTAACCACTGATTTAGTACCATGGAAGTTATCCCTGATGTGCCTCTACATATTGCTTTCCCCACATGCCTTTCCAGGTCGATTCTTGGAGAACCTCCCGATTCCTACTGAGTCCACAGCCACTTAATGTACATCAGTATCACTTTTCGTACACCTCAGTTCTCTTCTTTTCCGATTTTACCATAATCTATTCAATACGTTCATTTTCAGAAATTTATTTCTAAAATTAAAATTATGTTCAGTACTAGTAGACTTCCACTGTCTAGAAATGCTCTCACTGCTCGTCTTAATACGCGTGTTATATCCTCCTAGTTTCGCCCGACAGGCGTTATGCTGCTCCAAGAGAGAGAAATTACTTCACTTTATAGTATAAGCTTGTATGGAATTGTGTAAACTCTGTTCAGAGACGCGATTCAAGCTTCTCATGTATTAAAACGCGTGGTAAATTACTTTTCTTATCGTTTAACTATTTTTATCAAATGTGGTGTCAGAAGTATTTATTAACTGCGAGAGCACACTGGACGCTCTGCGATTCTCGTAACAAAATAAGGCAACGATAGTGCCTTGGTTTGGAGACTCAGCTGGTACGGAAGCACATAAATATTAGTATTAATTTTGTTAAATTCGTATACTATTATTGACCACCATCACGAGTTATAGCAACTGAAAGCCATTTCTATGATACAAATGGTGTCCGAGTAACGTTATTTCGATTTCTTATGAGTGTATTGCGTTAAAGAGAATAGAATTTCTGAATTTCAAGGTATGTAACACTTTTATTAATCCAAAACTGACTGATCTGAGTTTGTATGTATTGAATACTCTCATAGGAATTTCGGACACTGATTGCTGGATGGGTCTTGTGAATGTGCTATCATGGCCAGTTCATCGGGAGAATTATTAACCCGTTGTTATCTTTGTGAAATTTTACGTATCCAGCTAGGATATCAATGGGTCAACTGAGTACTGTAACTGCACTTGTACAGGCTCCGAGAATTCTGTAGGTGAAAATAAACCCAAGAGCAAGTTTTCAGATGAGTAGATATTATTTATCGGAGTTGCAGCTGTTGAGATCTTCGGAGACCAGCGCGATAACTTCTATCACTTCCCTGTAATATTGTGAGCTCTTCAAAAAATATATTGAACTCACAACAACACTGAATACTTAACTGGACGTAAACTAAATAAAAACAATTAATAATACGAGACTAATGTTTAAATAATGACGATACCTCGATACCTTTCTTCATCGTACCGATGGAAGGGCGCTAATCCGTCGTCTTCCAGGAGAACAGCCCCTTTACACTTGCACCTGGGGAGGGAGAAAAGCCGGCTGCAGCTCCATTATGCTCTCGGGAACCTTCGTGGGTCCAGTGGAGCTCGTGCAAGGCACCAAGACGACCAATGAGTGATGTAATTACACTGATTGCAGACCACGTGGAGCCCTTCATGACGATCAGTTTCCCAACGGCAGTGCCATTTTTCAACAAGATAATGCGCCATATCACAAGCCAGAAGAGTGAGGGAGTGGTTCGAGGAACACAATGGCAGGTTTCAATTGATGTGCTGGATCCCTAACTCACCTCAACTGAACCTGAACGAACACATCTGAAACTGATTGAACGTGGCGTCAGAGATAGTTGCCCCCTCCCCCGTAATTAGGTGACTTGTGTGTACAGATGTGATGCCAACTCCCTCCAGCGAACCACCTTGTCCTCAGTGCTTCTATGCCACGTCACGTCGGCGCTGTTATCCGTGCCAAACGTGGACATATCGGCTATGCAGCCTTTTAATATTTTAACTTCGTCCACTGCACTGCGTTCATTTTTGACACTAAGTTTTTCGCTGATGCCGTTTCCAGTGGTGTTCATTAGTTTCGTCTTGCTTTGGGTTACGCAATGAATCTGGTGGAAGAAGCAATCACTGCACACATAAAACTGGAACGCCAACTAATTTATTGTTACCCAACATGGCCTTGTTGTTTTGCTTTCCTCGACGACATGTTGCCCTACTGTGTGATTAAACGATGATGGCATCCTCTCGGTTAAAATATGCTGGAGGTGAGACAGCCCCTCGCTACTCAGATTTACGGGCAGGATCAGGTACATGTCGACTTTAAGGAAAAACAAAACAGGTATTCTAGGGCTCGGAGCGTGGAATGTTCGATCCTTTAATCGGGTAGTTAGATTACAGAATTTAAAAAGGGAAATAGACAGGTGGAAGCCAGATACAGCAGGAATTAGTGACCTGCCGTGAAAACAATACAGCCTCTGGTCTGGGGAGTAAACGGTTATAAACATGAAATCAACGTGGAGTAGTAACAGGTACCAGGTTTGCCGATGACATTCTAATTCTGTAACAGACGGCAAAGGATTTGTAGAAGCAGATGAACGGCATGCACAGTCCATTGAAGAGAAGTTATAAGTGAACATTAGCAAAAGAAAAACAAGATTGACGGAATATAGTCGAATTAAATGAGATGATACTGAAGGAATTTCGTTTGGGAATGAGCCCCAAGCACAATAATTTGGTATTTAAACAGAACAGAGACGATATAAGATGCACAAATGGATATAGCACGAAGATTGTTTCTAGAAAAGAGGTATTTGCTAACTTTTAATATCAACTTCAGTGTTACATAGTCTTTTCTGAAGATATTCCTATTTGTCTAGAGGAGTCTGCAATGAAAGTGAAACGTGAATGAAAAGCAGTTCAGAAAAGACGAGAACAGAAGCTTTTGAGAGGTTGCGCTGTAGTAAATTCAAGACGATTAAAAGAGCAGATCGAGTAAATAATGAGGAAGCACTGAATCTAACTGCGAGAATTGTGCAACGGTACCTAACGGTTATTAATAGTGTAGTTGCTCTTCCAAACAGTCTCCCATACGAGCAAACCAGTTGCGCTTTTTAACTGCAGTTACTCGAAGTTTGAGAACTTGAGCTATCCACGGCACAGTTTAAGAACAGCAGCTCATTATAATCATAGGGCTGAGCCGCTCACGTTTGCTTTCATGCCGCACGGCTAATTCGCTACAAATAATAACCTGTATCTGCGATCATGCAGTCAAATACTCTAAGCGTTGGCTAGAACTGGGAATTAATAAAATACACAGAAATTCAAAATAAAAGTTAAATGAACAGTTTGTAAACGAGGGTTCTGTTCTAACACCTGTAATTGACGTAGCCGACAGAGAATTAATCTCTGCTGGTCCACTGTGGAGACAGGACAGCGGCTTGTCACATATTAACAGAAAGCCAAACAGCCGTGTGATTTGAGAAGTTATTTTATTTCATTTTCATAACTAGTTGCAGCAGTTCTATGTGCCATCCTCAGGCCTCATATGCACCCATATATAGACTTTCAAATGCGTTGGTATTGGCATACTGGAGCCATCAGTATCTGGATGTTGTGAATTCGTTTGTTTAAATTGCATTAAGTATTTGAAAATAGTTGATTCAGAGGTTCACTGTGAAAATATTTGGTCCCTATAAATTATTATCTTTTATTGTTTTACAGATACTGACAATATTGTGTAATTGGATGCATCTCATTTGTCTGAGATTGCACATGAAGTCAAATGTGCATTAATACTTGTGTATTATTACAGAATCTCAAAGAACTGTGAGAAGCCATCTTTCAGCTTGTCTGACACTCCGCCATTTTTGGTGCATCTCCTGAACAAAGGCCATGCTAGTAACAGCCGACCCAATTCCGAGCATTACGATTTACCCATTTCTCGCGATGGTGTTCGTCTCTGCACCTGGCAGGCCTCTACCAGTTATTGCAGTTAGCCCAGCCGAAGCGCTTTGGTTGGGGTGGCCGCCCCACGGCCTGAGTTTTAGGTCCCCACAAGCACATTCGCCTTACTTCGTACCATCTCCAGGCGGCCATATCGCTCGCCTGAATATGAATAATGTCACACACCTCCACTTAATGTGCGCTTTTGTTCGCTATCTTGGCTCTATAATTCACATCAAATTTGACATATTAACATAATAAATACATACACAACATAAAAAAATATAATACCTCACTTGCGAGTAAGAACAATAGCGGAAGTATCTTTGCGGTGGTGTGTCAAACAGCATGTACCTCCTAGGATAAGTCATAACATCTTATCAGCATACATTTACTAAATCTAACAAAAATTATAAAAATTACGTCATATCAATTAAATGCCAAAACAAACCAATTTCAAACAAATTCTCGAGCCAGCTCGTCCTTCTCAAAACGTTTTAGCGTTTTGGACCCATTTTGTAGTACCTTTTGCTTTGACCACTACATCGCAGCATACCACTAAGAGAAACGCAGCACATGATCGGTTTTATGGCGTCGGTGGTTAGACAGTTTCCAGTCCAGCCATCTCTGCTGAATTTTATGACCGCCTGGCCAAGTATCGTGCCGAAACGTGTGTCAGTACACTCTAAAACCGTCAGCGCTGAAGGACTGTGGTATAGTTACCAATAATCATATGACTCATCGAATATCCATAGATTAGGCATTGAACACCGTCCCTAATGGAATCGATACATTCACAAACAGGACAGCAAGCAAAAACTGATTAATCACTTACACAGAACATTCATCTGAACATTTCGAGCAGTCTGTTCCATATTCCATATCATCCGTGCTATGAACTTTGTTCTACACCGTAAGTCAACTACTATTTTATCATTTTTCTACAGTTTTACAGCGTCTAATTAGAAACTTTAAAACTAACACTTTCCTGTGCAGAAATTCCCCATTTAGCTTTCATTGTTAACTCTGCGGATAGTTGGATTATAAAATCGGAAAATATTAATTCTTATTCGCATTAAAATACGATTTATCCCCCGGCTGTCTCATAAATATATTAAGAAAGTGTTTCCGTAATTTTACATACATAAATCCGTTCAAAGCCCTTCCAAAATAATATATTACAGAATTAACCCAACGAAATATATCCCCAAAACTTAGCTATATTTCACACGTAAGTACATGTTTTGCTCCCACAAGCAATTTAAATTTTAATAGGGACTCCACAAACCAAATTTTGTGAGAAAAATAATTACAAATATACTATGCATGTTACATGAGAAACTCACCTAGTCCGCAGCTCGTGGTCGTGTGGTAGCGTTCTCGCTTCCCGCGCCCGGGTTCCCGGGTTCGATTCCCGGCGGGGTCAGGGATTTTCTCTGCCTCGTGATGACTGGGTGTTGTGTGATGTCCTTAGGTTAGTTAGGTTTAAGTAGTTCTAAGTTCTAGGGGACTAATGACCATAGATGTTAAGTCCCATAGTGCTCAGAGCCAAACTCACCTAACATACTACAAGTAATAAATTTAAGTAACCCCTCGAATTTCCCCACAAAATAAAACGTACAGTACAATTTATTTCCCTCCTTCGCAAATAATGGAATTAATTACGTTCTATCGATCTACGTGCAACAAAAGTCCTGCAGCCAATGTCGATACTCTTCTTGCAATAAGTTTTGCCTCCACTGATTTTACATGCATCTTAAAATGAGTAAGTTTACTCTTTACACCAAACAGAAATAGCCACCAACACGCTTATAAACTACACATCAAAATTACACTTAACAGTATATACACACATATTCGTTAATACACGTGCCATTCTTCTTTTGCAAGGTGCAACTCTGCTACTGTTGCCTCTTATAATACATGATGAGTCACTAACTATTGCCACCTGGAATAACTCTGAAAGTAGTATAGTAGCTGAAAATTTTGCGGGACAAATGTTGCATGGGACAACGGGGGCTATAATATGACGTTAGTTTCTTTGCTGCTAGGTGGTGTCGCGTCAGAGATAAGGTGAACTTTTTTTTTTTTTTTTTTAGTGGGATGCTTTAGTTTGGTACTTATTTTCTGATCGCTGCTATCGAGACAAATCCAATGATGTGTAACAGTAAGATCTTTGAAGGTCAACGAAGGTCAAAAAGGTGGCATGAACGTCCATTTACAGGTGTTCGAAGTGATGATCATTGGTATCAATGCAGTGCTGCAAACTTCTTATCATGGATTGAGTGGCATCCTTATCACTTCGGCACTTACCGAAGCACATGCTCCGACAATTCTCTCTCGCATATCTTCAGGTGTAGTTGGAATGTCTTTATAATTAATGTCTTTTACGAATCCCCACAAGGAAAAATCCAGAGGCGTCTCAAGTCTGGCGAACGTGCAGGCCACGACAATCTCCTCCGCGTCGAATCCAACAATTTGGGAATTGTCTCTGCAATTCATTTCTAGTCATTAGCGAAAAATGGGCCGTAAACCCATCATGTTGATGCCACATTGCCGCAACTGCGACGCCCACCATTAGAACTTACAGAGAACCCGAATTCCGTCAAACTCGATCTAACCGTTTCCAGTCATCATTCAACATCCACTCAAAATTCATGTTTTCATCAAGAGCCATCGGTTCCCTTACTTCAATAGAAATAAAAGCACAAACTCCTTCCTCAGAGATATTTAAATCAGTAGCCTCAATCTAAGCAAGTTTAGCGCCTGAATCATCTTTACCTCCCTTTGACAAAAAATCACTCACATTCGCGACACAATAACATTCATCACCAGTTGACGAGACTATTGCTGTGTTGCCTTCAAAAATACCTTCATTCTTCCGTCGGTACACCACAAATTACTGCTGATGAGACAACAGCATCGCCGCCTTCATAGAGAGCATCATTTATTTCATCCAACAAAAAACCATCTACATTACTTTAACCTACATTACCTCCGTCTACGTTACTACAGGGTCATTCCCGAAGATAGGCGCATATTTTAATATGTTATTCTACAAGTAAAACTAAATAAAAAAGGTCACATAGACATAGGTCCGCAATGTTTAGTTACGGAGTTACGGCTAATAAAAGAGTTTGCCTGAAATTTAGCAACTTCGCTAATATGAAGCCATCGCAAAACTGTACGAGGTTAAAGTAAAGCACAATTTCCATTTATTTTGTTGTTATTAGTCTGGTTAATCTAATAAAACTTGTCCCAGACCTAGTTTATGAGGACAAAGTCAATTCTTGCTTGCCTTATGAATGCAATAGATGAAATTAAGAACAACCGTGTGAAACTGAAACGAGCAACAAAATCTGTTCATGCATGTGCAGCTAAATGTATTGAACTCGGTGCAAACATTTTTGAACATTTGGTGTCGATGTATTGTGAAATTGTATGTACACTGTTCAACTTTCTTAACACTGAGCTTTGTTTTACCCTGTTTAACATGAAGTCACGTTTACTATTATATTAATAAATGCAGATTATCTGAGACATTCATACAGTTTCAGTTAACGCCATTACCATCATTTTTCCAAAATTAAATTCTCTACAACTTCTGCTGAAAACTTTGTGCAATTGTCTGGATAAAATAAAAAAATAACAAATTGGGCTAAGTAGTTGCTAAATTAAAAATTTTACGAAATTGTGTCTTTGCTTCTCTGGTTGTTCTAAAAAACTACTGTAGATACACGTTTGCGACACCTTTATTAGGTTTATCAGATCAATTACAACAAAATAAACGGAAATCATGTTTTACTTTTACCTTGTACAGTTTTTCAATGACTTCATACTAGCGAAGTTGCTAAATTTCAGGCCAACTTTTTTATTAGCCGTAACTCCGTAACTAAACATTGTGGACCTACGTTTATCTGAACTTTTTTCTTTAGTTTTACTTGTAGAATAATATATTAAAATATTTGTATATCTCCGTGAATCACACTGTGTAATTGTTGCTACCGACTAGTGCCTCATTAGAACTCGTCATACATTCCATCTCCCTCCAGTTCATACCTACATCTGCCTCTCTTCTGATCACAGAATTTTCCACTAAACATACATTCGTAAAATAAATTTTTCGGACCCGTATCATAAATATCAAACATCTGTACAAATTTTACAACATTTCTTGCGTCCTCTTTACGGTTGCGTTGCTTAAATTTATTTCCTATTTCATTCTTACTTGTTGTAACCTCCGCCTCCAACATTTGTGGCGTCTTTGCGGAATTTGTAGCATCCACTGAAGATAACGTGTCCTTTTTAACGCCGGTTTATTTCCCCACCTCCGGACCTGTGACGTGGCCATCTGAATTCCCGACCTCGTATTCTGGTCTTGCTTCTCGGAAGGCTCCTGCCCCTCAAATCCTCGGTCCCAGTTTTGATTTCCTTTGTGAGAATTCCCATTTCCATTCCCACCTTGAAAATTATTATTACGGTGATAATTATTTCTTTTGTTGTTGTTGTTGTTGTTGTTGTTGATGTGATTTCCGGTCGAAAGACTGGTTTGTTGCAGCTCTCCGTGTTACTCTATCCTGTGTAAGCCTCTTCATCTCTGAATAACTATAGCAACTTACATCCTTCTGATCTGCTTACTGTGTTCATCTCTTGGCCTCCCTGGACAATTTTTATTCCCCACACTTCCCTCCATTACTAATCTGGTGACCCGTTGATGTCTCAGAATGTTTCCTACCAACTGATCCCCTCTTCTACTCAGGTTGTGCCACAAATTTCTTTCACCTCAATGATCTACCCACATAATCTTCAGCATTCTTCTGTAGCACAACATTTCAAAAGCTTTTGTTCTCTTGTAATGTGTAACCTGTAAGTTGCAGATGATCTTATGGTCTTGTTATTGCTATATTTGCATATATCTTTCAGTCGATGTTATTTTTAAATAGCAGCGCTTTCCATTCAGGAGATACCTCATCACTGCCTGTGTTTATTATTTTGCCTACGTAGTAAACATGCTTTCTTCGGTAAGTTCTGTATTTAATTGACAGCCCTAACCTCACGCTTTTTATATGACTGGTACCTATGTGACAAAATTGTCTGAAATAAGGAACCTAGCGTCACATTTGTGCGACTTTACTGAATAGTTCAACACTACTATCTGGTCCGGTACTTGAGAGGATATGAAATCTTCATCTTAAGAAGAAAAAGAGTAAATATGTCACCAAAGGACGGGCTTTATGAGAAAAGATAAATAATGTGGTATTAAATTTGAGAAATAAACGATTTTAGGAATTTATAAGTGTCCGTAGTCTTCAGTGTTTCTGGAACACAACATTTTACATTTGCCAACACGATTCAACAAGTGACGTATGCATACAAAAATATAGGTTATTATTAATTTCAATCTTCTACAGTTAGGTCACTCACTGGTGACTAACACAAAGGAGGAAAACAAACAGAGTGAAGACAAGTTGGCGTAGCCAGCAAAGCTTGAAACTACTGCTTATGACAAGTAGCAAAAACTAAAAGGCAGCCAGTGCGTTCGTGCCATCAGGTGTTGAAAAATGATTATCAGGCCTGGTGCACGAAGACACCACGAGACGATGTGATCTTGGGCAGAGGTCGCTCAGTGTGCGGCATTGTTTCGAACGAAACTGCCAAGGATAGTAAAAAAGTCAAGTATGACGGTAATGTGGTGCAAAAACTATACCATGACACGTGCATTTACAAGATACTACAGTTTGAATATAATGTTGTTCTACTAAGTCAGATCTACCAGTTACGACAGACATGTCAACGATGATATTAATAACACAACCATAGTATTTGTGTGTATCGGGCAGAAAATGTGAGTAAGTGTAGGTAAAACACTGTTATACTTACGTAAGATAATCTGTATTAGTGTGTAAACATAGCTTTAGCTGTTTCTTTGTGATTTTATATTCTCTTTTTGTCTAAACTGTTTTATCATCCATGTTTCGCTTCCATACAAGTAAAGGGCTCCACTTCATACAAATACTTCCAGAAAGGACTTCCTGACACTTAAATCTATACTCGATGTTAACGAATTTCTTTTTTTTGGAAATGCTTTTCTTCTCTTTTACATCCTCTCTACTTCGGCCATCATCAGTTATTTTGCTGTCCAACTAGCAAAACTCATCAACTATTGTCAGTGTCCCGTTTGCTAATCCAATTCCCTTAGCTTCTCCAGATTTAATTCGACTGCATTTCATTATCCTTGTTTTGCATTTATTGATGTTCATCTTATATCGTCCATTCAAGACAATGTCCACTCCGCTCAGCTGCTCTTCCAAGTCCTTTTCTGTCCCCGACGGAATTACAATGTCATTAGCAAACCTCAAATTTTTTGTATCTTCTCCCTGAACTTTAATTCCTGCCCCAAACCTTTCTTTGTTTTCCTTTATTGCTTGTTCAGTGTACAGACTGAATAACATCTGGGATAGTCTGCAATCCTGTATCACTCCATTCTCAATCACTGCTTCCCTTTCATACCCTTCGACTTTTATGATTGCTGTCTGGTTATTGTACAAGTTGTAAATAGCCTTTCGCTCCTAATATTATACCTCTGCTTCCTTCAGAGAGTATTTCAGTCAACATTGTCGAAAGCTCTCTCTAAGTGGTCAAATGCTATAAACGTAGGTTTGCCTTTGTTTAAACTGTCTTTCAAGATAAGTCGTGTGGTCAGTATTGCCTCCAGAATCCAAACTGGTCCTCTCCGCGGTCGGCTTCTACCAGTTTTTCAATTGTTCTGTAAGGAATTCGTGTTAGTGTTTTGTAGCCATGACTTATTAAACTAGTAGTTCAGTAACTTCCACACATGTCAGCAACTGCGTGTTTTGGAATTGGAATTATTATATTCTTCTTGAAGCCTAATGGCATTTCGCCTGTCTCATACATCCTGCACACCAGATGAAAGAGTTTTGTCATGGCTGGCTCTCCCAAGGCTAACTGTAATTCTGACGGAATATCGTCTACTCCTGGGACCCTGTTTCGTCTTAGATCTTCCAGACCTCCATCAAATTCGTAATTCTGACTGAATACCTTCTATTCCTGGGACCCTGTTTCGTCTTAGATCTTCCAGACCTCCATCAAATTCGTAATTCTGACTGAATATCTTCTATTCCTGGGACCTTGTTTCGTCTTAGATCTTTCAGAGCTCCATCAAATTCTTCTCACAATATCGTATCTCCCACCTCATCTTTATCCACGTCCACTTCCTTCTATGATCTTGCCCTCTAATTTATATCCCTTCTATATACTTTTTCCACCTTTCAACTTTCCCTTCTTTTGCTACTACTGATTTCCCATCTGAGCTCTTGATATTCATACAGCTGTTTCTCTTTCCCCAAAGGTTTCTTTAATTTTCCTGTAGGCGGTGTCTACCTTTTCCCTAGTGAAATGTACTTCTAAATCCTTACATTTGGCCTGTAGCCATTCCTGCTTAACCGTTTTGCACTTCGTGTCACACTCATTTTTTAAACATTTGAATTCCCTTTCGCCTCATTAATTAAAACTTCTGGGATGAATTGCCGTGATCCATATATAAAACTTCTTCTCCTTCCCTTTCGACAGTTTCATTTGGTGTATTTTTATTTTCTTTCCTTTCATCACTTAAATTCAATATCTCTTGAGTTATCCAAGAATTTCTACTAGGCATTAACTTTCTACCTCTTCGCTCCTCTACTGCCTTCACCGTTTCATCTCTCAACAATGACCGTTCGTCTTCTACTGTATTCCCTTCCCCTGTTCTAGTCACCTGTTGTCCGATGCTCCCTCTGAAAATCTCAACAACCTCTCCTCCTTTCAACTTATCTAGTTTCCATTTTCTTAATTTCCTCCCTTTTTCCACTTTGTTAAGTTTCAATCTATAGGTTATAACCAACAAATTGTGGTCAGAGTCCACATCTGCCCCTTGAAATATCTTACAATTTACAATCTTGTTCCTAAATCTCTGTCTCACCGTTATACACTACTGGCCATTAAAATTGCTACACCACGAAGATGACGTATTACAGACGCGAAATTTAACCGACAGGAAAAACATTCTGTGATATGCAAATGATTAGGTTTTCAAAGCATTTACACAAGGTTGGCGCCGGCGGCGACACCTGCAACGTGCTGACATGAGGAAAGTTTCCAACCGATTTCTCATACACCAACAGCAGTTGATCGGCGTTGCCTGGTGAAACGTTATTGTGATGCCTCGTGTAAGGAGGAAAAATGCGTACCATCACGTATCCGACTTTGATAAAGGTCAGATTGTAGTCAATCGCGATTGCGGTTTATCGTATTGCAACATTGCTGCTCGCGTTGTTCAAAATGCAATGAGTGTTAACAGAATATGGAATCGGTGGGTTCAGGAAGGTAATACGGAACGCCGTGCTGGATCCCGACGGCCTCGTAACACTAGCAGTCGAGATGACAGGCATCTTATCCGCATGGCTGTAAGGGATCGTGCAGCCACGTCTCGATCCCTGAGCCAACAGATGGGGACGTTTGCAAGACAACAACCATCTGCACGAACAGTTCGACGACGTTTGCAGCAGCATGGACTATCAGCTCGGAGACCGTGGCTGCGGTTACCCTTGACGCTGCATCACAGACAGGAGTGCCTGCGATGATGTACTCAACGACGAACCTGGGTGCACGAATGGCAAAACGTCATTTTTCCGGATGAATACAGGTTCTGTTTACAGCATCATGATGGTCGCATCAGTGTTTGGCGACATCGCGGTGTACGCACATCGGAAGCGTGTATTCGTCATCGTCATACTGGCGTATCACCCGGCGTGATGGTACGGGGTGCCATTGGTTTACACGTCTCGGTCACCTCTTTTTCGCATTGACGGCACTTTGTGAACAGTGGACATTACATTTCAGATGTGTTACGACCCGTGGCTCTACCTTTCATTCGATCCCTCCGAAACCCCACATTTCAGCAGCATAATGCACAACCGCATGTTGCAGGCCCTGTACGAGCCTTTCTCGATTCAGAAATTGTTCGACTGCTGCCCTGGCCAGCACATTCTGCCGATCTCTCACCAACTGGAAACGTCTGGTCAATGGTGGCCGAGCAACTGGCTCGTCACAATACGGCAGTCACTACTCTTGATGAACTGTGGTATCGTGTTGAAGCTGTATGGGCAGCTGTACCTGTACACGCCATCCAAGCTCTGTTTGATTCAATGACCACGCGTATCAAGGCCGTTATTACGGCCAGAGGTGGTTTTCTGGGTACTGATTTCTCAGGGTCTATGCACCCAAATTGCGTGAAAATGTAATCACACGTCAGTTCTAGTATAATATATTTGTCCAATGAATACCTGTTTATCATCCGCATTTCTTCTAGGTGTAGCAATTTTAATGGCCAGTAATCTATCTGAAGCCTACCGGTGTCTCCAGGTCTCTTCCAAGTGAACATTCTTCATTTATGATTCTGAAACTCAAGTGTTAGCGATGATTAAAATATGCTCTCTGCAAAATTCTGCTAGGTGGCTTCCTCGTTCACTTTTTCCCCGTGTCCATATTCACCTACAATTTTTCCTTCTCTTGCTTTTCCTACTATTGATTTCAAGTCCCCTATCATAATTAAATTTTCGTCTGCTTTCCTTACTGAATAATTTCTTTTATCTCATCATACATTCTTCAGTCTCTTCATCTGTAGAGCCAACTGGCATGTAAACTTGTACTATTGTACAAGTACTGTGTCATTCCACCTAATTTTCAACATTCGTCTGTAGCATCACTTCTCAAATGCTTCGATTCTCTTATGTTGCGATTTTACCACCGTCCATGTTTCACTACCGTATAACAGTGTGTTCCATACAGCTCCGGTTCCACCACGGTTATACGGCCTGCCCAAGATACACAAGAGGGAGGTACCACTACTCCCGATAGTAGACATGACCAGTTCTCCTACATATGGTATAGCCAAACACCTGGCGCAACTAATTAAGCCTCTCGTAGGTAAATGTCCCCACCACATCAAGAATTCCACGGAGTTTGTTAAGACACTCAAGGAATGGCGTCTTGACAAAAATGATATTATTGTCAGCTCTGACGTTACAACCCTCTTCACGAGGGTACCGTTAGAGGACTCCTTGAAACTATTGGAGAATCATTTCGACGAAGACACAGTGGAATTATTCCACCATGCGCTCACGACCACGTATTTCCAGTGTGGGGGCAAGTTTTACCAACAGCTGGATGGAGTTGCTATGAGATCCCCACTGGCACCATGTAACGCTAATCTTTACATAGAATATTTCGAGGGTATCGCCTTGGAAACAGCACGCCTTAAACCGAACGTCTTTTATCGGTACATGGACGATACTTTCACGGTCTGGTCGCACGGCGAGGACACTCTAACGTAATTTCTCGACCATCTGAACAGTATACACGAGAACATCAAGTTCACAATGGAATTGAAAGAGAATGGGTACCTACCCTTCCTCGATATCCTAATAAAGAAGAAAACGGACGGCACACTGGGACACTCGGTCTACCCAAAAAAAACACACACAGACCTGTACCTCAACGCCAACCGCTGCCATCACCGAACACAACGAAAATCGGTGCTCACTATTCTTGTCCGCAGAGCTCATGACATATGCGACAAGGACAGATTATCTACTGAGATTCAGCACCTGAAGAAAACCTTCCAGAAGAACGAATACACCGAAACGCAGATTAGACGCGCTCTCAAGGTGAGAAAGAAGAAGAAGGAGAAGAACCTTTAGGAAGAAGAGAATAACAAAGGTCTGGCGTTCCTCCCGTACGCACGGCAGCCCACGGCCAAGATTGCCAGGATACTGGAGAAGAACAAGATGAAAACCATTTTCCATCCTCCAACAAAAATCAGAAATATGCTGGGCACAATGAAGAACAACTTGGGTCTAAGAACACCGGGTGTCTACAGTATTCCTGTGAATATGCGATCGGACAGACGAAGCGGTGCATAACACAACGCGTCTCTGAACATGTGAGAAGCGTCCGCCTCGTACAAAAAGAAAAATCCGCGGTAGCGGAGCACAGCCTCAGTGAAGAACACACGTTTCAATTGAAGAAACCAAGAAACTGTGTAGAGCAAAAGGTTTCTCGGAGGCAGTGGAGATACGGGTCAGTGATAACCTGGTCACTCGGGATAGTGGCTTCCAACTCAGCAGCGCGTGGAACACAACATTATCAAGAATGAGACGAGAGCGCACCGATGGGGGCAGATCGGTGGCGGCGGATGGAATAAACAGGCCGCACCGACACGAGACGCCAGCACCCGACGCCCTCGGCTCCCCCCCCCCCCCCCCCCCCACGCGCAACCGCGCCGATTCCGCTCGCGCCTGATTGGCCCGACCGGCGCCGAGGATGCAAGGATGCAGAGAAGCCCGTGGTCCAGCGGCTATAAAGATCCGGACGAGACGTGAACCCGACACTTCGCCTGAAGATGGTAAGTAAGAAACTTGCTGAAACGTTGCTGGAGAACAACACATTGACTCGGCTGTCAACCCGAGAAGATTTTATCATTATTAATGCGAGTTGTCTGATTGCCTGTAGTATGCAGGATTCCTAGGCACAACAGCAATGTCATCACCGAACCGAATCATTGATATCCTGCCACCTTCAATTTTAATCCCACTCCTAAAGCTTTCTTTTATTTCCATCATTGCTTCCTCTACGTACAGATCAGTAGCGGCCTATCTTACACTCCTTATAATTCGAGAACTTCGTTCTGGATCGTTCACTCTTATTATTTCCTCTTGGCTCTTGCACATGTTTTATATTACCCGTCTCTTTCCCTATTTTATCCCTATTTTTCTCAGAATTTCGAACATCTTGCACCATTTTACTTTGTCGAACGCCTTTTACAGGTCGAAAAATCCTATGAAAGTGTCTTGATTTTTCTTTAATCTTGCTTCCATTATCAACGGCAACGTCTCTCTGACGCGTTTACCTTTCCAAAACCAAACTCATCGTCATCTAACACATCCTCAATTTTCTTTTCCATGCTTCTGTATATTATTATTGTCAGCAACTTGGAAGCAGGAGCTGTTACGCCGGTGGTGCGATAATCTCGCACTTTTCAGCCCTTGCAGTCTTCGGAATTGGCTAGCTAATATTTTTCCGAAAGTTTAGATGGTATATCGCCAGACTCATACATTCTACATGCCAGCGTGAATAGTCGTTTTGTTGCCACTTCCCCCCAATGATTTTAAAAATTCTGATGGAAAGTTATCTATCCCTTCTGTCTTATTTAATCTTAAGTCCTCCAAAGCTCTCTTGTTGTTGTTGTGGTCTTCAGTCCAGAGACTGGTTTGATGCAGTTCTCAATGCTACTCTATCCTGTGCAAGCTTCTTCATCTTCCAGTACGTACTGCAGCCTACATCCTTCTGAATCTGTTTAGTGTATTCATTTCCTGGTCTCCCTCTACGATTTTTACCCTCCACGCTGCCCTCCAATACTAAATTGGTGATCCCTTGATGCCTCAGAATATGCCCTACCAACCGATCCCTTCTTCTAGCCAAGTTGTGCCACAAATTTCTTATCTCCCCAGTTCTATTCAATATCTCCTCATTAATTATGTGATCAACCCATCTAATCTTCAGCACTCTTCTGTAGCACCACATTTCGGAAGCTTCTATTCTCTTCTTGTCTAAACTATTTATCGTCCACGTTTCACTTCCATAAATGGCTACACTCCATACAAATACTTTTCAGAAACGACTTCCTGACACTTAAATCTATACTCGATGTTAACAAATTTCTCTTCCTCAGAAACGCTTTCCTTGCCATTGCCATTCTACATTTATATCATCTCTACTTCGATTATCATCAGTTATTTTGCTCCCCAAATAGCAAAACTCATTTACTACTTTGAGCGTCTCATTTCCTAATCTAATTCCCGCAGCATCACCCGATTTAATTCTACTACATTCCACTATCCTCGTTTTGCTTTTGTTGATGTTCATCTTATATCCTCCTTTCAACACACTGTCCATTCCATTTAATTGCTCTTCCAGGTCCTTTGCTGTCTCTGACAGAATTACAGTGTCATCGGCGAACCTTAAAGTTTTTATTTCTTCTCCATGGATTTTAATCCCTACTCCTAATTTTTCTTTTGTTTCCTTTACTGCTTGCTCAATATACAGATTGAATAACATTGGGGTGAGGCTACAACCCTGTCTCACACCCTTCCCAACCACTGCTTCCCTTTCATGTCCCTCGACTCTTACAACTGCCCTCTCGTTTCTGTACAAATTGTAAATAGCCTTTTGCTCCCTGTATTTTGTCCCTGCCACCTTCAGAATTTGAAAGAGAGTATTCCAGTCAACATTGTCAAAAGCTTTCTCTAAGTCTACAAATGCTAGAGACGTATGTTTGCCTTTCCTTAATCTATTTTCTAAGATAAGTCGTAGGGTCAGTATTGCCTCACGTGTTCCAAAATTTCTACGGAATCCAAACTGATCATCCCCGAGGTCGGCGTCTACCAGTTTTTCCATTCGTCTGTAAAGAATTCGTGCTAGTATTTTGCAGCCGTATCTTATTAAACTGAGAGTTCGGATATTTTCACATCTGTCAACACCTGCCTTCTTTGGGATTGGAATTATTATATTCTTCTTGAAGTCTGAGGGTATTTCTGCTGTCTCATACATCTTGCTCACTAGATGGTAGAGTTTTGTTAGGCCTAGCTCTCCCAAGGCTGTCAGTAGTTCTATTGGAATGTTGTCTACTCCCAGGGCCTTGTTTCGACTTAGGTCTTGCAGTGCTCTGTCAAACTCTTCACGCAGTATTGTATCTCCCGTTCCGTCTTCATCTACATTCTCTTCCATTTCCAGAATATTTTCCTCTAGTACGTCGCCCTTGTATAGACCCTCTATATACTCCTTCCACCTTTCTGCTTGTCTCTTCTAAATTGACCTCTGTTTATTTTCTATCACTTTAGACAAATCTTCCCCCTTATAGAAGCCTTCAATGTACTTTTTCTACCAATCTGTTCTCTCCTCTGCATTTAATAGGGGTATTCCTGTTGCACTCTTAATGTTACCACCCTTGCCTTTAATTTCAGTCAAGGCTGTTTTAACTTTCCTGTATGCTGAGTCAGTCCATCCGACAATCATTTCTTTTTCATTTTCTTCATTTTTCATACAGCGATTTGGTCTTAACTTGCCTCCGCTCCTGTTTATTTCATTCCTCAGCGAAGTTTGCGTATTCCTGAATATCCCTGAACATTTTTGTACTTGCTTCTTTCATCGATCAACAGAAGAATTTATTCTATAACGGATGGTTTCTTCGCAGTTACGTTCTTTGTATCTGTGTTTTCCATTCCAACTTCTGTGATTGCCCCTTTTAGAATGTCCATTTCCCTTAAACTGTACTGCCTACAGAGCTATTCCTTATTGCTGTGTTTAAAACCTTAGAGAACTTCAAGCCTACCTCTTAATCCGTTAGTACTTCTGTATCCCATTTCTTTGCGTATTGATTCTTTCAGACTAATCTCCTAAACTTCAGCCTAAGCTTCATCACTACTATATTGTGATCTGAGTACGCCGTACAGTCCAGTATCTCATTTCGGAATCCCTGCCCGACCATGATGTCATCTGTAGTGTCGTGGAATAGTAAAGAGTTGAAAACGTCGAATATTGTCAAAGTTTCGTTGCCTATGCCGAGAGCCAGAGGCAGTAGGTTAGGCAAGAGCTAAGAGGATGCACATATATCGGAGTGTGTCGTCTCGCAGGGGCAATGGCCTGGTTACACACAACAGGCGAAAGAGAATTGCTTAGCACGTGGGTTTGTGTTAGACAGAGACTTTCGTAGAGTGCAAGACAGAGGTACAGCGTCAGCTGTACTGCATTTCACAACTTCACGTAAGTCTGTAATAACAACACGTAACTCTGTCGCAAGAACAACTAAGGGGCGAGTACGACAGATGAATCAGAAGTATAGGTGGAACGAATGCGTTCATTACAAACGAGCATGACGTCAGGACGTCGCTCGTGCTTCCTTTAAATACGCGAGCTTTGATAGCAACAAGGCACTCACTCTCGCAGTTAGACTTGCAGTTAGATATGTACTGGGTCGCTGCGTGGCGCTCAGCTCAGTGATCGACATGTTAATCTTTATTAAGGAGATGTTGCAGTAAGGGCGGCACATCCAGCAGCAGACGTGAGGGGACAGTACCAGCTCTGGTCCTCTCTGCTGCTGCTGTCAATCATCGACCCAGGATTAGCAGACATCGTGGCAGACTTGCTCGCCGCCAATGCTGACCACATCAGTGAGCCGTCGTCGAGATCGTGCGGGGTCTAGGCCCTGTGCATCCGCCGTCACAACGGGGTGAGCCGACGACGCTGGGGGATTGCAGCCCGTTCCGCCCGTCCACCGCGGACGAGCCACCAGGAGGAGCAGGGAAGAAGACGGGGTGGGATAGAGTACACTCCGCACTTCGGGAACACTTCTCGTGCCGACAGCACCAGGACGCCAACCCGGAGCCACCTACGCGCAGCAGCTTGCTTGCCGTCTACAGCCGAGTCGACCGGCCAGCCGGACGCCGCCAGTCACGCGCGGCCTAAGTAAGGATATTCCTCCGCTACGTCACAGCAGGCAGCGCTGCGCTAGCAAGACAGTGCGGCCCGGATCTGGTGTCATCGCTACGAGTCGGCGAGGACTCGGGGAAGGTCGTTGATGTCACCAAGCCACATTGTACTCGGCAGGAATAAAGATGTTATGAATTAATAATGTTTCTTTGACGTTTCTGACGCTTCTACAGCCATTTCCTAGCATCCTGACAACTGGAGAGGTCACCGCTCGGCCATCCAGTCCACCGTAGGCGACCAGGACCACCGGGGCATTATTACTTACTTACTTACTGGAATCTTCCCGTATCACACTGCCTTTTCTAAGTATGCCTGCTGCTCTTGTGGTTGTTGAGCAGAGTTTTCGCTGTTACTAGCTGAAATTTATAACATAACCCAATTAGTCTTTCTCCTGTCTCATTCCTTGTCTAGGCCCACATTCTCTTTTGTTCTGCTCCTTCCCCTACAACTGCATTCTAGTCCCACATGAATATTAGATTTTCATCTTCCTTTACATACTGTGTTAGCCTTTCAGTATCCTCATATATTTTCTCTATCTCTTCAGCTTCAACTTGCGACGTCGGCATGTATGCCTGTACTGTCGTCGCCGATGTTGGTTTTCTGTCAGTTATAATAAGAACAACCCTATCACTGAATTGTTCACAGTAACACAGTCTCTGCTCTACTTTCCTGTTCATAATGAATCCTACTCCCGTTATACCATTTTCTGCTGCTGCTGATATTACCCAGTGCTCACCTGAGCAGAAGTCCTTGTCTTCTTTCCATTTCACTTCACTGACCCCTACTGTATCTACATTGAGCCTTTGCGTTTTTCTTTTCAGATTTTCTGGCCTCCCTACCACGTTCAAGTTTCTGGTATTCCACTCATAACGTTATCCTTCGTTGGTTATTCAATCTTTTTCTCGTGGTCACCTCCCCATTGGCAGTCCCCAATCGAGGATCCTAAAATGGTTCAAATGGCTCTGAGCACTATGGGACTTAACATCTGAGGTCACCAGTCCCCTAGAACTTAGAACTACTTAAACCTAACTAACCTAAGGACATCACATACACGCATGCCCGAGGCAGGATTCGAACCTGCGACCATAGCGATCGCGCGGTTCTGGACTGAAGCTCCTAGAACTGCATGGCCACACCGGCCGGCTGAGAATCCTAATGACGGACTATTCTGGAATCTTTTGCCAATGGAGAGATCATCATGATACTTTTCAATGACAGGCCACATGTCCTGTGGTTGCACGTTATGTGTCTTTAATGCAGTGGTTTCCATTGCATTCTGCACCCTCATGCCGTAGATCATTGCAGATTCTTCCACGTTTAGGGGCAGTTTCCCACTCCAAGGACAAGAGAGTGCCTTGAACCTCTGTCCACTCCTCTGCTCTCTTTGATAATGCCTTTGGCAGAATGAGGGCGGTTTCTTATGCCGGAAGTCTCCGACCTCCAATGCTGGCTATTAATCGAAATTTAAGCGGAGGCGGATTTTGAACCCGGGACCAAGGATGTTTTGATCATTAAGTGAAGAAGCTGTCGTAATGGATGCGGTCGTCGTATGTGCCACATTGATTCCACAGTTATTTCACGCAGTGTTGTTTGTCTGTTAGCACTGACGACTCTTACACAAACGCCGATGCACTCGGTCGTTAAGTGAAGGCAGTTGACCTCTGCTTTATCTGTGGCGAGAGATACTGCCTGAAATTTGGTGTTCTTGGCACTATTTTGACACTGTGGATCTCGGAATTTTGAATTTCCTATTTCCGGAATGGAATGTCCCACGCGTCTAGCTCCAACTACCATTCCGTGTTCAAAGTCTGTTCGTTCCCGCCTTGTGGCCGTAATCACGTCGGAAACCGTTTCACAGAATCACTTGAGTGAAAATGATAGCTCCGCCAACGCACTACCCTTGTATACCTTGTGTGCGCGATACTACCGCCATCTGTATACGTGCATTTCGCTATCCCATGACTTTTCATCTCAGTGTCACGGACCTGTGTTCTCTGGTGACTCATTCCAAAGCAGTAATGTAACTGTGATTTATTCGGCCTGTTACAGCACCTAACTTTGGTTTTGTGAAAATAGCCTCACAGTTGTGGAAATCCCTGCAACATGCAATCACCAAAAAGGTACGTCACTAAACACAGAGCAATATAGCAAACCTCAGACGGAAAGTGAGCGTTGCTACGGTAACAGCTCAGCAATGCGTCGTCGTGCTACTCTCCGATTGCTTTCAGTGAACCAATACAAGACATGTACAACGGACAATCCCGTAAAAACCAGTCCGACACAGAGCAGAACAGTACTGAATGCAGGCTTAAGGGGGATGTGTAAAGTGGGCATTACTAATGTTAACCGAAAATACCGTAACTAGAAGTAACAAGTTCGTTTGCAAACAAGATAGACAATGTATATCGTCGATATTTTAACATTGTACAGGTATATTCAGTGCAGTACAAATACAATAATAAACCACCCGTTCTTTGTAACGAGTCACCGGAGACCACCGGTGCCTTATACCAAAATAATCATAAAATATCCGTGAATAACTTCCGAAATTTTGTCGGTGGAGTTTGGGTTCCAATTGCACAGTCTTTAGAAAATCTATGTTTTAGCTTACAACGAAGACAAACAAAAATAATAATTGAGATTTTGAAACTGCAATACAAACAATTAACATGTCAAAGAAATTAATAAAATTTCTTATCTTTTGCGTTTCTCTCTATCTCTCTATCTCTCTCTCTCTCTCTCTCTCTCTCTCTCTCTCTCTCTCTGTCTGTGTGTGTGTGTGTGTGTGTGTGTGTGTGTGTGTGTGTGTGTGGTTTGTGTGTGTACCAGAGTCTTGTACAGTAGATGAATCATTTCAACTTTTTGGGCCCCAAAGGGCCCATTTGTAATGGTGACTGAAGTTTTGTACGATAAAGGTACATTGCTTTAAGACCTGTACTTCTTCACTGTAAACAGCAAAACTTAAAATGTTGAAACAACGGAAAAATTAAAATGTTTTGGGTTATTTGAATCTTAAATGGGACTACACGAAACATTGTAAATTGTCACTCAGTTACACGCAACAGAAATTACACTTTTTAACAGTTGCAGTCGCTGTTACATGCATTTTCCACAGCGCAGTTGGTTACGACCAGCAGTCCCTACATAAATTTTGTGAAACCACTCCTTATCCTTATCACACCTATCCATTTCCCTTTCTTCATAGTTCAAGGCTCACAATATTTAACGTTGCGGAAACCACGAGGTATGTTTTATTCCCGTGACACAGGTTAGGGAGTTGATGAAGATAAATCCCCTTCTGGATTTGAAGGTTTTCTTGAAAATCAAGATAATTTCTGCACGCCCTGACTAGCTTTCTTTGGGAGTTTTGAAAATGCAGTTTTCTATTTTGCAAGATTGGGATGAATTGGTGAAGTCAGATGGCAAGCTGAGTTTTTCTCTCTGGCCATGCACCTTTGTTGGGACTGAAAGAGAAAATTCCCGTGCACTCAAATCCCTTCAAAGCATATTTTTATATTGCCTCCACGTCACCAGGCGACATCGAACAATTTTGTAATGAAATCTGATGGATTATTGTGTATAATTAGGCTGCATAAATACCTTACTAAATAAGTTAGTAAGAATTTGCAGAACGGCCTGCAGAGAAATGATGGATGGTTCAGGCCCTGGCAGTTGAGCATGAACGTAAAGAAATGTAGCTTAATGCGCGTACATAGGAAAAGAAATCCACTACTGTACAGCTACACTATTGATGGCAAACAGATGTAGATGGCGTCTGCCGTAAAATATCTAGGCGTAACTATACAGAGCGACCATAAGTGGAATGACCACATAAAACAGGTAGTGGGAAAAGCAGATACCAGACTCTGATCCATCAGAAGAATCTTAAGGAAATGTAACTCATAAGGCGCTTGTTCGTCCGATTCTTCAGTATTGTTCATCTGTCTGGGATCCCTATCAGGTAGGACTGATAGAGGAGATAGAGAAGATCGAAAGAAGAGAGGCGCGTTTCGTCACGGGATCGTTTAGCTGGTGAGAGAGCGTTACGGAAACACTAAACAAACTCCACTGGCAGACGTGACAAGAGAGAAGTTGTGCATCACGGAGAAATTTACTACTGAAATTTCGGAACAGCACTTTTCAGGAGGAGTCGGACAATATATTACTTTCCCCCACAGACATCTCGCGTATTGACCACGAGGGCAAAATTCGAGAAATTAGAGCCAATACGGAGGCTTACCGACAATCATTCTTCCCACGCACTATTCGTGAATGAAACAGGTCTGGAGGGATCAGATAGTGGTACCGAAAGTACCCTACGTCACACACCATTAGGTGGTTTGCGGAGTATGATGTAGTTGTAGATGCAGATGAAGAAGAAATAACACATATTATATTCCGATTCAGAAAGCTCCACGAGGACTGATTCACATAGCGCCATTCCGCTACTATCCTTCAAATGAAAGCAGTTGCTCCAATTTACTGCAGATGTCGTCAGTCGATCTGTTGACCGATCTGATGGTAGCAGTACAACTAACAGCGGTAATAGATATAACGAACTATCATGTATTTCAACAGACTCATTGCTATAACTAATACTACTTCTCCTGCATGATTGCTGCCTGGATTAAACATATTCGAAAAGAGCTTCTTGCCGCTTGTGCTCTACATGTCAAGCGAATGTCCTGTAACATAACGGCGTCCGAGCTGTGCACACGAGCTGAACAACGAAAGATTTTCTTATTTTTGTATCCACATATCCCCATGATTCAAAAAGCCCCAACCTAGCCTGTATCCTACAGTTTGCCGAACAGAAACCTAGCCTGAGGTTACATAGTATCCAAGCGCACCGTACGCCACACAGCTGCTGCAAACCTCTCTTTAACTGTTTAGGACAATATTTGTTTTCCTGCTCTGCTTGTGATTTACTTCTACATCTACATCTACATTTATACTCCGCAAGCCACCCAACGGTGTGTGGCGGAGGGCACTCTACATGCCACTGTCATTACCTGCCTTTCCTGTTCCAGTCGCGTATGGTTCGCGGGAAGAACGACTGCCGGAAAGCCTCCGTGCACGCTTGAATCTCTCTAATTTTACATTCGTGATCTCCTCGGGAGGTATAAGTAGGGGGAAGCAATATATTCGATACCTCATCCAGAAACGCACCCTCTCGAAACCTGGACAGCAAGCTACACCGCGATGCACAGCGCCTCTTTTGCAGAGTCTGCCACTTGAGTTTGCTAAACATCTCCGTAATGCTATCACGCTTACCAAATAACCTTGTGACGAAACGCGCCGCTCTTCTTTGGATCTTCTCTATCTCTTCCGTCATCCCGACCTGGTACGAATCCCACACTGATGAGCAATACTCAAGTATAGGTCGAACGAGTGTTTTGTAAGCCACCTGCTTTGTTGATAGGCTACATTTTCTAAGGACTCTCCCAATGAATCTCAACCTGGTACCCGCCTGACCAACAATTAATTTTATATGATCATTCCACTTCAAGACATTCCTTAGCGCCCGAAAACCTCAAACCACACACACAAGACATTCCGCACGCATACTCCCAAATATTTTACAGAAGTAACTGCTACCAGTGTTTGTTCGGCTATCAATAATCATACAATAAAAGATCCTTCTTTCTATGTATTCGCAATACATTACATTTGTCTATGTTAAGGGTCAGTTGCCACTCCCTGTACCAAGCGCCTATCCGCTGCAGATCTTCCTGCATTTCGCTGCAATTTTCTAATGCTGCAACTTCTCTGTATACTACAGCATCATCCGCGAAAAGCCGCATTTATTGTGAATAGAGAAATAATTAGCGCTAAATACTAATATCAAGCTTTCTGTTACAATCAGGAGGAGGCGGCGCAAAATGACCGTGACACTACCACGTCAACATTTCGACTACGGAAGGAGAAACTGTATTTCGTAATTAAAGGGGCTTAACTGTTTCATCACTACGTGAAGTTACGGATTTCATTTGTAGACAGACGTTGTTTGTGCGAATTCCCGACTCAGGGCAACTCTCGACTGACAAAAGTTTGGTTGTAAACTACTGGACCGATCCCACGCGCAGAGTGAGGTCTCTCCCCCCCCCCCCCCCCCTTCCCCGGACACCACCCCTCCAACCTCCCCACCCTGTCCACTCTGCGGCTGGAAACTTGCGCACCGCCCCCACAAAGGACGCCCCCTGCCGGCGAACCACCCCCGCGACATCGGAGTGTGCGCAAGAAACTGCTCCTAAGTAGCCGAGCGGCGTTGCACCTCCACTTCCCAGTGCCGCCTCAACCCACATTGCGTCCCACCAGTCCACTAGTCCTTCACCCTGACCACTAAGACGTCTGTAGCCAAACGACAACACATTCAGAGCTAGCAGTATGACACATTGCTACTGACTGGATCTCTGCATTGGACGCCTTGTTTACAGCGGGTGTTTCAAAAAGATTCAGACGATTTTACAAGACAACACTGCTGCGTGTGAAAACTGGAACGCGAGGAAGGAGGCATTCGATTACAATGAAATTTATTCCGTAGATTTGGGGAACGAACATACACAAATGATTAGATTATAGAACTATTTCATAATTAGTGTTTGCAGTAGAGGACGTTAAAGTACCCCATGAAATTGCCCTGATTAAGGATTCCCTCTTTATAAAGTGAATAAAGCCCCAAAGAAAAAAAAGTTTATTATGTTATCTGACATACGAGGGCTATCCACAAAGTACATTACGTTTTGGAATTAAAGATAAAGTATTGGAAATTTTTTTTATTATATACAGATGAAAGCCACACTTAAATACTAGCGTTCTCGCTTCCCACACCCGGGCTCCCGGGTTCGATTCCCGGCGGGGTCAGGGATTTTCTCTGCCTCGTGATGGCTGGGTGTTGTGTGCTGTCCTTAGGTTAGTTAGGTTTAAGTAGTTCTAAGTTCTAGGGGACTGATGACCATAGATGTTAAGTCCCATAGTGCTCAGAGCCATTTGAACCATTTTTGAACTTAAATACTACTTTTCTACATAGTTGCCATAATAAATTAAGGCACTTATCGTAGCGATAGACGAGCTTGGAAATTCCTTCGTCGTAAAATTCGGCCGCCTGGGCCTTCAACCACGTGGTTACCTCTTTTGAAGCTGTGCGTCGTGGAAATTCCTTCGTCGTAAAATTCGGCGGCCTGGGCCTTCAACCACGTGGTTACCTCTTTTGAAGCTGTGCGTCGTCATCAAAACGCTGCATAGCCAACCACTTCTTCATTGCTGAGAATAAGTGGAAGTCGCTCGGTGCCAGGTCGGGACTGTACGGCGGATGAGGAAACAACTCCCACTTAAAAGACTCGAGAAGTTCACGAGTGGCAGTTGCCGTGTGGGCCCGGGCGTTGTCGTGAATTAGCAAGATCTTTGAGCCCAACTTTCCCCTGCGCTTGTTTTGTATTGCTCTTCTGAGGTTGTGCAGAGTTTGGCAATACCTTTGAGAGTTTATTGTAGTGCCTCTTTCCAGGAAATCCACAAAAATCACACCTTTTCTGTCCCAAAAGACAGTCGCCACCACCTTCCTCACCGACTTTGTCTGCATGCATTTCTTGGGTTTTTGGGGGGAATTTGTGTGCCCCCACGGCATTGACTGCAATTTTGTCTCGCGGTTCACATGCTTAACCCATTTTTCGTCACCAGTAACGATGCGATCGAGTAATGAGTCGCCATCTTTCTCGTAAGCGTCCAAAAACGTTAACGCTGCAGCCATTCGCTGATTTTTGTGAATCTATGTCAAGATTTTTGGTATCCATCTTGCACAAAACTTGTGGTAACCAGACTTTTCGGTAATGATTTCGTGCAACAAACTTCGTGAAATTTGTGGAAAACTCATAGAGAGTTCCGTTATTGTGAAATTACGGTTTTCACGGACCGGGGCTTCGACTTTTTCGACAAGTTCGGCAGTCACTATGCTGGGTCTTCCACTTCGCTTTTCGTCGTGAACGTTAGTTCGGCCATTTTTAAATTTTATGACCCATTGACGCACTCCACCTTCAGTGATTATGTTGTCCACATACACTTCACAAAGCTGCCGATAGATTTCTATCGGTGTACAGTTTTTTGCAGTCAGAAACCTTATTACAGCACGCACTTCACACTTCGCGGCATTTTCAATTAACGCTGACATTTCAAACTGTCACAGTAACTCAACAGAGTACAGCACGAATCTCTCAGTAGCACGGCAGGATGCCGACTGAGCGACGGAATGCCATGACACCGAGATGGCCGCGCTAGCCCCGCCCCTGCGGACTCAAACGAAAACGTAACGTACTTTGTGGATAGCCCTCGTATCTCAGGTATAATTCTTCAGACACAAATACTTCGCACAACGGTTACTGTTCGACATGAGAAATGGTTTATTCCTGGCATCTTATTAACATTCACGTTACTGAACCTAATCTCACAAATAATTTAACTTTCTCATTAGTGAATCTAACTTAGACCTCTTGACTAATATCTAGATTTCATCTAATGAACAGGATATTTTAGCACTTGGTTGTTGCAGTCTCGTAACCTTTTCACATAACACTACCACGGTGACGAAGTAGCTGCCGCTCTGAATTTTTTCAAGCAAGATTACCTTCCGTGTTGTGAAAATTATTTAATGAAGCAATAGAGAGACTTATTGGGTTGAGCAAAGCGTTCATGAAAAATGGTTATGATCGAACTGAGATGCAGTGAGCTGAGGGCATAAAACTAGATATAGATATATACTTATTCTAATGAATGGCATCAGTGAAACGCCTCATGATTACTATCATCTGGAAAAATTATAGCTCGTTTAAATAAAGTGATGAAAGGAACGACGTACAAATAATAATATGAAAATCTCTGTAACCTTGCAATTAACATTGGATCCCAAGAATGCAACTACTTTACACAGAACAATATTAATGTTACATGACCCACCTAGTGCCGTTGGCACAAGACCAGCTACGTAATGAAGATCTGAAAAAAACATAGGTACAAAAACCTACTGGTGAGTGAAATAACGGCTTTCTAACGTCGATCATGAATCAGATACGGAGCGTAAACACAACGGAATCTGCCTTACATTAATCGTAAACGCAAACACCACTCCGATATTCATTCGATCTTATTGCATAAGAAACCTCAGTATTCCATTACGTCTCGTAAAACATATAGAAAAATATTACCTTGTGTACAGAGTAGACGCATCGAAACAATTATGTACAATTCTGCTTATAACAACACCATATAAATCCATTGCTGCTTTCGTACATACCTCTTCCAGTTCCTCAGGATACTACAATGCAGCCACGTTCATTAGCACATCTTAACACCCCCCAGGTCAAAACACACCTTCGCAATCAAACGTTCTCGAACAGAGTGGAACTCAAGAAGAACGCTTTGTTCCATTTCAAAATTCGCAATCCCTGTGTAGCGTCTCTGCTCCCCTACATCTCTTTGGTGGAGGCCACACTCACCTCAAACATCTCAGGGAGGCGGACTAGCGTAGCAGATACCACGTTTCGTGAATATAGTGGAAAGCAAGAGCAGAAATAATTCTTCGCAAGTAGTAGACATGTAATAAACATAATATACGGACGTTGGCAAGTATAACAGACAAATTCCCAACGGTACAGGCACTCTGATCACTACAAATTAGTATCGTGTAAAGCTGCGGCACTGTGCTGCAGTCAGAGCCTCTATGCATCATGGACTAGTATCAAAGGGGCCCTGCTAGTCTGCTGGGGAATATGCTACCGCACGATTTGTAGCCGCATCCACAAAGTACCGACAGTGTTTGCGGGAGAACCAGAGTGAACAAGTAGCAGACCGACTACATCCCAGACGTTTTCGATGAGCGGCATGTCAGGCAACGAGCAGACTAGGAAAGCAGTGTTACCCACTGCTTCTCGAAGGAGCTTAGCGCATTCCTCAGTGACGCAGTTACACTACTGGAAATTAAAATTGCTACAATACGAAGATGACGTGCATCAGACGCGAAATTTAACCGACAAGAAGAAGAAGCTGTGATATGCAAATGATTAGCTTTTCAGAGTATTCACACAAGGTTGGCGCCGGTGGCGACAACTGCAACGCGCTGACATGAGGAAAGCTTCCAACCGATTTCTCATACACAAACAGCAGTTGATCGGCGTTGCCTGATGAAACGTTGTTGTGATGCCTCGTGTAAGGAGAAGAAATGCCTACCATCACGTTTCCGACTTTGATAAAGGAAGGATTGTAGTCTATCGCGATTGCGGTTTATCGTATCGGGATATTGCTGCGCGCGTCGGTCGAGATCCAATGACTGTTAGCAGAATATGGAATCGATGGGTTCAGGAGGGTAATACCGAACGCCGTGCTGGATCCCAACGGCCTCGTATCACTAGCAGCCGAGATGACAGGCATCTTATCCGCATGGCTGTAACGGATCGTGCAGCCACGTCTCGATCCCTGAGTCAACAGATGGGGACGTTTGCAAGACAAAAACCATCTGCACGAACATTCCGACGACGTTTGCAGCAGCATGGACTATCAGCTCGGAAACCATGGCTGCGGTTACCCTTGACGCTGCATCACAGACAGGGGCGCTTGCGATGGTGTACTCAACGACGAACGTGGGTCCACGAATGGCAAAACGTCATTTTTTCTGATGAATCCAGGTTCTGTTTACAGCATCATGATGGTCGCATCCGTGTTTGGCGACATCGCGGTGAATGCACATTGGAAGCGTGTATTCGTCATCGCCATACTGGCGTATCACCCATCGTGATGGTATGGGGTGCCATTGGTTACACGTCTCGGTCATCTCTTGTTCGCATTGATGGCCCTTTGAACATTGGACGAAACATTTCAGATGTGTTACGGCCCGTGGCTCTACCCTTCATTCCATCTCCGCGAAATCCTACATTTCAGCAGGATAATGCACGACTGCATGTTGCAGGTCCTGTACGGGCCTTTCTGGATACAGAAAACGTTCTACTGCTGCCCTGGCCAGCACATTCTCCAGATCTCTCACCAATTGAAAATGACTGGTCAATGGTGGCCGAGCAACTGGCTCGTCCCAATACGCCAGTCACTGCTCTTGATGAACTGTCGTGTCGTGTTGAAGCTGCATGGGCAGCTGTACCTGTACACGCCATCCAAGCTCTGTTTGACTCAATGCGCAAGGGGAATCAAGGCCGTTATTACGGCCAGAGGTGGTTGTTCTGGGTGCTGATTTCTCAGGACCTATGTTGTAATATGTTGTTGTTGTGGTCTTCAGTCTTGAGATTGGTTTGTTGCAGCTCTCCATGGTACTCTATCCTGTGCAAGCTTCTTCATCTCCCAGTACCTACTGCAGCCTAAATCCTTCTGAATCTGCTTAGTGTATTCATCTCTTGGTCTCCCTCTACGATTTTTACCCTCCACGCTGCCCTCCAGTACTAAATTGGTGATCTCTTGATGCTCAGAACATGTCCTACCAACCGATCCCTTCTTCTAGTCAAGTTGTGCCACAAACTCCTCTTCTCCCCAGTTCTATTCAATACCTCCTCATTAGTTATGTGATCTACCCATCTAATCTTCAGCATTCTTATGTAGCACCACATTTCTAAAGCTTCTATTCTCTTCTTGTCTAAACTATTTATCGTCCATGTTTCACTTCCATATATGGCTACACTCCATAGAAACACTTTCAGAAACGACTTCCTGACACTTAAATCTATACTCGATGTTAACAAATTTCTCTTCTTCTGAAAGGCTTTCCTTGCCATTGCCAGTGTACATTTTATATCCTCTCTACTTCGAACATCATCAGTTATTTTGCTCCCCAAGTAGCAAAACTCCTTTACTACTATAACTGTCTCATTTCCTAATCTAATTTCCTCAGCATCACCCGAGTAACTCGACTACATTCCATTATCCTCGTTTTGCTTTTGTTGATGTTCATCTTATACCCTCATTTCAAGGCACTGTCCATTCCGTTCAACTGCTCTTCCAAGTCCTTTGCTGTCTCTGACAGAATTACAATGTCATCGGCCAATCTCAAAGTTTTTATTACTTCTCCATGGATTTTAATACCTACTCCGAACTTTTCTTCTGTTTCCTTTACTGCTTGCTCAATATACAGATTGAATAGCATCGGCGAGAGGCTGCAACCGTGTCTCACTCCCTTCCCAACTACTGCTTCCCTTTCATGTCCCTCGACTCTTATAACTGCCATCTGCTTTCTGTACAATTTGTAAATAGCCTTTCGCTCCCTGTATTTTACCCCTGCCACCTTCAGAATTTGAAAGAGAGTATTCCAGTCAACGTTGTCAAAAGCTTTCTCTAAGTCTTCAAATGCTAGAAATGTAGGTTTGCCTTTCTTTAATCTATTCTCTATGGTAAGTCGTAGGGTCAGTATTGCCACAAGTGTTCCAACATTTCTTCCCCGAGGTCGGCTTCTACCAGTTTTTCCATTCGTCTGTAGCGAATTCGCTTTAGTATTTTGCAGCTGTGACTTATTAAACTGATAGTTGGGTAATTTTCACATCTGTCAACAACTGATTTCTTTGGGATTGGGATTATTATATTCTTCTTGAAGTCTGAGGGAATTTCGCCTGTCTCATACATCTTGCTCACCAGATGGTAGAGTTTTGTCAGGACTGGCTCTCCCAAGGTTGTCATTAGTTCTAATGGAATATTGTCTACTCCCGGGGTCTTCTGTCGACTTAGGTCTTTCAGTGCTCTGTGAAACTCTTCACGCAGTATCATATCTCCCATTTCATCTTCATCTACCTGCTCTTCAATTTCCATATTATTGCGTGAAAATGTAATCACATGTCAGTTCTAGTATAATATATTTGTCCAATGAATACCCGTTTATCATCTGCATTTCTTCTTGGTGTAGCAATTTTAATAGCCATTAGTGTATGTCCAAATGCGTCGCAGTGCTCCATCATCAAGCCAACATTGCAGTCCAATCTGTTCTGTCAGTTACGCCCATGCGGCAAGATGGCGGTCATCGTGCACTGTGGTCACAAAGTGTGAACCAATACCCTTTCTCCTCTGTGTACGATCTTCTTCTATCCACTGGTTCCGCAGCACACGCATCAGTGACTTAGCAGCTTAAACTGCAGGAACCTAAGTGTTACGGTATGTCAACAAAAAATGTTCAAATGTGTGTGAATTCCTAAGGGACCAAACCGCTTAGGCCATCGGTCCCTAGACTTACACACTACTTAAACTAACTTATGGTAAGAACAACACACACACCCATGCCCGAGGGAGGACTCGAACCTCCGGCGGGAGGGGCCGCGCAGTCCGTGACATGGCGCCTCAAACCTCACGGCCACTCCGCGCACCTATGTACAACAAATCTGTTTCCCGGAGACCAGTCATTCTGTTAAATTCGAATTCATTCATCAACATCCACATACAAACTCTGCAAGCCAGCGTACGATGTGTAGCGGTGGGTACCACATACCATTTCTTTTCACGTCCCACATCGAAATAGAGCGAGCGAAAATCGACTATCTTTAAGCCTCCATATGAGCCCCAATTTCTCTCATCTACGTACAATGGCGGCAACAAAATCGTTCTTCTGTCGGATGATTCTCTGAATTTCCGCAATAGAGCCTCGCGAAAAATGCATCGTCATCCCTCCAGGGATTCCTTTTTGAATCAACGAACCATTTCCGTAATACTTGTGTGCTGATCGAAGCTACCGGTATCAAATATAGCAGTCCACCTCTAAATTGCTTTGATGTCTTCGATTAATCTGACCTGGTGGGGATTCCAAACACTCGAATGGGTCGCAGCATTCTGTAAGCCTACTCTTTTAAGAGTGAGCTACACTTTACCAAAATTCTCCCAATGAAACAAAGTCAATCATTAGCCTCCCCTACTACCAATCTGACGCTACCATTCCATTCAATATCGCTTTGCCAGGTATTTAATCGATGTGACTGTGTCAAGCAGCACCCTACTAATACCGTATGCAGCGTTTTCTTGTTTTCGCTACCCATCAGTATTTACGTTTTTCTACAATTAGCGCCAGCTGCTGTTCATCATACCAACTAAAAATTTTGTCTAACTCATCTGCCTGCCGTCTCTCAAAGTATCGCAGCGTAAACAGCGGTAAATGGCTGTCCACAGTTACCATCAGATCATTTATGGGTACAAGGGCACTTCTGTCGGACTCCCCTGGGGCATTCCTGACGATGCTTTTCCCTCTGATGAACACTAACCGTCTGGGACAACATACTGGGTTCCATCTCTTAAAAAGTCTTCAAAACACTGACATATCTGGGAATCTAAACCGTACGCTCGGACCTTTGTCAGCAGTCTGCTGCAGGGCTCCGTGCCCGACGCTTTCTGGATATCTAGGAATATGGAATCTGCCTTTTGTCCTCCATCCGTGGTTTTTAGGGTATCACGTGAGAAAACGACGAGTTTCGCACGAGGGATGCTTTCTAAATCCATCTAATCTAAGCGCCCAAGTGCATTCCATCTCTCTGAAATCTTAATCACTTATTGTGATTCCACGGTTCTACACTTCCTATGGTTTGGAGTGATTCATACCACTTCTTGTGGGTGTTGCAAAATGGTTCAAATGGCTCTGAGCACTATGGGACTTAACATCTATGGTCATCAGTCTCCTAGAACTTAGAAATACTTAAACCTAACTAACCTAAGGACATCACACACATCCATGCCCGAGGCAGGATTCGAACCTGCGACCGTAGCAGTCGCGCGGCTCCGGACTGAGCGCCTAGAACCGCTAGACCACCGCGGCCGGCGTGGGTGTTGCAATTTTCACGAAAAATGGTATGCAGTATCTAAAGGATGTTACCACAACTGAAACGTCAGTTGTATTTTTCTCATTAATTGTTACTCTTTTTCGAGGGTGTAATTTATTCTTCACACTTAGAGTTTTTTGAAATGATTTTAGTAATGAAAGACAATAATATGTAGTATTGGTGTTCTACAGTAATATATATTTTATATGTTGCTGTGGGCCGACTGCCGGCTTTCTACGCCATCGTCAGACAACATAGCACTGAACAGACTGTCGACGCACCATCAGCGAGAGCTTCTGGCTTTGCAAAGGCTATTATTTCCGAGGATATTTCATTTAAGTCATCAGCCCTGTGTCTGATGCGACCAGCTACGACTTTCTGTCGAGTGCTAATCTCCTCATCTCAGAATAGCACTTACAATCTATGAACTCAATTATTTGTTGGATGTATTCCAATACCTGTCTTCCCCTACGTATCTGTCCTCTACAGTTCCATCTCGTACCGTGGACGGTATGCCCTGATGTCTTAACACATGTCCTACAGTCCTGTCTCTTCTTCTAGTCATTTTACAGACCACGGAATTTCTCTGCCAGCGCGCATTTTTTAATGTGCAGTATGACAAATTGCGGTGACTGATTTACACGCGGTCAGTTTCTTTTCTCGCCCATTCTGCGGAGAACCTCCTCATTTCTTATCGGTCAACTTAATGTCCGACATCCTTTTATAGCACATCCCAACCACTCCCATTCTCTTCTGTTCCGGTTTTCCCACAATCCATGTTTCACTACCATACAATGCTGTGCTCCAAACGTACAGTCTCAGAAACTTCTTCCTAAAACTAATGCCCATGTTTAATACTGGTAGACTTCTCTAGGCAAGGAATGTCCTCTTTGCCGGTGTTAGTCTGACTTTTATATACTCTTTGCTATGAGCGCAATGTGTTATTTAGCCTCAGTGATAGCATGCCCTTGGTGTTCACAAATTTCTATAAGTTAATCGCTCAAGTCACTACACTCGTGTATCTTCGGTTGTCTCTCAATCAGTATTCTGTACTCACTAGACTGTTCACACTATTATGTTCTATTACATTCTCCTTTATTTCTACCGAGGATATCATAGTCATCAGCTAATTTTAGCATTTATATCCTTTTATGCTGAATTTTAATCTCATTCTTTAAGTCATCATTTATTTTCGTCATTACTTCTTGTATGTATAGAACAAACAGTAGGGGCGACAGACTGTATCAGTGTATTACAGGTTTTTAATCCGAGCTCTTCAGTCTGCTATTCTTCTCTTCTATTCTTATTCTTCCCTCCAGATTCTTGAACATATTGTATATTATTCGCGCCTTCTGTAGCTTACTCCTGTCTGTCTTAGTATTTCGAACATCTCACACTTGTACATTGTGGAACGCATTGTCTAGGTCAACAAATCCAATAAACGAGGCATGAAACTTCCTGGCAGATTAGAACTGTGTGCCGGACCGAGACTCGAACTCGGGACCTTTGCCATTCGCAGGCAAGTGCTCTACCATCTGAGCTACCCAAGCACGACTCACGCCCCGTCCTCACAGCTTTACTTCTGCCAGTACCTCGTCTCCTACCTTCCAAACTTTACAGAAGCTCTCCTGCGAACCTTGCAGAACTAGCACTCCTGAAAGAAAGGATATTGCGGAGACATTGCTTAGCCACAGCCTTGGGGATGTTTCCAGAATGAGATTTTCACTCTGTACCGGAGTGTGCACTGATATGAAATATCCTTTCTTTCAGGAGTGATAGTTCTGCAAGGTTCGCAGGAGAGCTTCTGTAAAGTTTGGAAGGTAGGAGACGTAAAGCTGTGAGGACGGAGCGTGAGTCGTTCTTGGATAGCTCAGATGGTAGAGCACTTGCCCGCGGTTGGCAAAGGTCCAGAGTTCGAGTATCGGTCCGGCACACAGTTCTAATTGCCAGGAAGTTTCATATCAGCGCACACTCCGCTGCAGAGTGCAAATCTCATTCTGGAAACGTGGCGTGTATTTTCTTACGTGTTGGTTCCGTTATCAACCGCAACACCAGAACTACCTCTTTGGTGTCTTGACCTTTCTGAGAAACAAGCTAATCGTCATCTAACAGATCCTCAATTTGTTTTCCATTCTTCCGTCTATCATTCTTGTAAGCAACCTGGATGCATGAGACGTGAAACTGATTGTGGGACATTTCCGTCGTTTTTTATCTACCCTAGGTGCTTTCGGAAATCTGTGGATGAGGTTGAGTTTTTTTTTTTTTTTGAAAGTATAGTAGTGGTTCTCCAATCTTATAGCAAGGTCTACACGCCAACTTGAATACTTGTATACTTGTTAGTTGTGGCTTCCTATAATATTATCTATGCTTTGTGCACCTCTCTGCTCTCTCCTTTGCCCTTAACAGTGAAATTACCATCGCAGTCTTATTGTTGAAGTCTTTGCTTTCAGTTTCATCGGAGGAGCTGAATCACTTCTTCCGATGACCATTTCACTTTCATTTTATTCGCTTTTGTCCTGCACCCGTTTCCCTTGACTATTATTTCAATAAGTGAGCTACATTGCTGTATTCCTGTTTGTCTCTGAACATCTTTTTGAGTCCTCCTTCAGTCGAAGTAGACTCTTGGAAAACGAAAACGACGCACCACGAAAGAATTATGCGAAGGGGACGGAAATCGGTAAATGTGACGTATATGCGCAGACAAACAAACGTTTACGATATCAGAAAAATTGGATGATTTATTCAACAGAAGGGAGCTCCACAAATCGAGCAGGTCAGTAACGCGACGGTCTACTTCTGGCCCTGACACAAGCAGTTATTCGGCTTGACACTGATTAACAGAGATGTTGGGTGTCCTCCTGAGGGATATCGTGCCGAATTCTGTCCAACGGGCGCGTCAGATCGTCAGAATCCTGAGGTGCACCATCAGTATATCCACACCTGAGGCATACTGCATGTGTCGGAAAAACCGTTGTTTCGCACGCGATCTAATAGTATTAATGTTAACTGTCCCTATTTTGTATGTCTAGGTCCATGCCTTCCGCGCAGTCCTCAAGGTTGCCCGTCCGACGTCCTCCCGCTGCAGTAGTTGCGCTCAGTTGTGGAAGAGGGTTGCGAGTCTCCACCAAAGGGAGGAGTCACATCGGTGATATCGTCGTCCTTCTCAGCCCAATCGATCTCTGCTGGGGGCTGTACTGGTACGTGGCGTTCGTGCATTTTCCACAGAATCATCCTCGTCTGAGAAGATGGGTCGTCAGAATGAAACGACAACCATTCACTGTTCGAATGCACTTGTTCAGCAACATCCGGTGGTTGTTGGTCTATTCCAGACAGGTCCATATTGCTAGCGCCATCAGGCATCGCAGTATAAGGAGGGAACGAATCTCCAAAGTCGAGGCGGCTCTTCTTGCGACGCTTCAGGGAACGTTCTTTACGTGTCGTGATCTCGACCTCCGGTGCTGCTGAATCCTACGGCTCCTGTTGCATCACCGTTGTCGCAGCGTCCGTGGACCTCTCCACTTCATTTTCCATGTCTTTTGTTGTGCGGTCGTCCTGGTAATCTGTCACCTGCAACGTCTGGGGATGAAGTGGTGTAGGAGCCATCTCAGCATCATTGTGGCTGGTGGCCCCTCTGTCATCTGCGGTTTTGTTTCGAATATACACTCCGAACACGGCTTCACCTCTTCGTGGAGCGCCATCGCCTATGTCAGCGGTAATGATGTGGGGGTGGCCTGCGTCAGTAAGTCCCCACTGGGTAGTTGTACGAGTCTCCTCTTCATGCACTCAGATCGAAGATGTCCTCCACCAACACATCTAGAACACGTCCGGAGTTCGCCATCGTAGATGATAATGGCTCGACACCCGCCTATTTTTAAATAGGAGGACATTTGTTATTAAGGACGATTTGCACTCGAGGAACAACGTTGAGCACTGGATACGTGCTAAAACTTGCCCAACGTTCGGCTGTATAAGTAATTACTCTGGCATATGGCTGGAATGATTCAGTTATCAGTGAGTCAGATGCTTAGCAGAGCAGCTCGAAGATTCGAATCGTGAGCTACTAACACGTCGCTAATATGACCATCAGAGTATCGAAACTTGAATCCTCATTTGGCGACTTCTATAATCGTTTCACGTGCTAAGTCGTCGACCATCTTAACATAAGTATTGCTGATCACGATTGATAAATAAATAGCAATGAGCGCCATGTAATTAATATGCAGCTCATCTCTCAAGAAATGTTCACTTTCGATTGCTTTCGGTCTTGGATATTCATTAGAGAACATAAACCGTACAGTAGTTTTTCGAAACCTATGTGCCATTGCTTTCGTTTCAAGAAGTAACACACACGATTACCGCTGGTGTTCCGGCCAGTGTGGCCGAGCGGTTCTAGGCGCTTCAGTCTGGAGCCGCGCGACCACACCGGTCGCAGGTTCGAATCTTGCCTCGGGCATGGATGTGTGTGATGTCCTTAGGTTAGTTAGGTTTAAGTAGTTCTAAGTTCTGGGGCACTGATGACCTAAGATGTTAAGTCCCATAGTGCTCAGAGCCATTTGAACCACATTTTGAACCGCTGGTGTATACACCGCTTCTTCCTTGAACGCTTTACGTAAACAGGTCCGAGCTGCTCCGCTGTTATAGACAGACTGACCACTGAGCCATCCGGACACAGTGCTCATCGCAGCTGCACCGACAACCATATAACGCAGCCTCTCACAGCCAAATTTTTAGTTTTTCTCATCGATGTAAATCTATGCCCACCAGTAGTAATTCCTTTATGTCTTGAGTTACATAATTTACAACAAGCTTATCATCTTAGGGTGAGAACAATGTTAATTTGTGTCTGCTATTTTAACAAGGGTGAATCAAAGAAATTTATTTGATCATTAAGATAATTTTAAAACTGTGTCAACCACAACCAGAATAGTTATACATGACTGCTTGACACTTCATACAATGAACAGATTCTTTTATAATACAAATATTAAAACTATTAAAATTAAACTGAATGAAATGTCCAGTGGTCTGATGTAGCTCTATTTGTTCAAGTTACTTATAAACCCACACAACCACTTTCCCAACATTTGAGTTTTTCCCTGAATACCACGTGTGAGGGGCATTCTGTTGCTTGACATAGGCCGGCAAGAGCGTATTTTAATCGGAATGTGCAGAGTTCGCGACTTTTCATCATCTGACGACAGTTTTTTATCAACTGAGCAATGCTGAATGATACGTGGGACTTACTGGAATTAAGGAAAACGTGGAAGGGAGGACCCACCAATATAACTTTCTTTTCACACAACCTGTGTACTTAACAATATATAACCATAACATTTTCTTTAACAAAATTAACAAATTTGCAAAATTCTTTTGACCTTAAACCTTAAGTTGAATAAGCTTTTACAAAAGAAATCTGAAGTGCTGCATTAAAGAACAGGAAACAATATGACAATGATTACAAGACGGCAGGATCTGCAGCCCGCCCGTTATCGGGTGAAAAAGCGGTGTTTACTACCGCACTGGACACAGTCTGTCTCATTAAACGCCCTTCTACAATACATGAAAACTATATAAGCATCATTGATGACAAGAGTGATTCAGTTACTCAAAACAATGACGTAACTTTTAATTTAAAAGCTGTATGTCGAGAGGTTCGGGGCTAAGATGAATACCTGTGGTTAAATGTCAAACAGATTAGGGAACAATTATAAAGCTTACTTCAAAGCAACCAACCTAATAATTTCAATCGGCAACCAAGGTGCGACTGGATCCCAACCCCTCCATTCTGATAATTTTATTTTGACTAAAGCCCTGGTGATAGTTAGCTCTTAATATTTTCAAAGTTAAACTGATTGTCAGTTATTAAGACCGCTCTGAAGGAACGTCTTAAAACATTACTTGCGAACAATTATTACAAGAGAACTCACTCGTTGGAAGCACAAGATCCAGCTAAAATACCTCAGTACTGACCCGGTCTTTCAAACACAGCAATAAACAGCTTAGTACAACAGGTTGTTTAGATTATAACTGATGACTGAAAAATGCAATTACAGTTAAAGAACTGAACCGGTTAACATCTAAATTTAACCACAAGGTTCCTCTTTTGTTTAACGGTAACCTGTGCCTTAGTACAAATGTTCCGGCTTATTTACAAGCCTTAGTACAAAACGATTTAGAAAAGATATCTGAATGGTGCTAAAAGTGGCAGTTGACCCTAAATAACGAAAAGTGTGAGGTCATCCACATGAGTGCTAGAAGTAATTCGTTAAACTTCGGCTACGCTATAAATCAGTCTAATATGAAAGCCGCAAATTCAACTAAATACCTAAGTATTACGATTCAAAATGGTTCAAATGGCTCTGAGCACTATGGGACACAACATCTATGGTCATCAGTCCCCTAGAACTTAGAACTACATAAACCTAACTAACCTAAGGACAGCACACAACACCCAGCCATCACGAGGCAGAGAAAATACCTGACCCCACCGGGAATCGAACCCGGGAACCCGGGCGTGGGAAGCGAGAACGCTACCGCACGACCACGAGATGCGGGCTACGTATTATGATTACGAACAACTTAAATTGGAAGGAACACATAGAAAATGTTGTGGGAAATGCTAACCAAAGACTGCGTTTTATTGGCAGGACACTTAGAAAATGTAACAGACCTACTAAGGAGACTGCCTACACTACGCTTGTCCATCCTCTTTTAGAAAACTGCTGCGTGGTGTGGGATCCTTACCAGATATGACTGACGGAGTACATCGAAAAAGTTCAAGGAAAAGCACCGCGTTTTGTATTATCGCGAAATATGGGAGGGAGTATCACAGAAATGATACAGGATTTGGTCTGGAAATCATTAAAAGAAAGGTGTTTTTCGTTGTGACGGAATCTCCTCACGAAATTTCAATCAGCAGCTTTCTCCTCCGAATGCGAAATTATTTTGTTGACACCGACCTACATAGGGAGGAACGATCACCACGATAAAATAAGGGAAATCAGATCTCGTACGTAAAGATATAGGTGTTCATTGATTCCGCGCGCTAAACGAGATTGGTTCAAAAATGGTTCAAGTGGCTCTGAGCACTATAGGACTTAACTTCTGAGGTCATCAGTCCCATAGAACGTAGAACTACTTAAACCTAAGTAACGTAAGGACATTACACACATCCATGCCCGAGACAGGATTCGAACCGGCGACCGTAGCGGTCGCCAAGTTCCAGACTGTAGCGCCTAGAACCGCTCTGCCACCCCGGCCGGCAACGAGATTGGAGTAATAGAGAATTGTAAAGATAGTTGGATGAACCCTCTGCCAGGCACTTGAACGTGATGTGCAAAGTATCCATGTAGATGTATATGTAGATGACAACTAGTGTCTTAGTACAATACTACGGCCTATATTTACAACCAAGGATCCCACCGAGTAAAACTCTGAAGGTCGGATGCAAAGCAGAAAATAATAAGGAGGGCAAGGAGACAATGACACAAATCACCACGAAGATTACAGAATGTTACTCCCCTCTATCAGCAAGCAGTTCCATGGATCCACGGTGCGTCGCAGCGGTTACTGACAAGGGAACCTCCCCATCGCACCCCCCTCAGATTTGGTTATAAGTTGGCACAGTGGATAGGCCTTGATAAACTGAACACAGATCAATTGAGAAAACAGGAAGAAGTTGTGTGTAACTGTGAAAAAATAAGCAAAATATACAAACTGAGTAGTCCATGGGCGACATAGGCAATATTATATAATGTCTCAGCTCACGAGCGCCGTGGTCTCGTGGTAGCGTGAGCAGCTACAGAAGGAGATGTCCATGGTTCAAGTCTTCCCTCAGGTAAAAATTATACTTTCTTCATTTTTGCATAGTTACTATCTGTCCGTTCGTTCATTGACGTCTCTGTTCACTGTAATAAGTTTAGTGTCTGTGTTTTGCGACCGCATCGCAAAACCGTGCGATTAGTAGACGAAAGGACGTGCCTCTCCAATGGGAACCGAAAACATTTGATCGCAAGGTCATAGGTCAATCGATTCCTCCACAGGAAAACACATCTCATATATTCTATACGACACTGGTGACGGCATGTGCGTCACATGACAGGAATATGTTGTCGACCCAACTAACTTGTACACTTGGCGAATGGGTAAAAAGATTCTTCTACCTTGCCCGATTTAGGTTTTCTTGTGAATGTGATAACCACTCCGAAAAAAGTGATGAAAATATAAGAGTTTGTCACATAAACTGAAAATAAAAAATTAAGTTTTGCACTCAATGGAAGATTTGACCCAAGGACCTTTCGTTCCGCAGCTGCTCACGTTACCTCGAGACCACGGCGCTCCTGCGTTTCTAGTGTCGTTAATGTTACCTATCTTCCCATGAACTACTCAGTTTGTATATTTTGCTTATTTTTTCACAGTTCCACACAACTTCTCCCTGTTTTCTCAATTGATCTGTATTCAGTTTTTCAAGGCCCATCCACTGTGCCAACTTATAACTAAATCTGAGGGGGGTGTGATGGGGAGGTTCCCTTGTGATTGGTGCCGATAAAACCCGGGTAGAGGAGGGCAGCCAGGCCACGAGCGGTCGTCCGAAACGAATGTTGCCAACCAACCGACGGGATGTCGGCCTGCTGCTTGTAGTCGACGCTGACCCCGGTGAAGTACTCCGGTATCTTCGCTCTGCCCAGGCCCTCCTTGCGACCACCTCTTGTCGTGATGCTAGCGCCAATCCCCAAACTTCGTGTCCTCCCTCTCGGGCCAGTGAACTCCGTATATACCGGCAAGCAAAGACCTTCTAAGGGCACAACCCACAGATACCAACTCTTCCTCATAGATATTGGCAGTGGAGCCGCAAGTCTCAGTTCGAAGCTCTTTGGAGCAGGCGTATGTGTTTACTCAGTGCGCTCGCAAATATGTGTTTACTCGTGGAAAAACAGTTTATTGAGGCAATATTGTTGCTTAAATAACTAAATTAGTATCTATTGCGATCTATCTATTGGAGGTTTCGCTTTTACTTGCGTAATTTTCGTGAAAAGATAACTGTTCTAAAGCGCAAGCCTTGGCGTGGTTTTGTTTTCATTATCGACCGCAGTAAGTTATGTGAAGAGTATTGTGCGTGTATAGTTTGCATTCAGTTCGTATTTTCTGTGTTTCTTTACTTCCGTGCAATTTATTTTTGCATATTGTGCAGTAAAGTCGTTAAGTGGTGTTCCTGTTTCCATTTGAGTATTTATGCATAGTTCAGTGATAGCGCCTGTTCAAATTTGTCGTTAGAAAATATCGTGCCTCTTCAGTTTCTTACTCGTTTCTTAATTTCCACCACTATAACCTACGCCATCAATTAACTTCGCGCTGTTTACATTAGCCTTACGTCCTGAGGTTCTCTGCTCATCTCACCGGAAGCTAAGTTACTTTCTACTAATTATCAACTGGTGTAGCAGAATTGTTTGTAGTGTAATTTGTATTGTTTAATCTGTCGTCATGTGTGACAAATGTGGATGTTGTCGTAGTTTAGTGAGCACGGGAATGAAATGTCAGGTATGTGAGTTGGTGTTTCACTGGGCTGACTGTAGCGGGGAAGCTGTTATAGTGCCAGATGAGGCTCGCCAAAGGAGTTGTAGATTATATAGCCGCGACAATAAAATCGTGGAACAGGGAAAAAAGATATGTGCCCTTCAGGCGTAACTAGAAATGGTGTACTTCGAATTAGACAGGTTGAAGAGGGAAAGAGACAATGGGAGCTGGGGACAGGTAACAAGTCGTAGTCAGAAGGAGAAAACCCCAGAAATCACTTTTCAGGTTCCAGTGAGCAATCAGTTTTATTTTTTACCTGAAGTAGAAGAGCCTCAAACAGTTTTTGAGCAAAGAAGGGTGCAGCGGACTCGTAGCAACAACTGTAATGCTAGGTCTGGAGTAAAGTCAAGGAGAAAGAAATGAGTCCTGCTTCTAGGTAGCAGTCATGGGAGAGGTGTAGGCCACTTGCTACAGGATAGGCTAGGAGACGAGTGCCAGGTCACAAGCATTGTGAAACCTAGTACTAAGCTTAGCCAGGTTACAGAAAACCTAGGTGCCCTGTGCAAAGATTTTGATGGTGAGGACCATGTTCTTATAGTAGGAGGAGCAGGAAACAGCCTGGCTAGCAATTCGGACTATGGTATTAGGTGTAACCTGGATGTAATAGGAGCAGCAACAGCTCACACTCGTGTGGGGTTTGTGGATGTTTTGCCACGCCATGACCAGCCCTGGGTTAATAGCGCTGTCAACCGTGTTAACAGAGAGCTGGGTCGAGGGGGAGGGGGAGAGGGGGGTTACTGTTGGCAGAAACTAAATCTCATATCTGTTCTGTGTCTGTTGATGCAAGTGGGGGTTACACTAGTCATGGCCGGCACCTGATTAGGAGGGGGAAGGGTAGATTATTTGATCTTGCAGAAAATGTAACGGGGACCACATGCACACAAGCCAAAATACCTGTGATTAATGGAGTCAGAGGGACACTTTTTTTAGGTTAGAGTCAGGTTACAGACAGAGAGTATTGAAAGACATTAAAACAGAATAGTGCCATAATGTCTATAGCAGTATCCAAAGAAATAAAATTTGTGTGTTTCATCAGAACATTAGAGGATTGAAAAATAAGATATATGAGCTTTTTGTATGCCTAGAAGATGGGTAAATTCTGAAGGTATAGATGTTTTGTGTCTCTGAACACCATGTAACCGTAGGGACGGAGAAGTTAAATTTAAGTGATTACAAATTAGCATCTTATTCATGTAGAGTCAACATGGAAAAAGGAGTAGTCGCTAATTATATAAAAACTGGACATAAAGTCAAAAATATTGAAACAAATAGTTTTTGTGTAGATCGGATCCTTGAAGCATGTGGCTGTGAGTTGCTACTGCAATATACTTCTATAGTAATTGTAACAATCTACAGATCCCCTCTACGTAACTTTCATCTATTCATGAAAAATCTGGAGGAATTATTGAGCTACCTGTCAGACAAAGAGAAGCAGTTAGTGGTTTGTGGTGATTTTAATGCAGATTTCTTTAAAGATACAGATAGGGAAAATGAGCTAGAATCTTTGTTTGGTTGATTCAATCCAGTATCTGTTGTAAATTTTCCAACTTGTGTGCAGCAGGATAGTAGTCACATATCGATAACAATTTCATAGACAGTGCTCAGGTAGAAACAATTAGTGTGTACCCAGTTGTTAATGGGCTTTCTGTTCATGATGCACAATTAATGGAAATAACACATATAGCACCTTACAGGCTTCAGGCAGGTTCATACAAGGTGTGGAGGGTTATTGATGCGAACAGAGTACAGATTCTTAAGAGCAGCCTAGCAGAGGTAGAATGGGATGAAGTATACATAGAAAATCATGCTGATCCCAAATTCAGTTTATTCCACCGTAAATTTCTCTCAACATTTGAGAGTTGCTTTCCTGAAACGTTATCTAGAAGCGTCATTACAAAGTCAAGTAAGCCATGGATTACTAAGGGAATTAAGATATCGTGTAAGAGAAAGAGGGAAATATATGGACAGGCCAGAATAAGTCAGGATCCGACGTTACTTGCTTACTACAAAAGATGCTGTAATATTTTAGGAAAGTCATTAACAAGTCTAGAAGCATATGCGTTCTGACAGAAATTAATAATGCAAATAATAAGATTAAAACTTGTGGAATATTGCCAAATGGGAGATGGGCAGCCTGACAGTGCACAGCATACCATATCAATAAAGCTAAATGATGATATTGTGATTGATAATTCACAAGTTGCAAGTATTTTTAACGATCACTTTCTAAATGTAGCAGCAAAAATAGGGTTAAAGGCTTCAGTTGAAGAAGCAAAAAAAAAAAGGTTAAAATGGCATTCCCCATGACTTTAGTTCTTTAGAAATAGCACCAACATCCTCCACTGAAATTAAGTGAATTATAAATATACTGAAAAACAAGAGCTCATGTGGTGTTGATGGAGACTCTAACAGAATTTTGAAGTGTTGTTCTAATTTAACAAGTGGAGTCCTTAGTGATGTATGTTATGCTTCACTGGCACAGAGAATTTTTCCAGACAGACTGAAATACGCAATTGTCAATGTCTTCATAAGGAATTGGACAAGAGTGACTTAAGTAATTATAGACCAATCTCATTGCTGACTTCATTTTCTAAGATATTCGAAAAAGTTGTGTATTCAAGAGTAGTCTCACATTTAAGTAAAAATAATTTACTCAGCATGTCACAGTTCGAATATCGGAAGGGTTACTCGACATTTACCCATCAAATAGTACAAACCCTAAATAACAAATTATCGCCAGTTGGTATTTTTTGTGATCTCTCCAAGGCATTTGACTGTGTGGATCATGTCACACTCTTAGAAAAACTCAGGTTTTATGGAACTGAAGGCTACACACACAGCTGGTTTGAATGCCACTTAACGAACAGAAAGCGAAAAGTTGTGCTGAATAACACAAATAATGTTGGGAGGGTGGTAAATTCTAGTGAATGGGGAGTTATCACAAAGGGATTCCCACAGGGTTCAATTCTGGGTATCCTGCTGTTCCTTATTCATGTGAATGACCTCTCACGTAACATTCAGCAAGCAGAACTAGTACTTTTAGCAGATGACACGAGTGTTATAATAAACCCATTCCAGAAAAAGCAGCATGAAGCTATTTTTAAGGATGTCTTTCAAAGAGTTATTAAGTGGTTCGCAGAAAATGGACTCTCCCTTAATTTTGAAAAAACTCACTATATCCAGTTCTGTACACTGAATAGTCATACCGACAATTGATGTAGCATGTGAATAGGGTTCAGTTAACAGAGTAGATTTCTCCAAATTTTTGGGTGTTCACATTGATGACAACTTGAACTGGAAGAAGCATATTATTGAGCATCTCAAACAATTAAGTTCATCTTCTTTCACTCTTTGTATAATCGCTAGTCTTGGTAATAAACAGATCCCCCTCCTAACGTACTTTGCATATTTCCACTCAATAATGTCTTATGGAATAGTTTTCTGGGGTACTCACCACTTAGACATAAAGTATTGATTGCACAAAAGAGAGCAGTGAGAATAATTAGTGGTGTTCAGCCAAGGACGTCGTGTAGGCATCTATTCATGGAGTTAGGTGTTTTAACTGTACCATCAGAATACATATATTCGCTAATGAAATTTGTTATAAATAATTCATCTCAATTCGCGAAGAACAGTGATGGTCATACGTACACCACTAGAGGGAAAAATGATCTTTCCTATCCCTCATTGAAGCTGTCAGTTGCTCAAAAAGTAGTACATTGTTCACCAACAAAAATCTTTGATCATTTGCTCACCAACATAAAGTGTCTGGTTGGTAGCAGATGAAGTTTTAAATTTAGCTTAAAATTATTTCTTTTGGACAACTTCTATTCCATAGACGAGTTTCTGTTTCAGAACTGGTAAAAAAAAAATGCTACCTCTAAATGAAGTTGCGCGTGTAGAAGTAAAAATTTTAGTAATATCCATATTAGCACTATTCATGTGTAAATATATATCTAGTAATCTGACTTGTTCCACATTATATCGATAAAATAATCGTGAAAATGATCTACGGAACATGACAAAACTAAACTATACTAACTGGGATAGACAACACCTGAGCCAGTGGCGCCAGACGGAGTAGTCTACTAACTCAATGGCACCACGGCTCACTGAAATCTTTATGTAGGCACGCCAATTGTTACACCGCGGCATTCTGTAATCTATGACATAGTATTTACATTTGTACCAGAAGATTTAACTCAAAAGTTGGAAAATATAGAGGTTAACCCCGTGAGAAACTGTATGTAGATCATCACCTTCACATTTCGTTTGGAATATATTCACGGTGCTATGTGCAGGTGAACCGGAATTTATCATATAGTCATATTTGCACGAAACAGTGTAATATTTACTCAGTGGGCGAACGAAGTCGCAGCACTGCACGCCGGCGCAGATCTTCGGCTGAACGTCTTTATTTCTGGAGGCGTCGCCGTGACAAGGGCGAGAAGGAGTCGCGAGCGGCGCATTACCGTGCGGACGTGGCGTGAATGGGCCGATTCAACACGCCGGAGTGGTGGCCCTGCACTCGCTGCGGCAGGAGAGCCAGATGAGATGATGTACCGCGGCTCTCCGGGGTCGCTACATCCTTCACGGCCGTTACTGCTCCTTTTATGCTCCCCCGTTTTCCGATGATAGGGATATGGGAAGCGATCTTCCACTGCGGAGACCGTCTGGGGCACAGGACGAAGACAACTCTTCTCAACTGCCTGAAAGGCAGGCGTGGAACGTCGAGTGCACACCCTGGCGTTATACAGATACCACATAAAAGGGTAAATAACATGTAACTAAATGATATTATCGTCCAACGATATAAGGCATCCTTTTGCACTTGACAGGCTAACATAATTTAAGACAAATATCGACAACGCAGCAATCTAATTTATAGAAAAAGAATATTTGTTTGTTTGTTTCTTTGTCTTCTATGCGATTCATTCGACTTCGATGAAACCTCGATGAGTCGTTATGCGCATGCCCGCGAAGTTTTCTGAGTGTGTAAGAAGCACCGACCTCCCACAGGAGTAGGGGTGGTAGTGAAAAGGGCAAGATTCAGGAACTTCTCGGGAAAGTTCAGCCATATTTCGCATTTATATGGTCATTACTTGTACAAAAATACTGTGAGAACAAGACAACTTTTTCGCACTGCTTACCGCTCATAAAGGGTGACTCAGTTGCTCCTAACCATTCATTTTATGCAGTCGACACTACGTCTGTATCAGGAATCTTAGCCAGACAAGCGACAACAACATAATACATGTTAAGTCCCCCGTCAGAGCTTTGGGTGTCTCTTAGCAAACGGAACAATACTGTAAAAAATACAAGTGAGGATTGGCAAGGAGTTGCACGGTATTTTTGGGCCAAGATATGCTTTACTTCTGCCATACTTTCTCCAGTCTTTGTTTGTGTAATTAGCGGTGTAGTCACACAGGTTTTGGGTCTGTGTCTAAGTTTATTCCGTTTGTAATATTTAATCTTTCATAAATGGTTCAGAGGTAATACACCTGCAAGTTGTAACTTCCACACTTCCCATTTTTATATGCCCTGCTATTTTCGTTGTTTACGATGGTGAAACACGCATTATAAGGCAACCTTTATGAACCATTTTCTAATGATTAAGTATTACAAATGAAATAAACTTAGACAAATCCAAAACCTGTATGACTTCACTGCTAATTACGCAAAGAAAGATTGGAGACACTTCGATAAATATGGCAAAAGTAAAGTATATCTTCGTCCAAAAATACCTTATAACTCGTGGCCAATCCTAACTTGTATTTTCTGCAGTATGATTACATTAGCTAACAGTCGCCCAAAGCTCTAAGAGGAACTTACATCGATTGCGTGACTGTCGTCTGTCAGCAGAGCGTTTCTGATAAAGACATGGTGCGGGAGGCACAAAGCAAATCTGTAGGGGCAGTTGAATAGCAGTGTGCATACAGGGTGGGTCAGGCAAGACGTAACACCCCTTTTATTTCTTAAACGGTTCCAGATATCGCGCTCATAACTTTCGCATGTGATAAACGATCTTAGCTCTTGTATCGATTGATGTATTGAAGCATGTATGATTTTTCAAAGAATACTAACACAGTTTTTAACGTCATCTGAAACCGCTTGAAAAGACTAGAACAATGATATAACTATCGTCAATTTTGAGTTTGAATCTGAATCAGAAGTTGATAGGCAAATTGACTGGAATTGGCTTTTGATTGTTAACACACTCATGCCAGGCTACGTCGTTTTATCAGTCCTGTCGACTGTTTACTTGTCCGCACTGAAAAACAAACAGGAACTGTGTCTTTCACCTGCAGGTCATTTCTGCTCCAACATTCCTTGTATGCAGACATTTACGCCAATTGGGAGAAGCTATACTTGCTACTTTTATAAACTGTGTGTCAAAGAAATGCTGCCGAAACAATCCGGCGGTACAGGGATATCTATCCTGCTCGTAGCTGTCCGTCGTGACAGATATACGCATCTTGTACACGCATAAACTCCACCTCATGCTGTGTCGCTACATCAGGCACTCTGAGTGCGTGATTTCGAACATCGTACAGAATTTAGACGGTTTTCTCTGCAGCGCCTAGGAGATTACACTGCGTTTTTATAGCATGTGCTCTTTATCGACGAGTAAAATTTACGAGCAATGGTGATGTAAGTTTAGGTAACATCCACTACTGGGCAGCTGAAAATCCTCGCTCTCTTATTCAGTTACAACACCAACGATCGTGGGACGTAAACGTATTGTTCAGCGTCATAGGGAATCCCACTGTCGGACCTTACTTAATCCCAAGGATGTTAAATGAAAATACGTATGCACATATGTCTTACGAACATTCTGCCTGTTTTTCTAGAAGAGATGTCACCGGATAAGCGACAGTGTATGTGGTTCCCACATGACGGCTGCCCAGGTCGCTCTTCGAGTCTTTCTGTGCAAATACTAAATCAAAAGTTTTGTGACAGTTGGACAAGAGGGAAAACTGCAGTAATATGGCCAGCCAGGACCCCTCGTTTGACTCCTCTTGATTTCTTTCTATGGAGAGCGCTGAAAGACGTGTCTATCATGAAGCCCCCTACTACGCCAGACGATATGCGTCGTTGAATCTCCATAGCATGCGTCGGCTTATCCAGTATAGGAGTACTTTCACCTATCTCTCGAACTGCGACTGCAAATGCGCATTGAGTCTATAGTAAAAAATTTGAGCACTTGCTTAAGTAAAATGTAAAATTATGTTTCGTTAAGGTAAGCATTTATTTTGTGGGTGATACGTCGTCAGTCATTCTGAGTAAAGTGTTCAGTTCATTCAAAGTGTATCCCTTTTAGTTAAAGTTTCGTATAATATCTCTAGGCACATTTGTCCGAAAGCAGATGTATTAGTTCAAATGGCTCTGAGCACTATGCGACTCAACTTCTAAGGTCATCAGTCGCCTAGAACTTAGAACTAATTAAACCTAACTAACCTAAGGACATCACACACATCCATGCCCGAGGCAGGAATCGAACCTGCGACCGGAGCGGTCGCTCGGCTCCAGACTGTAACGCCTAGAACCGCACGGCCACTTCGGCCGGCGCAGATGTATTACTTTTAAGATGCATTCAGGCGTCTCCACCCTAAGACATGTCAGGATTTTTTTTTTCAAATCTATGAAAGGTAATGCAGTATTTTCTTATTCCATGTGTAGCGCTGTTTATCATTATGAAGTATGAACGACCAACGTTTCTGTTTCGGGTTTGACAAATAAGCAGCAACGATGAGGGTTTAAATGTAAAACTGCCTGACTTAATGTAGTCATTTCCTCAAAAATCTGGAAACGTACACACATAAGGAATAGTTTTTAAGTCCCGTATGATGCTCCAGAATCTAGCGTATGCGTTGTTTCACATAAAGAAATTATAGCTAATCTTCGCCTGTCTATGACGTGTAGCAAATGAAGTGTTATCTCAGTAGCGTAGGCCTGTCTTGCTGCATATAGAGACGGATCGTGGCACGAGTTCGAGTTGACGCTGTTTACGCTGTAATAGCCGAATCTTGCTATCCAATTTTAGTACTTTTCTCGGATTCTTTTGTAAAGGTTTCAGAGTTAGTATTAACAAGACCTATATCACTGTAATTGTCTTTCCAAGAGCTATTTAAAGCAGTTTGAAGCTCCACGCCAAGAATTCCTCTCCTGTGTCAGCATCTTAATTTCAGAAAAGCATTTGCAACCAACGTTCTGAGTTATTTACTGGAATGCTTCTAATCTCTTCTTCTACAATTTTTACCCTCCATAGATTCCTCTAGTACCATGTCTTAACAGATGTCGTATCATCCTGTCCCTTGTTCTCGCCATTATTTTTCACACATTCCTTTCCTCTCTGATTCTGCGCAGAACCTCCTCGTTCCATACCTCATCAGTCCACCTAATTTTAACACTCGTCTGTAGTACTACATCTCAAGTGCTCTGATTATCTTCTTTTTTGGTTTCCCCCCAGCCCTTATTTTACTACCATACAAAGCTGAGCGACAAACTACATTCTCATAAATCTCTTCCTCATATTAAGGCCTATGTCTGATACTGGTAGACTTCGCTTAGCCAGGAACGTCCTTTTTGCCAGTGCTGGTCTGCTTTCGATGTCCTCCTTGCACCGTCCGTCATTGGCTACTTTGCTGTGTAGACAGCAGAATTCCTTAACTTCATGTACTTCGTAAACGTCAACCCCAATGTTAAATTTCTAGCTATTTATATCTGCTACTTCTCGTTATTTTCGTCTTTCTTCGACTTACTCTCAATCCATTATACTCATTAGACTGTTCATGCTACTCAGCAGACCATGTAATTCTTCTGCACTTTCACTGATGATAGCAATTTCATCCGTGAATCTTATCGTTGATAAGCTTTCACCCCGACTTTTAATTCCACTCTTGATCCTTTGTTTTATTTCTCACTGTTTTTTCGCTGTGTAGAGTGAACAGTAGGAGCGAAAGACTGCACCCCTGTTTTACACCCTTTTTAATCCGAGCACTTCGTCTCCCATTCTTACTGTTCCCCCTTGGTTCTTTTATATGTTGTATATTACCCATATCTCCCTATTGCGTACCCCTAGTTTTCTCAGAATTTCGCACATCTTGCACCGTTTTAAATTGTCGAACGATTTTTCCACTTCGACAGATCCTATGAAGTCTTACATCCATTATTAACCGCGGTGTCAGGATTCCCTCTCTTACGCCTTTACCTTTCCTAAATCAAAACTGATCGTCATCTAACACATCCTTAACTTCTTTTCAATTCTCTTGTATATTATTCTTGTCAGCAACTTGAATGTATGAACTGTGAAGCTGAATGTTTGCACGTGTCAGCTCTTGCAGTCTTCGTAAATGTGTGAATGATATTTTTCCGATAGTCTTATGGTATATCGCCAGACTCGTACATTCTACAGACCAAGGTCGTTTTGTTGCTACTTCCCACAGTGATTTTAGAAATTCCGGTGGAATGTTATCTATCCCCCCTGGCTTATTTGATTTTAAGTCTTGCAAGGCTCTTCTAAATTTTAGGAACTAGAGCGCCTATCTCTCCTATATCGACTCCTCTTTCTTCTTCTATCACATGACAGATCTTCCTCCTCGTAGAGGCCTTCAGTGTAATCTTTCCATCTATCCGCTCTCTCCAGTACCGTTAACAATGGAATTCCCGTTGCGCTCTTAATGTTACCATCTTTACTTTTGACTTCTCCGAAAGTTGATTTGGCTTTTCTATATGTTGAGCCAACCCCTTCGATGTCCATTCCACTTCATCCGAACTGCCTACTGAGCTATTCTTCATCGCAGTATCTATAACCTCAGAGAACTTCAAGCATACCTCTCCGTTGAAACTTCCCGACAGATTAAAACTGTGTGCCGGACCGAGACTCTAACTAGGGACCTTTGCCTTTCACGTTCCATCAGGCAAAGGTCCCGAGTTCGAGTCTCGGTCCGGCACACAGTTTTAATCTGTCAGGAAGTTTCATATCAGCACACACTCCGCTGCAGAATGAAAATCTCATTCTGGATACCTCTCTATTCCTTACTACTTCCGTATCCCACTTCTTTGCACATTGATTCCTTCTGATAAATTGTGGTCTGTGTCTATAGCTCCTCCAGAACACGCTTTAGAATCCAGTATTTGATTCCGGAATCTCTGTCTGACCATGATGTAATCTAACTGAAATCTTCCCGTATCACCCGACCTTTTCCAAGTATACTTCCTCCTCTTGTGATTCTTGAACAGTGTATTCGCTTCTAGTAGCTGAAACTTGTTACAGAACTCAAATAGCCTTTCTCCTCTCTCATTCCTTGTCCTAAGCCCATATTCTCCTGTAACATTTTCTTCTGTTCCTTCCCCTACAACTGCATTCCAATCCCCCATGACTATTAGTTTTCTATTCCCCTTTACATACTGTCTTACCCTTTAAAGTCCTCATACACTTTCTCTATCTGTTCATCTTCAGTTTGCAACGTCGGCATGTACACCTGAACTATCGTTGTCGCTCCTCCACCCTCTTTGACGAGGCTTTTGTCAGAATGAGGGTGATTTCTTATGCTGAAGTTTTCGGCCGCTAATTCTGATGATTTTTATTCAAATTTTAAGCGATGAGGGCGTTTGAACCCGTTTGATTAACAACGAAAGACGCTTCCGCTGCACCACAGGTGCTGTCCTACACCTATACCACCGGAATCCGGTTATGAAAAGTATATGTTTCTTAAAAAATCATACTTGTTTCAATATTTACATTGATATAAGATGGCAAGGTAAGAAACTAAAGCACTGCCCAACACCTAAATACCTTGGGTTTGTACTTGACAGAACGCTTTCCTTCAAGCAGCATTGCCAAAACCCCAAGGCTAAAGTCTGCTCGAGGAATAACATCATCCGCAGGCTGACAAACTATGAATGGGGAGCTCAACCATCAGCACTGAGAACATCAGCACTTGCTCTGTGTGTTTCTGCAGCAGACTATGCAGCGCCAGTATGGAAAACATCTGCACATACTAAACAGGTTGATGTAAGTGTAAATGAAACAATGCGAATTGTTACAGGCTGTCTCACACCCACACCAACGGGTAATTTGTACTTACTTGCTGGTATTGGCCCATCCAAGATCAGAAGGCAGGTGGCAGCAGACGCTGAGAGAACAAAGAAAGAAACAGAATCTCGACACCCACTGAATGGGCACGTCACTCAGGCTCGGAGGCTTAAGTCTAGAAATAGTTTTATTGCAAGAACCAAGATCCTTGACGGTTCACAGGAAGATAGAGTTCGTAAATGGGAGAATGAACAAACCGCACTGCAGATAATACCAAAAGAGCAAATGGCACCTGGAAACAAACTTCTTTATACAGTGTGGAGAATGCTAAATAGGCTGAGGGCTTTGTACCCAGATGCAAAACTAATCTGTGCAAGTGGGGACTGCTGACTAACGATAACGGCGTTCTTTGCGGATGCGAAGAGGTACAAGACGAGGCACATCTGCTCATGTGCCGACTACTGCCCGAGCCCTGCAGTTTTAGTGACCTGCTAGAAGCCAACGACAAAGCCGTGTCGGTGGCTACCTACTGGAAAAATAAAATTTGATCTGTGCACGGAAAAGTAAAGTAAAGTAAAGTAATTTACCAAAAATCTTGTTTCGATATCTGCGAAGTTAAAGGGGTGGCGTGTCTTACTGTGACCCACCTTCTTGAGCCGCGGCCAGAAAACTGCCTTATTCCTATAGTATTTTTATATAAAGGCGCTGAAAAATTTGTTCTCTCGCTGCAGTGCTCACTCTCGTGATCTTGTTGACGCACTAAATAACACGAGTAAGAGTGGTCCAAGTCAGCTAAATACAGGAAATAAATACGTCAGTTTCAAACATTTTACGTCACCATTCTCATCCCAATCCCATCTTATAGTCGACGCATATACAAAGTCTTCGCAGTTTTTTCTTTTGATATCACATTTACTTTTAAAACAAAGCTTTGATTTAGTCACCCAGGTCCATAAATTATACATACCCGATCGACGTCGTGCGCAAAAAGTTAATTTTTAAGGTATTTAAAGGTTTTAATTTGGCTCTGAGCACTATGGGACTCTTGAATAAAGCAACAGAAGAGATAGCAAATTATATTTTCCATAGAATTATGAAGTGGTTCTCTTTAAATGGACTCTACTTATTTTTTAAAAAACACTCTATATTCTAATTTTTGAAAAACACTCTACATTCTGTTCTGTACAACAAATAAAGTCATACCAACAACTGATGTAGTACACTAGCGAGAGACAGTAAACAGATTAGAGCGCTCCAAATTTCTGTGTGTACGTACTGATGAAAACGTGACTGGGACAAAAACATATTGCTGAGGTTCTCAAACAGTTAAGATCAGCTACTGTTGCTCTTCCCATAATTGCTAATACTGGAGACAAACAAATTAACCTCCTGGCGCATTTCGCATATTTCCAATCAATAATGCCTTATAGAACAATTTTGTGAGATAAATAATCTCCTATAAAGAAAATAGTGATTACGCAGAAGACAGCAGTAAGAAAAACATGTGCTGTTCACCCACACGCGCCATGTAGGTACCTTTTCAAGGAGATAGTCATTTAGCTGCGCCATCACAGTACCTATATTCGCTGATGAAATTGGCCATAAATAATTCATCACAGATGAGAACAGTGATGTTCAGTTCTATAACTCTAGAGGGAAGAATACTACCAATTATTAATGCCATCGCAGGCCGGGGTTGCCGAGCGGTTCTAGGCGCTACAGTCCGGAACCACGCGACCGCTACGGTCGCAGGTATGAATCCTGCCTCGGGCATGGATGTGTGTGATGTCCTTAGGTTAGTTAGGTTTAAGTAGTTCTAAGTTCTAGGGGACTGATGACCTCAGAAGTTAAGTCTAATAGTGCTCAGAGCCATTTGAATCATTAACGCTTTCAGTGGCGCAGAAAGGAGTACAATACGCAGCAATAATATTTATTGATCATTTGCCCAATACAATGTGAAGCGTGGACTCTGGGAAAGGCAGAGAAAAAGAGACTGAAAGCAATGGAAACGTGGATATGGAGAAGAATGACGAAAACAAGCTGGGTAGATAGAAAAAAGTAATGAACAGGTCTTAAGAGAAGTGAATGACAACAAAAAAATGGTTCAAATGGCTCTGAGCACTATGGGACTCAACTGCTGTGGTCATCAGTCCCCGAGAACTTAGAACTACTTAAACCTAACTAACCTAAGGACATCACACACATCCATGCCCGAGGCAAGATTCGAACCTGCGGCCGTAGCAGTCGCACGGTTCCGGACTGCGCGCCTAGAACCGCGAGACCTCCGCGGCCGGCGAATGACAACAGAACGCTGCTTAATTATATAGGAAGAAGAAAATCGAAAATGATAGGGCACATAATGAGACACAACCCGTTCCTAAGGAATGTATCTGAAGGAAAAGTTTTAGGGAAAAAAGCAAGAGGCAGGCCAAGAGCAACGTATTCAATAACATCAAAGAAGATTTTTTTTTTTTTTTTTGTCATCAGTCTGCTGACTGGTTTGATGCGGCCCGCCACGAATTCCTTTCCTGTGCTAACCTCTTCATCTCAGAGTAGCACTTGCAACCTACGTCCTCAATTATTTGCGTGACGTATTCCAATCTCTGTCTTCCTCTACATTTTTTGCCCTCTACAGCTCACTCTAGTACCATGGAAGTCATTCCCTCATGTCTTAGCAGATGTCCTATCATCCTGTCCCTTCTCCTTATCAGTGTTTTCCACATATTCCTTTCCTCTCCGATTCTGCGTAGAACCTCCTCATTCCTTACCGTATCAGTCCACCGAATTTTCAACATTCGTCTATAGCACCACATCTAAAATGCTTCGATTCTCTTCTGTTCAGATTTTCCCACAGTCCATGTTTCATTACCATACAATGCTGTACTCCAGACGTACATCCTCAGAAATTTCTTCCTCAAATTAAGGCCGGTATTTGATATTAGTAGACTTCTCTTGGCCAAAAATGCCTTTTTTGCCATAGCGAGTCTGCTTTTGATGTCCTCCTTGCTCCGACCGTCATTGGTTATTTTACTGCCTAGGTAGCAGAATTCCTTGACTTCGTGACCATCAATCCTGATGTTAAGTTTCTCGCTGTTCTCATTTCTACTACTTCTCATTACCTTCGTCTTTCTCCGATTTACTCTCAAACCATACTGTGTACTCATTAGACTGTTCATTCCGTTCAGCAGATCATTTAATTCTTCTTCACTTTCACTCAGGATAGCAATGTCATCAGCGAATCGTATCATTGATATCCTTTCACCTTGTATTTTAAGTCCACTCCTGAACCTTTCTTTTATTTCCATCGTTGCTTCCTCGATGTACAGATTGAAGGTCTTACACCCTTCTTAATACGAGCACTTCGTTCTTGATCGTCCACTCCTATTGTTCCCTCTTGGTTGTTGTACATATTGTATATGACCCATCTCTCCCTATAGCTTACCCCTACTTTTTTCAGAATCTCGAACAGCTTGCACCATTTTATATTGTCGAACGCTTTTTCCAGGTCGACAAATCCCATGAAAGTGTCTTGATTTTTCTTTAGCCTTGCTTCCATTATTAGCCGTAACGTCAGAATTGCCTCTCTCGTCCCTTTACTTTTCCTAAAGCCAAACTGATCGTCACCTAGCGCATTCTCAATTTTGTTTTCCATTCTTCTGTATATTATTCTTGTAAGCAGCTTCGATGCATGAGCTGTTAAGCTGATTGTGCGATAATTCTCGCACTTGTCAGCTCTTGCCGTCTTCGGAATTATGTGGATGATGCTTTTCCGAAAGTCAGATGGTATATCGCCAACTCATATATTCTACACACCAACGTGAATAGTCGTTTTGTTGTCACTTCCCCCAATGATTTTAGAAATTCTGATGGAATGTTATCTATCCCTTCTGCCCTATTTGACCGTAAGTCCTCCAAAGCTCTTAAATTCCGATTCTAATACTGGATCCCCTATCTCTTCTAAATCGTCTCCCGTTTCTTCTTCTATCACATCAGACAAATCTTCACCCTCATAGAGGCTTTCAATGGATTCTTTCCACCTATCTGCTCTCTCCTCTGCATTTAACAGTGGAATTCCCGTTGCACTCTTAAGGTTACCACCGTTGCTTTTAATGTCACCAAAGGTTGTTTTGACTTTCCTGTACGCTGAGTCTGTCCTCCGACAATCATATCTTTTTCGATGTCTTCATACTTTTCCTGCAGCCATTTCGTCTTAGCTTCCCTGCACTTCCTATTTACTTCATTCCTCAGCGACTTGTATTTCTATATTCCTGATTTTCCCGGAACATGTTTGTACTTCCTCCTTTCATCAATCAACTGAAGTATTTCTTCTGTTACCCATGGTTTCTTGGCAGCTACCTTCTTTGTACCCATGTTTTCCTTCCCAACTTCTGTGATGGCCCTTTTTAGAGATGTCCATTCCTCTTCAACTGTACTGCCTACTGCGCTATTCCTTATTGCTGTATGAACAGCGTTAGAGAACTTCAAACGTATCTCGTCATTCCTTAGTACTTCTGTATCCCACTTCTTTGCGTATTGATTCTTCCTGACTAATGTCTTGAACTTCAGCCTACTCTTCATCACTACTATATTGTGATCTGAGTCTATATCTGCTCCTGGGTACGCCTTACAATCCAGTATCTGATTTCGGAATCTCTGTCTGACCATGATGTAATCTAATTGAAATGTTCCCGTATCTCCCGGCCTTTTGCAAGTGTACCTCCTCCTCTTGTGATTCTTGATCAGGGTATTCGCTATTACTAGCTGAAACCTGTTACAGAACTCAATTAGTCTTTCTCCTCTCTCATTCCTTGTCCCAAGCCCATATTCTCCTGTAACCTTTTCTTCTACTCCTTCCCCTACAACTGCATTCCAGTCGCCCATGACTATTAGATTTTCGTCCCCCTTTACATACTGCATTACCCTTTCAATATCCTCATACACTTTCTCTATCTGTTCATCTTCAGCTTGCGACATCGGCATGTGTACCTGAACTATCGTTGTCGGTGTTGGTCTGCTGTCGATTCTGATTAGAACAACCCGGTCACTGAACTGTTCACAGTAACACACCCCCTGCCCTACCTCCTATTCATAGCGAATCCTACACCTGTTATACCATTTTCTGCTGCTGTTGATATTACCCGATACTCATCTGACCAGAAATCCTTGTCTTCCTTCCACTTCACTTCACTGACCCCTACTATATCTAGATTGAGCCTTTGCATTTCCCTTTTCAGATTTTCTACTTTTCCTACCACGTTCAAGCTTCTGACATTCCACGCCCCGACTCGTAGAACGTTATCCTTTCGTTGATTATTCAATCTTTTCCTCATGGTAACCTCCCCCTTGGCAGTCCCCTCCCGGAGATCCGAATGGGGGACTATTCCGGAATCTTTTGCCAATGGAGAGATCATCATGACACTTCTTCAATTACAGGCCACATGTCCTGTGGATACACGTTACGTGTCTTTAATGCAGTGGTTTCCATTGCCTTCTGCATCCTCATGTCGTTGATCATTGTTGATTCTTCCGCCTTTAGGGGCAATTTCCCACCCCTAGGACAAGAGTGTGCCCTGAACCTCAATCCGCTCTTCCGCCCTCTTTGACAAGGCCGTTGGCAGATTGAGGCTGACTTCTTCTGCCAGAAGTCTTCGGCCGCCAATGCTGATTATTTATCAAAATTTAGGCAGTGGCGGGGATCGAACCCGGGACCGAAGACGTTTTGATTATGAATCAAAGACGCTACCCCTAGACCACGGGGACTGAATATATGTGGAAAAAATCGTAAGAAGAATTGAAGAGGATGACAATGGAGAGAGGGACGTGGCCAAAGCGACAAGGTATAGCCTTTAGTTTATGATGATGATGATGCACAATACTACATAAAATGTCTGATAGGTAGCAAAGCAAGTTTTAAATCTATCTTGGAATCATTTCTCCCGTACAACTCCTTCTATTCCATTGACGATTTTTTTGCGAAAAATGTTATAGCTAGTAAAAAAATGTGTTGTTGCAAGAGTGGGACTAAAAATAATGTGTTCATTAATGTTAATATTAATCAGTATACGTGTTCTGCAAACTAACTAATTCCACATCATGTAGATCAAAGAATCGTTCAGATGACCTATGGATAATGTAACTAGCCAAGTGCTGAACAGCATGTTTCATAACGACGTTTTAAAATTTGTGGATAGGTTCCTTACACCAAAACAAGGAAAAAATTTCCAGTAAATATTGTCTTTAAATGCATGCCTTAAGAACCTTGGGCTCTTTCTATCCTCAATACTGTGATACATATTTCTTCTACTGCAAGTTTTTTGCTTTCCATGTTGTGGGAGGTGATAGTATGGACCAAAACAACAAAGAAAGTGCCCAGTAAACATACCTTAAGAGCTATAAGTACCTATTTTGTAGTGGTTATTTACCAGTGTCTGAATTATTTATGACAATGAGAAAAATTTGCTTTTAAGTTATATTGTCTTTAAGTCGCAGTGAACAAGAACTTTAAACATACTTCTGAAAAATGTAGTCTGGAGTACGATTTCTGAAATAATTCCAAATGGAATCATTGAGACACTGGTGTGGCAGGTTAAAGAAGAGGATAAGCATTTACCTGTTCACAATTCACATTTCATCTCAACCAAAAGTATCTACATTTTACAAAATACACATTAATTTATGAAAATTAAATGATATTGATGTTACAGGAAAATATTTTTGGAGTTAATACGTGGTAACTTTCAATTTATGCAGAGTGAACATTAGTAAAACTGACAAACAGCCGGGACAGATTCTTGATTGGAAGTAAAGGAAAAAAGGTCCTACGAACATATGTCAGGAAATGGACGGTGTGCGTGCAACGACAACAAATCGTCCTGGAACACGGTACACAGCTACATCACATCCACGTCACAACAGATGTTCAGAGTGACCTCCATGGGACTGCAGCTGATAGGCACAGTGGCGGTTGTCATGCAGGATACACATAATCGTACTTTGAGTTGCACCATGTTGGCTGTCCACTTGCCTAGGTCTTGTACAAAGGTCCGTCTCAATATCCGGTAGAACCCAGACCTCCAAATCTGGTGTACGCATAGTTCGTCGCTTCCCTGCACATTCGTTTGTCTGAAAGGGTCCAAAAAGGCTTGAAATGTGATGTGATTTGTTGTCTGTGAGGGTACTTGTTTTGGTATAGCCATGCTGCCTCTCGACTGTTTTAGTCTGTTTGGCGATACACAAACACCATTTCTGCTTGTTCCCAACATGAATACCAGACTATTCTGCTGCTTACATTACGCTGCGTCAATCACACAGCCTGCAACATACAAAGAACACACGGCACGTGGTCAGAGGAACCGTCATTCGTCAGTGCGACCTACCGTAGTAACGACGCATTTCCTGGACACATATTCACAGGACCTTTCTTCCTCCATTTCCAGTCAGAAATCAGTTCCTGCAGCTTGTCGGTTTTGTTACTGTTCACCCTGTGTAGTATATAAATCCTTTAAGCAGTTCTTATCCTTGTTAAGAAAAAGCGGCATATTGTATTTCGTGCACTTCATTCAAGAACGGCCTTGTACGCACAATTTGCGTGTTGCTTTGACAGGGATGTGTTCTGGTCGATAACCTCTAACACCATAGCGTACATCAGTAACTGTACAACGTGGTTCTCTGTCCTCTGCCTCGTTGGATTTCGATTTAGTCAACTGGTTGGGCGCACCCTCATTTTTATTTCTGTTGTGCCCATATTTAAAGGGCCTGGTGCAATATCGCTGACAAAATCAATTAGTGGTCTGCATTTTACAGTTCTTCTATATAACAGCCATGAATTGATACGCGTCATGTTGACTACATGCAATAAACTTCTGGGATAGAATAGACGCTCCTTGCTATGCGTTTTATAGAGTTGGACCAGCATGTCATGCGAATCAACATACGTCTTAAGAGTGTTTACTCGTTTATTGCGGCAGATTGAACGATATTCACGTACTGCTTACCAGCAGCTGATGATCATAAAACATTTTCAGTGAGTTCTTGACTTTTATGGGAGGAAATGAGCTGCTTTCCTTATTGTCAAACCATTTTAGCACCAAGACATTCTCGTTTGTCTCCAGTATTAAATCACAAGAGCTTCAATCAGTTTGTTATAAAGAATCATCTGTCTGCAAATAGTATTCTGGCAGGCGACTATTTATCAAGGTTCTCATCACATAGATACCGAACATCTTCGGTTCCATAGCCAGATCGTAGAAAACAAACCTGTTGTCAACTGTTAATTCGTGGTTCTAATGTTTCAGCAAATTATCTACAGACCTCATGACGTTACCAAATGGCTCAAATGGTTCAAATGGCTCTGAGTACTATGGGACTTAACATCTGAGGTCTTCAGTCCCCTAGAACTTAGAACTACTTAAAACTAACTAACCTAAGTACGTCACACACATCCATGCCCGAGGCAGGATTCGAACCTGCGATCGTAGCGGTCGCGCGGTTCCAGACTGAAGCGTCTAGAACCGCTCGGCCACCGCGGCTGGCTGACGTTACCACTGGTACCGAAGAGGCATCTTTTAACCTTTTACTTTCGGCATTATTTTTTTTTTTAAGTCATCAGTCTGATGCAGCCCACCATGAATTTCTCTCTTGTGATAGCCCTTGAATCTCAGAACACCAATCTCTGTCTTCCTATACAGTTTTTACCCTCTACAGTTCCCTCAGGTACCACGGAAGTCCTTGCTGACGTCTTAACAGTTATCTTATCATCATTCTGTCTCTTCTTCTTGTCAGTGTTTTCCATACATACATTCTGCACAGAATCTTTTCATTCTTTACCTTATCAGTCAACCTAATTTTCAACATTCTTCTGTAGCACCACATCTCAAATGCTTCGATTCTCTTGTGTTCCGGTTTTCCCACAATTCATGTTTCATTGCCATACAGTGCTGTCCTCCAAACGCACATGCTCGAAAATTTCTTCCTCAAAGATACTAGGAGACTGCTCGTGCCAGAAATGCCCTTTTTGGCAGTGCTAGTTTGCTTTTTACTTCATGTTTCCACTGTCCATCATGGCATATTTTGCTGCCTAGGTAGCAGAATTCCTTAACTTCATCAGTTTCATGATCACCAGTTCTAACGTTAAGTTTTTCAGTGTTCTTATTTCTGCTACTTCTCGTTACTTTCGTCTTTCTTCGATTTATTCTCAAGCCATATTCTGTACTCGTAAGACTGTTCATTCCATTCGACTGTATTTCTTCAGTTGCACTGAGGATACTAAAGTCATCAACAAATTTCATCAATGATATCCTCTTCGATCTCTCTTTTACTTCCATCATTACTTCTTCGACATATAGATTGAACAGTAGGGCAAAAGACTACACCCCTGTCCGACTCCCTTTTTAGTCCGAGCCATTCGTTCTTGGTTTTCCACTCTTATTGTTACCTTCTGCTGGTCGCACATACTTCATATTACCCATATTTCCCTATAGCTATACTATGTGATCGAAGTCATCCGGACACCTGGCTGAAAATGACAAGTTCGTGGCGCCGTCCACCGGTAATGGTGAAATTCAGTATGGTGTTGGTCTACCCTTAGCCTTAGTGACAGCTTCCACTCTCGTAGGCATACGTTCAGTAAGGTGCTCGAAGGTTTCTTGGGGAATGGCAGCCCATTCTTCACGGAGAGGTATCGACGTCGGTCGGTCTGGCCTGGCACGAAGTCGGCGTTCCAAAACATCCCAGTGGAGTTCTATAACATCCCGGTCAGGACGCTGTGCAGGCCAGTCCATTGCAAGGATGTTATTGCCTTGTAAGTACTCCGCCACAGGCCGTGCATTATGAACAGGTGCTCGATTGTGTTGAAAGATGCAATCGCCACCTCCGAATTGCTCAACAACAGTGGGAAGCAAGAATGTGCTTAAAACATCATTGTAGGCCAGTGCTGTGATAGTGCCACGCAAAACAACAAGGGGTGCAATCTTCCTCCATGAAAAACACGACCACACCATAACACCACCGCCTTCGAATTTTACAGCTGGCACTACATACACTGGCAGATGACGTTCACCGGGCATTCGCCATACCCACACCCTGCCATCGGATCGCCACATTGTGTACCGTTATTCGTCACTCCACACAACATTTTTCTACTGTTCAATCGTCCAATGTTTACGCTCCTTACACCGAGCGAGGCGTCGTTTGGCATTTACCAGCGTGATGTGTGGCGTATGACTAATTATCATAGCACTTGCAGTGGATCCTGAAGCCGTTTGGAATTCCTGTATGATGGTCTGAATAGGTGTCTGCCTATTACACATTATGACCCTCTTCAATTGTCGGCGGTCTCTGTCAGTCAACAGACGAGGTCGGCCTGTACGCTTTTGTGCTGTACGTGTCCCTTCACGTTTCCACTTCACTATCACAGCGGAAACAATGGACCTAGGGATGTTTAGGAGTATGGAAATCTCGCGTACAGAGGGATGACACAAGTGACACCCAATTACCTGACCACTTTCGAAGTCCATGAGTTCCGCGGAGCACCCCAGTCTACTCTCTCACGATGTCTAATGACTACTGAGGTCGATGATATGGAGTACCTGGCAGTAGGTGGCAGCACAATGCACCTAATATGAAAAACGTATGTTTTTGGGGGTGTCCGGATACTTTTGATCACATATTGTCACATTGTCGAACTCTTTTTCCAGGACGACAAATCCCATGAACGTATCTTGATTTTTCTTCAGTCTCGCTTCCATTACTAGCCACAGAGTGAGAACTGCCTCTCTGGTTCTCTGCATTTTCTAAAGCGAAACTGATCGTCATCTATCAAATCCTCATTTTTTTCCATTGTCAGCAACTTGGATGCATGCGCTGTTAAGCTAAGTGTGAGATGAAACTTCCTGGCGGATTAAAACTGTGTGCCAGACCAAGACTCAAACTCGAGACCTTTGCCTTTCGTGGGCAAGTGCTCTACCTACTGAGCTACCCAAGAACGACTCACGCCCCGACCTGACAGCTTTGCTTCTGTCAGTACCTCGTCTCCTATCTTCCAAACTTTACAGAAGCTCTCCTGCGAACCTTGCAGAACTAGGACTCGTGAAAGAAAGGATATTGCGGAGACATGGCTTTGCCACAGCCTGGGGGATGTTTCCAGAACGAGATTTTCACTCTTTAGCGGAGTGTGCGCTGATATGAAACTTCCTGACAGATTGGAACTGTGTGCCGGACCGAGACTCGAATTCGGGACCTTTGCCTTTTGCGGCCAAATGCTCTACCTCACTCCAAACATGCAAATTGTGCATGTTGAAGACTCCATCACGTCCGAACGTCGCTTCATCGGTAAACAACACAGAGGATGGAAATGTAGGAAGCATTTCACACTATTCCAGGTACCACTGCGAAAACTGTGCTCTGGGTGGAAAATCAACTGGTTCTAGGTTGTGGACACGCTGTAAGTGAAATGGAGGTAACAATTGCTCTCGAAGGACTGTTCTTACATGCGTCTGATTCGTCCCATGTTACGTGCAATTGCACGAGTGCTGATTGAATGATCCCGCTCACATGCTGCAAGACAGCTTCCTCAAATTGCAGCATTCTTACCGTGCGACGGCGTCCCTGTGCAGGTAATCTGCTAAATGACCCGGTATCACGCAGACGTTGGTACACAGCAGCAAAGGTCATACGATGCGGGATACAGCGATCAGGATGAAACTTCCTGGCAGATCAAAACTGTGTGCTTGACCGAGACTCGAACTCGGGACCTTTGCCTTTCGCGGGCAAGTGCTCTACCAACTGAGCTACCCAAGCACGACTCACTCTCCGTCCTCACAGCTCTAATTCCGCCAGTACCTCGTCTCCTACCTTCCAAAGCTGTGAGGACGGGGCGTGAGTCGTGCTTGGGTAGCTCAGTTGGTAGAGCACTTGCCCGCGAAAGGCGAAGGTCCCGAGTTCGAGTCTCGGTCCGGCACATAGTTTTGATCTGCCAGGAAGTTTCATATCAGCGCACACTCCGCTGTAGACTGAAAATTTCATTCTAGCGATCAGGATGTTGTTGTTGATGAACCCGCTGTGCAGCTCGTCCGTTGTGGTGCGGTACGCATCAACCATATCACTGTCGCGCGGTTCCAGACTGTAGCGCCTAGAACCGCTCGGCCACACCGGCCGGCGAGCAGTTACAATCTTGATGATCATAACACAGGACTCACATAATTAAAAATCATATAAGGACATTTATTTCATAGAATACACAAAACCAGTCATTTGAGTGTGGAAACTACGCTGAAAAATGGAATTAAAGCGGTTTACTATACCCTGCCTCGTACGTCAAAGTCAGTTAACTGCAGATACAATCTTTAAAATCATATCAGGGCGCAAGAAATATTACTGGGGTATTCGCTCCACGTCTTCCTCTAGAGATAAGTGGACAGCGTGGCTAACTTCCACGCAGAGGATCCAGCTGCAATTACTGACACTGCCAAGAATGTTCCTTGGTGCAAGGAATGGAACAGTGTACACGCAGCCTCACACTTGACTGAGATGTAGCGGCTTGAAAAACTGTGAACCCAACAGTGAGCAATAGAACGATGTGTTGACCCCACGCTCCTCCACACCGCATCTGCATGACGTCATTGACTGAGAACGACATCATTGGCTCACGATGAAGTAACGGTCGGTAGGTGTCGACTGAGTTGTCTGAGTCCAGAAAGACAGAGCTTTGCTTATTTATTCATTTCACAGAATATAGAGAACCATGCAGGAATGATAAGCTACTGTGAAAAATAATTTTAAAATGGTCTATGTGAGTATAAACACCCTTTTATTTGCAGATGGCCTGGCTATTTTTGACTATTTTGAAGATGACCTTCAGTTCACAGTGAATAACTGGGAAACATTGACGAATACTTTAAAGATATCAGTAATAAAAAAGAGTGTTGGGCTTCTTACACATAATATCTGAAAACAAGTATTGTAAATGATAAAATTATGGAATAATAACTTAGTTTCAAGTATCTATGGTATAGTGTTTCTTAATGTGTCTTTCTGTGAAAGAGCGTAAATTATCAATAATATTCGTAAATTTCAAAGAATTTGTGGTAAAATTGGCAGTACATCATGGGCGAAAACGCAGAAATGAATAAAAATTAAGTTCTATAAGGTGTTGGCAGTCTGCCTGTTGACATACGACATTGAAAAGTTAGATGAGCCATTGAAATGTATCAGTCTATTCATTCCTGGACAGGAAAGGAACAGGAGCCCAGAACACAGAACAATGAACTAAAATGGAAAGAAATAGAATTCCAAATATCTTGCAGCAGTATAAACCAACACATCTACGTAATGTAACAAGAGCTTTCTGTGGTGAGAAGACGAGTTTCCTTGAAGAAGGATCAAACTCACAGGCCTAAAGCTAAAATATTATAATGCTGGTGACACAGAATCAAAGTGCTATTTTGCATGGGAGGACAAATTTCCTTGAAGAAGAAACAGACTCACAGGCCTAAAGCTCAAATATTACTGTGACTATGATACAGAAGCAAAGTACTGCTTCATACTGTTGACTGTACAAAAAGTTTGGATTAATGAAGGAAATGTATTTGCTACCCAACGTATTCTGAAAGCTTTCTGAAATGAATGCATTATCTCGACGACAGTCCAGCTTTACAGCTGCCTTTACAAGGTCACTGTCGGCGTCACAGTAATTCTGCTAAGAATTCTAGTGTTGTGCCAGAAATTCAATAAAGAAAATAACGCTGCCGAGTCTTTGGAAGGAGTGGCGCACATTTCGCGAGGCAGAGAGCAGCTGTAAATATGCAAATGAGACTACTTTGTGCGAAACTGAAACGGAGGAATAAGGAAGAGGGTGGTGGGAGTGGAGAGGGTGTCAGTGGGGGAGTTGCCACTAGCCCACTGCAGCCGGCGCCGATAGCCGCCGCCTGCAACAATGGTGCGCTCTGGAGGCTGACGAACTAATCACATTACGGCGCGGTAGCCATTAAGGAGCACGCGGCCGCAGCCTGAATGGCGCCGCCACAATGACGCCCGCCTGTGTCCCTTCCAATTAAGCGCAGGGCTCGCACGAGAGCCGCACCAACAAGCCCCTGGCCCCTGGGCTCCTGCCCATAGCGCGTAGCCCCTGCCTGATAGACCGACCCGCGACGCAAAGCACCTCCGCCACCCCAATCATTTGCTATACCATTGCTTCTTAGGAAATTGATTCCCTCTTACCCAAAAAAGGCGGCTCAATGACTCATACTGTCATGAAGCAGACCAATGAACGAGCTACATTCTTCCCCGCAATTTTCAAAAAGTATACCTAATTCCTTTCCTGAGCAAAATAGTTCCTGCAAACAGTGTTGTACTGCTATAATGTATCTGGAGAACGGCAACATGTAGTCAATAAGAACTATTGTAATAAATATTAGTAAACTAAGACTTTCGATCAGTTGATCATCTTTGGCATGAATAAACACATTGTCTTAATGTTCTTCTGTCTGAAGACCTATTGGAAGCATTTTTTCCCCTACAACCACCTTCATCTCAGCTTATCTACTGCAATCCGCATCCATCTGAACCTTATTACTATATTCAAGTCTTGGTCTATATCTACAACTTTTACTCTCAAGGCACCCACATACACTTCCCTAAATTACCAGACTGATGATTCCTTCTTGCATCAAGCTATGCCTTCCTTTAGGAAGATTGTAGTACCATACACTTTTTCCCAAATTTCGCTTCAGTCTTACTCATTAGTTAATCCATCTACTCTGTAGCATTCTTCTTGAATATCACATTTCGAAAGCTTACCATCTACAGTTCACTTCAGTGTAAAGATACACTCCAGCAACTTCTTCAGGAAAGACGGCGTAATACTTAAATATACACACGGTTCAGCCACCTTAATGCGACTTCCGCCTCTGTTCAACTGTACGATGTATAAAGAGCGTCGGGAGGGGGGGAGGGGGGGTGATGACGACAGTGCAGTCGTTGTCGCTATGCGGAAATAATAGAGTGATTTATCTGACAGTACACCTCAGGGTGAACGATGAGTGCTGAGATGTGTACGGTAGAACATAAAACAATAGTTGAGCAACTGACCACCCAAATGAACCAAGGAACTGCCAAAAGTGTCTCATTTACATCCGTCCAACGAACATTGTTGCGCAGCAGGCGTTGGTTCATGCTCCCACGTTGACTGCAGTTCATCTACGAGGAAGGTAGAAATTTTCGCGATAATACTGCAACTGGACGACCAGTGAGTTGCGTGCGACAGGTGGCCATTTCAGATGAATGGCGTTTTATACTCCATCGGACAGATGGCCGCTGGCGTGTATAGCAGAAGCGTCTGAATGTAAATACTCTGCAACAATCGTCGAATGGGTCCAGTTCGTAAGAGAGAGTGTTATCTCTTGGAAACTTTTTCGTAGCATTCCCTGGGTGATATGATCATTCTGGAATGAACGATGGATCAACACATGTAATCCTCTGTCGTTGCAGACAATGTTTACACTTATATGTACTTTGTTTTTCCTTTGCAGTACAATGTGTAATATTGCTCGCAGTGTACGTACTTGGTTCGAAGAGCACCACGATGAGTTTACCACACTCCCCTGACTCCCTAAATTTAAACCCAAATCAGAATCTATGAGACCACCAAAATCGGGCACCTCGCACCATCAGGCTGAAACCTAGAACAGCTGGTTACGGCATTGGAGTCAGTATGGCTTCAGACCCCAGTCGCTACCTTCCAGATCCTCACTGGCTCTCTTCCTGCGCGTCTCGAAGCGATCCGCTCTGCAAAATGTGGTTATTAAGGCTTTGGATGAGTGGTCACTTTAATGTGACTGGACAGTGTAATACATATTAAGAAATTCCTCTTTCTCGAAATGTTTCATTTTATATCGTCTCTACTTCGGTCAGCATCAGGTATCTTGTTTCCGAAATAGCAAAACTAATCTTTCAGTGTCTCATTTCCCATCGTAGCCCCCTGAGTCCCACCTGCTTTAATTCGACTACACTCTTTTACTCCTGTTTACTTTTGTTGATCTTCATCTTATAACCTCTTCCGTCAACGGGTCTTCAAAATCCTTTCCCATGTCTGAGATGAGGGTGGCTTACTTAAATTGACATACTCAGATTCAAATGGCCAAGTTCAAAATCTTTAAATTAAACTTTATTTCAGTAGAAGAGCAGTAATTTTGTATCCGTTAGCTAGGTCAATATCGCGCACGGTGCCATGGGTGATACTTTTGTACGGCTATTGGTCAGCGACAAGTGTGTGTTTATTTTCATTTTTTATTTGTTTTGAATCTGAAAATAGACAAAACAAGGACGAAGATTGCAGGTTATCATTCGCTTGACTATGAGTTTAAACATAGCCATACAAGTTATAGAAAATACCATTTACTAATTCTTAAATATTGGTCAAGGATTGCATGGAAACATCTCACCACTTTATTTATATTCGATTCTTGACAATAATTAGTAGAAAGCATGTCACCTCAGCGTGCAGATTATATCAAAATAGCCTGAAAGCGATAGCATCTGTTTTCTTAGCCGGCCGGTGTGGCCGAGCGGTTCTAGGCGCTTCAGTCAAGAACCGCGCGACCGCTTTTTTTCGTTTTAACGCGCGGAACCCAAAGAATTGTAGAAGAATCAGAAATATTAATGCGCGTTCTGCCCACTTGCTACACCCACTACCACTACATATATTCTGTCCCACAAAGCAGATATAACGAGATGATATAGAGATAACGGTAATGTAGACGTCAAACGGTAAATTTTTTATTTCTTCTGCCTGATCTTCTGCTCCTTTTAATAATTTCTCCTTTATTTTTTTTATTTATTTTTTTTTTTTTTACTGCTGGATTATTGTACAGATTTAATAACATCGGGCATAGGTTACATACTGTTTCACTCCCTTCTCAACTACTGTTTTTCTTTCATTTTCTTCGACTCTTATAACTATATTTTGTTTTCTGTGCTATTTGTAGATAACCTTTCGTTCCCTATATTTTATCCCTCTGCTTTCAGAATTTCAAAGAGTGAATTATATTTAACATTGCCAAAAACTGTTTCTAAATCTACAAATACTACAGAGGTAGGTTTTTCTTCCTTCAACTATCTTAGTTAAATGTCAGCTTCAATTACGGCAGCACTAGAGAAGAGTACACCATTCATTTCAATATTACTTTACGAGCTTCCAACTTTGAGTTACCAGTGCGCTTTGTAGTTTAATTCTTAAACTTCTTACATGTTTGTGTATTTACGAGTCACAATCTTGCGTTTTAATAAGTGTCTAGTGTAAAGTTCCGCCGACTGTGTTCTCAGAGTCGTCTGTTTTTGTTAGAACAACCAGTGGCGGTTAAGAGCGCTTAGTTAAGTTCCAGCTACCGTTTGTAGCATCACGACAGAGCACAGCGTTCGTTTGAGTGTTACTTCACAACATTCTAGCATAGAAGCGACTCAATTTTATTAAATTGTGCGCTTTGTATTTTAGTTCTTAATTTTCTTGCGTTTTTAATGAGAACTGTCCCGTGTTTTACTAACTGTCTAATATATAGTTCCGCCACCTCTTTCGCAACAGTCTTTTGTCTTTGTTTGTACAGCCAGTGAAGGTTTAAGACAGCTAAGTGGCAGCTTACGTTGCAGCAGCAAAAGAGGAGGGCATTGCACTGTTTTCGTATAACTTTATGAGCTCGTAAACTAAAAGCGACTTATTTTGATTTACCCGGGAGCTTGTAATTTTTAAATTTCCTCCATGTTCTTGTTTTTACCAGGCACCGTCCAGCGTTTTAATAATTGTCTGTTGTAGAGTTGCCCTTAGTGACTCAGCATTCATTTGCTGGGTACGGGATTGGCGATCCCGGGGTTCCTGAGCTGGGGAATGGTAAGGGCCGCCAGTCCTCTGTCACCGTAAGCTCTGGGCATGCTTCAGCGAGCACTGTGCGACGCGGCGGAGGAACGTCGTGTGTCTCAGGGAACGAGGATCTTGGCATTACCACCCGGATCGCTAGGACGGGATAAGCCTCTATGGGTATTGAGGTGGAACAGCTGTTAGCGGGCAACCTCTGGGGAACCTTCCCTGCCGCATCTTAGTTGCATAAGGCTTACTCAGGCATGCTTAGTGGACCCCTATTTCCCTAGCTGTTCGTGGGACCGAAATGGAACCTTTGAAATATATCTTCTGAGAGTACTCACAACCATTCATCCAAGAGAATGACAGAGGCTAGTCCTTCTGATAATAGGAATAATTTGGAGAAGTAATAGGGAGTGATCAATAAAAATTCGTTTCTGGTGATAAAGAGGAAGGAGAGGACGTCTGAAAAAGTGTCCCCCTTCTATATCCATAAGAGTTCTAAAGGATTTTCTGGCACTGTAAAATCTATAAAACGACTGCGTAATGGCTCCTTGTTGGTTGAAACTAACAGAACAAAGCGGGTTAAACTTCTAAAGAAATCGTAGAAACTGGGTGAATATGATATCGTTGTTGAGATGCACAATTCTCTCAATTCAACCATGGGTTGGTAATGTGCCGTGACATCATGAATGTGGACTTAGCAGAGCTGAAACAAGAATCAACCCAGAGCATAGTCAATATAGAGCAACGAACACAAAGGAATAATGAAGAAACTGAAAAGACTGCCACTTTCATTGTCACATCCAGTTCTCAACGCCACCTGGACATATTCGACGTAGAGTTTGGCCCTACATACGAAACCCTATGTTGTGCTATGTTGTGCGTTTTGGCCATACAGTTGTGGAGGTGAAGCGACCTATGGCAAGTGCGGCAAAGCAGCCCATGACGCTGGGACTGACTCCCCGTCTCCAGCGATCGGCAGCATCTGCTCTGGGAGCCATCCAGTCTGGAGCCGAGACTGTCCTGCTTTTGCTGAGGAATGCGAAGTACAGGAAATAAAAGTGACCAAGGGGATCCCCTACGCCGAAGCCAAAAAAGAATATAAGGCAACAAAACCTCCTTTCTTTGCCACTTCATGTTCTTCCGTGGTGCAGAAACCCAAGGTGGGTGCATCGACACAGACAACGTCCAGCCTGCTCGCATCCACAACAAGCGCCTGTATTTGTACGTGTACATGCCAAGATAAAAAGAATAAGGACAAAGCAATGCACGCAACTGCATCTGGAGAAACCAACCAGTTTCGCAGAGAGCATCCAGAAGGCACACGAAAAGCGGAGTGCCTCTCAACACCCCCTTTTCCACTCATCGTCAAAGGGACAGCGTGCAGGGAATGGATCCAGACGTTCGGTTCAAAAGCCGTTCCAGGCACCGTAAGACGTCATTTTGACTCGTCTGACTGATAAGGAGGACATCACAGAGTTAGATACCTCGAATTCAGGCAGCCTCTCCACTCCCCCTCGCTCTACAAGTGCTTCCCCTCCAGGTGCAAAGGCATTGGTAAATAAAAACCACACCATTGAAATGGCTTTCATTGTTTCAGGACTCATGCGGAGGAATTCAAACTCATAGCACCCCTTGTGTTTGAGTTACCAAGAAACACATTTTAAAGAGACCGACGTTCCTGTGCTACAGGGCTATACACTATGCCGCAAGTAATCCCTATGAGGATAAAGAGCAAAGGGAGGGATCGCAGCTGGCCGGTGTGGCCGAGCGGTTCTAGGCGCTACAGTCTGGAACCGCGCGACCGCTACGGTCGCAGGCTCGAATCCTACCTCGGGCATGGATGTGTGTGATGTCCTTAGGTTAGCTAGGTTTAAGTAGTTCTAAGTTCTAGGGGACTGATGACCTAAGAAGTTAAGTCCCATAGTGCTCAGAGCCATTTGAACCATTTTTTTGAGGGATTGCAATGTTTGTCAATAATGCGCAACACTCCTCTGCCCTCCCCCAGGCTACAGACTTGTAAGCAGTAACAGTTGAAATTCATGCCGATCAGAGAATTATAGTTTGCTCGCTGTATTTAACTCCAGTGGATACAGTAGTCTATGAGGCTCGCACAGACCCTTTGGAACTATTCCCTCGACCATTTCTCCTCTCGGGAGACTTAAATACTCGTCTTGTGTTGTGGGACTCGACCTATACTTGCTCTTTGCGTCGGTTTTTAGAAAGCCTCATGACGTCTCACGATCTGTGCCTACTCAACACAGGTACTCACACTCATTTCTGTACTGCTACTGGGGCATCCTCAGCCATCGACCTCTTTTTCTGCTCTCCCACCCTTTAAAACTCTATTCAGTACAACTTCATTCCATGGATCACTTCCCACTCCGTATTCTCCTGATGGATGGAGCACTACCTGCAGAGAAGTCACCAAAATGTATGGTCAGCAGGTCTAACTGGATACTGTTCAGCCATCTGGCTGTGTTCGAACACGGCAACAGCGACTAATTTTGGGTTTCGATTAGATTCGATTCAGTTCTCGTTCCTTAGACCCAAAAATGAGATGATTCTCATGGGTGTGGAACATGTCAGATAGTATAACATAAAAACATAAAATATTTTAATATGATATTTACTACCCTGATCATTTGTCAGGAGGTTGTCGAAATAGGTGAATACAATGCGGTAAACTGGAACAGCTAATATTTACAGAATTAACACGCTGTCAGTATGAAACAGTGTTTTGCACTATTAATAAATTTATCATACACAAAATACCTAATCTTGACTGTTGTGACCAAGTGCTGTCAAAACTGAAATGTAACAGATATATTTGACTTAAGAGTCTCTGTTAAGATATTCATCTATGGAGTAGAAGGAGTTGCCTACCAAAATTTCTTTTAAACTCTGTTTAAACCGTGCTTTATATGAAACTAAGTTTACGACGGTTGCTGGCAATTTATTGAAAATGTGTGTTCCTGAGTATTGGACACCTCTTTGGACCAAGGTAAGTGATTTTAGGTCTTTATGTAGGTTGTTATTATTCCTAGTATTGATACTATGTATTGAACTATTGGTTGTAAATAGAGATGTATTACTGGCAACAAATTTCATTAAGGAATAGATATACTGAGAAGCAGTGGTTATAATACAAAGTTCCTTGAACAGGTTTCTACATGACGTTCTTGGATTTACACCACAAATGATTCTTATCACACGCTTCTGCACCCTAAAAACTTTTCACGGTTCGATGAGTTGCCCCAGAAAATGTTCCCATATGACGTAATAGAATGAAAGTAAGCCAAGTCTACAAGTTTTCTTTATGTTTATATCTCCTTCATCTGACATCGTTCTCACGGCAAATACAGACTTGTTTGGACACTTAAGAAATTCTGTGGTATGTCATTCCCAACTGAATTTATCATCGAGTGGGTAGACCACATGAGACGAGTGATCTATCATGCTGCTGATCTATCCATTCCAAAATCCTAAGGTCATCTTAGGAGGCAACCTGTTCCCTGATGGACGGATGAGTCTTGTTCAGCACCCGGGAAAGGCGTGCAGCTCTTCGACATTTTAAATGGCGACCGACAGCAGACAACCTCAGGGCCTTTCGGGTCGCGAGCGCCAAGGCTCCACCTCTCATTAAGGAGAATAATAAAAGTCTTGTCAAGCGTTCCTGGACTCCATCAAACGTTCCACTACTTCTACAAAAGTGTGGCAAGCCATCTTGAGAATTTCTGGTGAACATAGTATTTTACCATTTGCAACAGTGCTGAAAAAGGGGTGTCTCCAAACAACCCCTGGAGACATTGCTCAGACATTGGCCGAGCATTTTGCAAAAACTACTGCCAATGTCAACCAGAATCCAGTGTTTCGTCGCTAATGTGCGGCAGTAGAGAGGGGAAAATTGGAATTCAGATGCAATAATTCTGACTGCCCTTCCTCAGCGTGGGAGCTGGAATTGGCTCTGTCTGAGATTCGTGATACTGCACCTGGTCACGACCAAATCGGGTATTGCATGCTTCGACGTTTGCCGGTGACGTCAAAGGAAATCCTCCTCGAATGCTTTAATCTCATATGGCGGACAGGTAACTTCCCCAATTCGTGGAGAGAGGCACTTTTGATCCTTTTCCTCAAACCAGGCAAGGACCCAACGAGTCCCAGTAGTTATCGGAGTATCGCCTTAATGAACTGTGTAGGAGACAACCCAGAGCGCATGGTTAACAGTCGTCTGGTCTAGTTGTTAGAGACCGGGCAACTCCTTAGCCGTTCTCAGTGCCGATGCCGGTGATTTCGGTCCACTGTCGACAACCTGACTCGCCTAGAGGCGACTGTTCAGCAGCCTTTTCTACATAAGCATCACTTCCATCAGCATATTCTTTGATATAAGTATCTTTACGATACTACTTGGAGACACTGTATTCTCGAATAACCTCACCAATTGGGTTTTCGTAGCCATCTCCCTATCTTCGTACGGTCTTTCTGTCTCAGCAGTCGTTTAGGATTCGAGTTAGCGACTCGCTGTCAGATCGCTTTGACCAGGCGATTTCTGTCCCTCAGGGCAGTGTTTCAAGTGCTACCGTCTTCGCCATAACCTTAACAGCATCTCATCTACGGTAAGGAGTCCTGGACCGTGCTCCTGATTTGTTCATGATTTTGCTGTCTTCTATTCCCCCTCCAGTGTTCCAACTTACAGTGCCGAGGTTGGAGGAATGCGCTGCAAATACAGGCTTTTAGTTTCCTAAGTGTGTGAGTGTTCATTTTAATCGTTTTCGTCGTATTTTTAATTTGCCTGACTTGCATATGAAGGACACCATCCAACATTTTAGAGACTCAGTGAGGTTTCTGGGCCTCATTTTTTACTCGAAATTATCGTTGTTGCAACACCTGACGGACCTGAAAGTCAGAACCCTGAAGGCACTGAAAATCATCAATTGCCTTAGCCACAGTTCGTGGGTAGCGGACAGGTCACGTCAGCTCCAGTTTTATAAGGCTTTCGTGCGTCCACAGGTGGACGATGGGTGCACAGTGTACGGATCAGGGAGACCTTATTTGAAGAGCATTGATGCTATACACCATGAGGAGATTCAGCTGGGCACAGGTTGTAGAAATAGTCCCATACCCCGTATCTGTGCTGAGGCTGGCGAACCGCCACTCACCATCTGGCGGCAGCTTCTCGTGGTGCGTCAGGCATAAAAGTTCCTCGCAGCTCCGATTTCACCCAAAAACTATATTGTTGCTCGTCCGCCTCTAGGAAGCCTTTCCTCCAACCATCCAAGAGACACAACGCCATTCGGGATCCACATGCAGCGTGTGCTGGAGTCACTCAGTGTGGAGCAACGCCCAGTCCAGAGTTTTAACCATCTGCCGCCCTGGTTACTGCAGAGGCCCTACGTCATTTTAGATTTAGTGCAGTAAAGCAGAGATTACACTCCTGCTTGTGTTTTTAATTCGATATTTTCAGACATTTTGCATGAGCACCACAACTATGCAGCTGTCTTTACGGATGGATCCACGCATGGGGACTCCATTGTTTGCTTTGCCGTTTTCCCGGATCATGTCCTCAAGGTCCAACTGCCTCAAGAATTTAGTAGCTTCGGCACAAAATTATTTGCGATCTTGAGGGCACTGGAGCAGGTGTGACGTTCTACCAGAGCTAAATTTTTTCTCTGTTCAAATTCTCTGAGCGTCCTTTACTCTCTCCAACGTTTGTACCCAGCAGATAAAGTCATCCAGAATATGCAGAACGCCTACTCCAACTGCAACGAGGTATCTTTCTACTGGTTATCTGTGCACATGGGAATTGCAGGGAACGAAAGGGCGCATAGAGCAGCCAAGGAAGCGTCTCGTGATTCTCAGATATCTCAGTGTATCATACCCCTGCATGCTATCACCTTGTGGTTGAGGTACAAAGTCATGCGTCTTTGGGAAGACAAGTAGCTGGATGTGGCCGACAAGAAGCTCCATGTAGTAAAGCCCACAATTCGGACGTGGCGTACTTCCTTCCAGCCACGTCGACAAGACGAGGTTCTTCTTACTCGAGGCCACAGTCCCATGACACATGGATTCTTACTCTGGAGAGTGTACACTCCAATGTGTGGTGCTTGTGGCGTGCAGATCACTGTGCGCCACATTTTATTGGTGTACGTTTTATTTTCCGACGAGCGGACTGCGGAGAGTTTACTGACGGATCTGCCTTCTATTTAAACCAACGTTCAAATGAATATTGCTTAAGTATTACTGAACTGTCCTACTTTTTTAACGGGATTTTGGGAATATGTTTTTAATGAGTCAACAGGGTGACTGACTCACATAAGTTTTTGTAAGAGGTCAGCCAGTCATCTTTCCCTGTGCCTTTCATCTAGCTCTTCTGTCTATTGTTTTCTCTGTGTTTTAATTTCATGTATAGCTATTTTCCCTCCTAACTGATTTTATGCATGTGAGGTAGAGTGACTGTGTGGTCATTTGGAGAACATGAGTGTGCAAAAATTATACACTACTGGCCATTAAAATTGCTACACCAAGAAGAAATGCAGATGATAAACGGGTATTCATTGGACAAATATATTATACTAGAACTGACATGTGATTACATTTTCATGCAATTTGGGTGCATAGATCCTGAGAAATTAGTACCAAGAACAACCACCTCTGGCCTTAATAACTCCTTGATACAACTGGGCATTGAGTCAAACAGAAGTTGGATGGCGTGTACAGGTATAGCTGCCCGTGCAGCTTCAACATGATACCAGAGTTCATCAAGAGTAGTGACTGGCGTATTGTGAAGAGCCAGTTGCTCGACCACCATTGACCAGACGTTTTCAATTGGGGAGAGATCTGGAGAATGTGCTGTATCCAGAAAGGCCCGTACAGGACCTGCAACATGCGGTCGTGCATTATCCTGCTGAAATGTAGGGTTTTGCAGGGATCGAATGAAGGGTAGAGCCACGGGTCGTAACACGTCTGTTAAAAATGCCGTCAGTGTGATCAAGAGGTGACCGAGACGTGTAACCAATGGCACCCCATACCATCACGCAGGGTGATACGCCAGAATGGCGATGACGAATAAACGCTTCCAATGTGCGTTCACAGCGATGTCGCCAAACACCTACGCGACCATCATGATGCTGTAAACAGAACCTGGATTCATCTGAAAAAATGACGTTTTGCCAGTCGTGCACCCAGGTTCGTCGTTCAGTACACCATCGCAGGTGCTCCTGGTTGTGAAGCGGCGTCAAGGGTAACCGCAGCCATGGTCTCCGAGCTGATAGTCCATGCAGCTGCAAACGTCGTAGAACTGTTCGTGCAGATGGTTGTTGTCTTGCAAACGTCCCCATCTGTTGACTCGGGGATCGAGATGTGGCTGCACGATCCGTTACAGTCATTCGAATAAGATGCCTGTCATCTCGACTGCTAACAATACGAGGCCGTTGGGATCCAGCACGGCGTTCCGTATTACCCTCCTGAACCCACCGATTCCATATTCTGCTAACAGCCATTGGATCTCGACCAGCGCGAGCCGCACTGTCGCGATACGATAAACCGCAATCGCGATAGGCTACAATCCGACCTTTATGAAAGTCGGAAACGTGATGGTACGCATTTCTCCTACTTACATGAGACATCACAACAACGTTTTTCCAGGCAACGCCGGTCAACTACTGTTTGTGTATGAGAAATCGGTTGGAAACTTTCCTCATGTCAGCATGTTGTAGGTGTCGCCACCGGCGCCAATCTCGTGTGAATGCTCTGAAAAGCTGATCATTTGCATATCACAGCATTTTCTTCCTGTCGGATAAATGTCGCGTCTGTAGCACGTCATCTTCGTGGTGTAGCAATTTTAATGGCAAGTTGTGATGTCACCGCCAGACACCACACTTGCTAGGTGGTAGCCTTTAAATCGGCCGCGGTCCGTTAGTATACGTCGGACCCGCGTGTCGCCACTATCAGTGATTGCATACCGAGCGCCGCCACACGGCAGGTCTAGAGAGACTTCCTAGCACTCGCCCCAGTTGTACAGCCGACTTTGCTAGCGATGGTTCACTGACAAAATACGCTCTCATTTGCCGAGACGATAGTTAGCATAGCCTTCAGCTACGTCATTTGCTACGACCTAGCAAGGCGCCATTACCAGTTACTATTGATGCTGTAAAACATGTACCGTCAAGAGCGATGTTCACCATTTATGGATTAAAGTTAAGTATTCCACAGCTATGTCCTTTTTTGATAGTCTAATTTCCTTGACCTGTTCCAGACCTCACGTCAGCCTGCGTGAGCTAAACGCGTGCCTTTCGGCTTCCTCTAATAACACGGGGTTGGCTCTCCTGCCAATCCACAATACCAGTAGTGTAGTTAATCTCCATATTCGTTCGTTTTGATGAGTGTAAGGTCGGTGATGACCGCACCGTTGCGCGCCCATAAGATTCAACACACACACACACACACACACACACACACACACACACACACACACACACACACCCACAAGCACACTGTTATGCCGTTCTGGTTCCGTGTTTGGATGCAGGTCGAGTTCGTGATCTTTCTCTTGTATCTTCAGGTGGTGATGGCTTCGGTCACACAGCTTGGGGCTGTTGCCAACAGACATCACTGTTGAGGGACAGGACATGCATATCGAAGGGAGGTCTAGCACGTCCCAAATGTCCCCCAATCGGTCATCTACTCTGGCCAATGTCGTCACTGTCTACATTGAGATTGACCGCTTCCTTCTCATGGTCGTGTGGGGAGTGGTTTCAAGGAGTTTAGGCATAGAGACACTTTCCAAGAGCTGACAGACATAGCTCCCCAGTTATTCTCACCGATAGTTTCTGGCGCTAGCTGTGGCTGATAAAGATGTTGAATCAGATGCAGTCGCTTGCCTGTTTCAGAGGAAGCCTCTCAACTTACAAGTTTCGGGAATTCGCAGAGGGTGGAATTATTGGTAATGTGCTCCAATGCTAGGCATGTAATGGGACCGATAAGGGATATGGCTGCCAAGGAGGGAAGAAGTTCAGTGAGATCTCTGTGTGCATACTGTGCAGAGTCATCCCTGATGTGCACATGTCCTTCCAGGTGCCATGTAGAGCACAGGGTGTGACTTTCTGTAGGCACTGAAGATGAGTGTGATTTAGGATCAGAAGAGATTGTCTGGTTTCCGGCGGCTGTCTGACGCAGTAAAGACTACCAGTCTTGCGAGAAGAAGGCAGAGCTCAGCATCTTAGCACCGCCAAGAGGATCGATTAGGGACCTTTGGTACAGTGCAGAGTAACGAGTCTTAATCAGAGGTTGAAACGGTTCTGCTACTGTGTTGACTGCATATTCCTTGACTTTCGCCATATCATGGACCTTATCGGGTTCCACTTAATAGTTCAGGGGTCCATTACGCGGAGGAAGCAGCTGCACGCTTAGTGGGGGCCATTTTAAGTGGATGGAGTGTCTTTCATGGAGGCTCCTGGGCCGGCCGAAGTGGCCGTGCGGTTAAAGGCGCTGCAGTCTGGAACCGCAAGACCGCTACGGTCGCAGGTTCGAATCCTGCCTCGGGCATGGATGTTTGTGATGTCCTTAGGTTAGTTAGGTTTAACTAGTTCTAAGTTCTAGGGGACTAATGACCTCAGCAGTTGAGTCCCATAGTGCTCAGAGCCACTTGAACCATTTGAGGCTCCTGGGAAAACACAAAATGGCATCCGTCTTAAAAGCTGCTGGTCAAACACAGGACGAAGGTAGACGTAGGAACATTCAGTATTGTAGTTGAACATTTCCGTAGCTGTGCTGGGAACGAGTTCTAAGAGCTAATCGAAAGCACTGTGCCACAAATCCTTCTAGGTAACGAAAGCTGGCTAAAGCCGGTGCTAAGTTCAGCCTAGATTTTTACCCGGGGCCTAAAGGTGTTTCGAGAGCGTAAATTAAATACAAGTGGTGGTGGAGTGTTTGTAGCTATTAGAAATAGTTTATTCTGTCGTGAACATGAAGCAGGCAGTTCCTGTTAATTAGTGTGCCTAGGGATTGTACTTGACAAGTGGATTAAATTAATGATTAGTTCCTCTGATCTTCCCCCCATCCCACTCGGATGATACACAGTTGTTGCAATTTCAAAGAAAACTTCAGTCTCCTTCCATACACTACTGGCCATTAAAATTGCTACACCAAGAAGAAATGCAGATTACAAACAGGTATTCGTTGGACACATATATTATACTAGAACTGACATTTTATTACATTTTCATGCAATTTGGATACATAGATCCCGAGAAATCACTACCCAGAACAACCACCTCTGGCCGTAATAACGGCCATGATACGCCTGGGCATTGAGTCAAACACTTAGATGGCGTGTACAGGTACATCTGCCCATCAAGAATAGTGACTGGCGTATTGTGACGATCCAGTTGCTCGGCCACCATTGACCAGACGTTTTCAGGTGGTGAGAGATCTTCAGAATGTGCTGGCCAGGGCAGCAGTCGAACATTTTCTGTATCCATAAAGACCCGTACGGGACCTGCAACATGCGGTCGTGCATTATCCTGCTGAAATGTAGGGTTCTGCAGGGATCGAATGAAGGGTAGAGCCACGGGTCGTAACACATCTGAAATGTAACGTCCACTGTTCAAAATGCCGTCAATGCGAACAATAGGTGACCGAGACGTGTAACCAGCGGCACCCCATAACATCACTTCGGGTGATACGCCAGTATGCCGATGACGAATACACGCTTCCAATGTGCGTTCACCGCGATGTCGCCAAACACGGATGCGACCATCACAATGCTGTAAACAGAACCTAGATTCATCCGGAAAAATGACGTTTTGCCATTCGTGCACCCAGGTTCTTCGTTGAGTACACCATCGCAGGCGCTCCTTTCTGCGATGCAGCGTCAAGGGTAACCGCAGTTATGGTCTCAGAGCTGATAGTCCATGCTGGTGCAAACGTCGTCGAACTGTTCGTGCAGATAGTTGTTGTCTTGCAAACGTCCCCATCTGTTGACTCAGGGATAGAGACGTGGCTGCACGATCCGTTACAGCCTTGCGGATAAGATGCCTGTCTTCTCGACTGCTAGTGATACGAGGCCGTTGGGATCCAACACGGCGTTCCGTATTACCCTCCTGAATCCAACGATTCCATATTCTGCTAACAGTCATTGGATCTAGACCAACGCGAGTAGCAATGTTGCGATACGATAAAGCGCAATCGCGATAGGCTACAATCCGACCTTTATCGAAGCCGGAAACGTGATGGTACGCGTTTTTCCTCCTTACACGAGGCATCACAACAACGTTTCACCAGACAACGCCGGACAACTGCTGTTTTTGCATGAGAAATCGGTTGGAAACTTTCCTCGTGTCAGTATGCTGTAAGTGTCGCCACCGGCGCCAGCCTTGTGTGAATGCTCTGAAAAGCTAATCATTTGCATATCACAGCGTCTTTTTCTTGTCGGTTAAATTTCGCGTCTGTAGCACGTCAGCTTCGTGGTGTAGCAATTTTAATGGCCAGTGGTGTATATATACCCCTTTCATGCAACTATAGTTGGTGCTGACCTTTCTCTATCATCGACATGTTGGCGTACATAGATGTTTAATGAAATTGCAATGAAATCCAGACCATTAGGTGCTTACTGGCGTTGATAAATATAAACTGGGTCAGTTGAAAATGTGTGCCCCGTACGGGATTCGAATCCGGGATCTCCTGCTTGCATGACAGGCGCTCTAACCGACTTTTTTATCTCATTTTGTTGTATATTGTTCGTTGAGCTTGTTCGAGGCGGACCTCCGATGACAACCATTTCGGTTCTTCTTTGATCCATTCACTCAGTTGTTTGTGACAGAGAGTAGCTAACCTTCTGACCCAACACAGTGAGCCATCGTGCCGGCCTCTCCGATTGAGCCATCGAGGACACAGTGCGACTGCAGCGACGTACCGCTGACACGCTCCCCGTGAGATCCACATTTCCAGCTTACTGTCCACACTCCACATTTGTAGTGCCCCTGCCAACTATACTCATTACTCGGGACAGTCAATCTACCAATTCCGGTAGGATTTTGAACAATGTGAATGCATCCGCACTGAAGATCATTGGCCGGTGAGCCTTATCAATACAAAGATGGTATTAGTTCTTTCGGATGTCCGAAAGAAGAGATACCATCTTCATATAGATGGTTAAAGGCGGTAGCAGTAACGAAAAATCGTTCGAAATTGTTCAAGGGCCTTCTCTGAAAATTATGTGGAGTAATTAGTTCAGGAATTCACTTGCATTGTAATTCATTGCAAAAACATACTTAATCTCTTAACAACAAATACTCCTTAGCAAATAGAAAGCATCATGGTGCATATAAGCATTAGTTTCCACAAGGTCGTTGTAGCACATTTGAATACCGTTAATATCCAAACCCATCAAAATAATCGCAAAAATTCAACTGATGTCTTTCTAAGGACAGTCTCCAATCTTTCCTAATTAAATATATAAATGTAGACCAAATGTCGCTTAATGCAAAGAGATAGTATCAACAGCAATTAAGAGATTTTTACCAAATAAACTAACAATAAATGGAACAGATTACACAGATGTTACACAAATAGGTCAGAACACTAACGCAAAAGCAACTAAAATAAAATGCCAAATTTAAAACACTTTTAATAGTTTCCAAAACGGAACTCTATCTCTAAATCTGGCAGAAAATTCAAGGAGTTTCAGGTCGAATGCAAAGTAAACCACCGGAAAGACACAAACTCTACCTTTACTGCACGATATCAATGATAACGTTACCGAAGTCTCTCCCACTAAAGCAGAGTTACTAAACAAGAGTTCTCGAAATTCTCTCACCAAAGTAGAAGTAAATATTTCAGAATTCAAATAAACAACGACTGGAAACTTTAGAAACTTAGCAGTCAGTATTTGTACAGAAGCAACTTAAGTCACTTAACAAAGGCAAGACATCCCGTCCAGACTCTATAGCAACTAGGTTCCTTTCAGTGTGCTGTGAAATAGCTCCATATTTAACTATCATATACAGCCGCTCGCTCGACGGAAGATCTTTTTACCTAAGGACTGGAAACTTGCACAAGTAACACCAGCACACGAGAAAGGAAATAGATATAATGTCAAAATTACAGACCAATATCAGTGACATAAATTTTCTGTCATATTTTGGAACACATCCACATTTTGAAATACATCGAGGATAACGGACTGTTGACACATAGCATGGACTCAGAAAATATCGTTGCTTGTTAAACTCAACCGGCCCTTTATTCACACAATGTAGTTAGTGCGAACGACAGCGATTATCAAATCGGTTCCACATTTCTATATTTTACAACAGAATTTCCCCTCAATGGCTCACAAGCGGTTTCTAATAAAACTTCTTGCGTATACAGTATCGTCTACTTGTGCGACTGGTTTCGTGATTTCCTGTCATAAAGGAAACATTTCGTAGTAATTGATGGGATGTCGTCCTAGTGGAACAGAACTGATATCTAAGATCGTTATAGGCCCTCTGCTGTTTCTAATCTATATAAACGATTTTAGAGACAATATGGACCTCTTTGTTAGATGGTTTCCACATGAAGCTTTTGTCTACTGTCTAATAAAGTCACCAGAAGACCAATAAAAATTGCCAGATGATTCAGACAATATATCTAGATATGCGAAAAGTATCATTTGACGCTTAACACGAACACATAAAAGAACCTATTAAATTTCGGTTACGCGATAGATAATACAGATTTAAGGGTCGTCGATTCAGTTAAATATCTAGGGATTAAGTTAGGAGCATCTTAAATTGGAACGATCACATGGGAAATGCGAACCAAACGCGCCGTTTTACCGGCAGAACACATAGAAGACGCAAGAAATCTGATGAACAGACTGGTTACGCTTTTCCGTTCTCTTGTGGAGTACTGCTGCGCGGTATGGGATTCTTACCAGATAGGATTGACGTATCACATCAAAAAACTTCAAGGAAAGGCAACATGTTATGAAAATGGGATTGTGAGTGTCTCGGATATGTTACGCGATTTGGGGTGGCAATGATTAAACCAAAGGCATTTTTCATTTCAGCGGGATTTCTTCTCGAAATTTCATTCACAAACTTTCTCCTCCGGAAGAGAAAATAGGTTGTTGACGCCCACCTACGTAGAGATCGTCGTGAGAAGATAAGAGAAATAAGAGCTCGCACGGAGAAATGCCTTTACTTCATTTGCATTTTTCTAGAAGTGTCCGGAGATAGGCGTTTTGCCAAATGATATGAGGTGGAGGGGGTACTACCTGATGCATGCATGCATTCGGCCCTGACTTCATTTTTATTGACGGCAGTGCGTACCAAAAGCGTCCAGGAGTTGTCAACCGCACTGATGGATGAATGGAACACCCTCTCACAAGAAATCTTTACCAACTTCTTGGCAAGCATGGAGCACGTTGCAGAGCATGCACTCCCGTCCAGGCTGATGACACGCCCTATAGAAAACCATGTTCCGCAGTTTGTAACGTCGAAGAGGCCATTATAATCCGCGTTGACTTCAATGTAATTATTTTCTTTGACTGGAAGTGTCACTGCCGTCCATCCTGTTCGTATGTCTTTCAGTTACCTTCTGTACTAAGCTGTAGCAGTTCTTTTTTATGTTAGGTCCAAGTCGTGAAATTTGTACTCCACAGCATGGCATTAGAGTAATTTCTGTATTGTGTTTTGTATTCACGCAGATACAAAACAGCCTACGTCTTAATAAATGCACCTGAAATAACGGCTGTACTATTTCTCTTAACATGTGTGTTAATCAACAGTGGAATCAAAACATGTTCAATCATTACTCATAATCATAAGTTTTTCTGTGTTCTACTGCTGTCCGTTGTCAGTAAATTAGGTAGCTCCCTGTAGTTACGTTGTTTGTAATATTAGCTGAGTAGATAGAGATTCTTGGTTGTAGACTGTAGCTGTTGTGACGTTTGTTTTTTTATCACAGAGTATTATTCTGATTTTCCAATTATAAAGTTACTATGGGCTGATATTGTGAATATTATGACGACTGTTCATTTGTCCTTGTTCTGTCCTCGCTTGTATGTCGCGGGGTGGAACCAGATGAATGTTTGAAACTATTTTATCTGCGTATAACAATTTTTATTAATACTATTATTTGTACGATAATAATCGAAGCAGAAGAAATGAATTAAAATTTGTACTGCAGGCGAGACTCGAATCCGAGTCTTCTTGCTTGCTAGGCAGAAATGCTAACCATTACACCACTGCACGAACTATGAGGGTTGAGTGCCCTCCCCAACAGAAACTTCAATTCATACCTTGTGCTTATTTTTCCCTTTCACTATCACTACTGCTAGGGCTCTCCGACATTGTACTAACAGCCCAGCGTTGGACGTAATGAGAAAGTCCTGTCAGTGTCAAGTGTTTCCTTGGACTCTGTGTAGCGACGTTTGCTGTAAAGAAACTATTGTCAGTTTGCTTTCTGGAAATAAAACTACTAATGTTATTTGTTGGAAATTGTTGTGTATCATTCCGAGAACGCTGCATTCCGTAGGCACCCCATTAGCGACGAGTGGGCAAGACCCCACAATTTTGACATTAGCTGCCAAACATTTTAGTTGATTTCATGTGAGATTTATTCGTTAGTATATGCTTCTTAACAAATGCTACTTGAAAATAAGTCCGCGCTTGCACAAATCCTCATCCAAATCCACTGCACCCTAAGCCTGCGCTAAATAAGACAAGTGTATTGTACTGCTCCCTGTTCAAAATTTTACACTGTGGGATTGCCATTGGTTACAGGTTTTTCGTTGCAGCTGTACATAACAACAGCATGTAAACCCAAAGCGGTAATTCATTTCTGGTACTTTCTTGCACACGTTTAAGTATCTCACAATAGCTACGTATTGACGACGAAGGAGTGCCAACGTAAACACAAGACGCAGTACGCTCTTGACACGGCGGTGCATCAAAAGCCTAGTACTTGCACATCGTTGGGAATGGAGTTTCCCATGCGTCGTCATCAACTGGTGTAATGCCGAATGTTAAGAAAATTCTCATCAGCTATTAGGAGTATTTTACGTGCATTTATGACCCGGGCGATCAAAATGTTTCGGACTGAGGGCGTTGCCGTAGCTTACATGCAACGCATCGCGACTCCGATGATGGTATGTAAGTACCGAAATGTACGCAAGGGATTAGTGTGGTGCGATAAACGCGAACTGCGGCGACGTTATTCTCCAATGCGTCCGTACAGGACTTGCGTGCTATTATTCTTTTCTTTGCTGTCGAAGGATAAACACCAGAAGACATCCATCGGAGAAAGAAGAACGTATGTGGGGCAACATGCCAGTCGAAAACCACCTTGTGGAATGGTGCGCCAAGTTCATGATAGTGCACGTACATATATCGCGTATTTCAAAACGTAGAAGTTACGCCAACTGAAGTGGGAGACACTCGAGCGCTCGCCCTCTAATTCTGATCTCTCACCACGCGATTATCACTCCCTCGGTCGGTTAAAAAAGGCTTTAAACTGTCTACTGTTCCTGTCGGGTAAGGATGTGGAGCAGGCAGTTACGGACCTCTTCACACAGCAGGACACGGTGTCTTACCAAAAGGGTATCTTCAACCTGGTGCATAGGTGAGATGATTGTCTCGTTGCTGAAGCCGATTTCGCCTGATTGGGATACCGATTCTAGACTGTACAGTCTTCTAACGGAAACTTTTTCATCACCTTTATTTTAAAGTGAAACTGAATTCATTCCATCCGCAATTTCTCAGAACTGACTGCAGCTTAATAAATGTACCTACACTACTGACCATTAAAATTGCTACGCCACGAAGATGACGTGCTACAGACGCGAAATTTAACCGACAGGAAGAAGATGCTGTGATATGCAAATGATTAGCTTTGCAGAGCATTCACACAAGATTGGCGCCGGTGGCGACACCTGCAACGTGCTGACACGAGGAAAGTTTCTAACCGATTTCTCATACACAAACAGTAGTTGACCGGCGTTGCCTTGTGAAACGTTGTTGTGATGCCTCGTGTAAGGAGGAGAAATGCGTACCATCACGTTTCCGACTTTGCTAAAGGTCGGATTGTAACCTATCGCGATTGCGGTTTATCGTATCGCGACATTGCTGCTCGCGTTGGTCGAGATACGAAGACTGTTAGCAGAATATGGAATCGGTGGGTTCAGGAGGGTAATACGGAACGCCGTGCTGGATCCCAATGGCCTCATATCACTAGCAGTCGAGATGACAGGCATCTTATCCGCATGGCTGTAACGGATAGTGTAGCCACGTCTCGATCCCTGAGTCAACAGATGGGGACGTTTGCAAGACAACAGCCATCTGCACGAACAGGTCGACGACATTTGCAGCTGCATGGACTATCAGCTCGGAGACCATGGCTGCGGTTACCCTTGACGCTGCATCACAGACAGGAACGATGGTGCACTCATCGACGAACCTGGGTGCACGAATGGCAAAACGTTATTTTTTCGGATGAATCCAGGTTCTGTTTACATCATGATGGTCGCACTCGTGTTTGGCGACATCGCGGAGGACGCACATTGGAAGCGTGTATTCGTCATCGCCATACTGGCGTATCACCCGGCGTGATGGTATGGGGTGCCATTGGTTACACGTCTGTCACCTCTTGTTCCCATTGACGGCACTTTGAACAGTGGACGTTACTTTTCAGATGTGTTATGAGCCGTGGGTCTACCCTTCATTCGATCCCTGCGAAACCCTACATTTCAGCAGGATAATGCACGACCGCATGTTGCAGGTCCTGTACGGGCCTTTCTGGATACATGAAATGTTCGACTGCTGCCTGGCCAGCACATTCCCCAGATCTCTCAGCAACTGAAAACGTCTGGTTAGTGGTGGCCGAGCAAATGGCTCGTCGCAATACGCCAGTCACTACCCTTGATGAACTGTGGTATCGTGTTGAAGCTGCATGGGCAGCTGTACCTGTACACGCCATCCATCTCCGTTTGACTCAATGCCCTGGGGTATCAAGGCCGTTATTATGGGCAGAGGTGGTTGTTCTGTGTACTGATTTCTCAGGATCTATGCACCCAAATTGCGTGAAAATATAATCACATGTCAATTCTAGTATAATATATTTGTCCAATGAACACCCGTTTATCATCTGCATTTCTTTTTGGTGTGGCAATTTTTATGGCCGTAGTGTAAAATAACGGTTGCAGCGGTTTTCTTAACATTCGTATTAATCGGCTATGGAAATATATCATGTCCAAGATTACTTGCTTTATTTTCGCACGACTTGCTCATTCTGTGACCTGTCACGACGCCGACGGTCAGTACAGTGCGGAAGGTAACTCAGACTCTGTTTCATTTGCCATAATGATAAAAACTCCCTCTCCATCAGATGTTTTCTAGCGCAGTTGTACAGGTGTGGTTGCACTTTGGGACCACTGGGACGCACAGTTTACAAACCATACATCATTTCGTGAGACATATTTGAAAGTAATTTCGCAGTTTCCCTAGACACAATGGCACATCTCGACTTTCGTGAACTCCTAATGCCTAAATAGATTATGGTCCTAAATAACAAGCGAGAATGGAGCTCAAATTTAGTAAATTTATATCAAGAGTACATACTGCTCCAACTGTTTCATTTAGAAGTCAGTCATAACAGCAGCAGCACAAACTCAGATTTAAGTTACAATAACAATGATCTCCTCAACATAATCACTATAAAAATACATGTCATAATCTCGTAGAACCATGTAGCACTATCTGCTTGTTGACTGTTGCTTTGAACGCTGTGACAGTTACAATGCATTACAATCGCAGCATTAACTCAGTGTACCACCAGATATCTACGTCTTGCAACAGCGGTACTCAAAGGACTCATAACGATATTTCTGAACACTTTTTAGTTGAAATTTTACTTGATGAGCAGTTTTCATATTCACTTATGTGTTACAAAATGTGGTGTATTTCGGCTCTACTTCTGAAATATAATTCGTGATAACCTCTGTTAGGGAGACCTGTTGTTCCTTCCCCAATTTTAATTCGTAATCTCAAATAGTGTATAAGCTTGCATTACACACGAATTTCTGACATACAAACTTTTGTGACTGTCGTTGCTTTATCTTTCCAAATATTCATACCAAGTCGAAGTAGCAAATTTTGTTTAGCGTGTATCATCAGCGCTACTTACTTTTTCTTTATGGTAATCACTTTTGCGTTTTGTTCAAACATTCGTATTTAGAGTAATGTGTGAATTATATTTGTTTCTGGTTTGGCTGATATGAACCAGATCTATCATTGTCGTGTACGTGTAATGTACACAGCAAAAGTATTCTCCGATTGATGACCGCAGCACTATTATACCAAAGTCAAGTGTGATGTCATTGTCAATGCTCCATATTCATATATGAAGTACAATTCTGTTCTACAACGTGGCACAGTTTTAAGACTTTGTACTTTGAAGAAGATAAATATAATAAAAAAATTGATTTTTTTCCTAAATTAATCTTTTATTTTGCAGTTGACAGAATGATAGTTCCTAATCACAGTAACTGACTCTAATGTGATGTACGAAAGCCTACCGTTCCTGTGAAAAGTGGTCCGCCACACCGTTTTAATCTTTCAGGAAGCTTAATTACAGTGCGCTTTGCTGTAGAGTGAAATATTCATTCGGTAAACAATCCAGTTGCTGTGTCCCACTGGAAATAATCGACAAAGGCCTGGGTACAGTTACTTCACTTATTCATTAGATTCGCGGACCCAAAAATTTGTTCCTCCTTTCGGGAAAACACCACAAATTAATTCAAGAATTGTAGTTCCACGTGAGAAGATTTCTTCAGGAGGTCCAGCGGCCGCTCAGGTCCACCTCCAGCCATTAGTAGCTTTAGATTTATCAGATTTAGAGTCTATCAGGTGAGGCTGGTTCGTACGAATCTAGGCTGTTTTCGTGAGTTTACCATTCGCGAGTTAAGCACGTACTGACGAACGCTGCGAATAACGTCCACATTGGAGCAGTAGGGTATACATTTCGACACAGTGAGAAGTATCACTAAATAGCACCCACGGGTGTGGATTTGAACCATTCAACTAGCGCACTTGGTAATTGACACAAAATAAATTTTTCGCTCTGGAAAGGATATGCGTTACTGGTCCAATATGCTGAAACTGTTAACCAAAGCGATATGTTAATAGACCTTTGGCCTAGTTACATTAATCATGGTAGAAACTATAAAACAAGATGTCGTAATGGCACTCATTTCGAATCATAGTTCCAAGGAGCTCATTATTGATTTTGTGACTATTGTAACCCGATTTCCGTGGCTCCTATAGACAGTTAAAACTTGCCTGACTTCTACATCTACAGACATGCATATTTCGCATGCTCTTCAGTGAAAGACGGAGGCTACTTTCTACTACTGCCAATAATTACCTTCCCTGACCATTTCGCGAATAGAGCGGGTAGAAATGTTTGCGAGTGTACATCTATACGAGCTCTAGCTTGCGTTGTTTTGCTTTTACGGTCCTTAAGCCGAGATCAATGTTGAAGGCAACGGGATCCTGTCGCGAATTAGTCGCTAAACTTCCTCAATAGATTTCTACGAAAGCATCGTCTTTCTCTTTCCAAGAATTCCTATGTAGGCTTACAGAGCATCTCTGTATCTCTCTCGTTCTTGTATCCCACTAAGATAGCGGCGGCTACTTCGGAATGACGCAAGTTCACAGGGTCATCGGCAGCAAGCGTCCAGTAAGGGGTAGTCACAGTAGCGGAACACTTACCGATGCTCCGGAGAAATTTGTACAAGTTGTCGCTATCAGACGGTTTACGGGAGAGACCACATACACCATCTGATCAAAATTGTCCCGAAACCTCCATGTATTGCGGAACTGATCACTAGATGTCACGATAGGTACCCTCACTAGTATAAAACGAGGTGAGAAGTGCTGTGTTGTCAGTAAAGAACCAATATCAACAGAATGGGTAGCTGGGGAGAGTTCAGTGACTTGTAACGTGGATTCGTCAATGGATCTCACCCGAGAAACAGATCCATCTGGGGCATTGCGACCCTTCTAAAGGTGCCTATCCTGATCGCTGGCGATGTGACTGTTGAGTGGAAAAGTGAAGGAAGAACCGCAGCTAAACCGTGAATAGGCAGGTTTCATGCACTGTCGGACAGCATTGATGAGGATAGTTGTAAAACTCGCGTGAAATCAGCTTAAAGATTCGCTCGTGAGTACCAAAGAGGTACTAGTAGTCCCGATAGCACAACGAGTATGCGTAAGAAGTTTAAAATAATGGGTGGAGCAGCTTCTGATAAGCGACACATTTCTGCAGCCATTGCTAAGCGACGCTTGAGGTTGTGTGAAGAACGATACCACCGGACAGTGGATGATGTAACAGCCCTGTTAAAATGTTTAAAACTTGGTCAGCCGGCGTCGTAATTTTGAAATGAGAGTTGGTATGAGTGTCGCGTAATAAATATTTCGCGTGAAGCGCTTTCGCGACAGAAGCAAAGGCCAATTGTGGAAACTAAGCCACTAAATATTAAAAGTAACGTTATTAGGGAATACACCCGACTGTCTGCACAAAATAAGAGGGCACTTACATTCGCGAGTGACTGGTTCAAAATAAGAGAAATGGGTCGTAAGTATAGTTACGTTGGTACACACTCAGCTGTATGTGAACGTACGGTCGGGATAGTCACGTACGTTCTAAGTACTATCATTCATCATCTAAGTACTATCATGCCTGGGTAAAGAGAGTTGTGGTTAAAATGCATTTATTCATCTGAGAAAGAAAATATTCGGACCACGTAATTAAATGAAAAAAAAAGATTACTGGTTCTGAATGTCGCGACAAATATGACCTAGATATAGAAATTGACATTGGCGGCCACGAAGGGAAAGAGATGATCACTTTCATGTACCTCTGTTGTTGAGCTGCGCCGTCGCAAAGATCGTCGCCTCCATCTAAATGCATCATACAAAATTAAAATAATAATAATCTTCCAGAATTACGGGAGCTGTGATCCATGGTCTCGCAATTCAGAAAATCTTATTGTTTCAGAAGTTGCTTTCATTATTTTGCAAAATTTCACTTGAAATTACAGAGCACTTCGTCAATACGTCTTATCACCAGCGCATGAGAACAACGAGAGGTAACATTTACCAGAACTATTAAACGAAGAGCGTAAATCTTTTTTTGTCCGTCAGTGTTAAATGCTTTTCAGATGAATCTTTGGTATGAGAGGCGAATAATTATCTGTACATTTATAAATAATAAAAAGTTATTAATTTTCTGTGCAATGTGATGAATCATACTTTATCCTGTGGCAATTTTATGGAAGGTTTTGGGTTTGGCGAATTCTTACAGAATCTTACCTCCCATCATTTATAGTACCAACACTAAAGTACAAAAGAAACTGTGATGTTTCAGCCAGTGCGACCGTCAGTACTCACTGAAAGTCCTCAGATATATTGCTAAGTATTGGAGTGTTCGTCCATCATCACTGCTGCGCAAACAAACGTGCTACAAGTCTGGCGAATTACCTTGGATTAGTGGTAGGAATAATAATGTTGGAAAAGTTCTGCATTTGCAATTTGCCACGCAGTTTTCGATGCGGCTGATTAAGAGAAAAGCAACCAGCACCCAACAGCGCGATAGCAAGGCTGCGGTCTGTCGGCATCCGAAGAGTGCCCAGCTGCCTCTGCTGAAGAAAATTAAGTACAATTAGATATAAAAACACAGTTTGATATTTATAAATGTTTATTGCTTGTTTGGTTTGTATTCTGGAACGATCGATGCTCTAGTTGGGGAATATTACGGTGTAGTAAATGTAAATAATATTTTCAGGTTGTTTGACGATTCGTGACTCGTAGTCTGGTGTTACTGAAGTGTTTGTCTTTTGCAGAGGTTTTTAAATTAAGTCTGGGTTTCAACAGATTATTTAATTTGGTGCGAAGAAATAATTTCGAACCAGTACTAGTTAGTTACTCCTTGGAAACACTACATTCTCCGTGTGTGGTGAAGCTGGGTAACACTCATCTCACAAGGCTTTCTGCAAACGCAATATCCACTATCGATGAGGAAGGTGCCACACTCATTTCGGCCTATGTACTAAGTAGATGATTTTTATTACAGGAACGGCTCATTGTAATTTTATCACAAACGCGACACCATTATTATTAAATGTCAGTTAACAACGCTTCAACGAAATAAGGCTTCAACAGATACCATAACAACGAAAACAGTAGAATAAAATAACACGACCAAGTTTACTGAGTCGAACGTTGTAGGTTCGCATTCAATTACATGTTACTTTTTTTCATGTTAGCGTTGTTAACTAATTCTGGGACTTTCTTAAGAATGTAATACAAGTGTGTTCTGCAATATTCGATGTTATTTACACTTCCGACTGATTAGCTGACAAAGGATGAAACAAGTATTTGGCGATTTCCGAGTGTGTGGCTAGGCTTGAACCTAAGACGAGAGCACATACTGGTGCGAATGAAACGAGGAGCAAAACCACTCATAACCTTCCTCGTAGCAATGTCGACAGCACTTCCTGCGTTTGTCGATATTGCGTGTGAGATCAAGATGACGACACGTTTGCAGAAAGTATTGCGAGATGAATGTTATCCGTTGAAGTTTAATCAACGGAAACAGTTCGTCTTTTTTACTTGAAACTTCACGCAGTTGTACGAGAACATTTCTAATGGAGCCACATTAGTTATTATGATGAAGTCCCATACTGCTTGATAGAGCGTTGGAGAACGATGCGGGAGACCCGCACCGCTGTACTAGGCAAGGTCCTAGTGGAGGTGGTTTGCCATTCCCTTCCTCCGACCGTAATGGGAATAAGTGATGATGATGAAGACGACACTGCAACACCCAGTCATCTCGAGGCAGGTGAAAATCCCTGACCTCGCCGGGAATCGAACCCGGGACCTCGTGCTCGGGAAGCGAGAACGCTACCGCGAGACCACGAGCTGCGGACATTAGTTATTAATCATTGCACATTATCAGGGGAGTTATGTTAGTCTTCTTTAGTTGGCGCTGCACCTGGATCAGGTTTTAGAATCCTTACACGTCCAGGTACTGAAAAGAGGGAAAATTAACTGACTCACTAGCGCCGGTTATAATACTGACTTCCCCGACAGGCACATCACTACAAGATGATGTTAGGTACGGAGACATTTTTAACAGACCTCAGTGAAAGCATCCCAGCAAAGTCCAAGCCGTCGTAAGGGCGAATGGTGCACACACCCCATATTAATGTCCACTAATAGGTGTCTGGGCACTTTTGGTCAGATAGTGTATGTGGAACCGCCGGGCGGGATAGACAGAAGCCTCCATAATGTCGACTATACCGCAATCAGATTCTATAGTGTTGAAAATGCGTACGAGTTTTCGATTCTGGACTGAACTGTTTAACTTGCCTGCTATGGAAATACTTACCTCGTGATTTCGAACTTTAGGGCAGCACGTTTCTGAGTCGTTTTTGTACCTTACTGTAATCCAAACTGTAGCAGTTACCAGATACTGGAGCAGAAGAGTTCAGACGTTCTCGACACGTTATATTAACGTAACAACATGTTCATCGTATATTAAAGACCATGATGACTTCATCATACACTTGTTTTAGGTGCGTAACACAGTTATTTCGCTGTATACGTCAAACTGTTCCACTCCATCACTATACTTGTCACGTGCTCAGATTTGAGTTCTGTTACCTCTTTCCTCAAGTTACCAATTACACAAATAATTGTGTATTTTTAGTTACTAATGAGAGGATTATAAGCGGGTTTTTCTGTTACTGAATGCTAGTTTCTCATCTAAAATGATATAGATCGAAGAAACTGAATCTTATTTCGTTAACCCCCTGACTGGCTATCAGAGTTACCGCGTGCATGCCGATTTTTCGCAACGCGTCAGCTAGTGTTGTAAGGTGGGCATATCATTTTTATTTTTGTAAGTTATCGATGTGCACGTTAGAGAGGGGAAAATTATGTTACTGTTAATCAATCTTTGGTCTTGTTATGGCACAGTTTGCTGTAAGACTGCAGCAGTATGTATATAATTTGTAGACATTATTATCGGCCGTTAGTTAACTCTGTTCAGTTGCTCAGAGCTGAGAGAAAGACCACCCCACTTCTCTGAGTCTGCATTAACATATTAACTGATTAAGCTGTGCGGTTGTTATAGGAATTCTCTGTTAACACTTTACCCTTTTCGAATCATTGTTCACTTTGTTAGGTATAGTACTGTTCAGACCAACGTTATGTGTGAAGATCACGCGAAATTTGACTCAGTCTTTTTGAATGCATTCTTCATTCTAAAATTGTTGTCTTGGAATATCATATTGTTGAAAATGCACCATATGGTATGCAATAGTTTGAATATTCTTTGGAAACTTTATTTAAATATAGAAATCTAGCTCAGCCGCTGTCTGCTTGCTCTTTGCTGTTGTACTTTCGAGAAATTTGCAGCAATGTTGCCAAGATGCGAGGTAAGCGGTAATTTTGATTTGGGTCAGATAATTGTTTTACTTCAATGGCGCTCTTAATATAAAGATAAGTTGTGTTCAGATGATCCACAGTTCAGTTCAAATTAGGTTCTGTATAGTCAAAGCTTAGTATACGAAGTTGGATAACAGTTCGTGGGTATTTTGGTAACACATGGATTTTTTTATAGAGTGGGAAGTAAATTTGGCCAAATTTCATATAAAAACACATATAGTGGGTGCTTACAATGTACGTGTCTTTCTTTTCGCTTTTCGCGTTTGTTCGTCAACATTTCGCTGCAGTTCTAAATGCAGAATGTTGGTATCATTTGCATCAGTTTCCGTGAAATTTATCGAGCTATTTTCTCACAAAAATTCCACAAGCCTGTGCTGAGTACCCTGCTACTTTCTGTTCCGAACAGGCAGGAAACGTGCTAGCGGAGCACATGTCTGTGTGTCGTGGAGACATCCCTGGGCTATCTCTGCAGCTTGACTGTTCGTGCTGTTCTGCCATCTGCGGCTAAGAACCTGGAAAGCGAAGTGAGCCCTGCCTGGGACAGATGTCCAATTTGTTCAAAACACACAAATGCAGGAAGCAGGACTAGTATTAAGTTCTTGATAAGAGGAGTCAAGAATCTGTTTTTAAAACAAAGAAAGCGCAATCTCTGCAAATTACAGGCATATCTCACACACATTGCAACGTCTTCAGCTGTCATCGAGGCATTTCCTGGAAATCATTCCGCCAACGTAGAAGGAAACGTCACTTACATCATACGTTTGTACGCAAGATTCCCACACTCCTAAACATCACTAGGTCCAGTTTCCGATATGATAGTGAAATAGAAACGTGAAGGGACACGTACAGCACAAAAGCGTGCAGGAAGAACTCGTCTGTTGACTGATAGAGACCGCGGTCAGTTGAAGAGAGTCGTGACGTGTAATAGTCAGACATCTATCCAGACCATCACACAGGAATTCGTAACTACATCAGGATCCACTGCAAACACTATGACAGTTAGACGGGGGTGATGAAAAAACTTGGATTTCATAGTCGAGCGGCTGCTCATAAGCCACCCACCACGCCGGTAAATGCAAAAGACGCTTAGCTTGGTGTGAGGAGCGTAAACTTTGGACGATTGAACACTGAAAAAACATTGCGTGGAGTGACTAACCATGGTACACAATGTGGCGACCCGATGGCAGGGTATGGGTATGGCGAATGCCCAATGAACGTCATCTGCCAGCTTGTGTAATGCCAACAGTAAAATTCGGAGGCGGTGCTGTTATTGGGTGGTCGTGTTTCTCATGGCAGTGGCTTTCACCGCTTGTTGTTTTGCAGGGCACTATCACAGCGTAGGCCTACACTGACGTTTTAAGCACCTTCTAGCTTTCCATTGTTGAAGAGCAATTCGGGGACGGCGATTGCATCTTTCAACAAGATCGAGTACCTGTTCATAATGCACGGCTTGTGGCGGAGACGTTACACGACAATAACATCCCTGTAATGGACTGGCCTGCACACAGTCCTGTTCTGAATCCTATAAAATACCGCCGACTTCGTGCCAGGCCTCACCGACCGACATCGACACCTCTCCTCAGTGCAGCACTACGTGATGAATGGGCTGCCATTCCCCAAAGAAACCTTCCAGCACCTGACTGAACATACGCCAACGAGAGTGGAAGCTGTCATGAAGGTTAGAGGTGGGCCAACACCATATTGAATTCCAGCATTGCCGATGGAGGGCACCACGAACTTGTAAGTTATTTTCAGCCAGATGTCCGGACACTTTTGATCACATAGGGTAGGAATTCTCAAGTATAGACGTAAATAAATGCCTGAGCAATGGTGGGTTTCTCAACAAGTAATATAAGTCTATCGACACAAAAGTGAGATACTCCACACATTCATTAAATCCGAGTGTCTTTGTGGGGATGAAACACTCATTTTAAAAAGCAAGTTAGGCAGTGAAGGAACCCAAAAGAAAGAACGAAAAGTAATTAGAAAAACGAGAAGTCCAACTTATACTGAAGAAGGAATATGCAGACTAAGAGCAAATAAAGAAGTGGAAAAGTAGACCAACATTTATTCAGATATACAAAAACGCAACTGAAAGCTCTATGGGTGCATTACGAGAATGGAACCAACCATATTTACTATATTTACAAAACGGGTAGTGCAAATCTAGGAAAGGCACAGTCAAGCTAAAATTGAAACAATAAAAATGGAGCGCTGCATTAAAAGAAGACCTTAAGGTAGTAGGCATTACCCAGGTAAACATTTTTCGGCTGAAAATGCACGCCTGGACAGTTGGCCTCTCATAAAAACGAAATACGACTGGAACGACTTGGTCTGACGAATGGAAAATGACGCATTCTGAATGGAAGTAAGGCGGGCACAAAGGAAGGCTTAAACAACACCTTGGAAATACCCTCTACTATGAATTGCATGGCCCAACAGCGCCCAAATGTGAGTGATAATAATAAAAATAAATGGAAATTTGTGTCCATTGTAATTTATCTCATAGCCTGAGATATCTCTGATAAATATTATACCAACCTTTCTCTATGGTACACTTCGAAAAAGTTCATACAAACTGAATTTTTTTTACAGAAATCTAAATATATTGCAGAACAGTATACACAAGCTCGTAAAAAATCAAAAGTTTCTGAACAATGTGAAAATGGCTTTTTATGATGTCAACGCTCGGGACTATTCTTTCTTCCACTCATTCTGAACCGCGGGAATACTGCAAACATGTTCGGTACCAAGTGATCGATTACTGAAGATGTCACAGTACTCGACAATAGAGATTGACAAAACTTTTTTTTTTTTTTTACAGAGATAAGATCAGAATTGCTCACTCACTTGAAGGAACTAGCTTTCTTTTACGTCTCAGCATTCACTCATAAGAATAAATAAAAGGAAAGTACCATGTCATTTTAACTCACATTAATAATCTTGTAGTTTTATCTGCTTTTATGCTACTTTGAAAGAACATAGAAAGGGGAGTAATAGGTTTACGTTATGTACCTACTAGTTTAGAGATTGGAAAGTTCTATATTTAGCCTGCTGTAAAAATTAAAAACAGAATAATGAAATCAAAAATATTTTATATCGTATAGGAAACTTCATAAAATTAGCGTGGTTCTTGTCCTCTTTTCATACTTCCCTAGTAAATAAAATACAGTATAAGAATTACAACGCAGTCGTTAGTTAGTTGCTTAGTTACATGTTCCACGGATCATTTGAATGATTTTTTCATCGAAATTATGGGCAACAAGTTAGTTTACAAGGTATTTATACGTTATCTATGTTAATATTGATGAATATTTTATTACTTAAGTCTTAGTCATGTAACTACACTTAAAAGCAAGGTTTTTTTTAATAATAGTTGTTTAGGAGAAATGATTTTAAATTATATCTGAAACTTGCTTTGCTACTTGTCAGGCATTTTATATTATTGGGCAAATGATCAGTACTTCCTATTGGTGCATACTGAACTGTTTTCTGAACCACTGCCAGCTTTAATAACGGATTACAGAGATCATTTTGTCGTAAGTATAGACATCACTGTTCTTCTCAGATTGTTATCAGTTATTTAAAGTTTCATGAAGTTAAAATTCACAAAGCTGTGCGGTGAATTTTCCACAAACGTCAATTTTTCAGTTTGAGAGTTCACAATCAAGCCAGTGACGTAATAGCCCAGCCAGTAAAGACCAGAAAAATGTCGAATACAGGAAGTAATTTGTATAGTAGCACATTTCGGTATAATGATGACAGGCAGTGCCTTGAACAACACATGAGAAATCGTTACCACTGGGGATTTTTTTATGTTTTTTCTTGAACAACTCGAAAAATGTGGCCTCTGGCTTTTTAAATTTCCTACAAAAAGCGGTCCATTTTTTTCTAGGATTAATGGTTTGTGTGACGAGAGAGAGAGAGAGAGAGAGAGAGAGAGAGAGAGAGAGAGAGAGAGACAGACAGAGACAGAGAGAGAGAGAGAGTGAACATTAAAAAATCTCACGAGAAGCACATGGACTATAGTTTAGGTTCTTCTTGTAGGTCAATTTCAGGTAGTTTACTAATGTTACATACCAGAAGTGTTCCATGAATTGTTCGTGTCAACTTCCTCTACAGTCACTTTGGTGCAATGTAAGTAGTTATCGTTTCCACCCAGTGTAAGTAAACAGAGTGGTTTTTTTTTGCATTAATGCAGTGTTCTGAAGAACTGATCTTTCTTCATTTTCTGTTCTTTTCATGGCCAAGAAAAACTGCACACACTATCGAGATATACAAGTTCGTACATTCACATTGTCTATGGAGCAGCTTGAGAAATTTTTCCATCAGCAACTGGTTTGGGATGCTGTTGTAGCAGCCTGCCACAGAATCTCCATTCTGCTCACTAATGTCAGTGAAGGCACCTTTTGGTTCAGACGAGGTACCGATTCTTTTTTCTGAGCCACTCACTGCTTAGAAGTATCTGGCTCTTTGAATCAGTTTAGGAGCGAATTGCCCATTTCTGCTTTGAGAAGACATGTCTGACAAGATGTACTGTAGCAGTAGAAACATGAATCAATAGTAAGTCAGCGAAGCTTCGTTGTCTTGGCGTGTGACCAATTTGATCGACACAAAAAGTCTGTTCCAGCCTGCCATCCCAGCTCTGCATGTGGCTCCAGTGTTTTTGCTGTGGACCTCTCATTTATTAACTTCCTCTGAAGTTGATCTCTGAAGGTCTTGCTCTTACAATAAGTTACAAAAGTTTGGTGAGTTTGTGGCTTGCATTTTGGCAGCTTGGTGTAATATTTGCTTGCAGCATTTTCAGGTCATAATGTGCCTTTACTGGTGTTCAAACGTACCGTTAGTCGTTCAGTGATGCAACTAGCTGTCTTTGAACATGGCTCAGAATCAGGTTTTCATTAATCCATCCAAACAACAGGCTTTTAAAAGTGCTTTTTATTTGGTACTTTCCTTTCTTCCCATTATATCCTCTTTCTAATGCATCACGACATTGATTCGCGACATTTATCTTTGCCTTACCCTATGCGAGCCCTGTAACCATATTCGATTAGTTGATACGGGGCAATTGCAACCACTTTGCTTGGTCTATAAGTCAGTTTTAAGCTTTTGGGAGTGAGATTTGCTTTGGACCAATGAGAGTCGTTTGCAGATGGTGGCCTTCTTTGAAAGCTACCTTACATTCAAGCCAGTGAGCTGTTCTAGATCAAGCAGATGCTTGAGGTGAAACTGTGGTTTGGAGAGAACCTTGCTTTTATCTGATGGAAGTCCATGATGTCGTGCAGATACTACAATGAATAATGAATCGTATGAGACCATGTCATTTATTCATTGTGATGGACATTAGTTGTTGAGCCGCGCGGAGTGGCCTCGCAGTTTGAGGCGCCATGTCACGGATTGCGCTGCCCCTCCCGCCGGAGGTTCGAGTCCTCCCTCGGGCATAGATGTGGGTGTTGTTCTCAGCATAAGTTAGTTTAAGTAGTGTGTAAGTCCAGGGACCGATGACCTCAGCATTTTGGTCCCTTAGGAATTCACAAGCACATTTTAGTTGTTGTAGCGAAGTTAGATTAACACTACTAATGGCGTAACAGGTGCTGTGTCATTGTGAGAGATGCGGAGTCGAGCAAGTGAGCCGGGATTTACCCCAGTTCACTACTACTATCGCCACGTCATCATAATACGCCTCTGGTTAGCATACAAATGATTGCGCCATAATCTTGGAGTGGACTTAAAAATTCAAATAACTTTTCCAAACTTTGTCAGTGTATAGGCCTCCTTCAGTATGATGATGAAGATGTCCTCCTCGCTGTGTCCGCCGACAGCGACTCCGTGAGTCGTTTAGTCCGTATCGTGGCGGGCTCGGATGTGGTTTTGCTTTGAAGATCCGGTCGCACGAAGAGCAGTACAGTTGCCCAGTGGAATTATACGTATAGATGTAATTAGGCTTTGGCTTGAATTTGCGGAGCTTTCGTTTATCGTCCAGGTTCTTTAGGAGGATATGCTCGAATTGTTCCACACTCTTGTGTACAGTTGAGCGCCACGCTGATCGGTGCAATGCAAGCTCCTCGCAACGTTTGCTGGGAATGCCACAGGCTGTGACGTGGCGTTTGATGGGGTCTTTATATCGCAGGTGTTGGTCACCTTGCCACCGCTTTCCACACGAGAGCTCTCAGTAGAACACCGCTTTGGGAAGTCTACTGTCGTCCGTGCGTATGATACGGCCACTCCATCTCAGTTGGTGTTTCACTAAGAGAGCTTCAATGCCAGGCAGCTTCACACGACGCAAAATCTCCGTGTTTGGAACACGCTCTTCCCATTTCATGCAAAGAATTGATCTCAGACAGCGAAGACGAAAGGTGTCCTAATGTCAGCTTCATAACAGCACCAGATTTCCGAGGCGTAGAGTCAAGTTGGTAACATTATTGCTTTGTAGACCGCAATTCCAAGAAGTCCTCCAAAGCAAGTTCCACGTAACTAAAGATTGTGATTTGGCGGAAATGATTGTTTCAAGTGCACAAGAAGTCGGTGGCCTATGCCAAAAAAATAAACAACCAAAAAAATTCAGTGCCAAAACTGAAACCCTTTTACAACAGAGGAGAGAAATGAAAATCCAAACCGATCGTGACATGGTGGCGTATTCCGAACTATGTAAGGCAGTGCGAAGAGAAATGAAAACTGACATACAGAAATTCACTGAAGACACCTTACGAGCAAGCTTGGAGAACAAGACAAGTTTAATGTCAGCCAAACGCAAACTCACAATAGGTAAAAAGCAGATTATCGCACTCGATGGAAATGACAGTCGAATCACTGAAAAGGAGGCGGTTTTGAAGTTCATCAGAGACTTTTATAGCAATTTGTATAGCAATCCAGGGGAAAATTTGAGTGTATCTAATTTAAATGATATATCTAGTGTTCCAGATATACTCCCATCGGAAGTCAAGTGTGCTCTAGATAGCATGAAGAAGGGAACAGTGCCGGGTGATGATGAGCTCAGCGTTGACATCCTCAAACTGGCAGGAGAGGTAACAATAAATCACTTGGCAAAAGTATTTACTTCCTGCCTGCACTATGCTTCAATCCCACTATCGTGGAACAAGGCTAAGATTATTTTGATACACAAGAAAGGAAGTATTCACAATATTAAAAACTACCGTCCTATCTGCTTGCTCTCAATTTTCTACAAAATCTTTACAAAGATCTTGTTAAACCGAATTAGTTCCACCCTAGACTCAGCCCAACCTATCGAACAAGCTGGATTCCGAAGCAATTTTAGCACTATTGACCACATTCTGACCGTTAGTGAAGTGATAAGCAGAGCGAATGAATACCAACTGCCTCTCTGCATTGCATTTGTTGACTTTGAAAAGGCATTTGACTCCGTTAGCCATGTAGCTGTCCTCCAAGCTTTGAGTGAGCAAGGAGTGGGAGCAGCATACTTTGAAGTGCTCGGGAAAATCTACGAGAATTCTTCAGCTTATGTTAACATCGGCGAATCAACTCAAGAATTCCGCATCATGAGGGGTGTCAAGCAAGGCGATCCCATCTCCCCAAAACTGTTCTCTGCTGTATTGGAAATGGCTATGTCAAAGCTGAGCTGGGAAGGTAAGGGAATTAGAATTAATGGGAGAAGGCTTACCAACTTGAGATTTGCTGATGATATTGCCTTACTGGCCAAAGACTTCGCAGAGCTCCAAAACTTAGTTACAGATCTTGCATCGGAATGTCAGCTGGTTGGCTTAAACATGAACCTTTCCAAAACAAAAGTAATATCCAACAAATGGGTCCCAGCTGGAGATGTGAAAGTCAAGGACAGTCTACTAGAAGAGGTCAGTGAATATGTCTACCTTGGCCAGACTATAAATATGAAGGGAGACATAAGACCAGAAATCTATCGACGCATCAAGCTTGGCTGGCAAGCATTTGGGAAGAATTCAAAAGTATTCAGATCAAAAATGCCAGTAAATATGAAGAAAGCAGTATTTGATCAATGCATTCTTCCTGTGATGACGTACGGATGCGAGACATGGACACTGAACTCATTCACAAAAGGGAAACTTAGGACAGCACAGAGAGCCATGGAGAGATCAATGCTGGGCTATACAAGAAAGGACAGGAAAAGGGCAGATGACATCCGGTCTGTGACGAAGGTTAATGACATCTTAGAGAGAGTAGGTTCCTTGAAATGGCAGTGGGCTGGCCACGTCGCAAGAAGAAAAGACAACAGATGGACGAAGGTAGTACTGGAGTGGAGTCCGAGAGAGCACCGGAGGCCTAGAGGAAGACCACCAGACAGGTGGGACAAAGACATCAAGAAGATCGCTGGTAACACCTGGCAGAGAACTGCCCAAGACCGTCCCACTTGGAGAAGACTTCTGAAAGCCTACCTGAATCCACGACTCGAAGAGGCCACATCATCTAATGATTGAATTGGCTGATGATGATGATGATGATGATGAGTCTGAGATCATGTGATTTCCATACTCGGTGATTCACTTTGCCGAAAACTGAGGCTGCATCGGCTATACGAGCTGCAATTTCTGTTGTGAGGCTGTTGTCGCTTCTAATTTGGCTACCTGGATATTTAAAGCGTGACACGTTTTCTAAACGTTTATTGTCCAGCTTAATACTGTAGTCGTCTGTATTGGAACCCCTAGTTGGTTGCTGAAGGACTTGCGTCTTGGTGATGCTTATGACTAAACCAAATCTTCTGCAGGAGTCATTTAGCAGGTTGGTGTATGTTTAGAGAAATTCAGGAGAATTAGCCATCATACATACGTCATCTGCGTAAAGAATTTCTAAGATAGATATTTTATTTACGCGACTTTTTGTTCTGAGACGAGAGATATTGAAGACACTTTTGTCTGTTCTCGATAGCAAAAATAATAACATTAACACTGCTCGCTGGAGGATGAATAGAAGCACTAAGTTGTAATGTTTCATGTTACAAAAAGACTGAAGAAAAATCTAGACCCTCTCGTAGATCTGTCGACCAATAAAAAGCGTTCGACAACGTGTAATGGGCAAGTTCTTCAAAAATCTGAGAAAAATAGCAATAACCTATGCAGTATGTGCAAAATCCAAGAAGGAACAGTAAGACTGGGTGACGAAGAACGAAGTGCTCGGATTAAAAAGGGTGTAAGACGGGAACACAGCCTTTCGTGTCTACCGTTCAGTCTATACATCGAAGAAGGAAAGACAGAAATAAAAGAAAGGTTCAGGGGTGGGATTAAAATTCAGGATGAAATTATATCAATAACAAAATTTGTGATGTCATTGCTATCCGCAGTGAAAGTGGAGAAGAAATACGGAATCTATCTATGTAATGAATAGTATAATGATTACAGATTTTGGATTGGGAGTAAACCGAAGAAGGTCAAAAGTATTGAGAAGTAGTAGGAATGTGAAGAACACGAAATTTAACATCAGAATTGGGGATCACGAAGTAGAAGAAGTTAAGGAATTCTGCTACCTAGGCAGTAAAATTATCCATGACGGACGGAGCAAGGAGGACATCAAAAGCAGACTAGCAATGGCAAAAATGGCATTCCTGGCCAAGAAAAGTCTACTAATATATTAATCATAGGCCTTAATTTGAGGAGGAAACTTCTGAGAACGTACGTCTGGAATACAGCATTGTATGGTAGTGAAACACGGACTATGAGAAAACCGGAATAGAAGAGAATCGAAGCATTTGAGATGTGGTGTTACAGACGGATGTTGAAAATTAGGTGAACTGGTAAGGTAAGGAATGAGGAGGTTCTCTGCAGAATCGATTAGGAAAGGAATAAATGGAAAACACTGACACAAAGGGACAGGGTGGTAAGTCATCTGTTAAGACATGAGGAAATGACTTCCACGATACTAGACGGAGCTGTAGAGGGTGAAAACTGTTGAGGAATACATAGACTGGAATACATCCAGCAAATGATTGAGGGTGAAGTTTGCAAGTGCCACTCTGAGATGAAGCGTTTGGCACAGGAGAGGAATTGGTGGCGGGCCGTATCAAACGAGTCAGAATAGTGATGATTCAAAAAAATATTATATGAAAGAATGAGCTAGGACCCAAATCTAATTATAAGCTTAAAGTCTGGCGCGAGGTCTATCACCCTATTGAATTTTCATTTTCATATTTCTTTTTAAAACTATCATTTTCTTCTTTTAAAGTATAAAACAGTTTCTATTCACTCCACTTTACGGTACTTGGCTTACTAGTTCTCATCCTCAAAGAGTAACCGCTTAAGGCCAGATTGTTAATCAGAATGGTCGAAAATTCAATTTTTATTGAATTTTTGGAAGGTGTATGTGTCTAGAATGTTGGGACGAAAAAATCTTGTAATGCGTGCATTACAAGTTTCTACAGCCCTTAGTTTGAAGCGATGTCACGGTGGCCGTGAGTGGCTCTCAGCCGGAGACGCTCACGTCTTGTAGAAAACTTCTCATGCCATGACACACCTACACAAAATGATTTATGTTGCAGTATTTATGGAAACATATTCGCAGGAAAAGCTGACAAACAACGTGTGCAGACTGATGAACGCAGCACATCCAGCTCAGCTTGCTCTCTACAGTTCGACTTAGAGGAAGGATTGGTATACGGTAGTGGAAATGCAGACTAAACGTAAAGACGAAAACAGTTTTTTTTGGTCAAATTTGGTCAGAACATGAAGTCCGCCATATTGGATTAGCTATTTCGAATTTTGAAAATCTAACTTCAAATTTGTGTTCATCGACATCGAAAATACAGAGGGGTCCAAAAAAAATGTAACAACTGTTTAAAAGTCCATAACTTGCAAACGAATTGACGGAGTTGTCTCAGTTTTGGTGAAAGTGTAGCTTAAAGTCCAACTTAAAGATATCACTGTAGGTGTTAAAATGGTCACCATTAAGAGCCACACACAAACGATGCCGCCGAACTGCAGCACGAACTACTGACTACAACGTGTTCACTTGGATATTTGCACATGAATGTACTATGGATTCTCGAAGTTCATCCAATGTGCGTGACTTTTGTCGATAAACGATGTCCTTTAGTGTTCCCCACAGGTAAAAGTCCAGATGAATTAGGTCTGGGGAACGTGGTGGATACTCCACAGCACCTCTACGGCCTATCCATCTTCCTGGTAGCTTTTCGTCCAGATACGCCCTAACGATTTTAGTAGTGGGCTGGGGCACCATCTTGTTGAAAGTAAACTCTTCCGCCTCCATACAAGTCTCGGATGGCAGGTACAATGGATGTCTGAAGCTTCTGAAGGTACACCTCACCGGTAACTGTGCCATCAAAGAAGAATGGCCCAATCAAGACCCGGTTAGACAACCCACACCACACATTTACTCCTGGCAAATTTACGGCTTTGTCTGCATCGACGTTCGGATTTTCGGAGGCCCAGTAGATGCAATTGTGGCGATTTACTATACCACTGAGTTTGAACTGTGCCTCATCAGACCACACAATCATCTCTCCAACCTCTTCATCGTAGAGCACCATGTTAGTAAACCACACACATTATTCCATTCTACGATCTGGGTCGTCCTCGTTCATTGCGTGTAATAATCGTGGGATGTAGCACTTCAACTTTGCTGTCTTCAAAATTCGCCGAACATTTGAGCGACTCACTCAAGTTTCACGGGCACAGGTCGTCCAGATCGTTGTTTGTGTACATCTTTAACACAGTCTTCGGCTTCAAATTTGTCTCGAATGCGACGAATCGTTACACGTATCGGTGGCTCTGTTTGATACTCATTTCGCATTGCCGTTGAACCTCATTAATGTTTTCGTACTTAAAATACCACTTCAAAAGTGACTTCCTTTCATCGAATGTAAGCCGTGCGCCAGCCATGTTTACTCGAGTAACTAGATGCAACTAAGAACGAAATACTGACTATCTGGCGACTGTCATCTGACAAAATTAACAACGCAATACAACGCTTGTGTTGCGATTGCCGGAACTACAAACTATTACACTACCAAAGATGAGACAACTCCGTCTATTAGTTTGCCAGTTATGGACTTTTAAACAGTGAATACATTTTTTTTTGGACCCCTCTGTATATAGTAACATGTAATTTTTACGCAAATTGAACTAAAAACTTTAAACACGTTTTTCTTGAGAAACGGTTTTCCAACAATGCGTGCAGCATAAAATAAAAATATTTCAACCTATTAACTTCTACCTTTGACCCCCAAAAAGTAAACACTTTTCTTGTGAGCTTATACCTATATTATACGAAACTGTTAATACTAACTATTTTTTATAAAGTCACAAAGTGTGAAACAAATTTTGCAAAGACCGAACGCGGAGTTCTATTTAGCACCATATCGATTAATTTATCTCCAAAATGAGATTGACAGGAAGTGCAAACTGGCTAAGCAGGGATGGCTAGAGGACAAATGTAAGGATGTAGAGGCTTATCTCACTAGGGGTAAGATAGATACTGCCTACAGGAAAATTAAAGAGACCTTTGGAGATAAGAGAACCACTTGTATGAACATCAAGAGCTCAGATGGAAACCCAGTTCTAAGCAAAGAAGGGAAAGCAGAAACGTGGAAGGAGTATATAGAGGGTCTATACACGGGCGATGTACTTGAGGAGAATATTATGGAAATTGGAGAGGATGTAGATGAAGATGAAATGGGAGATATGATACTGCGTGAAGAGTTTGGCAGAGCACTGAAAGACCTGAGTCGGAACAAGGCCCCCGGAGTAGACAACTTTCCATTGGAACTACTGACGGCCTTGGGAGAGCCAGTCCTGTCAAAACTCTACCATCTGGTGAGCAAGATGTATGAAACAGGCGACATACCCTCAGACTTCAAGAAGAATATAATAATTCCAATCCCAAAGAAAGCAGGTGTTGACAGATGTGAAAATTACCGAACTATCAGTTTAATAAGCCACAGCTGCAAAATGCTAACACGAAGTCTTTACAGACGAATGGAGAAACTAGTAGAAGCCGACCTCGGGGAAGATCAGTTTGGATTCCGTAGAAACACTGGAACACGTGAGGCAATACTGACCTTACGACTTATCTTAGAAGAAAGATTAAGGAAAGGCAAACCTACGTTTCTAGCATTTGTAGACTTAGAGAAATCTATTGACAGTGTTGACTGGAATACTCTCTTTCAAATTCTAAAGGTGGCAGGGGTAAAATACAGGGGGCGAAAGGCTATTTACAATTTGTACAGAAACCAGATGGCAGTTATAAGAGTCGAGGGACATGAAAGGGAAGCTATGGTTGGGAAGGGAGTAAGACAGGGTTTTAGCCTCTCTCCGATGTTATTCAATCGGTATATTGAGCAAGCAGTAAAGGAAACAAAAGAAAAATTCGGAGTAGGTATTAAAATCCATGGAGAAGAAATGAAAACTTTGAGGTTCGCCGATGACATTGTAATTCTGTCAGAGACATCAAAGGACTTGGAAGAGCAGTTGAATGGAATGTACAGTGTCTTGAAAGGAGGATATAAGATGAACTTCAACAAAAGCAAAACGAGGATAATGGAATGTAGTCGAATTAAATCGGGTGATGCTGAGGGAATTAGATTAGGAAATGAGACACTTAAAGTAGTAAAGGAGTTTTGCTATTTGAGGAGCAAAATAACTGATGATGGTCGAAGTAGAGAGGATATAAAATGTAGACTAGCAATGGCAAGGAAAGCGTTTCTGAACAAGAGAAATTTGTTAACATCGAGTATAGATTTAAGTGTCAGGAAGTCGTTTCTGAAAGTATTTGTATGGAGTATAGCCATGTATGGTAGTGAAACATGGACGATAAATAGTTTAAACAAGAAGACAATAGAAGCTTTCGAAATGTGGTGCTACAGAAGAATGCAGAAGATTAGATGGGTAGATCACATAACTAATGAAGAGGTATTGAATAGAATTGGGGAGAAGAGGAGTTTGTGGCACAACTAGGCCAGAAGAAGGGATCGGTTGGTAGGACATGTTCTGAGGCATCAAGGGATCACCAATTTAGTATTGGAGGGCAGCGTGGAGGGTAAAAATCTTAGAGGGAGACCAAGAGATGAATACACTAAGCAGTTTCAGAAGGATGTAGGTTGCAGTAGGTACTGGGAGATGAAGAAGCTCGCACAGTATAGAGAAGCATGGAGAGCTGCATCAAACCAGTCTCAGGACTGAAGACCACAACAACAGGTATAAGCTCCCGCAGACTTAATGTAGTGTCGATTGATGTTATCCATTTTTGATCTCAGATTACTCCTGAGAGGTTACACTGTACATAGTATGCGTACTTGATATTCTCTGGCCCTTGATCAAACCATAATTACGGGCTTCCTTTTGTTTCTTTTTTTTTTGTATTGCAGATTTAAAATAAATTTTAAAGTATGATAATTCATAATCCGTAAACAGATCCTTTGTATGTCCCTCATTGTCTCAACAAAATTTCTAAACTTTGCCTATTTTTTGCTCATTAGAATGAGAACTTGACGTTAAGGGGTTAGTGCAGTTTAAGATTTAGAAGAGGAATTCTATGAATATTCTGAATGTGCCCCCAGACGACAACGAACTTGCCGCTACTGTATGGCAGTTAGTCGACGTCGGCTTGCTGCTACGTAATTGGCAGAGCTGCCCCGTAGTTGTAGCTGTAGTCGGAGCGGCAGCAACAGCGCGCGGGCCGGCTGTATCTCAAGCACCCTGTTCACCGGAAGACAAATGGCTGCAAATGTCTCCCATCTGTACGGGCTAAGCCCAGTGCCGCGTATCGATTCCGCGCCGCCGGCAACGGAACGGCGCCGGCCTGAGTGAGGAGCGGAGCGCTCTCGGCCGCCGCCGCTCTCGGGACCCGCCTTCGGCCTGGCGCTCTGACAGCGCGCGAGGGACGCGGCGTCCCGACAGGATCCCATATGTAGCTTTTCTGCGTGGCAACGGTGACTGGTGTACTTCCAGCACGTTTCCTTCAAAGCCATAATGTACAAGGGGCGTTCAGTACATAATGTGACGCATTCTTTTTCTCGGCTAATTTTGGTTGAAAAATTGCGGAATTTGTTGTGCGACAGCGTGGAATATTCCCGCTTCAGCTTCTATAGTTCCATGAAGTTCCGATAGATGGCGTCGCTATACGTAGCCCTCAAAATGGCATCTGCGACGCAGGTGTGTTCTCAGAAGAGACTTTCTTTCGGCGGAAAACCGGAGCATCGCAGATATTCATGGGCGCTAGCAGAATGTCTACGGACATCTGATAGTGAACAAAAGCACGGTGAGTCGTTCGGCGAGGCGTCGTTCTTAATCACAGCAAAGTCGCAGAAACCTGTCCGATCTCCCACTTACCAGCCGGCTGCACACAGCTGCAATGTTGGAACGTGCGGACACTCTCATTCGAAGTGATCGACGGATCAGAACCAGACACCTCGTTGCCCAACTAGATATCTCTGTGGGTAGTGCTGACACACTCGTACACCAGGTGGGCACTCAAACGTGTGTGACTGCTCGCCGCATAGCAGAAGACCACAAAGAGCAACAAAGGACCATCTGTGCTGAATTGCTTGCGAGTTATCAGGCTGATAGTGATATTTTTTCGTCGAACATCGTCACATGCGATGAAACATGGTTTGATCACTTTGAAGCGGAAACAAAACACCATCCGTGTAGTGGCGTCACACCACATTTCCTCCGAAAAAAAAAGCAGGTAACGTCACAGCGACGGTGTTATTCTGCTTGATGATCTCCCTCAAGATGCAACGATCAACTCTCAACTGTATTGTTCTACATCAGGAATCTGAAAAAACGACTTCAGAGTGTTCCTCGCCACAACAGTGAAAATTAAGTTCTCTTTCTCTATGACAACGGAAGGCCGCACACAAGTTTGCGCACCCGAAAGGAGCTCACGAAATTTCATTGGATTGCTCTTCCTCAACCACCCTACAGCCTGGATCTCGGACCTTCCATCTTCTGTCTGCCTGGTACAAAAAAGGGTGCTCTCCTCGTCCACCTTACATGCCGCATCTCGCACATTCCGTTCGGTCTTATGAAGGATTCTCTCTGCGGGTAGCAGTACCTTGATGATGGGGAGCTTACGGACACAGCAAGACGTTGGTTCCGACGTCAACAAGTAGAGTGGTACCAAAGGGGGATATAGGCCCTCCCAGAAAATAGGCGTAAGGCCGTAGCATTGAATGGATATTATGTTGAAAAATAGGATTTTGAATTCGAAAGAGTGGGAAATAGCATGCTGTATTGCAATCATCAATAAAATCAACTTGCTTTCAGAAAATAGTATATTGCATTACTTCTTGAACGTCCCTCGTACATCTAAACCTACATAAGCTCATCGACGAAAATATTAGTCAACCCAACAAAACACCACACTGGTCGGTTTAGAAAGCTGTAGAAGATTTACAGCTGTTACCGGGCGGTCACATTACCCTCCACCGCTGACATAAGTCATAACGGTGAGGTGCTGTCTGTGTACCTGTCAGCTGTATTGAACGACAACTTAATCAAGTGTGATGGCGCAGTGGTAGCGTACTGGCCTCTTATTTGTGTAGATCAGGGTTCAGATCTCCATCTGGCCATCCAGAATTAGTTTTTATCGCTGCAGGCTAATGCCTGGGTGGTTCCTTTGAAAAGGACATGGCCGGTTACCTTCCCCATCCTCTGGTAATCCGAGTTTCTGCTCCGTCTCTAATGATCTCGCTATCGAAGAGACGTTACACTTTTATTTCCCTCCTTTCTGAACAGGATTGATCATCTGATAGGATTGGAGGGCTGGATATTAGTTCTAACGAGGTTCATTCGATTTTGGTATGTTGAATTAAAGCTCGGAGAGAATAGCTGAACCTCTCAAAGGTGACTAGCACCTGATGTCGCCTTGTTGCTCCGGATCCGGCATATTCTCCAAGGTGCGGCCCCAGGAAGCCTGAAACTGTCACCATAAATCACTACCACAGTCTTGGCGATAGCTTAGTACAGACACTGACGCCAGATGCGACAGTTAAAGGAAACAACCACAAATGGTAATTTAATGTGTCCTCAAACGCATCCCTATTGAGCGCCGAGCCTAGCTAAAAAAATCCTTCCTTCGTGCAATACAGTTTGTACACATACCTAATGAGACTGTGCAACGCACCTTCAAAATAATATCAACTATTTTTCTGGGTGCAATTAAATAACGGCCTCCTAACTTCCAAATGCAATGGGTCCATAAGAACTCGGCAATAATAAAACTAATTAGTCAAATTAAAACTGTAACAATAATTTTATAAAACAGATTATAAAAGAATAACTTCAAAGCTAATAAAAAATGACTTCTACAATACCAGGTAACAAGTTATAAATGGAAACCTCGGACAAGGCATAAGAAAGTCTACAATTTAAAACAGTATTCAAATAAACATCTAGCACCGTTGAAAATGCAACAAAAAATATCAAGGTACGTAATAGTAATTTTCATCAAGTAATGCTCTTAAGCCTGGGCAGCACAGAACTGCACTGTTAACACTCCACATCGCCAGCACAATAGAGTCATACACAGGGCTACACGTTTGCTTAGGATAACAAGACGGACTCGACGCCTTAACTAACTTACTCGTGCCGTAATAAATTTGTCCGTATGGCGCTGCCTTATGCTGGTGCATACCGTCGGACAATAAGGACAGCTAATTGGTGCGTGTTAAACACCCTGCAACGCTGCCATATCCACAGTAATTATTACGGTCAAACCAGTAATTTAAATATGCAACTACAGTAGTGCACCGCTACCAGATTAAGGGGGGTAGGACGTTAAACGGACCGACTTGGAGCAGGAGAGGCACCACAGGACATTTTATTTTCTACTGTCTATACTTTTACAAATAAATTCATAAAACTTTGTCAGCATGACCAAGAAGGATTCAGTGGCACACTCATCGCAGTGGAAGTGCAAAAACATAACAAAATAAATTTTTTTAGGTATGAAATTTCATCATTTTTTTCACTTACTATTGGCTGCATTTGTTGCTATAGGTACATTTTTCTTCACAAGTAAGAGAGATTCTTTGATGAATTTTGCACAGCATACAAACCATACTTAGAGGTGTATGAATCTCTAGAATTTTCCAAATCTATTGAAAACTGCGGTAAAAATTGAGATAATTAACTACTAAATTTGATTTTTTTCTAAAGATAAAGTTTAAAACGTAACAACTCATTCGTTTTTTCATAAATTAAATAGATTCTAGAGTTTCAGACACCTGTAAGTGTGGTTTGCATGCTGTGCAAAATTCATCGAACAGTCTCTCTTACTTATGAAGAAAAGTGTACCTATAGCAACAAATGCAGCCAATAGTAAGTGAAAAAATGATGAAATTGCACATGTAAAAAAATTATTTTGTTATGTTTTTGAACTTCCGCTGCTACGAGTGTGAATCCTGAATCCTTCCTGCTCATGCTGACAAAGTTTTATGAATTTACTTGTAAAAGTATAGACAATGGAAATTAAAATGTCCTGTGGTGCCTCTCCTGCTCCAAGTCGGCCCGTTTGACGTCCTACCCCCCCTCAACCAAGGATTAGACTAACGACTTTCGAAAAGGTAGCACGCAGAACAACCACCACAGAGGACGAAACTGTTATACGATACTAGACCCTCTGATGAAGTCCGTCAAATAGGGCGGATGCCGTTCAGTTACGACCAGAGCCAGCTCACCTAACTCACCTCCGTGGCCGAGGTCGCTAAAGCACGCTTGTAAGCTGGTGCTCGACCGCTGCTGAGCTAGTTCGAATCCTGGTGGCAACAATAACTTTCATTACCAATATTGGCCGGGAAGGGAAGGAGAGGTGTTGGCATAAAGTTCCTGATCACCAGACAAAGCGCCAGTCTTCTGGTTTAAATACCAAACCTGTGCGCAGTGTCTCATTAAGTGAAGGTACCACATACTGTTGATGGTAATCCGTCTGTCGGGTGGGGACGTTAAGCCTGACGGCTCCCTTGGTGCTATTCGCGAGGAGTAAGTAATGTGCCGGCACCGAGTTTCGCTCTCTCCGTTCTATCATCATCACACAATACCAACATTATACTACACACACACACACACACACACACACACACACACACACAAAACATACGTGACATATTACATGTGTTGTAATTGGGGATGTTACACATAAAAAAAGAATGAACCCACCTTAGTTCAAAACATGATTCCACTCCCGAAGTGGGCTGACCATTCGACAACATAACTCAGATTCACCGCAACCTTTCACACTACAAGGTCCGCTGGTTAATAACCAGACCCAGTTCGAGTGGTTACGTTCTGGCAAACTTACTCAAGTACTCAACCATACGCTACTGGAACAGAAAAGGGAGGTAATGACAGTGGCACGTAAAGTGCCCTCCGCCACACACCGTTGGGTGGCTTGCGGAGTATAAATGTAGATGTAGATGTAGAATCAATTACAGAAAACGATCTGATAGGGGGCGTGAAAAACACGAAGCCGTTTTAGCTTGTAGGTGGTCACAATACTGTAACGCTCGGCTCCATAACTCAACTATGTGAACAAAGAGTTAATCAACACCAAGCAAAACGAATTAAACATCAAACTGACATTGTTATTACAATCAGACGTTCCTATAACACATGGCAGCAATGTGAAGCAAAATTATACTTCGCGCGGCGATGTGCCCTCCAGCACTTATCTTCTTCTAAATGCGTATAAGCGATGACGAACTCATAACACAGTAAATTACAAACTGCACTAACCAATCCGCCAGCAACGGTGTGACGAGCCGTAAACACACCAACGAACACTCGCAGCCACAGCACCATTCAATAGCAAACTGCGCTGGACTGTATCTTTACTGTGGCCTAACTACTAACCTGTCAAGCAGCGGCGGTTAAACAACACACACAATAAAACCTCTTATGAAATTCCAAGCAACCACACTGCGATTACGTCTTTGGGAACCAAACAGAATACCAGGTCTATGGCGGCAAGCCACAGAGAACCTCCCAGGCGTCACTTCATGCCTGGCGATCACTCCGCCTCCAGACGTCAGCAACGCCACACGGTTGCAGCGTGTGAAACACCCTGACGACAGGGGGGCAAAACAGGCAGAGGGACTTTTCAGTCGGTGGCTACAGTGCGAATTCAAGTGCTGGAGATGGAACGTATCGGCATAGTATGGGATCAGTGGCGTAAGACGAATCGGCGTGGAGACATGAAAGAGTGGCATAAAAGAGATGTCTGGACGTCACCATGATCACACAGTGAATGAAGTTGCCCGGTTAATTGGAGTATCAACGTAAAATGTTCAGCGTGTCTACAGTGAATATTGTACCGGACGCAGTCATCTAACACTGTCTGAGAACGGTACTCATAAAAAAGACTCTAGCCGACAGATACCAGATACGAGTGACACGCCATGCCAAAGACAGTTGGTTTCAAACCTGACGGGTATTAATGCAATGGAATTTCAGAGTCGGGAAACCTGCAAAAGCACATTGCTGCCTGTGTACATAAGGCTGCACTTCTTCAGTGGTACAAACAATACAGTAACAGGACGAAAGCTGACAAGGCGTTTGGTGTGTTACAACGAGTTCAACAGAAATACGAAGCACCATTTTTATTTCCGTATTAGCTGGCATTGTCTGGGTATTCATTTTGCCAATTTTTCCTTAGAAACGGAAACAAAAAATGATCTGTGTTTGAACTGTCATACTGAAGACAGTTTCTGTGCGCTGGGCACAAACGCATGTCTGCAGCCCGATTTTGTAAACTTTTCTTTGGGAATCTCTCTTTACAACTCTAAAGATGACGATTGTTTCCGTCTGCAACATTTGGAACCTTGCAGCTGAAAGCTGTCAAAAGCGCTGCTCACACCCAAACCTCCAGATGTCTGACACTCAGATCAGTACCAAACACTGTGTGTCGGTAGAGTATCAACCAAAACACCGATTTAGTTCGTGCTATGTGCTGTCATCCAGTAGAAGATGCGTAAACGGTAGCTGAAAGTAACACCAAAATTACGGAGTATAGGTAAATGTGAAGATCTCTGGTAGGTGAGTTGGTACAGCGTCACACAGTTGTCACGAGTTGTAAACCCACTGACGACAAGTATATATATATATATATATATATATATATATATATATATATATTTTAACAGATTACGCGTGAAAATGTTACATGGGAGAAAATTTTTCCGACACATAAAAGGATGTTTCAGAGTTTGTAGCAATGTTGTTTTGGCAGATAACACCACACCTATCTATACAAATGTACTCTGTAGGTTTGCTACTTTCAACTAACAAAGCGAAACAGACTACCAAAATAACATTGCTACAAACTCTGAAACGACCTTTTACATGGCAGAAAAACGTTCTCCCGTATAACTATTTCATACATAATCCGTTAAAAAAATCGCCATCAGCGAGTTTCGAACTCGAGACCTCTACCAACTCACTTACCAGAGATCTTCTCATTCAGCGCTCACCGATATTGTTTACCTATACTCCATAGTTCTGGTGTAACTTTTAATTGCAGTTTAGGCACCTTCTACTGGACGACAGCACACGGCACGAACTAAATCGGTGTTTTGGTTGATACTCCATCGACACACAACGTTTGGTACCGATCTGAGCGTCTGACATCTGTAGGTCAGGGTGTAAGTGTCAACGATTTTATAAAGTCGAATCGACTGTAGTAGTGTCTTAGTAGTAAGGAATAAATGTATAACAACTTCACGCATGATGCAGCATTGTTTCATGCATCTCAGTGTTGACGACGCCGTATCTCTTGAACTATGCATCGTGCAATGATATATTTGTGTAGGTACATTCAGCGGCTTACGTGGATACTGTACGCAAAATTTATTGAGGAAAGAGTTGTTACTAAAGAAGTGATAAATTTAAAAGTCATGCACAAACCGTCAGTTTTTCACGCATCTCAATGTTTATGACGTCATACATTCTAAACTACAGGTGGTACCATGATATACACACTACTGGCCGTTAAAATAGCTACACCACGAAGATGACGTGCTACAGACGTGAAATTTAACCGACAGGAAGAAGATGCTGTGATATGCAATAATTAGCTTTTCAGAGCATTCACACAAGGTTGGCGCCGCTGGTGACACCTACAACGTGCTGACATGACGAAAGTTACCAACCTGTTTCTCATACACAAACAGCAGTTGACCGGCGTTGCCTGGTGAAACGTTGTTGTGGTGGCTCGTGTAAGGAGGAGAAATGCGTACCATCACGTTTACGACTTTCATAAACGTCGGATTGTAGACTATCGCGATTGCGGTTTATCGAATCGCGACATTGCTCCTCGCGATGGTCGAAATCCAATGGCTGTTAGCAAAATACGGAATCGGTGGGTTCAGGAGGGTAATAAGCAACGCTGTGCTGGATCCCAACGGCCTCGTAACACTAGCAGTCGAGATGACACGCATCTTATCCGCATGGCTGTAACGGATCGTGCAGCCACGGCTCGATCCCTGAGTCGAGAGATGAGGACGTTTGCAAGACAACAACCATCTGCACCAACAATTAGACGACGTTTGCAGCAGCATGGACTATCAGCTAGGAGACCATGGCTGCGGTTACCCTTGATGCTGCATCACAGACAGGAGCGCCTGCGGTGGTGTATTCAACGACGAACCTGGGTGCACGAATGGCAAAACGTCATTTTTTCGGATGAATCCAGGTTCTGTTTACAGCATCATGATGGTCGCATCCGTGTTTTTGGCGGCATCGCGGTGAACGCACATTGAAAGCGTGTATTCGTCATCGCCATACTGGCGTATCACCCGGCGTGATGGTATGGGGTGCCATTGGTTACACGTCTCCGTCACCTCTTGTTCGCATTGACGGCATTTTGAACAGTGGACGTTACATTTCAGATGTGTTACGACCCGTGGCTCTATCCTTCATTCGATCCCTGCGAAACCCTACATTTCAGCAGGATAAGGCACAACCGCACGTTGCAGGTCCTGTACGGGCCTTTCTGGATACAGAAAATGTTCGACTGCTGCCCTGGCCAGCACATTCTCCAGATCTCTCACCAACTGAAAACGTCTGGTCAATGGTGGCCGAGCAACTGGCTCGTCACAATACGCCAGTCACTACTCTTGATGAACTGTGGTATCGTGTTAAAGTTGCAGGGGCAGCTGTTCATGTACATTCCATCCAAGCTCTGTTTGACTCAATGTCCAGTCTTATCAAGGCCGTTATTACGGCCGGAGGTAGTTGTTCTGGGTACTGATTTCTCCGGATCTATGCAATCAAATTCCAAAATCCAAAGATGAAAATGTAATCACATGTCAGTTCTAGTATAATATATTTGTCCAATGAACACCCGTTTATCATCTGCATTTCTTCTTGGCGTAGCAATTTTAATGGCCAGTAGTGTGTTTGTAGGTGCGCTTAGCTTAATATGTGGATACTGCCTGAGAAATATATTTTGAAGTTAGTGGCGCAGAAGTAATAAATTTAAATGTCATCCATGATGCGGCAGTTTTTCGCACATCTCATTGTTATGACGTGATATTTTCTTCCTGACATCTACTGCGGTAGTGATGACACACTTTCTGCCACCTATTGCAGTAGATAGTGATAACATTGGTTGCATGGGTGTACGAAAACAAGATTGCGAAGTACGAGGTGTTTAGAAAGTGTACATAATTTTATGTAGGAGGCGTATTGGTTTCACTGACGTTGGAAACCATTCTTACTTCATGTATGAAATTTGTTTTATTTGATACTACGATTCCTGAAGAATTACTGGAAACAATCCTGTACAGTAAACATTTTACCGCTTAAGGGGGACTGTTGAATTTTCAGCTGGTACCGGAGCAGCTGTCTGAAAGAAGACTGATCAGGCCTTGTAAAATTAGCTAATACCGTATCTATTTCAGGTAACTGTGAAGAACAGTAATTCGTGTTCATAAAAGTCGATAAATTACATTATAATCTCTCAAATTTTAAAATTACTTTTTATGCGTTGTTTATAACGGAAATACTTGATTTATATTCGCTTAAAATACAACACACAACAACAAAATGACAATAATAGTAATAATAATAACACTAGCTGTGCCTTGAGAACAGCTGTATCATATTTGGTTCCGACTGTTCATCGTAAAATTTGTTATGTACACATTGAGCAATGAAGTCGGAGGCGAGTACAATATTGTTGCGTACCAAGTCTTTCGAGTAGCCATTTTTCGCAGTATCTATACAATATGTATATTTCACAGGGCAAATAATGAGGCTGTAATCACAAAACGTAATCTAGGAATCAAAAATAATTAGAGAAATGTAAAATAGGTTGTATGTTATTACGTTAGCAGAACACTAACTCCTGTTGTCTTAAACTAGTGTATTTGGAGCTTCAGAAACAAACAGTGCACATTACATGAATTTTCTGTATTTATGAATACAATGAAAAAGTCATTGGTCTGATTAACTGTACAACGAAACAAATCCATTACTAAAGTTGTGTGACCAAATAAAGCCCCTTATGATTAAGTAATGAAAACTGTTTCAATTACTTATATTTTCATGCTTAGCGCCACACATTTCGTGAATTTATTCAAGTGTATTTTTTTGCTTGAATATTCTTGTGATTTTTGTTTGGATGAATTTCTGCCTCTCATGCGTCTTACTGACGTTATACTGCAGTCGGAAAATTGGACGAAATTAATCTCTGACTTCTTAAATACTAATGTTAGAAATAGTATTTTTGTTTGTGTACTTACCGATACTGTACTCCCTCTGTCGTATGGAATATCACACACACGCAACTCTAACACTGCATGTTTTAGTAATCAAAACTTGCAACAAAGGTATTCCGATACTATTGTTCCACAAAGAGTTTGTACCCAGTCAAAGATAGGAAATCACATGTGCAACTATTACCAAAAATATTCATGTACCCAAATGCTCTTGAAAACGAGAATAAATTCTCGAAACGCATTGCGGTAGGCATGAAAAAATAATTAAGTGGTGTAGTTTTCCTTATTTAAATCAAAAATGGCACAGCTGCATCCATTCCTGGAACATTGAATGTGATGAACGAAATTAACTGAAACTCGTCATGTTATTGTAACCTTAAACGCGGAAGCTACAAAGAGTACATGCTTGTAAAAATGGTGAAAATAGCACCTGGTAGTTAAAATTTCTCTGTCTTTTGACAAAAAAGCAGTTTAACCAGAATCATAGCTATTACTATGACAAAAAATTAGCATCACAACAAACTGTAGTGACACGCAGGCCAAACCTATATCTAAGATAAACAAAAAACAAACTGTAGTATGGCAGTCAGGATCCGAACCGTCAACATAATGTCAACATTTTGCAGTTTAAAACTCCGTCTGATAATGCGATGTAATAGTAGTTTCATGTAGAAGGGCAAACGTCGTTCGTGCATATTTGGATGGTTACTTTAATAAAGCTGCCGCTGAACGACTGCCTCAATCCTTGTCGGCATGATATGGCGCTTATGGTCAATGTCGCGTTATATTACACTATACGTTTCTTTCTATTCAAGATAAATGAGTGATAACTGGGCAACTGACCAATCTTTTTATGAGCACACATAAGGACAACACGAAAAAATTTTTCATTATCCTACTTCTTTATCACTTATGTAACGTAACAAATATGTATTTAGGACCTACTAGTATCTCTTCCTTAGTCACAAAATATCAAAGTACTACTGCATTTCAGCAGCCTGTGCCGTAGTATTTATATTTTTTGACCCAAAATATTTGACTGTGAGTCTCCTCATCATTACCAAATGTCATCTCTTGGAGTTGTTAGTTTACATTGTATAACTACATGTAGAAAGAGTTAAAATAAAGTATATATGAATTAATAAGGCCTGTTATAATAAAATATGGACAAAGTGCTATATCACCTTATACACTGAAGTGTACTCAGTTTAATTTTACTGTATTCTACAGATGCACTTTATATCCATGCATAACCTTCTCCTTCGTAGCTTACAGGCACTCCATTTTTATCACATTCTATAACTTATAGAAGTTTTAACGCTGTGTCCTCTTTAATATGTTTATTTTTGCAGTAGAACATTTTTCATCAAAGTACCCGTTCAGTCACATGCAGCCACAGTTATTTATAACTGTATAGTACCAAATATAATGTTATAGCATTTTCATTTAACATGTGTAACAAAGTACTTTAACTACTAGATATTGCTCAGGCATTATGCCACTGTGTAGTCACAGGAAGTGAAACACAATATTTAAGTAGTCACTAGGTGACCAAAAAACTTACAGTGTATCGGTGGAAGCAATAGTACTTCGTTGAAGTGGTTAGAGAAATACAACATGCATAGATACCACGTAAGTTGATGACAGTTGCGTAATGGAGTGAAACCTAACATCTCTCCAAATGTGACTGTAATTAGCCAAATAAGCATTTTACCCCGATAAGTGATCCATCTTTCTATTATTAGGCAGCTTGAATCAGAAATCTAGCTCCAATCACCATCGGCGAGTATGCCAGTGACCTGAATGGAGGTTACATTCTTCCAAAACTTTGGAGACGGCCGTCAGTGTTATTCCTGTCCTTGTGAGATCGCAAGCCATTGAGTGTATATCTCAACTGGTAGTAATTGAGGGATCTCCTACAGTGCAATGGTACATCAAGGACATCCGGCACCTTCACTTGAGGATATAGCGATGGTTAGCAAAACCTTCCAAGAACATTTACACCAATTAAGCCAAGTTTTGGTTTGTGTACGAGAAGCGGGCTTAATTGTTAAACCATCTTAAAGTTAATGTGGCCCATCATCCAATTTCCTTTTTAGGGCATTTAGATTCTGCTAGCAGTGTGGAACTGATCAAGTGTGCACCACTGCTATTCAGAATTTTTCTCCACCAAAAAACACGAAACCTACAGCTAGATTCATTGGTATCATGATTTTTTAGAAAATTCGTACCTAATTTCACCCAGCTGTGCCCTTGAATCAGCTAAATCATAACTGCGAAACTATCAGCAGGTGGATTTTGATGCTCTCAGACTCCCACCAAATGGTGCTCCCGTTTTTGTTAATTCAGTTTTTTATGTCCCCTTTAATTGCGAACTATAGCTTCCAATTATGACTTGCAGCTGTTCTCCAGGACCATGACAGTGACAGAAAAGCAGTTGCATATGCTTCTAGTGGTTTATCTGTGGGTCAACTTTAAGGTATATCTCAAACATGAGGAATGCTACACGATATTTACTGTATTACAATGCCTATGTTATTCACAAGTACGGTGCACTGCAGTATGAAATATACATAATGAATATATGAGTGCGTTTTGTTGACACAGGAATGACGACATATCAAAGTCTGGGCCTGGCTGTGAAGAGTGCTTGGATAGCCTAATGGTAAGACCACCAGTCGCGATAAGCGGGATACGGGTTCGACTCCTAGTCTGACTGAAAGTTTTCATTGTCGTCATTCCATTATACAGTTGATGATTGTTCATATTTTCAACTACGAATACATTTCACATATATGGAAGTCTTGTCTGAAACCGACATCCAGACCTTAAGCTGGGTGATTGCGATATCTCATAAAACAGGCAGGATTGTGCGCTGAACTGTCCAGATTTCAGCCATTCATTTTTGAAAAAGGCGTATAAGGGACCATATCATCTGATCGTGGAGTCGAACACAATAATTCAGAGGCTCAGGATACCTAACGGGGACCTGGGTGTCGATGGTGTTAGTCGAAATACTTTCAGTATAGGGAAAAGTAAGATCAGAATCCTGATATTTGTTTCCCCAAGGAAACACTTCTGTCAGTTTCCACTCCCAGCTCCTCACTCGCTACATTTACAGTTGTTTTACTCCTGATGTGTATGTGAGTCAGCACAGTCGCTGGAAGATGGAACTGACAACTGTAAGTCACGGATGTGCCTTCGACCAGCCACTTGTGAGCAAGTGGTGCTAAGTAGTGGATGTGCGAGGGTAGTCTGTTCACGTGACAGAAACACTGAGAACATTTGTGATCTTTTGAAAACTGACCGTCATTTCTCATGAAGAACTGAGCATCTGTAAATTAAGTGTTCAAGGCATTCACCAGAATATTTTGAAGAAGAGAAAACCGTGTGCCAGGACTATCCCGCGCACTTTGACTCCCAACCCAAACAGCGACGCATGGACGCCTGACATGTCTTGAATGAAATGAAAAACATGAACATGTCTTTTCTGGAAAAACTCATCATGGATGACGAGGCTTTGTACTATCAGTACGAACCGACCACTAAACAACAAAGCGCAGAACGGGGCTCTGTGACTCGACGTGAACAAAGAACGTGCAAATGACAAAATAGAAGTTGAAGATAATGCTAATCGGCTTTATCCAGGAGGAATTTGTTCTCAACACAAAGCTGAAAATTCTCAGTATTATTTGGGTGCCACGGATCGATTTTGCAAGAGGATTCAGTGGGTTTGACGGCAACAATGAAAGGCGAGGGAATTCTTCCTGCAGCATGACAGTCTGCCCAGTCACACGTGTGCAACTGTAGTGTAGCGAAAAACGTTCCAGTTGACAACTATCCTTCATATTCACCTTCTTTGGCGCTAAATGACCTTCTTTAATTCCCAAAATTAATAACTAAAAATGAAAACTCGACGTCTGGACGACGTAACGAACATTCAAACCAGTGTGACATGCAAGTTAAACAACATGCCAAACAAATCTTTTCTAACAGTTTCACATGGTTGCATAAACGGGGAGATTGAGTGGAGCACCTACATCATTAAAACCAACACCTTAATTTTCCTCAGTTTTTTATCAACCCAGTCCCGAAACGTTATGAGCTGTAGATGTGAGCAATGCACAGTGGAACCTCGTTTATCAGGCCCTCATTAATCCCGACCTCCAGTTCTCCCAGAGCGTGTATCCGTTTTAGTACAGTAATTGTAGAGTATTTGGTATTTCAGATGTGAGTGTGGTGACAATCAACGACAATAATCATCATGTTTCAATTTAGCCAACCGCAATTCGTGAATTTTTGCAGGGTGCCAGTTAACAAGGGCCGCAGAGTTGTACACTACTGTACTAGCAGAACAAAAAGTTGAAGGCACAGCATAGGATGAACAAAGAAGAATTTTTTAAATACTTGCTACTGAGTTTACCAAAGTCAATCGGGTGAGACTGGAAGAACAACCAGAAAAAAATTTAAGACTTTTGTTTACAAGTTAACGACAAATAACAGTTTATACACTCGTTGAGCAACCAAAGAAGTAAAGAATGAGTAGATGACCCACATTTCACGTGGTTTACTGCAAAGTGGGAGATGAATTACATGAGAGGTTGCTGCTCAATATGAAGATATTACGATACATATAGAGGCTACAAGGAAACTGAACAAAATAATTGTGTGTTTTGAAGGCCAGATGGGGGCAACTTCGGCTGAAGTGATTCAGGTGAAATTCCTGCCTGAGCGTGCTGCACACAAAGGACATATGAACATAGTTCAAATCAAAACTTACTGTTTATTTTAGTGTGTGTGAAGCTCATTGCGGTATTTTTTCAATATCTGATTAAAATCTGTGTGAAAACAGCGCATAATTTGTGTGTGTCCGTGAAAATAGATGTAACATTCATGTTTATGACATTTTAGTCCACGTCACTGAATTCTTTTCTGAGTTTCCAGATATTCCGATTTTTCATTGAATAGGTGACCTATAATTCCACCTAGTGCGGATAAATATATTTATAGTAGTAACAGTACATGGACGGATTTTTACTCATACCAGCAAAGAGAGTCAACTACCTGGCTGTCACATGGCTTCGCCACTGCTAACCTCTTCTTCCTTTCGTTACTTCTCTCTCTCTCTTGCTCAGCCCTACACCCGTGCTGGAGCAGACGCCCGTCAGTCGTGCGTCATTCCGTCACTACTGCTCTCCCGTCTGCCACCCCGGACCCGACAACCAGCCATGTGGCCGTACCGTGTGGGAGTGTGGTGTGGTGTGGTGCGGAGCGCGCGGTGCGCCGTTCGTCTTACTTTGGATAATCAGGCGGGAGCCTTACAAAAATAGCGCGTCAGCCCGCCGCAATATAGCCGCTGGCTCTGCCCCTACCGTACCGTAGGGTACGCTACCCCGCGGTACACTCACTCCATCAACCGCCCGCTGGCCAGAACTGGCGCCGACCCGGACGGCGCCTGACGCATCACCTGCTGCGCTCGCTGCGAGGGCCCTTCCTCCCTCGGGGTGAAAGCTTCCGCTATGTGCGTTCAATATAACCCCTGCCTACAGGGCGAAAGGAAAGTTATTCGTGTGACGACATGGAGGCTCGAATATATAATTCATGTAATCCAAGACCTGTACGGCTGCTCCTGCCATGTTCTCAGTTTATTCGTAGTTAGATTCTGAAGCTGGTGTTTTTAATGATCCGAAGAATAGTGAAACTTCATGCGTTTCTTCCGTAGCGCGTTGTAACTTGTGGTATAGTTCCACAATCAGTTTTCGAAGCTAAGTCGTTTGCAACACCCAACAATGAACACTTTGAAATTAACCAAAAATTTTTATTATTCAAGTTTCCTTTAATATATAAGATAAAGTAATGATAACAGTAAAATACTACAGACTTTTCCTGATTCCGTCGATGAGATATAAACCTTCTGAAATTGTATTTTACGATTCCTATAATGAACGCATATTTCGAATGCTGAACCCATTTTAGTTCATTATCGTGTATTTTACTACGAGTACCATGAATTAGGGATCAGGAGCAACTTAAGACCATACTGGCACAATAAATTTAATGAACTACCAATTTATTTGGTTAATTCCAAAATTATATCTCATATGAACAAAGGAGACTGTTGCATAATATACACATTCAGTTAAATAAATATTTTGAAAGTAACATTTATTCAGAAGATTCTGGAGACAAAAGACGATAATTTACACAAACAACTGTAATTTGAAAGCCTCAGAATATGAATTCCTCCGTAACTTTGAAAATATAACAGATGTGCACAGAATAAAATTTCTATAACATAAGCATCTTATACCTAAATTCTCTGTTGTTTTAAAATTCGTAAAAAATTATCTTATTTAATTTAGTTCAGTTAACTGTCACGTTTGAAGATATAATAGTGGACCCAAGTATAGTAGCTATCAGAGTAATATATTTTCGTAGAAATTTAATGTGCAGCCAAATAACTCTTTTAAATTAATACTGATATAAATGAAAATAACCTTCAGGAAGCTTAATTCTATTATTACACATGTTTTTATACTTTGTTTCGTGACATTATATCCGTTACACCGGCGGAGAGAGGGATTTGTTTTAATACATTTTCGGTGGAAGTCAAGTGTCACTTGAGAAAGCGTTTGCTCTGTGGTGGCTCACACAGAATTAAAGTTCTTTTAATTATTCTGGAAGTCAACAAAATGCATATCAGTATAATCTTTAAACATCTGCTGTCAGTTATGAGTGACCTCTACTAACTGTTGTCATAATAAATGCTGAGATATGGAGATACGTATTTTCAGCAGTATTTACGTTACACATACTTATAAAACGTGACACAACAAGTGAACTTCGGAGCCAAAGGCCTGGAATCGACTACAGCCATACAAATCAACACATTACATTGGCGAAATCTGCAAGCTGTGATTGTGGAGTACTGGTGCTATACAGAATGGTGGCTCGGTCTTTTTCTATCGATTTCAAGTACATGTAACGCCACAAAACTTAGATGTCTGATGAGCGACTGGACACAAAGGGATTGTCTGAAGCGCTGGAGAATCGGTATCATAAAGATTTAATTAATTTGTAGTGGTGAATCAGATTTTTTATGAGACTTGGTATTTTTGTCATGTTGTTGACAGAGATCATCAGTGAGAACATCACTCACAAAATCTTTAACGGCAGGACCGACTTCGAGCAGTTGGTCTTCAATAGCCTAAAAACACTTCTTCGCCGAAGGCTACTTCAGAGTATGCGAGCAATGATCACTTACTTGAGGTTCCTACCAGGGTCCTTAGTGTGTTTTCAATTTGCCTATGAGACAACATCTCTAGGAGTTGTATGGAAGATAACTCAGTTATACCACTCCCTTCTTTACCTCTAATATTCAAATACAATATAGTTACCATAATTATTAGCTATATCAGTGAAAGATGTATGAATGCAAATATATATATAACTGCAACTTTAAATTTTGTTGTCCATTTGTCGTCTATTGTGAATAGCATTACGGGATCATTTTCAGGTTATATCCATCTATGTGTAAAAAACTGCGGTTTTATCATGTCATACATGTTTCACCTTTCTTTATTGTGTAAACTATTTTGCTTTATGTACTATGCATGTGTACTTTCAAGTTAGTAGCAGCACTTTCTGACACTCTGGTTTGTAATCTTGATCAAAGTTTTTACTTAAAATATGTATGGATGCTGCTCTACTTGTGTGCTGACTTTAATGTACTGAACCTGTTTTATTGCTTATGGTCATTCGAATTATCATTAGCGGAGACTGGCAATACTAACACATGTCATCCTTACGCTCTATTTTGAATACTGTTGCCAGCTACTGAATGTTGTTGTTGTTGATGGAAACTGCAGAATGTGTATTTCTGATGTGTGTGGAAGCGGCTGGGGTGTGTGTGTGGGCGGGTGTGTGTGCGTGTGCCGATATAAAGGTCTGTGTGGCCATATGTATTCATATATAAAAGTTGCTTTACTACATCTTTGTTTTTATCAAGTTTGGCAGAGAGTTGAGGAATATGTGTCCATTCGTTTATCACATGCTGTGCTTCTGGAAACCCGAATAAATGAAAGCAGAAGAACAGCTTCAAAACCAGCAAAGCAAGCACACATCTAGAGCAACATTTATGAATCTTTTATGTAAAACATTTTAGCTAGATTACGGTATAGAAAACCAGAAAGTGTCAGAACTGTTTCAGGCTTGAGCGTACAATGTCCAGTATAAAAAACAGAGTAGTATAAACATAAATATGATAATGTCTGATCACTTTCAACCAATAAAGATGAAATGTGTATGGCGCGATAAAATTGATTTTATTCAGTTGTGTATAGACAAATCTAACTCAAAAATTTTTAAATTGTGGAAATAATAGACACTACACAATTTGAAATCACAAAAAATATATGAAAATGCGAAGAAAAGTACAAAGGTCGTAATGCTAAGATAAACAAGACTTTATAACGTTTGCTATATTCAGTGCACTTACATTTGCGTTTATAAAATTGGCTACTTAGACATATAAGGACATTACTTTGAGTGCTGCTGCGTAGCCTGTTCTTCTCTATATGGGCAATAAATGTCTTGTTTGTACATCTGAACTCTTATCCTGGTCACATCGGTGCATAGATGATTCGGTATTTTCCGAGTCATCTAATTTTATATAATGTGACAGGTAGTTTCTTGGCAGGCATTATCCTCAGTTTGAGAGGAATCGAAATGGAAATCTGTTTCGTCATCCTAGCTGCTCCGACACCATTTTAGGTTCTGACTGCAAGGCTACTTCAGCCCCTTAGCTCCTGCTCATGTGCATGAAGTGCATGTGAAGCATAATTTTCTTGGTCTACACCTGTGCTGAAGCATCCCTTCCTATTTAGGGCTACAACCAATAGAATGTCGAGGTAATCGAGTGAGACAGAGCTCAAGCAAACTGTGATGAAGTATCACGTATCACTAGCAATTGTTTACAGGATAGTAACACATATCCGTGTATTATATTTTCCATCTAATGCGTAAACTACCACGATGCTTTTTCGCATGATACTAATATACGTATGTTCCCATTTAAAGACCGTCAACTTATATTGACAAGTTTTGCATAGCGTTGTTGCTATGCTTTCTGAAAGCTGCAATACATTGTCAGTCAAACATTACACTGCGATATTTTCGATTGTTAGACGACTAACATCCTTTTGTATGGTGCCAGCTTAGTTATTAGTACAACTAGCATGACTTCTAGAAAAGCAGCGTTTGAAAAATATCTTAATTTCTCGCTCTGCTGGGTAAATATTTAAATGAGACGTGATAATTCGTCTTGGACTATACTGCCGCTTCTTTGATCGCTCGCTCTAGTTGATCAGTATGATTCAGTTAGGTTCATTAAGATGCTGAGGGTGCCATCTAAATTCGCCTTTCAGTAAAGTGGATTCATACTGCAGTTTGTTGCGGGTCTTATCTAATTTCTCCAAATATATTTCTGCAGTGTTAAGAATATGTGTCGAGGTTTCGTATTGGCACACTAAAGTTTTTTTTTCTAACTCTAGTGTTTCTTGTTGTTACTGAGGAACTACTAGCCAACTTCAACGATTCCTCACTTTCTGAAAGCTGCAATACTTTGTCAGTCTAACATTGCACTGCAATATTTTCGATTGTTAGACGACCAACATCCTTTTATGAGGTGCCAACTTAGTTATTAGTATAACTCGCATGGCTTCTAGAACAGCAGCTTTTGAAAAATATCTTAATTTCTCGCTCTGCTGCATAAATATTTAAATGAGACGTACTAATTCGTCTTGGACTATACTGCCGCTTCTCTGATCGCTCGCTCTAGTTGATCATTATGATTCAGTTAGGTTCATTCAGATGCTGAGTGTGTCATCGAAATTCACCGTTCAGTAAAGTGGATTCATACTGCAGTTTGTTGCGGGTCTTGTCTAATTTCTCCAAATATATTTCTGCAGTGTTAACAATATGTGTCGTGGGTCCGTGTTGGCTCATTGTGGTCTTTTTCCTAACTCTAGTGTTTCTTGTTGTTAGTGAGGAACTACTAGCCAACTTCAACGATTCCTCACTTTTTCTCGTTTCCTACTATTCTCTCCATTACGTTACTAATGTAAGTCCGAAGCCATAAAAACTCCAAGGAGTCCAATAGCAATATGTTATTGAGTACGTAAGATTAACGATGTGCTCTCCAGCGAGTGATGATAAGAACAGATAGTGTACAAATGCAAACAATTTACAAGGAAAAACTGGGCTAACCACGAGTATACGCCGTCTGAACAGAACTATCCGGACAGCCCCATGTAATGCACAATAAACCGTCGTCTCACGAGAGACAGACCCGTCAGAATAAATGCAGACGGTGCGATTTCAGTAGCGAAGCAGAAACAGCAGAACGGATCGGTCGGGAGACGTCAGTGAATTCGAATGTGGATGCCACCTGAGTAACAACAACGTAAGGTACAGTTCAATCTTTTCTAAATCCGCCAAAATCGACTGTTCGTGATGCTATTGTCAAGTGTAAACGCGAAGGAACAACCACAGCCAAAAAAGATCTCAAGTACTGTCGGACAGCGACAGTCAAGCATTGAGCAGGGTGGTTGTAAGAAATCGAATGAAATCTGAGGAAGGAATCACTTATGAGCGGTAAAGTGCTACCAGCAGTCAAGCTAACACAATCACTCCGCAAACGGATTTCTAAACACTGGGGTACAATGGCGAGCAGTTCGTCATAAGCCACACCATTCTGTACTCAGTGCTGATTGACACTTGGTGGGACGAACAACGCCACTGTAAAGTGGATGACTGGAAACGAACTATTTTGATTCATCAGTCATGCTATAACCTGTGGCACCATGACGGAACGGTTTGGCTTTGGCGAATGCCTGGAGAACGCTACGTTCCGTAATGACAATAGTGATGTACTGAGGAGGTGATGTTACGGTGTAGTGCTTTTTCTCGTTGTCGCGGACTGGTTTCCATATTCTGCTTAAGAAATCGCTAAATGCGGAACGGCTTGAACACATTTTACAGCTCTGTGTACCACGTATCTGTGAGTGGATGGTTTTTTGGAAATAATGTTCCTGAAATGAATTGGCCTGGCCAGGGAGACACCTGGCTCTCCAGGAAAATCTTTGTGATGAGTTAGTACGTCGACTTCTCTCGAGACTCCAGCGGCCAAACTACTACCTTCTCTGGCTTCAGCTGTTCAGGAAGAACGGTCTACTACTCCCCCACAGACATCCAGTCAAGTTATTGAAAGTGTCCACAGAGAAATTCAAGCCGTCATAAAGGTAAAGATTGAAAATATGGCATATTTTTGGCCACTGATACGTGTCTGGACACCTTTTGTCAGACTTCTTTCTTTTTGTTGTGCTCATTAAAGTTTTTATTTTACCTTCCGTGGTTTATGTGTGACGTATGATACGGCTTTCTGCCAGGTGTGAGCGATTGCTGTTGCTTATCTTGTTCGAGCTGAGAGAGAACTTAACGGAATCTATCAGACAAATAGCTCTCACGTTATTCGATATACTGCAGTACGTATCGACATGAGAACCAATCAAAGCAGTATCATATTTTTTAACATATCGAAAAGAAGCACATAACATAAGTGAAAAATGTACTACACAGTTCTTTAGAAAAACATTGTTCAATAAAAATTACATTTCATGAGCATTTGCCTTAAAAAGTCACATTTTTTCAGTCACTCTTAGTTCGCAATCTCAGCTGCAAACTAAAATTTTTTTTGGAATGGAAGAGTGAGGTGCTGACCTAGCAAACTTATGCATTATCCAAATGATCATTGGGCACCTGGTCACATATAAAACTGAGGGCAGGACACACACTCCAGCTGGCAAGGTAGGCATCAACTCTCAGCTTACAGTCAGACTAGCCACGATAAAGCCAGAGCCCCTTATTAAAGTACATGAAGACTCGCTTTCAACTACATTGACTCAGACATGTTACACTGAAATTACAGAATTATCTGCGGTATTCTGTTAAATAGCAGGAGGGCTGTTCTTTGCCCTATGTGCGTATATAAAGTTTAGTTTATATGTTGTGGTTTTTGTGATTTTTTGTATTATGTGGAAGAGTCTCTCTCTCTCTCTCTCTCTCTCTCTCTCTCTCTCTCTCTCTCTCTGTGTGTGTGTGTGCAACATATCTCCACTTACTCTTTCGGGTTTCGCCATTATCTTCACTAATGAAAACTGCACTTTCAAACTTTCACACACAGAACAAGAACACGCAGAACACAAACACACAGAAACAAACACACAGATCACACATACGACCACACATGAACGTGGAGCATCCACGACACCTAGTAAATGGAATACTCTCATTTACACAACAAGACAGCTCACATGGTAGTCAATGTATCCACAAAACAAGGAATAAAAGTATTCTACACACAGATAACTCAAAACAGAGAAAGTTAAGTATAAGCGATACCGACACAGACAGACACAGCACATTTGGTATTTATCAACTAACATGTCAGGAATGTCTTCAATTTACGTTGGACAGGGAAGAAGTATTTGCTACAGAGAAGAGCACAAAAACTAACGGTTATCACTTCACATTCGAAGAACAGCTTATGGTTATGGACCACAGAAAAAGAGACACAAGTATCGGTCTAAAAATTCTAAAATGCAGTAACAGTCCTCCACAAAAACTAATAATTGAGGAAATCTACCAAAATAAACACACAATCTTACATAAAGAATAGAATAATGCTAACCACAGTATTCCCATTCGTAAATTTTCGATGTATATAACATTATACATTAAGTTATTTATGATTGCAGATGAAAAACTGTGAGAAAGAAACAACTGTAGCGCACAGTACAGAAAAACAAAAAACCATGGCATTTGGTAACAATGTACATATAAAACATTTTTCTTTCTAACGATTTTGTGACTGGGTTTCTTAAAATTGAACTTTCTATATTTACAGGTAGTAAAGAGCAATTTTTTCTGTTATTTAATGGAAATAAAATTAAACAAGACCGCTGATGATGCTGTAAATTCAGCGAAACATGTTTATGTGAAAAGTAGAAGAAATTGTGTTGGATAAAGGTGGAATCCACTCAAAAACAAAGTTTACTTGTAAGCAAACACGGACACAATGGTGAGCTTCAACCTCAAAATAAATATTGAAACCTAGATCCCTGAATAGCATAGAAGCCTTGGAGAACAGATGGGCAGACACGAGTTCAAGGAATAGAGAAATCTATTCTCAACCACTAGAAGCAAGCGAATGTATATACACGTATTGGTAGAAGGAGTCAAATGCGTCTCTGTACACAGAGATTGACGAATACTCCAATCATCGTAAAGATTTTGCACCTGACATGCAAGTCGTTTGATGTAGACGTGCACAGTATATGTCACTGACGAACGGCCTTGTGCCCGAATAGCAGTCTGGCAAGTAACTATTTTTGACATGCTTCCCATAGTGTAATAGAAAGATGGCCTTTATCAAATAGAAACGCAAGCTACGGAGCTCCCGGCGCATAGAATTTCAAAATTCCAATACACATTCGAGAACAGACAGGTTTCATGAATTTATCCAGTAACAGTCCTCGATTGGCCTTACTGATCGCGGTGGGGTAGTGGTTAACACATCAATTCGGGAGGACAAGTTTCAAATACCCGTCCGGCCGTCCATATTTAGGTTTTTCGTGAATTTCTTGGCTACGGAATTCTGCCGTACTTGATTGGATCGATATACGCACGTGCTCTACCGACTGAGTTACCCAAGCGTGACTCACGACCCGTCCTCACAGCTTTACTTCCGTCAGTACCTCGTCTCCTACCTTTCCAACTTCGCAGACATACTCCTGCGAACCTTGTAAAACTGGTAATCCTGGAAGGAAGGATACTGTCGGGAGTAAAGCTGTGAGGACGGGTCGTGAGCTGTTCTTGGGTAGCTCTCGGTCCGGCACGCAGTTTTAATTTGCCAGGACGTTTCGTATAAGCGCATACTTTGCTGCAGAGTAAAAATTTCATTCCGGAGATGTAGGCACAGTTTTCTTGGTCTTCAAGTGAGAGCAGGTTAAATTTGCCTTAGCGTTAGGGTGTGAAACGAATATCGTTACAGTATATTAAGCAAGGTTCGGACGACGAACCGGAGCTGGTGCTCGGACAACTACGTAACATCAGTATGACCTTATTGTAAAATTGTTTTTGTAATGCCATTTAGCCTCAAGATGAGACATTCCCTCGAAACATGACGCTAAATAAATAATACAATATTCAACAAAGTTTGTGCCTGGTAGCGGTAATTTAAAAAATCTTCACAAATAAATAGAAATGTATTCTTACGATAAAATTGAAACCTTGCTTTCAAAAATCAAGCTTCATTAGGATTTTGCGTGCAAAAAACACCTTTTTCAGTTTTATTTACGTGCGCCACTTCTATGTTTAAAACTTGCGCGAAACGTTTCAAATATTGCAAAAAGGTAGACAAATACGCTGAAGTACATGAGAAACTGGTATAGGCATGTGTACTCAACTACAGAGACATGTTCACAGGATGAAAACGGCGCTGCGGTCGGCAACCCCTATATAAAAAATTGCCTTAATGGCTCTGAGCACTATGGGACTTAACACCTGAGGTCATCAGTCCCCTAGACTCAGAACTACTTAAACCTAACTAACCTAAGGACATCACACAAATCCATGTCCGAGGCAGGATTCGAACCTGCGACCGTAGCAGCAGCGCGGTTCCGGACTGAACCGCCTAGAACCGCTTGGCCACAACGGCCGTCCGTATAAAAGAAAATTTTAAAAAAAGTTGTTAGATGGGTTACTGCTCCTACAGTGACAGGTTGCCAAGGTTTAAGGGAATTTGAACGTGGTGTTATAGTCGGCGCACGAGCGATGGGACACAGCATCTCCGAGGTAGCGATGATTTGGGGATTTTTCCGTACGACCATTTCACGAGTGTATCGTGAATATCAGGAAACCGGTAAAACATCAAATCTCCGACGTCGCTGCGGCCGGAAATCGGTCCTGCAAGAACAAGACGAACGACGACTGAAGAGAATCGTTCAACGTGGCGGAAGTGTAACCCTTGCACATTGCTGCAGATTTCAATGCTCGGCCATCAACAAGTGTCAGCGTGCGAGCCAGTCAACGAAACATCATCGATATGGGCTTTCGGAGCCGAAGGCCCATTCGTGTACCTTTGATGACTGCACGATACAAAGCTCTACGCCTCACATAGGCCCTTCAACACTGCCATTGGACTGTTGATGACTAGAAACATGTTGCATGGTCGGACGAGCCTCGTTTCAAATTGTATGGAGCGGATGTACGTGTACTGGTATGGAGACAACCTCATGAATCCATGGACCCTGCATGTCAGCAGGGGACTGTTCAAGCGGGTGGGGCGTGTGCAGTTGGAGTGATATGGGCTCCTGATACGTCTAGCTACGACTGTGACAGATGACACGTACGTAAGCATCCTGGCTGATCATCTGCATATTTTCATGTCCATTCCGACGGACTTTGGTAATTCCAACAGGACAACGCGACACTCCATAAGTCCAGAATTGCTACAGAGTGGCTCCGCTGGCCAACAAACTTCCCAGACATGAACGTTATTGAGCATATCTGGAATGCCTTGTAACGTGCTGTTGAGAAGAGATTTCCTTCCCCTCGTACTCTCACGGATTTGTGGAGAGCCTTGCAAGATTCATGGTGTAAATTCCATCCAGCACTACTTCGGACATTATTCAAGTTCATGCCATGTCAAGTTGCGGCACATCTGCGAGCTCATTGAGGCCCTACACGATATTAGGAGGTGTACCTGTCTCCTTGGCTTTTCAGTTTACATGTAATTAATGGTCGTCCTATTCTTTTGTGAAAGCTTTATCCGGTGCCGGTCTAAATTTGAACACAAAGTGCACGCAAAATCCGCTTTCATGCGAATCGCACTTTCAGAGTCTGTTTAAAGTGATGCAAATGATGATAATTAAAAAATATATTTTATGGTAATTTTAAGAAGCATTTGCAAAACTCTTTCGTTGTTCCTGTTTTACTTGCGAAAAATGACGCGTTTGTACATCAAACCGTGCTTAGTAGAAATACGTTGCAGTTTAAGCGCTGCATTTGATATAATTTTAAAACTGATTATTAAAGTGGACTATTGTTTCATTGTTTATACATCAAAGATTTTATTCGACAGTGGCTTAAAACTATCGAGAAAACTATCGACACGCATAACGACGCTGGTACCATTTAGAATTATGCCCAGCCTTGTACAAAATGGTGTACTGATGATTGAGCATTTACAGCTTTATCGATGACCGCGTAGAAAATTAAACCAATCCGAAAATGACTATAAAAACATTTGTTACACAAAAATTTAAACTTATTTTTAACCAGTAGAAAATATTTTACTGCATTTTCTTCAAAAACTGTTACAATATCTTGTAGAAAATTTATTTTCGGACAAACCAAGTTTAAGTTCGTCAGTTTTCGAACAGGACTGAAAAGTTGATAGAATTTTGCTGTGAATTCGTTGTTTCGCAGTTCTTCTGATTGTTTCAGCTAATCATACTTTTACTTAACACGAACTGTTGTTGCAACAGTTTTCAAACTTCCTTATACCATACTTTAAATAAAAATGACAAGAATTTTAAAATAAGAGACAGTAACAAGATTAATGCTGTTCAATAGTTTATTATTTGTTGCACGAATCGTTCAGTTAGCGATATAGTAAGCTTTTAAGGAAGTTTCTCTATGTAATAGGGTCTTATCGTAAGTTTATCTGCGTAATACAAACTGTTTACATACATTATTATCAGAAACTTCGCACAGTATTTAATATTTCGTTCTGTATTGTATTTTTGTTTTTTGTTATTTTGTGTGGGACTGTATTAAGTAAAATTTGTGTTACTGTAAAGACAGTAAATTAAAAAAATAAACATTACATGCAATTAAAAATATTAAAAAATATAAAACAATGTAATAAAAAATAACAAAAAATAAAAATATGAAAACTAAAAACGTAAAATATAAAACAAAAAACTTCCACAGGTATGTCAGCTTGACGTGGTGGTGGGGCTTGTTGCTCTGAGGACACAGTAGGCTGTACTGAACAGGTTCTCTCATATGAGAGGTAACCATAGAGGAGCCAGACTAACAATGCCCAACTTAAGCAACATGTCTCGAAAGACAAAGAAATCTATACCAGATCAGTCGTCGCTTGAGTCAATAAAGAAACCACATCGGATGACAAGCTATTATGATAGAGTAGTAGCTGGTAACCAGAATGAAAAATACCCCTATAATAGCACAAAAGAGGCGAATGGGTCCTGGTCAGGGTTAGGGATGTAAAAGAAGGGAACTAGTTTTTCGACTTATTTGGCAGCTTCAAGCATATTTAAATCAAAACATCTTCATATGTTCGCGCTCTTTTTACGAGTTAGCCCTAATTGATATATAATATGTAAGGTTTTCAAATGTCTTCTGCCATTGAGCAGCAAATAATTTATCTTTACTGTACTGAGACAATGATGAATGATGGTGCTGCACGAGTAGTGAATAAGATACTTACTTCTGTCTTTAATTTTATCTGTGTCAATTGTGAAGTCCTGGGGCATTCTTATTTGAAGTACTGAGTAGTTAAGTTTTTAGAGAACCAGATTTGATATTTCTGAATCTGAAAGAAATTTATCTTGAATACTTTATTAAGGAGATGAAAATTTGTTTGTAAACGTATATTATTGATTCTACTGATGGAGAAGATTTTTTGGAGGGATATTTCAAGGTAACTAATGAATGTGCAAAAATGAAATGTTTGTTTGTCAGAACTATTAATTGAACGAAATCTTTCTCCCTGAGATAACTAATAACATTCATGATCAGAGTTAATTTAATCTCTTTGTTTTCATAATCTCACAAATAACGAAACTGGTTGGAACGTACGTAATTTTTTCGTAGCTGTTGGGATCGTCTTACGTTGTACAATGTTTTTTGTCAATAGTCAGAGTTTAATTTCTCAAGAACAACTTTCTTCGACTTAAAACCTTCTTCCATCATTTTCAGAAAAATTTTGAATATTTTGCCGTGTGCACATTGCACCTCAAGCCACACAAAGCCACAGATTGTTTCTGACAGGCAAAAAAAACAAATTTTGTGTCGAGTAGCTTATTTTTTCTTTATTGTCTACACCTTCTGATTTCTATTCGGTTTAGAGAACGTCAGTACACCAAACACAAATCAACACGTCGAGCGTGAGTTAAGTTGCTTTTATTTCAGGGCAGATCTCACTCAGCATGCTTACGAGGAAACAGTCCGTAGAATTATCGGATGTTTTAGTACGCAAGCAAATTAATTTACCATGAACTTTGTAGATAATCTCAAACGGTTAACTTTCTTCTGAGTAGAGCAGTATTTTATTTTTGTGGACATTTCAAGTCAGAAATTGCACTTCATGGCATGCAGCTAACATAATGTATTTCAGTATTGGTTTCAGTTAAATAGTTTTCACTGAGTACACAATTAATTACTTTGGCATAGAATTAGATTAATTTTCGTTATTTCAAATTCAGTATTTATTAAGTTTAAAGTTTTGTTTCATGGTACTGTTCACATATGCAACACAGGTCCAACCAACAATCAGTATTGCTCAGCAGTTGAGAACATTATCTAAAGCACACGTTACACAAGGAGGAATTTTTTGGAAAAAGAATATTCAATTTTTTCGTTTACAGATAAATTTTCATAAATACTCACAAATGTCACTTTATCTGACACAATGCATTATATTACATCACGTGGGTATTGATACTGACAAGTAGAAGCTTCAAATATGTTAATATGTTTTGATTTAAATGACTTGGAAGCTGCAAGATAGGACGAAAAGCTAGTTCTCGTCTTTTACATATCTAAATCTGCTATGATGACAGTATTTTTAATTCTGGTTGAACTGATATCATTAGAAGCAGCAGTGACGTTATGTTGAACAGTATTGGGTGAGGTAGGTTACTGACTTACTGACATACTTATTTACTTATCCAGCGGTTGCCAGACCTGTAGACCATGCACGCTACATCAATATTCGGTCTCCACTGCATTCTGTCGGTTCCTGTTCTCTTCTGATTGATAATTTAGAGAGATCTACTTCAGTTGTATTAATTAGTGATTCAAACCATGACTGGTTTCAGGATTTTAAAATCCCATCTTCAGGCATATGATATTGCATATGGTAACACATAACAAGTGGATGGGCCAATCAGCGCAAGAGCTCCAGTAGTGCATGTTGTTGGAAACTGTCCACCGCTGGCAACAGCATGGTAGGAACGCAAACCACTACCATCCGCCACCAATTAGCTGCCCATCACAGGGCAACCGAAAGGTAGAAATGTCAGCTGCTACTCTCTGCCGCCAGGGAACTGCACGGTAGAATAGCAGCTGCTACAATCCCCCCCGCCCCCCAGGCTGTTACATGGTAGGAACGCCAGGAACTACTGTCCGCCGCTGGACAGCCACATGGTTGGAATGCCAGCCACTACTCTGTGGCTGACATTCCTACCAAGCAGCTGACTGCTGGTGGACAGTTTCCGCCAGCATGCAGTGACTGGAGCTCTTGCACTGATTGGCCCATCTCCTTGTTATGTGTTACTAGATACAATAGTATCATACATCTGAAGATGGGATTTCGAAATCCCGAAACCAGTCGTGGTTTGAATGAATAACTGATAAACTGAAGCGGATATCTCTACATTCCTTATCATGCCTCCAAGTTGCGGATGTCCTGCATACGAAATCCTCCCAGTTGACTACATTCAGAGCTTCCTCATCTTTCTCTAAATCAGGGGTCTCCAAACTACGACCCGCGGGCCGAAATCGGCCCATGAGGTCCGGCAAACCAGCCTGCGTTAGCTGGCCGGATATTCCCCGGTATCCGGCCCGCCAAATATTTGAGGTGGTACCTATACTGCCAACAATTGAGTTTCAAGGCCTATCGCGACCAATACACCGCGACATTGTCGGAGTTCTATCTTTACAAAGCAGAAGGTCATGTGACTTCTGAAATTTTCCTGGCGTATTTCTTCTTCTAATAATTTCCGGGTATGCAGCCGGATCCCGTCGACATTCTGCCACGATATTTCGGCCCAGAGACGTCCGGCCATCATCAGGTGAGTACACAACTACTGAAGAGCCCAGGTGCAGTCGCGGTATTTATGCCGAATCTCGCGCATGCGAAATGTACTGGCATCCCACAGCGCATGCGTCAGGTGTTGACAAGCGCAGCATAGCCGAGTTGTACGTGCTGCCCTCGGTGGTGAAAATAAAGGTTCATCTAGTCATTGAGTATCGAATGACACTGTCGTTTCCGCTGTGATTGTATAATTTTAATAACAGAATTCCAATTTTTATCCAGCTGAAAGCCGTTGTCACGATTTATAAGATTATTGGCAAGACGTATTTCCACTGATTCCTTGATTACGGAATCCCAAAAACCGGAAACCGGGGTTAAAATTTTTGTTCCATTGAATGTCCCAATGAAATACAGTGCTCTGCTACTGTCGATTTTGACGATTGCCGCAGACGGGTGTATGTGAATGTGGCTCTGCATATATTGGCCAGACGACAAGAACTGTCCATGAACGATGTATAGAACTTGAAAGATACACCCGTCTGCGGCAACCGTCAAAAGCGGCAGTAGCAGAGCACTGTATTTCATTGGGACATTCAATGGAATACAGTGGAACAAAAATTTTAGCCCCGGTTTCCGGTTTTTGGGATTCCGTAATCAAGGAATCAGTGGAAATACGTCTTGCCAATAATCTTATAAATCGTGACAACGGCTTTCAGCTGGATAAAAATTGGAATTCTGTTATTAAAATTATACAATCACAGCGGAATCGACAGTGTCATTCGATACTCAATGACTAGATGAACCTTTATTTTCACCACCGAGGGCAGCACGTACAACTCGGCTATGCTGCGCATGTCAACACCTGACGCATGCGCTGTGGATGCCAGTACATTTCGCATGCGCGAGATTCGGCATAAATACCGCGACTGCACCTGGGCTCTTCAGTAGTTGTGTACTCACCTGATGATGGCCGGACGTCTCTGGGCCGAAATATCGTGGCAGAATGTCGACGGGATCCGGCTGCATACCCGGAAATTATTAGAAGACAGAAGGTCATGGTTAAACTTGAGGCTATCCACAATAAACAGACAGACCATTCTCGGTGCGATAGCGAAAAAAAAAAAAAAAAAAAGAACGGTTAGTCCGCGGGCCACATTGCCTCCTCCACGAAGTCATAAGGGCCAAGATCCACCTAGTGGGATTAAAGCACCATAGCACTCCATGATCATCGTAATGTAAGGCGAAAGGAAAGATAAAATCGCAAAAATCTAAGGTTGTGGGAATAGCTAGCACTGAAACGAACTACGATTTTTATTTAATTACATAATTTCGTTGGTGGACTGTATGTATTTTACAAAGTAATCAAAAGAAAGTTAAACCTCGCTTAAGAAGCATCTTCCATAATGATTGATCACTAAGGCTAGTCGCCGAAGTGGCGTCCATTTGAAAGACTTGCACCAGACTCGTGAGTAGAATAAAATGCAAAGAAGTTTTTACTTAAAATGTTTTCGCCAAACTAGTCTGTTAACCGTTCTTTTTTTTTTCACTATCGCACAGAGAACGGTCTGTCTTTTATTGAGGGTAGCCACAAGTTTAACCATGACCATCTGCTTTGTAATGATAGAGATCCGACAATGTCGCGGTGTATTGGTCGCGATAGGCCTCGAAACTCAATTGTTGGCAGTATAGGTACCACCTCAAATATTTGGCGGGCCGGACACTGGGGATGTCCGGCCAGCTAACGCGGGCCGGTTTACCGGACCTCACGGGCCGGTTTCGGCCCGCGGGTCGTAGTTTGGAGACCCCTGCCTTAAAACAAGCTTTGAATGGTGGACGATTCCTGGCAGATGAAGATGTGCAGCAGCCAGTTACGGACTTCTTCATGCAGTAGGTTCAAAATGGTTCAAATGACTCTGAGCACAATGGGACTTAACTTCTGAGGTCATCAGTCCCCTAGAACTTAGAAATACTTAAATCTAACTAACCTAAGGACATCACACACATCCATGCCCGAGGCAGGATTCGAACCTGGGCCGCAGTGGTCGCGCGATTCCAGATTGTAGCGCCTAGAACCACTCGGCCACCCCGGCCGGCCATACAGTAGGACACGGCGTTCTACCAAACTGGCATCTTCAACTTGATGCGCCAATCGCACGATTACTTCAATGCTCACGATGGTTTTACCTGACTGGAACTTCGATTCTGGACTGTACGACCTTCAAACGGAAACTGTTTGATCGCCCCTTGTAACATTTATTGCTCAGTTCCTTGACAGTCTGCTGTACTTAGTATCTGGTGCCATACTTACATTCTCGCAGACATGACAGCACTGTTCAGTGATAATTCCAACTATTACGTTTCATCGTATTTGGCTATAAAACTCTCCAACACTGTGTTGGGAAGGGTAAGGGCTCACGTCCAGTATTATTGAGTGTGTCAGGCAGAGATCAGAGTACTGCGAGTTCACAGGCAACCTCTTGACACTGTAAGTATAAGAGGTAGGGCGTCGGCCGCTGTGGCTGAGAGGTTCTAGGCGCTTCAGTCCGGAACCATGCGGCTGCTGCGGTCGCAGGTTCGAATCCTGCCTCGGGAATGGATGTGTGTGTTGTCCTCAGGTTAATTAGGTTCAAAAATGGTTCAAATCGTTCTGAGCACTATGGTACTTAACATCTGTGGTCATCAGCCCCTAGAACATAGAACTACTTAAACCTAACTAACCTAAGGACAACACACACATCCATGCCCGAAGCAGGATTCGAACCTGCGACCGTAGCAGTCGCGCGGGGTTAATTAGGTTTAAGTAGTTCTAAGTCTAGGGGACTGATTACATCAGATGTTAAGTCCCATAATACTTAGAGCCATTTGAACCATCTGAGGCAGGGCATGTTGCTGGTATAATGCTGCTAGATGTGAATCTCAGATCACTGGAAGTTAAAGATCCTCTGTTGTTGTTGTGGTCTTCAGTCGAGAGGCTAGTTTGATGCAGCTCTCCATGCTACTCTATCCTGTGCAAGCTTCTTCATCTCCCAGTACCTACTGCAACCTACATCCTTCTGAATCTGTTTAGTGTATTCATCTCGTGGTCCCCCTCTACGATTTTTACCCTCTGCGCTGCCCTTCAACACTAAATTGGTGATCCCTTGGTGCCTCAGAAAATGCCCACCAACCGATCCCTTCTCCTAGTCCAGTTGTGCCACAAATTTCTCTTCTCTCCAATTCTATTCAATATCTCCTCATTAGTTATGTGATCTACCCATCTAATCTTCAGCATTTTTCCGGAGCACCACATTTCGAAAACTTCTATTCTCTTCTTGTCTAAGCTACTTATTGTCCACGTTTCACTTCCATACATGGCTACACTCCATACAAATACTTTCAGGAACGACTTCCTGACACTTAAATCTATACTCGATGTTAACAAATTTCTCTTGTTCAGAAATGCTTTCCTTGCAGTTGCCAGTCTACATTTTATATCCTGTCTACTTCGACTATCATCAGTTTTTTTGCTCCACAAATAGCAAAACTCATTTACTACTTTCAGCGTCTCATTTCCTAATCTAATTCCCGCAGCATTACCCGGTTTAATTCGACTACATTCCATTATCCTCGTTTTTTTTTTTTTGTTGATGTTCATCTTATATCCTCCTTTCAAGACACTGTCCATTCCGTTCAGCTGCTCTTCCAAGTCCTTTGCTGTCTCTGACAGGATTACAATATCATCGGCGAACCTCATAGTTTTTATTTCTTCTCCATGGATTTTAATTCCTACTCCGAATTTTTCTTTTGTTTCCTTTACTGCTTGCTCAGTATACAGATTGAATAACATCGGGGATAGGCTACAGCCCTGTTTCACTCCCTTCCCAACCACTGCTTCCCTTTCGTGCCCCTCGACTCTTATAACTGCCATCTGGTTTCTGTACAAATTGTAAATAGCCTTTCGCTCCCTGTATTTTACCCCTGACACCTTCAGAATTTGAAAGAGAGTATTCCAGTCAACGTTGACAAAAGCTTTCTCTAAGTCTACGAATGCTAGAAACGTAGGTTTGCCTTTTCTTAATCTATTTTCTAAGATAAGTTGTAGGTTCAGTACTGCCTCACGTGTTCCAACATTTCCACGGAATCCAAACAGATCTTCCCCGAGGTCGTCTGTAAGGAATTCGTGTCAGTATTTTGCAGCCGTGGCTTATTAAACTGATGGTTCGGGAAATTTCACATCTGTCAACACCTGCTTTCTTTGGGATTGGAATTATTATATTCTTCTTGAAGTCTGAGGGTATTTCACCTGTCTCATACATCTTGCTCACTAGATGGTAGAGTTTTGTTAGGCCTGTCTCTCCCAAGGCTGTCAGTAGTTCTAATGGAATGTTGTCTACTCCCGGGGCCTTCTTTCTACTTAGGTCTTTCAGTGCTCTGTCAAACTCTTCACGTAGTATCATATCTCCCATTTCATCTTCATCTAAATTCTCTTCCATTTCCATAATATTGTTCTCAAGTACATCGCCCTTGTATAGACTCTCTATATACTCCTTCCACCTTCATGCTTTCCGTTCTTTGCTTAGAACTGGGTTTCCATCTGAGCTCTTGATATTCATGCAAGTGGTTCTCTTCTCTCCAGAGGTCTCTTTAATTTTCCTGTAGGCAGTATCTATCTTACCTCTAGTGATATGCGCCTCTACATCCTTACATTTGTCCTCTAGCCATCCCTACTTGGCCATTTTGCACGTCCTGTCGATCTCATTTTTGAGACGTTTGTATTCGTTTCTGCCTGCTTCATTTACTGCATTTTTCTATTTTCTCCTTTCTCCTCAATACAGAAAAATTCTGTCACCGCATCCGTAAAAAGTGTCCTATATACTGCGCTCAGTGAAATTTACATCCAATGAAGTCTGCACCCAGAAAAGGTCAAGGGAAGTCCACTGATCTGTCCGTCTGAACTCCGCAACATTTCCAGCAGATAGAAGAGCTGTCGGCTCTGACATGGCATACTGATGAAGAGGACTGGAAATTTTCGAACAAGAAATGTTGTGCCAAAACCTGTGCAGTCGGAATCCTATTTTCTGTCAGAGGCTGTCACACAATTTTTACTGATGACAAGATCTTCAGAAACTCCAATTTAAAACCTAAAAGCTAAATTACGATCACGAAGTTTCAAAATCGTATCTCTTCTACTTGACAAAGTTTGCTTTAAAATAAATATAAAATAAAATATCGTCCATGCCCATGGATCAGCATATGGTGCATAAGATGCGTTGTCATACTAACTAAAAGATCAGGGATATGTACGTGTATAGGCGACATATACTCTCACTCGTAGCGCTACATGTTTGCGTCTTCTGCATGTGACTTCCTTTATATTTATATTTGCGCATATGATTGTCAGTATTTCCAAGTGGTAAGTGTACGAGTATTATAAAGTTCTGCATTAAGCAGGGTATTTTTTAAACAATAGAGCCTGCGCTATAACATAACTTACGTAACAATAAAAAATAAACTGTTTTAAGATGCCAGTACATAATATGATTTTTCATTTTAGGACAGAGTACGCATCATAAAAGAAGGAGAAGTAGGTTTTAGACGAACCGACTAGAAACAGTGTAATATGCATACGTAAGAGGGAAATACGTAGAATGTCAGGTCGACCATTGGTGGCATTCCTTCGGGCAGCTGGTTATCTGCATGTCGGCGTCAAAGCCACTCGGACTGACTGGGACAGCACCTTACTGTGCGTAACCGGAACGTTTCCGTTGGACGAGGACTCTGTAGCTGCAGGTAGGCTGCGACTTAGCGAGCAGTTAATTTCCGATAATACTAGCCACACACTCTTGTGTGGGCACAAATTTTACCTTACTTCAATTTCAATATATCCTTAAGAAGACAGCATGCTACACTTCAAGACCAGATATCCCACCACTACGACATCAATAAATAGAGTCACTTTGCTCAGGTTAGGAGTTTCCACTAACAGACACGCTGACCACCTCCACTTGCACAGAAGTTTGCTGCGCCGAATACTAAGTATTACAAGGTTGGGAATGTATGTTCCTACCAGACCCAACTCCATCCAAACCGCAACGGACGGTACGAGCGTAAACCTTCATGTGGAGCTGTCTGGCGACAGTGCTGCTACCCACAGTGCTCTTATTGCGGAACACACTGCCGTCCTGACGTCTGCAAGCAAGGACGTGGGCTCGTTCAGAGCTCAGAGGGCGACCCTCCGGGGTTTTACACACTTTTATATCGACGGCAAGTCTCTGTCCTGCACTCAGCCTGGTTACAGTTATCTGGACGTCGCTGCTGTAGTCGGGGCAGAAAAGCAGCAGCGCGTTACCATTTGCAAGACAGGAACTTTTGCTGAGTAGCGTAGCTGGGGCTCAAAATAAAAATAAAAACTTAAACCTGTCAGCACAGGCGCCCGACTACCGTGTACGATAGAGTGCACTCAGTAAAGGAATACACCAGGACTGAGACTTTATTCCCTGCCTAAGTCCTACAACAAACACAGAAAATATGTGAAGTGCTCGACAGAATGAAGTGCTAACACTCAATTTAGTGAGGAGCAGACTGATTAAGTTATCTGTCGCGTTTTGGAAATCACCACATCTTTTAACAGCAACTGCGTATGTACCACCAAAGAGAGCTCTCTACTGTAAAAATTGTTTCGTCGCATAGAATTTGGGTTTCTGACTTTGAATTTAATAAAACGTATAAGGAATATCTCGAAATAAGACCTTGTGGATTAGCACTTTCTTCTGTCAACCCCTTCAAACGCCATTTGCTAACAGGGGCAGCTTATGATAAATTCATGTCATTCATTGCTATAAGACCATGATCATTTCTGAAAATAAGATAAAATTATGGTTATGAAACATGAGACTTTGCAATTGCTCCTTTTTTCTACCTTTTGAAAAATAATACTACAAAAATGCACCTACGTGCATTTCTGTAATACTATAAACAGTATCACTGTCACTGTTTAAAATACAGAGACAGGACGTGCCTGACATATAACGGACGAGTATTCTAACCTCTTACTTTTACACATTTTTAATACCTTTGTAAAGACTTAAGCAAGCTTTTCTATAGGAGATGGTTCGCATACAGACGGGTATCTCTGTGGCATGGCCAATAGTGGTAATCTTTTACCAAATGAGATGCGGAAGCAAATATCGGATGTTGACGACGGAACTAGAAAAATTCTTATTGTAATTTTATCTTTAGAATAATACATTTCTCTTATTTAAATTTCAACTGTTTGTGTGCAAAACTGCCTGTAGCGTATGATAATTGCTATCGGTTCCTGTAATCATAAGCAAGCCTTGAATAAATTCAGTTACATGCATTTCATTGTAAATTATATTCTCTATGATCAACTAAGAAATACGATATTGATCAAATGTATCCGAAGTCTCTATTGCGTGCTCGTGTTTTTTCCATGAAATTTTACTTCACTGTATTTGAATTTTCGAGGCTTTGTTTAAATAATTATATGTCTTATTTTGTACATAATCGTAAGAAACGTTAATGGTTTTATGTTGTAGACATAGGACTTCCATATCACTGAAAAAGCGGGCACGTAGAGTCGAACAGGAAGGAAGCGATGAGGAGGAAAATTCGGCAAACTTCGCCCTTACAAGCGCTCCCTGCAAAGCTTTTCAGTACATCTACAAGCACTATTGCGAACTTCATTAAATTACCATAAACGTTGACTTCAACAACTATACCATATTAATATTAACCATATTAAGACTGAAGTAAAGAATTATGTCACCAGTAGTACGACAAATGAGGAATAACACAGCAAGCTTGTTTGAAAAACGAAATTAAAGCCTACTCAAAATACAAAAATCAAAACAATGTCAACTTTCCAAAACTCACCAAGAATTAGGAAACCAAATTACAACCTACTCAGTAGTGTATGGCCTATGGAAAGCACAAAAGCCGTACTACAAAACAAATGGGAGGAACAGGACTGCAAAGGAAAGAAACTATTAACCAAAAAATCTGAAAATGCGCAGACACACCTAAAACACAAAATAATTTCCACTAAGTTTGACCAGTTCAGTTGACATAACACTAAACAACAGGAACAACAGTTACTTGAAACTGGCCCTGTACGTAATTTGAAAACTCACATCACACATAAAACAATGAAAAATATAATCAGTGATAGTGAGTACACCATAGCGAACAGTGGGAAAGGCAACACAATAGACTTCAGTCCATGCCTAACAAAGAAACTTTTTTAAGAGGATATAAAACAAATGTTCACGAAAACCAAAACCTCCATCAGATTAAGACAGACGACTGCGGAAAACAAAAACTCCATAAAATTAAAAACAAAACAAATGATAGTAAACCCATAAACAGTATACATGAAACACAGAAAACAGAAAACGGCACTAATCAGTACAACAAGCAAAGAGAACGGATTGTTCATAATGTCACAAATAGATATACTGAAGAAATAGTGAAATATAAAACCAAATTACCCAGTGTAACAACAGGAAAAATGCTAAAGGAATCTGAAAACACTTCTACAAATCTTTACATGTACATCCAAACAAATCGTTTTCTAGGACCATTGTCCCACTTCAATATGGGGTCGGCTTGGTTACTATGGATGTGGCAATGTTAGTGTCGAAGGGTGGTTGGATGCCCTTCTTTTCGCCACCCAGTACTCCCTGGGACAGAATTAGTGTACCCCAGCTGTCTGTGTCTAGTGTAAGCCATGAAATAGTACGAACGTATTCAGATGTCTGTGAGTCGTGTAACTGAGGTGGAACGTGGGGATCAGCCCAGTTTTCACCTAGTGGGACGTGGAAAACCGCCTCAAAACCACATCCAGGCTGGCCAGCACACCGGCCCTCATCGGTAAATCTGCCGGGCGGATTCGATTTGGGGCCAGCGCGTACCCGAGTCCAGGAATCATCCTCATTAAATTCAGTTGTTACTCTGAGGGTTCATTGTCAGACACCGGTTCCTTCTTAACTTTCACATAGGTATCCATTTTTAGTAACATGTTAACAGCAACTAACACGATACGGGGTACAAGCAAACGTGATGCGACGCTTCGCGAAGTAATTCAGGTAGCGGCAGCAGCTGTGGTGGTGAAGATGGCTGCTGATATCGCCTACGGCAGTAACTCAGCACCGGTGGCAACCGCGACCTAGTGTCTTCTTCTTCTTCCCTCCTTCCGTCACGATCCAGGTTACTACGGCTGACATTCAAACATTATTCATCACTCGCGAGTAAATCCTAGCACTGTTCTCGCACTGGTCTCTACCTATTTCACTTCGGTATCCTGTTAGTGCCTACCGAGTTCGTTGTTTTCTACCAATCACTTTCACCTTTCAATTCTTTTCCCGGCCGATGCCCAAATGTGAGGCGGCGGGTAAAATATTGAAAGGTGGCTACACTGAGCCACAGCGCCAGAGATTGCGCCAAAGAGTATTATTCAGCCGCCTCCACTGGCAGTGCTTGTCGAGAACTCGTAGTAGTCAGTTCTGGTCGAGATGTGGTAGTAGTCAGTGCTTGCTGAGATGTCGTAGTGAAAAGTTCTTGTCGAGAAGTCGTAGTGGAGAGTGCTTGTTCCATGTTTTATGCAGTTGTTTGATGGGATAGACAGCAGATGTTGTTCTAATGGAGATATTGTAATGATCAGAGTGCTTTTCGTCAATATATATGAAGGTAACAAATTCCCTGTTTTTTTTATTATTTTAATGTCGTAAATAATGCGTCATTACAGGTTCAGTCAACAAAGCATCTGGCTTGTGTCCTTGTATTAGAGTGTAATTCTGGTTTTCTTGTGCAATTATAGTATTTCTATTTTTTTTAATTACTTCAGTATAAATGGTATTTAAAATTTCTTGTCTTATGGAAGAAGAACCGTGCCAGATGTGTACGTTGAATCACACTTCCACACACAGAACAGCTATACTTGTGGTTTGTTGTTTCCTAGGTTTTATAGTTGCTGGGGACTTAATCAATTAATTGTGTTAACGGAAATTTTCTTTCATTCTTTGTTGTTATTCTATGCAGTCAGATTGCGTACTAAAACTAGTCAGGGCCAACCGTTTACGAGACTTCGTAATCGGACAGACAGCTACGAAAAATAAAATATATAATTAAGCCCCCATGCACGTGGCGACCGCTGCTTCGGATCGTCCCTTGGAATTCTTCTGATTGTAAAAATAGTAGACAGTAGTATTGTTGTAGTAATTTGTAGTTTAGTAATTGTAGTCTATATTGCATGAGTAGATTTGGTAATTGTCATTCTTTTAATGGTATATTGGCAGAATTTAATTTTTGATGTCTTGTATACAGGTCTGACAATTTTGTGCAATTGTGAAGGTTCTAATTGTTCGTTAGGCGTATCTGTCGGGAAGTATTTCGTGTGAATGGTATTGTTGGAGATAGTGTCATTCTGTGTAATTTTCGTATAGTGACGAATTTTGTAGGTTTTGTAAATGATTACGCGATCGATAAAAAAGGCAAAAATGATGGATAGTCAGAATGACGAAATTGTTGACATGGCGAACTCGTCAACACAGGAGAACAGTCTGATGAATAATGAAGTGGAAAACAATTTAATAAGTCGGGAAAATAGTCCGGAACCATTTCAAAATTTTTCTCAATCAGAAAATTCACAGAATACGATAGAAGATTCTGAAATAGTATCGAACACAGATAGCTTTACAGCTATGACGAAAGAAGTTGGTTTTGTGGCAAATGTTAGGGGTGAAAAGAATTTCGAATCAATTAACATGGAGCAGTTGATGGGTGCTATATTAAATTTGGGATCACAGATGGGAACTTTGCGATCTGAATTAAAAACAGTGGGATCACAAATAGGAACAATTAAAACTGATATGGGAACAATGGAAACACGGTTAGGATCTGAATTAAAAACAGTGGCAACACGTTTAGAAACAGAGATGGAAACAATGGAAACACGGTTAGATTCACGAATAGGGACATGTTTCAAAAACATGAAAGATGAATTAAAGAAAGAAATTAGAGAAAAAGTACAACCGATTTTGAATGCTCACAATAATAGGTTAATTTCAATAGAAATCAGACAAAAGGAACAGGATAGAGAACAGGAAGAAAGAGATCGCATGATAGTACAAAAATTTTCAGAGTTAAATTTACAACGTGCACACGATAAGGAAGAAATATTTGAAAGAATCGAGGAATCCGTATCAAATGACAGATTAAATAACCTAACACAACAATATGAACTGTTAACTACCAAATGTGTCAATACTGAAACCCGAGTCGCGACACTTACGGAAGACGTAAATAAACAGAAAGAACAATTAGGTGACTTATCGGAAAGAGTTGAGGATATTTCAAATAAATTGACAAGTCTTAGTTTAAATGGGGACAGAGATTCGGATGATACAGCTCCATTACCATTTGCAGAAACCGAAGAGTACCAGAACATAAATAAACATATTGAAAATCAGGGAAGATTTAATGAACGCGTTAAAAGGGAATTTGAGGCGTTACGAAAGCAAGTCAAACAAATTGAAGGCGAAATCGTAGGAAAAGACAGCAGAAGAAATTTAGAATCACAGATAGCAGAGGGCTTTGAAGAAAATAATTTATTTCATTTACGGGATGCAACAAGAGAGCGCCAGGCGCGCGAACTTGACAATAATCGACATTCGGACTGGGACAGACGCGGTAGGTCTTTGTCGCCACGAGGCGAAAACTTTGACTATAAACACTTTTTGACTGTTCGGAAATTTAAGATCTTCCGCAATTCTAAGAATGACATACATCCACGTTCATGGATAGATCAATTTACGTACGCACTTCCGCTAAATTTGCCACTAAGTCACAAACTGGAATTTATGTGCAGCTATTAATGTCCTCAGGGGATTCACTATACTAAGTGAATATGTGCTGTAGCGTGCATAGGGCCCCGAGCTGTAGTGGTGCTATTTCCCTTTTAGTTTTCTGCACCGCTGCCTACTCTTTTACTATTCTTTGCATCTGTCAAAACAACTCTTAGACTATCAATCTATCTAGAGAGTCAGTAAAGATTAACCGGATATGACGATTTTACCCAAAAGAGATTTCGGAAATTACCGTTTGGACTTACTGTACCTTCAGCAGCATTCATTCGTAGTTTAAACGAAATTTTACCTGTTTATCTTCGTGACAACATTACTTCATATATTGACGATATTCTTATTGCTAAACATTCTTGGAGTGAGCATAACAAAATTTTGGATTCATTATTACGTATCTTTGCAAGAGTTGGCATTACTGTGAACTTGGAAAAATCTGAATTTGGTCGTTCTCAGGTGAAATTTCTCGGTCACATTATTTCTACAGAAGGTATTCTTCCTGATCCAGAGAAGCTAGACGCTATCCGTAATTATGCTGTTCCTACCACAAAACGTGATGTTCGTAGTTTCCTTGGTGTCTGTAATTTTCTTAGACCCTTTGTTAGATTGGACAATTTGGCCACACCTCGTTTTTGCGAACTATCTGGAAAGTTCTTTTTAAACGAAAATCGGTCGACTACTCTGTTTGGTTAGTTTGTATTCCTGATGAGTGGGTCAATAAATTGATTTGGTACACACATTACAGTTATGCACACTTTGGTCCCAGAAAATGCTTTCATAAGTTACGAGAAAATTGCTACTTCAGTAATATGGAAAAACGTATTCGATCTGTTCTTGCCAAATGCAAATTATGTCAAAAGGCTAAGCCGCCAACTATTTCTCATAGAGCACCGTTGTTTCCTATGATTCCAGCGAAATTAAAGGAGATGGCTGCAGTCGATTTGTTCGGTCCAGTGGTTCGTTCTACTAATGGTTTTGCGTACATTTTCGTAGCAGTGGAATTGACATCAAAATATGTGTGTTTTACACCTTTACGCAAAGCAACAACTCGTTCAGTATCTAATGCTTTCATCAAACATTTTCTTAAAGAAGTGGATCATGTTGATAAGGTTATATCAGATAATGGATCACAATTTCGCTCTAAAATTTGGCTTTGTACTCTACGGCGTCGTAAGATTAAACCAATTTTCATTTCACTTTTTCACCCTCAATCTAACGCTTCAGAGAGATGGATGAAGGAAATCAATAAATTGTGTCGACTTTATTGTCATCAGAATCACAGAACTTGGGATCAGTATCTTCATATTTTTCAAAACATTCTGAATGAACTTCCTAATGACTCAACTTCTTTACCGCCAATACTGATATTAAAAAACAAAGCACCGACAAATCGCATTTCTGAAATCGTTCCTTTTCCACCTACATGGAAACTGCGGCATTCTGAAGTTGTCAACCTGGCTCTACGAAATATTGCATCTGCGGCTGCTAGAAGAGAGAAATCAGCTAAACGTCCTGGTCGTTTAAAAGCCTTGTCAATTGGCCAAAAGGTGTTAATTAAGTCCCACCGTTTGTCTCACAAAGGAAAGGGATTGTGTCGCAAATTTTTTCTGCTTTATAACGGTCCATATAGGGTTCGCAAAATCATTCATGATAACACTGTTGAAGTAGAAACTCTTAAATCTCGACGCTCTAAGGGAATACATCATATATCTAACGTTAAAATTTTTGTGGAATGACATACTTTAGAGAAACTAACAGTTACATGTAAACATGCGGAGAGTACAAGGATACCGCGCTGTGTTTTGGCGGCGGCACATACTCAAAGCAACACTCAAGTCTGCGCGCCGCACAAGGCAGTCGTTGACCGCAAACAATTACTTCCTACGTCACGCGCCTACAGCTGATCGAGCGCTCAGTGCGAATGCACTGACAGCCGTAAACAAATACACAGTCTAATTTCTCCGATTAAATTCAGTATAAAGGTATAGCGACTTGATGAATTATGTTATTAACGTTTAGTATTTTTCAGGATACGGTTCTATAAAATATTTAAGAACTTCAGGTAAATTCTGTGCGTGTCCGACGTTGAGACGACTTGCTATCGAGAAAATTTCAGGAAGAATGTAATTTCGAGGAAGAGACTAATAAACTAAAAAGGTAACTATTAATTGAATTTATTTTTCAGGTAACATATTTCCACTTAGGTACGTGCTTTAGACGTAATTTGCTGCTCGCGATTACGTGATTCATACTTTGTGCTAATTTCATATTTCATGTTCTATGAATTTACTTGTGAAGCGACGTGCTTGCGTACGTTAACTGATTTTGACAATGACTGATTAATGAACAGGGTTGTTATTTGTATATATTATGCATCGCTTGGCTGCACTGCTTTTTCACTGATGTCATATATATTTTTTTATTATGTGCCTGCTGTGCTTATTTATTTAAATTGTAATTGTCAACTGATTAATTGTGCTGACTGTGGTTATGTATGTAAGTTATACTTTGTGATTTATCTGCTTGCGCCTTCATGTTTACTTATTAAGATTACATATGAACATTTATTTGCTTATGCTGATGTGATGCTAATGACCTGTTTATTGTGTAAGACATATATTTGCTGCTTTGCTTATGGATTGCATATTTACACATTTCTGTTTTGTTGTCATAACTACTCTTCAATTTGGTATATAGAAATGCTGATGTACAGTGTACGAATATAGAGTTTAGGTTACACTATGGTATTAATTATTGTTCGCTTGGCAGAGCCTCGTTGTAGGGATTGTGCTGCATCCACTTGTTGACATTCTGTTCTCTACTGATATATTTACTCGCTATTGCATGTTTTGCTTACGCTCAGTGCCTTGTATTTTAAGATGAGAAAATGAACTGCTGTAATTCTACGAACGACATTAGTAAAAGAAACTTCATAGAAGTCACATGAGCTGGAGGTTTTATGAAAGCTGTATAAATTTATGCTAATAGGAAGGAAGCTAACGACATGACATACCAACACTATGGTTAGACCATTGACAGTTATTACACTGCATTGTTCGTGAGCAGTTGAAATAGGAAGTGACACTTGACACAAAAAATACTCCACATGTTTGCTTCTGCCATGATTCTTGAGGTGGTGTACACACTGTGAAATATTATGATCATTCACACTCCGTAATTGTACTTAATTACTGAGAGTTATTCGAACTAAAGTCTGTTAGAGGTCATGTATGCATTTCTCTTATTTAATGACGGACAACGTAACCAAAATGTATCTTATAATTCATAATGAGTAGAAGATATGGGTCAGGTGGACTACACAGAGGTTGTGTGTTGACAGTGTGTCTTTGGATTGTATGGGATGATGAACTGAAGTTTGTACTAGAATTTTATCTGTACTTGTTCGAGGAGACTGACTAGAGGAAAGAGTTGTTATGGAAGTGAAATGATATTGGTAATAAGGTTTATATGTATCGACGTATTGAAGAGGTATTATTGAGGTATTATTGAGATTATGTGAAGTTGATGAGTATTGGAGTTTTGGTGGACAAGACGTAAGGTAAATGGTATTGATGATAAGATTTATATGTATTGATGTAAGAGGTATTATTGAAGTATTGCGATTATGTGATGCTGATGATTATTGGAGTTCTGGTGGATAAGAGGTAAAGCAAGTGAGGTGCATATTTTTTTTGTTGGTCTATATGGAACAAGGAGGATGAAGACAGCAGACTAGAACACTAAAGTGGAAGGAAGATTGTCTACACACACTTTGTTAAATCAATAAGCAGTACATACTTTTTTTTTGGAGAGATGAAGTAATTGCATATCTTGGCTCACTGACAGTTGTTCAGCAACCGTACATTTGATTTGGCTTGGCAAACATTGGTCTTGACATGATGACTATGACTTTGACTAACTATTATTGACTGTTATACATTGCTGCCACTACAGCTTGATACACATGAAGAACATCAAATTTTGACAGAATTGCATTTACACAGTTAACACTATTCAATTACACAGTAGCACTAATGTGGACGAAAGATGACTGAGTGTGTTTTGTGTGTTTTCCTTTCCCAATCCCAAATTGGTACCGACCTATCTCCTAAATATTATTTTACTTGTTTGTTGTGGCTTGCACTGACACACATAAATGTTATAGGTTTACTGTTATTTGTGTATTGTAATAGTTAATATGACAATTATCTGATATCATTTGTGTGTTTCTTATAATTTGTATGTTTAGTGTAAGAGCATTGATAATAATTTTGTAAAAGCAATTTTGTGTGCATTCAAACTATTGTTCATGCCTGAACTGTCTGATTAGTGATGGTGAATATTATGGACTGTTACCTGCACTTTTTCAACATAATGGGTGCCACTTAGAAATGTTTAATTTCTGCTGATGAACTGTGTGATTAGTGATGGTGAATATCATTGACTGTTACTTGCACTTTTTCTACATGATTGGTGCCACTAGGACATGTTTAATTTCTGCTTATAAACTCTGATGAACAGTGTGATTAGTGATAGTGAATATTATGGACTGCTGTCTGCACCTGCTCAACATTTCTGGGTGCCACTGATGAACTGCTTCTACTGAAATGATGTCACTTGTTGGTGTCTGCACCTGCTCAACATTACTGGGTGCCACTGGTGGACTGTTTCTACTGAAATAATGTGACTTGTTGCTGTGTGTATCTGTTCAACATTGCTGGGTGCCACTAATGGAACTGTTTCTGCTGGATGATGTCACTTGTTGGTGTCTGCACCTACTCAACATTGCTGGGTGCCACTGATGGACCGCATCTATTGAAATAATGTCACTTGTTGGTGTCTGCATCTGTTCAACATTGCTGGGTGCCACTGATGGACTGCTTCTACTGAAAAGGTGTCACCTGTTGCTGTCTGCACCTGTTCAACATTGCTGGGTGCCATTGATGGAACTGCTTCTACTGAAATGTCACTTGTTGGTCTCTACACCTGCTCAACATTGCTGGGTGCCACTGATGAAACTGTTTCTACTGACATAATGTCACTTGTTGGTGTCCGCACCTGTTCAACATTACTGGATGCCACTGATGGAACTGTTTCTACTGAAATAATGTCACTTGTTGGTGTCTGCACTTGTCAACATTACTGGGTACCACTGATGGACTGCTTCTCCTGAAATGATGTCACTTGTTGGTGTCTGCACCTGTTCAGCATTACTAGGTGCCAATGATGGACTGCTTCTACTGACATAATGTCACTTGTTGGTGTCTGCACCTGTTCAACATTGCTGGGTGCCACTGATGGACTGCTTCTACTGACATAATGTCACTTGTTGGTGTCTGTACCTGTTCAACATTACTGGGTGCCACTGATGGAACTGCTTCTACTAAAATGATGTCACTTGTTGGTATCTGCACCTGTTGACCATTGCTGGGTGCTACTGCTGGAACTATCAATTACTTGTTTTTTTTTTTTTTAATCATTGAAAGCATTTTATGTGAACATTTGTATAAACAGATTTTTTGTGTATTGTGTAAACTATTATGTAAAGTCACATGTATGAAAGAATTTGTATTGCTTACTGTATTTTATATATTAGGTTATTCAAAGGTCAGTGCAAAGCCAAAATTTTATCTAATTATGTGATATTTACGTATTAATATTATCTTTTATTTTTGTCTGTATTTTTGTGGACGAATTTGGTGGTATTTTCACCACCAATGCTGGCAAAAATACCATCAAATTCTGGCCCGTGGAGGAAGGGCATATGAAAGGTGGCTACACTGAGCCACAGCGCCAGAGATTGCGCCAAAGATTATTATTCAGCCGCCTCCACTGGCAGTGCTGGTCGAGATGTGGTAGTAGTCAGTGCTTGCTGAGATGTCGTAGTGAAAAGTTCTTGTCGAGAAGTCGTAGTGGAGAGTGCTTGTTCCATGTTTTATGCAGTTGTTTGATGGGATAGACAGCAGATGTTGTTCTAATGGAGATATTGTAATGATCAGAGTGCTTTTCGTCAATATATATGAAGGTAACAAATTCCCTGTTTTTTTATTATTTTAATGTCGTAAATAATGCGTCATTACAGGTTCAGTCAACAAAGCATCTGGCTTGTGTCCTTGTATTAGAGTGTAATTCTGGTTTTCTTGTGCAATTATAGTATTTCTATTTTTTTAATTACTTCAGTATAAATGGTATTTAAAATTTCTTGTCTTATGGAAGAAGAACCGTGCCAGATGTGTACGTTGAATCACACTTCCACACACAGAACAGCTATACTTGTGGTTTGTTGTTTCCTAGGTTTTATAGTTGCTGGGAACTTAATTAATTAATTGTGTTAACGGAAAGTTTCTTTCATTCTTTGTTGTTATTCTATGCAGTCAGATTGCGTACTAAAACTAGTCAGGGCCAACCGTTTACGAGACTTCGTAATCGGACAGACAGCTACGAAAAATAAAAATTATTTTCATTTATATAATTAAGCCCTCATGCAATATATGTCTTTATGTGTTATTAGTTGGTGTTTGTCGTTTATGTAGTTCGCCGTCTTTCTCACGCGTGCCAGTCAACTATATTTGTAGTCAGCCAGAAAGCGATGGCGAACATACTGACCATAGTTCCCAGTCTACACGTGAACGTTCTAGTCCAGCCCACTAAATGAAATGATTCTTTTTTTTCTACTTAGCGGGATCAAGACTACGATCATAAATGAAAGTATAAAGTCATAGTTCATAGATATATGTAGTAAACTATCTCACGCACAACAATTTGAAAGTCACTATGTTCAGTTGACAGTAAATCTTTCTATCCTGTCACTGTTATCAGATGTCACTCTGCAGCGGAGTGTGCGCTGAACATTATAACTGTTCTGGAAGAAACCTCGCTGCCGTCCTACCATGCAGCATGAAATAACAACGAAGTCAAAGTGGGGCTACCTCCGGCACCCTTTAAAAAAAGTATTTATAGATATTCGACGGCCGCGATGGCCGAGCGGTTCTATGCGCTTCAGTCCAGAACCGCGCGACTGCCACGGTCGCAGGTTCGAATCCTGCCCCGGCCATGGATGTGTGTGATGTCCTTAGGTTAGTTAGGTTTAAGTAGTTCTAGGGGACTGATGACCTCAGATGTTAAGTCCCATAGTGCTCAGAGCCATTTGAACCATTTATAGATATTAAAACAAAATTCGAAGTACATCGCACTGTTAACTGTGGGAGTGTTAGTTCTTCCTAGGTCGCATACTCGCGTAGTTTTCCTTAGCTGATCACTTTACTTGGTCGGTTTCACAACGACAGCACCACCGCTCATTGCGCACCCGGCACACCCCATGTGTATAGTGGGTCTGCAAAAACCGTTCCTAGGAAATTGTCATACCAATCCTTGTACTTTCGTAGCCGTAAGAGTTTTGTGTGTCCGTCTTGGCAAGTATTGCCAGTAATCCGGTACGTTCAGTACATTCAGACATGTGTCTCTATATATGTAATGGACCATCGTACCTGTGATCCACGCCACTACGTTCGTCTTATGATTCAGAATATACGTTTCCTCTGGAAAAATACTATGTCGGAAGATATTACTGTATAGATAGTGCGCCGCATGAAAGCTATTATCTTCCTTGCTAGAGTCCAGACAGCCAATGTCTCGTCGCAGACCAGCCCCCAAATGTTGCGTACTTTTTATCATTCATTGGGTATTTCTTGTTCACTACAGTGTACCATGTTGACCTGACTGTTGTAGGTAGGTGGGGGTGATGTACCGTGCGCCACACCACGTGCCAATTAACGGCTGGATTCCGTTCCACCCTGTGCCGGGTGATCTGCCGAAGAAGCAGATGGTACACTTCTTTCGATGTCGACTGCCGGGACGTCGGTAAACGCTCTCGTACGTAGCTGTGGTCAACGATGGACGTACGCACATACTATAAAGGGGGCGATATATGGCCGACACTGACTGGAGGAAGATACGATGTTGGTACTAGTTCTCCGATGATCGTCCCCATAAGCGAGTGATCCCTGTTGCGCAACAGCCGTCGCTAGTTGTCCGCAACCGTTTCCGTCGTCTCCTTATGAAAGGTGATACCCAATCATCGGAGGGTTTGCACCACAAGTAAGGGTCCTTCCGTTCCTCGTTCTAATCGACACCCCACATGCACGAATTGTGATTTTCGGAAATTCAACTCGCTGCCAGCTGCCACCCATACGTCTTTGGCCAATCCAGCGCTGATTGAGTCTCCCCCTCATTCCGGACGAGGAACACAATATGCGCGTATGCTCTACATTTCAATGATAGATGCCGCAGGAAGATCGCGGTAAGACGGAGACGATGGCCTGCGAAGCACGATTCTAAGGCGATCGCATAAAGGAGGATCGACAAGCGGTAACCCTGTCTCACTGATCTTAAGATCTTAAAATACTCAGTTCTCCCTACGTTGACCACCATCGCTGATCTGGCGCCGTGCAACAGCCGCATCACAGCATTGGTCAATAAGACACCCATCCTGTTCATCACCGCCTTGAGGCAGCCATGATCCACTCGATCAGAAGCATGAGCGAAATCTACAACATCCAGTGCTCCCCGGAGGCGGCCTGCAGCCGTGAGGGCTATGACGTCACGACAGTCTCCCAAGGCTGTGTGTATATTACTGATGCCGCCAAGACAAGTCTGATCGGCATGTATTCGATCCGCCAGGGATGTTTTGATACGACTGCCTAGTACGCCCATGAAGATCTTGTAGTCACTGTTAAGGAGGCGATAATCATAAGGAGGTGTGCCACCACCGGGCATGCGTATCGGTATCATGAGCCCTTCCGTGAATATAATTTGAACCGAAACTTCTTGCCGCAGAAGCTCAAACATTTATAACCACATCGGTGTCATAATGGTCAAAACAGCACGGTAAAATTCCAACGGGAATCCGTCTGGACCTGAGGCCTTGTTGGAGGCACCTCGTGTAATCGCTTCCTCCAGCTCCTCACACGTAATTTCAGATAACACGTCCGCATCCCCGTTCTCACACGTCGCGTGTGGGATCTCTTCCAGGACGTTCCCCAGCTCCCTCTGGCCCTCCCCGCTGCTCGCATAGAATCTGCTAAAATGATCCATGTACGCCTATGCTATGCCACTTTGTGTTGAAAATCGACACCTATCGCCGTGATCGATCTCATGAATTAACGTCCTTCATCTTCTTCTTCTATCCTTTACCACGTAATGCATTGAGGGAACCTCGTTGGGCAGGCAATTCTGCGACCTCGGGCGTATCATTGTATCCGCCATCCTTAGTGTCGCAAGTTGCACCAGCTTCGCCTTGACTCGGTGGGCGGCCGTCTGGCGTTCTGGTGTAGGTGGTTGAGCGAACAGTTCCCGGACAGCCGTAATGGAAAACTCAGTGGTCGTGCGCTGCCATTGAGAAACCCCGTAACCTATTAACGTCCTCCGTAAAGCTGGCTTTCTGCACTCGATCCACCACTCCAGGACAGAACCGTAAGAATTTCGTCGACGGAGGCAGCCATGTCACGCGTCCACCACCATGCGTCGGCATTCTGCATCACGCAGGTGGGAGACGTTCATCTTCCTATTACCCCTGCGTCTCCATACCTGCTGTCTATCAAGGTTACCCGTACAAATATATGCCTCATAGTCTGTACATGCTGTCGGCCACATTTCTGCGTCCACCGTCGACATCGCCAACGCCCTTGAAACGTAGATCCGATCCAAACGGCTCGCGGAGTGGCTCGTAAAAAACGTATACCCTGGTTGATTGCGATACTTCAGGTCCTGTGTATCGACAAATTCCATCCCGTTGACCAGCTCCCGTAGGTCTTGGCTAGGAGTATAGTTAGCATGCTGGTCCTTTCTGTCGAGCACGCTATTAAAATCTCCGCCGAGGACGCAAGTATCGTATCGTCCCCAGAACAACGGTGTAACCTCATGGGCGTAAAAATCTGCTCTATGTCTCCTCTTATCCGAGCCCGACGGCGCGTATATATTGATCAAACGTATTCCGGCCGTACCACGGGAGAAAGCAAATACTCTACTTCGTCTGCATGTATCCCTTCCTGCAATAGTATCGCAGTGCCAACGCCTCTCTCGTCACACGGGGAACAGTAAATATCGTAACCATAAAAGTCCGAGGAGGGAAGCACCCGAACTTTCTGTAATAGCGCTATGTCTAAATCTGCAGCCTTTATCCTGTCACTGCGCATCTTGATTTTTACCGGCGTCCCAATGCTATTGATGTTAACAGACCCAATCCGATAAGCATGTCGCATGTCTGTCAACGTAGATAGGGCACCTTACGGTCACTAATTCTTCCGTACACAGGCTACTTTTTTTCTAACGTCCCCCGCCGTCCCCTCATATAGTCTACCGTTACTCAGTGCACTCTTGGGATCCAGAATGTCTCAATCTGGAAACACCCCCGGCTGTAGCTTTTGGAAGGTAGGAGTCGAGGTACTGGCGGAATTGAAGCTGTGAGGACGGATCGTGAGTCGTGCTCGGGTAGTTCAGATGGTAGAGCACTTGCCCGCGAAAGGCAAAGGTCCCGCGTTCGAGTCTCTATCCGGCACACAGTTCCAATCTGCCAGGAAGTTTCATATCAGCGCAAAGCCTCTGCAGAGAGAAAATCTCATTCTGGAAACATCGCCCAGGCTGTGGCTAAATCATGTCTCCGCAATATCCTTTCTTCCAGGAGTGCTAGTTCTGCAAGGTTCGCAGAAGAGCTTCTGTGGGGTTTGGAAGATAGGAGACGAGATACTGGCGGAATTGAAGCTGTGAGGGCGGGTCGTGAGTCGTGCTTGGTTAGCTCAGATGGTAGAGCACTTGCCCGCGAGAGGCAAAGGTCCCGAGTTAGCGTCTCGGTCCGGCACACAGTTTTAATCTGCCAGGAAGTTTCAGCACTATTATCAGCTCAAAGACGACCTATACGGTACGTTCCTACCAGATTGTCTTTGCCCTGACTACTAATAATCAAATAAACGTTCTAAATAAGAGTTCGCCACAAAAGTGAAAGTAATAGTTACCACTTGCCACGCGGATTTGTAATTATTCACGGACGGCACACTAACAGATACTTTAGCAAAACCTAGGTTTTTTAATTTTTCACGGACGACTCACTAACAGATACTTTAGCAAAACCTAAGCGATTCAGGATAGTATACAGCCCTCGCGAGTTCACTATCAGTTATTACAGAAAATATAAATTTTGTCACAGCCCGTCTCTGACGTCATCCGAGGCAGCTCGCAGTCCAGCATTTGACACACGCGGATCTTAACATTGGCTAGGTGTGAAGTGAACCTTTCTTCCTGTCTTTACTTATGTGCCACAGCGGACGGCCAAGGGAACACCAGCTATCATCTGCCTTATACACACGGTGGGAGTCCCTGAACGACCCCTTTCTCGTACACATAATCGTTAATAAAAAAGTTATGAATTAATTTAGAATCTTCTTAATTTTTACATGCATTCTGGTAAGTTGGTTGAAATCACAGAAAAAGTTTCAGCTTGCATAAAAACTTTGCCTTCTGGAACTTTTGTAGTGGAACTAACGGTAGATCGTTACCTCTGAACTACAACTTTAAAAGACCTTATTTTGGTTGTTATCAATGTTACGGTTCTAAAATTTGTTACAGCTCTATTATTTAGTACGTTTTATCATGTGCTGTAACCAAAATTTTCTATCATTAAAATTACATGTACTTGATCTACTACAATTGGGTATGTTCTAGTTACAAATTTGGTTTTCATTAAATTACTCGAAAACTATTAGAGGTAACTTAACGTGGTGACTTAGTTACTATTTTTAGGCTGAACTGAAGCATCATACAATTTTTTTACATTTCTAAGTCTAATGTTTAGCGCCTTCAACTTTTCTTTTAAACGTGGATTCAGACTATAATTTTTATTCTATCCTCTTGAAACTTGCACCATTTACTTTTGACATACATTGGCACATTATGACCAAATTCTGGATTCCTATTTTTTCTTAAAACTATATTTTTTTTGAAAACTACTGATTTAATTACTGTAAGACTTGACATTTAAAACGTTATTACATTAAAGCATATTTGGCCAAAGTTTGAAAAGAAATTTTGACTTCTAATTTTATAATTAATTATGGTGCAATACTAGTGAGCTATGCGCAGACGCGATAAGATGACGTGGCGCTGCTAGCAGTGAACTGGGGAAGTCCCGGCACACTCGCTCGCCTCTTTATCTCACAAACGATACAGCGCTTGTTTCGCTTCACGTCTAAAACTCCATATGCCTAATATTCCAGTAAGGTCAGTGCTGAACTTCAGAAAAGCCCAGCTGTGTCTACTGGGGAGACACGTGCATACACTTGTATAGAAAATCTGTAGATACACAAATAAGCGAAGCCTGAAGAAAACAGTTGACCACGTCAAGGAAATTGAAAAATAATATCACTATAATACCAACATTAGCATTTTCGACTTAACATTTTCACACACCCAGACGAGAAACAATAAAAATCATAGAACAGCTGAAGCAATATCAGAACGTTCCCGATACACAAATAAAAGTAATCTCATCCATCCTTCGGCTTTTCAGAGAGTGAAATTACTTCCGATTCAATAATAAATTCTGTTCACAACTGGAAGAACTACCTGTGAAATCTCCTATAAGTAGAACCTTGACCAGTACTTTTATAGACCGTGTAGAGATTTAAATATTTAACAATAAGTAAGAAATATTAAATGTAATATACTGCTATCATAAATTTCTGTCAGATGCAGTACTTACTCGTGTCGAAGACTTCAGAAAGTAAGTACTTTGCACACTGTTGATATAAATGACATCTCACCGAGCGAGGTGGCGCAGTGGTTAGCACACTGGACTCGCATTCGGGAGGATGACGGTTCAATCCCGTCTCCAGCCATCCTGATTTAGGTTTTCCGTGATTTCCCTAAATCGTTTCAGGCAAACTCCGGGATGGTTCCTTTGAAAGGGCACGGCCGATTTCCTTCCCAATCCTTCCCTAGCCCGAGCTTGCGCTCCGTCTCTAATGACCTCGTTGTCGACGGGACGTTAAACACTAACCACCACCACCACCACTATATAAATGACATCTCTTAAATTCCGTATGTTAATATCCATATGTATTATTTTTAGTATTATTATTATTCTTATCATTATCCACTGCTCATGAAGAATATTGTGACGCCGACACGCAGGATGTCTCGCTAGATACGAGAGCGGGCCGAAGTCCCTAATATTGCCAGGTGAAATAAATTCACAAATAAAAGTAAATAAAAATATATAAATGACATGGTTTATCTGACAGATGAAGCACAATGTGGGAGAAAAGATCTACACAACAATATCGACTCGATTCACCTACAGGTACACTTGAAAACGGAAACTGAAGAAAACAAGAAACTGAATTTTCTTGGATTCTTGATAGTAAGAAACAACAACTACCATGATTTTTCCATCTATGGAAATCACAGAGTCATCCACAACACATGCGACAGCAAGACAACTCGTAAATATGCCGAATTCATTCACATTTCCCATAGAACAGACTTCAAGCCTCGTAATTTCACAACAGAACGCAAAACAACGAAACAAATAGCCACTGAGAATGATTACGAGGCAGACATTGCGAACGAACTCGCCCACAAAATAAATATAATCGGTATCAGTAAGAGTCACATTAACAAAATAAAAAATCTAAAAATACAGAGGAGGTACATGAAAAGTAATAAGTGGCACGCAGTAACAAATAACAATAAAGTAGTACATATAATTCTAATAGCTTACAGGACAAGTAACTCAACATAGAAAGTGGTAAGGATAAACAACGTAAGTCAAAATATAATCAGCAACGCAGGTATATACCAGTCCACTTGACACACCTACTGCTGGGGTCTTCAGTCCAAAGACTTGTCTGATGCAGCTGTCCATTCCCATTATAGAGGACGAACGTTTAGTAATTCTAGAACCAGAACACATAACACATTATCAGAATTTCGCTCAACATTTGATGGAGAAGACCCAACACCCAATCAATATTCACATAATTAACATTAGATGAAACTATTTACATACAAAAGGCACTAACTGAAGGCACATACAACAAATTAACACGGAAAAAGTCTGTAGTAACACAGTCTGTCACTATAAAACAACTGACAAATAACTCAGAACAAGATTATCAGCTAAGTCTCTCTCTCTCTCTCTCTCTCTCTCTCACACACACACACACACACACACACACCTTTATTCCCTCTCAATCTTATCCCTACGTCCTCCATGATCAATGTATAATGAACAGAATTTACCAGAAACTTGATTTAATATTCAAATTTTCGCGACCTACGTATCTTAGACAAGATGGTGTAAGAGTTAACATCTGTTAGTGAGTGTATGTCAATGACAATCACATGAACTGGAATTCGACTAGAAGACTCTGTTTCAAACATGTAGACCACCGAAACATAACAAAATTGTTATAACTTGTAAACAGGTGATCATCAGGCCAACAGCTACTGGTCTCTCAATTACAGACGACTAACTGTACTTTCATGCACAAAGATAAATTTTTCGAAGCTCTTAGGTTAATAAACAGAGGCCAACCTTTTAGTAACAAACTGTGCACTACCATAAGGCTATAAGTCGTCGCGTCACAGTCGTAAATTCACAGGTAACGTTGATCAGATGTTATTTAAGTTTAAAAACAAAATTTCAGTAACAAATGACGGTCTTGTTGTTGTGTGGGAAATTTAGGTTTTCTTTCAATAGTGTCGGGCAGAATAATACCATGGGGAAGCTAATCTTTAAGCAAGAAAGTTTTCAGTGATTAAAAGTGCAATAAGAATAATATGTGGTGCTCAAACACGATCATCCCGTAGACATGTCCTGAGGCGAAAAACAGCACAAAAAGCATCACTCACATAGGTTTTTAATTGTCCTGGGGCCAAAAACCGCATAAAAAGCATCACTCAAAATCAAATAGGATTATTAATTTCCGTGAGACTGGAGCACACCATGTTCAATAAGCTGTCCACCGTATTCTGCAACAAGTTGAAATCGAAAAACAGAATGTTGCACAGCTGATCGAAGTGTTTCTGGGGACACGTTCAGAAGGAGTTGCGCAATGCGTGCCTTCAATGCAGCTAAGTTAGCAATCGGAACACTGAACACATCTTTCAGAGAGCCCCACAGCCAGAAGTCACACGGATTAAGATCAGGTGATCGGGACGGCCAGGCTGTAGGGAAATGGCGGCTGATAATTCGAGCATTTCCGGAATGGTGCTTCAGCATCTGCTTAACTGGATTTGCAATGTGTGGAGCTGCGTCATCTTGCCTAAAAATGATCCCATCCACACATTCACGCTGTTGGAGAGCTGGAGTGTTGTGGTTCCGCAAAAGACACTAATAGCGCTTACTAGAGACGGTACAGGTAACAGGACCGCAAGCACCTGTCTCTTCGAAAAAAATAGGGCCCTATGATAAATGATGCCGTAAACCCACACCACACAGTGACTGTTTTAGAATGAAGTGGTACTGGTTGATGTGCGTGTGGATTTTCCGTTGCCCATATTCGACAATTCTGTGTACTAACATATCGTGCCAGGTGGAAGTGGGCTTCGTCTGCCCACAAACTCTTCCTTGGCCAATCATTGTCCACTTCCATGAGAGCAAGAAATTCTAAAGCAAAGATCTCTCTTGCTGGTATTTCAACAGGAAGCAACTCGTGCACATGCGTAATTTTGAATGGGTAGCAAAGAAGGATGTTTCGTAAGATTTTACGCACCGTGCTCACGGGTATGTCCAATGTTCGGGAAATTCTTCGTGCACTACACGTTTGCACACCCCACCACTCGTCTCCTCCTGCATAGCTGTGGCTATTGCTTTCAGTGACGTCCCCCCTTTACCAGGTTGCACACCAAAAGAAACCGTCTTTTCGAATTTCCGACTCATTTTCGCCAAACCCACGGCAGTCATCGGACAAACGTCTTTTTTCAAACCTTTCAGTGTGCTGAACTTCTGCACGGCGACGTGTGCACAGTCATTATCCTTCTAATACAGCTTTACAAGCAGAGCGCGATTCTGCATTCAGACAGTCATGGCGAAAGTCGCAGAAGCGAAAGGAGGAAAAACTGTGTACCCGGCGTGTTTATACCGACTTCAATGGGTTGTGCGCATGGCAGGTGTTTTCATTTACGTTTTCTGACATTTACAGTGCAATCTATTGATCAATTTTCACACTATTTTTTTTTCTTCTGACATACGTTTTGCCCCTTCTTCGACAATATCCCGTTGTAATTTTACGTCATTCTGACCAGTGGCTTTATTTCTACAGCGTTTTGAAAGTTTAACTTTAATTATAATCATCCC